>NW_026692254.1:24717500-25937500 GCF_021218885.2 Marmota monax
GTAATTGAGGCAGGTAAGGTGTGGCTGGAGAAGGTGGGGCACTGGAGGTGAGGCTTGGGGTATATATTTGTATTTGACAATTGGAGATTTCTCTCTCTGCTTTCTTATCATCATGTGAGCTGCTTCGCTCTGTCATACTCTTCTGCCATGATGTTTTGCCTCACCTCAAGCCCAGAGGAATGGAGTCTGCTGTCTATGGATTGAAAACCCCAAAATTGTGAGTCCTCAAACTTTTCCTCCTCTACAATTGTTCTGATTGGATCTTTTAGTTGCAGCAGTGAAAAAGCTGACTAATTCAGTGAGTAAAGTCCACTAGTGTGAAGAAGCTGTGACCATCTCACAGCCTTCATTAATTCATTCATTATTTCACATGTAATTTTTTCATTCAATTTGTATTGGCATCTGCTAGGTATCAGGAATGTGTGTGTGTGTGTGTGTGTGTGTGTGTGTAGTTGCTGACTTTTTGACTTTTTGGAAACTTTCAGATGAGGAAAGAGAGACAATAAGCCAATAAACAATTAAATAAGTGGATATTTATATAATGTGATAATAGCCATAAAGAAACCAAAAGTTTATAGTGTTGTGATGAAGAATAAGGTGACGTGATTGGTGGCAAATCATTTAGATAAGGTTGACCTCTTTGAAAGAACAACATTTTCACAAATCCTGAACAACAAGAATTTGTCATTTGAGAAGGAGAGAAATGGAGTGGAGTATGGAGAAGAGGGTCAGAGGATGACACAGCAGAAGGAGTTGTTGAGAGCCATGGCCAGGTCAAGATGGTGCCTGGAATTTTGCCAGAAGGGGCGGTTCCTGCTGCCTCTGGTGCCCGCTATTTTTGAGCTCTCGCAGAGTTCCTAGAGAGTTATCATGGGTGGAGTTCTCTTGAGTTCTGATTGAGTGTTCGCAATGTTCCCGAAGTTCGGGTGGAGCTCTTGGGGAGTTCCTGGAGAGTTCGTGTGTGTGGCATGGGCTCTAAAAATAAAGTTCGTTCCTGCTTGAATCTTCAAGTGGCTCGTGATTTGTGCCCAGCCAGACTGCAGCATATGGTGGCCCCTGTGGGGAATGCCTGAGGGTAAGTGATAAGGTAAACTGCTCGCCCCTGAGGGCAGTGCGAGAGGATGGGTAACCATTTAAAGATTCTTCTTTCATTTTGTTTTGCTTTTGTTTTAAGTTGCCTGTCCCTGGAGACGGGTGGGATGGAAGAAAAACCCGCTCACATCTGAGGAAAAACTATTTGCGTCTGAGGAACAGATAGGGAGAAAGGACGGATGGGCATTTCAGGAGGATAGAAAGGCTGATATAATGAATTTTTGTTCCATTTTTGTTTCATTTTGTCTCGGTTTTCTTTTGCATTATCTTAGTGAGGGGTATCTTTGTCACGGAAATATGGAATTAAAAATTAATAAGAACCAAACTGAAAGGGCATTAAATAAAGTGCTAGAAGAAGGAGGTATCTCAGTAAAATCAAGAATAGTTAGGGCATACGTTAAGACGATACAAAGGTGTAGCCCATGGTTCATTAAAGAGGGGTTGTTAAATATATCACAATGGAACCATCATGGTGAAGATTTAAAAAAGATACAAAAGGAAAGCCCAGGAACTCTGCTAGTTGGCACATTACCGTTATGGACATTGGTACAATCTTGTTTGCTTAGTCTAGGAGAAGACATCTTACATCAAGTAAAAGAGGAAGTCTCTCGAGTTAGTCAGACAAAGGAAAAAAGTTTAGAGGAGGAAGGGCTATCAGGGGAGAAATTACAATGGGAGATTTCTATCACTGGGGGGCGTGGGTGTCCAACCAACAGCTCCGCCTATGGAGACAACATATGCTGAGTGGCCCTCAACCCTCATAGTTGATAGATGGGATCCTGAGACAGGACCTCAAAGATTAGCATGCCCTGTATTTGAGGCAGCAGGAGGGCACAAATTCACCATGTTTTAGATTTCAAAACAGTGAAGCAGCTGAAAGAGGCTATAACAACCTATGGTCTTCAAGCACCCTTCACTGTAAGTATGATTTGATCCATTACCAACTTGAACATGATGCCAGCAGATTGGGCTAGTATATGCAAAGCTGTGCTAAATGGAGGACAATATCTGTTATGGAAGGTTGCCAATCAGGAATTTTGCACGGAGACGGCTAGGCGAAATGCAACGGCCGGTTATCCTCAGAGAAATCTAGATATGTTGTTAGGAAAGGGACCTTATGAGGGTCAGCAGCAACAAATTGGATATGATCCTGCCATATACTCACAAATTGCTGCAGATGCGGTTAGGGCATGGAAGACTTTAAAAGTTCATGGAGATTTACAAGGTCAATTATCTAGGGTAATACAAGGAACTAATGAACCTTACATTGAATTTGTAGATAGGCTTATACAAACAGCTACCAGAATCTTTGGGGATATAGAACAAACGATGCCATTAATAAAGCAACCAGCCTACGAACAAGCAAATAGATGGTGCAGGGAGGCCATTAGTCCATGGAAACATGGAGATTTAAACACATATATTAAATTATGTAGAGACATTAATGAACAAGGGCGAGTCTTGGAAGCTGCAGTACAACAGGATTTAGGTGCCAGGCCAAAAACATGCTACAATTGTGAACAAACAGGACATTTTAAAAGGAGGTTAACAGATCTGTTTGTTTACTTTCACCTTTCCTTTTCATTATATCTAATTCTATTCAGGATACTAAATTGTTTAGAAAATTGCTTTTTATTAGTGCCTGCTGGAATGTTACATAATTTTTTTTAGCCATCACTGCCAGAATTCCTATCTTTATCCCAGTGCTGGTGAAGACAAAGATAAAACCAAACTACAGCTTCTGTGATAGCTATCACAACAAACTGTATAAACTGATGGATCAATGAATAATGTAACTCAACAAGTGATGCTCAATCAAGGAGTCGATTTACTTTGGGAGGAAAAGGACATATTAATGGATTCCTCTGCTTTGAACTGCTTGCAGAACTTGCCTGGACTATGTATCACTTGTATGCATTGTGAACTATCTGTTGGTGCAGTGAATTGTAGTAGTGCCGGGGTATCTTTGCTGATGATGTCATTGGTGGTACAATTTTTCCCAAAGGGGCCATCAATTGGCTTGGTGTCGTGGCGTTTTTTTATCCTCCCCTTTCTGCCTGTAACAGGTTGTTCATGGTGTTTGTGTAAAAACCACTATCCTCAAGTGTGGCTAAATGCTGGGCCGGTAGTCAATGACGGGTAAGATCCAATTGCAATGGTACCAACCTAAGATAGGAGGCTGACGCCTTGAGGTCAGCTCATCTGATGACAGGTAAGGGCCAAATGTAGTATTGGACAACCTAAGACAGGCATGGTCCCTAAGCCACATACTTGTTGTTTAATTAAACAAAAGGGGGGAGATGTTGAGAGCCACGGCCAGGTCAAGATGGTGCCTGGAATTTTGCCAGAAGGAGTGGTTCCTGCTGCCTCGGGTGCCCGCTATTTTTGAGCTCTCACAGAGTTCCTAGAGAGTTCTCGTGGGTGGAGTTCTCGGGTTGAGTTCCGGTTGAGTGTTCGCAAAGTTCCCGAAGTTCGGGTAGAGCTCTTGGGGAGTTCCTGGAGAGTTCGCGTGTGTGGCCACAGTAGAGTTTGGTGTATTCCAGAGATGCAGAGAAAACCAGGGTCACTGGAGTAAATGACAGAGAGCATCAGTAACAGATGTTGGAGAGGCTGGCTGGGGAGAAATCTTGCAAGCATTGTAGGCCAGCTCAGTCATAGTTACAATTTTATAGTGTAACACATGGACAATATTTACAGGATTTTGGATATTTAAAAAATTACTGGAAATTAAGATTTTAGAAATGTTACTCATCAATCATTGGGTAATACGCATTGGAGTACTGGAAGACCAGAGAGAGAGAGGCAGAGAGATTGTTAAGTGATTTTCATAGTGGTATGAACAGGAAATCATGAGCATGATTGGGAATAAAAAGGAAGAAATGTGTGAGAAGTGCTTGGGCAAGGAGGGCAGAGTCATTCCAGACAGGAATAGGGGTACTGTTTTCCAAATCTCTAATTCAGTGGGGGAGAACATGTTTTGGGTAGAAGGCAAATGAAATGCTCTAGGATGGATAACTTTTGTGATCTTTATAGAGTGTGAGAAAAGAGAACAGCATGCAGCTGGATTTGCTGTTCTGTTTGGAGCTTGTGGGAGCAATCAGGACTTGAATTAGAGATGAAGGCAAGTTTGGCAGTGCTTCTCCTGTTCTGTAATTTGCTAACCTACATGATGGGGTATGAGGTTTCACACCTGGGGAGCCTCTGCTGCCAGCCTGGCATTGCTACATTTTGAGTTGGCCAGTCCCATTGTCTAATCTCTTCCAACACCACCATCTCCCAACACTCACTCCTCAAGATGTGCATGGTACAGCCAATGTTGTTTTCTTAATACCTCTTGGTTTGTTTTCACCAGGCAAAATGCTAGGCTGTATTGGAAATGTGGGCCATTATTTTTCTAACAGGTCACATGGATCTCGGAAGCAATGTGGTGTTTGGGTAAAGGATGGAAGCGGGAAGGGGGCAAATGTTGCTGTTTTAGCTGGTTTGGGGGCTCTCTTGCATCCACATGGGAAATACTTTGTAGTCTTATGTGTTGGAAAAGATGGCAGGCATCTCATAGATTCCTCTCTAAAAATATTACTTTTTAAATTCTTTCATTTTTTTCCCCCTGAATCCTCCTATACTCAAGCCTCCAAATGCAATGTTCTCTCCTTGAGAAAAATCCCA
Organism: Marmota monax; assembly: GCF_021218885.2. Taxonomy (NCBI): domain Eukaryota; kingdom Metazoa; phylum Chordata; class Mammalia; order Rodentia; family Sciuridae; genus Marmota; species Marmota monax. The sequence goes on from NW_026692254.1 coordinate 24,722,259, forward strand.
AACCTCTCACATGAGCAATAATTTGTTTCCCCAACCCTTTAGTATCTTCCATCCTTCATAAGTTTTAGATAGGTATAAAGAGTTAATGTTTTTGTTGTTGTTGTTTTATGTTCAAATGAGAAGAGTACAGGTCTGATTCCATGAGTAAAGGCAGATGGAGGTTTGACTCCCCATTCATTTTCTCCATCAATGAATAATTGGTTTCCTCACTATTACTTTCCTCATTATTACTTAGGAAGCTAGCACACTTTATCAAGCTGAGCACTTTTTTCGTTTTGTTTAGGGTGACACAGTTCAGTCTCATATGAACAATGGACATCCCTTTTGTTAAGAAGATAATTTCCTCTTTGTGAAGAAAGAAACAGAATAGTTAGTTACACTAGCTGTGAGTTTCTTTCTCTGAGCCATCAGAGTAGGTGAAAAACACTTCTATGCATATAGACACACTATGGTTGTAGGAAGTAGGAAGTAGAAGGAGGTCATCATGCTCTGTATACTGGTCATCTTTGGACGAGGGAGAGAATAAGTGGAGGATTTGAATAGGGAATGACTGGTCAAAGTGGGATTAATCTTAAAAGAGAATGGAAGAAAACTATCCTGTGACCTAGGGAAAGGTGACAGAGTGGGGTATAAGTGCCAGTTAATGGAAGCCATAGATCTGTGAGGCTTCAGATGGAGATGGGTACCATCTCCCTAGTAGTGTGGAGCAGGCACACTGTAGCTGAGATAGTCAGTGGAGGGACCAGTCAATGTTGAGTGTGTAGAGAATAAGGAATTGGAAAAACTGAGGGGTAAAAGTAGGCTTACATTCATAAACTCTTTGTTTTATGGAGTTGGAGTCAGCTGCATTCTTTTCTGATAAATTTGTAGGGATTCCAAATCCTAGATGACAATTTTGCTCTCACTGCGTGCTAGCTCCACATGTTGTCCTTTACTTAGGATGCTGAAGGTTACAACACCTCTGACTCATTATTCTTCTCTGATAGTAAATTTGGTCTGAATGCAAATGTCACTGGAAATTAGTTCACATTTGCTTATTTATTTTAAAAAGTGATGGAAGCCACATAAGAGACAATCAATCTTAGGAATATGTGCCCAGAAGAAGTGTTTGTATACTTAGCATTTGCTTATGTTTTCCTTGAGGTATCAGCTGCTTTCTCTAGATGTGAACCATTGCGAGCATATGGCATTGTGAGGTGAGTCATAGAAAATTCAGCTGAGTCTGTTAATTGCCAAAAGAGACAGGTATAAAACTCAGAACAGAGCCAGAATGTATCTACAAATGTACCTTAGGCAGGTGTGACTTGCCTAATTACTTGCTGATGGAAAAAGCACAGCCATTCTCATTTATTTACACTCCACTCTGAGGAGATGAGGAGGCTCAGCAACTGTCAGGCTGGGTGTGTTGTGGTGTGACACCCTGAGGAACTCCACACTGTGTGTTTTAACAGAAAGGATGTGATTTAGTATCCTTGCTTCATAGTTATGTGGTTCTCATATAATGTGAGTTTGAGCAAGTCTTTGTTTTCAAGCCTCAGCTGGTCTCTATCTTAAGAATAAGGGTTGTAATATATAATTTCCCTCTATTCTGAAGATTAAGTGGGTTGAACATGTAAAGCATTGAGCTCAGGTGTTGGTCCTAAGGATATTTGTTCTCCTCCTTTCCTACCCCCAACCATAAAATTTCTCATTCCTAAACATGGGGACAAAGTTAATGCTTGTGGTGATTCTTCTCTCACAGCAAGATCAAAAACTATGAGGTCAAGATATCATGACCTAATAATTATAAGGAAGGAGGGAGGGAAGGGTAGAGAAAAAGCGAGAGCAAGAGAGAGAGTGAGTGTGTTGGGGGGAGTGTGAAGCCAAGCAGCATGATAAAATGTTGAGATTTGGGGATTCTAGGTGAAAATACAAAGGAATACTTTGAACTGGTTATTTTTTGCAGCTTTTCTGTAAGTCTGACATTACTTCAAAATAAACTTTTGAAAAGCCACAATTTTAAAAGAAAACAAACACATCTGAGGGTTAAAAAAAAAAAAGAAAAAAGGAACAGGCCAGAAATATAGAAATATAAAAGCCCCAGTCGGCCTGACTGGTGAGATTGTGAGAGCTGTGTGGATGCAAGGACAGACCTGGGTTACAGGTGGAACTGGTGGAGGCGGGCAGTGTGCCTTGTGTTCTTGAGCAGCAAGGACAAGGATAGAGGCCTGTGGATAAATAGGGTGTGGGGCCGTCCCTTTGACAGATGGCACAAGTTGAAGGATCCTGCCCTCCAGCTCAGAGAAGCAGAAAAAACGATTCTTCCTACCCATGGCTCAGATTGGAAAGAAAAACTCTCCTGAGATACTGGAGATGTCATGAAGAAGTGCATAATTTCAGCCTCATATGAAAAAATTCAGGGTCTGGGGAAACTCATCGTCTACCCCAATGAAGCACTGCACAGCCACTCTTCAGCTACACTTCCATAGCCAAGGCACAGGGGGCTCCCACTGCTGAGGATGAGCTGATGATGAAAAGGTCACCCAACACATGGAGGTAATGCATGAAGGAAGACCACAGGTCACCACAATCAGGACTAGCAGCCTCTAAGAAATGTGAGATGGCAGAACGAACTGAGAGATGAATCAAATTGTGGACATTTAAAATGACCAACCCAATGAAGGAATGAATAATCATGGTAAAAATAGAATAAATGTTATAGTTTGACTATGTGGTGTCTCATGTGTGAGACAATGCAAGGACATTCAGAAGTGAAATGATTAGATCATGAGAGCTAGGCAGGTAAGGGTATGGCTGGAAGAGGTAGGTCACTCGGGACATGACTTGGGGGTTATATTTTGTCCCTGGTGAGCAGAAGTTTCTCTGCCTCCTATTTGCCATGTCAGGAGCTGCTTTCCTTTGTGATGCTTCTTTGCCTGATGTTCTGTCTCACTGCAGGCGCAGAGATGAGTCGGCCTTGTATACTAAGACCTCTGAAACCATAAGCCAAAATAAACTTCTCTTCTCCTATATTGTTCTTGCGAGGGCCTTTGGTCAGAACAATGAAAAAATCTGACTAAAAGAATAAGAAACTATGAAAATCAACAGGAATGTTTAGAAAAAATAAAACATCTTTTGGAAATTAAAAATCTATCCATTGGAATTAAAACCACAACACACAAATTAAGCAGGATTTAAACACAGTTGACTAATTTAAAGCAAAAGACAAATTTAAGGACATATCTTGGAATTTGTGACATAGAGAAAGAGCTGGAAACCACAGAGGAAAGGCTAAGAAACATGGAAGATAGGACAAGAAGTTCTCAGTAGTTGCAGAAAATGTACAGAATAGAGAGAGGGAATATTCTAAATATATTGGCTGAGAATTTTCTACTATTTTGAAAGAAATTAATTCTTAAACTGAGGATAACTGCACTTGACACACTGAAGTAAAATTGCACAACATCAAACATCAAAGGAAATATTAGAAGCTACCAAAGAGAAAACACAGAAAATGATGTAGTTCTTAATAATTTTCTTTTCTGAAACTCAAAAGTGAGATGAATTTTTTTTGTTGTTGTTTGTTTAGTTGTCAATGGACCTTTATTTTATTTATATGCGGTGCTGAGAATCAAACCCAGTGCCTCACACAGGCTAAGCAAGCACTCTACCATTGAGCCACGGCCCCAGCCCTGTAAAATGAATTTTTAACTTGGAAAAGGCTATTAGAGGCAAAGGGTTAAACAGGAAGAGGAAAATATCACAAAAGAAGGGCCAGACTCAGTGGTGATCTCCTGTAATCCCAGAAGCTCAGGAGGCTGAGGCAGGAGAATTGCAAGTTCAAAGCCAGCCTCAGCAATGTAGTGGGGCCCAAAGCAACTCAGTGAGACTCCATCTATAAATAAAATAGGAAAAAGGGCTGGGGATGTATCTCAGTACTTAAGAGCCCCTGAGTTCAATAACCTGTACCCCAAAGAATAAAAAATAAAAGAGAAGGGAAGAGTTAAAGGATGTTAAATAGGGGAGAACACAGCACTTTGATTCAGGAGACCCTACTTCTGAGTCTGTCATTTATTACCTATGGGAATTCAGCTAAGTTACCTAATTTCTCTGATTAAGAACATGTATGGGGTATTTTCTGGTTTGGTTTTTGTTTGGGCCAGCATCCACCAGCAGCCATTAGCTCATCTTGCACAGTGATTGTTATATTCTACCAAAAGGGCCCTGGGTACCTGGGTCATACAAGGGTGGCACAGAGAGAAATGGAACCACAAGATCTGCTTGCCATCAGGTAGGAAGAAAGGGTGGAAAATCCAGGAGTCCAGGACAAATCTTACCAGTCTCTACCTGCATGCTGGAGGTTTGAGAGATCCACTGATAACAGCAAAAGAGTAGTTGGCATGGGACAGAGGTGCCCAGTGGATCTTTCAAACCTCAGATTATCCCTACATTTTCCCCAGACTCTTTCTTCAGTTCCCTTTTTCTCTTTGAGGTTGTGTTCTGTTTCTGTAAATCTTGCACACGCTTCCATTTTGAGTTGCTAATCATCAATCTGTAACTTTCAAGCGACGCCCCTGAGGTTTTGCTGATTCAAGTAGAACAGAATATAAACTTATTATGGAGTATAAAGCATGAGAGAATCCAACTGAAACAAATTCAGAAAATAAATTGCATTTAAAGCTAAATGAATAATCTTCCTCACTTCTTGGGCAGACGGGGAACGAGGCGCTTGTCTGGAATAACAACTGTCGCGTGAAAGTTGGCATTTGATAATGCTTTTATTACCCAGGGCTCTGGCTTCAGCATGAAGAGGGGAAGGAGGTTTCAGGCAGGATGGGAGTGCTAAGTGGTTGGATACTCTCCAGGTCTGATTCATGATTTATATCAAGATGGGAGTAGCAAGCAGGACTCTGCCTGTTACCAGGGCCCATGATGGTGGTCACAAGCCTGTCTCCTTAAGCCTCTTGGATCAGAGGTTTAATGGAGATGTGTCAGAGTTGTGTGACTATATATCAGATTGACCACTGCCATAAGAGAGGGGCAGATAGTGTTTGAGCAGCAGGAACATTGCCTAAGTGACAATTAAACATATATGAGGACCTGTGGATTCTTTTCTAGGATATTGAAAGGCACTCCTAAAGATGTTGGCCCAGGGAATGCAGACAAGGGTTAATATCACTCTTAGGGTAAAGTAATAAGTGGACTCACAAAATAATACTTTAGAAATCCCAGGAGCTTTTTTATTCCCAATGCCTCTCTGTTAATTTCCTGTGTTCATTTCATCATCATTTCCACAAATTTTTACGAGTAGACTTTTGAAAACAGAGTCATTGCCTATTTCTCATGGGATTTTGTTTATATGCTTAGATATTTGCAGAAAACGGGACAATTCACCTATATCTTACAAGGCTCTATCATGCTACCTTGTACTACCAGTAACTTGGGGTTCATTTGTTTAAGAAAAGGAAAAAAATAGGGAGGTAAAGGTGGCAGGAAGGATTGGGGGAGAAAGACCACATGGAAGATACTATTAAAATTAAAATTCATTAATTTATTTTGCAAACATTCATCCAGTGCCTGCCATAGCCAGATGCTCTTTTAGGCAGTGGAGATAAAGCAATGAAGAAGTCCTACCCTTCCAGAGCTTGCATTCTAGTGTAGACATGCAGACAGGAAACACAGAACTGATACATTAAATGCCTGGTGATTCTTAGGAAAGTGAAGGAAAGAAGAGCAGAGTGAAGGACATAGTGTGCCAAGGACATGTGGGCTCTGAATTTATGGTCAGAAAAGACTCCATGAAAGGTTCCTGTTGGTGCAGGGGACTTGTAGGAACATTCCTGGTGGAGGAAATAGCAAATGCCAATAGGCAGTTTTTTTAAAAAAAATAACTGCACTTTAAAAAATCCCTGAGATAGGAGCATGCCTGATAGGTTCTAATCAGGGAGGACAGTGGACTAAATGAGATGAACAAAGAAGAAAGTCAGAGAGAAGTTCTAAGATGTGATAGCAGCAGTTCCTGCAGGCAGTGTGACAACACTGAGAGGATGTTGGCTTTCTCTTTGGGTGGCCTGGCACCATTGATGGTTTAAAGTAAAATGAGTGATGTAGTCTGATTTATACACTGCAAGGATCAGACTGGCTGATATAAGAGGAGTGTGGATGGATAAAGGTGAAGCAGGACAGCTCTGAAGAATCTATTATCTCCATTCAGGCAAGAAATAGTGTGACTTTGAACAGGTCAGTGGAGGTAGGGAGGTGGTAGTATTGGAGGCAGAACAATGGTTTTTACTGTTGGGTTGAATAAGGACGTCTAAGAAAGAGGATTTCCAAGGATGGCTCTTGGGATAAAAAGTTTGGATGGGAAGCCCAGACTGTAGCCAGGGAGACCACTGTTGATACTGTTTTCAGTCATCCATGGGAGCTAGAGTTTCAGCACCATTTTGATATAAGAGTGGTGAGGGTGCCTTGTTTCCAATCTTAGGAACACTTTCCTCAGTGCTATGGTTGGACGGTGTTTCCTCCAAATTCAGGCATTCCACTATGACAGTATGAAGAGGCGGGGAATTTAAGACATAATTAGGCCACAATGGTTTCTCCCTTGTAAATGGGATTAGGTGCCCCTATAAAGGAACTTGATGGAGGGAGTTCATCTCTTCCTAACCCCCTCTCTGCTTGTGTGGACAGTATTCATCCCTTCTGGAGGAGTCCTCTTAAAAGAAGAGAACAGCTCTCACCAGACATCTGATGCTTGATCTTGGATGTCCTAGCCTCTGGAACTATGAGAAAAGAAATTTCTCTTTATTGTAAATTACCCAGCCTGTTTTTATTTTTTCCTTTTCTCTTTTTGCATAGTAGCACAAAGACTAAGACAATGATTAGGTATGTTTGTAGATGATTACTGTCAAGTTGAAGATGTAATCCTCTATTCCTAATTTTTTTGGAGAATTGTTTTTTATCATGAATGGATATGGAATTTTGTTATATGCTTTTTCTGCATTAATTAATATGATCATGTATTTTTTCTTCCTTTCTGAGCCCGTTAATGTGGTAGATTACATTGCTTGATACTTCATTCTGGAAGGATATTTTATTAAATAACAGGATTCTAAGTTGACACTTGGAAAATATTATACTAGTTCTTTTGGCCTCAGTGGTTGTTGATGAGAGATCCACTATTATTCAAATGGTCTTTCCGATAGGCAAGGTGTTGTTTCTCTCATGTTTGAAGAATTTTTTAAAAATTCGGTTTAGAAAAGTTTGATTGTAATGTATCTTGATGTGTATTTCTTTGGATTTATCCAGCTTCTTGTACCTATAGGTTAGTGTCTTTGTTGTCAAATTTGGGAAGATTTTAATCATTACCTCTTAGAGAACCTTTTCAATCCCATATTCTTTCTCCTCTTAATCTGGGACATTAATTCAAAACTTATTAGATCTTTTATTTGTATCTTGCAGTTCTTTGAGAATCTGCTCATTTTTTTTTCGGTCTATTTTTTTCTCTGTTGTTCAGATTGGGTAATTTCTGTTTTTTTTCCATCACTAAATTAATTGTTTCTTCCCTTGTCTTCTCCATACTGCTACTTAGCCCATCTGTGAATTATTTTTATCTCAATAAGTATATTTTGCAGTTCTAGAATTCTATTTTGTCCTTCTTTACATCTTCTATTTGTTTTCTGAGGTATCTGATTTTCTGCTTGCTTCAAGTGTGTTCATATTTCTCACTAGGTGTGATGAACAACGGCTGTTGGAAACTTTTCAGATAATTTTGTCAACTGTCTTCTCAGTATTAGCTTCTATTTTTAACCCTTTTCCAGGAACATCTTCCTGGTTTTTAATTTTTTTTTTTGTATGATGAGTGATTTTCTGATTTAGTTTATCTATGGACATTATGAGTTTTTATGTTATGTGATTATGGATCTCATTCAAACCTCCTATCTTAGTTGGTGTAGGGAGGTGAGTAGTGTCCCTCCAAAGTTCATGTCTACCTGGAACCTCAGAGTATGACCTCATTTGGAAGAAGGATCTTTGTTGATATAATTAATTAAGATCCTGAAATAAAATGATTCTGGATGTAGGGTGGACCCTACAAGAAGTGACTCGTGTTCTTATTCATAGAGAAGAAACTACAAAGAGATACACAAAAGAAGGCCGTGAGGATTAAGCCCAAGATAGGAGTTATGCTGTCACAAAACAAAGAATACCTGGAGCCTCAGGTGCTGGAAGCAGCAAAGAAGGATTTTCCCCGGGAGGCTTCAGAATGGGAAAGTTTCTGCCGTGATCTTAATTCAGATTTCTGACCTCTAAACATCTCAGAGAATAAATTTCTATTAATTTAAGCCATGAAATTGGTAGCAATTTGTTATGGTTGTCCTAGGAAACAAATGAAATGGTTTCCTCTGACCCTGCTCTAACAGAGGGAAGGTAGGGGATAGAAGTCTGGATTTTCCACACCCCCTGTTGAGCCCCAAAGAAGTGGACCTGTGCACTCCTGCTGGTCGGGGTGAGAATCTTGCTCCATACTAGGTGGACACTGATACCAGCCTGACTGGGAGGGGCCTCCTCTGACACCATGGTAAGCCGTGACCTTGTTACTCCCAGGAGGTGGTGAAAACCCTGGTTCCCACGAGGTACCTCTGATAGCCCCCATGGGAAGGAGGAGAGTGCCACATTCCAGACTTTTTACGTGGTCTCTCCTGAGGAAGCAGTTTCTCTACCTGAACTTCTTGGAACAAACCACTGTGTTGCCAAAGGAGCCAGCTGGGAAGCCTCACTGGGGGGCCTGTCCAGAGTAGAAGTCTGGGCTCCCCAGTTGTTGTTTTTGTTATTACTATTAATTTGGTGATATGTGGCAGAACTGTTACTCCGTGACAGTTTTCTGTTTTGCTCATCTGTCTTTTCCTGGTCCTTTGCCACTTGGTCAGTGGCTTTTGTTGTAGCTTCCCTCCCTCTCCCCTTTTTTAGTCTGTGACCAGTGGTGTTTCTGGTTTGCTGCCTTATTGGGCTCTAAGTTTGGAAAGTAGGAGTCAAAAGGAAAACCCAAGGAACGTGTGCCTGGGTCCTTATTTGGGTCCTGAGGTCCCTGGTTATTTCACCTTCTTCTCTCTACTTCCCATGGACTTCTTTTGTATTTGTGTTATAATTGAGGACTAGAGAGTTTAGTTGTACTTGGTGGGAGGAATAGGGAAATGCATGTCTACTGTGTATTCCCAGACGTGGAAGTCCTCAGGTACCTTTTTAAAGATTCCTCATCTTTATTCTTGGCAGGTTGTATAATTTATAATTCTACACCCTTTCCATGTGAGTATCGTTGTCAGGCCCCACAGAGATCTAGGCAATCCTGTTAGGTCAGAACTCTAATTAGGAGCCACAGACTAACCAAGTCTCCCAAGCTCAAGAGGGCCATGAACCTTAATGGGATTATGATCAGAAATTTCCTTTGTCCTCCCCTTTTACTTGTGAGTAAAAGTCCACATAAGTCATTGCTTTAAGGAGGACAGGATACTCATACTATTTTTAAGGAGAACTTTCATTTTAGAATTTTCTTCACCATAGAATTTCTCTAAAGGTCCGTCCTTCCAGTGTGAATTAGACATTATTCAGCTTACATGAAGGTTTTCATGAACTCTGATGTTAAAATAGGTAAGTACTTACTAAAATATTGGTTCGAGAAAGGCAGTGATCTGGGGGGGCTCTCTTCTTCCAAGATTTTCTCATGCCTATAAAGGTCACTACCTTCAGGTGGCCCTGATTTTTCTCCACCTTGTCATCTAACATCCTTTCAGTATTGCCACTTCTCTGCCTGCCTAGCACTCTGTGTCCCTGAACACCATCTGGGCTTTTCAGAGGATGAGCATTTGGGAAACAGCCGAGTTGGTCTCATTTCTGCATACTACGCACCATTGTTTTGTTATGATCTCAATTGTGTTCTGGGACTTATGTTTGTTGGCACTGCTTTTCTCAGAAATATATACTGTGTGAGTCATAAGAGCTGTGTTTCCTGCTTTTCTACCTTTTAGGGTAGCACCCTTGCTGAAGAAAATGTTGACTCAAGAATTGATTGTGTTGGGCTGGGGTTGTGGCTCCATGGTAGAGTGCTTGCCTCACATGTGTGAAGCACTGGGTTCAATTCTCAGCACTACATATAAATAAATGAATAAAATAAAGGTCCATCAACACTATAAATATTTTTTTTAAAAAAAGAATTGATTGTGAAATGAATTAAAGAGGAGGTCAAGAGAATCTGGCCTAAGAGATAGTACTTGAGAGGTTTTAATCTATTTAGCTATACCCATCCACCCACCCACCCACTCATCCATACATGCATTTACCTATCCACTCTCCAACCAACTCATGGATGTCAACTGTGTTTTAGGTATGTTAATATGCTTTGTAGAGATCAGTGTAGGACAAAGTGACATGGTGGTTAAAAACTTGAATTTCAGCGTCAGCATGACCTGAATTTGGATCTCTGTATCATACTGGTCATGTGACTTTGTGAAACCTGGCTTCTCTACCTTTGATTTTCTCATCTTCATGTCTGTTTGGATTATTAAATGAAATGACAAGTGAATAGGTTATCTGGTATATGTAATACAAATTTTATGTTGATTATTAACAAATGATATTTTTCTGCTTCAAAAGAGTTTATTGTACAGTAGAGAAAAATGGATATGTTCAAAGTAATTAGAATATTTTTAGAATTTACCATGAAAGTAGTGGTTTGTGAGTTCAAAGGAGAAAGTTCTTGTCAAACTGACAATGAGCTTGGTAACCTATTTTAGTTATATTGCTGCATCCTATCAAATTCCTGTAACAGGTAAATGTTCTTCACTAAATTATAGACAGACTTGGAGAGCAAAGATACAGATGGATTTTAAGAATTTTTTGTTTGGTAAACTGGACTTTATTACTGACTTTAGCACCTTATTATCACTCTTTAGCCCTGGAGGATGACTTAATGAATTGGGAGGGATGATCTCCATGGTCTCTATCAATGGAATTCTTTGCAGGAATGGCTTTGGTTGGGTTGACCAATTGGAAGATGATAAGAAAGACTGGATAAAGGGAAGAAAGTGAGGTAATGCTATTTATTCTTCCAGCTTTCCCTTCAACTCTGGGTTGGCTTTGTCCTTTCTCTGAATCATAGCTTTTGACAGATTTCCCTCTTCACATCATTCCCCTCTTTGGGCACCAAATGACATCCACTCCTTGTATCTTTAGTCCAGGGATGGTTGCAGCTATCCCCAGGACCCTGTATCATCCCTTCCTTATTCTTCCAGTTTCATATGGTATTTGCTGCCAACACCCTGATACTCAGGTCTTCTAAGAAAGTATTCTTGCTTCTGCATTTCTTTGTAGGATTTATGCCTCATGGTGAAATAAGTCAATCCAAATGTCATCAAGGTCATGTTTGTGCTCTGAAAAACACAGATTAAAGTGGACTTGATGGATTGTCGTGGAAGAAAAAAATATTAGAAGAAGAGAGGGAAAATTTGGAAACTTTTTCTTCTCAAATCAATTTACTAGGTAGATCGTACCAACTCCAGTATCTGTGTGTTCCTTAGTTTCTTCCTTTTTAGAGAAATCCATCTCTTTCTCTAGGATGTGACCAGCAGGCCCTGCAGTTGCTGTTGCTTGCAGGGCTTTTAATCACCTGTGTGAACATTTGATAGGGCTATGAAATATGGCCCCCGAAGGCCTCCAAACTGCCTTTTCCCTTCCTCAAATGGTGAATAATCATTGAACCGCTCCACAGTTTCTGATATGAAGTTCAAATCAAGCCATGAAAAAACCCATATTTCATAAGGTAGCATATTTTTGGTTCCTAGCAGTAAATTTCCCTCACTCTTACTGTGCTGTGGGACACATTTGGAAAGGTCAGTTTGGCACTGTGTAAATTAACCAGAGGACCATTGGAGTTGAGCAAAATCTATTATAAATGTGTATTGATGGGCATTGCATGGGGGTGGGGGGACATGGCTCTTGGGCCAGGGTGATTTGGACAAAGAAGCAGAATTGTCTGGAGGTCCTTCGAATCACTGTTACTGTTATGCTGAGTAATCACTGGATGACACAATGACAGCAATGCTCTTTTCCAAAGCTTGCTTTGGACATGATAGCTTGGTTGTTCTTTCAGGTATGAAAAGCATAGCTATGGTGCCCAAATCCAGAGGACAACATTTGCCTCATCTATATGACTAAAGACTCTGAAATCCCCTAGAGTTGTGCAATATTCAGACTGCACAACCACAGAAGGTGGCCTGGGTTCTTAACACTAGAGGTGTATAAGGAGGCAGCATAATAATGTGGTGAGATTGAGACCACATGGACCTGAGTTGTTAGCTGTGTGACCTATAGTGCATATTTAAATATTTCTGAACCTCTTTGGATCCCTCATTTTAAAAATAGTGATAATAAGAATGTCTCCATGTGTGATTTTGATTAGGAAATCAGATCATGCAAATAAGACACTTTGCTCTGCATGATAAGCAGTTCCCAAATGTGAACTATTAATGGTATTATTACTTAAAGTTTATTCTCTTAATGGAGCCCTAGACATCAGTGAGACAGAGATGATAATGATCGATGGGTGAGGTTGGAAGGAGATCTGACCTGCCATGCCCTGTTCAGAGGCCTTAGTTCATACTGAATTCATTTTCTTTCCTCAGTCATGTAATGTCATTGGTGCATGTAGAGAAGCATAACTTGTCCACAGTTATTTAATTAATTTCTTCATTCATTTATTCAAATTATGCTATTTGAGTACCTGCTCTTAGGCACTGTTTTAGGTTCTGGGGAGCAGCAGTGGACAAAGCAGATAGACAGATCATGTCTGAAGCCCTTTATACAGCCCCTCTTGGCCTGCTTAAGTAGCATATTGTCCACCTCATTTTAATGCAGAAAATTTATATTTAGAAGCATGGGGGTGGGGGCAGGAGAGAGTGAGAGGGAGAGAGAGGGAGGGAAGGGGAAGGAGAGAAGGAAGCACTTGCACTTAGAGAAGAATTTTCAGGGGTGGTAAAATGAAAACTCGTAGTCAAAGGCCATGCTTTACGTTTTGCTGCCTTTCCAGAGACTCTGCAACTTCTACACCATTCCATTGGTGGTTGATTCCTAGAGTGTGGCTTCAACAATTCATCATCATCGACAATTAATTATGTACTTAAGTTATAGGCACTGTGCTAGACACAAGGAATACCATGTGACCCATCAGAAACTTACAGTTTAGTAATGAGAATGAAATTAAAATTGAAAATAACTTTTCAAATCAGAGTTAATGTGTGAAAAAAACACAGAATTCTATAGTGCCTATAACTAGGCGGAAGCTGTCAAGAGAAGCTTTTTTGTGAAGATGGATTTAAGTTGAGAGTTGAAGAAAAACCAGGAATTTCAGGCCTAGGGAAGGCAGAGGGAGAGAAGCTTTTGATATCTCTTACCTTTCCTAAAAGATGAAGATGTTGGGCCATTTTTCAAAGCAGCTTCTCCATTCAAGGGACTGGCACAGAGTCTGATGATTGTTTGGTATATAAATATGTTTTGAATGAGAGAGCAAGTAGATGCCCTAGATCCTTCATCTTCATTGAGTGAATGCATGAATGTAAAGTCCTGTTCAAGTAAAGAAAGTGATAGGGAGCTATTCACCTTCTTGTCTCCTTGGCCCTCTTCTTGCTGATGTTTCACCATTTTATCTTTTCTCTTCAACCCTCTCTTCCCTTTTTACTGGTGGAAATGACTCTTCCTTTTGAAAAGCCCTTAAGTGATACAAGATGTGATTTCATTTTTTATGATCCAGCAATATCATTCACCTGGAGATCTTGCACATGAAAGAAGAGGAATCAGGAACTTCTGACAAATGGTTCTTCTGAAGTTGGTCATAGATGAACAGCCCACAAGAAGAAGCTTGTGCAAATGATACTTCTATTGGACGCTTTGAGAATCAATGCTAATGAGCTACCATACAGCAAGACTCTGCCCTTGGGTCCAAGTGCTGGCTGCTTTGTGTTGATCTATCGTAGGCCAAGTTGGAAGGCAATGAAAAATTATCCCATTTGGTGCCTCGTTTACACAATATGGATCCTGGTAGAGCTTTGAGGGTTTTATTAATAATAGCATCTGATGGTTTATTGGACAAGTGGTACCCAATTACTGGATTTGACAGTACAAGGTATATATTAATGACTTATTAGGGCTGACCTGGCTGGTAATTGATAACTAATGAGGCAGACTTGCTTGCATCTAGGCAAAATAAGATTTTGAAACTCTTTTAGCCAGCCCTGCATGAATGCCTTAGGATAAGTTATCTACTAAATGGGTGATAAATTTTTCATGGAGAACATTTTGCAGCACCCATTTTACTTGTTTTTTTTTTTTTTAAGGATAACTAGATGATTACTGGAATGTCCTAGTTTGCGGTTGCCTTTGGTGCTCAAAATTCTTAATGTGCAGGATTGTCACAAAGTAATTGCAGTCATTACTAGCTCTGTCTTGCGACTATGAAAACAGAGCCATATCCTTGTGAGAATGATTTCCTGGGATAGGTTAGTCATTGGTAAGCTTTGATTTGGGTTCACAGAGACAAAGCATATTTAATTCACATTCTTCAAATGTCATGAGAAATGAACTAATTTTAGCTACAACTATGATTGCTCACTGAGGTGAAGGTGAAATATTTTCTTTCCTTTGGGCCTGGTATTATAGAAATATGTGCTTTCCTAAAGATATTATATGTATGTTTTCTGTAAAAGTGCTGGGAACTTGTTTTACAAATTTCAATTTTCCATCTGACCCTTTTCCTCTTTATATTAATGAATTTCACCTAATTGAATCGGATGCCACAACTGACAAGTATTCATTCTGAATTTGAGTTTCATGTCCCTAAGAAGGCATTTTCTCAGTAACACTTAGCAAAATGATATCTATCAAACCACTGGTGCAGTTAGAATTTAATTTGCTCTATCAGCTGCCATTGTCATGCTACTTAACCTTAAAAAAAGTAATTTTCCTCAAGAGTTCATAATTCCTTTAACATTTCTTCTTCGTTTTTTCCCCCTTACCAAATGAATTTAATAAACTTCTAAAAGAGAAAAATACTGAGTAAGAGCCTTTCTTCACAAGGTGACAGGGAAGGAATGAATCTGTTGTGTCCTCTTATTTTCCAGCTTATCCCTACCTATCTCTCACACATGAGCTGGAATCTGACATTTTCCATGGCAGATTTCCTGACAATGCTAGCTACAGCATCCCTTTAAGGAAGGGAAAAGGAAGGCACTGTCAAGAAATAAGGAAATGGAAGGAAAAAAGAGAAAAAGAGAGGCAGAGAGGACACACAAATAAAAGGAGAGGGAAAAAGAGAAGAAGAAATAACAAAGGTGGGGGGGATAACTGTGAAAAGCCAGAGAAACCAGCACACTTGACCCCTACCTGCTCTGCTGATACCTCAGCTGAATGCATAGCCCATGCCAATATTCCCTATTCTGATCTCTATAGAGCAGTGGTTCTCAATCACAGGAGATTTTCCTCCTCTGAGGAACACCTATCAGTGTCTGCATTCAGTTTCAATTATCACCACTGGTGATACAGTAGGTAGAGGTTAGGTATCCTGGCTTAAATAGTGCCCCTCAAAATTCATGGCCACCCAAAACCTACGAATTTGTCCTTATTTGGTATTAGGGTCTTTGCAGATATAATTAAGTTCTGGTTCAGTGTGGGCCCTAATCCAATGTCTGGTGTCCTTATAAGAAATGAGTCATTGGACACAAAAGTATATACAGGTGGAGGACAGATGGACATGTGAAGACAGAGGCAGCAATTAGGACTATGCTGCTACAAGCCAAGAAATTCTAAAGACTGTCAAGAACCCGGAAGAGCTGTAAGAGGCAAGGGAGACGCTTCCCTAGAGGTATTGGAGGGAGCATGGACTGCTCATACCTGATTTTAGACTTCTAGTTTCTGCAACTTTGAGAAAGTAAATTTGTTACCTACACCACTTGATTTGTGTGGAAACAAATCTCTAGAAACATAGGGTCCATCAGCGATCTTCATCAGGGATGCTGCTTCACATCCTGCTATGCACGGGAAAGCCACTCATAAAAAAGAACAATGCAGAACCAAATGTGAATGACAATGATATTGAGGCATCCTCTTGTAGAACTTAGGTCTGTAACTGTCACTTAACACTTTATTGTCTATGCTTTGAGGCAGTTTCTATGCTTATAATCTTTTGCCTGATTCCTTTGTTATTTAATTTAATTTCTGGGCTTGTGTAGGATTGATATGTCAGCTTGTTAATTTTTAGAAAGCAAAGGGGCATTTGTTTTATTCTTTTATTTCTTTAAAATCAATTGGTATGCATCTAATAGGAACTCAATACATACTTTTAAACAAATAAACAATGGATGTTAACACATGATTCAGTTATGACAGACCTGTCCTCACTCATGTCAGTAGAATATTATGAAGTCTTCCGGCTGAAAATTCTCAAGTTGCGATTGCCATTCCTAAAGTTTGAGAATTTCTTTTAGAACTTATAAATTCAGCAAAGAAAACCTGATGTGATTGAGATGTAGAGAAAACCTGGTCTATTGGAAGGAGCTCTGGACTGGGAGGAAGGAGAGGGTTCAGTTTCTACCTGTTTAGGTAACTTAAATTTTCTCTCGGAACTTCATTTTTATCCTCTATAAAATGGTAATGCCTGTTCTATAGAGTTGCTGTGAGGGTCAAGCAGGTTACAATAAAAAGAGCCTAATAATGGTACTAAGCAAAATTTTATGTTTTATTCATATAAAAACTGGGGCAAGCATCTTTTGTTCCATGAAAGAGGCATATACTCTTGTAGTGCCATATGTCTGGACTGATTTTCTCTAACAGAAGTAGTAAGTTGTACTGAACTACTGCTTACTCTCTAGCAGGAACCTGCAATAAGTTAGGTGAAAGTTAATAGTGGTGCTTCTAGCATAGAATAGAGAGAAAGTGATGGGCATGGTCTCAGGAGTCCCACATGAACCTCTTTTGAGGTAGTTGTCTCAGAAGTGATATGACTATCAGACCTAGAGAATGAGAATGTTAAAGGTCCAGGGAAAGATATTGGAATATTAAATTGTCATCAAGAGGAAGATCCCAAATACTCTTGTATGTATTATGTTAGGAATTTATATGCTAGCAGATTCTCTGAGACTCTCCATATACTAATGGTCTACACCCTGATGGAAAAATATGCTGATCTACAGAAAATATTTCAGGAGAATATTTCCAAGAGAAATCAACTGAAATAATGACAGCATTTAAGTGATATTCAAATGGATAATGCTTTGTACCTGAGACTAGAATTGGGGCAAGAAAAATCCAATCTTATATTACCCTTTATGAGTTAGGCATATTCTGCATGATTATGCCAGATCTAACATACAGTGAATTTGTGTTAGAAGTTCATATGTAGACTTTTGTTCCCTTTTTCTACCACCATGGAGTACTATTGGTACCATTGAAAGTTGAAGGTCATTCCTAGACAGAGGTGAGTTGTAAGATTTGCCTCTGGAAGGCCTGGCTTTCATCTCTCAGAATATGTGGTATCTGTAAATCTGATCATGTGTGGACATTGAGGGTACCACTTGCACACATCTTAAAGGTATGAGCTCATAGGATCCATGACCTAGGACTTTTAAAAGTGGTTTTCTTTTGCCAAGATGTTGTAAGAGCAAATATTTGGTCATTAGAGGTAAAAGGTTTAATATCTGTGTCAGTTAGCTCTTGGTTGCTGTGAGAAAATACCTCAGAAAATCAACTTAAAGAAGAAAAGGTTTATTTTACTCACAATTTCAGAGGTTCCAGACTGTGGTTACTTGGTCCTTTTACCTTGAAGGTGAGGCAGTGCAACATGGTGGTGAGCATGTGGTAGAGCAAAACTGCTCACCTCATCGCAGCTGGTAGGCAAAAAGAAAGAAAGAAAGGGGCTGAGGTCTCAGTGTACCCTTCAAGGGCATGTCCCCAATGAAATAACTTCCTTCCACTAAGAAACATTATCTCCTGATGTTTACCACTTCCCAAAAGCACCATATTCTGGCAGCCAGATTTTTAACACATGAGATTTTGGGGGGACATTAAAAATACAAATCATGTCATTCTGCCCCAGGATTTTAATAACTCTCACCATTTAACAATAAACATGTATTTAGTCTGTCTTCAAGTGTTCTCAAAGTCAGTATTCCCACCATTGCTGAAAAATCCAAGTTCAAATTCTCCTGATACTCAAGGCAAACTCTTAGCTCTGAGTCCCTTGAAAAATAAAAATATAAGTTACATACTTTTAAGATACAAGGGCACAGGACAAACATTCCCAATCCAAAAGGGAGGAATAGGGACATAGAAAGGAAGAGTGGGATGAAAGCAAGATGCACATCTAGCAGAGTAAACATTAGCTCCTGTAGATCTATGACCAGCATCTGGGATTCATGGTGGCCTATAAACTCCAAAGGACTTGGACAGTCCCTCTGGCTTTGCTGAGCACAGCCCACATGGCCTCTCTCTTTGGCTAGCACTGTTTACTGCCTATCGGTTCCTGTGGCAAGCATTTTAGCATTGGAATTCCTGGAATCTTTAATTTACTGAAATCTCTACTATGGTTTTGATATCATTTTTACACATCTTCTCAGGAGTCTTGGAGGGACTGTGACCTTATCACACATCACCTGGCCTCCAGGCTTTCCTTTGAAATCTTTGTGGAAATCTCTGTGACTCCATAACTTACAAGCCACATGCCTGTAAAATTCCATGAATGATGCCTGCTTCTCCTGCTGACATGATCAGTAGCTGACTCTGCTTGCACCATGCCTGCAGTGGCCTCTGAGTGCCTGGATGGTTGAGCATGGGGAAATGAGTCTCAGGGAAACAATTTCCTTGGTGCTCTGTACAGCAAGATGCCCTGGAATTCTTTTCTCAAACAAAAGTCTTTAGTCTATGATGTATGGCACTTGTAGCTTCAGCAATCATACCCTCTTTGGCCATAACTTTAATTTTGGCAAGAAAAAGAAATGAACATAAAGTTTTTCAAATCTTTCCACATGATATTTCTCCTGATGCTCACTGTAAATATTGCTAAAAGAGACCAGCAATGCCTATGCTACAGCCTGAATGCTGTGCTACCTTGAATTTCCTCCACCAGATAAGTCTGCCACCTTTAATCTCAGTCTGCTCCAAAGTCTCAGGTCATGGATAAGATGCACAATTTAATATAGATGGCCTCTAGTCTAATTCCCCAAAGAATCCTTATTTCCATTTGGAACTTCATGAGCCCCCCTTTGCTATCCACATTCCTACCAGGAGTCTGATCTTCAGAGCTCCTATTAGAATCACCCATTAAACTCTGCTTATAATGTTCTAAGCTGTCTCTAGTCTCATTTTCTAAATGTTTCTAAAGTCCTTTCACAAATCTCTTCCTAATGCTTTCAAACCATATCATCAGTTATAGTCTCAGCAGTGACGACACTTCATGGTGCCAATTATCTGTGTTAATCAATTTTCTGTTGCTGGGACAAAATACTTGAGAAAATCAACTTAAAGGAGGAAGGGTTTATTTTGGCTCACAATTTTAGTAGTTCATGACTGGTTTGCCCTATCACTCTGAGCCTATGATGAGTATATCATGTGGGGGAGAGGGTTGTGGAGCTTCACTGTTCTCCTCATGGCAGTCGGTCAACAAAGAGAAGAAGGAACTAGCATCCCAATGTATCCTTCAAGGGTATAAACCCAGTAATGCAATTTCCTTCCACTAAACCCCACGTTTGAAAGTTACCATTACCTTCCACTAGCCCAACAGGCCAGTAACTTTGGGAAGTATTTAAAACCCAAAGAATAACAGCTTTCCCTTATCAAATTAATAGTAATTTAGGAATCAATGTCTCGCTTTAAAAGTTTCACAAATTTGGATGTCTGTTAAGTTTATATCCAAAAGAATAAACTATAAGATGTTTGATAGGAAGTTTAACAAAGTACCATGGACAAATGGCTTTGGGGTCCTTCTCTGTTCCTTTGTTACACTTTCTGCTTTATCTCCAAGCTGATGCCATTTATTTATGTGTGAATGGTGACATCAGAAATATTTTCACTTTATTTTTTTAAGTTAATTTAGTTTTAATAATATACACAGTTTGTTCCTTAAGTTTTTAACCTATATTGAAAGTAAATTCCTTTCTCTGAGACACATGACTTATAGACCTCTTCAGATATTCTACCTCCTTGCTGTGAGAGATGCTACCGACATTTCGTACAATATTGCAGTCTCTAGGGGCTGAGCAGTCCCTTGCTCTAAGAAAGCCAGGTATTCTTCCTTAGGCTAAGCAGATAGGAATACTAGCAGCAAGATTGGGGGTATTCCTAGACTTGGATAAAATCCCACACTAAAGATGTGGGTTGTGGTATCTCAAGTCACCAAACAGCTAAGATGTAGAGAAGATTTATTATCCTGTGAGGTGAACCCTGACCAACTGGAAATAAGGGGCAGGAGGAAAATGTAAAAAAAAAAAAAAGTTTTTTCTACTCCTCCCTTGCTTGGCTACTTGGAGGTGAGGTTGTTCTTGTCTGCTGATAACCCACATGCTGAGTGACTGATCTATTCTTAGAAGGCTGAGAATCAACATGATAGTGAAATATTGTTATTGCTGTTCATCTTTCCTTAACTACTTTTGTTTTTTTTCTTCACTATTTAGGCCCTTGTTTTGTACCTTTCAAAGTATTAGCACTTTAAATCTTACGTATGGCTCTGTTTTCTAAAGATCTCAGATTCAGACAACTTCTAAAATTGTAAAGTAAATGGCCTAGAAGTCATAAGAGGATCATTCATTGGATTGTGTTCTATGAAATATGTTAGAAAAAATAGGAAGTTAGGTTTTAATGCAAAAATATTAAAAGATATTGAAAATGCTTCTCATGGGGAGTATGCTATTATTTATATGAAACATCTGTTGAAGTATATGCACATTGAAAGAAAATCAGGGGATGGAGAAATGATTGACCAAAATGTTCAGATATGATTTCCAGTTATTTATTTTGGTTCAAGAATATGTTGTCCATTGTAGCATTTCCAACATGTTTTGCAAAAAAGTGCTGAGCAGTGGAATTTGGTTGGTTTGGTGGTAGACTATCTGAAAATATTCACGCTGTTCCAGGAAAAGAGTAAGTCAGAGTTTCACAAAACTCTATTTGTGAAATTAAATTGGCCAGGATAAGGACAGTCTTACATCTTCAATCTGGTTTTATGCCTATAAACAAGGAACATCAATACAAAGCAATGTTCTTAACTGTGGGGACATGTCTTATTGGCAGCCACTGAGTCAGCTCTAGGTCAAGTTTCATTTACTAATGAAAGGAAAAGAGAACTGTGGAGAACATTAATGAAACCCATCATGATTCCAAAATGGAAGGTCTTTTCTTGCCAAAAGAATGAAATAAATGCCATTCTTATTTCTTCACACTTAGAAAGCTTTTCCAATTATTTTTCACTGTGTGTGATTTTATGATAAAATCATTTGATGGATAAGGGAAATAATGCATGTTGCAGAGTATGTAGGTATAAAAGATGTTTATCTTGGAAACTAGGAGACTGATCATCTTGATGAAAGTCATTGGAATTCAATTTTAAACAGGAGAGTGAAATGCATAAACACTACAGAAGAAAGACTTGATAGGAGAGAATACTCAATAACTGAATCCAGACTATTAGGGCAGTATGAAAATAGAATTAGAAACAAGTCACTAGATATCACCCAAAACAGTTGAGAGATGAGAAATAGAATGAGAAACAGACCATGGAGCTGTGTCTAACAATGAAATCTATAGCAGTGGTAGTTGCTATAATGAACTTCATGTACCCTTGAAAAAGCAGCTGTCCTTTTCTTTCTTGTATGACTCAAAATAGAGCTTACCAATATGTCACAGAATAATACTTTAATTCCAGGGAGTGTAGCTCTGTGGAGAACACTCATGAGGCAGATGATTTGCATTTAACATCCCCACAGTGCTGTACAACAAGGTGTGGGAAATAAACGACATGGTTTCCACGACTTCTATCTGCTTTAGCAGTGTCTATGACAGACCTGGCACAGAAACAGCAGATGCAGACCCTCTCCTCTCTCCTAGAGGTTGCTCTATGAGGGGTATCTGAGTAGACTGATTGTTAGCATAAAATTGTGCTCAGGTTGGTTCAGGTAAACATGGGAAAGAAGGAGGATCACCTGATGCTTTGGACATTATGGAGATGTAAAAAGAGCCCCGTAGGTGGCCAGCACAGTAAGACGACTGACAACGTGATGATGACTCTGAGGAATTCAGTGGTTCATGGTTGAATTAATGAGCATGGTCCACTCATGTTGGTCAGATTGCAGCACTGATCTTTGTTTTTTTTCTATTGTCAGATGTGGGCCAAAGATTGAATGAAACCAAGGCAGAATGCATTAGTGGAAAGGATAAATAATTATTAAACAAGATTAAGGGGATTTACAAACACATGGAAGATGAAAACGAAGAAGAGAAACATGTTAGAGGGCGGTGCATAGATCTGGAGAGTCAGCTAATATTCCTGAAATATCTGTTGAATTTAGTATTCAAAGGAATTTGTGTGATATTTTTGCAGTGGAGGTCAGTTCTTCAAAGATGTCCTTGCCCTAATCCTTTGATCTTGTGCATAAGTCACTTGGAATAGTAATGGAGTTTATAGGCCTTAAAAGAGGGAGGTTATCTTAGGGTTTTAAGGTGGGCTCAATCTAATCATACAGGCACTTAAAATAAACAAAGCTTTCTGTAGCTAAATCAGATATGGTGAAAAAGAAGGCAGAAGAGATGTAGCAGAAGGGGAAGTCAAACAGGCTAGAAGCATGAAAAGGGCTTGATCTCAGTTTCTGACTTGAAGATAGGAGACTGCTTCAGCTTTCTTCCTCTAAAAGCCATCAAGGATATGGTATTTCAGTCTAATACCAACCAGGAACTGGATGTTGCCTCTAACCTAATAGGACAGAGAGGGATTGGCCACCAGTACCTCCAAAGGGGAGCCCAGAACAGGTAACACCTTGTTTTTTGCTGATAAGACTTGTGTTCAGCTTGTAATTCAACGAACAATGAGATAAATGGATTATGTTTGAAGTTTCCCCTTGTGGTCATTGGTTATGACAGAATAGAAAATGAATGCATTCACATAGATGTATTTTTTTAATGTGTGTACATATGCAAGTACCCCCAGGTATAGTATTATAAACTATATAACATATTAAAGGAGGGAGATCTAACATGGCGGCAGGCTCAGAGAGATCAAGTCTCTGACCTCTTCAGCTGCGTGGGCATAGGGAGTCGTAAACCGTCTAAATGCTGTTTGCTCAGGATCACTAGGCAATGCTGAGCTGAAGTGGATCTGGGGCGAACAGTCTGGGCCTCTCAGAACACACACTGAGCCCGGATCAGCTGAATTCAAGCTCCCGTTGGCCTGCTTCTCGCAGACAAACTGCTGTGACTCAGCACTAAACGATCCCGCTAAAACAACTGGTCAGCCCTTCTGAACCTAGGGAGGTTAATGCCAACCGAGCCTTCATAGGCAGTGGCCACAGGATTGAAACGGGGCTTGGGAGAGCCAGTCAGGATCCACCCATTGCATTGGTCACCCGGCAAAGGGAACGAACTGTCGCCATTTGCATGGGATACCACCATGGCAGAGAACTGATGTCACCAGAATGCAGCAGAGGAGATAACTCTATTGAAACCGGTGGCGACAGGTGTGTAACCCCCTAGCCTTCCCTCTCCACACAGTGGGGAAACCTTAAGGGCCCCTCCCAGCTCTCCCGTGAGCGCGATAGCCAGACCCAGGGAATCAGGAGTGGCGCGGGACCCGTGGCGCGGAACTCCCGGCTACCGCTCCCTCCAGTGCTGACAACTGAGGTCTCTTGCACCAGCTACCGGGGGCGTGGCTACCGGAGGGCAAGCAAAATTCGCTGAGGGTTCTCAGCCCCAAGCTCTACAAACTTAGGGTCTGAGGGAATGGCAAACAGGGAGAGTGTGCCCAGTTGTTCATGAAAATAGGGCTCCCGAGAGCAGCAGACCTGGCGTGTAGCCAGTATTGTGGTGAGCATCACCGGTGAGCGGGGCCTGGCTTGAGGAAAAGTGGGGAAGTGACTAGACACAAGAGAAGGCCCTAGGCACTCAGGATTGGAGACCCGCCCAGTCTGGGAGGAGGAGCTGCTGCACAGTGATTGGTTCCTGCGTATTGAGAGGAGAAGCTTGGCCCGGTGGGAACAGCTCCACCTACTGGAAGAGAAGTTAATCAAACTCTAAGACTGCATTTATTAATTTTTTTTTTAATTTGGGTTTTTTTTTTTCATTTTCATTTTTTTTTGTTGTTTTTCAATTTTTTTTAAATTTTAATTTTTATTTATTTTATTTTTTTTAAAAATTTTTCTTTTTTTATTTTCTATTTTTTTTCTTTTGTCTTTTCATTTCTTTTCAATTTCCTTATTCCCCCTTCCTTGAATTCTACCTGCTTACTCTCATTCTCTTTAGTGACTTCTTCCCTTCCCTTCTAATACCTTTCCTCCCAAGCATCAAATAAATTTATAGGAGTAAACAGTAACCCAGCAGTCAAACAGAACAAGAAGTAACATGAGCAGCATGAAAAAGCAAGGAAGAAAAGGAGTACAAACAATGAAGGACAGCCTAAATATTCAGGAGGACCTAGAGGCATCAGAAAAATGGTCAAATAAAGAACTCAAGGATTACCTTAGACAGATGGAATAGAACATTAAAGAAGATATGAGACAGCAAATTCAAACAGTGAAAGAACACATTAAAAATGAATTACATAAACAGATAAAAGAAGAAATTAAGCATCTTTATCAGGAGATAGAGATTATTAAAAAAATCAAACAATAATTCTAGAAATGAAGGAAACTATAAACCAAATTAAAAACACAAATGAGAGTATCACTAACAGAGTGGAGCAAGTAGAAGCCAGAACTTCAGATAATGAAGACAAAATATATCATCTTGAAAAGAGTCTAGCCAACTCAGAAAGGCTGGTAAAAAATCACGAGAAAAACATCCAAGATATATGGGATAACATAAAAAAACCAAACTTAAGAGTCATCAGGATAGAGGAAGGGATAGAGTTTCAAACCAAGGGAATGAGCAACCTGCTGAATGAAATAATTATAGAAAACTTTCCAGAAATAAAAAAAGGAAATGGATATACAAATTGTAGATGCATACAGGACACTGAGCATACAAAATCACAGTAGACCAACGCCAAGACACATTGTTATGAAGATATCCAATATACAGAACAAAGAGAAAATATTAAAAGCTACAAGAGAAAGGAGGCAGATTACATTCAGGGGTAAACCAATAAGGTTAACAACAGATTTTTCATCACAGACCCTGAAAGTGAGAAGAACCTGGAACAATGTATTTCAAACACTGAAAGACAATGGATGCCAACCAAGAATTTTGTATCCAGCAAAATTAAGCTTCAGGTATGACAATGAAAGAAAAATCTTTCATGATAAACAAAAGTTAATAGAATTTGCAGCCAGAAAACCAGCATTGCAAAGCATCTTGAGCAAAACACTACACGAGGAAGAAATGAAAAACAATAACCAAAACCATCAGTGGGAAGTGCCTCAGTAAAGACAGAGGGCAGGGGGAAAGCTAATCATGGAGAAACAAACTAAATTAAAAAAATATATAAATAATCAAACATGGCTGGAAGTACAAACCATCTATCAATAGTAACTCTAAACATTAATGGCCTAAACTCTCCAATAAAGCGACATAGGCTGGTAACATGGATTAAAAAAACAAATCCAACAATATGCTGCCTCCAGGAGACACATCTGATTGGAAAAGACATACACAGACCGAAGGTGAAAGGTTGGGAAAAAATATACCACGCACACGGTCCTCGTAAGCAAGCAGGGGTGGCCATCCTCATATTGAATAAAATTGACTTCAAGACTAAGTTAATCAAAATGGATAAGGAAGGACATTATATACTGTTAAAAGGAACCATTCACCAACAAGACATAACAATTATCAATATTTATGCACCAAATAATGGTGCTGCAATGTTCATAAAACAAATTCTCCTCAAGTTCAAGAATCAAATAGACCACAACACAATAATTATGGGTGACTTCAACACACCTCTCTCACCATTGGACAGATCCTCCAAACAAAAGTTGAATAAAGAAACTATAGAACTCAATATCACAATCAATAACCTAGACTTAACTGACATAAATAGAATATATCAACCATCATCAAGTGGATATACTTTTTTCTCAGCAGCACATGGATCCTTCTCAAAAATAGACCATATATTATGCCATAGGGCAACCCTCAGTAAATATAAAGGGGTGGAGATAATACCATGCATTTTATCTGATCATAATGGAATGAAACTGGAAATCAATGATAAAAGAAGGAAGGAAAAATCCTACATCACATGGAAAAAGAACAATATGTTACTGAATGATCAATGTGTTACAGAAGATATAAAGGAGGAAATCAAAAAATTCTTAGAGATAAATGAAAATACAGACACAACATATGGGAATCTATGGGACACAATGAAAGCAGTTTTAAGAGGGAAATTCATTGCCTGGAGGTCATTTCTCAAAAAAAGAAAAAACCAACAAATAAATGAGCTCACACTTCATCTCAAAGCCCTAGAAAAGGAAGAACAAAACAACAGCAATTGTAGCAGAAGGCAAGAAATAATTAAAATCAGAGCGGAAATCAAAGAAATGGAAACAAAAGAAACTACTGAAAAAATTGACAAAACTAAAAATTGGTTCTTCGAAAAAATAAATAAGATCAACAGACCCTTAGCCATGCTAAGATGGGGTAGAGAGAGAGAAAATGGGAGGGGCGGGGAGGGGCGATAGTAGAGGATAGGAAAGGTAGTAGAATACAACAGTTACTAATATGGCATTATGTAAAAATTCTGCAATCTGTATTTGGGGTAAAAATGGGAGTTCATAACCCACTTGAATCTAATGTATGAAATATGATATGTCAAGAGTTTTGTAATGTTTTGAACAACCAATAAAAAAAGATTAAACTCTGCAAAACTGAAATTTTAATAACAAGATTTAATTGACTTGATGTTGACAGATAAGTTAACACTTCTGATTAGAAGAATGGTCAAACTGTTAGAATGTTTTCTAAAAGTATTTTTCAGTAAAATTATGATTTTAAAGATTAGTATGGGTTCAAAATTTTCTGTACATTTTTGAATGATTTTATTTAAAAATTAGATAAAATAAATCTTGATTCATAATGAAAAAAAGCATATTAAAGGAAATTGAGATTATATGAGCCAGATATGTATAGCCTTATGGTTAAATGTTCTGATACATGCTACTGAGGATTGATGAGGCAGAATGTTGTGTTTTAACCATTTTTAACTATGTCACTGGTAAATCAGAGGTGAAATTATCATACCATCTCCATTTGAAAGCTGCTGGCTCATGAAAATTTTCAGAAATTTAAACTCATCTTCCATCTTCACTCACACTTGTACCAAACTTGACAAATCTTCCAGCCAGTGTATATGCATGTACAGGTGTTTATTTGGGCATGATATATATATATATATATATATATATATATATATATATATATATATATATATATATATATAATCATCATTTCAAACAATTTTACAATGTGTTAAGAATACAACGGGAAACTCGCCCTACTTCAACACGGAGATCTCCACTTCTTGTGCACAGCAGATGTGGGAGGACATGAGGATTTGTCTTCTATCAACACTAGGTCTATCCTTTCCCCACAGTGACATTGCTTGTGGTTTCATTTATTTTTGTTTCCCCATGTTTTGAAAGCTCACCCCCGAGTTTTCCCAGAGAAAACAGCTCCTGCTTCTTTCTTTTCAAACATTCTGATCATGAGAATTTAATGAAGCACTCATGGGAACCACTACTCTACTGGCTTGTCTTCTTTCAGCACCAGCCTGGGATGGACAGCCCCCCTAGGTGGCTGGGCTGCATGTGTGCACTTTTTATGCAGTCAACAGAGCTATCTTCTGTGTTTTAAATCTAAGTGTGGGTACTAAGAAATGCTAATTTATGATAAGCAAGAACTGGATTGACAGGAAGCACAGCAGCAGAGGGAAGGCTATTTGTTGAGTCTGAGAAGGAGGAATGGAATAGAAATGAGAAATACAGAGACAGGGAATGAAATCAAAGAAGTTAAAAAACGGAACTTTTAGGAGTTAAAGCAAAAAGGGGATTGGTAAAATAAGTTGGAAAAATGTATTTGGATGAATATGTAGGAAGATAGACCGGTTATACTTTTTTTTGTTGTTGTTAGAGAATAGGGAAAGTGTGGGGATAAGAAAGCTCAGGGACTCAGATGCCTTCCTGGAAGGTTAATTAGTGTCCATACCATGAGTTTATGTGTTTGGAAACAATAACGGTAGCCCTGTTTTTCCTGAAAGTGAGAGGGAAGGAGAAGTCTGCTTGTTTTCCCAGGGTAAGGTCTATGTGAATGCCTTAGGGTGGAGGAGATGGATTTAACACCATCCTATGCTGTGTCTCATGAATTTGATGTTCAGTAGGGATGTTTTACCATGAGAGCGACAGTGGAAGATTTTGAGAAGGAGGGCTACAATTCCCACTATCGGGGTTTTAAGTCAGAGCAACAGTTGGGGCTACCTTTATCAAGGGCAAAAGAGGAATAGGGCCTTTTGGGGAGAGCCCTGGCATTTTGTTCAATTCATTTTGTAACCACTTCTGTGGAGCAAGTGGGAGAAATAAAGAAACGTAGTCTCTTGTGTCAGATGGCGTCTCATCTGTGACAAATACTTGAGGAAAACAAAAGGGGGAAGATCTGTTTTGGCTCACAATTTCAGAAGTTTCAGTCCGTGGTTGTGCAGCTCCATTTCTTTGGACCTGAGGTGAGGAAGAACGTCATGGCAGAAGGGTGTGAAGGAGGAAAGCTGCTCAACTCATGGCAGCCAGGAAGCAGGAAGTGAGGGTGGGGAGAGACTGGAGATAAAAATACCCTTCCAGGCCATGCCCCAAGTGATCCACTTCTTCTAACTATGCCCCACTGCCTACAGTTTCTTCCACCTTCCAGTATTTTATTTAGCTACCAGTGGACGGATCCATTGATGAGATGAGAACTCTCAGGATCCACTTTCCAATAGTTCCACCTCTAGATGTTGGAGACCAAACCTTTAATACATGAGACTTTGGGGAGCATTTCAGATCTAAACCATTATATTTCTCATTTTATATTTAAGTCAGCTGAATCCCATGTTTCTATGATTCTCCAATATTACTCAGTTAGCCACATCTACACCAATTGATCCAGGAACTCCATTTTCCTCAAGTCTTGAAGCCAATTTTACTGCCACATTTCCTGAGAATAACATTTTTTTTTCTGGTTTGGGGGATGTTGGGGAAACAAACATTGAGTCTATCTGATGAAATGTTAAGGTGAGATAATATTTTTAGGACTTACAATATTTTGGTTAGAACCAACAAACCAGTTGGGACAAGAGTCATCTTCAGGTGTTTGTTGAAGAATCATGTAAAAGAGGGATTTACCTAAATACCTGTGTTCCCAGAGGGAAGATGCAGAATTAAGTTGTAGTGGTAACAGGAAAGCAGATTGAAATCCAGGATAAGGAAGAACTTCCTTCTAATTTTAAAGGTCTAAACAAGAATTAGCTAATTTATGTGATAATGAATTTTTTGTCTTGAGATAATTAAGTCAAGGCTGACTGATCATTTGCCAGGGATGCTGTTTACAGAGAATTATAGAATTTTTATAGAATTGGGATGAGAAAAGAGTGGGCTTGTGCTTGACAACCCAAATCTTGAAATGTATCTCTCCCCTCAAAATTAGAAATATATAATCTTTACTATATATTCTTCATTTCTATACTCCATTTAAGCTTTTGTTCCCACGTTAGGTCCAGAAGGACCTTTGCTTTAGCAAAGTTTAATGTACCCTCCTGGAATCAAACTACTCTTGTTTCCATTTATTTCTTTGATATATTCATCAATTTATCTCCTTCTGTTATCTAGTATGTTCTCCAGAATGACTTTCTTTGCTTTACTAGACCATGTGATAGTTTATGCTAAAATCATACTCCCTGAATTGTGCCACGTCTTACATTTCCACAGTGAATCTTTTCATTCAACCATAATTTGTTTATCCTTTTTTTGCTTTCATCTTCCCAATTTATTTCACTTTTTTTTTGTTTTTCTTTTAGTGTTTTTATCTGGCTTGGGGGTCAGGAAGATAGCCTCATAAGATGAGCTTAGATGTGTATTTCTTTCTGTGTTTTAGAGGAGTTCAATAAAATTTAGAGATTGGTTTCAGTTCTTTTCTCAGTGTTTGGTAGAATCGATCCTTGAGCCATCTTGTCCTGGGATTTTGCTTCTTGGGAAGTTTTAGATTTCTGATTCAATCTCCTGATTCAAACTGACAAACCCATGTTATTCAAAGGCCAACTATATACAATTGGGAAAACCATACACTTCTGATGTTTATAGATAGAGTGCTCTGTATACATCTGTTAGATCCATTTTGTCTACAGCATAGCTCAGGTCTGCTTTTTCATTATTGATATTCTGTTTGGATGATCTGTTTATAATGTTAATACATCTGTTTATAATAGTTTATAATAGTCTACTACTATTGTTGTCTATTTCCTCCTTCATATTTGTGAATGTTTGCTTTACATATTTACATGTTTTGGTGCTGTGTACACATATAATTATGATCATTATACCTTTCTGTTGAATTGGCCCTTTTATTATTATACAATGACCTCCTCTCTCTCCTTTGCATTCTTCCTGACAGTTTTCTGTGGGTGACACATCCCTTCCCTTGACTTCCATGGCCGGATCATACTGATTCTCTTTCTATTTTCTCTCACATTTCCTAACTGTGGTTTCCCCAGGGAACAGTCCTTGCTCATTTGCCCCCTCTTTCTGTATTTCTTCCCTCAGCTATGTTATATGCTCACTCAAGTTCAGCCGTGGAGCAATATGCAAATGGCTCTCAAATTTATTAACTCAAGTCCTGGCTTCTCTTCCAAATTACTGACTCATATTTCCAAATGCTTGCTAGAGAGTTCTCCTTGGTTCCCGTAAGTACCTCGAAGCCCGTGTGGTGATAACTAAATTGATAACCATCCCCCACCCCTAATTATCTCCTCCTGCTCCCTCTTTAATTGCTCTTCATGATACCATCATTATTCACACAATTCAGACTCAATTTTTTGTAATCAGAGTTGATTCTTTCTTTCTCTCACCCATAATCCGTGCCCAACCTTTCTATCTTATCTATGATTTCTTCCAAATAAATGCCCTCTTTTTTATTTGCACTATCTGTATTTTAGTGTGGAGCTAATTACCTCTAACCTGAACCTTTAGAGTACCCTCACCCACAAACTCCAGGCCTGGAGGCTCTGTTCTATGAATATAAACTTCACAACCTGCAGTGATCATTCTACTCTTCCAACACCATCTCTGACTTCTCTCACAGAAAAGTTTAGCTATAGTCTGAAATTCAAGATTCTCTACCAGGTAGGACCCAATTCTCTGTATATCCCAACCATCATCAATAATAGTAGTTAACTTGCCTGTCTGTTAAGTCTGGACCAATCATTGGGCTAAGTGATTTTAATAACCCTATGAACTCGATCCTATTATTATAATTTAAAGATTATATGATTAATTGGTGCTAAGGATACAGAGTTAGTAAGCATTGGAGCCTACATGAGGATAAGGTGATTTCTGAACTGGAAATGATTTTGAGTTCTTTTTGACTCGTGGCCTTTTTTTACCACATGAGGCTTTAATCTAGAATTTTAATGCACCATCTACATTGGCTACTGCTATATCTTGCACTGATTGTAGCATTGTCCTTCAATATTAGAAAATATCTTCTCTTCTGTAGACTCTTTAGGGCTCCCTGACCCTTACTGAAATCTTACATTATTTACTTTGTACTTTTATATACAACTTGATAAAAAATATTTTATAGTAGTGTATAACCCTAGCTTCCCAGCTCTAATATTTATTATCTCTTTAAAGACAAACATATTTGTCAATCACTTCTTTTATTCTTTAAGTCACTTAGAGTGCCTTACCTCCAATGTGATAGAATTGTTGTTAAAATTGAATTGGCTGATAGCACATTAACCAGATATCAGATCTTGTCCTAATTCCGTACGGTGCACCTTTCATGCTTTTATGATTATTTCTTCTAGTGCTAGTGTTTAGACAACTTGAAGGCGCCTCATTGATTTATATGTCACTGAAATATGTGTCATTGATTTATTTACATTTCAAGAACTTCCCTTTTAAGTGAGGGAAAGAGAAGTCTTATTTCTGCAAGAGACAGTGGTAACGAAAACAAGGGCCACACTAGTGTCCAGAGACATGGAAAATTTTTTAAAACTTGTTTAATTAGAATTAATAGCCTAATTTGGATCTCCTACATCAGAAAAAAAGAGATTCATCTCAGCTATTGAAGTGAATATTTATGGCCTGAACTTTTCCTTTGGAGAAATTTGTTTTGAAGAACTAATTTGAAGGTTTTTTTTTCTCTTCTTCTTCTTTGAATTCTTCTGATCCTGAAGTGTTGGGTGGGGAACGCTGTCAAGAAGGAAGTGATCAGTACTTGGCTGTTCCCTGCAGCTCTCCATGTCTCCAGTCACCCAGGATGGAGGGAAGCGGTTGTCCCAGCAACCATCTGCAACAATGTACTGCAGCAGGCCC
Source organism: Marmota monax (assembly GCF_021218885.2). Classification (NCBI taxonomy): domain Eukaryota; kingdom Metazoa; phylum Chordata; class Mammalia; order Rodentia; family Sciuridae; genus Marmota; species Marmota monax. Next base: position 24,755,030 of record NW_026692254.1, read on the forward strand.
TTTGGGTAGCCTTGTTTCAGGGAGTGGCTGATAGGATTTTCACCTCTGATTTGAAACTCATTCTTGCATTCTCTCTCTACGCCCGATTTTGTCTTTGCAAAGCTGCCTGAGATTATTCATATTTCTGATTTGTTTTCTCTATCCTTTTTCCCCCACTCAGCCCTTTGATTTTTTTCACTCAATCATACCTGTTATTTGTCAGTTTTATTTTCTAAGAGCCTTTAAGTTTGTTTGTTGTGTGATGAATAAAAAAAAATTAAATGTTTCATGACAGAACATTTCTGGGGTAAAGAAACGATAAATATCAAATCAAGTGGAGGCTAGAAATTTAATTTTCCCTATCAGGGGCAATCTGTGCTTCGTTTTATCCTGACAAAAATTGATATTTTATCCCTGTGATAATGGAAGACTCTGATTGCTGTGCCTTTTCATAAATTTTTAAAAATCTTTTTCTTCCCCCTGAGAAACTTGAATCAAGGCAGAGCAGAATCTGTGCTCATTATGAAGAGTTACCTTATATTCCTTTAGCCCTTTGTGTCCCCTAGCCTGGCAGTAAGCATTTCCATAGAGTTGCTCAGGCTCTTGATTTAATGTGCACTTTCAGGTTTTTATCTGTAGTTGTCCCCAAGAAATTTATCTAGCAAAGGCAGTGACACACTCCTTCCCTACTCTCATCATTCAGAACATTTACTTAAAGAGGACATGAGAGATGTTTTTGAAAGGTGACCTTCTAGGTGAACTCACTAGAATTTGGTTAAGGTTAAAGAGGGATGAAGCAGTACTCCATTAAGGAACACTCAGAAAGGACTTGGTGTTGGGCAATATCTCAAGGGATCTTTACTATTGATTCACTTAACAAGTATAGCAGTTCTATGACATGACTCTTGTTTTTTCCCCATTTTATAGTTGAGGAAACCGAGGCATGGTGAGGTTTATTAACATGACAGAAGTTATAGTGAAGCTGGAACTCAAACGCAGGCAGCCTGCCGGGATCTCTTAATCACTTTACCAAGCTGCCTGCACATTAAATTGCTCAGTTGGGTGGGTGTTCATCTTCCCCAGCATCGTCCATCTCTAGTGGAGTGGGAAATGTCTGAGCTCATGTAAACAAGAAGTTTAGAAGAAGGGTATCTTTAGGTGTAGCTTTATACAAGGACTGAACAATGTCACCAGCAGAATTTAGTTTTTCCTTGGCACCTCAGCTGTGTTCCTCTCTTTGTAGGATTGATTTTTTGATTTCCACAGAGTAAACTTTTTTATGTTTAGAGATCTAAGTTTTCATTTTACTAATTAGCAATTCCAGTATGAAGAGTTAGCATCTTTTCCCAGTGCATTGAGACAGTCCTAGGGCTGTCTGTTAGGAAATGATTTAGGTGACAGTTTTTGTTTTTTTTCCTTCAGTCACTCTGGTGGGAAAGGATTATGATAGAATATACTAGCTTCCCATGCCTGAATCTCAGATGTGGACTAAAAGTGGACTAAAAGTGGGGAGGCAATATTTCATTAAGGAAGATCAAGTTTTTGTTAACAGAAGAAAGAAAATGGAAAATGGATGAAGGGATGGGCAAAACCAAGACTGTGTCATCCATAGGATGTAGTGTTTGTTCAGTCTCCTCCTTGCATATTAACGAACACCAATCAAGAAAAAGGCTTATAGGATATTACTTCATGATCTAAAGGCATGAGAATGATAGATGAAAAAGGAAAAAAGAAGCAGCAGAACAAAAAAGAATATAAGCCCAATAGTACACGTGGACCGTAAATGGGCCAGAAATTCAAAGGATTGAGCCAGGGCTTACATCAATGGCTGCAGGGGTCGGGTATGGAAGGAGACTGGGACAGCTACCATTTTACCCACGGGCTATTTCTGATAAAATGGTTCCACATGAATTGGGGCTTAAAGCTAGGCTTACTGCTTGAAGTCAGAGAATGGCACTGGATTCTGTCTGCCTCCCACAAAGAAAAGTACACTGAAAAGAAAATTCTGGGTTTTTTTTTTTTTTGTTGTTGTTGTTTGGTTTTTAAGAAAAATAAAGATGCAACCAGGAACTACACAGGGATGCTGCATTCCTAATATTACCATGGGTAAAGAGCCTCTAAATGTTTTGGGACTGGGTTTATAAAGGTGAAGGAAAGCAAACACTGAATCCATATGGCAAGCATAGAGCGAGAGGAAAGAAGATATAAAAAGAACCAAGAAAAACCCACTTTAAAAATTAGTCCACAAACAAAAATTCCAAAATATGTAATAAGAAAGATAGCAAAAAAACCAATAATAAAACCCAAATTCACTTTAGGTGAATGTAAAATTTCAAAATTGTTACATTTGTGATGCTCAAGTGATAAATGAAGGAATATTGCCAATTGAGAAGTATAAGAGTAAATGAAACAGAGGCACAATTGGAATATGTCTGTGAGAAATAACTAATTACAAATCTTAGAATTGAATATATACAGAGTCTATTTTTTAAAAAGTAAATGAGATCAATTCAATCCTAGATGCGGTTGAAGGGAGAATTAATAAATTGAGAGAAATCCACTCAGAAAGCATCATAAGAAGGAAAGAGATAAAATAGTTCTCTGCAAGAAGAGTCAGAGACATGGATAATGTTAGGTTTCTCCAACTCTAATCGGGTTTCCAGTAGAGGGTGGAGGGAATATTAAACAGTATTAGAATAGTAGCTGAGGATTTTGTAGAAGAGGAGGACTAGAATCTTTCAAAAGTGCCTATTCAATATAAATAGGAGAAATCAAGATTAAGCCACACATAGAAACACTATGTTGAAACTCCAATAGGATGGAAATTTGAAAAACTACTCAAAAGAAAAAGAGGACTTCCAGAGACAATGATTAGATTGAAGGAAAGGGATCATCAAGAAGGTCCAATGCTCTTAAAGACGAAAAAAAATGCAAACATTTCCACATCAATGTTTATAGCAGCTTGATTCACAATAGCTAGACTATAGAACCAACCTAGGTGTCCCTTAATAGAGGAATGGATAAAGAAAATGTGGTATATGTACTTAATGAATATTCCTCAGCTTTAAAGAAGAGTGAAATCATGGCATTTTCCAGTAAATGGTTGGAGTTGAAAAATATCATGCTTAGTGAAATAAGCCAATCCCACAATAGCAAAAGCCTAATGTTTTCTCTAATATGTGGATGCTAATTCACAATAAGGCAGGGGGCAGTAGGGAAGAATGGTGTTACCTTAGATTAGGTAGAGGGAAATTATGGAAGGGGAGGAGAATGTGGGGATAGGAAAGAGTAGAATGAAACAGACATTATTACTGTATGTATATATGTGACTATATAACCAATATGATTCTGCAACATGTACAACCAGAAAAATGAGAAATTATATCCCATCTATGTATGATATATCAAAGTGCATAAGTTCATTCTACTGTCATGTATAACTAATTAAAACAAATAAAAAAGTTCAAAAAAGAAAATGAAGATAATTTACCAACCAAATCCTCAATAAGGACAATTAGTGGATGTGCTTCAGCAAGAGTAGTAAACAAGAGAGAGGAAACCTGGCATGTAAGAAATAATGTGAATATAGAGATCAGTACATTTTATAAGGAAGCAGCAATAAAGATTGGCTACCAAAACTAATGTAGTGTTTGACATAAAAAAAGAAATTCTAGACAGTAAGAACAAGATGGCATGGGCCCTTAAGATGTGCTAAAATTCTGTTATGTTTCAGGGGAGGGAATGGATTGTAAATAACTTTGCTGAGAATTATAGCCTAAAGATAATCACTAAAACACAGACACAAAATCTATAAAATAATAGAGAACAGAAAATAGAATATATTAACCTCTATCAATTTAAACACAGACCAGAAAGTAAGAGGGAAAGAGAAAAAAAGTTGATAAATACAAAATAATTTGGTTGAAATGAGTGTATACAAATACCAGCAATACTAATAAATACAATTAAAGTTAACTATTTTTTAAAAAAAATTAATTGATTTTTAAAAAATAAATGACATCAGAATGCATTACAATTCTTTTTACTCATATATAGCACAACATTTCATATTACTGGTTGTATGTAAAGTATGTTGGCACCAATTCATGTCTTCATACATGTACTCTGGATAACGATGACCATAACATTCCACTATCCTTGTTAATCCCCTGCCCCCTCCCTTTCCCTCCCACCCATCCACCCCATCTAGAATTCATCTATTCCTCCTATGCTCCCCCTCCCTACCCCACTATGAGTCAGCCTCCTTATATCAGAGAAAACATTCGGCATTTGTGTTTTGGGGATTGGCTAACTTCACTTAGCATTATCTTCTCCAACACTATCCATTTCCCTGCAAATGCCATGATTTTATTCTCTTTTATTGCTGAGTAAAATTCCATTGTGTATATATATACCACATATTTTTTTCATCCATTCATCCAATGAAGGGCATCTAGGTTGGCCCCATAGTTTAACTATTGTGAATTATGCTGCTATAAACATTGATGTAGCTATGTCCCTGTAGTATGCTGTTTTAAGTCTTTTGGGTATAGACCAAGGAGAAGGATAGCTGGGTCAAATGGTGGTTTCATTCCAAGATTTCCAAGGAGTCTCCATATTGCTTTCCAGATTGGCTACACCAATTTGCAGTCCCACCAGAAATGCATGAGTGTACCTTTTTCCCCACATTCTCGCCCACACTTACAATTGTTTGTCTTCATAATAGCTGCCATTCTGACTGGAGTGAGATGATATCTTAGAGTATTTTTGATATGCATTTCTCTAATTGCTAGAAATAATGAACATTTTTTCATATATTTGTTGATTGATTGTATATCCTCTTCTGAGAAGTATCTGTTCAGGTCCTTGGCCCATTTATTGATTGGGTTATTTGTTTTTTGGTGCTTAGCTTTTTGTGTTCTTTATATACCCTAGAGATTCGTGCTCTATCTGATGTGGGAGGGGTAAAAATTTGTTCCCAGTATATAAGCTCTCTGTTCACCTCACAGATTGTTTCTTTTGCTGAGAAGAAATTTTTAGTTTGATTCCATCCCATTTATTGATTCTCGGTTTTAATTTTTGCGCTATAGGAGTCTTATTAAGGAAGTTGGGGCCTAATCCCACATGATGGAGATTAGGACCTACTTTTTCTTCTATTAGTTGCAGAGTCTCTGGTTTAATTCCTAGGTCTTTGATTCACTTTGAATTGAGTTTTGTGCATGGTGAGAGATAGGGGTTTAATTTCATTTTGTTGCATATGGATTTCCAGTTTTCTGAGCATCATTTGTTGAAGAGGCTATCTTTTCTCCAATGCATGTTTTTGGCACCTTTGTCTAATATAAGATAATTGTAATTTTGTGGGTTAATCTCTGTGTCCTCTATTCTATACAATTGGATTACCAGTCTGTTTTGGTGCCAATACCATGCTGTTTTTGTTACTTTTGTTCTGTAGTATAGTTTAAGGTCTGGTATAGTGTTGCCATCTGCTTCATTCTTCCTGCAAAGGATTGCTTTAGCTATTCTGGCTCTCTTATTTTTCCAGATGAATCTCATGATTGCTCTTTCTATTTCTATGAGGAATGCCATTGGGATTTTAGTAAACTTCTAGAATTCAGCAAAGTAGCAGGATATAAAATCAGCACCCAAAAATCAAAGGCACTTCTGTATATTAGTGACAAATCCTCTGAGAAGGAAATGAGGAAAACTACCTCAATTACAACAACCTAAAAAACAAAACAAAACATACTTGGGAATCAACTTAACAAAAGAGGTGAAAGATCTATACAATGAAAACTATAGAACCACAAAGAAAGAAATCAAAGAAGATCTTAGTAGATGGGAAGATCTACCTTGCTCTTGGATAGGCAGAATTAATATTATCAAAATGACCATACTGGGCTGGGATTGTGGTTCAGCGGTAGAGTGCTCACTTAACACGGGCGGAACCCGGGTTTGATTCTCAGCACCATATAAAAATAAAGGCATTGTGTTGTGTCCATCTACAAAAAAGATATTCTCTCTCCTTCTCCCTCTCCTCTCTCTCTCTCTCTCTCTCTCCTTAAAAAAAAACTTAAAAAAATGACCATACTACCAAAAGCACTACACAGATTTTATGCAATTATGATTACAGTTAACTATTTTGGGCTGAAATTTTCAGATTGGTAATGAAATCTGCCTTCATCCTAGTAATGAGAGAGACTTAAGACAACCCTCAGAGAAAATTCTCAATATAAACCAAAAACAAGTTTGTGTAATAACAAATGAGAGTTTAAGGAAAGCCTATTAATAGGGACAAAGTGCCACAATGAAAAGTCTAGCCATGTGTGTTACTCTCACCCCTACAAACAGAAGAGAGATGAAGTACAAGGAGACACAGACAAGTCCATGTTGTGAATTATTTAAATAAATATGTCTAATTTGAACATATAGAATTATACAATCAAGAAATAGATTAATAAAATCTAACTCTAGGTCACAAAAGAAGAATCCTTGGGCAATTTAGAAGAATTATTAACAGATTTTATGAACAGAAGACAATTTAATTTCATATCAATCATAAAGATATTTAGAAACTTCAGTCTTCATTGAGAAATCATCATGGCATTTCAAAATCTCTTGAACTATAGGACAATGAAAATACTCTATATTAGAACATATAAACACATTTACAGATAAAAGTGATGACCTGATCAATTTTGCCATGCATCAAGCTGGCACTAGACATACTGGGTGATTTCTCCTGGGGCTTGGGGTGAAGATTCTCCACTGCAGCTACCTGGTGAGACTCATCAGTGCTCATTCCATTTCTCAGACTGCTTCTTACCACTGCACTATTTCTATTCTTTAATAACCGGATAAGCAAAACTCGCCCAGGATGCATCCTCTGATCCCTGGTGGGACCCGATTTCCATTTCTTTGACCCTGACTTTCTGTCCTTGTGGCACATTTCATTCTGCCTTAGTGTAGGGGTATCTATGGTCTTGATTAATTGTCTCCCCTCTTTACACTAGCAGTAAAATCCTGTGTCAGAGATTGTGTATAGTAGTTGTACAGTCAGAAACTGGAGTTGGATGCTAAATTCATCACAGAGGACACATAGCTTGCCCCTCCACATGTAAGGGCTACTGGATCTCTGGGTCTGGAAGTCAGAGTAGAGGTTAGGGCAGAGAACTGACCTTGAGAGTCCATCAGACTTCAGACAGTTGTTTAAAGTTTACAGATTGCGTAAGATCATCTAGACATTGACTAGTGAGAGCAAAGAAAATCTGGGTTCAAGGGAAGAGAAATGGCAGTGTGGTATAGAGAGATTAGGTGGAGGACTTGCAAAGAGTTCTGGGGAGGAGCAAGCAAAGAAGAGAAATGAGAAGCATGTGTATCTGTAAACCTGGAGAAAGAACATTTTAAAAGGTAAGTTGTGCCCCATTCAGCTAGTAGGCAAAGAACAATGAAGTTTGCTAGAATAAAACCAAAAGAGGTCACTGAAAACAAGAGTAAAGTAAATTTCAAGGACATGGTGGAGTTAGTAGATTGGACTAAGCAGTCTGCCTGACTTTATGCCTGGAATAATCCCTACCTGGAGTATCTTCTTCTCCATCCTCAAGCAACCTGTCCTCTGCACATAGTTTATACATATTGTATACATTTAGCCTGTGTGTGTATGTGTGTGTTTATGTATACGAATATCTAATCTTTATCATTCTGATATCATACTGATAAATATATGCTATTTGTAACATACACACATAAAATAGATTTTTGTGTATGTGTGCTGGGAATTGAACCGAGGGCCTTGTGCATGCGAGGCTAGCACTTTGCCAATTGAGCTATATCCCCAGCCCCAAACATAGATTTTTATTATTGTATTATTTATGTGTTGATTCCCATAGTTCATCCTGGCCAGGAATCTGAAGGTTAGGGGGGTCAAGACAATTTTTCTTCTTTGTGTCCCAGGTCCCACACAGTGAAGAAGTGTATTTTTCCTCTAATTGAAGAGCTTTCATGAGGTGATGTTGTTCCCACTGAGAGTCACAAGAGGGAGGTGTGTAGTGAGGGGAGGCCAGAGCAATGGATGGAGCCACTTTCCACCCTTCCCTGGTTCCAACACAAAGATCCATCTTGGCACAACTTTGGTTGGGTGTGGTGGAGAAGCAGAGGGGCAGTGTGCCTGGGGGTTTGGCAGGAGGAAAGTGGTATAGAGCATCTTTGTTAGAGTAGGCCTGGACTGCACCTCTGGCCAGTTCCATCTGGGGGAGGGTCCCAAGCATCCTTTTGCCATTACTTATGCTTCTTTGCCCCCCACCTGCCTGACTCAGCATTTACCAGGAAAGTAAATTTCAAGTGGATCCATAGCTGCTGGACTTTTCGGGCTCCAGGAGGGAATGGCTGATGGAACAGGTCCTCACCTTCAGCCACTTGCCTGGACACCATGTGAATGTGAGTTCTATGTGGACTCCATGTTGTGATTTTTCCAGAATTTGGAATGAAAATGTTCCAATTCATTTATGAATAGCACCCATCTAATTGGTCTAGTTTTTTTAATTTTTTTATTCTAATTTGTTACATATGATATCAGAATGCATTAAAGTTCATATAACACATATAGAATACGATTTTTCATATCTCTGGTTGTATACAAAGTATATTCACACCTGATTGGTTTATTTCTTGACCTCAAATATAACACAAGATCAGATGTAGATTTTTTATGTCTTTTCCCCCACTTCCTTCTCTCCTTTTTTCTTTTCATCATTTCCCATTCATTCTGCTTTCTTTGAGCATCTGTGTCATTTTCTCTCTAGTTCATTCTCTATCCATTTCTCCTTTCACACATACACATGTGTTGGCAGAGATGCAAATAAATGTTTATGTAGTTCATTCAGGTTTGGAAGTCAGACTTTTGGCTCTTCTGTCATAATTTAATTTTCTTCTGCATTGCCAGCTGGGATCAATATCTAAGAAACCATTTCCAGCCAAATATGATGGTGCACACTTGTAATCCCAGCCTCTCAGGAGGCTGAGACAGGGGAATCACAAGTTTGAAGAACTTAATGAGGTCCTGAGTAACTGAGCCAGACCCTATCTCAAAATAAAATTTAAAAAGGGCTGAGTATATAGTGTTCCTGGGTTCAATTCACAATACAAAAGAAGATAAAAGAAAGAGAGAGAGGGGAAGAAGAAGGGAGAGGGGGAGGGAGGAATGGTGCAGAGGGAGAGGGGGAGAGAAAAAAATTATTACCTTGGAGGAGGCTGTTTTCCCACCCCCAGCTTGGCTGGTTGGAATCTAAATTACTGCAAAAGTTCTGTGGAGAGATTTAGAAGCCAAGGACCAGGGTCTATGGGGCTCTGAGCAGAGACTTTCAAGAAAGTCATGGTGAGGCAGAAGTCTTTCCGACCCTTTCTGCACCTACAGACCAGGGGATCCAGCTATTGAGTGATGAGGGTGGGATTTGGATCACACAAGAATAAATTTTGGTTAAAACACTGAGAAGAACTGATACAACCTCGCAATCCGTCCTTTTTGGTTCTTCCTTCCTTCTCTCCTTACCTTCCTTCCTCCATCCCTCTCTTCTTTCCTTCCTCCGTTCCCTTTTTTGTTAATCTTTGGCATATAATTAAATGGTCAAAGCAATCTGACGTTTGGAAACTGGTCCCACATCCCTTTCAAATAGCATGCAGCCTAATGGGCCATTACCTTTACAAATATACTTCATCGACCCTCACCTAATTAACTCACTGTGGTTTAATCAACACATCCTTAGGAAAAGTTGGGTGATATTCTGCTTGAAATTCTCTGGACTGATTTTTTATGTGCAATTTGCTTTACGAGTGTATGCCTCTTATAACATGATTAATTACTTCTCCCAAAGAGGCCTTGGCACTGTTCCAACGTTTAGAAACTCTGCTTCCATGCACAGAGAAATAACCTTGACATGCTGGGGCATGGGCTGTGACAGGGCAGGAATAGCTCAGAGTGGGAAGGCTGGGGATGGTTAATGGGCTTGCTCTTAAAGGCCAGGGCCAACAATCCAGCTGTGCTGAATGGGGGTGTTGAAAACTACTACTTGTCAGAGGTCAAATCTGACACTTCAGCCACTGTGAGGGAGAGAAGGAGCACTAGGCAGACAGGAGTGCAGAGAGACCGGGGAGCGCAGTGAACACTCAGGCCAGTAGGCTGGGCAAAAAACCACGAAGACCCAGGTGGAGATTCTGGGCATAACAAAGTCAGGAGACCTTGGCAAAGACAAAGGTAACTGGGGGGAAAGCTGTACATAAATACAGCAGGTAGGAAAGAACAGGGGCTGTGTTATAGTCAGGTCTGGGTTCAAGTTCTTGCGCTATTTATTAGAGGTCTCTCCATGAGCATAATTAACATCTGTCAGCCATTTAGTTTACTTAAAGTGGAGCCAATAAACCCCTGTGTTATTGTGAAGATTAAGTGAAATTATGTATATAAAGCACTTAGTACCAGCTTGCCATATGGTAGCTGTTAATAACTGATAATTAACTCCCTCTTGGCCTAGGCAAGGTTCTGTGGCATGAGCTGAATCCCACTGGGGATCATCAGAAGAGAATTCCTGCAGTCTCCTACCCTAGCCTGAGTTGGTTTCAGGTGTAGACAGAAGCTAAAATCCAGAGTGCTCATTTCCCTTGGTGAGGGTCCCAGCAGTTGTCAGAAGCAAAGCCGGAAATATAACTGGCTTTTCTAAATTCTATTCCACAGGCCTCTCCAATTAAGCATGTAAATATTTACTAGTATTGAATGATATTCTAAGTGAAATAAGGCTTGTATATCTTGGTGAGAAAACATCTGTTGATTTATTACAGAACCTATGAAGATAAATGTAATTTTGTACCTCATGGATACATTTTAATGGATGCCCTCGAGGTCTTCACATTCAACTTTAATGTTTGCCTTTATATAATGTCATAAAAGTAATGGTAAGAACATAGGAAGGAAATGAGAGCCAGGTGGCACCTTCTTCAGGAACGTGACTTTCCTTGTTTATACACTGGGGGTGATTGCTAGTTTTGTTTTATCAATTTTCCCATCCCAGTCCCTCTGGCAGTGACAACAGTGAACAATTTGTGGATCGAAATGAGCTGGGTTGTCTGTCTTTAAATCTGTCAATTGAAAACACATTTATCTCATGTATCTGGGTGGCCAAAAGGATCCCCTTAGAGTCCTCAGCTGTTCTTTCAGTCCCCAGTTGGCTCCACGCTAACATACCCCCCATCATGGATACGTGTCCCACAGAACTGTCCCTTAGGAAAGGTAGCAGGGCTTAGTTAAGGATGTAAGACTCAGTTCCTACAATGCCTGAGTTAGAAGCCAGTGTTTAGTACTTCCTTTCTATGTGCCCTTGGACCAGGGACTTAATTGTTCTGAGCCACAGTTTTCTGATCTGTGAAATGGTACTTAGAGTACTGCCTTCATTGTGAGCTGTGTTGAGGATAATTTCTGTTAATGGAACAAAGTGCTTAGTCAAAATTGACACAGGTAAATGTTCTTTTATTTGTTATCTTGTCCCAAAGCTATTGATTCTTGGCTTTCCATTATGCAATCTTTCACACTCTGTCCCTGCGCAGACATTTGGGATTTAGCCCTTGCTCTTGTCTTTTAGCCAAACCCAAGGCTGCCCATTTGAACCTATGAAATCACCTTTGGGCATGGATTCACCTTACTTTGTGTGATTGCCCAGAGGAATAACTGACACTTGTGAGACAGCTCCTGCAATAGTCCTTTACCCCTTCCCATGGTAGGATAGAGACCATGGAAAAAATTAAAATGTTACCAGTGAGTTAACCAAACTTTAGAGTCTGGAGTAACATGCCAAGATTGCCCTCACTCTGACACCCACTGCAAGTTTGGAGTTTCCTCAGACCACCTTAGCTATAATTGTTTGTTCAAGGACTGCAAAAATCCTGGAAGATTATTGTAATCATAATGATCATTTACTATAGGGAAGGATTCAAATTAGAATGGCCTACTCCAGGAGGGGCTGAAATGCAGAGATTCTTCCCATTTTCTCCCTGTGGAGTCCTGAATGGATTTACCTCTTCTGTGCCACGATACATGACAATATCCACAAAGTGTCTCCAACCAAGGAAACTCATCCAAGACTTGGTGGCCAACTGCACTCTGCTCATGAGGCTGACCTTTTGTCTCACCCCCTTGTAGAAGTTGAGCTAAGCTTTAGTTTCCAGTTCTTCCTGAGCTGGGACCTGATTTGGCATGGCCCAACCTCCCTTCCCATTGTTAGACAGTCAGGTAGCTAAAGCCCCCAAATATTTTCCCCTCAGGCAGAACATTCTTGGGGCACAGGGATCATATGTGCAGCCAAGTGCACAGGCTGACTTCTTTCTGAGTAAGGGTAATTCTTCCTCCTTATTAACTGTTACATTCCCATTTTCCGAAGGGTGGCACACGGCAAAAGCAGATTATAGGGACATATAGATTGAGACCAAATTAACTTGTGACCTCTTGATGGAGAAGGCAGGCAGGGTAGACCAGGTCCTCACCAGTGAGCATTAATTATGTTGGCTGGGTTTTTCTGGCTGTACCTAATCGGTCAGAATCATCATGGATCCATCTGTAGCCTTTGCTTTGCAGTCTTTAGAACTCAATCTTATCCATGCATCCAGATGGACTGGATCATGTGGACAAAATAAAATCAATGGATTTTAAAACCTTGATCAAATGTATTAGTTTATAAAGAAAGACATGCACTCACATGTGTGCCTTTACTAAGAGCTAGAGGTCACCAACACAGAGTGGCCCAGACCTATTGAGGCAATCCACATCCCAGAAGGCAGCTTGGTCAGCACAGAATCAGAGCAAATGGAACTGAGTGTTAAAGATACGGTAATTCACATAGCCTAGCAGTCTGGACTTACCCACTCTAGCAATATTTTGGTTCTAAATAACTGTACCAGACTCCTAAAACCACAGCAATGTTTCCCCTGGTCAGTAATTGCAAGTCTTGATTTTGCAACTCTCCATTTTCATTCTTCCTTTTCAGGTCCCAAAGGCTTCTCTCATTACATTATTTTTTAATTGCAATTTACAAGCTTATTTTTTATAAGTGACATCTCAGTGTAACTAGTTCCCAGCATGTTAATCTCACTGATAAGCTAGCTTTAAATCACCACATGGAGTGGGCTAGTGCTGCCCCAGTCCAGTGAGGGCAACCTGGTTACTCACTCTAGGGAGCCAGACATCCCCTTTTTCCCTGCACCACAGACTTCAGGACATGGTGAATTGGAAGCCAATTTTGAGCCCTGAGTCCGCACCCACTTTAGATATGCTGGCAAGTATGATTTGTGAGATTGTTCAGAGGAATAACTCACACTCATGAGCTAAATCTCCTGCCACAGGCCTTTCCTCCTTCCCATGGTAGCATAGAGACCACTGAGAAAATAACAATGGTGGGGAAAAATGGAATAGATCTTTGTTGTTGGGTGGGGAATTAGAGTTCTAGTGTAACATCCTGGCATTACAACCCTAGGCTTCACATTTCACTTTGCCTGTGGACAGACTTTGCATCTAAATGGGTCACAGCACTGTGTGTATTGTATGCTTGTGCAATAAAATACATAACCCTATGCACAATACAGCAAAGAAACAGAGGGGCAAACTTCAGAGTTTAAAATACAGTATCATCATCTTTTTAGAGCCGGAGTCACCTTAATGTGCTGTCTGCCTTATTCAGGCAAACTTTAAAATAATATCATATTTCACAAAACCCTATTAAACTGTCACATAAATTCCCCTTATTTCCTTTTCCCGTCAATGCTGATTACCATGGAAGATATTTCTTTGTCAGTGGAAATTCTTTCCCTTCCCATCAGCCTCCTCCTCTTACCTAATTCTTTTGGGGGTCTGTCCTCAGCTAACTGTCTTCTAGAGAACATGTCATCTCCCCAGAACAGAGGGAAATGCAACAGCCCTGCCAACCCTCATGTTTCACATAAGTGCTGAGTAGTTTGAACTTGTATCTGGGCTATTTTGAGAGAATTGCTGATTTCACAGGGGCTTACAAATAGTTATCATACAGTGAGCACTTGCTACATATCTAGTCCAGGCCAAGCTCTTTGGCATCATCTGTTTTAATTTTCACAACAATATAAATAAGTAGGATGATGATGATGATTATTATACCCACTTCACATCAGAAGAAATTGAAACTGACTGTAAACAGCTTATGCAAGTTCAAATTCAGTGGCAGAGCTAAGGTTTATAGTTGTAGAGGTCCTGGTTTGCCCAGTACTGAGGGCTTCTGTGGACATAGATTATCAGTGGTGAAACCTGAACTGTGCTGAGCAAACCAAGACGGTGTTCACTTTAGTTCAAATCTCAGTCTATTTGAGTGCCTGAAAGTCCTTGTTCTTAACCATGATACAGATACACCTGGAGCAGAATATAACATATTATCTCATTAATTAATACAATAACATCTAGTCTTCTCTATTCCCATTTTTTCTATATTTTTATATTTTAGAGAAAACATTTTTTTTTGGTACCAGAGATGGAATCAAGGAGTGTTTAACCACTGATCCACATCCCTACCCCTTTTTATAATTTTATTTTGAGATAGGTCCCGCTAAGTTGCTTAGGGCCTCTCTAAGTTGATGAGGTTGGCTTTGAACTACAATCCTCCTGCCTTAGCCTCCCAAGCTGCCAGAGAAAACTTTTTTTTTAAGTCAAATTAGAATGGTTGGCTCTCCTACAGATTAGATGTGGCTACATCAATCGTTCATTCATTCTTTTGACTTATTATGGTCTGAACAATAATAATGCTCTTTAAAACTAATGTAAGTAATTATACAACTTATTTAATTACATTTATTAAGTAATGTGTGCCATATACTTTGCTAAATGCCTTACATGAATTATCATATTTAATTCAACAAAAATCCAAAGAGATAGGTATCATTATACCCCCCCCCCCTTTTTTTTTTTTTTTTTACAAATAATACCCTGAAGCTCAGGGTATAGTAATTCCCCCTTATCAAAGAGGGATATATTTCAATAACCCTACTGATGCTTGAAACCATGGATAGTAGAAAATCTTATACACGTTTTGTTTTCTCCTGTACATATATATTTTTAAAATTTTTTTAAATTTATGTTTTTTTATATATGATAGCAGAATGCATTATAATTCTTATTACCCATATTGAGCACAATTTTTCATATCTCTGGTTGTATATAAAGTATGTTGACACCAATTTTTGTCTTCATATCTGTACTTTGGGTAATAATGATCATTACATTCCACCATCATTTATAATCCCACACCCCCTCCCTTCCCCTTCAACCCCTCTGCCCTATCTAGAGTTCGTCTATTCCTCCCATGCTTCCTCTCCTTATACCACTATGAATCAGCCTCCTTATATCAAAGAAAACATTCGGCATTTGGTTTTTTGGGATTGGCTAACTTCACTTAACATTATCTTCTCTAACTCCACCCATTTACCTGCAAATGCCATGATTTTATTCTCTTTTGTTGCTGAGTAATACTCCATTTTGTATCTATGGCCCATTATTTTTATGCATTCATCTATTGAAAGGCATCTAAGGTTGGTTCCACAGTTTAGCTATTGTGAATTTTGCTACTATAAACATTGATGTAGCTGTGTCCCTGTAGTATACTGTATATTTTCTATGATAAACTTTGATTTATAAAAGGTACATTAAGATAATAACAACAATAATAAAATTGAGAATAACTATAGCAATTTACTGTAATCAAACTAGTATGAATGTAGTTTCTTCCTCTTGAAAAGTCAAGACAAGTAATATTTGTAGATTCTGGTCACTGAAACTGCAGAAAGCAAAACTGTGAGTAATGGGGAACTACGGTAATTCAGTGATGCACCATGACAGGGTGCAGAGCTGAGGTTCTAATCCCGTCTGAGGCCATAGACCCCACTGACACAAGACATATTGATGGGAATACAATTTATTTGCTTCCTTCACACAGCTTCAGAGCTGTGTTCAAATGCTTTGCAGAAAAGCCTTATCCTTTGACTGTGTCTTGCTTCAAAAACAACTGGAGGATTCTAACTTTTCAAAAAGATTCATAGCAGGTGCTTCAAATTGAGAGCTCTCAAAGTAAATTTAAATGATGACTTGATTTATAAAATATCCATTTATGTGCGATCTGTAGGGCCTACCTCTGGCCCAATTCTCTGGCATGGCTTAGGGGGTTGTTTTAAACCAAGGCACTAGTGGATGTCACTGGGCATATATTAAATGACCTCCTAGGGACTTTTAAATCTATATACTGCTCAGGAAAAACTGATGACCTAAGATGCTCACACAATGGAATCTTCAGCCTTTGGGCATGTAGTCCTCTCCCTCCCTTTCTTCTCTCTTCTTTCTCTCCCTCCTTTCAATCTGTCTGTCTGGATCTTTCTCTCTGTTCCTTTGGTGTTTGTACTTTTTTATTCAGTTTCTGAAGCAGAAAAAGTAAGCTTTATTTCATTAACTTCCTATTAGTTTATAATCCCAGTTATGTACATGCACGGTTTAGAAATCTATTTTATGCTGGGCACAGTGGTGCAGGATCCCAGTGGCTTGGGAGGCTGAGGGAGGAGGATCAATGGCAAGTTCAAGGAGCCTCAGCAATTTGTGAGGCCCTAAGCAATTTAACAAGACCCTGTCTCTAAATAAAATACAAAAAAGGGCTAGGGAGGTGGCTCAGTGGTTAAGTGCCCCTGGATTCAATCTCTGATACCAAAAAACAAAAACAAAAACAAATCTTTTAGCAGGCTTCTACTTTGAAAGTGGGTGCTTTTAAGGCTGCTCATCCTCATGTGTTCTCCTCCATGCCCTGTCTCTTAATTGGCTGCACTATAGGACTTTTAAAATTATTGCTTTTGGTGCCTAGTGTAAGGGTCTATATCTCCCTTACTAGTCTTTATTGTCCTAATTCACATTTAGTCCCCAGCACAAGGACTAGTACAGCACACCCACATTTTTTGTTATAGTGTGAGTGTGCTGTACCAGTCCTTGGGCTGGGAACTAATTCCTGGGAAAGCAAAATTGAATTAAAAACACATACTCATAGCCCTTTTAAGATCTTTATAGACCTGAGGCATGTGAAGATTTGCAGGCCTTATAGTATATCATATTAAACTCAATAAAAAGCAAGCATATTCTATATTGACTATCTTTTTAAAGTTATTACATTTGAATTAATTTCATGTTTGCCTTTCAGTTAGTTGACTTCATGTGATAATTTATGGGTGGTCGTAATTTTTTTTTTAGCCATCATTTTTTGTAATCTGGAATTCTTGCTAAGTATAGAAATCTTACCTACAAATTGTTTCCAAAGGCAATGAAATTTTTATGAATACTTAATTTAACAATTAATGAAGTTGACATAATTTTCCATGTTTTGGACAATTAAACCTTTATTTCAATTTAATGGTTTCTTTTCAGGTTTCAGAGCCTTTTTTTTTCCTTCCAAGTCTCAAATGTTTTTTTTTTTTTTTTTGAGTCTTGCAATGTATGTTGGTCCTAAGCACTATGACTAAGGGACTGAAAAGGTGTAAGACCCTGCATGTCCTTCTGCCTTGAGACTTGTTCCAGGTAGAGACAGATATGAAAATCCAGAAGTGCAAGCCAGGGTGCCCTGAGAAGGTTTATGATATGGTAGAAATATATGCCAGATAGCATAAGATCAAGGATTTGGGAGCACTTTACTCTGGCTGTGAAGGAGGTAAGAAGTGAGGCTATCCTGTAATGGGTGAAACCTGAGCTAAACTTAACATCCAATGAGATTCCTTGAGGCAAGAAGACCTGAGAAACAATTCCAGCAGAAGGAGGACCTATGCAAAGATATGGCATTGCATAGTGCACACTGAGGCAGGAGACCACAGATTATATAGTAACTTACCTTTACCCATGGGAGAGATGTCCCAAGACACCCAATGGATATCTGCAATTTGTGAATTGCATGGGGCCCTGTATATGCTATGTTTTTTCCTATGCATACATACTTAAGGTTTAATTTATATATTAGGCACAATAAGGAATTTAAAAACAACTAATAATAAAATAGAAAAGTGTACCAAAATTCTGTAATCAATCAATAAATAAGAAATCATAAAGGTACTTAAAACTTATGAATAATTAATTTCTGGAATTTTCCTTTTAATGTTTTTGGACTGTGGTTGACCACAGGTATTGAAACTGTGGAAAGTGAAACTGGATCTGGAGGTGGGGGACTACTGGACTGTATGGATGCATGGAGGTGCCAGTAAGGGGTGGCACAGGGTGAATGTCCCCATTGGGAAGGCAGATCATGAAAAGCCTTGAAACCCAGGAGGTCTTAATGTATCCTAAGGGAGTGGGTACCTATTGAATATTTTGAAGGAACAATTTGATAAATATCTGAAAGGCATTTGGGAGGCAGAAATGATGACATGGTAATTCTCTGGATGTGGGGTGACTCTGTGTTGTGGCTGTCTGGTGAGACCTCCCTCTTTCCAGATGAATTGACTTGAAGGATGGAGGTGCTTTGCAACTGCAGAGGGTCAGGCCTCTGACCTATTGTCTCAGGCTGCTACTATTTCACACAAACCTACAGGAGGGTTTCAGAAAGGCAGAATTAGATGTTGAAAAGAGAAGCCCAGAAAAGTCTTTGATCCCGGCAGGATCCTGGTTTGGAAGCAGTGGAAGTCTGAGTGTGGGTCTCAGTTTCCCATTTTCAGGCCTAAATGCGTCACTAATGTTCTCCATCAGGCTCTCTGATCAGACCCACTCTCCGCATACTCTGCTGGCCCCACACATCCTAGGAGATCACCGCCTGCCAGGGCTCTTTCTTGTTGCCCATTCATCTGTGAATATACCTAATTTAGAAGGTGAATACATTCAAATGACTTCAACATAAAAGGCAGGTTGCCAAGCAACTGGGAATCTGAAATACCCTTGTCAGGGTGTGCAAGTGAGGAACTGGCAGGACACCACTGGAGTCATTTTGTTGCAACAGCAGCAATAATAATGATTCTTATTCCTTTCTTTTTATTTTTCTCTTACTCCTTCCCTCACTCCCTCCTTCCATCTCTTACTATAAATCAGCAGCTCAGTCTAAATTCTAAAATATAACATCTCCATGTAAACCAACACATGCCCATAACAGTTCTGGGTTGCGTGTGTGAAGTAACTAAGTAAAGAGGTTATTTTCCTACTGCTTACTTTCCTCCATTCCTTAACCTCTAGACTTTGCCCAAACAACCTGTACTATGCCAGTGTTGCAAGAGCAAAAATTTCCATGTCTCAAAGCAGGTAATGCAGCTATTGAAATTTCCTGGCATGGTGTCAGTTTTAAACTGCTTTGCTCTGGCGTCAGGTAGTGACAGATGTTTTTGGGCTTCAGACTCTTAAATTTTCTCCTCCTACCTGATTGGGCCTTAGGACTCAGGACCATGATTTATTCAATCGTGCTGCTCTCACTTGGTTGTTTTTCTGCTATCTGAATAGCTGGAACTGGAGAGGGCTTGAGGGAAGACTAAGATTCCTGAACGATGCTGCACTAAAGAGAACAGCTTTCAGTTTGTAAAAAGACTCATCCTATTTGATTATTTTTAAAAAACAATTGCACATGAGTTCTTGTTTTCTTCACCTGCTTCTTCTTTTCCCTGTCCTTGGCCACTGATGGATAATATCCTGCAACAAAGTTGCCAGAGCAGCTCCAGTGACACTTAGAGGGGTGGAGACTTTCCTTTCAGAGCAAACTCTGTCTTTGGGATTTCCTCAAGGACTTTGCATCCTTTTCCTGTGCAAGTATCTTTTGTTTGGGGCATATAATATGGGAAATGGCAGAATAAGAAATAGCATGTGACCTGAGAGTAAAATTATTTATTAGGATTGATTTCAAAGTTTTCTGAATGAAGTCAATGCCTTTCTCTTTTCTTCAAGCTTCATATCCTTCAGTGCCTTAAAATGAGCCTAAGCTTGGTGAAACGTAATAGAGGGTAACAGGGTTGAATGTGCTCGATGAGCATGTATAGAACATGCAAAGGTCCCCTTCCTGCCTCGTTTTGGTTCTGTTTCTATCAGTTACTGCAATTCATATGAACTCTGTTTGAGAGTGCTCAGGCCAAGGGTTCTGGAAAGAGACTGCCTTAGCTTTGGCCATATCTTCATAAGACACTCCTTCAGAGATAGCCAGTAGTGACTCAGTTCCAACTTTAGTAGGCTGTAGGTGTCAAGAACCTTCCTGGGCTCCCTTGGAACTTGAGAAATTAACTACTAGGAAGATGTGGGGGCAGAGGAGCTAGTATCGTGGGATACAAGTGAGCCAGCAAGTCTAAGGCATAGTTGCATGCATCCCTAACCGAGATCAGCTGATTCATTGATGGGGGTGGGTGCACAGCATCTGTCTGCAATTTTCCTGATGCGATTATACACTTCTCCCAAGTGACTGTTGTTTCTGTGTGTAGTAAATTTCTCAAACCCAATCCAAATACTATATTATTATGCTGTGTATATTATGTATCATTATAGCACAGATGTATTATTTTTTATTTCCAGCATAATATAATATAACACAATCTCCAAAAAATCTGTACAGTTTGACGCAGATGAGGAAATGCAGATGAATTTTCTCATATTTATGCAGAGTCTAAAACTGTTATCTCAGCCACGATTACACCACTTCCTCTTGGTTATCTGAAAATTGCCCAGGAATAGATTTGCTGATTTTCTTTTCATTTATACACATTATGTGAGCCCACTTTCTTATAGTTCAGACAGAAGGCTACAAAATAAGAAGGCAAAATTACCCTTTGCAAAGAAATGTGAGTTTCTGGTATTTGGAAATTGGATTGTTTCATGAGAAATAAGGCAGTGGAACAGAATGTTTTGTTTGGAGGGAAAAGCCTTATTCTTATATTCATTTTTTTTCTCATGTCTCAACTATATTCCATTGTTGTATAATAAAGTTACTATAAAGTGTGGTGAAGAGTTTCTGTTATAGGCCTGATAGAGGGTCTAGTTCTCGGTGTTCAATGTAGTTAGCCATGAGCCACATAAAGTTATTTAACAATTAAAAATGGTCTGTACAAATTGAGATGTGCTGCAAGTATAATTTACATACCACACTTCTAATGTCTTAGTATAAAATGTGTAAAGTATCTCATTAATCATTTTTCATATTGACTAAATATTGAAATAGTAATATTTTAGGTCTATTACATTTCATAAATCAAATGTGTTACCAAAACTGATTTCTTTTTTTTTTTTTTTCGAAAATGTGGCTACTAGAAAAAACTACCCGAGTGCCTTGCACTGTACCTCCACTGAATAGGGAAAGCCTTGCTACTCAAAATCGTGATCCCTCTTGTCAGCTCTTTTGGCACCATCTGGGAGCTTGGTAGAAACATAGTCTAAGCTTTTACCCAAGACTTGCTGGAACAGAATCTGCATTTTAACGTGCTCTCCAGAGGATGTACATGCACATTGCAGTTTGGGAAACACTGTACTAGGTGATTTTAAACAGCCCTATTAAAAAAAATCCCCATAAATACCTATAGAATTCCCCTGGGAAAACTGGGAATTCTTTGAGGACAGGGACTCGATTACATTTCTTATTATCTGTGGTGTTTGGTGTGGTCTTTGGAACACAGAGGATATCCAATATGTATTGAATAATCTGCTATGGACACTTTTCCCAGGTCACAAAAAGTACAAGATTTTGATCAGTGATCACTATTCAGGGCAATTGCTTTAAAGTGATATATCTTCCATGGAATAGCTTTAACATCTGATGCATTGGACAATGTGATACTGACCTGTATTAGGAACCTAACTGGTTGCCCTATCTTGACTTTTTTTAAGACATTACTTTGGCTGTGATATGGAAACCTATCTGAAATGGAGCGAAAGTGCCAACTGGATCATGACCCTTGTAAATGCTCCAACTTCCTCAAGTACTTGATTCCAGCCCCATTTAAATATATTCTATATCGTGAACCAACTGACTTTCCCAGTACAGAAAGATCTCTGCTTAGATGTCAACTTCTCAGCCCTCTTTTCTAAAGTGATATCCACCCTCTCTGGTCATGTTCCATTGCCTCTCTCTGCCTTATTTTTCTTTATAACACGTCCATGAAGTTACTCTTTGCGTTTGCCACTGAAAGTAAACTTTT
This sequence comes from Marmota monax, assembly GCF_021218885.2. Taxonomy (NCBI): domain Eukaryota; kingdom Metazoa; phylum Chordata; class Mammalia; order Rodentia; family Sciuridae; genus Marmota; species Marmota monax. Next base: position 24,777,167 of record NW_026692254.1, read on the forward strand.
TGTGGGAATTTGATCTTTATAGTTCTAGTTCTCATCATAGCTCTGGTGCAACATGAAAGCTCAAAAAGCTTTGAATGGTGAAATGCAAATATGAGCATAGATGTTGTGACATAACTGGGCATGAAGACATGAGTTACAGTAGCTAATTATGGGTAAGTATGGTCATCTATTTGGCAGCCATTCTCTGAATGATGCCAATATGCTCAGCTTCTGGAAAAGAGAAGTAAGATGCAGGGTAGTAAAAGAGACCAAATGTGAAAATGGATTGCAAGCCCACATAGTGAGTTCTGTACAGATGCATGGATGTGGCATGGGACCTAGGAGAAGGGAGCTGCTGTCCCTGCCTGGAAGAGTCAAGAAATGCTCAAGAGTGAAGGGCAGTAAAAGTTTGCCAGGCAGGCAAGTGTGAATGACAGGTAAAGCACATGGTGTGCTCTGGGTACAACAAAAAGCAGATTAAAGAATATCTGGAGTGACAGGAGCTAAGGCTAGATAGATGGACTGGGACTAGACAGTGGGGATTTTCAGTGAGGACACTCTAATGAGTGTAGACTTCACTGTAGTTGGTTGTGTGGAAGGCAATGCAGTCAGATTTGTGTTTTTATGTTTGTTTTTAGATTACTTGGACTGCTGCTGTGTGGGTGGACCAAATGGTGAGGAAGAGATCATAGGCATGAACTAAAGAAGAATGGGGGTCATATTTTGAGAGAAAATATTAGAGAGGGTCCTGAATATTAGTAGGAAACACTTTACCTTAAACTTTTCTTCTTTTCTGTGTGTATTACTTGTAATTGGTGAAAAATTTGAAAGAGTTATGGAAAAGACTGTCGGCCTTCAATAGGATGGCCAGGATCCCTCTGTCAGTTGTCACAGCTCATCAATTACAAAGGGGCCTATGGCCAGCCTTTGCCTCCTTGGCCTTTTCATTGTGGCCCTCAGGAATCCCCAGGGAGGTCAGCGGGCCATGAGAACCTCTTTTCCCCTTCTCTGTCACTGCATGCTCCCCCATGTCTATTTGGTGGAAATGAAGAAAACTCCTCGCAGGAGAATTCAGAGCTTCTCAGGCTCCCTGTCCTCCTGTGGTAGTTCAGGTCACTCTTCAGGATTTGGGAGGAAGAGCACAAAGTTCTGGGAGAAACAGGTTCTGGGCCACTTGTCTCTCAATGAAGATCAGCCATTTTATGTGAACTTAATATAACTCAGCATTGGAATCAACCACCAAGGCTCCCAGTTTGGAGATTCCAAACTACTCTACTTAGTATTCTCAAGGTTTATGGGTCAGAATAATCATAACTTGAGAAATTCTGAAGAGGGAAATGAGCAGACAGACCCTGCTCACTTGGGAAGGAATCTCGTCCCAGAGGTGAGAAACAGTGACAGATGCATGGCACACTTGATTGTTCTAAAGGTCATCATGAGATCTACAGCCAGACCTCACTGAATGTGCCCCATCTCATCTAAGTTGATTATTAGTAGTGGTTACCTACACTTTATCTTTACTTCTACTGTAATTACTCCCCATTTGCAGTTCTATTACAAGAATACAGAAGAATATAATGGAATCAAGCAGTACTGAAACAGTCGGTAAACATTTTAATTTTTATCTACCATATTTCACAATGACACTGATAATCATGGAATTTGGTGCTTAAAGGATCTGAAATTTCATAAGATTTTAATTTTTTCAAATCCATTCAACTAGTAAGAGGTAGAGCCAGACCTCAAACCCATCTGCCGATTCATAATCTGTGTGATGCTTTTTTTCACCTCAATATATCATGTTTTGTTCCAACAGGATTCATTTCAGCCTTCCTCTTCAATATACACACACGGAATTATACATGACAAAATGAAAAAAACATTGAATTGGGATTCAGAACACCTATGTTTAGCCCATGCTTTCTCTCCTTTCGAGCCTTATAAACAAGAAGAGAATGATAATACCTGTCTGTCCTACTTCACAGACTTACTGAAGTACTGAAAGAATAATGTAGGTGCAAAGTCCCATTGTGCAGCAAGGTGCTATAAAACTGTCATAAGTATGTTCACATGTGACCCCACATGTTTCAGCAGAGCTAGCCAGCGTCATTTGCTAATGTGTCAGACATCCACCAGTTGTAACATTGCATGGATCTAAAAGAGTTTTTATTTTGCAGTATTGGAGACAGTCCAAGAAATTAGATCTTTATCAGGAATAAGCAATGTAACCTTTGAAGAGAAAGAAATATCTCATTATTTGTACTTGTTAGGATTGTCTCCTTGGAAATTTCAAGAGAATTAACAGAAAATACTAAAGTGTAAGAAAGTGCAAGAATTTGGAAATTCCAATGAAACTTTTCTTCTCTTGGAAAACATGTAAAACACATACCCACAGTAACTATAATAACACATAAAAAATATGGAGGAAACACACACACACACACACACACCCCAGAAAAAGCCAATACATATGCTTATTTTAGTAAAATAAAAGAGAAAGTTCTGTGTACTTTAAGGGCTGTTGAAAACAAATTTTTGCAGGATACCAAAGGAAGGAACATGGAGAGAATTGGAAAGTAGAGAGTTCTTTAGCAGAAGAGATATGATTTTATGTCTTGCAAAAATATTTTTCAAAACAAGAAAAAATGAGCTCATTTTCAGATAAACAAAAAGTAAGAATATTCATTGCAAAAAGAATCATGTGGCAGAAATAGTGATTTTTCAGACAGAAGGAAAATGAAACTTGAGGGAGTTTTGTAGAGGTAGTTAGGAGAGAAGAGTAATTAAAGGAAAAATATGTGCTTTAATCTAAATTAATATTGATTTTATAACAAAATAAATGTAAATGTCTTATGGATTTTAAGGTATATAGTATAAGTTATAATGCAGTAGATTATATTATACTATGATAAGCCAAAGATGATCTTGTAATTTCTAAAATAACCAACTAAAGAAGAATAAAAATATGTATAACTACTATGCTAATAAAGGAGACAAAGGAACATTTTGGGGTAAAAAAAATCTCTCTAATCAATCCAAATGAAATAATAAAAAGAAAGAAAATCAATCACATAACATGTAGGGCAAACAGAGAGCAAATAATAAAATGATAGCATTAAACCCACATATGTCATCAATTACAACAAATATAAATTGACTAAATGCTCCAGTTGAAAGACAATAAAATAATGTCAAACTGGATAAAATACAATATCCAACTATATGGGGCTTTGAGAGACAAATACCTGTTGAAAAATTTGAAAATCAAGAGTTGAAAAAAAGATACACATTGTAACTAACAACCTGAAAGAGACCAGCTACGTTAATACAGACAAAGGAGATCTTAAGGCAAATGCCTTAATTGAAGAAGAGATATAATGATAAAAATTTAGTTAATCAGGAAATATAAGAATGCTAATCCTGTATGCAATTAATCACACAGCCTTAAAATAAATAAATTAACAACAATTCAGAAAGAAGTAGACAAATTCACCATCATCTTTGGAGATTTTCCATTTATATGACTCAATAATTCATAGAACAAGCAGACATAATGTCAATAATAATGTAGAAATAAGGGTCAAGTGATCCTGGTTCAATCCCCAGGGTGTATATATATATATTATATATATATATATATATATATATATATATATATATATATAATAAAATTATACATTTTTATATATAATAATACATTTATATATTATTTTTTGAATTATTTTAATTTATTATTATAAGTTATTTAAAAAGTTATATAAATTAGCAACAGCACGACTAGCTGACTTGACCCAATTGGTGGAATATTGCACCCAACAATATTCTTGATAATTTTTTTACCCTGTGGATAGCATCTGTAAAATTTCATCATAGGCTGGACCAATGCTCTAAATTCCACCTTAGGTGTTTTGTACAGGGACAGCAATAATATCCTCCTCCAAAAAAAAAATGCAAGGAAGGACAAATTAAAATTAGGAACGGAAATTAATGGGAGATCAAACACTTGTAAAATAAAGAAAATCAAGAAAGAAGCATTGGTTCTTAGAAATGAATAAAAGTGAACTGATACTTTTGAGGCTGATTAAAAAAATTCATGTCAGAAATAAAAATAAAGGATATTACTGGAGACTCTTAAGTGTAATAAGAGGGGCTTGAAGACAACTTTATGCCAGCAAATTTGAAAATATAGAACAAAATGCTTTTTAATTACCAAACTAACAAAAGATGAGATAGAAAAATCTAAATAGTTGAATTTAATTAATACATAATTTGAATGCACTTTTAAATACTTTGGATTATTATTATATAAATTGGGGTACTATTAAAGCCAGCTGACAAAAATCCTAGCCCCAGATGGCTTAGTCAGAGTTTTGTTATGTATCTAAGGAAGATATAGTCCAATTTTTAAAAATCTCTCACAGAAAAGAAAAAAAAAGAGATAATGCTTTCCAGCTTATCCTAACCTTGATATCTAAGTCTGACAAGAATATGGTCAAAAAGAAAAATTTTAGGCCTATTTCTCTCATGAGACATAGATGCAAGTAACCTAAAGAAAAAACAAAATCTGGAATTACATAAAAAATAGAATATCATAATCCAATTGATTTTATTCTGAGAGACTAATGTTGTTATAACTTCAAAAAAAATCAGGCAATGTTGAAACAAAATGATGTCTGAGATATGTTTTTAAGTAATTTTGTGAAAGGTGGTGAGTAGGTGGGAGCATAAATGAAAAATAAGATGACTGTGAACTGATAATTGTAGCTGAGTGATAAATATGTTTGTGTACATCCAAAAATTTTTGTAAAGGAATTACAAATAAAGAAATCAATGTAACTCACTGCATTAACAGAAAAAGGAGAAAACTCCATACTCCATAGATGTTGAAATAAGTCACTTGAAGCAATCTGACATAATTTAAGATTTAAGTATCTTAGGAAGGGGCTGGGGGTGTGCTCCATGATACAGGGATGTCTTGTCATGAGTGAGGTCCTGGGTTCAGTCTCCAGAACTAAAATCCTGTTAGGAAGCAGTCATAGAAGGAAACTTCCTTAATCTGATGAAGGGTACTTTCAAAAGGCCTAATGCTGAAATGTTGATAGTGTTCATTCTAAATCAGGGACAAGAGAAGGATTGTCACTATCACCACTCCTATTCATTATTGTACTGGAGGGACTAACCAGTGTAAGAAGCCAGAGAGAGAGAGAGAGAGAGAAGGGGGGGGTAGGTGTTGGGGGGGTGTTGCTCAGAGGCAAAGCATCTCAGAAGGAAGAGGGGGAATTTATTATAATAAGAAAACATAAGAACTGAACCTTTACAGCAACAAAACTCTGACGACTCTGCTGACACTCTGTTGTTCGAGGCCTAGCAAGGTTATCAAACAGAAAAGTGATTTTCTGGATGGAAATTCTAAATATTTGTTAGCCACTCTCACCACTTTGATGTTTGCAACCAGGGTATCATTTCTGTGGGAGATGTCCTATGCATTGCAGAAGGTTTGTCAGCATCATGGGCCTCTTAGTAAATGACAGTAGCATCCTATCTCCTTAGTTGTAACAACCCAAAATGACTCTTTACATCAGCAAATATACTCTGGGAGTAAGATTATCTTTTTTATCTGAGAACCAAGAAAAATCAATGCTTTAACAAAAGAAAATGAAACCTTTGTTAGTTGTCGAAGATTGATTGCATATAATACCCTAAAGGACAAAATGAGGGGGAAACTTGAATTTCAACCCTTGCATCATACCATAATCGAAAATTTGTAAGACCTAATGTACATAAACTTAGTGTTAAATTAGACTATAAATCTTGCAGAGGAAATCATTGTTATTGAGTTAGGCAAAGATTTTTTTAAATGGGTGTAAAAATACCCAAACTATAAAAGAAAACAAGAAAAAAAGTAGACAAATTCTATTTTATCAAAATTGAAAACTTTCATGCTTCCAAACACATAATAAAATAAAAAGGTAAGCTAAAGACTTGGAGAAGACTGTTCTACATATATATCTGTCAAGGAATTGTATTTGGAAAATATAAAGAACCCTTCAAAGTTGATAATTTTTTAAAACTCAATATTAAGGAAAAGCAAGCTGGTTTAAAAATGGACAAAAGATTTGAAGGAATACTTCACAAATGAAAATATGCAAGTGGCCAAAAAGCACAGAAAATATCCCCCTTATTATTAATCTCCAGGGAAAAGCAATTTATAATGAAAATTAGATCCTACTTATTCCTTGTTGGGTGCCTTTCTTAACCATATCATGGGTCAGTCTACATGTGCATCAGTTGAAACTTTCAAATGCTGCTGGTGGGCAGGCAGAGTGGAAGATTCTTTGGTAAATAATTTGGCAGCAACTTATAATAACATACCATGACTCCTAGGTGGTCACCCAAGAGAAAGACTAATACACAAATGATTATAACCACTTTATGATAGCCCTAAACTGCATAAACTCAAATGCTTATTGACAGAGAAACGGAAAAAAAATGCCTATTACTGCTATGGGGTACACTGGAATACAGCACATTGTTGAAAAGGAACAACATGGGTAATCCTCAAAAGGATTAAGTTAAAGAAGCTAGAAATAAATGTTATGTGCCATATGATTTAATTACATTAAAATTCCAGACAAGACCACACTAGAGTGACAATAAGCAGATCTAGAGGCTAGAGTTGAGGTGAGGTGAGGGGAGGAGATTTTCTGCAAAGGGGAAGGAGAAAAATTTGGGGATGATAAAGATGCTTTATATCATGGTCATGTGGTACTGTATTTGTTGTTGTTGTTCTAATTAGTTTCACATGATAATAGAATGCATTTTGACACATCGTACATAAAGGGAGTATAACCTCTCATTCTTTTGGTTGTACATGACATAGAGTTACACAGGTCATGTAATCATATATGCACATAGGGTAATAATGTCTGATTCATTCTACTATCTTTCCTACCTCCATACCCCCTCCCCTCCCTTCACTCCCCTTTGTCTAATCCAAAGTACCTCTGTTCTTCCCTAGCTATCACCCACTTATTGTGAATTAGCATCTGTTTGTCAGAGAAAACATTTGGCCTTTGGTTGTTTGGGATTGGCTTATTTCACTAAGCACAATATTCTCCAGCTCCATTCAGTTACCTGCAAATCCATAACTTCATTCTTCCTCAAGGCTGAATAATATTCCATTGTGTATATATGCCACATTTTCTTTATCTATTTACTTGTAGAAAGGGCACCTAGATTGGTTCCATGGTTAAGCTACTGTGAACTGAGCTGCTATAAACATTGATGTGGCTGCATCACTGTAGTATGATGATTTTAAGTCCTTTGGGTAAACTGAGGAGTGGGATAATTGGTCAAATGGGGTTATGTAGTTTTACAGCATTGTATCTATGTGTCAAAATTCATTGAATTGTGACATAGAATTATAAAAATTTTAAAAGTATACCCCAATAATATTTAAAAAGAAGGGAAAAATCTTTTTATGTTGTTATGGAAAGTGTTCCAAGACATACTGATAAGTGATAAACACACAGTGAATAAGATGTACATAGTGTGAGGTGGGCACAGTAGTAGACACCCATAGTCCCAGTGACTTGGGAGGCTGATGCAGAGGATCACAAGTTGAGGGCAGTCCCAGAACTTAGGAACTTAGTGAGATTCTGTCTAAAAAAATAAAAAGGCTTGGGGACATAGCACAGTGCTAAAGCTCCTGTGGGTTCAATCTCTAGCACCAGGAAAATAAAGAAAATAAACAGAGCATTATTTGCCACCTTTGGTGGGCACATTATTATAATTATATACTATCACTTGTAAACATTTTCCTACCACATCTCTTTTAAAATAGTGTGTTTTCTCAGTGTTAGTCTTCCCGTCACTGTGAAAAAATACTTAAGAGGATTTCAATTTATGAAGAAGAAACATTTATTTGGGCTCATAGTTTCGGAGGTTTCAGTGCATGGTTGGTTGGTCCATTGCTTTGGACTGGTGGTGAGGCAGAGGCAGCTGCTCATCTCACAGCATCTGGGAAGCAGAGAGAGAGGGGCAGGGGGTGAGATTCAGATGTCTCCTTCCAGGGCAGGGCACACCCCTAGTGATCTAACTTCCCCACAAGACCCCGCCTCCTACAGGTTGTACTCATCCCAATGGCATTGCTGGAGACCAAGGTTTTAACACATGGGCTTGGGGGCACTTCAGATCTAAAAGATAGCACTCAGAATCTCCTTCCCAATCTTGTTTTCTCCTCTCCATGCTCACCCCATTGTCCTTCAGTCAGATTGCCTTGGTACACTCTCTTCCAGGCTTGCTGAGCTTCATGCTAGCTGACTTCACCTGGAAGGCACCATCTGCTCCCCTCACGATTTTTTTCTTTTGAATCCCACTCTCTGACTCTTCAGTTCCACGAGAAGTCCTGTCTAATCACACTTCTGCATGATGCTTTTCCAAGGTGCTTCGGTGCTTCCATAGCTTGCAAGATTGTCTCTAACTCCAGCATGTGTTACAAAGGCTTGCAGAAGCAGCTGCAAACCTGGCTTTGTAGTTTCGCTCTGCTCTTCCTCAAGGTTATGTGCCTTAGCACCTTGATAGTTTGCAAATGTGATCTATTCAGGATTTTCTATTACTATTTCCATTCTTTTATTCCCCTGGAAGCTATTGTGTAAATTTGATGAACTAGATCAAACATAGAATCCTATGTGAAAATTCATTTTTTTACTCTTCTTCATAGGTATCATATTATTTGAAAATATTTTATCTTTATAAAAATTGGTAAGTGATTATTATTTTCTGAAGACACAAACATTCCACAGTGAGATAAAGAAAGCATAAAAATTTCCCTGATGCCTGGGAGTGGTGGTGTGCACCTGTAATCCCAGTGACTCAGGAGGCAGAGACAGGAGGATTGCAAAATTGAGGCCAGACTCAGCAACTTAGCAAGGCCCTAAGCAACTTAGTGAGACCCTGTCTCAAAAAAATAAAAATATAGCTCAGAGGTACAGCACAAATAGGTTCAATCTCTAGGGAAAAATAAAAATTGCCCTAATGATCTCCATTCACAGATGCATCCCTATGTATAGTTACCTGTGATTGAATGTTCTAACTATACACAAACAGGATTTTTCTGTAATGCACTTCTCTTTCCAATTTTTTTTCACTCACTGATTTGTCACACATATCTTCCTGTGTCAACAGAAAAATAGGTATGTATTTTTTTTTTTTGTACCAGAGATTGAACCTAGGGTGCTTAACCACTGAGCCTTATCCCCATCCCTTTTTATTTTTTAGTTTGAGACAGGGTCTTGCTACACTGCTTAGGGCCTTACTAAGTTGCTGAACCTAACTTTAAATTTGTGATCCTCCTGCCTCAGTCTCCCCAGCTGCTGGGATTATAGGTAAGTGCCACCATGCCCAGTGGTTTGTATTGTTTTTAATGGCTGAATAATATTCTGTTTTATATATCAATTTGTTAACTATCTTCCTGTGCATACATACATGCTATGATTAAGATACAGGATGCCCCCCACAAAGCTCCTATGTTAATGCAGAAATAGTCAGCGGTGAAATGATAAGATTATAAGAGTTCTAACCTAATTTGAATTGGTTTACTGGGTGGTAACTATAGGCACATGATGTGTGGCTGGAGGAATTAGGTCTCCGGGGTGGGTTTGGGGATTATATCCTGTCTCCCCAGCTCCTTCCTCCTTTGCTTTTCGTTCCGTCATAAGCTGAACAGCCTTCCTCTAACATGCCCTTCTACCATGATGCTCTGTGTGATCTTAAGCCCAAAGTTGTCTGACCATGGACTGAACTTCTGAAACCATGAGGTCAGAGAATAAAGTTTTCCTCCTCTAAGTTGTTCTGGTTAGGTATTTTGGTCACAGTGACGCAAAGCTGACTAACATAACATTTAAGTCATTTCCAGTTGTGTGCGTTATTATAAATAATGTCATATGAGTTTTCCACTGTGCTTTGAAAACATCTTGACAAATGTCTGTGATCACATGGATGGTAATTATTTGTGTGACTGTCTTTCCCACCAGACAATTATTCACACCCTCAGGGAGAAAAATCATTATTTCTCTTGAAATATGCCCTACCCTGAGGAGCTCCAGTAGGAGTTTAATATATATTGTTGAAAGAAAGAAGGAATAAATGAAAGGATGGTCATACAGTTGGGTACACATGTACCCAATATTATCACATATATCTTCAGTTTTTACTCAACTTTTAATTGGCCTATAGCTTGATATCTCTTAAGCATTTTCAATTTCCTACTCATTCCTAATTTCTCTTTTCAGATATCATTACCACTGGCTTAAATTCAATATGTAACTTTAATAACTAGAATATATACCAATCATGGCTCCCTCATAGATTTTGGTGGTTTCTGGAACAGATTTTATGAATTGCATAGAAAAAAAAATAAATGTAAGTACTGGTACTTTTTGCCCAACCTTAAGCAGAAATGGGTTACTAAGACTGAAATTGTTAATTACAAGGGGAAAAAAAAACCATGGTACATGTGTTGCATACTATTTACAGATGTTATCTATTAGAGGTTCTCTGGAGTACCATTTGCTGCTACAACTGAATAATCCCATAAGTTTAACTCACCAATATGACTGCAGAATTATCTTAAATCACAGAGGGAAAGAGAGGAAAACCAACTAGAACTGGCTGAAATGCTGCTTATGTCTTTGTTAGAAGTCACAGTTTCCCTCACTTGTTTCTTCAGGATGCTAAAACAGCTTGCTAGGTTTTGTGGTGTATTACAGTTTAGCATATTATCAATGTGGCTCCCCAAAAGGGAAGAAACTCATTGTTGATGTCTCTCTGTGAGAGCTTGCATTTGGCTTACTGACTAATGCACTGCTTTGTGTTGGGTATATCAAGCAATGGAAGCCAACTGGCCTAGACAATGAGAACGTTCAGTTGATATCACAAATTTACAAGAGCTTAAGTTAATTTTTTAAAAATTTCTTCTTACTAGGCTAGGAGCAATTAGTATTGTTATGCAATATGTTTCAAGTGAATATATTTCAAAAAGCACAAAGAGAGTGGTATGGAATTATAGAACTGAAAATAGACTACTGATTGGGTGCAAAATCATCAATCCTCCTTATTTCTTTTTTTTTTTTTTTTTTTTTTTTTAAAGAGAGTGAGAGAGTGAGGGGAGAGAGAGAGAGAGAGAGAGAGAGAGAGAGAAGTTTAATATTTATTTTTTAGTTATCGGCGGACACAACATCTTTGTTTTGTATGTGGTGCTGAGGATCGAACCCGGGCCGCATGCATGCCAGGCGAGCACGCTACCGCTTGAGCCACATCCCCAGCCCCAATCCTCCTTATTTCTAAACAAGCATGTTATTGAATGCCAATACAGTTTTCTTTGGAAGGAGTAGAAATGACTGTGAGCAAATGACTCAGCAGGAAAGGGGACCTTTAGTTAATTTCAGTTGTGCTCAGTTAACTAATTTTGTATCTTCCCTACCCAACATGCTTAGTCATAACTACCCAACATGCTTATTTATAAAGTTTCAGGTATGAATTGTTAGTCTTGCATGAAGAACACCAAATCTGCTATGGGCTGAATATTTGTATCCTCTCAAACTTCATATGTTCAAGTTCTAAACTCCTAGTAATGGGAATATTTGCGTTAGGGAGGTGAGTAGGTCATGGGGGTTGGAGCCATCATGAATGGGATTTAGTGCCCTTATAAAATAAATCCTGGAGACCTCCTTTATTCCTTTTGCCGTGTGAGGACACTGCCATATAGGAAGCTGGAAGTGGTCTTTCACCAGACACCAAGTCTGTTGGCACCTTCATGATGGATTTAGCAGGCTCCAGGACTGTTTAAAAAAACACCTGCAAATTTCTGTTGTTTATAGACAATATAGTCTACGGTGTTTTGTTATAGCAACATGGACAGCTGAAGATAAAATTCAATGCTGAATTTCTTCAGAAACTTACTTAACTAATCTCAGGTAGAAGAAAAGATGGTAAAGCTGGAATTTGAATCCTGGAAATGTGGCTCTAAAAATTGTTCTTTAATTCACTATGCCAAACTCTGACTGATTTTAGGCCAATGTTCTATCTGTAATAATATCACATTTATTTTTTCTGAAGCACAGTCTTTGGCATGTCTTTCTCATAAAAATCCACCATCAATTCCTTTTTCTTGAAGTAGTGATTCTCAACTGTTCTTTTCTAGAACCTACATGTCAAATATTATTCTTATTACAAATCACTTTTTCACTATTTTATTTCCAATCCAGAAAGCACATCTGAATGTTTTCTGTTAAAGGTAGTATTATCATTGGGATGATTTTAAACTTGATCTTATATTCATATGTTAGATTAGAGTTTGACAAGTTGTAACAGAACCGTGATTGCAATGGGCTAGCAAAACAGTGTTTTATTGTTCTCAGACATTCAGATATATTGAAGAAGCCAGTGAAGGTATGTGTAGATGCTTAAGGAACTTATTAAGCACACTGGTTCTTTCTTCCCTTAGGCTCACCATGCTTAGCATATGACTTTGATTCTTAAGCTGGCTTCCTCACCAGGAAACATTATATTTATGAGCAAGGCAGGAAGAAGAAGAAAAGCAAAAGACCAAAAAAAAAAAAAAAAAAAAAACAAGTAGGCATTTGTCTGGTGAAACCATTTTTTTCATTACTTTCCAGAAAGATTCACCCCCTGCTACCATTTATATCTCTTTTTTTTTTTTTAATTTTTTATTGTGGGTTGTTCAAAACATTACAAATTTCTTGACATATCATATTCCACACTTTGATTCAAGTGGGTTATGAACTCCCACCTTCACCCCATACACAGATTGCAGATTCACATCAGTTACACATCCATTGATTTACAAATTGCCATACTAGTGTCTGTTGTGCTCCGCTGCCTTTCCCATCATCCACCCTCCCCCCTCCCCACCTCTCCCCTCCCCTCCCCTCCTCTCTCTCTACCCCCTCCACTGTATAACCCTGAGGGTCTCCTTCCATTACCGTGCAATTTCCCTTCTCTCTCCCTTTCCCTCCCACCTCTCATCCCTGTTAAATGTTAATCTTCTTCTCCTGTTCTTCGTCCCTACTCTGTTCTTAGTTACTTTCCTTATATCAAAGAAGACATTTGGCATTTGTTTTTTAGGGATTGGCTAGCTTCACTTAGCATAATCTGCTCTAATGCCATCCATTTCCCTGTAAATTCTATGATTTTGTCATTTTTTAATGCAGAGTAATACTCCATTGTGTATAAATGCCACATTTTTTTTTATCCATTCGTCTATTGAAGGGCATCTAGGTTGGTTCCACAGTCTTGCTATTGTGAATTGTGCTGCTATGAACATCGATGTAGCAGTGTCCCTGTAGCATGCTCTTTTTAGGTCTTTAGGGAATAGACCAAGAAGGGGAATAGCTGGGTCAAATGGTGGCTCCATTCCCAGCTTTCCAAGAAATCTCCATACTGCTTTCCAAATTGGCTGCACCAATTAGCAGTCCCACCAGCAATGTACAAGTGTACCCTTTTCCCCACATCCTCGCCAGCACTTGTTGTTGTTTGACTTCCTAATGGCTGCCAATCTTACTGGAGTGAGATGGTATCTTAGGGTGGTTTTGATTTGCATTTCTCTGACAGCTAGAGATGTTGAGCATTTTTTCATGTACTTGTTGATTGACTGTATGTCCTCCTCTGAGAAGTGTCTGTTCAGGTCCTTGGCCCATTTGTTGATTGGGTTGTTTGTTCTCTTATTGTCTAATTTTTTGAGTTCTTTGTATACTCTGGATATTAGGGCTCTATCTGAAGTGTGAGGAGTAAAGATTTGTTCCCAGGATGTAGGCTCCCTATTTACCTCTCTTTTGTTTCTTTTGCTGAGAAAAAACTTTTTAGTTTGAGTAAGTCCCATTTGTTGATTCTAGTTATTAACTTTTGTGCTATGGGTGTCCTATTGAGGAATTTGGAGCCCGACCCCACCGAATGTAGATCGTAGCCAACTTTTTCTTCTATCAGACGGCGCGTCTCTGATTTGATATCAAGCTCCTTGATCCATTTTGAATTCACTTTTGTGCATGGCGAGAGAAAGGGATTCAGTTTCATTTTGTTGCATATGGATTTCCAGTTTTCCCAGCACCATTTGTTGAAGATGCTATCCTTCCTCCATTGCATGCTTTTAGCCCCTTTATCAAATATAAGATAGTTGTAGTTTTGTGGATTGGTTTCTGTGTCCTCTATTCTGTACCATTGGTCCACCCGCCTGTTTTGGTACCAGTACCATGCTGTTTTTCTTACTATTGCTCTGTAGTATAGTTTGAAGTCTGGTATTGCTATACCGCCTGATTCACACTTCTTGCTTAGCATTGTTTTTGCTATTCTGGGTCTTTTATTTTTCCATATGAATTTCATGATTGCTTTCTCTATTTCTACAAGAAATGCCGTTGGGATTTTGATTGGCATTGCATTAAACCTATAGAGAACTTTTGGTAATATCGCCATTTTGATGATGTTAGTTCTGCCTATCCATGAACAGGGTATATTTTTCCATCTTCTAAGATCTTCTTCTATATCTCTTAGTCCACAGCCGTGTTGCTGGCTCTGCCTACCTACCAGAGGAGCTGTGAAACTGAGTATTTCAATCTGGGAAAATTCCTGTCCTTGCAAAGTCAGAGATCTGGGAGTTATGAAAAAGGGGATAAAGGCTGGTGGGCAGGCGATGGGCAGTTTGTGCTGTGTATTTTATCATAAGCAAGCATTTGCACCTCCACTCTTCATGAATGATTTTGTAATAAGCTCCATTAGTGGTCACAGGACACTAGTGACGTACTGACTCCATTGTTGAGGATGTCTGACCCCCAGGAAAATCCCAATCTGTAAACAAAATATATAAGGAGGGATGTTGCCAGTTTGACAGCAGCCGACTTTTCCAAATTCCTGTTCCATGACCTTTAGCCCTTTACGTCAGCCACACATGATCCTCTTCCTTTTCGACTGCAATGTCCTTCCCCCATCTAGGTTTTTTTGCCTGAGTCTTTTTCTCTGCTTAGAAGATCCTTTTCACCTTCCTTATCTGGAAAGACGATACTTATTCTGCAAGCCCCAGTCCAAATATCATCACATCTCTGGAAACGTCCCTACCTTTCTCACTTAGATCTATTTTGGGTGCTTTATGTATGCCTCCGTTAGCTGGCTTGTCATTATTTTGTTGCATATTTGTCACTGCTGACAAATGGTATGGCCTCTTAGAGAATAAGGACCATAATTTATTCAACTTTTTTTTTTTACCCATTGCCTCCTGCAGTTCCTGGAATATGTTCAAGACACCTGCTTAAGGAAAAACATAACTGAATATTGTCTCTAACATATAGATGACCTACAAGGAGGTAAAGCAAACTGTTTTCACTGTAGTCAGTAAAGATGCACTGAAGTACACCCCGTAAATCTAGACCTCAGCGTGGGTGTTGACGGAAATATGGAAGAGCAGATTGTCTTTTTTGGTCTTAGTTGGTGACAATATTAGTGTAATTCAGTAATTTAAATTCATTTCTTTGTTTTTTTTATCTGTTCTTTAACTTCCTTCTGAAGAGTTAGCTGGTTTTGTCTTTGAACACATTTGAGAACATTTTGTACCCTCAAACATCTATTGTTGAAGAGTCGAAAAGACCAATTCAACTCAAAATGATTTAAACCATAGGAAAAGAAATGGTAGTTTATTAACTTTCAGGTTGTTCTTGGTTATGATTTTTATACTTGTCAAATGCTTGGTAATTTTTATTAGAGTGAGTTTAGGGGCAATCAGGAGTTAGGTAAGGAAAGGAGAAAAAAAAAACCCACAGAATTGGATAAGGGGTTATAGTATATGTGGTTAATTCCTGATATTATGCTCTTCTTCTGGCCTGCTTTCCCTGAGGCAGGACAGACATCACTAGTCAATCCAAATACCTTTTTCACTTAAGCCCGAACATGGCTTCAGACTACATCTCAATGCTATGATGCTTCAGTTGTCTACTATCAACTAAATCAGAAAGATGAGCTGATATTTCCAGTATGAATGCATCCTTCATAAAGTCTATTCAAATCAATTCATTCCCTATGAGTGGGCAGAGTATTTTCCTGACTCCCTTTGCAAAGTGAAGAAAGCATTATAACCTCCAAGTTTGAATTTGCAAATCTCTGAATGATTGAGTTCAGTATCTCAGAGTCACAGAGTTCCCAACACACCACTTCTATATTTGACTTCTAATTCAGCTAGGGAATGAGAGGCATCATCCTTTACACAGACTTTATAATTAAGGAGGGAAGATGCTAACAAATGCCAGATGATGACTGATAATAAACTAAGCACTTTATATTTACATCTTTTTGTTTTTCTAACAACCACATGAGGCCATTATTATTGTCCCCATTTTACAGATGAGGAAATAGCCTCAGAGAAATTAAGTCATTTGCTTAAAATCTCACAGCTGGTAAGTGATGAAGATAAGATTCAATCTCAGATTTGTGACATCCTGAATCATGCTAATGGACTCTGGAGAGTTAATTGGTTTAAAATCTGCTTTTGGCTTCTTTTCATACCACTAAGTGCTTATGCTTTTGATAGCACCCCTGAGCTTTAACTTCATATTCTCTTGAGTCTTGGACACCATGGAGACAAATGAAAAATAGATAAATGTAGATCAGATATATCCTAGAAATGATCAACCTTCATGCCCATAAGGAGTAATTCTAGCCCTTGGGAGATTATCTTGATGGAAATGAAAAGCTTATTTAGGTTTAATTTTCTTGTATCTCCTTTTTGGCAGGACATCGTCCCTATCAGGTGATCACTGCTCGAGTCCACCCAGGAGAGAGCAATGCCAGCTGGGTGATGAAGGGGACCTTGGAGTTCCTGGTCAGCAATGACCCTGTGGCAAGGCTTTTGAGGGAAAACTTCATTTTCAAAATCATCCCTATGCTCAATCCTGATGGTGTCATCAATGGCAAGTATGTCATAACACATTTGTGTTATGATAGGAACACATTATTATCCTACCCAAGAAGTACGTTGGTACTCTGGAAAGAAGAAAGTCTCTTTCCTGAGCTTCTGTTATCTACACAAATAACAGTGTATTCCCCATACACATTTTATGTTGATTTCGTGCTTTCTTTGAATAGAACCATAGGTAATTAATACCAGAGGAAATAATCTAGTCCAACACTCTTCTTTTAGAATGGAGGACTGTGGTGTCCAGGGTAATCAAAGTTGACTTATCGAAGTCCCACTGTGAGTTAATAACAAATTTAGGGCTTATCTGTGATTTCTTCACAGAGAAGACCAATGCTGATATTTTCTTATTAATGTTTAATGCAAAGAAACCTTTATTTTCAATTTTAAGATGATAAGAAACCATGAGCAGAACATCCAAGAATTATGGGATAGCATCCAAAGACCAAATATAGGAATTATTGGGTTCTAAATACAACTAAAATAAGAGTGTCACTTTTGCTTAATGGAATGTTGGTTGCAAAAGAGAAGATTAGAGTCTCTCTTCCACCTACCCAGCCTCTACATGTCTTTGGAATAATGGGAAAGCTGATTGCTTGTTGATGAGGTCTGAGGCAGGGTCGGCACTCTCACAGTTTGTGAACTAAGGTCCAGCTGAGGTCCCCAAGGTCACATGACCAGTGAGCAGGGACAACATTCACAAGCATTCATCTCAAATTCTGTGAACAAAGAATCAGGCCCCTTTATGTGGCAATAAATGGTTCTTCATTATAAAAATGGATATTAAATTCTATGGAAAAACAAAAATACAAGATAAATAGGAAATATTGAAAGAATAAATAATTTCAGAAGCTACAAAGGAAAATGTACTTATAATTTAAAATGCTAGTAGTAAAGTAGGAACAAGATAAATTTAGAAAACTTAGAAAACAGAAATACTAAAGTGCTGAAAGTGAAGAGATAAGAATTATATACAAATAGTAAAAAGAAAGCAAAACCTTCAAAGAGATAAAATGATTTTCACAAGAATCATTTTAAAAAGATTAAATGGTTAATTTCTTTAAGTAAGAAAATTTGATGTTAAACACTTTAGAATAGACTAATTCCAAAGGATAAGCACAAAATGAAGATAAGCCATTTTAAAAGGTCAAAAATACAAAGATGATGAAATATAAGCAGCATAAATTCCAAATGATGAAATATGTTAAATCATGCCAAAGGCAGACAAATCAAAACTACAGACTAGAAAATTTATAGTAGGCAAAAGAAACAGGAGAAAGGAAAAAAGAAAGTGGTGGGGAAGGAAGGAGTGAATAAAAGAAAAGAAAGAAGGAAAGAAGGAAGGGGAAGTGAGGTTCACACCTGTTTCTAACAGACATGGTCTTTCTAGCTTAGCAGTTCCCAGATGTTAATTGTGTGTGTGCGCATGTGCACATGTGCATGTTTGCGTGCATGCGTAGAGACTGTTTGAAGGCAGGGCCATGGTCCAGAGAGCAGGGTCTCTCCTCTTTCTCTATAGTTACTGCTTGGCATTCAAGCATGTTTAAGGACTGAAAGACCAAGATGCATCAATCTGTCTCCAAGGAACATCAGCCATTCACCAAGGAGCACCATTTGGGCCTCTGGCAGTAATTAGACTTCTAGGACCTCAGGCTGGATGTGGGCCTTCAGTAGGGTTCTCTCATGGTCACACACAACACACTGGCTCCTGCTGTGTTCCTTTAACTCTGGAGAACAGCTCTGGGACATCAATGAATGGTTCTTTCCTGCCTGATCAGCCAAGGGTTTTACTAATGAGCTTTGTCAGTCTCGGTGGGTGAACAGCTAAGCAATGCATCTTTAGGACATGATATTGTTTTGATGATTTCTCATCCAAGTTGGCTGTTTGCTGAAGTCTCCCCTTCCATTGAATTGCCAGGGGTCCAGAAAAGAATGGAAAGAGCCCTGGACCTGGAGTTGGAACTTTAATTCAGAAATCTGGCTCTTTCCTTGACCTACTCAGTTTTCTCCTCTGAGGGAAAAGGAAGATAATGTGCTCTCTGTTGACCTTTCTGGAAAATGGTCTCTTAAGCCCAAGGCAATATTCAAACTCAGAGCTTTAGTATTGAAGTTTCTGCCATTTCAGATGCTCACACCTCCAAATCAAGAGCTTGCTCCAAGCCTTGGGCTTAAAGTTAATGTGGTCTTGGTCTCTGACTATCTTCTTGGCTGGAACTCACATTATTTCCAGCTCACAGCTGGTTGCTTTGTGCTTCCAAATGGCAGGCCAGCTTCTTTTCAATGACACTAGCATTCATCATCATTACTATTATTTATTATGACTCAAATTACCCTTTTCATTTATATAGCATCTTTCATCATGGAACTCAAGGCACTTTGTACATCTTTGGATTATGCACACATTTTTGGCTAAAAGGGACTTGGAAATCACAGCCTTATTCCACTGGTAGGAAAATCTACAGGTCATAGCACAGCACATCATTATCAGAAGACTTGAGACTGCCATGGATGCACGATGTCTTACAATAAAAGGGCTTAAACGTCTCAGCTCCTGTGACCTATTTTGAACATGCCTAACATGGTTTATGTAACTTCCACTTAACTATCAGTGGTTGACAGTCCATTGTGCATAATAAGGTTGATTTGCGATTTTACTGTGTTCTGATCTTTGCCTGTGAGCTTCACCCATTTTAGATAATCATTTGGACCACACCGTGGGAAAAAAAAATCAAATTCCCCTTGTACACATCTGAATTTCTCCATGTAAAGTCCTCTCCAAGCTTGATGCAGTTCACCTAAAAATTGTTTATTGGATATTTTTCTCAACTTACTGATTTTTATGTGGACATGTATGAATGGGCTTCTTAAAGATGGCAGAACTGCCCTGTGTGTCACCCGACCAGCAAAGAGACAACCTTTGAACAAATATTTGAGAATCTACACGTGAACTTGGCAATTAATCTACTAGCTTGTACTTTTGTTTTACAAGTAATCAGGGGCCTCCATGGAGCTTGCAAGAACACGTAAAAATAGACTTGTTTCCTTTTGTGGTGATGGTGATAGAGCCTCTGAGGAAGGCTGGGACGTTTTGATAACAGCGGTCAGTGAGACAAAGCCAGGATTTTCTTGTAAAAAAGAAAATATAGTGGGTCTTGCGAAGCCAAGGATCTCTTAGCAACACATGTCTGAACAGAAAAACAAAATAAAAAGATAGATGGTTATGTTAAGTTCCAAAAGAAATGATTTTCTCTCTTGCTGGCCTAATGGTTTGTATTGAATTGGGCTAAATTCTGTGTAAGTCAGGAGAACCAATGCAGTGGCTCTCTGACTCTTATGATTATTCCCAAGGTAGAGTAAAATAGAACATGGAGCCAACAGATCATGTAAGAATAGAAATGATATTGGTGGCTTGATTAGAGTAGGAAGTGAGGAGTGGGGAGGAGATTTTTAAGCTGCATAAAAAGTAGACATAATATGTAAGTGGGAGCAGGGTGAAGGAAAGGAAGAAATTGAGTATGATTCCTATTTTTAAATTTTTGGTTATTGGGTGGTAGCAGCAAGATAATTTTTATGAAGTCAACACACAGCCTAACATTTTATTCACAGGAGAATCAGAGCATGCTCATTCTTAGAGTATATTCTGCAAACTTGATTATCTTCTCCCAAACCACTGTGAAACAGATGAAACAAAAATAAAGAGCAAAAGAGTACTATAAGTAAATGCACCAAGGTGCTAAGAAGTAAGAGCTGAATGCACTAGAGGAAACAAATCAAGCTATAAAAGTCGGGTGAAAAAATCTAGACCATCTTAGCAATTTGGGGTCACTTAAAGTGCCAACAGCCCTTTACTACACTGTGAGTTGTTAAGGTTTTATCTTTCTACAAGGAGAGAACTCACAGGCTTTATCTAAAAATATATATACTCAGCATCTTTTGGGGTCCAAGAAATACCTAATTATTGTACATGTATTGTCATATTTAATTGACATTACAACCCAGTATATGTGGGTCTTCAATGCAGCTTCTAGATAAGAAAACTTGGTTACACAGGGATTGAGTCTTGGGTTCAGTTTAAACATTTGGGCTTATAGATCCAGGACTAGAGCTCATGTTTATCCTAATTTTCTTTGCTCTAAAGAGTTAAGAAAATTAGAATATAATAATCTTTAAAACATTCTAGCTGAGAGGGTTCCTGTATATTATTTAGTCCTAATCTTTAAAATGATAAGAAACAAACCAGAGAGATAAAATGAGTAGCCAAGTCCACAGGATTAATTCAAGGCAGACATATCATGAGAAACTGTCTAGAAAATTGAAACACACACACACACATGAGTGGGCACTCACATACATACCCAAAGTTATGTTACTCTTGCGTGACAGAGCTGGTGTTCGAACCCAGTCTATCTAGCTCCTAAGCACTTGTTTATTTTAGTCTATCAGCTGTTCCCAACTACCACGGTGATTTAGTTAGCTTTTTCACTGCTGTAACAAAAGACCTGACAAGAGCAATTTTAGTAGAGGGAAAGTTTACTGGGGGGCTCATGGTTTCAGAGGTTTCAGTCCACAGACAGCTAGCTCCATTCCTCTGGGCTCAGGGTGAGGCACAACAACAGAATGAAAGAGTGTGGTGGAGGAAAGTGGCTCATACGATGGTCAGAAAGCAGAGAGAAACTAAGCTAAGCTCACCAAATCCATACCCCAAACTCATGTCCCCGTGACCCACCTCTAGCCACACCCTACTTGCCTTCAGTTACCACTGAGTTAATCCCTATCAGGTGATTAATTTACTGATTGGGTTAAGGCTCTCATACCCAATCACTTCACCTCTAAGGCTTCTTGCATTGTCCCCCATGTGAGCTTCTGGGGGATACCTAATAACTAAGCAATAACACTTAGATAAATATACAAATATAATCTCAGTCCCATCAGCAGAAAGACTCTGAAATTAGACTTTTTGTCAAAGACCAATGTATCCAGGGTTCTCAGATAAAGACAAGGCACAGTGTTTCTGGTTTCCTGCCATTTTGTCCCAGTACGAATGCATTGGTTCATCCCAGGTCCCATTCTTGGAAATTAAATTCCCAGCTTGGCTTGGCCCTCAACTCTCTATCTGGTCCTACTGGCTCTCTGTTAGAGAATACATACTTTGCTGTTATTACCAGTTTTTTATTGTAAACAGCACCCAGCTGAATTTGAACATTTATTGCTATGGGGATGCTCCTCTGTTAAACATTCTGTAGTGGATTTTCGCTCAACTCTTCAGGATCATAGAGGGCTTAGATTACCCTGTTGGTGTACTTCACCTCTAAGCTGGGCCATGTCTCTTTCTTCCCATTTTGACATCAGTTCTATTTTTAATGTATTTAAAGTCTCCTCAATATAATAACATGCAATGGGGGTTCTTAGACTTTTGGATTTCACAGATCAGTTGCATTTAAATAAACACAGGACTGACTAATATGTATATCATTTTCCTTTCATTTGAACAAAGTAAAAATGGAACACACTCTCTGAGCTGGTGAGAAATTCAACCTCAGTTCTTGTTTGCTCTCTTTCCTCATCTGGATGGGAACATGTAAGTGACCCAGGAAATACGATGCTGGAGCTATAGATCATGATGGCAACCCTATTTGCTATTGTACTATGATGCATGGTGCTGTTGCCCATGAGCACTCCTCTGTGGGTAGGAACACTGGGTTGTCATTGAGTAGGTTGGTTACTCCCATTGTTAGTCAACCCGAGCAGGGAACAAAAAAGACGAAAAAAAAAAAAAGATCTTTAAGGGAAAGTGGCTTCTCCTAAAACTTAAATCAAAAGGACTCTGGTCCACCAGAGGGTCACCATATATTCTAGAGGAAAGATGACATGTGTCATGTGGAAGAGGCCTGAAGAGACTGTTCCTTAACTGGCCACTTGAGGGTGAGAACAGCTATACTGATAATCAGCTTTAAATTTTCTTTGAGTATCTATCTTTTGTTACATCATTTACTCTTCAGTTAAGTGTTAATAAGCCTTTCAGCCTTGTTTCAGCTACACTATTGAGATTTAAAGAATTGTCTATGCCCAAGATTGGTGAAGGGGAAAAGTGGCAGTGATATTTAGTGAAATTCCTAAGGGAACATTGAATAATAAGTACAATGGTTAATATGTTCTGAGAGTTGTGCTCAGCAAAATTGGCACATTAAAAGATTGTAAAAGGCTTTATTATTTCCTAATGATAAAAAATGATATATTCAGGATACTAGGTGTTTCAAAAGATGAGAGTTAACACAGAAATGGGTTCATACAGGTGGTAGAAGTCTGAGAGTTCAAAAAGGGGATGTTAATGTAACCAAGAAATTAAGAACTGCAGAGGTAGCTACACCCTATAAGGATGGAGGAAACAAAGGGAAGAGGTGGAGTTACCATAGTGAGGCTCTTGAGAGGCTGATTCTAGGAGTCTGGTGTTTGAAGCTCTGAGAAGGGGGCCTGACCTGCCTGGGGCTTCAGTGGGTGAGGGTCACAACCTGGAGGATGAAGAAGTCAGTGGCCTGTATGCAAACGGCAGGGGGATGGTTTGGTGACGCCTGCTGCTAGTATCTTTGAGGGCACACAGCAGTGTTGTTTCTTACAAAACAAGGGTTCCAAGAACCATTTGCCTGCAGCTGTTCCAGCCACATTAACTGTGAACGGGAAACAGAAAGGGTGTTCTTTTCTCCCTCCTCCTCCCTTCCTATCTTTCCCTAGTGCCTCTTATTGGCAGAACTGACTAGGAAGGCAACTGGAAAGGGAGTCTGAGCACTGTGACTTGCTGATTTTGACAACAGGTGAAAATAAGCTCAAGATGTCTGTTTACCAAGTGCCGACAGACATGACACGCACTAGCAGCGGGCTTAGCACTGTGAACATGTGACTTTGTTTTCATGAAACAAGATGGCTTTATTGTTTCTAGCAGAAAAAAAGATATATCCTTACTTTAGAAAATTCAATATATAGAGAAAAAAAGAAAATCATTTAAAAGTACTCAAATTCAGGATTACTACATTGCATAATTCCAAGGGACACTATTCAGTTGACAACCTATTTTAATTGCACAGTTCTTCTAAAATTTTGTAACATGGAGACATTTCCTGAATCTTAGAGAAAAACACAGTTAGCAGGTTGGAGAAGATTCTTTAACCATTTATACATCGACAG
Source organism: Marmota monax (assembly GCF_021218885.2). Lineage (NCBI taxonomy): Eukaryota > Metazoa > Chordata > Mammalia > Rodentia > Sciuridae > Marmota > Marmota monax. The sequence continues at coordinate 24,801,297 of NW_026692254.1, forward strand.
TTTCAGTTATATCAGCTATTTCTTCACATATCATTATTTACCCATACCTATAATGGTTTTCAAAAGATAAAACATTATGGCATAATTAATGAACTAACATCTTCCCATTTCAAAGAATACACATGATAGCAGTTTTTAAAATAGCAATTTGATAGTATTGATGAGTCATAATTAATTTAAACAATAGGCAGAGGAATATTATTGCTATATAATTAGTGAATTTCTCTGCACATTTCCTTGAGATAAATCTTCAAATATAGCCAGCTGAATCAAATGTTAAGCATATTTTGTATTTGAGACATTATTGCCTGATTTCTGTCATTAGAAAATTTACAAATTTTCATTCCTACTACTGGATGATGATGCTGGTGCCCAAGTCCTTGTAAGCACTGCACTTCATCTACCTTTTGATTTTTTTTTTGTCAATCTAATAGGATAAACATAACTTTAACGTTTTATATTCATGTCTTCTAATTACTACAGCTATCTGAAAAGGTAAAATATTTTACTCCCATTTTGCAAAAAAAAAAAAAATTACACACACAAAAACTCTGAAAACAATATTGCATATATAATACACTTCAGAGTCAGGAATTAAACTTGAATTTGTCTGGTTACAAAGCTTGTGATCTTTCCACTAGGCTATACAGCTTTACTGTGTGAAAGCTTCTAGGACCCTCCAGTAAATGTCCTGTAAATGTTTCCAGCATAATATGAGAAGTAAAAAGTGCCTAGTAGCTGTTAGTCTAATTCTAATGCATCCACTTTATTTTACATCTCCTGAAATTCATTCTCAGATAAGGTCATTCTAGGCCAAGGTAAGAACTTGAAAGGGTTTTGAGCAATATCTACTAGAAATGAATATGTAGTCATTTTGCTATATATTCAGTTAAATATTAGTATGTAAGCATTGTTGCTACAACTACAATAATGTTTTAATACAAGTTAAATTGGAGGAGATTTGTGTCCTACCCTTTTAAGGTATAATTTTTGTTGAGCTTATGGGAATCAAAATTATTTAGCAATCTCCATTCCCTCCTTCCCCTTGTCAATCTGCATTGCTGGCAGCTGGAAGTTTGCTGCCAGCACTGCATCTTGAAATAACTACTACAGACTCATCAGTGGGCCTGATTTCATGTCTTCTGTAGACTAAGGTTTAATAAGCTTGGGGTCTATATATCCTTCCAAACTGGAGGATTTAATCTCTTAGAACTCTTGGATATTGTGAGGGAGGAATTTCCTCTTTCATAGGTTTTAGTCCATATTTGGCTTCTGAAACACATATTTCATGTGTGCCTGTGACAATGAATTCTGCAGTTCCCAAAAGCAAGGGCAGAAGACCCATGTTCCTTTGCAGGAAAAGAAGAAGGTACACAGGAAAGGCAGGAGAGAAAGCTGTCTGATGGTAAGCCTCCCAGGAGGTGTCTCTCTGCCTCTGTGCCTATCTCTCTCTGGGTCTCTCTTTTTTTTTCCTAACTCAGCAAAAAACTGTGTCCCCCTCTATGATCACAAGCTGAAGCACTTACAGGGGAGCATTCTGCATGTTCTTTGTCATCTGGGAAGATGAGCGAATGGGTCCATACTTTCTGTAGAAATAATGCTGATAGTGTTGATGACAGGACATGAGAGCAGCACTCTCATTTGAAGGTTCAGCTCCACTGTCTTTCAAAGAGATTCCAGGGCAATCCAAAGCTCCTGCTGCTGCATCCCTCTAAGAGTTGTTTTTTACACAAAGACTACTCTGAAAGCTTAATGTGTTTTGGTCCTCTGTTCCTTTAGCAAAGAACTCAACTGCTCTTCCTGGGACAAAGGAGCTGAAACTTGTAATCATGTACTGTTTTATTTAGATCATTTTTCTTACTTTGTACTATTTGGAACAGAGCAGAGTTATCAGTGAATGGAAATTTTTTTGCTTAATTTGTGTTTAAGGAAAAATTAATAGTGTTGGACATGAAGCACATGTCAAATAGATGAAAGTGAATGAAAATGTCTGTCTGGATTCTAATTCTACCCTGTTTTTGTGTCTCTGTTTTGGACTCTGAGGGGGAGGTGGGTAAAGAGTATTCTTTCTCTTTGCTTTACTTTCATTGTATTCAAGAATGGAGAAAGTATGTCATTCTGATGGAGTTGGAGAAACTATAATTTTTTCCATCTACCTCCTGCCTTCAATAGAAAATTGTGGGGATGGAAGTCTTAGTCTGTTTTTAATTCGAAGAAATGTTCCTGGACAAAAAATGGAGACCACTTATAGGAATATTGCATTCACTCAGCTTTTGATTACAACTTTTTAAAATGCAAGACACATTTAAATTTAAAAAAAAAATAATGCAAATGTAACTGCTTTCTGCCTTAAATTCTTTCTTTGCAAATGTTTGTCAATAATTCTCAAATCATGGTCTAGAGGGAATTAACAGGACAATTGTGACAGGTGGAAAGAGATAGACCCATAAAGAATATAGTCTTTGCTGCAGTTGTCCAAATCTCTGTACATAAGCCTTAGGGACAGTATTGACTCTGAACAATTGAGGGTCCTGGTTCTAGAGAGAAATGTGACATACTCAGTCTTGCTGATGAACTTGTTCATGGAGATAAAAATGGAAATTATTTGCTCTGGGAACTCTAAAGGTCCTGCTGCTAAATCATTAGCATAGTGCTAAAGATGCCTGGTGCTGGGGCTGGGTTCTGGGAGTGCATTCCCAAGGGCTTCCTCACTTACACCCCATTCCCACCATTGCTTGCCCACAGAGAAGGCATCAGGAGCTGGAGGACTCTATTTGCCTTTCTCAGACATTGCAATTTCAAATAAATATTACTATTTATTATTCCCAAATTTAGGGTTATTAATTATATCAGCATAAACCTAATTTATGCCATCACAAACAGCAATAATAAATGCTGCCAAATGCTAATACCCAGCTCTTGCCAACTGTGCCTGTAGTTGATGGGTCTCCCCCCTTCACTTCCCAGAAGCATTAAATTAAAAATGATTCAATGTTGCAGAATCATTGATCAATTTGGGGCTGAGGCTCTTGGGGAAATGCGTTTGTTTTGTTAAATGCTTTGCTCTTTCACTAGCTGCGTAACTTCTGATTCAGACGACTACATTCCAGTATTTCTTGTTTTCTTTCTCTCCCCCAGTCCTTCTAGAGGAGGAAGAAATGGGGACAGGGATGTAGAGGCGGAGGGAAGCATGTGAACATCTGTCCTTTCTCAGTTGTCCCTGTAGACATCTCTCAGAGTGCCCACTCCTAATACTTTCTTTCCACATACGCTTAGAAATCTTGGTAAAGCAAACTCCTGAGTGCAATATAGATTAATTCCTTCTCAATTCCCATCACATCTACTGTGTATTTAGTGATGTATGTTACATGGTTTCCTAAAATACATGGGAATCTATGACTGGAAAATGGGAAGCCCAGCCCCGACAGTCCCTGACCAAACTAAGGAAGCTTTTTTCTATTGTTTCTTAATCTCAGGGGTACTCTGTTTCTGTGAAAGAAGAGGCAGAGCCCATCCTTTTGTTATCTGAGCCATAATAATGTTATCTGAGCCATAATAATTTCTTCTCAAGGGAAGCAATTTTTGCTTTTTCTTCCTTTCTCCTGACTCTGGCCTTTTTCTCTCTGTGATGCAGGTGACAGTGGTGTTGTACAAGGAATTCTGACCAGGTTATCAGAGGATCCTGATGTAGGTCAATATTGGCTTCTTTCCAGCTGCATGACTTTAGACAATTTACTTAGCCTCTCTACTCCTAGTTTTTCAAATTATTTAAGGCAGGGTCATAAGTCCTAACCACTGTACCTTGTCTGATTAGCTTCATGATCAAATACCATACATAGTACTTCAAAAATGATAAGGCACTATACAAGGTCACCGGTCCTCTTAGTGTGTTCGGGTGCCTGAATTTCATGGGAGGCCATCAAAGCTCTTCTCATTGGCCAGTCCACGGTGACTTGGTGATCTTTTTTCTTGCTTTTCGTATCTCAGTTTCTCAAGGAGATCTAGGCTAGGCAATGGCAGTGGGATAGAAATTCTTCAGAAAGAGGGGGAGAGATCAAAGGAGATATAGATTGATAGGTATCTAAACTTTTGATTGCCCTGGTGATTTTAATACCACAAAGTAGCTATAGAACTGAATAAATTGTTTCAAAAATACAGCAGTAGAGAAAGCTTAAATCTGGGGAGTTCAGTTCATACCCTTTTCCTTCTTCATGCTTACTCTTCATGTTTAGATTTAATTGGCCCCTTGAAATTGACTAGAAACCTGCCTTCTTGTCTTAAAAGATAGCCTTTATTCAGCCACGTCCATCAAGGCATCTCCAAGAGCTTTCAGGGAATCCTTAATGAGCAGTGTGGCTTTGGTCAGTGGAATTTGTCTTCCCCAGCAGGGAGTCTGTCTCTCAGGTGTATCCAGGTGGTAGGACTGCAGAAACCCAGGTTCTAGAAAAGTGCACCCCATCAGGAGCCAGAGGAATTGCACCTCCAAGGCCAGCTTTGGGGAATTGTCTCAGAGCCTTCCACTCTCTAGTTCTGGGTCCTTCTGAGCAGCAGCCAGAGTTTATAAACAGGAAAGCCAGAGGTAGCACATAAACTTTTATAATGCAGATCATCCTCCTTGCCCTGACTTCCAGGTTGCCTTTGCCTTGGTTATATATCTCTCTGAACCACCTAGTCCTTTTGAATTATTAGGCTTATTCCTTCATCGCCCTGCTTCCTCCTTGCAAATATGCTCCCATACATCTTTACACCACACCACGGGAAACACTTTCTTCTCTATTTACAGCTTCTCCCTGCTCCCCGCCCTTCCCCCTGGCCCAATAATGGCCAAGGAGATAAATAAGAAACATAACTCTTTTGTGCTATTATTTTTTTTGTTACTCTGCACAGTAATATATATAATAACAAGGAAACAAATCTTATTACTAAAGTAATTACAATAAATTAAAAAAAAAAAACCCTGAGAATGGAGCTTAAAGAAGGGGACACATCAGGGGAGTGATTATAGCAGGATGTTTAAAATTTAATTTACTAGCACCAGTCTCTGCTGGTTGGTTGATGCCCTGCTTAGGAGATTGTGTCTAATTAGAGAGTGGTTGTTATTGCACGTTGAAGACACTTACCCCTAGCTGACTTATGTGTTGGATCTTTAAAGGGGAAAATTGACCTAAGGAATCCCTTGAGAAATCTTATTGTCTGCAACCCTATGTTGGGAAGAGCAACATTTAGCATGTTAAGTTGGCTCATCATCAAAGCTTGGGAACTGCAAAGAATTACTTGGCATCCTTCCCTCTGTCCATAGATAAAGTTTCCTCTAACTGGGCTATGCAGATTTGCATTCACCCCATCATCTGTGGATCTCTTAATAGAGGTCACTGTGCATCCTTCAGTAAAATATGCTAATGCTGATCAATCTTGAGAGTTAAAATGCTTTTCCAGATAGCAATCCAATTCTATCCAAAAGCAATTTTTGTCCATTTGTTCTTGTAAGGCCTGAAGTGGAAGTGAATAGCAATTATTTTTCTTCATTAATTAATATTATTATTCCATGTACAATTGACATCTTTCTAAGTCTTTTTGGCATTTGAGTTCTTATCTTTCTTCTTGAACTTACATTACCTATGGCCAGTGTTCTATCCTGAGACACTGTATTTTAACTGTAGAATAATTGTTACTGTGTGGCTCTCCTAATCCTCTCCAAGTTTCCCTTGATTGTGGAAGAAAGACAAGCCATGGCATAATACTTTTACTTGGCCTCTTGGCATTATTCTTCAACATCATCAGTGCAAAACTAAACATATTTATAAATTCAATATGTGGCCTTGTGCTCTTCTAAGTACTCTCAATCATGTACACATTTAAAATCTTAGACAACTATACAGTGTAGACATAGATCCTGTAAAAGTTTCTCCCAAGTTACACCATCACTACCATCTGTGCTATCTTTCACAACCATCATCAATCACAAAATAAATAGCATATAATAATTGAGCATTTAACATGTACTTTATAATGCTAATTATCTTTAATCCTTATAGCAACCCTCCATGATATTTATATTATCCTGACACTAATGAAAAAACTAATATTTTAAGAACAAGCTAAGTGTCCAGGAACACATAGAACACAGATCATACTTGGGGGGGAGGGAGGGAGAGAGAGAGAGAGAGAGAGAGAGAGAGAGAGAGAGAGAGAGAGAGAGAGAGAGAGAGGCTGAAGAAGGTATAGTAGACTCCACAATTATTAGAGCTGAATTTAGAAACCAGACCTGAAAATTAGCCTGATAAATGGCTATTACATATAAGGATAGCATATTTACAAACTCTGTAAATATTATATAGACTCCTATTATAATATTATGATATTTGGGCCTGAAAAATAAAATAAGTTCTTCATTAAGACCAAGTATGCAAGCAAGCTCTACATAGAAATGGATAAAATGTCAAAAACCCTTAGCCTGCCCAAGGTGGCTTCTCAGAGGTAGTCAGATGTCAAGGGAGGTTTTGAAAGGGGAGGCAGAAGACCCTTGGAAGAAGAGCAAAGTTGACTCAAAGCCAGAATTTCCCATGTTGGTATTGAAGGACACTAAAAGATTGGTACTAATAGAATTCACATAAGAGGGCACTGCGGTTGGAAAAGTTCAGAAGATTTTGTATAAACAGACTTTTTAAGGTTGTAGTCCTTGTCAGTGCTATTGAAATATTAAGCTTTATGGAGACTTTCTAAGATGGGCAAAATATGTGGCACTTTCTGAACTTATTTGAACAGGGTCACATTTGTAGATGTACAATTAGGACATCAACAGGAATATTAGTCGTTCCTGAATTTGGGAAATGTTGCTCTAGGATTTGAACTGAGATGCAGATACAGAATAAAATATATTCATATGGCATATCAGCCCAGTGGCTGAGGACACTTAGACTGGAATCAGATCCTTTGGGTTTGTCACTCAATACCTGTGTAGCTTTGGACCAAAAACTAGCCATAGATTGGGTTATTTGAAAAATGAACTCTGAGATGATTCGTTGAATTGTGTTCTTGGGAGTAACACTTGTGAGGAAACGAGGGAAACTGGTAGAGGGTATGTTGAATTGTGATGCAGTTATTATCACAGAGGCCTTAGATGATCCTGATGGTCCATGGGGACCTCTGCAAATGAGATGTATTATCCATGCTGTGAATTCAGGCAAGTGTACTGAGTCTTTCTTTATTTCTTTCTTTTTCTTTCTTTTTTTTTTTTAACCTCACACCAGTGAACAGTCCTTGAATGTTGGCTGCCTTGGGCTAGGAAGATTCCTCAGTTAATGGTATTTCCTATTGTATGTACTCAGTCATGAGCCCCAGCAGCCAACAGCAGCTGAGGAATGAGTTTTTAGTTCTCGCAGGGTACTCTGAAGGACACACTGTGTTTCAGTTTGCTCATCTATAAAATGGGGACAATAGTAATATCTTCTTTGTAGGATCACAATAAGTTAAAACAAATTACTGCTATGAATGTATTCTGACCATAGAAATATACAGGGAAGCATTCCTCTTGTGAGCAAACTCCTAGGGGGTAACAGGCACCCTGTTTCCCGTCCTCAGAATGCCTTGCAGTTTCTGCTAGGAACTAGTAAGATAACTAATACATGTGAACATCTGGCTGCTATGGCAATGCCCTGAATGAGAATGCTCTGTGCTAGAGTCTTATCAGAATCAACCTTGATCTCAGGTTCACAGCTCCTGGGAATAAAGGAACTCTCTTGTTAGCCACAATGTTTTACTGAGCCTAAACCTGTCCACATAACAATAACTTTATATAATATACTTTCTTGAGAGCTACACGAACCTCCTAACATTGCACACTTCAACTTAGTAATACTGAGAAATAAGCTGCGTAATGTTGCTAAGTCTATCACCTGCCTAGTAATGCAATGAACAATGTGTACTAATGATAACAATGACTTAAAGTAACCTATAGATATAAATAAAGCTGGCAGTTTGGCCATTCTTCCATCTTTCCTGCCTCTGCATCTTGTCTCTGTGTCTCCTTTTATTTTTCTTACAATTGTACAGTGTGTCTTATATTTCATACTGCTCTATAATTGTTAAAGTAGTTAAGATAAAAATATAAATATTAACACTAGTTACTTATCATGGAATTCAGAGATTTAGTTAGGAGAATGAAAATTGAAATAATAAAGAAGATATGATCTTTATTCCCAGTGAATTAAAAATAATTTTAGGACTTCATCATCATATCTTCACATTGGTAGAACTCTTTACAACCTTTACTTAGTTTTGGATGAAGAAGCTGTCACTGCATTTTCTGATGTTTTCTCTCCCTAATACTGTAAATCTCTGTGTTAAGAGTAGTCTACTCCTTCAGAGGTACCCCTCAAGCAGCCTATTTAGTAAAATGAAACAAAAGCAAAAACAAACAAGCAAAAATCCAAGGAAAATTCAACCTAGGCCAAGATGTAAGTTGAATAGAGACTACAGATATTGACAAGTTCCTAAGAACTTTATTGTGATTTTAACATGATCTAAAGGGCACTCTAGTTTTGGAAGAGATAGGTGATGCTAATATGATGTCAGGAGATTTGATGTTAGCATAACTCAGATCAGTGTTTTCCCCATAAGTGCAATGTTAAGTAAAAATGCCCAAATCTTGGGCTGTACTTTCCAGTGTCAGGACAAAAGCATTACAATGTTAGTGAGTCCTGATTAGGCTGGGCCTGTGTCCAGAAAGAGAATACAGCACATTAATGCCCATCATTTGTGGTAGTAACTCTGGAAACTCAGACAGCAAGACTCCCTTCAACAGTAATCAAGGCCATCAAAGTCCATATGATCTAATGTGGGAAAGACTTTTTTTAAAAAAAATATAATTCAATATCTGCCTATTAATCTAGTCATCTTGACACCGAGTTACTGGGTATTCTCATTCTGTGGATTAGGCCACTGAGAGACCTAGTCATAATGCATATATTGCAATGGATATCCTCCAAAAAACAACTTATTTTCCTTTGGTAGGTCATTTAAAGTTATCAAATGAATAGCATAAAAGTAATTGTATATCCAGGTGTATTCAGAAACATCTGGTTCAATTCAGTCTTTCATTTTACAGAAAAGAAGTAGGCTTAGAGATCAATGCAGCTAATAAAAGATAAGATAGTTTTCCAAACTAGATAACAGCAAGTCAAAAGACCATTGACTCTTTCATTTTACTGATACTATGGATGCAGTTTCTCTTGGATAACAATTGTATTCCTATTATTTGAAAATGAAAGTGAGTGTGAGTAATAGGTGAATGTATTTTTGTGACTTGATCATATAACCATGGAATCTCGGGGAACTTGGCATCTAGTCCAATTTATTCCCATCCTGTACCTAAATTTTCTTTATGGCATTCATACCACGCAGCCAACAGCCTGTACTATAGGATGTCCATGGTCCGTGGACTTACTTCCTCTCATAAGAACTTATTCCATATTGATAGTTCTAATAGAAAGTCATCTCTTGAACCACATTAAACTATCTCTCCTCAAAGCTTTTAGCCTTGGTGCCTTGTAGAATTAGTTGAATCACTCTTCTTTTAACTTCAACATAATTTAAGACTGCCCTTGTGTCACCCCCAGGGAGATTTTTTTTTTCTCCAATGTAAGCATCTGAAGTTCCTTCAACTACTTGTAGTGTGTTCTTGTATTCTTCCACTGTCTGATTATTATATGAATTGCTTCACTCATTTGTTCAGTAAGAGACTTTGGTAAACCAGAGGTTATAATAGTAAACACAGCAAGATGTTTATAGTATAGAGGTGGAAACAGACAACAGAAAACCGTACAAGGCATGGTTAGAAGTGATCTGATAGCTGTTAGCTGTTGAGATGCCTACAGAAAGAACACTTAATTTTGTCCTCAGGTCCAGGATGACTTTCTGTGGCATCTACATTGAGAGTGGAAGGAAGTGTTAGACAGTGGCTGTGTGTGTGTTTGTGTGTGTGTGTGTGTGTGTGTGTGTGTGTGTGTAGGAGAATAGCAATAGAAGTAGGGAAGTGAGCTTTCTGAAGAAGAAACCTGAATTCTCAGGAGTCTAGAAATACCTATTTCTCTATTATGGTGGGATTCCTAGATTCCCAGATGACCAGCACCATTATCAACCTGAAAACTCAACTGCTATTCATAAAGCCTGAAGCATAGTTTCTTATTCTCTTTTGATGACCTAATTATATTGCTAACACATTTTGCATTTATTGTCAAATAAAATCCCTAAGTCCTTTTTATTTTAATTGCCACTGACCTGACTGTTTCCTGCTGCATTCCTATCTAGTTGATTTGATGGATCAAGTGTTTGAATTCACACTTACCCCAATTTCATCCTATTAGATCACATGGTTAAGAGAATACTTTAGACATTGAATCTGCCATCTATTTTATTTGGCAATCTTCTAATCTGCATGGGCCCTTCTGAGCTGACATAAAATTTATTTTATCTTTTAATCATGTTATTGATACATTTGTTAAATTTGAGTGAACCAAGGACAGTATACTAGAAGACATATCATCAAAGACATAGACCGATTTAGTTACAATAATTCAACTACTTTCCAATCTTTTTAGTTCTGCCATTGAACCCATCTTTCTTTATGTAACTGCAAGGATATCTTGAGAGACTTTTGCAAATTCCTCACTAAAGACCTGTTAAACTTTGTCTCCTTATATAATAATCTGTCAAAGTGTGAAATAGAGTTGGACTGGCATAGCTGGAAATAAGTTGTTCTTGATGATAGATACTGGTTTCTATGACTTCTTTTTCTAAGGGGGTCCAAACTTCCCCATTAAGGTTCTAGAAGTTTGCTGAAGATCAGGGTCAAGTTCACTAATGTCTTCCATTTTTTTCCCTTTTCAACAATGGAGAGGCATTTACCCATTTCTACCCCTTAGAATTTCCCATAAATCACCAACCTTGTCTCAAGCCAACAGTGTGCTCAGCCAAAGAGTTGGAAGAGTAGAGTGCAGACCCCAGCTCCTGTTTTGAGGTTATTCAGATTTCTGTAGCCACCTCAAATAATTGACAGCTCAAGCTCCCCGCCTTCCTTGTCCTTACCATCTTGTGGGATGACTTAATCTGGGGATATGAGAACTGCAATTCTCCAGATGTTAGTTCACTACAGTGAACATGTCACACTTGGGTCAAAATCATGGCAGCTTAGGTATTCTAATCTAAAAAAAATCTTTTTGGCACTAATCCAAGTTATTTTACTTCTACTTACTTAATACTCTGTAATATCAACAGAGAATCTCCCTGGATATGAATAGATCATAGGTTATAAAGATTGAATATTTTTGATAGTATGACACGTTGTGAAAAATATATTCTGTGTATATTCGGCACTTATTAATGTGAAAAAAGGGTGTCCATGTCTGGTAGTTTTGAGAAGTTAAACAGCAAAATTTCAGACAATTAATATAACTCATGAAGAAATTTAAAGTCAATAATTCCCATATAGAGTGGGACACATTTTCAACAAAAGCATTTCATTTTCCAGTTAGAAAGCCATGTGATTTAAAAATATGATTTATCATTAATATGCCCTGAGGATCTTTCCAGTTCTAGGGCCAGCCCCTGCCCCCTGAACATTTCTGATTTTGGATTCAGGAGGAGTCCGATTGTCCGTATTAGTAAGATAGCACATAATTCTCAAAGTAGACCAAGTCTATGCTACTTATCTATATAATATTTTGTTGGGTATTTTAGAAATTATGACTATGTACAAAGATATATGTGTGTGTGTGTGTGTGTGTATATATATATATATATATATATATATATATATATATACACATAAATGAATATGTGTGTATGAGAGCGACAGAAAGAGGGGGAGAGAGAGAGAGAGAGAGAGAGAGAGAGAGAGAGAGAGAGAGAGAGAGAGAGAGAAAGAACATAAAAACAGAACATATGGAAAGAAATCAAAAAGAAAGAACTCACAGAGAGAAAGAAGCCATCCCCATGTGAAAGGCAGCAAACATTCTTTTTCAAAGCATCCACAAGAGAAGAGATGAATTTTGTACATCTCTACTGCACAGTAGGATATATACATATAGCAGAACACATGTAGTAGAAAATAGGAAGCAATATAAGAATAAAGCTAGCTGTATTTAGAACTTGAACATTAAAGATTTGTAAACAGAAATACTGAATTCTCTGAAGTTGATGTAAAAGCTGTCATACAAAGGTAGCTTTACTTTGGGCCAGATTGGACAAATCAACATGGGATACGAACAAGATTAAAACCAACTTCATCAAAGAAGGGAATTTTGACAGACCTGAGACAGAAAATTTCCTTAGTCAGATCCATCAAAGGATTCTACCTATTCCTTTGTGTATCAGGATGGAAGGTCATCCCAATGTGAGGATTATGTTGTATGTATTTTGTGGCATTGGCTTAAGGGAGTCTCAAAAGAAATTGTATATGGGGCTAAAGTGTGTGTTCATTTACATATGAACCACAATGTTGAAATTACTTTGGTCCTTACTTAAAGAGTTCCTTCAGGTAATATTAGCCTGAGCAAGATGGAATTAGCTAACACCTGACCTTCAAACATGGTGGCCACAATAGCAATGGGAATGAGCAATGCCCTTGCTAAATGCAGCCCAAGGAAGGTTTTTCTGCCCCTAAGGTATGGATGCATATTAGGTGCAATCCTCTGTGGATCATTTACTGAAGCTTCACAAGTTGGGCTACTCAGCTATTTATTTTGTCTGTTTTGTTATATATTTTGTATTTATTTTATTTAGTTTGAATTAAATAGTGATCACTCAGGAAAAGAAATTCACTTCATGTTTTCCTTGCCACTGAATGATGTTTTGACTGAATTACTGGGGTAGACACAGTATAAAAATATTTTTCAGGAGCATAAGGATAAAGGACAGTTCATGGGATGGAATTATAAAAGCTTCATTTTATAAGGGTGATGACAAATGTGCTAGACCCTTTTGTAATATCTATAACCAAGAAATAGAAATTGCATAGGGATAAATATTAGTGTCTTTCATAGTGTACTTTAGTACATACTAGGTGCCATTAATTAGGCAATATTTCTGTGAGTTTGAAACTAGGACATTTCCAGAGTTCTAAATGACATTTCTGGCTTTATGCTGCCATTTAGTCCTGTATGTTGTTTTATTTTTTCGGTCTGTTTTAAGATTCAGAATCATAGTTTATAATAAAAGATGACTTGCAATTTTAGAACTTTTTTTAAAAAAATTTACCCATTGGCATTTAGCAAGAGTAACCATCTACATTTTGACTGTTAGTATCAATTTTTATAGGGAAGCACTAATTTTTAATCTGTTTTCCCAGTATATTTACTTAGTATTCTACATTTTTCCCCCTCAAAATTCTGGATAATATATTAGGTGGCAGTGTTTGATATGGTTAATGGAGTTACCACTTGATATCAGCATTTGTGGTTTCTGTTCCCGGGTGGGTCATTCCTCCCAGCTGGGTCTTTTCCAGGAATTTTCCAAATATAATAATGGAAGTAGGCAAACCACAAGGACAAATACCCTCTTCTTTTCCTTTATTTTAGAAAGAAGTAATCTAAAATGAGGATCTTAAATACTCTTTCAGGTGTTTTTGCTCCTTCATTATATAGATGTTGCAACTGGAATTTAGAGATGGTGTGGTGCAGTAGTCAGCGGATGGCTTGATTCTCAGACCAACATTTTCAATTCTGTCAGTATTAAAAAACAAAACAAAAGCAAAACCCAAAACAAAACAACTCATTAAAATGAAGGTATCTGAAAAACTGAGCTATATGAAGATAGAAATTTTCATAAATCATTATGAAATTTGGGGTATTACAGAAACATAAGACAGTTCCCTTGGGCACATGGAGCCATCATCAAGGATTGGTTAGGGCAGAAAGCCTGCAAAACAAAGAGTCGGACAAGACAGAGGTCCTGCCATTCTTATGTGTCATTTGCAGAACCATGGCTTGAGGAGGTAGATGTCCATAGATTTTAATACTTAACACATTAGACATTGTGGGTCTTAATGCTTCATATTACAGCACAATTAAGTACTCAAAATAGGGGAAATAAATTAGTACTAAATATCTACGAAGAGCCAGATCCTAATCTTCCTTTTGATATTCCCTATTTTTCTTCTCATTTTCCATATACACAGACACGGAATGCTTTAAGTGCTACATTTGAAATTAATCTTCTTAGTGTCGTCCTAATTGTCTATTGGACAATATCTACAAGATAGACTTTATTTTTTTTATCATGCACTTCATTGATTTTTATTTTGTGAATTGATAGGAATGGTGCATTTCCCAAACAAGAGTAAATCTGTAATGGGGAAGATTATGACTATAATGAAGGAATCCTGAGTTGACAACTGGGATCATTAGTCATTAGATGGATTATCAGAGTTGACAGAATAATATCTGAAAATCATTAACAGTCCTTTGGATTCCTACATTTCTGAAATGGGTTAGGGTTGAACTAACTCTTTCTGTATTCACAAAGTTACCTAAGGCCCTATCTTGACCTATGACAAAAATAACTTTGCCCTTATGAGGACTCCTGTTTTCATCTAGCAAGGAAAGAAAGAGACAGTGATGAACAGGTTTATGTCTAAGGAGCTCCTGGTTTTATGAGGTGTTCTAGAAGATGCAGAGACTCTGAGACCAATTATATGCACAAGTGAATATTGAGAGGCCAGGTAAACATGGGAGGAAAAAGGGTGGTTGCTGCTTTCATAGAGGATCACAGAAGTACAAGACAGTGTTCTTCTACTTCACAGTCCCCCTCACAAAGATATTCCCAGGGGCATTCATTCCTAAGGTCATCAGGCCACTTGAAGTCGGTAATAGAAAAAAAGAATGGTCTCTCTCTTGGGAAGTTTCCATTGTACTCTGGATAGCAGGAACCTGCACTTGTACTTTTAAGCACTGGCTTAAAACATGTGGAACACAGGAGATTTCCTTCTCTCTTTTCCAGGGCAGGCTTTGTAGTAAACCTATACAGGGTGGCTCTATTCTACCACATGGAGATTGATAAAACTCCAAGACTCCACCTTGGCAACACACATGTATGATGAATTGGAGAGAATAGGAAAGCCGTGATTTTTCTTGGAAAGTAAAAGTTAAAAAAAAAATGCTTTGAGCATAATAGACTGTCAACCATGCCATCAAACTGAAAATTATAGCTGGGCCCAGCAGACTCACAATGTAAATTTGACAGATAGGGCAACAGGCAAGTGTTGCACAAACGCTGCCTGGGATCATAACTTCAATTCATCTCCGAGGAATCAGCATGAAAGGTCTCCTCTCCCAGATACTCATGGCCCTATCATTCCAGGCTCCGTTCTCACCATGTGGGTGAATACAACCTTGAACCATGTCTACATTTTTCATTTGATTTCAAGCAAATGAATTTCTCGCAGGACATGTTGTTTGTGAAATCAGGTATCCTTCTTGTCATTGCCTTTGAGCTTTGCTGCTTGTAATGTCAAGATAGCCAAAGGCATAAATAAAAAGGAGCCTAAGAAAAATCCTCGGTTGCAACAAATAGCAACAATATATTGACTTTGATGAATATGCTTTTACCTTGGCCCACATTGGCTTGAAGTTCAGTCAGCTCTTTAGCCTTCAGTGATCAAGACTGGGGCTGCTCTTCTAAGGGATCAGTGCAATGAAATCTAGCCTATGTCAATTCTAGCATTTTGTATGTAGAAATAGTGTGTCTACTTTGACTTAGCCAATCATTGAATTTCCAGGATATTACAAATCAAAGCATAATATTGATGTTATATGGGAAAATGCTGAGGAAATGCAAATCATTACTTCAGTGTGTAGATTTTAGTTGCGATATATATAACACAGTATTTGCTAGGCACCCTGAGGCAGAATTCAGTAATTAAAGAAATAAATATGCACATACATATGCATGTTTGTGTGTACTTTGTCAAACGCTGGACACTGTTCTAGATCTTAGGGACACAGTCTTGTCCTCAGAAGCACATGATTAAGATTGAGAAAGAGATCCCAGAAGAACTGACCACCACACATGGGAGACATGTTGTTTCTTTTTGGTGCTACTAGGGTTTCAACTCAGGACCTTGCACATGTTAGACAAGTACTAAGTTATATCTTTAAAATATTTATTTTGAGACAGGGTCTTGCTAAGTTGCCCAGATTTGCCTTGAACTTGCAATCCTCCTGCCTTAGCCTCTCAAATAGCCAGGAGGTAGGCACCACTGAGCTCAGCCTAGTGGAATACATGTTTTAATGGATGTATCAGCAAGCTATGTAGCAGCAAAGAAGAGAGAGAATTAACCTTGTTTTAGAAGACCAACAAACATATCATGGTTAAGAGGTGATAATTGGGGTTTTAAGCAAGGCTTTAAAAAAATAAGGACTTTGTAGGATTTTCCAGGAAAGAAGGTTGAATTACAGTTTAACTGTTACATTATAGTTCCTGTGTTTGTGTGTAAAAGAGATTGTTAAACTGGGTACTTACTTACTATGTAACAGTAATGGCACCAAGCATTTTGTATTACAAACTCCCATGTAATTCTGGTGACAACCCTCGAGGGGAGGTAATATTAAAATGTCTTATTCAGGTCAGAAAATTGACAGAGAAGTTAAGTAACTTATTGAAATTCTCACAGCTACTAAGTGGTGGAGCTGGAATTTGAACCTATTATGCCTTGCTTTGAAGTCCATTGTTTTACTGGACCTATTTGCTTGTCAACAGTGGATGTGTCCATCACCCTTGGAGATTTTCAGCATACCGGTTTACAGAACTGAACCTGACACCAGGATGAAAGTGGAGTTCCTCACTTGGCATCTGGGGACTCCATTTCAGTGTCAGCTTCACTACTCAAGTGATCTTGGACAAGTTACATAAAATCAAATAGTCCTGTTTCCTCATTTATAAAAGGAGTATGACCTTTTCTCTTTAATGAAGTATTTGGTGGGGTGAAAGTAAATGATACTTGTTGCTTTCAAGCTTTTTCATCACTGGGAACAAAAGACCTGACAAGAATAACAAAGAGGATTAAAACTTTATTTGGGGCTTGCAATTGCTGAGGTCTCAGTCTATAAATGGCCAACTCCGTAGTTCTCAGTGTGAAAGGAGCCAATGGCGGAAGGGCAGGGTGGAGGAAAGCTGCTCAGCACGTGGCAACAAGGAAGCAGAGAGAAGGAGAGACAGATAGAGAAACATGGCACTCTGCTTCCCATCTCCTCCAGCCACACCCTACCCACCTATTGTTACAACCCAGTTAATCCACATCAGTGGATTAACCCACTGATTAGATTAAGGCTCTCATAACCCAATCATGTTACCCCTAAAACTTCTTGCATTGAGCTTTTGGGGGACACCTCACATCTAAATCATAACACCTATGGATGGGTATCTTAACCCAAGCATGGCACATATTATGGTGTCTGTGGAGGTGCTGGTTACTACATAAATTTCTAAGTCATTTTCAATAAAGAAATTCAAGCATTCTAGCCTTCACTTAAAGTCATCTTACAAGATTTCCTTCTGTCTCCATAGGAGAAAGTAAAAGAAGTACATGTAAAATAATTTGGTAACTCAAATTGACCTTCATGAGAATTAGTCTTAGTTAATAAGGTTTTGTTTTGCTTTATTACTAATCCAGAATGTTTATGCAGTGTCTGCCAAGCCATAGAATTCCACATGCATTTTAAAATGTTAAGGCTTACTTAATAGACAGTATCAGCATTTGGACTGCATTGTGGTCATTATATTAGAAGCCCACTGTAATGCTGGTAATGTTATACCATCTTTGATTTCCTGACCCTCTCTTCCATGAGACCCCTCAGTTGAGGCTCCTGGTTGCCTTGGTGTGGGGCAAGTGATTTTAAATAACATAAAATGCTGCTTCTCCCTCCAGCAGGACTGAACATCCCAAGGCTCTTTGGCTGTGTACTGGTAACCAAGTGGTTTTGAAATTCTTTTCCCATCAGTCAGTCCTGAAATCCAGGTATTCCTCTCCTATCCTCCCATCCTTTCCCCAACCTGGGGCCCTGAGTGATTCTCAGAATTTCTGTTCCCATGACTATGTTGCAACTTTGAGGCTCAGGATTCTGTTAACTGAGGTCCTAGCTCAGGGATTGAGTACAGCTAGCTTTAGGATCCAACCACCCAATGAGCAGCTTCATCCATGCCAAACTGTAGGAAATGTAAACGAATACTGATTCATTCTATTTCTTACTTTATTCAGATGTCCTTAGTTTTTAGTTAATGCATTTTTAAAAATTTTTGGTCCCAGGATCCCATCCCTGATACCATGTTACTTAGTCTTCATGTCTCCTCTAGTCTGCAGAAGTTTCTTGGACTTTCTTTGTTTTTAATGACCATGATAGTTTTGAGGAGTCCAGGTCAAGTATTTTGCCGAATTTCTCTTAATTGGGATCTATCTAATGTTTTTCTCATGATTAGGTTGAATTGATGTTTTTTTGGAAGAAGATCACAGGCATCAACTGCCATTTTCTTCATTGTCTTAAAGGTGCATTCAGCCTTAGGATTCGTTGCTGCTGCTGCTGTCCTTGGCAAGGTAGCATTGCTCACATTTCCACATTGCAGTTATTCTTTTTCTACCCATTTTATACTGTACTCTTTCTGCCCAGCCTTTTTGCACTTCAATAATATCAGGTCATCATCAAGGATAGAGGAGATAAAGAGGAGCTTATGTAAAAGCCCAAAGGAGGCTGGGAGACATAAAGCCTGAGGCTATCCTGCTTTAGGTTTTAATTTTAATTTTTTTTTTTAAACGGGGACCACTTGAGCAATAAGCAAGATTTTTCTTCACTTTGAGAATGATGAAGAACATTCCCTGGTGGGTGGCTATAGGGAGGCATATCAACAGAGAGATGGGTTACAATGACTGGAGTGACCTCTGTCCCCAGGGTTTTGCAGGGATGCAGGCGGCCACACTGGAGGCTAGTCCTGGTGATCACTTCCGGGCCAGTTTTTCTGTTCAAGGTACTGGGAACAAAGTGACTGAGGGTGAGTCACCTCTGCACAGGCCATTGTGTCCTGACATGCTGAGGGTGAAGGTGAGCAGCCAGGTGGCAGAGAGATGAGGATCCTCGGGGAACTCCTTGATAGAAGATGAAGCTCCTTTCCCTCTTTTCTTGGCCTTTGGGCACCTGTTTAAAGAACAGTTAGAGAGGCTTTGAACAGAATCAGAATGGACAGCGTCATTCTCACTGAGCTCCTTTAGCTCCTCCTAGAAGAAGGTCGAAGCTCCTGTACAGGTGGCCTGTTTCCTGGAAATTGAGCTGATGTTTATAGTAGAAGGAAGACCAAGTAAAACACCAGAAAGAGTAACACTTCCATCCCAGGACATCGGCCCCTCCCATGTCCCTCTCCTGACTCAGACAGGACAGCAACTTTGAGTGCTGTTCACATTTCTTGGAGAAAAATTTTCATTGTCAAGATTAATTTAAAGCCTAATCAAGACATGCCCCATGAGAACTCAGGTTTAGATTGTGAGGTAGGTAATTGGTACTTCCAGAGAGAACACCTCTCAGTCTTAGTTGTTAGCGGCAACACCTACTTGTGCAAGTTTCAGACTTTCTCCTTTAGATTTAGGGTGTTCATCAATATATCCACTAATACAGTCCAGAAATCAATATTGAGCAAGTGAGTGAGCGGGAGTTGGGGTTATACAGAGCATCTTTTTGGAGTGACCCCCCCCCCCTTTTTCTCCTTCTGCTAGCTGGGATGTGTCTCTGTGGCCCTTTCCTATGGAAGATAATAATTTACAGAAACATAAGTTATTGGAAACCAATTTGTAATATTTTCCTTCCATCCAATGAGGATCACACATAAGGAATTCCAGTTGATCCAGTCATTGAGGAAATTACAGACATCTTAAGATTTGTCTACACACCCAGCTAATTCTTTTATTGTAGCTGAGATATTTGATCACTCTCTTACCAGTTTTTTCAGCCTTTAAAAAATAGAATATAGGTAATTATTTGACCAAGTTAAACTTTCTGGTGACTGTACTAACCATATGGGTTAATCAGTATGGTGAAACCAGTTGTCCACACAGAGTTTTATGAGTCTCATTTCTTTTGACCTTTATTCTAACCACATAGTTATTGGACAACGTGTGTCTAAAAGTGAAAAAAGGTCCACTTGCTTTATGCCAAGTTCAATAATATCTGACCTTGCTCTTCAGCTGTAGAGTACATTGTTTGGATCATGAAATTGATGAGGCGAGGAGAAGAGATGCCAAAGGAAAATGACGGAAATGCAGAGAGAGCAGAGAAAAAGCCTCATAGTGCAGTTTGCTTACATTTAAATTAACCAATGCTAATTTATTTACTTATTATATTTATGGGATGCACCCATTGCTTATTAGCCCCTGGATACATTTTAAGAGGATCATAAAAAGAGACACTCCTTGTCATTATGGCTAATTAACATTCAAATTGACTAACTAACTAACATTTAAGCGCTTAGAATAAAATCAGTCATGGGCCAGTCAACATTTTCATCAAATGTCCTTAAATAGAATCCATTAGTTGATCCCCTCTCCTCTACTTTTCTACCTGCTGCCAAAATATCTGGCACCAGAGAATGTTGGAATTGATCAGGGGGAGCCATATCGTTGCCATTGCAACAATTAATATCCGATGTGCCTCTGGGCTCATACAAGGTGGTAAGCAAAGCTTGATGAAATGGACCTGGCTTCCTCCCAGAAGAGGTTTATGGTCCAGCTGTAATTGATGCAGAAGGAATGAACACATAACATCCGGGGTTTATATGTCCTATTGTTCTAAATTTGTTTTTCTCACACAGCCACGGCAATTACGGGAGCTTATAAATTAGGGTGTGTGTCCAACAGTAAGTTTTCCTGATTGAATCTATATGCTGAAAGATCCTTGTGCTATTGTAAATCCATTCAGTTGAAACATGGGCAGAAGAGGGAGAAATGCTGATTGGACCTCTCACATGGTATAATTTCTAGGCAAAGAGGAATTGAAAGGAAAGAAAATTCATTTTTTCAGTCACTGACCTACCCAAGTAAATCTCTACTTACGTGCATGGAAGCCTCACATTTAAAATATGTCCATATTAATTTTTTTATCCCTTCTCCCATTTTTGTTCTTGAACTTTTTTCACTGTTTTAGCTCTGAGTTCCGTTATATTGAGAGATGTCTGGTTGTCTGAGATTAGTTGAGAGACCAACTCTGAGTTATGACGGTCTTTTACTAATTATGTGAGGAGGTTTGGGTTTGTTTTACTAAGTGAGGACCAGAAGAACCAGGAGGATTTTATTAGATAAGAGTTAATAATTTCATTTTAAACAGATTTTTGATAAATTCACTTAAAAAAAACAAAAACTAAGGATTGAACCACTGAGCCATATGCTCAGCCTTGTTTTTGTTTTTTATTTTGAGACAAGTTCTTGCTAAGTTGTTTAGGACCTTACAGTGTTGCTTAGGGTGGCCTTGAACTTGTGATCCTCTTGCCTCAGCCTCCAAAGCTGATGGGATTACAGGTGTGTGCCACTGCACCCAGCAACTTCACATTTTTTGAAGAATCCTACAATTTGATCTATGAAGGGTTCTCCATTTAGGGTAATTTTCCCAAGAACCATCACCATGTGAATTAAAAGTTCAAGCCTAATTGTAGGTTTATGGCCTGTGTCATTTTATTAAGACTAGTAGCTTCCTTTAGAATTTGGAGCATCTAAAGTTAATTTTTAGGCTGGTTGTTAAAACTATAGTAGACAATAGTGAAGTAAATGAGTTCTGAAGTCAAAATTCTGAGATTCTCCACCTGGATGGTAAATTTGGGCACATCTGTTAATCTCTCTGAGACTCAGATCTCTTAGCAGCAAATCTGTGAAGAAAACAGAAAATATCAACTAAATGACATAATCAAGTGAAGCGCTAGCATATAAAAAATGCCAGTAAATCTTAAGCTATTATAGCTAATTGTCAATAGCCTGAAAATCCAATAATAACAACGAACAACTACATTGGCTTCACAATTTAGCTAAAATTTACTCTCAAAGAGGATTATTAATATAAGGAAACATCTAAATTTGGTTTTCTTGTACTAAAATGGCATTTGGTGGTAAGTATAATGGAAAATCTTGGCTTCCCTTCAAGCCCTTTCCTTCTCACCTTTGCTCATGTTTTATTGGGCTCCTCAATTCTAAGCCTTGCATGCATTTAGACAATGATTACTGTATCCCTCTCTGAGATGGTGGAGGGATGGGTGTGTTGGGAGGATCCTATATCATCCTCTTGGGCTGAGCTTGGTGGAAGTTCTACCTACTGGCCAGACTATTCATCGCTAGAGTGGAATGATTTGAGGAAAAGGGAAAGACTCAAGCAAGTTATATACCAAAGAAGAAATTCAAAATAATTAGCTAGAATAGGTTGATACAGAGAACCATAAAATTAAGGAAAATACAAACATAAAAATGGGGTGTGTCCATTAGATGTGTGGGGTGGGGGGAAGGTTTTTCTTGGGAATGATGATCTTGTCCAGGATAAGCATTATGTAAAGAAGAGTTTAAGGTCAAGAATTCTATTTCCATCCATTTAACACATTTAATGAGTTCCCACTAAGTGACAATCACTGTGCTCAATATTCATGTACAGAGTTACAAAGACCAGAGCATGACCTTGACTGCAATGGCAGTTACACTAAGTTAATGGGAATAATTATATTAGTAATAATTAATATTAGTTGACAACCATGATCTCAAAATTATTATTTTACAAATAAGCAAAGCAACAGCTTTTAATAAAGCCTAGGTACCCAAAGTTAATTAGTTTAATAGATCAGCTAAGGAAACATTAGAAAAAAATGTATGAATAGTTTCTCAGAGAATGCCTAAGGACCTCTTTGTCATTCTGGAAAATAGCTACGGGGGAATAAAGAATAAAGAATCACGAAGTTAGGACTTCTAATATTTTTCAAGACTCCACAACTCATTAAAATAAAACAAACCAACCCTGCCAAATCTTGCAAAAGTATCATCATACAGATGATAGGAAGAAGGTTTTTTTTTTTAATTGTTTGTTTTGCATCAAATGACTCCAAATTTCTCAGGAATTTTCCATTGAAACCATCTTTAAAACAGCCTTTCCCCTAATTACTATTGCCGGAGAGGGTGATTCTTCACTGATGATTGTTCTTATAATTTTATAAATTATTTCAATTTGAGGACACTGTAGGTAGTAAGGTATGCACTAGAGAGGCTAAATGAAAACCTTTGATAATAAATACTAATGTCAAGTATTGGACAGAATGTTAAGTATCATGATGCTTAGACCCAAAGTCTCCTCTCTAACACCTAGTATTTATAGAAATAATTTTGGCTTTTTGAGGAGTGCTAACCCAGTGATCTGCTACTTTCTCTCCCCAATAAAGGAAGGAGTGAGGGCTATAAATCAGAGTGAGGAGGCACTGCTCCTGCTTCAGGGCTTCACTGTGTTATCATTATGAGACATTTATTGAGCACCACAATTTGAAGAATCAGAGTGAGATGCAGCCTCTTCTTCATACTCCAGTGCTCCAATGGAATGGCCTCATCCTGTCCTCCCTGTTCCTTTTTCTCCCAATATTCATGTCACTCCCCAGCTCAGATGGATCCTGCTACTGATTCTGTTACAAGCTCAGCTGATTAATGTTGGTTCGTGACTAATGTGACTACTGGTTTTACAAGAGCATTAACAACTTCAGCTAACACTGAGCACTTTGGGGGTGAATGTTAAGGGTCTGATGATAAAAAGCTGAAAAAAGTGAAAATTCTACTCTCAAGAACTCCCAGCTATTTTTTGTTGTTGTTGCTCTTACCCTTCTGTTTCTACCATGGATGGCTGTATAGAGCTGAGATTCAGCAGGAGTTCACAACAATGTAGTCAAGTCATTATCTTCCAGTGTTCCCTATCAACATGCTCTAAGAAGGTTGGAATAGTTTTTGTTCTCTAATTTGCTTTGTACTTCTCCCTTATTTTTTTATACCATTCACTTTTATCAGGAATGATTTTACCATTTCCTCAGGCCTCATTCACTCAGGCAGCTACAGTGGAAAGGTGGGATAAACAAAAAAGCACGACCAGTTTAACTAGGGAAGATCCATATGCTATATCAGTGCTCACAGCCCAATAGGTCCCGACAGGGCCCCAGTAGGTGTTCTAGTTGGCTTTATCTCTGGATTTTCAGGAGTAAATCTTGCTCTGGATAGAAATTAATTTTGAGTTCCTCAATATTAATAACAGCATTAAGGACTGGTATAATAAAAGTTTATTAACTTATTTTCCACCATAATTTGTCTGTGATTTCTGTGCAGCCATATTATATTTTTATGAAATGGAAACACTGTGTTCACAGGCTGCATAATAATGATAGTAAAAAGCAAATGATACTCTGAAAATCATTCATTGGGATCTGAGACTTTTGGGGTTTGGAAAACTTACTGCTATTTTCATGGGAGATGCATAGAATACTTTTTAAAAAAATAACAAAGGGAAACTTTCCAAATGGAGAAATGCTAAAAAGTACATAATATATCCATGATTTCCTCATATATTATGTGACTATGCTCAAAGACAGATATCTGCGAAGTCTTCTAGATCATTGAAAAGGAAAAGCTGAGATTATAATTAAAAAAATCTGTTATCAAGGGCTATATTGACATGTGTGATTGTCTAACTCCTGCCAGAGGATAGAGAGTAATAATGACGATGCAGGAAGCACAATAATGAATGAGTTAACCACTTACTTTATTTAAGGCACGGTGCTAAGCATTTTATGAATATAATTTATTCCTCATAAGCTCATTTCTATGAGGTTGGTTTTCTTGTTACATAAAGAAATGTGACCAATATTTTTTTTTTCCTAAGACGCAGCTAGAGAACAACTTCATTGATGTTGTAATCCAAGATGGAGCACTCGCTCACTGTGCATTTAAAACAGCATCTGCTGTAATAGTGTAGGATACTTGCAGTAGGAATGGGAGCTAGGAGAGCAGTGATCTAACTTCAAAACTTTCTCATAAATGAGAGTTAAAGCAAAGGGGCATAGTTGGAGTAAATTGTCTTTTATCAGGCTATGTGGTGCCAAGAGTTAAGTGGAACAGACATCAGAGCCAGAATCAGGTGTGGAAAACGAGCTCAGGAAATACTAAGATCAAACACAGTGACAGGAATGGACACTGGGGTCAAAGTCATAAATTACAGTGAGGGTCAGGGCAGATGGAGTTAAGATCTAACCTTTAGAGTCAGAGATACAGTTGATGAACAAGGCCAGTAACCATCCATCTGATGATAAGGAGTCAAGAAAGAAAATCTGCTCAGATCCCCAGATGAAGGCTTGCTGGCAAAGAAGAATTTTGTAAAGAGCTATTCAATGGTATTAACTGCGTATGCAACTGTCAGTTTGAAGTAGCCCTGAGAGTACTGGCTGTTCATATAGCAAATTCATATGTCTAGTTATGGTTGTCATTGTTAAATAATCTCTTATAGTAGTGGAGTCCAGATCTGACATTATTTTTCATATTGGCCTAGTCTTTCACCTTTGGAACTAAAATCTTTAGCATCGCGTGCTAGAGAAAGAAAAACAAATCTCCAGAATCTCTCTTCAATTCCTGCTCAAACAAGGTTTATGGCCTTTGTAGCAGAGGAGAGCACACGTAGTGAACTGCTTCTAATGGCTAATACATTTAAGTAAGTGATTTTTGAGAACCATACAAGATGTGAGTTTAGGTGTGCCAATAATGCAGCTGTGCTTCTAGGAGACTATCTAGGTACCTGTACCACAGGCCCAGGCCAAGCCCGCCCCATAACCCCTCCAAGGACTAACTGAATCAATGGCAATGTTCACACTCATACACAGGGGCATGGTCTGCCTGTCACTGGAAGAGATTGAGCAGCTTCCCTTCCTAGTATCTGACAATGGTAATTACCCAAAGGGTCAGTCCACTGGGATGAATGTAATAATGATGGAATTGGAAGAGGCAGAGAAGCCAGAGTCTTCTGTATGTGGTGACCATAGTGAAGAGAAAAAGCCCAGAAGCCCAGTAATTAGTAGTATCCCCAAGCACTGAGGTGAGATCAGTCCTTAGAGAGGACAGAGTCACAACTGATTAAGGAAAGTTCAAGTCATGCTTTAAAAATCACAAAAGAGCATCAAAGGGAAAACAGTGAAATCCAAAGGGCAGATGGTAGCATAACAGATGAGATTTAGAACACGAGGAGCCCAGAACCCTCAGAAATAGAGAAGGAAACAAAGCCAAGGGGAGAAAAGCCTGGTTCAGGACAATTGTTCATGTGGAGCCAGGAGACTACACTTGTTTTCACTGGTACCAACCATGGGGTGTATAGTCCTCAGCTAGGTTTTAAGGTACATGGTCAGAAAAATAGAGGGGGAAAAAAATCAATGACTTTGAATGTGCTGAAGCAGGCTGAGAGTAGAGGCGATGACATTCTCTCCCATCCCTAAATATAACCAGAGCTACTCAGCAATGGAGTGATCCTGAGCTTCAGAATCATACAGAGCTTGTGGGAAGTCCTTTTTTATTTCTTGCCACCTGAATCACATTGTGCATTTAGTTATCCTGCCTACACACCACTTCCTCATCTATAACCATATCTACTTCATGGTGGTTTCTTGAATTGGGGATGTAAAGCACAGAGCCTGACTCAAACTAGATTTTTGATGTTGCTTTTAATAACAAAACAATAAAAATAGAAGATCATTTTTGAGATTTTTTTTTGGTCATTAGCAAATCACTTTCTCTTCTTTCATTAGATGCACCATTATAGTTGTAGGAAATGGACTAGGGTGAATGTAACTTTGGGAAAGAAAGATATAATGGTGGGAGAATCCATGTTGAAAAGTAGAAACGTTAAAAAGCTGCCTTTGAAACACTTAGTGATTATAGGAAGGGAAAAGGTGACAGAAAAGAAAAAGGAAAAAGAAAGAAAAGTAAGCGATTGGTTATCTGTATCCTGGTACCCTGGCTTCATTCTCCACTGTCAGGGCTGACTTTTTTTTTTTTTTTTGCTGGGGTAGGGGGTGTAATAGGATGTGAAGAGGAGAGTGAAGTTTCTCTATTTATAACCCTGAAGAAAAAGCATTGAGGAGATCCTGCTGTGCAGGAGGGTCCTCCAGCAGGAAGAGGTAGCTGCAGAGAAGTGAAAATGATGGTCAGTGTTACAGATGCAATTGCCACCTGTCTGCATCCCCTTTGCCAGTCTGTGTACCTCTCCCCAGATGCTGTGTTGTCGGATAACAAGACAGTGTGGTCCTCCTCTGAGCATTGTCCTCTGCTAGGCAGGAGTCGTAGAGCCATGGAAACCTAGCAGCTCTTCTCCCAACTCAGTCTCTGTGGCCTTCACCAAAGACCAGCTGCGGCAAGGCACATGGGGCTTCCACCTGGGACTCTAGACCTTGCTGGTGTAGTTTGTGCTCCCAGCTTCCCTGTGTGATTTCACAGAGGAAATATTTTGGTGAGTCCAGGTTCTTGCCATGTTTTTTTTTTTTTTCTTCACTTTTCGTGGCTTCTCTCATTCTTCTTTTCTTCAAGCTAATATATCAATTGGATAAGAATTCTTGCCTAAGTTTTTTCTTTTGGAAA
The DNA here is from genome assembly GCF_021218885.2 of Marmota monax. Taxonomy (NCBI): domain Eukaryota; kingdom Metazoa; phylum Chordata; class Mammalia; order Rodentia; family Sciuridae; genus Marmota; species Marmota monax. The sequence goes on from NW_026692254.1 coordinate 24,828,940, forward strand.
ACCCTTGCAAAAAGATACAGTAAAAGGGGCAAAGATAGCTGAGCTTAGCATTCCCAACTGTCCTTCAGCTCCCATGTGATGGGACAGTATCGTGACTCTCAGTGAGTGAAATGTTCCTGGAAATCTAGCTGCAGTTTTTCAGAATAGTGGGCATAGTATGAGCTTAGATGGGCTACCTGGGAGTAGACCATCTTGGCCATGCAATGAGAATCAAGGTGGCCATAAGGACCCATGGGAACTTTGTCTAAATATCAAAAGTAGGGCTGTGAACAAGAACAAGAGAACCAGCTTGTGGCTTCCAGCAGCAATAAGGAGAAGGGTGCCTGGGACCAACACCAGAGCCTGTGCACCTCAATAGACAGCAGTCCACCTCTAACAGCCAGCGCAGCCCTTTGTAGCCAAGGGAATCGGCACAAGACCAGAGGCTTCCTATTCCCCATGCCTTCACAGTCCCTCTGCAACCAGATACCATCTTGGGAAAAGGGGAAGAGAGAAAAGAAGTCTAACAGAAAATTAAACTCTTAGTTGATTCCTTTTTTTCCTCAAGAAAGTTATTTTAATCGTCCCCCCAAAATAATTTAAACTAGATGAAATTGAGATGTCTTAAATTGAATATTTAAATTTTCCTTATCCAGTGGGATGGGTGCTTATGTATGTAATAGGATAAAAGCCACATTGTCTTTGCATGTCTGAGTTTGAGTGTCAAAAAATTTGTAAGCCTTCCCTGTGGGTATTATTACAGATTGAAGAAATCCTTAATTTTGAAAATCTAAAATGCTTCAAAATCCAAAACTTTTTGAGGGCTGACATGATACGCCACAAGTGAAAAATTCTACACCTAACTTCATGTGATGGGTTGTAGTCAAAGTATAGGCATACTGAAAATATTGTATAAAATTAGCTTCATGCTACATGTATAAGGTGTATATGATACAAAATAGATTTTGTCCTTACACTTGGTTCCCACTCCCAAGATATCTCTTTTTTTAAATACTATTTTTTAGTTATTGATGGACCTTTATTTTATCCATTAACTCATATGTGGTGCTGAGAATCAAATCCAGTGCCTCACACATGCTACTACTAGTAGCAAGTGCTCTACTACTGAGCCACAACCCTAGCCCAAGATATCTCTTTATGTATAGGCAAATATTACAAAATTGCAAAAAAATAAAAATAAAATCCAAAATCTGAAATACTTTTGGTCATAAGCATTTCAGATAAGGGTTACTCAGCCTACCATCTGTATGCACCATCCTGTTTGCCTTCCCTGGGAGTGGGCATGGATTTGAACAGAGGCCTCCAATCCAAGAACAATCACAGAGCTACTGAGTCTGACTTGAAGCCCATCAGCCTGGACAAGGATCCCCTGAACAGATGACAGTAATATAAGTGTAAAGAAAGAAATCCACAATGTGTGAACTTGCGATAGCCTTTGGTGCTCACAAAGATGTGGCTTGTTGCTATGGTGATAATTCTGGGATGATGGGTTATAATAGAAAATACCTTGAAACTCTTGGTTTGGCCAAAGCAGAAGCAGCCATAAGTGAAGGCTTGGTCAGGGAACCTTCCTTCTGGTTGATGGCAATAAACTCTCTTCCCTTGGGGGACACAGCAGGGCACTCCCATGTCAGTTTGGATTTATACCACTTCACCACTGAATGCTCCTCGTCAAGCACGGCAATCATCATACTCCTCAGAAAACAAACAAGTGCCTGTAGGGAGTGTGCTGATAGAGTGCAGCCTGCATTTTCTGCCTCCTATTCCAGACCTCCCTTCCTGTTTTCTTCAACATGGAGCACAGTTCTCTGGTTGATTGTTCCCTCCGTTTGACCTCAGATGAGTTCATTCACCCATTTATCAGGAACAGGAGCCAGTTGAAACAAATAAATAAGCTGAGAAGGAAAGGAAACTCAGCATCCTAAACCCCTCCATTGAGCTGTGACTCAAGAACTACAGCACATTGTATTAAACCATTTCTTTTTGATGCATTGGGGCCGTGTAAAAGCCGACAGTGACATATGGGGAAGGGCCTGTTAGCAGGATTGGGGCTGTTGTGTGATAAATGACACAATATGTCAAAGAACATCTGTTATCCATCATGCTGGCTTCCTCAGAACACTTGGGATGGGGAAGGAAGAAAGGGCAGGAGAGAGAGAGGGAGGAAGGGAGGGAGGGAAAGAGTAAAGGAGGAATGGAGGGGAAGAGAGAAAAGGAAAGAGAAGGAGGAAGAGAAGAAGAGGAAGAGGAGAAAAAGGAGGAGGAGGAGAAATCCATGGAGGGGGTTGAGAAGTGTGTAAATTCACTGGAAGCACGACCATACATAGGGGAAGAAGGTAGGAGAAATAACTGCCGGTCTTAGGAAAGCAAAAATGATTCAGGAAGATGAGCCAAAGTGCATCCCACCAGCAACCTGCCACTCTCTTCTTCCTTTCATCTTTTTTTCCCCTTTATGTTTGTTTAAAATTTAATCAGTGGAGCATATTAAACCATCATACAGGCAAGCAAGGATTGGAGCTGGCTGTACAGTTGCTCGTTTTCTTTCATTCTCCAGACACAGCACTTTGGCATTGCGAAGGATCTGTCTGGGGCCAGACAGACTCAATTGAGCCTTCTGCAACTTCATCGGCGTGGCAAGCTACATTAGAATTGCCCAAGTGAATGCTCTGAAGCCGTGTCTGAGAGCAGGCTCTGTGCCAGTAGGGAGCTTTCATTTTGGATTTCTTAGCATTTCCTCCTCATAGTGTTCCCATCATAGTTATGCAAACACCTGTCTCCCCTATCTGGGTGTGAAGTTTCTGATTCTTTTTTGTCATCAGAGGAAACTTCCATTTGTATTGGATTTCTCTTTGCGATATGATATAGGCAACTCTTTCAGGATGGGGCCAGGGTCCATAGGAGGATAAATAGATTCCTTCTTTCTTCAAAGATGCAACTGCTCATCATGTTATTATCTAAGGGAATAAATCTGTATTAGCGAGTCTGAAAGATCTGAATCAGACGTCCCCGGAGCTCAGATGCTCTTATTTTAGATGAGGTTGGCAGCAGAAAAGCTTATTGGAAATAATTACACTTTCATATTTACAGAGTCACTTTCCTTGGTACTCATATTTCTTTCTAAGTATTATTTTATATCCTTTTTATGTATGTCTTCATTATTTTTCTGTGTTACGGAAGTAGGAAAAGGGACAGACAGAAGTAAAATGTTTGATTCTCCAACCTGGATCACCTGCGTGAATTTTATAAAATGTAAAATCCAGACTCCAGAACAAGATTCTGATTCAAAAGTTTTGAGACAGCACCCATGAATCAGATTTTTTATATGTTTATCTGGTGATTCCAATGCTCAAATTCCAATGATTGGTCTCAATCTCAATATCAGTTTCCCCTTTCTCTTGCCAACAGTACCCAGATATCCTTCTGTATATTTGATCCATGTCCCTTCTCCACCATGTAGTGGAGACCATCTTTACATCATTCAAGGTGATTGAGTGAATCCTATAGCCTAGAACTGTTGCAAAAGACTCTTTCCTCTAAAAAAAGTGGATGTGAACCCTGGAATTGCAATGAATGTTGTGTTTGCTACGTCTTAAGCTGTTGGGGGCTACTGTGTGTAGCCCAAGAACGAAGCTGACACCATAGACAAGTGAGTGGAGTGTTGGAGAGAAACCAGATTCTTGATGAACCCATTGAGCTTATTGATCCAGCTAACTTGAAATCTGCATTCAGACATTTCAGTTACAACCTAAATGTTTAAACCAAGGAGAGTTGGGCTTTTAATCATGCAAAACCAAGAGCTCCACCTGATACAAATAACCAAACTTAGGGAACTCTGCTTTAAATCTCCTTCCAAGAAGGTAGAGAATGCAAAATTAGTATCAACTGTACATTGGATCCTAAGAATACTTACTGAGCACCTGTTGGGGCCATGCACTATTTAAGGCTCAACATGAAAATTCAAGAGGTAGGAAGCCCCAGTTCTTAACCTCAGGGAGCTTGTTGAAGGAAAGAGAGGTAAATATCCTTTTAAAAGAAGCAAGAGTATGTTGGGCTGGGGATGTGGCTCAAGCGGTAACTTGCTCGCCTGGCATGCACGGGGTGCTGGGTTCGATCCTTAGCACCACATAAAAATAAAATAAAGATGTTTTGTCCACTGAAAATTAAAAAATAAATATTAAAAAATTCTCTCTCTCTAAAAAAAGAAGAGTATAAAATAGCATGAATGTATATATATATATATATATATATATATATATATATATATGCATGTGTGTGTGTGTATGTATATATATATGGAAGTATACTCAATTAATGAAAGAATCAGAAGGAGAGCTCAGTCAAGTTTGCATGAACCAAAGAGGTCAAAGCTAAATAGAGAAGGTAGCATTCAAATTTGTTTCTCTTTGGTCCCAAGAATTATCCATCCATCATTATTTACTAAAATGGGCTACAGTTTGCTAACTCATGTGTGTGAACAGAAGATAAGTCAGAGCTCATCTCAGTTCAATCAGGCACCATCATTCATGAGTTAAGCAAGTTGACAGTAGTAGAGGGCAGAGGCACTTATGAATGGCTGGTACAAAGAGGAGGTTAAGTGAACTACTGATTCCAGATTACTGAACTTAAAGACCCAGCTTCCCACCCTTTGGCAGTTAAAGAGCAAAACTGTGAATTTTTAATAGTGGTCTCTCTGGGAATATTAATGTGGCCATTGTATCTACAGTATATTAGAGAAAAAAGAATCAGAAGAAAGGAAGGTCTCTCAGGTGCTGGAGGTTAAAACCTCATCATTCTCTTGTTAAATGAGGGGGCACTCAGATTGGTAGAGGAGCCCTGAGGGTAGGTAGTCACAAGAAGTATTTAGCAATCTGTCAGTTGAGGAGAATAAAAGGAGTCAGATGTACTTTTGGTATTTTTAACCTGATCTAGGGGACTTAGTATACCATTAAAATTTCATACAAGGGGAAAAAAAAGGTGGGTAATTTAATTCTTGGAGATATATAATTTTTTAAATTTCAATTACTTTGAATTTAATTGGCTGGTAAGGCATATGTGAGAAGATATTCTGGCACATACGTGGTAATGAAAGATATGGTACACCAAAGTGAAGTTGAAGCTACAGATGCAGTTTGGGGGAGTAACACAGAAAGTTAAAGCTATAATGAATACACCCAAAATCTAAGAAAGAGATCATATAGAGATGATGATATGAGGATCAATGACAAAATATGATTAAATTTCTCAGTGAAAGGAAGAAATGGCATTCAAAATATAAATAGAGAGAGGTTGTTAGACAAGGAAGCTGTAGTAATAGCAACAAAAATAACAGCCATGTTGATAATAACTAAGTTAAGTGTCAGACCCTATGCTATAAACTCTACAGAAATATGTCATGAAAAGATCAAGGTCACTTTTTCATTCAAAAAAAGATGCAAGAATATAAATATATATATTCCTATAATTATAGGAAAATCCAAGGGAACTCATAAGACTGTGAGATGGGGTATGAGATCTTCAGCTGGTGGTTTAGTGGCTTTGCCCCTGAGAAGCATATTCAGCAGCAGCTGGAAGCTCATGCTGTGGAGCCAGAACACCTGAGATTGCATCTCTGACCTGCACTTGCTTGTTGTGCTTCTAGGCCAATGGGTCCAGTTTCTTCCTCTAAAAATGTGGCGAATATTTACCTACCACACAGACTTGTTAAAAAGATTTAACCATAAAGAGTATTCAAAGTACCACTAGGTACAGTGTTCAACATAAGATATCTATTAAGAGCATGGAGAAGGTAGGAGGCTCTAGACATCAGGACTCAGCCATGTACAGTGAGACCTGGTGTACAGTGAGACCAGTGCCAGGCTGTCGTGCACATGCCTGTGAGTAGAGTTGCTGAAAAACGAGATACGAAAGCTAACACACAGGAGAGCCACACTTTGGTTTGTTACTGTGGGCAGTGACATCCATGGATCAATGTGGGAAGCTCAGCTACAAACAAACCCCTTGTCTCAGTAGCCCACTGAAAAATGAAGAGTGAAGTTATAGCATATCATGGTGCCCTTCTATGTGTCACCTAGCTCCCAATAGTTCTCTAGATCAGTTTGTTTCAGCATTTCATGGGTAAACCTCATACCCAATGACTTCTGACTCCATGAATATTGGCCTGATGAAAATCAGGTCTCTGCATATCTAGACAAATGGCATGACATTCATGAATTTAGCCACTTTCCAGATGACCTCGACAGTGGCTGTGTAAGGCAGTGGTGCTTGTCCTTGGCTTGGCTATTCAGGAGCCTCTCCCAGTAGAGTTGTCTTTTCCTCTGAATGTTTTCCATTTTTGTGAAATCATATGTAGACTTGGCACATTAGGATTTCTAGGGATGAGGGGGCATGTGTATTTTTATTAAACTTTTTGTGTTATTCTGATTATAATCAGTGAGAAAGTTCATTTAGTTAAGAAGTCTTCGAAAAGTTGAACTGGATTTGTTTATAGATTGTTCTAGAATGAAGTAATTTGGGCCACATGCTGCTTTTCTTGTAGATTAAATCTGCAGAAAATTTAAACATTATTCATCCTCTTTACTCAGACTGGAGGGAGGACTCTTGCTTATCTAAAATCTAAATTGTATTATTATTTTTTATTTGAGGAAATAATAGATTTTGCATTAGAGACACAGGAATTCAAATTCTTGCCCAGATACATAGTCACTGACTTTGGGGTGCTATTTCTTTGTTTGAGCCTCATCTCTGAAACACATTGTGCCTGTGTCACACATCTGTGATTGGAAGGGAAGTTGAACACAGATTCCTTGGCTTAGTACCTGAGCATGGAATATGCTTTAAGCAGAAACTATTGTTAATAATAATTTAATTATATTCATTAGTTATCAATAAAGAGATATCATACTATCCTTATAATATTCAATGTATTTAGATATTATAATGGTTGTTTTTCTCCTGAGGCATATCATAAAATAATATCTACTCAGACATGTTTTAATGAATATCCATTATTTCCTTGAAAATGTTAATTTACTGACACCTACACATATGTACAGACATATTCAAAGATGTTAGATATTAAATTATCATATTTAGAGGATAATCACTGAATATTATTTTTTATGATTTGAGATGCATTTTTTGCCACAGCTCAACTACTTGAATGCTTTATTTTCCCACCCCCTGAACTCTGAGGCCTTGTGGCTTTCTCAGCACATTTTTGGCACCTCCCTTGTCTTTGCTATTTTGTTTTATCATTGCTTATTGGCAATGCCCACCAAGACAGAGGGCACAGATGAGGGCAGAGAAAGAGAAGGGCCTCAGTTAGTTCTTTATTACATAGTGCTTGGGAGTGGAGACTGTCCTTTTCAAGGTGTTAAGGTCTGTAAACAAGTCAAGATGGCGCCTGGCATTTTGCCAGAGGGAGTGGTTTGTGAAGTAACGCCAGCGAGCCATTAAGTGTGGAGATTCCTTATTGGTTGACTGCTGTATCTAGTTTATGTTAATTAATATAAGCTGTATGGAATGTGTATATACCCCTCCTGTCCTACAATAAACGGCTCCCACTCCTGCTGTATCAATGTACACAAGTTGCTCGTCACCCCCCGGCTATTTTGCTGCAGCCGGACTGCGGCACCACTCTACTGTGCCTACAATAGCTGTTTTAAAATAGATACTTGTTGAATTAAAATTGTGTTGGAATAGCCCCTTATCTTAGAAACAGTTTATTAGATTCCTGACTTTTTAAATTAGTTAATGCTTGGTCACATGCATGTTCATTTGTCCAAATTTTGTCCAAGAAGTGCTTGGAATTATGATTAGGAGTTGCAGGAAGTCTGCAAACCATGGAGCAGAGTAAGTTCCTCAAAGGAAAATCCAGTTTCTGCTACTAAAAGGAGAAATGTGTAGTGGAAGGTGAAAGCAGTTCATGTCCCGTCTTTCATTACTTGCCAAAGGAAAACTTTTCACTGTGTCTCACAGGTCTCCTATTTTCTCCAGTCTTTGGCCTCTATTCTACCTGCTTCTGTTCTTTCCTAATTCTAACATTTTTCACATGCCGACAAGATCAAACTCCCTAAAAAGCATATTTATCATACTTTAAAAACTCCAATGAAGTTGAACTTTTACTAGATGAACTTTTAATTCCTCTTTCTGGCATTCAAGGATTTACAGATTTGTCTCTTACTAATATTTATGATTTTATTATTGGACAATACACTTGAACTAGTAACTTAATGAATTTGTTCTTGTATCCTAAATACAGCTTCTTCATATTGGTAGGTGAACCCTATTTCAGGTACAGTAGCTTGGCCTAAATACATCATATACTTAATAGAAATCTTAGAAATGATCTGACTAAAATCTTGAGACCCATCTCCTATTATTGCTAGAATTCTCCCTTGTTCTTCATCCTGGGCATTGTTCTGTATACCAATCATGTTGAAAAACTCACTCATAGGTTTCTGGCTGATCAAATCACACTTTGTCCCTATATACATTCCCTCCTAGAATATCTTTCCACAGTTTCTAAGCCTGGCCACTTTCATCTGCATGCTTGCCATAGATATACTCCCCCTGCCCTCTCCCTGTTGATATGAGTTGTCTCTCATGTGTAACCCCATAAGGAACTGTGTGTTTCCTTATGACACTGTACTATAAATATACAGTTCCTGTCTCAGCAACACCAGAGCTCTTTCATGGCAGAACTGGGCCCTCCAAGTCTTTATCTCTTGTACCCAGCACATACTTATCCAGAATGGTAACTCAGGGATGGTGGGCACCCTACCTGTACTGTATTGTTTTATCACATCATAGTCTACAGAAGAGGATGAGGTACCAGGAGGTACTCAATGAACAAATCCTTCAATGGTGCCACCTCAATTATAGTGAACTGAAAGAACTAGATATTCTATAAGATGTGGCCTCTGCTGCCATTCTGCCCTTTTCTCTTCATACTCTTCTTGACTACTTGTGCTACTTCTGCCCACTGAATAATCTGCTTTTCCTGAGACAACCATGCACATTCTAGAATCATTGTCTTTGTAGTGGCTGTTCCCTCTCACTAGAATGCTTATTTGAAGTCTACACAGCTTGCTTTGCACAAATGCCTGCTCAAATGTCACCTTATTAAAGGGACATTCTGTGATGTCTGATATTCTAAAGTGTTCCCCACACAGCACTCTATACCTGCCCTACCTTTCCTAGGCATTTCAACAACACTTAGTCATAGCCAGCATTTTTCCAATGTGTTTATTTTGTCTCCTCTCTCTATATAAAAATTCCATGAGGGTAAGGACTTTGTCTTATCCATAGCTCTACCCCAAACTTTTAGAACAGTGTCTAGCACATAATAGGCACTCAATTACTATTTGTTATATAAATGAATGTGTGCTAAAGAATTGGAACCATATAAGGGAGCTCAAAGCATGCAAAATGACTGTGTGGTATTATTGGATATAGAGGTAGCTATTCCCACCAGCCATCCATATTCCCTTCTCTGCATAAACAACCACCTAAATTAAATATAGATGTGTGTTCCTGAATCTTCAAATCTGAAACAGGCACAATGGTATTAATAATACAAAATACATCATGTCTGGCATCATTTTGTGAGGGAGATTGGGAGAGTAGAGGTCCTGAATATGTCTCCCTGCAGCAATCCCATACCCATCTTAATAATATTTTGGTAGTTTGATAGAGGCATTTTATCCCAGAAAGCAGCCTGACATTTACCCAGGATTTCCTGAATTTACTGCCGCAGTTACCAGAAAAACAGCCATCAGGTTTTAGAGGGTTCTCATCCGTAGAAAACTGGTCAATTTATTTTATTAGCATCTTTTCCAGTGTCTGACCCTAAAATAACTGATTTCAGTGTTTACATTCTTAGAGATGAACTAATGAAGCAGCTTCTGCTGCTTCTACTGAGCCCTGGATGTCTGAGTAATGACAGCAATGACATCAACAAAAACCAGCCTAACTCATTGAAAAACAATTGCAGAATATTTCTATTATCTGAGTGGTTTTGTGATTAGACAATTAATTAGAATAATTGTGTAAATTTTGTGGTGCTTCTCCTATTCTAGTCCACCTTGGTCATCAGTACAGAAAACTTGTCTTTTCTTTTTTTTTTTGAAGAGTCTGCTATTTTTTCATTTTGTTTTCCTCCCTTGCTTCTATTCATATATATGTCTTTTTTCTCACTTTCTTCACTCCATATTAAAGGCTTTTTGTGATTCCTGAGTCTGTGGAGAAAACCTTTAAAAAGTTCCCTTACAAGTATACTCAGAACAAGGACTGTCATGGCTGCTGTCCACATGGAGTCCCATAAACCTGATCACGAAGAATTCTGTCCATTAAAAATGAACCCAATTGGGCTGGGATTGTAGCTCAGTGATAGAGCACTTGCCTAGCATGTGTGAAGCCCTGGGATCAATCTCAAGCAACACATGAAACTAAATAAACAAAATAAAGGTATTGTGCCCATCTACAACTAAAAATATCTTAAAAAGATGAACCCAATTGTTGGAAGGAATGTAGAGCAGTTGGAACTCTCACTCATCACAGGAGTGTAATAAAGTCCAGCCACTTCAAAAAATATTTTTTTGAAATTTCTGTAAATTTACAAAACTACTTACCCTATGATTCAGTAATTCCACTCGTGGGTGTTTACCCAAGAGTAATGAATACCTGTGTATATAAGACTTTTTATTGCAACTTTACTCATAATCTTCCCGAACTGGAAACTACCCAAATATCTATCAACAGGTAAATTGATAAGCAAACTGTGTCATTTCCATTCCATGGAATATTTTCAGTGACATAGAGGAGCGAAATAATGGTACATGTTACAACATGGATGAATCTCAAAAGCATTATGCTTAACAAAAGAAGGCAGACACAAAATGATTGTATACTGAATGATTCTATTTTATGGAACTCTTGAATAGGCAAAGTGAATGTAAAGTGGATTGGTGGCTTCCTCAGAATGGGGGCTGTTGACTGCAGAGGGTCCTGAGGAAACTTTTTGAGCTAAAGACAGTGTTCTAGCTCATTTTATGGTGATGATGATCACATGGATATATATACATGTGAAAATACATTAGATAGTACCCTTTAAATGAGTATATTTTATTGTATGTTAATTAAATCTTAATGACATTTGATTTAAAATAAAACAAAAAAAATTAAAGTCCATTCCTATCCAGTTTCTTTATCTGTCAAACCCTCACTTGAAAAGGATTCTTTCCTCCCTAAAACTCTACTTATCTTTCACCCATCATGAGAGTGTCAGAAAACTTTGCTAAATTGTTATAAAAAGCAAGCTCTTGGCCAGGTGTGGTGGTGCATGTCTGTAATCCCAGTGGTTTAGGAGGTGGAGGCAGGAGGATCAAGAGTTCAAAGTCAGCCTCAGCAATTTAGTGAGGCACTAAGCAATTCAGTGAGACCCTATTTCTAATAAAATACAAAACAGGGCTGGGGATGTGGCTTAGTGGTCGAGTGCCCCTGAGTTCCCTTAGTGGTTGAGTGCCCCAAAAAAGCAAGCTCTGAATTCAAGACATAATTATGCTAGCTTCTTCCTGAGAGATCTCAGGACCAACCAAAGATTAGGCAATGAAAATGGTGAATATTTATTGATTGCTTAAAATGCCTGCCATTTTCATTCCTAGCACAATGCCTGGTGTATAAGAGGCACATCATAATTATTTATTGAATAAAAGAATATTCCTGATAAATATGTCATTTTGTTACCATTTTATAGATAAGGAGGCTGAGGTCAGAGAGGTTAAGTGAGTTTTCTAAAATCTCTGAGCTAGTAATTGGCAAAGCCAGGTTTCAAGCCCAGGTCACTAGCATTAGGTTTTCCATTAAATTAAAATTTGATTTAATATAAGATATTCTGCATCCCAATTGGTTGTTCTTATGTAAAATTATTATGCTTGTATCTAACTAAACCATATGCCCCTGCCAATAATCAAATGATTATAATATGCATACAGTCTTTGTAAACTCCAGTACTTTGAAGAAATACCAAAAAAAAAAAAAATAGCAACATGATTTGGCTTACTTCTATCATAATAAAAGGTCATATTTGTGTGCATGTATGGATGTGGGTTGCTAGGGATTTGAACCTAGGGCCTGTAGATGCTAAGCATGTGATCTACCAACAACCTATAGCCTCAGCCTCACACAGGCTGTTTTAAATTCTGTATAGCATTTTTAATTACTTAATCATAAAAAACCCTGAAACAGCCATCATTGTCATCATCTTTATCATCATCATCATCCTTTCTACATCACATCCATCTTATAGGTGAGGACTGAAGTTCATACATGTTTTTCCAGAGTCATATTGACAGAGCCAGGATTTGAATCTAGATAATATGGACCCATATTTCTCATAATCATTACCCTTTTATTTCTCATCCTTATATCCATCCATCCATCCTTCCATTTATTAGATAGTTTTACTGGTATGTGTGTGTGTGTGTGTGTGTGTGTATGTATGTATATATATATACATGAAATTCCTTTCATCATGGAACCTACCAAAATTACTTCATATTTTTTTTTAATTTTCTAGAAAGCTGTGCAAAGGGACAGAAGGAGAATGTGTCTCCCTTTCTTCATCTTTTTTGTTGTATAAATTTGTTTTCACATGCTCTCCGTTGTGAAAGTCACTCCCTTCTTAAAGGCTGAACCCAGAACACTCATTTGGCCTATTCCATGGGTGAAAAACTTTGATATTTTGTGGGTAAGTACCAAAGAATTGTATTTGTAAACAGACTGCTATGTTTGGGTCTGGAATATCTCCCAGGGAATCCATGTGTGAAAGGCTTGAGATATCCATTTTACATCAGTTTTCTATTTCTCTTAATAGTTATATGTGAACAGCACTTATTGTTCCATTTAGAACATTGGCGGGGCCCTGTGGCCCATCCTTGTAATCCCAGTGACTTGGGAGGCTAAGGCAGGAAGATCATGAGTTCAAAAACAGCCTCAGCAAAAAGCGAGGTAGGTGCTAAGCAACTCAGTGAGACCGTGTCTCTAAATAAAATACAAAATAGGGCTGGGGTTGTGGCTCAGTGGTTGAATATCCCTAAATTCAATCCCTGGTACAAAAAAAAAAAAGAATGTGATTAGAACATTGGCTGTGGAACCTTTAAGAAGGTGGGGCCTATCCAGAGACCTCAGGATTTTGTAGGTGTGTCCTTTATGGGGATAGCAGGACAGCTTCCTCTTGCTCTTCTTTTTCTGCAATGAGGTGAGTAGATTTGCTCTCCCATGCACTTCTGCCTTGGTATACTGCCTTACCACAGGTCCAAAGAAGTATGGCCAACAGCTCATAGACTGAAACTTCAAAATTGTGAGCCAAAATAATCATTTTCTCTTTATAAGTTGATTATCTTATATTTTTGTTACAGAAACAGAATGCTAACACAGGGTCTGCAGTGGACACACTGAGTCAGATAAAGAAAGTCACTCAACAGGTTTGTGGCAAGCTCCTTACATGAGACCTTGCAAGGAACACCCCCTGATACTCCCACTGGGGAAGTACTACCAAGCTACATCCCCAGCCCTTTTTAGTTTTTATTTTGAGATAGGGTCTCACCAAGTTACTCAGCCTGACCTTGAACTTGTGATTCTCTTGCTTTGGCCTCCTGAGTTACTGTGATTATAGAAGTGAGCCACAGCAATTGGATCAGGAACAATTCTAACATCTGAAATCTGTCTCTGCTTCCTGAAGAGGGCAGGGGGCTCAGGGAACACTCAATATCAGGGGGATCACTGTAAAGTTGTCTTAATGCATTCAGGAGAAATCTAGAGTCAGGAAGCTCTGATTAGAATATCTTATGTCTAAGGAAAAGTGTCCCACTTATGCTTTAAACTTCATCTCTTATAGAAAGACTGAAGCCCAAATAATCTTGCAATCCAGTAAAAAGAAAAATCTTCCCCAGAATACTTCCAGAATATGTCTACCTAATAGTTGTATTGTGCAGGACAATGTAGATTTATTGACTTAGAGGATGTCAAAGAATTATGTGAATTATCCACTTTGACAAAGTTCAAAATAAAGGTTCATGTTCTGCCAGTAAAAGAAATAGCCGAGTGGAAGCACACTACAGTCATTGGTTCTGATAATTCCTTAGAGACTCCCTGGGCCTGGGATTAGCTAGTGCCCCAGATTCTTCCATGTGACTCTTGTCTTCTTTCATATTTAGTGCTTGCAATCCCACGAGAAGTGTGGCACCATGGGAACAATACAATAAAAGTGGGGACAATGAAGCTTAAATAGGAAGAAAAGATCATATAGTTTTCCCTGTTGAAAGGTAATACATTTCAATGTCTAGTGCCACTTTCACAAACAGGTTAAATAAACCAAATAAGAAAGCTCAGAAGTCTATCCTAAGTGAGGTCAACTAGCATGCCTACATAGAAATCTGAAGAAACATAGAGAAATCAAGTCAGTTTTTCCCAATATTTGGAAGATTTTTCTTTAATAGAAATCAACTTTCAAGAGGCAAACTGCAACATAAAAATAATTTCAGTTAACTGTATTATATGAAACAAAATAGTGCAATTAATATATCATTTCATATAATCTTATGATGTATTACAATAATTTGCACTTACATGCCAAATATTGGGATGTTCCTTTATGCAATAGTTGTCTAATTTATATTTTTCTTAAGAATTCTATGTGAACAATGCTCTTATTGTCCCAATTGAGACAGAGTTTACATAGATAACAAAGGGCACACCATTATTACATGCCTGTTGCAGATTAAGCATCACAGATTAGCAGACCATGGATAGAACTTAGATTTATAGCCCATTATATATAGGTTAGGTATTGAAAGAAAAATGAAGCTGCTAAGAAAATAAAATATATGGGAAATTGCAGTCGATTTGCAATAGAGACAAGTAGTCATTTCTAGGTCCCACTGAGCACAGCGCAGACAAAGCCTTTATGAATTAATTATACATTACATGATTAGTTAATCACTAACTTATAACTGTACTCACCTTTTGCCTTAAAAGCTTAGTAAAGTCTCATACATATTCTCAAATGAGCTATTGCTCCTTAGTACATTCGATGACAAATTATATTTTGACTTTAGAAAACTGAAATGTTCTACTTCCCTTTGGTTTGCATTCACTTGTGCTGGCATGTAGCTTTTGCACCCTTAACTTGTGTATGTGCAATAATCTGTGAGTATATCAAGCTCCCCTGAATAATTCTCACCTCAGACAACAGTTGCATTGTTGTTATTTTCAGTGTTATTTCATACTGATGGAGCATGCTGCCAAGTCGATACGATGGGAAGGGCTTGTCCCTTCTCTACTGCTGGTTTTCCTCTGGTCTCATTTCATTTTGATCTAGAAATGTGAATTTACATACTTGAGGGAAACTGAACTCATAGTCAGTGACAAATGTTCATTTAACCCCAAGATCTAGGCAATAATGACAGTGTCATTTTCCATAGTTTCAACTTGCTTAGAAACTTGACAATTAAATCTTTATTTAAGATGCATTTATCAAACATTGAAAATAAACTTTACAATTCTCATGCCCATTCTTGGTTTGGGTGAAAAGAAAGATTTGAGGATTAAAAATTAGAAAGCCTGTGAAATTTAGCCCAGTTTAAGTCTCTATTCTATTGTATGATCTTCCTTGGTTCTTCAAGAAGCAATCCTCATAACAGAACTAGCTTGCATATATCTCCAGTGCCTAGTGATCTGCTGCATGATGTGAAACTCAGAGAATTGAAAAGTGGGGAAAGAATTTAGCATCAAGTCTTATGCAAAATGAAGGGCAAAATCTTCTTCCTTTTGTAGTAGGTAGTGGAAAGAGCTTGAAATTTGGATGATTTTTTTGTGTCAAGACCAAACCAGACAGACTCAGAAATAGAATGTTTATTTGACACTCAATCCCATTTAGTCTCCCACTTCTGGGTTTCAATCATAGCTGCTTAGACATCAGGGGACAATGGCACCATTAAAAAAAAGTGGAAGTGTGCTTATTAAGCATCCAGCCTCCCAGGTACCTCCCTTGGAAACCAGAATCCAGAAGAGGGCGCTTGGGAATTAGAATGTTTATCAATTACCCCAGGAGATCCTTGCCATCAGAGAAGTTGGAGATGCTCTGCTGAGACAAAGCTGTAGGTGGCAAAATTAATTGGACTTCCTTGAGTCTTCCTCCAATGCTTGTCTCCAGTTTCCTGGGTCCCTCCCTGCCAGGTCTGTATCTTTCGCTCCTGACCTTGCACTGCCCTCACTGGACTCCCAGCAACTTCTCCAGTCCTTGTGTGCTCACCATCCTGACACTCACTGCTTCCCTCTATTAACTCTGCATTTTGTAGCTATCAAATTTGACCCATGTGAGAAAATCAGCGGTTTGGGGGACAAACAGAACCATTTCCAGCTCCCGAAAGTTAAAGGATGATTTATGTTTATTAAGTAGGATTGTATGTTCTTGTTTGTTTTGGGATGTGTGTTGAGTAAATGTAGTCTTGTAAACCTGGAGATCCTTTAGGAAGCTTTATAAACCACCCCTTTAACACTGATGTAATTGGTCCTGGGTGTAACCTGGGTGCCCTGGGTGTCATGGACTCTGAAGATCTTAGGTGCCTTAAATTTGGAGCTGAGCATGAGAACCACAGCTCTTGGGAGTCCTGCAGCCACTCAGGAAAAGTGGAACTTGGTATAACCTTTGCTTTAACTATAGAAACCTGATTTTTTTTTTCTGAAGGAATCAATCAAAACAACATATGGTTCACCTTTCCAGGAGAGAAGAATTTGCCAGGAATCCCTTTAATGCCTAGCCACTATTACTCTTCCCTAAACCCCAACTGAGAAGAACATATCTTGTATTTATATAGCTCTTGTCTCCCCAGAGCACACATATCTTGCAGATCTGCTTTAAGACCTCATTAATCCTTACAGATTTTTTATTTAATATTTCACAGGAGTATCACATCAATTCCTAATTGCTGAAAGCTCTATTTTAAAAATATATATGTGCCACATGATTTTCTAGCTTAATATTTTTCCCATAAACATACAAGTGTATAGGTGTGCGTACATAGAACACATAAAATATCTATAATGTAAAACGCACTCGACATTTCTTTCCCATGCCTTCTTTTACTTTTCAGCACCCCATATTCTTTTTTTTCTTTTCTCCTTCCATTTGCAAGAATTTCCATGTCTCTTTATTGCTGCAATTCTCCTGGCTACACTTGTGATGAGCTGATTCAGCACACCTGCTTCTTACTCATGGTGGCAGTGGACACTTGATGATCCACCTTCTGCAGCGTCCATTGCTTAAATGCTGGCTGTACACCCCTGTCTACTTGACTGAGGCCATGCAAAGACTTAGCTCTGTGATATTCCTTTTCCTTTGACAATTACTTGCAAAATCTGAGTAGCTCCAGCAGGGTGAACTGTAAAAATGACAGCCATACCTGCCAGCATCTGTTTTGAAAGGCAGTGTCATGTAAGAGTCTAGAATATATACCTAGGGGTCGGACAGATCTGGGATCAAATTCTACAGTCTTCTAAGTAAACGAGCTTGCTGAGCCTCTGTTGCTGGTGTGTTGTGAAGGTTAATTGAGATAGCCGTGCACTGTGTGGAGTGCCATGCTTGGTGCCTGAGTGATTAATAAATGGTGACATTCTTCTAAGTACTGGGAGCTAACCCATTGCATGTCTAGAGCTCCAGTGGTGGCATGCTTATTGTCAACATTTATCAACACTGCCAAGGCTTCAAGTCTCAGCCCAAGCTTTCCCTCTTTTTAAGTTCCTTGGTTTACTCCCATAGGGAAACTTGACAGTATATTTCCCTACTGTATCGTTTTTGCTTGTTTATATCCCTTTACAGATATTCTTTTATTTCCTTTTACTGACATTTCTCTATTGCTTAGACTAAACCCTTGAAAGTGGGCATGTGACTTGAATCATTGTATCCCAATGCAAGAATTTCACGAGAGTATGAGGATAGGTAAGAACCTGCTAACTACAGATTCTTGAATAATTCATTTTGAGGCCTTGGTCAAACACTGCATGACAGTTTTTCCATCTGCCTCATAGGAAGAAAACACTGGACAAAGCATTCAGGTCTTAGTCATCTTTCTTTCACCGGTCTTCAGTGGGATCTGTAGGCAAACCTTGCAAGGTCTAGCTTTCAGAGTAAAAATCTAGAAACCCAGTCCATTGTACAAAGTTTCAGCATGCTGAAGCTCAAATTACTGAGTCCCTGGAGACTAAGCTGCAGAGTTAAGCCTGGAGCATGGCTTCTCAGACTCCACTCCAGGAATCTGCACTGTAGGCATTCAATCCCTCATTTAGGTTGGGTTAATTCAAGGGTAGTTTATCTTTCTCACAGAGGGGCTTAGGAATTTCTGTTATGGACATGCCTACAGGTTTGCTTATTGCTTCTTTTCTGAGGAGAAAATCATTTCATGTGTCTGGTGAAGAGTTTTAAGTGATCTCATTATCAGCCTTTGCTAGACCTTTAATAATGGAGCTTCCATTCTGGTTGGATCTGATTTAAGCTAAACACTCACTAATAAGGCTCCTTGCGCTTGCTGTTTTCAAATGGTGGTGTTCACATTTTTGACATTTTCCTTCATCACCAACGAATAATGAGCAGGGTTTGTAAATTCCTTAGCTAGTAATTCAGTGATTATCGTATTAAAAGAGTGTTTTGTGCAGTAGATGTGAGGGGGGTGTGGAGGAATTAGTGGAGATGAATTATCAATCTTGAGACTGAATGGAAACAGGTTTTTTGTCTCTTTGAATCTAATTTGGCTAAATGAAGTGGGGAAGGCGGAGTGGATTGCGATTGATTTTTTTCTTTAATGATATATAATTGACAAAAGTTGCATATATTTATGGTGTATAACACGAAGTTTTGATATATGTATTCATTGTGAAATGATTACCATGATCAAGCAAATTAACATATCCATCACCTCACATGGTTATGTATTTATCTTTGTAGTGAGAGCTTTCAAGATCTCCTCTGTAAGCAATTTTTAAGTATACATTATTACAAATGGTAGGCCCCTGTGCTAGACAATAGACGTGCAGAATTTATTCATCCTGTCTAACTGAAACTTTGTCCTTTAATCAGTATCTTTCCATTCCTTCCTCCCCTATTCCCTGAACCTCTGGTGGCTGACATTCCACTCTGTTTCTGTGAGTTTGACTTTTTGCCATGTCACCTGAGGTGAGATCATGCAGTATCTATGAGTGTCTCATTTATTTCTCTAACATGTCCAAGTCCATCTGTGTTGTTGCAGATGACAGAATTTCCTTCTTTTTAAGGCTCCATGGTATCCTATTGTTTATATGTACCGTGTTTTCTTTATCCATATCTTTCTTCATCTGTCTAAGGATACTTAGATTGATTCTATATTTTTGTTTTCATGAATAATTTTGCAATGAATATAGGAGTGTAGGCATCTTGGATATACTGACTTCATTTCCTTTGGTTATATACCCAGAAGTGAGATTACTTGATCATATGATAGTTATATTTTCACTTTTTGAAAAACATCCACACTATTTTTTTTAAAATAGTTTTTTGAGTGATAGGTGGACACAATATCTTTATTTTTATTTATTTATCTTTATGTGATGCTGAGGATCTAACCCAGTGCCTCACACACATGAGGCAAGCACTCTACCACTGAGCTACAACCCCAGCCCCACACTATTTTTCATAACAACTGTACTAAATAATATTCACACCAACAGTGTACACTATATACAGGGCTTTCTTTTCTCCACATCCTTGACAATACTTTTCTGTCAATCTTTTGTCTGTTTGATAACAGTCATTTTAACAGGTTTGAGGTTATGCTTCATTGTTGGTTTTAATTTGCAATTCCCTGATGGTTATTTATATACATCTTGGTCATTTGTGTGTTTCCTTTGGAAAAATGTCTGTTCAGATCTTTCACTCCATTTTGAAAATGAAACTTATTCTTCCTAAAGAATTGTTTGAGTTCTTTATGTATTTGGGGCATCAGCTCCTTCTCATATGTATGGTGTATAAATATTTTCTTCCATCCTGTAGGTTATTTCTTTACTCTTTCGAATGTTTTTGGCTTTACCGAAGCTTTTGTGTAATCCTATTTATTGGTTTTGCTTTTGTTGCCTGTGGCTTTTCGGTCATATCCAAAAAATCAGTGTCCAGAACGATGTCAGGAAGCCTATTATCCATGTTTTCTTCTAGTAGTTTTATAGTTTTATGTTTGAATTTTACTTCTTCATTCCATTTTGAGTTGATTTTTGTGTATGTTAGGAAATAAGGGTTCATCTAATTTCATTCTTTGGCCTTTATATCCATTCTTTTCAATATTATTTATTGAAAAGTCAGTCCTTTTTGGTTTTGTTCTTAGAACTTTTGTTGAAAATCAATCCAATATAACTGCATGAATCTTTCCAGATGTGATTAAAGTAAATATATTGAGATGGAATTACTTAGGATTATTTGAGTGGATCCTATGGGTCCTAAAGACAGTGGAAAATGTCCTCATAAGACACAGGAGAACTGTAACTTCATGAATCCACTGTCCATCTGGGCTCCCTATTATGACCCATTTGTCTGTATGCCTGTCCACACTTGTTCCATGCTGATATGATTACAATAGCTTTGTAGTTAGGTGGGATGCCTCCCACTTTGCTCTTTATGCAAATGACCTTGAGGTCATTTAGGCCATTTGGAGGGTTTTGTTGTTTTCATATGAATTTTAGTGTTTTTTCCCCTATCCTTGTGAAAAATGCCATGGGGGCTTTGCTAAAAATTATCCTGAGTCTGTAAACCACTTTGGGTAGTATGGACATGTTAGAAATATCAATTCTTCGAATCCATGAACACAGGAAATCATTCTTCTTATTTGTATCTTCTTTTTTTTTTAAACATCAGAAATTTATTAGTTGCTCAAAACATTACATTGATCTTGACATATCATATATCATACATTTGTTTCAAATGGGGTATGAATTCTTATTATTCCCACGTGTACAGATTCCCACGTGTATCTTCTTCAATTTCTTTTATTAATGTTCTGTGGTTTGGGGTATGCAGATCTTTTACATCTTTGGATGGACTTATTCCAAAGTTTTTTTTGTTTATATTTTAATATTATTTTTAGTTATAGATGGACGTAATACCTTTATTTTTGTTTACTTATGTTTATGCGGTGCTGAGAATCAAATCCAGTGCCTCACACATGCAAGGCAAATGCTCTATAACTGAGACACAACTCCAGCACCAGTTTTTATGCTTTAAATGATATTGTAAATAGGATTGTTTGGTGCTTCATTATAGAAAGAGATCTTTCAGTTTTTATCATTGAGTATGATGTTAGTTGTAGGCTTGTCATATATGGTCCTTTTTATTTTGAAGTACATTCCTCCATACGTAGTCTTTTGAGAGATTTTCTCATGAAGGATCTTGAGTTTTGTTAACTGTTTTTTTCTCTACATCTATTGAGATAACCATATGATTTTTTCTTATCTTAATGTGATTAAAGGACATTTACAATCTATGATGGACCATCTTTGCATCCCAGAAATAAATCCAACTTAATCATGATTTGTGATTCTTTTGATTTGCTGTTGAACTCAATTTGTTTTTTTGAGGTTTTCTGCATTTATGTTCATTATAGATACTGGCATGTAGTTTTATTCTCTTCTAGTATCCCTATCTGGGTTTGGTATTAGTAATGCTGGCCTTATTGAATGAGTTTGGAAGCAATCTCTTTTCTTCATTGTTTTTCTTTTGGTATGTGATCGATATTTTGAAATCACATTTTCACTATTTGGTGAGGACTAAGGATGACAATGGTGGTGGTTTGTTTTTGTAAACTTTTCCCTCTTCGAGGCATCCCAGAGTTTCTATAGTCAATTAAAGATGTATACCAGAGTAGAATACAGAGGAAACGGGGACCCATTTCAAGGGTGATGTCGTGAATTGAAAAGACATGTGCATCTTAACCCTAACAACCTGTGCATGTGAACTTATTTTGAAAGGTAGTCTTTCTAGATGGGATTAAAGTAAATATATTGAGATGGAATTACCTAGGATAATCTGAGTGGATCCTATGGGTTCTAAAGACGGTGGAAAATGTCCTCATAAAAGACAGGAGAAGATGCACAGATTATGTGGAGACAGAGATACTGATTGGAGGTATGCAGTCATGAACCAAGAAATGCGTGGAGTCACCATAGACTGGGCAAGGCAAGAAAGGACCCTCCCTAGAGGCTCTAGAAGAAGCACAGCTCTGTTAACACCTTGATTTCTGACTTGTGGCCTCGGAACTAGGAACAAACAAGCTTATTCACGTCACCAAATTTCTGGTAATTTGTTTTGTCAGCACTAGGAAAGCAGTACAGGTGACTAGAGGAGTTACTAGAGGTAAAGTGGCAAAATTCATGAGCTTTGATGATATAAAAACCTGGGTAAGGCTTAGGATCTTTTACTACTTAGTTTTTTTATGACCTCAGGCTAAGATGTCCTCTCTGGTATGTGATTGGCTAGACAACTGATAGCTTCACTCACTGGTTACTCTGTGATTTATTTGGCCGGCTTCTTTCTGTGATATAGCCCCTGTAGTGTATTCCCTAATACTAAACAATCATGGAAAGTAGATACATTTTCTAACATTAAACAATTTTACAGCTAATGGAGACTGACTGTTATAGTATGTTTGTTAAATTTTATCTGACAATAAATGTTCTAATTGGAGAAAATTTTAATTGGAGAACATTTAGAAAATATAGACAAAAATAATAAAATAAAAATAATCCATTATCCCTAAACAAGATTTAATTACAGTTAGTATTTTAATGGATTCCACCCACCCACTTTATAAATAGTTGTACTTATAAGAAAATTTGAATAGTGCTTACAACTTCAACAGTATGCCATTCCCCATGAAATGAAATATTACTTTAAAATATTATTGTAATGGCTTTCCACATTCTTTCTAGAGAATACTGTTCTCTAATTTTGTAAATTTCTTATACGAATAAGAATGTTTGTACCCTGGGTATTTATTCTTAGATTCCAGGGGCTCTCTTTGCAGCCTGGGATGTATTAGGGAAAAAAATGAATGCTCTGAGAATAATGAGGGCCCCTCACAGGCCATTCTAAGTGTTGAATGAGACAATTCAGGTCAAAACCAGTCAGGTGCATAAGAGGCTTTATGATGAATGTATGTATGTGTGTAATGTGTGTATGTATGCACGCCTGTATCAATCAATCTATCTTCTATTTATTAGATTTGGTTTTCAATAAATAAAACTAAAGTAAAATAGAAAAGCATGGAGAACAGAACCAAATTACCTGTAGTTTTATTTCTATGAGTTAAACACCATTAATATTTACATGTATAGACTTTTATCATTTTATATATGTAAATATATATTATTGCTTATCTGATTCTTAAAAAAATGATAATAGTTCATACTTTGTATTAATTTATTTTTCCTTATATCAAAATGATTCTTTTGAGATGTAATTTTAAACTACTATATAGTAAATATTTTGTCACAGGAATTAAAATTAATTTATTTGACCATAATGGTTTTCCAAATTGTAGAGTTCTTGTTTATGGCAGGACTGTGCTATTGTTAGAATTTCATTTGCTGTCATTTTTTCACCCTTAAGAGCAACAATGCTATGACCATAGTTGTTGCCATGTTGCCATTATTGGCCTGTATCACTGATTATTACCTCATCATTAATTCCTATTTTGGAATTGCTGGGTTAAGCTTCTGAATATTTTTCTTGTTTTTTATAAGTCATGCAGAATTCCATTTTTGAAGATTCATCTGACTAGCACTTCTACATGTAGTGTGCTAGGATGCCCATGTTCTTGATAACTTGTCTGTATCCCATAAGAAAGAATATGTGTGTGTGGACTATAGGTCATAAACTTGTACTGTAATTGGGACTCATGCTAAATGAGGGTTTAGCTTGTCCACAAAAACAAACAAACAAATGAAAATGGCCAGGTGTGAGATAATGGATGTGTTAGTTTGCTTCACTATAGTAACATTTTTACTATCATTAAGTATTTCGTAAAATCATGTATCAAACCTTAGATGTACAACAATAAATTTATTTATGAACAAAAGAAATATGTATTGTCAAAATTAAAAAAAAAATCCCCTCTGAGTATTTCTCCCAGTGTTCAAGTTTGTGGTCATCTTTATCATGCTAATGGAAATTTATGGTGAAAAAATCTTCTTAAGAGAACTTGTGCCAGAAATGACTCAATTAGATTGTTTTATAAGCATTTGTGAACACCAATGATGCATGTGGGGGTACACGTTTTCTTTATTCATTCGTTTGTTGATGGGCACCTCAGCTGAGTCTATAATTTAGCTATTGTGAATATTGCTGCTATAGAAAGGATTTTAAAAGATGGCAATTAGCAGACCATGGAAACACATAAAGAAAGGACATAAGGTCAGAAAGGCTCAGGATATTTAGGTAACTGAGAGCAGTCTCGTCTGGCAAAAGCCTGGGAAAGAATGTCTGTGATGGTAAGAACTCTGAGCTTATTCTAATGGCAAGAGTACGACCTGGGTATTCCTGAATTTTTATCCTGTAATTTAATGCTGATGGCTATTTTTGATGGTAGGATTTGTCCGTCAAAAGAAACTGCAGTATGAAAGAGGAAGAAGAAGTAAAATAGTTTCTATATAGCAGAACTTGAGCATACCAGCTAAAGGACAGGGTCAGCAAAGAAAAAGAGATCCTCTGTCTTGGTCTTTGGTCCTCAGACTTCTTGATTGTTTCGTGACAAAAAGGACCACCATTTCTTCTTACTGGGTACTTGTTACATGCTGGACAGTTTATTTAATGTCCCAATCTCTGCCATGTCCTCCTCTTAGGTAAGCATTTTAAACCATAGAAGTCAATGTCCAGTAAGGTCATGTACCTGTTACTGATGATGCAATTTTAAATTATCAAGCTAGGAATTAAATTTACATTGGTTGCTTCCAGATCCCCTGTTTTCATTGCTGTCCTAATCTGAATATAAGGACTTCCTGGAGCAGGAGGTTGCTGATTCTCTTTGATTCATCTCTCTAAGCCTCCAAGGTATATTGGATTTAGGTTGACATATGCAATAAATACCAAGCAGACTTACCCTTTTTGCACTTTATTTTCTATGAATTCTGCCCAGCCATCATCCTAGAACTAGACAGAACTTCAGGGTTTCACCAAATTCATATTTTCACTCTATTGAAATCACCATTCAGCATCTTAGATAGGCATTTTCTGCTTCAGAATATTTCTGAAGTGGAAGGGGCTAGATTGCATTTGAAAAACTCACTTGCCATAGCTGAGGAGTGCCGCAGTCCGGCTGCAGCAAAATAACCGGGGGGTGACGAACAACTTGTGTAGATTGATACAGCAGGAGTAGGAGCCGTTTATTGTAGGACAACAGAGGTATTTATACATTCCACACAGCTTATCTTAATTTGCATAAACTCGATACAGCCATCAACCAATAAGGAATCAATCACCACACTTAATGGCTTGCTGGTGTTACTTCTCAAACCACTCCCTCTGGCAAAATGCCAGGCGCCATCCAGACTTGTTTACAGACTCTAACAGAGGAGAGGAATGGAAAGAGGGAAAGTTGAGGTTCAACACTGAATGGGAAAGGTGAGGTCCAGATTCTTCAGGAGATCCATCCAGATGGCCACTGTGTTGTTGGCACCTCACCTGACTTTCACAGCCTAGGAGCTCCTGTGCTGAGAGAGGCAATACCTTCCTGACCCATCACTGCAATGAGTTAACCTACTTTGGTAATCTATTTCTAATCCAGTTGAGCTCCTTAGAGGAAAGAAGCAATGTGGATATAAAATAATAATGGGGAATAATAATAAGGCTAACGTTCAAGCACTTTCTGAAAGCGCAGGTGTGGTTTGAGGTTTTATGAATCTGTGCTAGTAAAATGTTCTGAGATCCTAGTTGAAGAGAGCTAGAAAGCACAAATGGTTATTAATTATTATTATTATCAACTCCTGCTCAGAGCCATGGATATTGATGGCTTCTGCCATGTTTTATCCCCAGGAGAATAGCTGCAGGTGCTAGTCCAGTGCACAATAAATATCTAATCCCTCAGAAGGATTAACTCTACATTGGATTAAGAAAAAATAACAGCTTCCCTTAATCTATTCTGAATGAGCTCCTTTCTCTTCTCCTTTTTCATCCGGAGACTTTGGGTATCTATAGTTAAAACAAACTGCAATAAAACCTAACTAGGCCCTTTGTGTTTTATATTGGGAACCAATACAAAGAAACTTTGCTTGGATTTGTATCACCTTTGTAACATTAGAAGAGAAAAAAGCGGAAGAGCAGTTTTGCTCTATCCATAGCATACTTTGCTGACTTTGTCTTAAGGCATGGTTTTGCCACCCAGAACATCCACACTGGGTTTTTATACAATCATGATAAACTAGACTTTGTTTGTCAATTATTTTCTTTTATACCATCTTAACCATTCCAACAAAAACTTTGTCAGTCAAACCGACATACATTTTTTTTTTTCTGTTTCATGCTTGCCCCAAGGAGGCAGGGTGAAAAGTTGATGACTGCTTCACTGCCCCAATCACTGCATATTGTCATTGGCTGAGAAACAATGGAAAGATTTGGGCAGATGGAATGATTCAAGTGCATCCCTACAGTGATTACAGAAAAGTTTCATTGGTTTTTGAGATACAAACATTTAGTCGTTAAAGTAAACAAATTTCTGCATCCCTACAATTATTGCTTGCCAATGCAGATGTAGCCTAAATGAATCTCAGCTCATCTTGAATGCTGTTATGATCTCCCCAAATGAAGCTTCTTGCTATTTTAGCCAGGGAGGGAGCCATCAGTATTCAGTTGAATGATCTGGTGACAATGTCCTCCCTGCTTTCCAGTCTAAGCTTGAAAAGCATTTCCAATCAGGTTAACGAGGACCTGCTGATTCAGTGCTGAAATGGGTTTGTTTATATCTCTCCTTGTGTCTACCCATGAAGAGCCATTCTCTTTCATCTGCCAGCCAATCACGGCCTGCCAGCGCAACATCTGGCTTGAGCAGCTGCCAAGAAAGGAAACATAGTTTCTGTCCCCTCCAGCAAGTAGCAAGTGTGTGTAATTGAGAACCTGTAATTGCAAGAATGCACAGATTTTGGCAGAAACAGTGTGGGGAAGCTGAGAAAGAAGACACAGAAGGAGAGCAGGCTTTGTGTGACTTTTGAGAGCATTGGAGGTGGAAAGAATTGCAGACAGGTAGAGCAGCACCGAAACATTTTTATCTGTGCATCTGCAGAAGGATTATTGTAACACGTGTTCACAAGTTTCTGTGACACTTTTTAATTTGATGAAAGTAAAGAAAACAAATAAACCTTAATATCTCCCCAAATTGAATGCAAGGGAACATTTATGACTCCGAGAGACATTATTTTGAGTCTATAAGTCTTTCTTGAGCCTAAAATTATTCATAAGGAGGCATGTTGGCTTAGGATAGAAGCTGGTTTGCTTATTCTACATTTGGGTGCATCTCGTTCCCCTCAGCCTGACTCCTGCCATCCTTTTAACACACCAACTTCCTCTAAACTGAATAGGAGATGCATTTAAAGAAGAGCCTCTTGTCAATTTATTCTGTACTTTCTCAAAAAATTCCAGTGCTTTTCTCCCCTTTTTTTGGGGGTCCGTTGTGTCCCAAATCTGTAGCTGTGCTGCTGTACTAAGGTGGACTCTCAAGAGTTGCTCTGAGAACTTTTTCAGAGCTTTGGGTGAGGCCAGATCAGAATTACTGGAAGCGATTGAAAATATTTGGGAAAGTTCCCTAGATTGCTTCAACCTGCTTTACCTTCTTCACTATCCCCATCCCCCCATCATATTTAGAACCACTGTATTTTTAAATTTCTACTTGCTAATGAGTAGTAAAGTGTCAGGCCACTAACTTTGAACCTCTGTCCTCTGGAGGACTCTTTGCAGAGCACATCAAGGCCAAGTAGATAGTAACAGGGAAAGCGAGCTGCTGTCAAGTGTGGCAGCCAAAGCATCCCGAGCAAGATGTTTGCTGATATATTGATGACCCTGTCATACTCCTGGTTGGGCTTGATGACAGCATGCTTGGGCTAAGCACAAGAAAATAATATTATTCTAGAAAATTGAAATTACACATTAGCATTTTGTGATACACTGTTTATAGTGTGGTGATTAGTATCCATTCATCCAACCGATGTTTACTGCATGCTGGCACTTTGCGAAGAAGTGAGGATATAATAGTGAACAAGACAGACATAGGCCTAGTGGAAAATAAAATACGTGTCCTGAAGTTAATAGCAAGAGTTTCTGATGGAGAATAATTGCTCTTCTGGGAGGAAACATGAGCTGACTCATGAATGATGACAAGGAGTTCTTATGGCCCTGCTGCCCCACATCAGCCAGTTCAAGGACCCTGGGACGGGGAAGAGAATTTGGCAATGTTTAAAGAACCAGTGAAAACAAGAGTGGCCCCGGCCTAGTGAGTGTCCTAGGCTGAGTTGTCTTGGAAACTATTCTGAGCAGAGATTTGTGACCTGAAAGTCTTCTGGTATGTATTCTTGGCATCATGTTGGGTGCAAAGAAAGAGGGAGAAGTTGATCTTTGAGGTAGTAGCAAACAGAGTTCTTGGCTTTTTCTTCTGGTTGCTTTGCAGCTGAGATACTTTTCAGGACCCAGATGCATGAGGACTGAACAAGTATACCCCTTAGAAGATCTCACAAGTTGCCCACAGGAAAGGGGCCTGACCTTGGGTGGGGCAGATTGGGGGCAGATTAGACAAACACTAAACTGAGAGCTCTGAGCTAGCAGCCCTCCCAGTGCTGGGGCACATGTACCTGGGTGTTGAAAGGAGGATCCGGGGGATGTACACCAGCAGTCTTTATGGCAGGAGAAAGAGAAAATGGCATGATCTGAGCTGGAATAGGGGAAAAGTCATATGCAAGAGCTCAAGGGCTCTGGAAGAAGTGTGGGCTTTATGTTAAGGGCAGTGAAAAGACATTGGATGGGTTTAAGCAGGTCTTCAATGATTCATTGTGTTTCATTGGTGCTTTCTCTTTTGATATTTACACAAAGGACATAAATACACCAGGCAAAGGGAGTATAGCATTTTATCCTCATTTACAGGTGTCATAGTTAATATGTGGTAGAAGCAGCATTCTATTGTATGTCTGTATGGGTCTAACATTTAAATCTTTCCAGTACAGCATGCTGAAAATTTCTCAAAATTTCTTATAACAAAAAAATATGCTGCATCTATGGTTTTATCCCCCCCACCGCCTCATTTTCTTTCTTTTTCTCTCTCTGTGTATATATGTGTGTGTATGTGTGTGTGTGTGTGCATGCCAATGGGCACATTCCAGAAAATCATATTTCTAATTGCAAGCACTAGAGATGGCTAACTTTTCTGATGACAAATTATCAAGAACCTAGGAGGACAGAGCCCCAGGGGAGAAAGAGTGCTGTCATGCTCAAGACTTTAGAACAGTTCCCTTTTCTCATCCAGATTCCACAAACTGTCCATGTTGACTGATGTCCTCGGATAGTTTTGCAGTTTGGATTGATTTTCGGTTGGGGTTGATGAGGGTTTTTAGGAGAAAGTTTTAGACAATAGCAAAGAAATCTAGACTGTGGCAAGGTGAAAATTCTCTTCTCTTCTTCATCACAGGATGAAAGTAACAATTGACCCACTTAGAAAAGGATAGATCGAATGCAGGTTCCTTCCTGACCATTTTCAATGAAGGAATCTCTCTCCCACTCTTAGTTTATATCCTTTGTGCTCTGTAAAACTACCTGAAGGGATTCTTGACTTCTTTGCTCTAAAGGCATAATAAGAATTAATTTCGAATGAATGAATCTGTACCATTGAGTGAAAATTAAATACGGTTTACTCTGTATCTGGGGTTGGAAAAGTATGACCTCTGGGCCACCATCTGTTTTTCTATATCCTATGAGCTGAAAATAGTTTGTTTTTTTTTTTTGTTTTTTTTTTTTGCATTTTAGATGTTTAACAAAAATCGGGAAAAAATATTTTGCAATACATGAAAATTATGTTAAATTCAAATTTCAATGTCCATAAATACAATTTTTTAGAACATAATAGACACATTTTCTGTGTCTACTTTTATACAATAATTACAATAGAGATTATAGCATTCAAAATAGCTACTCTCTGGTCCTTCATGTAGTTTCTTTGACCTCTTACATATATGAAAAATAAGCATACTTGTTTTTATATACACAGTAAGAAAATCTTAAGTTGAAGCATTCTGGTATTGGCTAGTATCTTTTCTTTATTCATATGTGGCTTACAGCAGTACTTCTCAAACTTTGCACAAATATTACTGTTGATTTTGTTAAAATACAGATATGAATTCAGTGGGTCTGGCATGAGGTCTGAGACTACACCTTGAGAGCCAGCTCCAAGGTGATGCTAATGCTGCTGGTCCACAGACCGTGCTTCAAGTAATGATGGCTTAGTGGACGCTCTAGTCCTTCTTATTCAAGTGTCGTCTGGATTCTTCAGGAGTTGATGCTGTTTAGGTGGGTGCTGATTTTATCCCAGTCCTTGCAGTACACTGATATGAACGAGCAAACATAGGCTCTAGCATCATAATGCCAGGTACACACTCTAGCTCTATCACTTACCAGCTGAATAAACTTGGGCATGTTCTTTGGGCCTTCTGTACCTGAATTTCTTTTGAGAATCTTCAGAAAATTAAGTTCTTATCTCACACTGTATTTTTAAAGGATGAAAATGTAAAATCCATGCAAATTTCTAGCAATAGTTCTGGTATGTAAGACATACTTAATTACTATTAATGCTTATGTATTTGAACAATTAGTACTTAAAAAACAAAACAAAACAAAAACCTCTAGTTCTTACTTCCTTGGCCTGCAATTGCTTGAAATATCTGATATTTAAATTCAAAGTCTTTTATATCCAGGAAACTTTTTTTTTCTGTCCTTCAGAATGTACTCTGTAAAATTTCCATCATATTTTTCATAGATTCATCTCTCTGTTTCTACTGATTATAGCATTCGTATGTTTGTTACTCTGTTTCATTTGCCTCTTCTCTACCATCTTTCCCCAAAGTGTTATAATTTGCTATTTTGTTTGAAAATGTAACCTCCAGATCTGATCAAACTGTAGGTGTATATCTTTGGGCAGCACTAAAAATGATATAACACTTCTCCAACTCCCTCCCTGTTAAGTCAGAGATTTTGATCTTTAATACCTGGCACTCATTTTCATGCAGAATTGCACCAACAACTCATAGGTATGTGTGTCATTTTTCATAGTCTGTTACAATGTGTCAGCAAGAAACATACTGCTATTCCTTACATTGTGATGTCTTCAGTTTGTGTTTTTTCATTTAATTTGGCTCATGATCTCATTGAGAAATCTAATGAAATATTTGGTCTCTCCCCAGAAAAATGCACATACACAACCTTTTTTGTACACAAACTTCTGGATTCCATTAACCAGCACCCAAGCTTCCTGGACCTCAAGTTAAGAACTTCTAACTTCTCATTTTTTTTTTAATGGAAAAGTATTGGATTGTTCAGATGCATACCTGTCTTTTCATTGAACCCAGTTGCCTTTCATACACCTCCGCTTCAAAATAGCCACAAATCAATTGTATTTTCTCCCCAAGATAGTCTGGTTTTAGGAGATGAATAACTCATCCAGCTCAGCTGACATTGAGAACGTGCCATGTACCTCTATTTCTTTTCTTCTCTTTTTTCCCTGTAAGTCAGTGGTAAAATGTCTTTCCCAAGAGAAATGTGACAACCAAAACCTCCCTAGCAGGACCTATTGGTCAGATACTGCTAACCCCAATTGGGAGCAAATTTTTCTAACTTGAGGAGGCTCAGAACAAGATCACAGATCTATTCCTCCAGAAAGCCCTCCTGCACCTCAAACCTCATTCAGTGCCCTCTCTCTTGCTTTCTTTATGCGCTGTGGACATGTCAATCTTACCTGTTTATCACCTCTTTCCCATCAGATAGCAAAAATCTCAAGGAAGGTAATAATCACGTTTACACTCTTGGGACCTTGAATAATTCCTGGTTCATAATAAGTTTGTGCATGTTGTGTGTGTGTTCTCACTATGATGTCCAGGCATCAAACTGCTGAGCTCAAGTGATCCTTCCATCTCAGCCTCTGAGTATCTGGGATTACAGGTACCTGCCATAGTACCCAGCTCATTATAGGTATTTGTTAAACACCAGATAGCATTTGCAAAATTCCTAGTGTTACTTGCCCACTATTGTATAAACATTTAGTGCCATTTTCAGTTCTTTCTATCATTATCCTTTTATCTAATCAATTTTCAAATCTTAGTGATTTTTCTTCTTTGATATCCCTCTTTCATTTCCACTCTTGTTTGGTTTAAATGTCTTATTTAGATTATAATACTTAATCTACTAACCAACTCTTATTTTTTTCTCCTGTTTTCCATTTGATCTTTCAAGAAGAGGTGCTATCTTTTGATTCTAAAACACAGATAGTAATATATTACTCCCTTATTTAATGTTCACCAACTCATAGGTTTAATGTGAAAGAATCTGAACTCCAATACTTTATATTTAACAATGTTCCTAGGGTGTTTTATATATCCACAGATTGAAGATATGCTGACTCAAACTAGTGTTTCTCAAACTTTCCCTCAGATCCCATATATTTGTTTGTTTAGATAGAAATTCCTAGTCCTCCTACCAAAGGTTAGGAGTCAGGAGATTTGAGGGAGGCCTAGGAATCTGCATAACTAACCCCCTTTTCTCAGAAACCCTAAGTAACTCTGCTGTAGGTCATCCTAGAATCACCCTGGACAAATCCTAGCCTAAAGGTCTAAACTCTAGAGTCATATCCAAAGCTCTTCACAAATCATGCTTCATTTTTTTTTTCAATCCCTTTTCCCCTGAACTATTCCCTCTGGAGGTCAGAAGTGCAAAGCCACTAGTAGCCCCACCTTTGGCTTCACACATAGCTGGGTTAAAATTTAGGTTCTTTCATTTACTAGCTGTGTAACCTTAGTCAAGATGCTCAGTCTATACTCCTAAGTCTCTTCATGTTTAATTTGGAGATCATTACACAGTGGCTGCCTGGCAATCTTCAATGGTGATAAGTATGTCCAATCCTTAGTATAGTGTCTGTCACATCATAAGTCTCTCGTAAGGGCACCTATTTCATGTCACAATTCCTGCCCTGTGTTGAGCACCTCTCTGTTCTTTGGCTTTTACTGTTTCTTTCCTGTAGGTTGCTTTTTCCTCATTCCTCCTCCTAGGTCTTCCTAGGTCCTCCTAGGTCCTCCTAGGTCCTCCTAGATCCAGGATAGATTTTACTGCCTTCCTAAAATCTTTCCTACCTCATCCTACTCTGCCAATCCACTCCTTAGGCAAAAATCATTATCCCCCACTTGCACTTTGTTAATCACTTCGTCTTCACAGTTTTCATGCTTTTTCATGGTCCTATGTATGTCTGCCTCATTGCCAGGATGGTGAGAAAAGCTTCAGATCCTGTGCACCTGGCGTGGTCTGTTTCCAGGAAGAAGCATGCCACAATTGTCTGCCATGTGAACAAAAGAGATTAATACAGGAGTAGTTCTGAATGAAGAAATTGAGGATAGTAATACCACTTCAATATTACACAGACTTTCTATTCTTATATTATTTTCTTACCCCTGTTCCTATAAGTGAGGTCTTTGACAGTACATTCAGACCTCAGCATCTGTGGACAGTTTTCTTCAGAACCCCTCCCCATAGATAACAAAGTCTGTGGGTGCTCAAATCTCTTATGTAAAATGGCATAGTATTTGCATATAACTTACACACATATCCTCTCGTGTACTTTAAATCATGTCTGGATTACTTATAATACCAAATACAATGTTATACTGTACTGTTTAGGGAATAATGGCAAGAAAGCAAGTATGTACAAATTCAGTACAGATGCAAGCTTGGTAGGCTTAAATACATAGTGTACAAATGAGAAGCTAGGTGGATAAGCTCAAGCAAGTGCTGTGAAATGGAGGGAAGCAACAGCAGGGTCTGTACATATCACATCATTTGCATTAATTGAGCGTAACGCTTGGCATACAGAAAATTCAAGTTTTGCTTTGTGGTATTTTCTGAAAAAAAAAAACATTTTGAAGACTTGGACACTGAATCTGTGGGTACAAAGCGCTGACTGTACAATTAATCTCCATGTGTCTTTTGGAATCCAAATGCTTTCTCCCCTCCCTTTGTCTTTTTGCTTATAGACACTTGGGTCTCAGCTGTGCCTATCTGTGTGTACCTTGCTCTTGCCTAGGCATTTTTATTCATCTTGGATCTCTGCACTTGTATTTCTGGCGAGCTTTGACAGTATCATTACCTAGTTGCCTAGTTCCAAGCTTGAGTTTTGAATGTCAATCCTGCCTGCGTACTTTCCACTTTCTTCTCCTCTTTAGGAAACTGGCTGGATACTTATTTTCATTCCACTTCAACCCATAAAATTAAATGGTTCTGCGTGCCCCATTCAAATGGTACTGTGCATGAAATTAGCCACAATCTGCAGTCACCCAGTGTTTTAGTTAGCTTTTTGTTTCTGGGACCAAAATACCTAACAAGAACAACTTAGAGGAGAAAAAAAGATTATTTGGGGCTCAGAGTATCAGAGGTTTACTTCATGGACAGCTGACTCTGTAGCTCTGGGCTCGAGGTAAGGCAGAACTTCATGGTGGAAGAGCATGACAGAGGAAGACAGCTCATCTCATGGAAGCTGAGAAGGAGAAAGAGAGCTCAAGCAAGGAGACAGAGTCAAAATCCAATCCCCAGGGGCATGTCCCCAGTTACCTACTTCCTCCAGCCATGCCCTACTGCCTACAATGACTATCATCTGTTAGTTTAGTCAGCTTTTCCACTAATTGGACCAATAGACCTTGCCAGAACAATTTTAGTGAAGGAAAAGTTTATTTGGGGGGTAACAGTTTCAGAGATGTCAGTCCATAGATAGCCAGCTCCATTGCTCTGGACCTAAGGTGGGACAAGACATAACAGAATAGTAGTGGAGGAAAGTGACACATGACATGTTACCAGGAAGCAGAGACAGATTTCTCCTTTAAACAAGGACCAAATATACAGCCACACTGTATCTGCCTAAAGCTATACCTGGTTAATCCCTATCAGGGGATTAAAAATGCACTGATTGGGTTAAGACTCTCATAAACCCAATCATTTCAACTCTAAACCTTCTTGCATTGCCTCATACACGAGCTTTGGGGACACCTCATATCTAAACCATAACATCATCAAGTGGAATAATCCACTGAGTAGGTTGCAGAACCCAGTGCTCTGTGGTTCTAACCACTTCACCAATCCTTGGGGCTTGCCAGTTCTTTCTTGCTGTGATCTTTAGTCTTCCCTGACCATCCAGAATTGGCATCAAAAAACCTTCTGTGATCAGAAATGAAAAGTAGATAGGTCAGGTCACAAGGGGATGGCCACAGGTACAACACTAGCCCACAATCGATCTCAGTCCACTTGAAATCTTCTCTTCCTATTGCAACTCTGCTTGAAAAAGCAGCATCCTTCCTCCAAGGATAGCTGCCTTCCAGCTGCACTGAGGATGAAGTGAAGTCCTCACCCTGTGGGACTGACAGTATGGTTGAAACCACTCGCAGTGCGCAGAATGATGGTGAAAATAATAAACAAGTGATGTGATATTACAGATTCAGCAGGAGCATCTTTACACAGGGATTGATCAAGGGAGAATATGGGTCTCATAAAGATGTGTCTTAAAACCCAGCTGCCCTTGGTAATAAAGTGAGCTAAAAATTTGAAAAACCCCTTTATATTTTTTTTTTAAGGAGAGTGGTTTCAATCTAAGTTGTAATGGAGGTTCAGTTGGCAAGGAGACTCAGAGCCATGCCAGATAGCAAATCCAATGCATTTAGGTAGCCCTCAATTTTTCCTACAGTTGTCCAAAACACCACCCCAAATGTTGAATATTTAATTAATTATTTCTCTAAGAAGCCAGACCTATTTATTTGGAATTAAGGTCTGAACAAGTGACCTTTGGAAAGGGAGAAAAAAGCAGAAGCCTGCCTAATGGAATGCCACATGTTGGACCTGAATAATCACTGTAAGAACATTGGTTTGCTGGCTGTTTCATATACAGGGTACTCAACAGTATCTGGATGCATTTCAAGTTCCCCTCTTTGTTTTCTTCTAAATGGGTGGGTTTCACCTGGCTACAGTTAACAATAAAAGCACTAAGTATCATTGACTCATCCTGAACTTCTTTTTTGCTCAGTACCCAATTTGGTTTCCGGTCATATTGGCCCACAAGTTTAGTTATGGTGTTTCAGCTAAACAACAGCTGGGAGTTGACAGCAACCCAGCTGCAGCCTGCTAGAGCAAATGCTTGAGCTCCTAAATGTATAAAAATGATGAAATGACTAGACATATAGGTTTCTAATTGTAGCCAGGATTCTGCAGCTGGGAAGTCACCGGAAGATATATATTCTGTGTTGTAATCCAGCAATCATGCACTCCACCCCAACTGAAAAGCATTTCCCTTCCTTCCCACCCACAAGGTTGCTGCCAAAATGGGAAGTCCAGTTCCAGCTCCCAAACTATGTTCACTTGTCATTAGAAGTTGACCCAGCTCCAGTCTTGTGAATCCAGCCAGGAGCAGGTCAAGGGAGACAGATCAGTTGAAGTTTGAGGAGGACATGATGATAAGAAAATGCCGGGGAAGTTAGATTACATGCATGATCTATGGGGTCACAAAGGCAGCCCCCGCAATCCAGCACCACCTGCAACACCACACACAGGATTTGGGACATGGCCTTATTTCGTTTTGCCTCTTTAGCTTTCGGACATGTCTCCCTCCCTTCCTTCCTTTCTTTCTTTCCATGTCTCTTTTTTCCTCTCCTTGATGTGGATAGACCCTCCTTTCTTTAAACAACTAATAGAGCTCCTCCTAGCTCTCTACTGGCCTTTTCATTGATGGAGGAACTGTTCATCTTACTGCAACTTTCCTCCTAACTTCTCTCCCAAGCCTGGACAGGGCTTTCCTTTTCCTTCATAGCAGACATTTCTCTTATGTCAATCATTCATCCCTCTCTCTATGGTTTATTCTCCAAGCATTTGTTCTTGACAGCAGAGGAGTTTGGAGGATGGGGTGGGGGGATATCCAAACATTTGTACTTTTCTTCTGCTGAAAGTCTGGATTTCAATATGATTACCGTACTGTGGATTTATAAATTTGATCAATGATATCTTTGTTCTCTCATTCCCTAAGGCACTGTTCTTTAGCCTTTTGGTCTAATTAGCCTTAAAAGCAGAGGAGCTGCAGGAGCTAGGGATAGATAGATGACAAAAGAGGCCAAGAAAGGAATCTGCATCTGGGATGGTTTAAAATATCATCTGGCCACAGTGCTGGGCCCATGGTACTACACTGCCTGGCTTGCTCTGTGTGTGTGTGTGTGTGTGTGTGTGTACGCGCACATGCACGCACACAAGACTAAATGCTTCTGTGAGAAGAGGATTTTCTATTTGTCTTTACATCTCAAGGGTCTAACACAGTATCTGGAATTTGACATGCGCTTTTAAAAACTGTTCAGACAATGAGCCATATGAATGCACTCCAACCAGATTCAGTTTGTTCTAATGGTAATGTCCTGTATTTGTAAGATTTTCTAAAATGTTTCTATATTTATCATCTTACTTGATGTAACTATTGGCGAGTTGGCACTTTTCTCCTGCACTTTCATGACTGAACTGGAAAGCATAAAATAAACAACTAATTTGAAGCTGAAAATTATTTATGTATTTATTTATTTATTCATTTATTTATTATGCATTACAATTCTTAAAAACCATTATACAATAATTTATCATATCTATGATTATATATAAGGTATGTTGACACCAAATTCACATCTTCATACATGTATTTTGTATAATGACGAGGATCTCCTTTCACCATCCATGTGAGGCTGAAAATTTAACCGGAAGGAGCAATGGTAGATTGTATGATAGACTGATAATCTCCTGTTTGAACTGTTGGGTTCTAGATCAGGGATTAGTAAACCATGGCTCACTATCAAAATCTGGACTCGACCCTATTCTGGTAAATAAAGTGGTTCTCATTCATTACTTTTTGTCTGCTCTGCTTTCTCACTAGGACAGCAGAGTTGAGGAGTGTGATCAGGCCTGGGAAGATAAAGGTGTTTACTGTCTGTCCTGTCACAGAGTGAGCTTGCCAACTCTGATCTAGATTGTTAGGTAGCCTTCGTTTATCAGTGGGCACTGTCACTTTTAAGGATATCAAGGAAACTAGGAAGATTCTGTCTTGGTAATGGGATGGCATTTTCTGATCAGCCATCTAAGTAATATCTACTTAAAAAAGGAAGATTGAGGAGTAAAAGTGGAAAAGTAAACAAAGAACAAGTTTGGATCACCTTCTTCAGTGGATGCTGGTGAAGGTGTGGTGGAGAGCCAGGGTTCACCTTGCGTTTGCTCAGAAAGCTCAGCCTGGGGCTCTTCTTAGGACCTGTTCCAAGAGGCAACAGCTGTGATGTCCCAAAGAGCCACCCTAACCCCCCTCTTTACCTCACACTTTCTGTTATCTTTATGCATGAGAAGCCACTCCAGATGCAGCTCACTTAAAAAGGAATGTAATTAGGAATGGGTGCCTGCTCTCACCCTTTCATCATCCTGGAGTTGATGCAGGCTGCCTGCACTCTGAGAACTTAATTTTTTCCCCCACTGGATCCACAAGTAGACTGAACATATGGGACCTCTCACACCTGTAGGCATTTTAGCAATTTCCTCTGATGAATCCATTTGTAACCCTCTGCTCAGTTGCACCAAAGGGTTCCTCTTTATTTTGCAGTCTCTGAAAGATTTGCTTGCTATTCATGGAGCCAGGAAGTCATGAGATATCTGGTTAGCTGTAGGGAAATTTTTGCATTTGGATGATGTTTTACTATGATAAATTAGGATGAATTTTTCAATAGGCAGATGCTTTTTATTTATCTGCATGACAATAGCAATATTCTAGAACAACCCCAACGTGAGTATTTGAAATTTGTCCATATCTTGGCAGCTACTATTTAGCCTTACAGCTTCTATCACTGAGTTATAGATAAGGAAACTAATTGCAAACTGGTTAAGTGACTTCATGATTTAAATGAAATCGGCAAATAAAGAAATAAAGAGATACTGAAATACCCTGTTTCTGAAAGGTACCCGCTTTATTAAAACATCAGAATTTGTGATAAGAGGACCTGGGTTCCCATCACAACTCCACCTCTTCCAGGCCCGGAGTCTTTAGTTGATTTGCTTTGTAACATCTCTGAGTCTCAGTCTCTTGGGCTACAAAACCTAGGTAATGACAGCATCAAAATCTTGAATTGAACTTATATTCCATGAAGTTTGACAGGATTTTATTGATAATTTGCTATTTCTACTCTCTTTGCCTAGTGCTGTGATTAAACAAAAATATAAACCCCTTAAGAGGTTACATTGTGTTGGATAGCCAGATACAGGCAGGAATGATTTCATCATAATTTGGCACAGATGATATGGGATATGATGCAGATTCTGCAGAAATACAGAGAAGGATATTTCACTCAGTTGGAGATACAGGGAAACTTATTTCTACAACCTGATATCTGAGCTGCATTTTGAACCAGTGTCATTAAAGGTGTCTCTTTCTTCATTAAGGTAAAGAAGAAGGATAATTTAGATGGTGACTATAGAATTATAGTAATCAAGAAGGTATGAAACAGCATGGTACTTGTGGAAAATTCCAAAAATATTTGGCCATATTTGATCACAGAGAGAAAGGTAGACAGCAGCAGCATATGTGGCTGGAAGAACATGCAGGGTCCACTTCTCACAGGACTTGAAGGCCTTGATGAGTGTCCTGACTTTATCCAGAGAGCTTTGGGGATCTCATAAATATTTCAGTCAGGATAATGACAACAATCACAGTGAAATTTGCTTAAATATTTGGGCTGTTGTATAGGGCACTAGTCCAATATTTAAAGTTAAGAGATGACTCTTCAGCTTCCCAGAAAAGAAACTGGGTCTGTGGCAGAAAAGACAGAGGAGGTGCAGCTTGCAGACACAGTAGATAAATAATTAGGGTTGGAGAGATTGGAT
The DNA here is from genome assembly GCF_021218885.2 of Marmota monax. Classification (NCBI taxonomy): domain Eukaryota; kingdom Metazoa; phylum Chordata; class Mammalia; order Rodentia; family Sciuridae; genus Marmota; species Marmota monax. Next base: position 24,869,165 of record NW_026692254.1, read on the forward strand.
GTAGTGGGTGAAGAAGAGAGAGATTCTTCTGCTGGTGAACACAATGTGAGTAAAAGCATTGTGGAAACTGTAAAGCATTAGAAAGTCAAAGAATACTTTTAGTAATCATTCAAAGTATTATTTCACAGGATGGACTTAGTTCTAGGCCCTATGCTAAGTTCTGGATGTTTGGGTGGTAGACAGATGGGAGTACAAAAAAAACAGAAGGGATGTCATACTTATTTAAATAATGATTTTATTCTGGATGTTGATCAAATACTTCACATTCCTGATTTTTCTTGATTCTCACGATAGCCCTTAGAGGTATACTTTACCTCCATTTTGGGGTAAGGAATGAAGATTTAGAAAAAAAAAATTCTCCATCCTCGAAGGGCTTTTAGACCACTGGGAAAATTCTGTGTACATGGAGTTTTAACTCACTGTGAGAAGCTAAGATGAAGGTCAACATGGAGCAGTGCAGATATACGGAAGAGAAATGCTGAGCTGTATCTGGGGAAATTTTATAGAGGAAGCAGTGCCTACAAGGTGAGTAGGAATTGTCCCTGAGGTAGGAGGGGTCAGGCAAAGGTAGACAGAGATACGTTCAAAATCAGAAGGGGTGTGTGTTAGGAACTGCACTTGGTGCCCTATGACTGGTGAACAATGGAGAGGAGCAGCAGAGGCTGAGGCTGCAGGACATCCCAGACTGAGTGTTCTGCCAAAATAAACAGAAAAAAAATGGATGGGTTTTAAGCCAGTGTGTTAAGATACACCGTGCACTTCAGAAATGTCACTTTGGTTCTGCAAAGAGAATAGAGATTAGAAGATGGCAGTTTCTGGGTCAGAGAGGGCAGAAGCTTGAACTAGTACCTTAGAAGAGGAGATGAGGCAGGACTAACATTTAGGAAGCAGAGGGAGATGATGAGAGGGATAAAAACAACCTGCTTCCTCTTTGGAAACTGCATAGATAAAAGACCAAATCAAACAGGGAGATTACAGGAAGAGGAATATTTGGGCGGGGGCAGGAGCTTGAGGGATGGGAAGGAAGAGACAATTTGAAGGCACATGGAAGAAGATAAGCTGGGAGACTGCCAATGGAGAGGCAGGAAGAAATTGAGGAGGCCTCCAGCATGCCAAAGGATGACCGCACCATTTATAGAACAGGAGAACCTTTCCTTAGGTGAGATCTCCTGGCTCAGGAAAGTGTCTTAGGCCCCATTAGTCGTTTGTAGGAGTCTAAATTCTTCACGGACATTTCCAAGATAACACAAGGCTGAAGTTCTCATATCCCAAGCCTACACACTTTCTTCTGTAATACTGTGGGGTTTTGCACAATATTAATCTACATGTGAAAATGTTCCCTTTACTTGTTCCTGTGGTATGCATAGTAAAACATTTCTGAACATTGTAGACTCCACTGAAGGGTTCAGCGCCATCCAAAGAGCCAATGTGAGAAAGATCCCAAAGTTATTTCCTTTATAGTCAGTCCTGTGTTTAAAAAATTCCCTTGGCCTTCCTCCCTGCCCTGCTGCATTTGGCCTCACTCAGTGCTGGGCTCCTTTCTCCACCTTTCCCTTCACTCTCCATTGTTTTCTCATATCTTTTACTCCTTTTCTGGAGCCACAGGTCAGTTCCCCAAAGGCAGAGAAGCTGTTCCTTTATCTTTGAGTCTTCCCTGTGGGCATTTCAGCCCTTGCAACCTTGGAGCACAGGGTGAGGGACAGGGACTGCATCACCTTCTATCCCAAGTGTTTATCAAGGGTGTTTGCTTTCAAAGACATCTTAGATGCTGGCTGTAAAGGAATTACGGCTTATCTGCTTCATTATGTGGCCAATACAGGGGAAGAGTGGAGAGGGGTCCTGTTTGCAACAGAGGGATGACCTATTTTATCTTAGACAAATTTTATTTGACATATCTCTGGGACATTTAAGGTTACTCTTATATTCTTATACCTGATCTCCCTTTGCCTAAGAGATCTTCCTGTACAGAGTGGAGTTTTCAAAATGGTTCTTGTCTAAAATGACCATTGAGTATTATCATTTTTTCTTATTCACTGCTTCTTCCCATGGTAGTTCTCTGTGTTCTATGGGACAATAGCATACCTAGAGGGTGTGTGTGTGATAGGCCTGGGCTGTGGAGCTCAGTTTGTCCTAATGGATTATCAGTGAGAATGAGGCTATAGGTCTAATATGCAGGTGAAGCAGCTCACATGGTTAAAAATCCCCATTTCCATTGCCACAGGCTGCACCCTCTTCCTGCCAGCTGTCTCAAAGTCCTGTGCCATTGATCACAAAGTTAAAAAGGTATGACCCTGAAAAATGTACAGCCACCCTGGGAATGGCAGCCTGCTTCTGCACCGGCACATTCATTTGCCATGAAAAGTCTTCTTCAGCTAGTACCAGAGTTTTTGCCTGATTTTTATGGCTGGGATAGTAAAGTCAAAAACCTTTTTTAAAAATTAAAATCAACGAGAGCAACTCACAAAAAGTAGCTTATGTCAAAAGAGAATCGGTACTCAAGAATCGGAAAAATGCAAGAGGACCCTGGGCTTCCTCTCCTCTCTCGCCCCACACTTTCCACCCCTCCCATTTCTCTTTTCTGAGTGTTTCCCAGATAGTAGAAAAGATAATCACCAGAAGATTCAGCTAAGCATAGGTTTCAGTGGTTTCAGGAGAGGGTCCCTCTTCCAACATATTTTTAACACAAGTCATAGGAAGGGTTTTGATTGGCACAACTCTAGTCATGTGGATAGCTATGAACCAATCATTATGTGAGTAAATATGGCACTCTGAATGGCTAGACCCAGGTCATGTGTTCAGACCTGGACTTTAGTGTGGAATGAGCCTGTGTTTAGGTGTGGAGAAATAATGGTTAACCCAATATATATCTTATGTTTGGTATCCTCATTAGCAGGATATAGTTGTGGTAGAAGTAAGGGGCCCACTCCTGTGCCCTGCTTAGCTTCTGTAAACTCTTAGAGGAAGATCATATTTCCTCAAGTTTAATGAATGAGATTTAGTACTAAGGCTTCTCAGTGCCGTAACTACCTGAGTTCCTCCTTTCCCATGCTCCCTCAGTTTCTGCAGCTGTAATTTGATAAAGGAGTTTTATGGAACTACTCCTCTATGAGATCCTGATTACAGCACATCTTTCTGCCTAGCCACCCTGATCTTGGCATAGTCTCTCCACTGCTGACTTGTTGATCACTTACTCATGGGCACTTTACCTTAGAATCACCAGCAATTTTTTTTTTTTTGTCTAATCATAAAGTATGACCCAGCATTTTTGGTTCATATTCTCTTTAGAACTATTCTTGCTTTAAAAAAACAAATATATTTTATCCTTTACTTTGGAGCACTGAGCTTTGAAAACTAAGCCCCAGTAATTATTATTTCATGGAGGTGCACCAAGAGCCATTACCACTCATATGTTTTGTTTATTTATAAAATAAATCAAACATAAAGTAATAAACATTGCTAAATGTGAGGAACACAATTCAACCTAATGCTAATTTGTTAAATTTGTTAAAATTTACAAAATTTAATACTTTACATGTTTGCTTTAGGGTTTCTATTTTAAACAACAATAAAAAAATGTATCCCTTTCTTTCCTATTTGATCATTCACTCTCTGAAGATAGTTTATTAAAAATACTCCAACATTATTTCCTTGGGACTCTTTTATCCTATTGAAAGTTTTTGTCCCAAATTCTACCTCTTCCCCAATACTACTATTGCAATACAAGGTAAAAATATGTCTAGCAAATTTTCTTAACTTTTAAAGTTCAAACTCTTTCTCATAATTTAGTATGCATCTTACAAAGATCATGCAACTATCTTTCTAAAGAAAATCCAATATTAGGGTCTTTTAATAGATTAATTTTACATTTATTATAATTTATATTCAATTATGATTAATCTCTCCTATCTTTTTTAATGCTATTTATTTGTCATCATTATTTTAACTTCCATTTTAAACCTCTCCTTATCTACCTTCCTTGGATTATATATTTTAAAAAAAAAATTCTTTGTTTTTCTTCTTCACCAGTTTGGAAAGTACTTAATTATATTTTTATTTATTTTAAAAGTCTTATTTAATTACAAATATCCCAGTGCAATATATACACATAAACTTGCCCAGGACAAATAAAGGATCACAAAACAAATATTCATATAGCTGTCACACAAGAAATAAGATTTCCTGTCTCTTAGAAGTACATGACATTAATACAAATAAAATATATTTCTCCCTAGCTTTATTGAGACATAATTGGAAAATAAAAATGAATATATTTATGATATCCACCATGGTGTTTTGATATAGGCATATATTGTGAAATATCATCACAACCTTAAATAAATCTTTAATTTTAATTTCGTTCCTTACATCATCTAAAGTCAAGCAGTATCTCTATATTTTTCCGAATGACATAGGAACATTAGCAAAACAACCTTAACCAACCATCACTTTTTTTCATCTTTCTTGATTGATTGGTTGAATTTTCTGTAGTGCTAAAGATTGAACCCAGATTTTGTGCATACTAGGCAAACACCCACCACTGAACTACATCCCTAGCCCCCTTGATATTCTTTTTAATTTAAATATTGCTTATTTGAAACAAATAATGCTATTTTATGTTAATTATACAAATTTACCAATTGCATTTCATTTACTCTCTCTCCACTCTGTTTTTGTTTGGCATCTTAACCAAAGTCCATCCTTTAGTAGTTCTTTTATTACCAATGAATGAGAAGGAAACTGAACTTCACTTTGTGTCTGAAAGAATTTTCATCTTCATTTGAATGATACATTATCAAGGTACAATATTCTTATTTAACAAGTGTTTTCCCTCAGCTCTTGAAAATATTTCTCCATTGCCTCTGTTGATTATTGTCACTAATGTTCAATCTGCTCACAGTGAAACTCCCATTCCTTTGACTGATGGGTGTCTCTACTTGTTGATAATTTTCAAGGCCGTTATTTTTTTTTTTTCTTTTCATTGTAATGTGTCCTGGCTTCTGCAGGGCACCATATCTTTTCTCCAGCTGTGCCTGATGACCTTATTTGGGGGAGCTGAACAGCTCAATCACTGGGGAATAAACTGACAGACTTCTGACATGGAAGGTGAAGGGACATTGCTTAGTCTTGTGACCTAGAGAATGAGACAAGGGTTTCTGATTCTTCCTCACGCAGACTTTCAACCAATCCTTCTATGCTTGCCAACTTTCTGTACATCTCACATTCAGCAATACCTGGTGCACCCAATTCCTGACCTTTTTCTCATGTAAATTGGCTTGCTTCCTCTGGCATATAAGTTTGAGAGAACTCCGAGTTGCTAAATCACATACAGATAGACCATCTGCTTTCAATCTCCCAGTATTTAGATATTTCTTGTCTGTTGTCATCTCCTCTCCTACTTTCTTTTTGTTTGAAGGCTTATAAATATTTTTCAAATCCTTTACAGTAGTTTTAGAAGGGGATCCCTGGAGGTATAATGGATGAGTGCATATAGTAAATCTTCTGAGTTTAGACAAAAATCCTCTCTATTAAGATTTTACAGACTTTGGAAATTCTATTAAGAGAAGATAGAGTCCTTCATTTCATAATTAGAAATATCCCAGGGAGACATAACACATTAACTTGTAATTATAAATGGCTGCTACGCTTTCCTCTTTATAATTGACCCCCAATTCAGAATTAATTGCTTCCATATCCCTGTTTTATCTCCTTCACATATTTATGGGTTTTGGTTGGCAGGCCTCAACAACTAGGCTGGGAATTAGTTGGGACTGTGTCCTAGGCACTTTTGCGTTTGAGTATATTTAGTGCCTTTCTCAGTACCTGGCACAAAGAGGTTGCTCCATAAATGCTTCTTCAACAAAACTGAATAATTTAGAATCAGAATTTGCCCAAGTTTTTCAGCTATGACAAATTTCTTCTCACCCAGGGGTGAGAAATTTGAACCAGATGTTCACTATGCTACCCAACTTTTCTCCCTGATGTGTCACATGATTTCATAGATTGTTAGGCTTAGAAACTGGATGTGAGATTAAAACTTCAAGTAATGATAACAATATAATTTTGCATTTATATAATTCTTTTATTGATTAAAATGTTTCCATGTCCATAATTTAATATTTTCCTATAGTTCTGAAGAATTGCAAGGTATATTTTATTTTGTTTATCCTTTGAAAGAATAGTCAAGATAAAGAATAGTTTATCCTTTGAAGAGATAGTCACCATTACCAATTTGGGAAAAATAGAATATTCCCTTATTTCATGTTTTGTGCAAAACTCTGAGGAGAAAAGTCTAGAACCTGGGTAGGCCTTTTTTAAGGAAATGAAAAAGCATGTATGGTTCCCATAGCAATTGCTAAAATACAAGCTTGAATTTTCCTTTTCTGGATTACACTGCCCCTAAGGAACACAGACATAAGGAAATTTACACAACTTTGTTTTCTGAAGGGAAACAGGTAAGACCTTGGAGCAGCATGTCTTCATCTTCATGAATGGCCTGTGTGCTAGACTTCCTGTCTACACAGAGAGAAATAGATAGATACCTACAGGGTTTCACCCAAGTCCACCAGAACAGGACTTTAGTTTTAAACATAACTCTCTCAAGTTTTAAGTGAGAAGAGTAAAGAACCTCTCCTGGTACATAGAAAACAAAGTTTATATTTAGTAAAAATGGTTAGTTACAATTATGTTTGTCCTAGAAATTCTATGCCTATATAGATATTTGATAAACAACAGTTACCAGCAAAGGAACTAATGATTATTTTTCTTTAAAAGAGAAAAACTTGTTAAAGATTATTCTTTCCTTAGAGAAGCAGGAGGCCAGGAAACATTGGCTGGGCTGGAGTTCCAACAGATGGCAGGTTGTAGGTTTCAGAAGAGTGGTGTTCTGTGGCTCTAAATTTTAGAATAAAGCGAAGTAGGACCAAGAAAGTTGAGCTTAAACAAGGAATGTTCTGAAAGTTCAGAAATTCCCAGTGCAAGAATCTGATCTATGGAAAGGATTATAAAGTGATTGCCTGCTAGGAACTTTAAAGACTGCTGATTCAGACTAGAAAGAAGGATTGCACATTGGATAGAAGTTATTTGCTGTGCAATGTCAAACATAGAAGGCAACCTACATTAATTGGTGTTATAGTTCAATTTTGGACTAGTCCCAGAGAATGAGGTTTTAGGTATGGATTTAGCTAGTAAAAGGTGAGCATTTAAAATGCATTAAAGGAAGCTAAACTTGTAAATAAATCATCCTGCCATCTTCAGCTGCTGGCAAGGTGTTTATTGAAAGTGGTGACCTGGTTAGCAGTGGCAGACACAAGTTTCAGGTATGCAGCAGAAGCACTTCATTGTGCAAACAGAGGGGAACAGGAGACTGTTCTTTCCTCTTCAGAGAAATCAAATTAATTAACATCATATGATAGCACTAGGGAAGTCATCAGCAAATGCCTAGCAGCTCTTCAAGTGTGACACCGTTGGTTATGGAAGCAGCTTGTCAGTCATCAGCCTGAGCTATTTTAGCTACAAGAAGCTGAGATATTGTGGGGCATGTGACTTTGATGACTTGCCAGACAAAAAGGACAACTGAAGAAAGGGGTACTGTTTCCTAAAAAGTCGGTAGACAGATGCCCATTGCATAGATAAGACTTAAGAACTTAATGGGGCCAGCTAATGGAGTAAGTCCCCCAAATTCCTTTTATGAGGCATAGGTTTAAGGAGGGAGTCTTTTTCTTTGCCCCATGACTTCCTAAAGATCATTGGTTTCAGAGAAGTTACAAATTGTGGTTGTAACGACAGCTGGAGATTCACAGGAAGGGCAGGGAGGTTAAGGACTGGTTATTCCAAATCCCATTAAGTACATATGGTGAAAGAGTAAAAGAATAATGGTGTATCTGGAACAGGGAATCTACTTGGCACAACTCTTATAATTTAAAAAATAGGGCTATTGCTGGGTACGGTGGTGCATGGCTTTAATCCCAGTAGCTCAGGAGAATGAGGCAGGAGGATCGAGAGTTCAAAGCCAGCCTCAGCAACTTAGTGAGGTTCTAAGCAACTCAGCTAGACCCTGTCTCTAAATAAAATATAAAAAAAAATGGATGGTGATGTGGCTCAGTGGTTGAGTGCCTCTGGGTTCAATCCCTGGTAAGAAAAAAAAAAGAGAGAAAGAAACAAAAAATAGGGCTATAATTCACATAACCATATAATTTATCTATTTTAATATAAAATTAAATGTTTTAAAAATATATTCACAAAGTGGTACAATCAGCCCCATTATCTAATTCCAGTACATTTTCATTACCCCAAAAGAAAACCATTAGCAATTGCTGCCCACTTTCCTCTTCTCTTAGCCCATGGCAATCATTAATGTACTTTTTGTCTCCACGGATTTTCCTATTCTGAACATTTTATATAAATAGTATCATAAAATACATGGCCTTTTATGTCTGCCTTTTTTACTTAGCATCATATTTTTAAGATTCATCTTTAAAATATTGTTGGATGTATTAGTAATTTATTCATTCTTATGGCTCAAAAATATTTTGTTTTATAGATTTACTAGATTTGTTTACCCATTTATCACTTGACAGACATTTGTCTTGTTTCCACTGTTTGGCTAATATGAATAGTTCATTGACTTTTATTGTTTTTTTCACTTTCTATTTCATTTATTTCTCTTCTCATCTTTATTCCTAGTCTTCTGCTTATTTTGGATTTCTTTATCATTTATAGTTTCTTAAGGTGGAGGATTATTTTATTGATATGACATTTTTCTTCTCTTTTAATATAGTCACTAGGAAATATATGTTTTTCTTTAAGCGCTGATTTCACTATATTCTGTAACTTTTGATATGCCCTGTTTCCATTTTCATGCATTTCAAAATATTTTCTAATTTCCCTTGTGATTTTTTTCTTTGACCCATTGATTATTTAGGGGCACTTTTGTTTAATTTCTTGAATTTGTGAATTTCCTAAATTTCCCTCTGCTATTGATTTCTAAGTTTATTTATGATTGATCAAAGAAATGATTTTTAAATATTATCTATGTTGTTTTGTGGCCTATCAGGAGGTCCATCCTGGAGAAAACTCTTTGTGCACAGGAGAAGAAGCTTCTTTCTACTGTTATTGGACCAAATGTTCCATGGATGTCTGTAAATCTAATTGGTTCATAATATTATATGAGTCTGATGTTTCCATTTTGTTCTTCTGCCCAGTTGCACTATTACTGAGAGTGGGAGCTAAAATCTTCATCTACTGTTGAATTGTCTGTTTCTTGACTCATTCCTGTTGGCTTTTCCTTTGTTCTTTTTTTATAGGTGTGCACATGTTTACAATTATTGTGCTTTTTTAAATAGGTGTGCACATATTTACAATTATTATAGCTTCTTGATGAATTAACCATTTATCATTACATGTTTTTTTTTTAATGGTTTTGGAGTTGAAGTCTATTCTGTCTGAAAATAGTATGGTCACTCTATTTACTATGTTTGCATGACATATATTTTTCTACTTTTAACTCATCTTTAAATATGTAACGTATCTCTCATAGTAAGGTTATAATCGAAAGAAAAAAATTTCATTCTTCTAATTTCAATCTTTAGATTAAATAGCTTAATACATTCATGTTTGATGAATTATTATTTATTGTTACACTGCTATTTTTCTATACTTGTATTTTTCTATTCTTCCATTTCTTCATTACTGTTGTGTTTGTGTTAATAAATATTATCTAGTATACTATTTTAATTAATTTTTTTTCTAACTGTTTATCCTGAGGATTTCAATTACACAATGATATATAATAATCTAGTTTATTTTGATACAATTACAGTAGCACAAAAGTATTTCCTTTATATAGTTTTATTCCCTCCCCTATCTTGTGTGTTATCATACAAAACTCATCTTTATACATTGCTTGCACATCATCAAAATGTATAATCATTTATTTTCTAGTTGAGTTTTAAATCAGATGGAAAGGTTAAAATACAAATACATTTATATTACCTTTTATATTTACTGATTGTTATGTTTTGGATCTGGAATGTCCCCTGAAGTCTCATGTGTTGAAGGCTTGGTCCCAAAAACTTGGATCATGAGGACTCTGACCTCATCAGTGGTGGATCATTTGATGACATTATTGGGAAGTAGTGAAAACTGTAGGAGATAGGACCTAGTTGAAGGAGTGGGTCCGTGGGGGCATGCCCTTGAAAACTTTATCTTGTCCCTGGTCCCTTCCCCTCTCTCTCTTCTTCTGAACTACCATGGGGTAAGCTGCCACCTCTGGCACAAGTAACCACTCCCATAATGTTCTGCCTTGTCTACATCCCAGAGCAATAGAGACAGCTTTCCGAGGACTGAAACCATGAGCCAAAAAACCCTTTCCTTCAATAAGTTGTTTTTCTCAGGTATTTTGGTCATAGTCATGAAAAGTAATACACTTGTGTAGTTACCTTTATCAGTGCTTTTACTTTTTTTTCACGTGAGTTCTTGTTTTGGTCTAGTGTACTTTTCTCTATTTACTATTTCTTGTGTAACAGGTTTGTTAATAATGAACTTATTTATTTTTTGTTTATCTGTAACTGTCATAATTTCAAATTTTTTAGGGGACAATCTTGCTACATATAAAATTCTTGTTGTCCATATCAAGTGTATTATCACACTGACTTGTGGTCTCCATTGTTTCTGAAGAAATATCAGTAATCACTCTCATTGTAGATCTCTCAATTCTCTCTTACTGATTTCAAAATACTCTTTGTCTTTTGGCATTTAAGTTATGATATATCCAGATGTGGACATTAGGAGTTTAGTTTTATTGGAGTTAGATGAGTTATTTGAGTGTATATCACATTTATGAAGAATTCAGTCATTATTTCTTGGACTGTTCATTGTGTCTTGTTTTTTCTTTCTAGTTTCCTTCTGAAACTCCTAGTATGATTATGTTGGTGTGTTTAATGGAGTCCTCATGGTCTCTGACTTGGCTATTTTTTTCACCTTTTTTTTTACTTTCTTTTCATGAAACTGGAAATCTCATTTGGCCTTCCTTCAAGTCACTGAATATTGCTCTGTCTACTCAAATCTTTTGTTGAGGACCTCCATGAATTGTTCCTTTTATCTATTGTACTTTGCAATTCAAGTGCCTATTGGGTTATTTTATATATTTGCTTTCTTCTTGTTGATAGTCTCTATTTGTTGAAACATCAGTCTTACGCTTTCCTTAGTTCTTCATACCTGATTTTCTTTAGATCTTTGAATATATCTATGATAGCTGATTTAAGTCCTTATACCAAGTCCAATATCTGAACTTCCATTGGGGTGTTTCTACAAACTGCTTTATTTCCTGTGTGCAGGCCATACTTTGGTTCTTTTACAAAATGCATATATACAAATATGTGTATAATTTTATGAAATATCTATAATTTAGACACATAATGTAGCAATTTTGAAAAACAGTTTCTTCCTCTACCCCAGGATTCTTTATTTAGTGATTTTTTAATTAATTTTATAAAGGGTGTGCTCTTTGTCATGTGTGACCATTGAAGTTTGTGTTCAGGGAACTTAGTGGTCTTCTAATGATTAGACAGAGATTTTCTTAATTTCCTGAAATTGATAAGTTGTGGGGTGGGGCATGTCTTCAACAGTCAGAAAATGGATAACTTTACTTTCTCCCCTTCAAATCCTAAGGTTAGACACGGATGAGAATTTAGGGACTTTTCAAGTCCTCTATGGGTATGTACAGCCCAAGTATACATACAGTATACCATGCATGCAAATTCCCAGGAATAAATAAAAAAAAATTCAAATATCTTGTAGATACTTCTTCCTCCTGCTCTTAGTTTGAAGTTCTATGGTATGCCCATTGTTTGCCTACCTATCACCCACTGCCTCAGACAGTTATAATATTCAGCAATTGCCTTGTTATTTTTATTTATTTATTTATTTGAAAAATGCCCCTGGGAATTTGTCTGTTTTCATTCAGCAAACTTTGAGACAGGTCAGACAAAGAATCAGTGTTGCTGATTCCTTTTGCCTATGAACAGAGCTAACACTTGTCCAATGACTTCTCAACAAAAGCCTTAATTGAAGAGTCTTGACACAACTTGTGAGACACCACTAATTGGATTTCACTTGCCATCTGCTACACTATACCTGACAGAGCCCAGTAAAATGTAAATTCAGAACAGATGACAGAGTGAAGGAGAAAACAACCCCTTCCTGATAATTGTGGTTACCCAATCTGGAACCTGGGAGGGAGGAGAGCAACAGTATCTAGAGGATTTCTTCTTTTCTTGGACTAAAAATATTGGAATTGGACAAATAATTGACTATATTTTATTTTTAAAGATTTGAGGTTTTCTCATAATGGATGGAAGGTGAGAAAGAAGGAAAACAGTCATTATCTTACACTGGATAAATTTACCTATGAAATATTATTTTGACAATTTTTATCATTGATGAAGACATATAAAAGTCATATTAACTATGTTTATATTGAAGCTTTAAATATTCAGCAGATTTAAGATAACTGTTTTCCTGATCCATGAGAGCTCACTATAAGTATATTTTGATTTCTCATATTATTAAAATGATTCCCTGAAAAAAAGGATGTAACCAATCTATGCAGGATAAAACCCATTTATCTTAGTGGGAAAAAGTTAAAGTGAACTAACTTAAAACTTTTAAAGCACTATCTTTAATAGAGCTGGACCACTGAAAAGGATTGGATTTACTTCTTCATCATTAACAAACCTGGGAATCTGACCGTTTCAGGGAGGAAGTATGAGCACCACATCCATATTGAGCCATCCCTATTCTAAATGAAAAATATACTCAGTTCATGAAACTGCTTTTCAGAAACCAGAGATTAGGAAATTCATTCATTTGTGTTCTCATCCATCCATTCATTCACTCTCTATTTGTAAAATGAGTGCTCTGTGGCATGAATTGCTTTTGTAGCTGGGAGTACAATTGCTGAGCAAAACAGGTAAGGCACATATTATCTTAGAACCGGGACGCTAGCAGTGATAACAGAACATTAAACTAGAGGTATATATGTAACACAGTGATGCTAAGTGTAATGAAGAAAATAATATGCAAGAGATTAGAGAGCAATGGGTTGGAGGAGGTGGGGAAAAGATCCTCTCTAATAAAATGATACATAGCAGAAACCTGAAAGTATAATCCATGTATATTTGGGGAAAGAGACTTCCAGGTGGATGAAAGAGTAAATGGAAACACCATGAATAAGAGATATGTTTGAGACACAAACACAAGTAGTGTTTGATAATTGATATAAGCAAAGGGAAGGTAAGAGATAGATTAATTCAGGGTGGTAGCTAGGGGCCAGTTAGTATAGAACTTTTAAGGATGAATCTCATTTAGAATGAGATTGGGGCCAGAGGATTACATTAGAGAAATGACACAGCATCAGGCTATTCTATGAAAATTTGACCACGATAAAGATGTTTAGGGGTGGTCAAGAGTGGAAGCAGTTGAGAGGCCCTTGCAGTGGTCCAGGTAAGAGTTGATGGTAACCTGGCCCAAGTGTCAGTAATCAACATGGCAAGTTGTAATGGTTTTCACACATTGGAAGGCAGGGACTGTTATGTAACATTTGCTGTTGGGGAGGATTAAGTGTGTGAGATAAGTATACATCCAAGATAACGAAGTATTTAACTTGAGCAGCCAAGTGAAAGAAAGAGTTATTCAGAGTGAATAGAAAATAGACCATTGCTCCTCTTACCTTCTTTGTTTATGAAAGCTAAAAATAGTTATTTGACTTTTAATTTCCTGAAATTATGGGTGTATGTGTGATTCAGCTGAACAACATAGAGAATTTGGTGAAGATTCAAGCCAATGCAGAAGCTTCTCAGTAATAAAATGGAATGGAGTCATGTCAAGAAAGAATAGGGACAAATAAGGAAGAAGACAAGACACTAGAAGATCACTTTTTAGGTAAAGACATTTCCAGACTTTCTGCAGGTCACTTGTTTTCATTTGGGGAAAGACCTATGTTCAAATTCTTGATTAAAAAAAATGTGATCATGAGTAGGTACATAAACCTTTTGAACCCCAGTTTCTTCAAATATTAAATAGAGACTGTTTTTTTAGGATTACATTATAAATATAATCTTTATTCTCTCTGATTTTTATTTTAGTATATGAAAATCTCAAGAAAGACCAATACTGATAGTCTAATGTATACCTAAGGTTTTATATAACAAGTTGTTACTGAGATCCGTTAAATATAGGACATGATGATAAGTATTGAAGCAGATTCATAACATATAAGATGCAATACTCTCCTCCAGTGATTTTTAATCTAAATCTGTGGTTAAATAAAAGCTCTGGGCAAAATTTGATGGTGATGTAAAAGTTAGTGCTGAGATTTGCTTTAAAAATGCCAATGTTTGTTGATCACTGATGATGGGTGTATTAGTCAGCTTTCCATTGTGACTAAACTTCTGAGAAAACAACTTAGGAGGGTAAAGCTTTATTTTAGTTCATAGTTTCAAGCTTTCCTTCCTTGTCAGTTGACTCCATTGCTTTTAGACCTGTGGTGAGGTGGAAACATCCTGATATAAGGGTGTGCTAGAAGATACCTGCTTATCTCAAGACATCCAGGGAGCAGATGGACAGAGTGGAAGGAGCTGGGGACCAAATATCCCCTTCTAGGGCATGCCCCTAGTGACTTATCTCCTTCAACTAATCCCCACCTCCAACATTTTCCATGGTCTCCCAATAAATAATCCATTCAGTTATAAATCTGTCAAGGGATTAATTCATTGATGAGATTAGAACCTTCATTATCCAATCACTTCCCCAAGTCTGAATATTGCTTCACTGGGGACCAAGCCGTCCACACATGAGACTTTGGGGAACATTTCAGATCCAAACTGTAACAATGTGGCATTTTGCAAGTGCCTTCAGTGTGTAATGTCACTTAATTTTAAGAGAAAATATCCTGTGTGTTATACATGAATGTTACTCTAAGGTAGAGGTTGAAAGTTATCAAAGTGAATATTGTGGCTGAATTTATATAGCAAATGGTAAAATCAGACTTAAAGAACACAGGCTAACTGGGGATACCTGTGCGAACTTTACACCATTTTGTTTTCTCAAGTAAGTTTAGAGGTTGGGGATGTTGCTATGGATTAAAATAGTCGAAGAAAGACCCAAGAAAGGGCCAGGACTTGAGAAGTTTCCCGAAGGTTAGACTAAGAATGAAAGAGCAGAAAAGGATGGGGGCTGCTGACTTGGTTCTGTGGGCAGGTGAGAGGCTCTGAGAGTTGAGAGACCACAAACTATTCTGGGAATGACAAGGAAACCTGACTGACTTGTAGGAGTGGGTTTGTGTTAGGGGCAGTAATAGAAGACTAAGCTGGTAGGTGAGTTGAAACCAGTTTGTAGAAAAGTTTGAATGTGGGTCAATGTAGTTTTCACATCCTCCTTTAGATGATGAGAGGCATTAGAAGAATTTGAATATCAGTTTAGAATTATGTTGTATTGAGAAAGAAACACCAGAGACAGGAGAGAAAATGAAGGAGGAAGTAGTTGGTGTATTCTGGACATGAAGTGATAAATCTTGGACAGTTTTCTCCTTATGAATTTGTGTTTCAATGACCAAATCCTCTGTCCTGCCTCTTCTCCCGTCTTTTCCTCTTCTGTAACTTTCTCTTTCCTTTTGCATGTCTTAGAATTATGGATTCTGAAGGAGAAAGTCCCTTGAGATGGAGATAGAGCATTCTAATACCGTATTGCAAATAACAACTGTGAACCAAGCAAAATTAAAGAAACTTACCTAAGATTACATGGTAGCAAGGTCAAAGCCAAGACTCAGGCTCACTTTGTTTCCTGACTTTCTCTTCTGCACTCTGAGTGCCACTTTTCTTGTCTTTCCATTTTCTTCCTCTAGGACTTCAAGGAAAAGGTGCTTCAAAGTTCCAGGATAACTCTTTCCATTCCTTTTCCTAGGATGGTATTGGCAGTCAGCCTTGCTTTCAGGGGACAGGATGAATGTTTTCTAGCTACTGAAATCCTCAATCAGCAGATTACTTTTCTGCACTTATGTTCCTTGCCCCAGGACACTCATGGGGATTTTATTATATGCCAGTGTTAAACACAGTGACATCCTCTGGAGGAAGAGCAGAATCACTTTCCTGCCTCTAGAGTCAGTAGGAAGGGGAAGACTTGTGACTCTCTAAAGATATTTTTTGGCTTGATGAACTCATCAGGGACATGTACAGGTCCAGTCTGCTTTTTGGTCCATAATGAAACATCACCTTAATATGAAAGAAGCCTCTGAGGCATAGGAAAAAGAAACAAGTAAACTGCTTATGAATTTTCTTTTCTCCCAGGAAAAAAAAGTATATTCTGGGTCCTACAGTTCATTTAAAGGACTTCAATTTCTGGTCATCTTTGAGAGATCTCAGCAGTAAACTTCTGTATCACAACTTTTGCATTTTGGATAGGAGAATAGAACTCCCTTTACAGCTTTATATATAAAAAAATATTTTTCTTGATGTCAGTGGCTTTGACCTTGCTGTGAAGTTTTTCTATTGTTTCTCTCTAGTAAGGAAAATACAGTGACTTTTAATCAAAAGCTGAGTATAGCAGCATAGAGAAGGCCCTATCTCAGACAAAGATAATCAGGAATAATTGGTATTCCATAATTAAATCTTTTGAATTGACAATATACAAAAAAGGCACTATTGGTTTAATTTAGATATTGACTATCCGAGAAGCAATATTCTGACAGCACTAGGCTAGGGAGTTGAATTTCATGTGTTCCTTAGATAAAGATGAATTAGTTCATTGTCACATGCTGATCACTGTGCTTTGTTGGTGTTGAGAGAGGAACAGACAAGACAGACATGATATCTGCCTTGAGCTGCCACTTGGTAATTATCCCTGGCACGTAAATGCCTTGGAGAGCTTGCTCACTGTTATGATCCTCAGGATAAGCATAGTATCTGACACATAGTAGGTGTTTTATTTGGACAACAAATGTTTTGTGAAGGAGTGAATAACATGTTTTTGATACGATATTTTTGTCTTTTGAATATCAACCATTTTTTTACATCAACTTGTCAAATGTGAAGGGGACTATTAATTTTACATATAAGAAACTGGAGACAAAGATGTCAAGATTTCTAAGGTGTTCAAGTCATGTATCAGATTCATAGGACATCAATTTTTAAAACATCAAGCAGTAAAATCCTTTCTTTGAACAAAATCTAATTTCAAAAGTTTAATGTGCAAGTCAGACAGAAGCTGAGAGGTACTGTTTGGTGTGTGTGTGTGTGGCAACTCCAGGTCCTTCCCTTCTGTGCATTTCTTCCCCATCATTTATCCCTTGAAGGCACTGGATTAAATACTTACAAAGCGGTTGAGACTTTGGGACATGTTGTAAATAACCTTCTTCTGTATTGCAGAGTGTACTCCAATTCAGAAGGTAAACTGGCTGTGTGGTCTTAGGTCAGTTACTTAAATGTCTCTAATCCTCTGTTTCCTCATTTGAAAAACTGGTGTTACAATTGCAAATGCCTACAGGATTGTTGTGAAGATTAATGGAGATGATTCTTATGAGTAACTAATGAAAGCTATGGTATATAATGAGAGCTCAGTGAATGGCAGCTATGATGGCTGTGAGGAAGAGGGTGGTGATGGTGATAATGGGAAGGAGGAGGAAGAATAGTTTGTGATATCTGGCCTAAAAGGATGAAGTGGACCTCACTTGTTTTTCACAGGGAAGAAACTTTTAATCTTCAGTGAAATATGATAACTATCCATTTATTTTATGTGACAACGATGACAATCAAGATAAAAATAAAAATGAATGTTGAGAATAATGTGTTTTGGCTCTTGTGGTGTCCAAACCATTTATTTTGCTTTTCTTTCTTCCTTCCTTCCTCCCTCCCTCCCTCCCCCCCCACTGACCTATGCCCTCAACGCCTACTTTGCTTTTTAATTTTTTAAATTGCTTTTGATTTAACAAACATTCATTGAGCACCTTTCATTTAGGACATCTAAAAACATAATTAAATTCTATTTTGCTTTTGTTAACATATGTTTATTCAATGATTTCTATGGGTGAGGTACTCTTTCAGATTTGGTGGACTCAGAAATGGACAAGTCACTGTTTTTTTTTTTTTTTTCAGGGGCTAAGTTTCGGGGTGGATCAAACCATTACAATAATTTACAATAAGTTCTGAGGGAGCCGTATTCCCATATTACTTTCACAGAAATTGAAATGTTCAGGCTGAGGTTGTAGCTTCAGGAGTGCTTGCCTAGCACATGTGAGACACTGGGTTCGATCCTCAGCACCACATTAAAAAAAAACAATAATAAAGTTGTATCCATCTACAACTAAAAAAAATATTTTTTTTAAAAATTGAAAGTGTTCATATCTCTAGTCATTTTGCTTGCCTGAGCTTTTAGCCTAGTTATCTCTAAAGACAGGCTAATTAAATGTGGATAATAATTTGTTGGTACCTCTCTAAATTTGCAGGTCAGTTTGACTAGATATAAAATAGATGTCTCATATTTTCTTTCTTTAAATATCTTCCATAATACTTTGACTGTCCCCATTCAATTTTTTTCTAAAGTGTTGTCATCAAAAAAGCATAATTCAGTCTTTCCTATATGAACATACTCTCTTATCACCTGGATTACCAATAGTTTTCTTTTTCTTTACGATCCAGTGATATTCTCAGACAGTGTCTTGGTATTAATTGTTCTGGATCAGTATGGACTCAGGTACCTAACACATTGTTTTTGTTGGGAAAAGTATAAACGGCAGCCATACCCCAGAGAAAAAACCCCAACATGGTGCCTAAGGACCTCTTCTTCCTACCTTCTTCTTTTCTGCAGTGGTGCAAAAAGTTCCCGCCCGTGTGAGTCTCCCGCCGGCGCCAATTTCAAATCTTGCTGGTGGGGAACCTTAGCCCCAATGAGAACTAATTCCTGGGCTCCGGAGCTGATATCTGGAAGAACTTGCCAATAAATGGGTTGCCTGCCATTTATCTAAGCCCTACCATCTCCCCCTTAGTTCTATATAAGCACACAGCTTTTTGCAATAAAATTGGAATTCTCCCTGCGAAGTGTCTTTGCGTGGGGAATTCAGTTTTGATATGTCATTTTGATTTTTTTTTTATTATTTCATGAGAGTTTGCTGAATGTAGTGTTTTTTTTTCCTGATCCTTAGAGATATATTAGAATTCACTTTTCTTTTTTAGGAATTGATATTTGTGTGCTAGACATTCCTTGCCTATTTTCAATATTGATCCCATTGCCTCAAATTCTAAATGGCTTCATTTTCTTAGAATTAAAAAAAAATGTCTTTCACTTCACATTATTTCTGTCTTATGGCATTATTTGTCTTGTTTATTAGCTCTTGTGTTCTTTCTAGGCTGGATTTCATTTACAAGATGATATTTTATTTTTTCTCACCATTTGTTGTTGTCAAATAATTTCTGAATTTTTGAGTTTTTCTAATTCTTACTTATGTTGTTTTTTTTTATGAATTACAGAATTTCTATTTTTTAAATGGTAACCTTTTTAAACTCTTACATATGTATAACTTTCACAAGGAACAATCATGGTATAAAAATTGTGTCTTTCACTCAGCTTTCTCAAATGCCAATGTTTTACATATCCATATAATAATTAAAATTAGGAAATTAAAATTAATATGCTAGAATTTATATACATCATTCATACTTTCATAATTGTCTCAGTAATGTCCTTTTCCAGGATGACGGCATTGCATTTGACAGTTATATTTTTTCATTCTCCTCCAGTCTAGAATTGTCCCTCAATCTTCTTTTGCTGAATTTGACATATTTGAAGAGTACTGATAAGTGATTTGTAGAATACACCTTCAATATGGGGTTGCTTGGTGCTTCCACATGATAAATAGGTTGTGGTCTTGGCAAGACTACTACCCACACTAGTGATCTTGTGCCTCTCTCAGTGCATTATTGTGGAATGGATATGTCTCACTCATGGTGATGCTAACTTTGATTGATTGAAGTGCTATCTACCTACCTTCTACAGCATAAAACTGATATTTTCCCCTTCAGAATTATTAAGTATTTGTGGGGGAGATACCCTGAGTCCATGTAAAGGATGTGTCCCTCATGATACTTTCACCCACTAACTTTCCCATCCAGTGATGATTCTTATTTGAAGCAATTACTATGATGTTTGCCAAATGATACTTTTTATTTTCCTCACTCCTTCCATATTTTCCAACTGGAATTCTACTGAAATGGAGAGCTATTCCTTCTCCCCTTATTTATATCAATATGAATACATGAAGATTAGATTTATTCCATGAATTATGATCTATTATTATTGTTTATTTTATTGTCACATCTTGACCATATTCGGCCACCATGGTCTCCTTATAATTGATCTCTGTGTCATTTCAACATGTCACCATTATTTTTGAGTTCTTCCTTATTTTCTGGAGACATACTGATATATCACATTGATATTCTTCTTTTCCTGTCCCAATTTTGGAAGCAGGCATTTCCCCCAAGAAGCCTGATTCCTTTCCTTGAACAATGGCACTTAGAAACTGAGGTCTGTGCACTGGACCTGTTTCTTATGACTATGGTATTGTTTTAGGTTTTCCCAGTAGGCAGAGCTATGAAATGGATGTGTGAATACACACACGTTTTTATCTATTTCTTTATTTACCTATCAGTACATAAAAAACTGTGAGTTCATGCTGATACTTCTGATTACAACACAATATTGCAGAGTTAATGCTTATTTGCAACTCCTCCCCATGACAGTGAGAAACCTGGTTGTTATTATTCATAATTGATTCATTTATTTTCTCACTCCTAGAATACACATAATGTTGTTTTAGAATTGCTAGCTTGGAATTGTATACTGCTGTGAAAAACAAATTTGTATACTGTTCTTTTTGTCTTTAGCTTACAGTTTATTGCTAGAATTTTGTTTTCCAAAGTTACCTATCTCAGTTCTTTTCCTCTTGCTTCCTCAGTATTATTTATTTGTCATAGAGTTTAAGTTCATGAATAAATGTTTGTAATTTATTTGGGTTTTCTCCATGGTTCTCTAATATTTGATTATATTTATTTATTTATTCATATGAGCTTGTAAAATATTAACATGGTTGGAAAAGTTGGAACTATACACAAACATTCGCTCTAAGAAGTGTCTTTTGCCCTTTCTCTTTCTACCCCACTTCCATTCACACATTCTTTATCCTTTATACCCTGTTTCTACCCCCATAGATAATAAATTGTATTAATTTGATCCATTGTTCTTGTATTTTTTGTACAAATGAATAAATGCACATGGATTTTCTATCTCCTCATTCTTACATATGCTTTTTATCATTTAACTGTATATCCTAAATATCTCCATCCATATCAGCTCATAGAAGCTACCATACTTTTGTTAAAAGTGATGCACAGTACTTCATTTTTTGGATGCAGGAAATTATGCAACTAGTCTCCTATTGGAAATTTAGTTCTCTATGCTAATATTATAACCTGCTACCTTATTGAACTGCTGTTGTTTGAGTTAATCATTGTTCTTCCAGGATTTTTCAGGTATATGTTAGTACTATCTCCAAGTTCACATGATTTTTTTTGTCTTTATTGATTCAGAAGCTCATTGATGTCTCATATAAATTCATTAGATAATACTTGCAGTTACATGTTGCATAATGGTGGACATCTTTACCTTATTCCTGATCCTATGGAAATTGTTCTGTTTCTCCATTAAGTGAGAGATTTCCATGAGAGCTTTTAGAACTTCTGGTTTTAGAAATGAATGTGAGTTTTTGTGTGTATGTGCATATATGCAAATATGCAGTATTCATCAGTTCTTGTTTTGTTGATTGTCTTTGTCAGGTATGAGTGTTAAATTTTTCAGGGTTTTTATTTTTTTATTTATTTCTAGCAATTGCTAATATAGTAATAAATGTTAGTTCTTGGTTTTTAAAATGTTTGTTTTTTTCTCATTCTGACATTATTTTGTGAGAGTTAAGAAAAGACTTAAAATTTCAAAAATTAAATAAGTTAACCTTTCCCACATCTGGTAAATTATATTAGTGGTGTGAAATGTCAGCCAGTTGCGATAGGTGACAGCCAGCTGGCTGGCCAGTTGCTGCCACAGCCTAAGGTTTCACTGTTCACTTATGTGTGTGTTTGGCAGATTCTTCACAGATAGCTGTTGGACTGGTGACCTTAGTGCAGGAGTTGGCTTGTTACAATGAACACATACCTTTCTTGTGTGGGATCAAGCACTGTATGAAAATGTGAATCAACTGATAACCTATTCCTTAATGGTGCATGTGATATTGTAGGGCTGCGCTGTATTTGCAGCCATGCTGGCCCACTCCTTAATCTGTTCTGAAGGGATTTAAGCTGAAGTTGTCTTTTCTTTATGATCTTTTGAATTGCCCCATTGCATATTTGAATGAAATCAGTCTTGTCAAAATAGAACTGAAAGAAAATGCATTTTAATCTTCACTCTGTTGTTCTTCTTAGGCAGTAAAGGTACTTGAACTGTATGGATTGTACAAGCTCCACCTAAAAATATACAAAAGACTAAGATAATAGGGAAAATGGGGATGGACAGGTGTGTGCGTGTGTGTGTGCATGTGTGTGTGTGTATGTGTGTGTGTAGATCTCTTTAAGCTTCTAGGATGGAATCCAGAGATTCCAGATACTATGTATTCTAGCTGCTGGAAGCTTGGGGGAATAAAACCTCTTTTAAAGAAATTGGTTCCATTACAAATGTTAATTTTCCTCAGTTCCTTAAGGTATCATATAAAGCACTGCTTTTTTTCACTCTAATGTGCCCCCAAATTCCCTCTGTGTCTTGTTAAAATGCAGATTCCAGGGTGGGACCCATGGGTGCTGCTGGTGTTTTGGTTGTCAATGGTACTTTGAGGAGCAAAGGACTAACGAACAGGTGGATTAGATTTATACAGATCTATGTTCAAATGTCTACTTTGGACAATATCTTGAACAAAGATGAGGACAGCATCTATTCAGTTCTGGTTCATCTTTTAACGACTTCTGTGGTGACCAACCTTGTGCTAATCAATTTCTGGGTTCCTAAAGGTGGGAAGGAACAGCCGGGTTTGGTCTCTCTTTTTTCTCTGCTCTCAGTTTTTGACTTTGAGCATTTGAGTGACAAAACTATTTGAAACATAATAACACAACCCTGCCAACCCTGGTTGTTTTTAGCTTTACAACAAACCAGGCCTTAAAATGAAGCTGCCTTTTGTTTTTTTCCTCTTTCTTCCCTTTGTCCATTCAAGCAATATTTATTTGGAAAGCTCAGGTGCAGTGTCTGGCCCAACGGGCCCCATGCTGTTCTGCCCTGTTCTTGAAGCTTTCATGTATCTCTTTGCCTTTACAGATATTCTCCCCCTGCACACTCGCTGCCTCCTGTTCAGAGGATGTGCAGTGAATGATGAAGCCGCTCACTAAATCTCAAACACGCTGCTTCCCTTTAGGCTCCAGAGCTTGCTGTGCAGGGGCTTTAATATTATCAAGCCTGGCATCATTCATTCAGTCTGATGGGCCCTGTCTCTCTATTTTTCAGTCAGAGATGGATGGGAGATTTTTGAATCATCTTCTTTTCTGATTGCACCTTATAAATTCTCTTTTAGTAAGTGATTTGATTTTCCTCTTTCTTTTTCTGACTTGTGCTCCATTGTTTGCTTTTGGAGTCCTGGTAGTTCAGGGTCTGTTTCCTGAACCCTTTAGTGATAATACTTTTTTCTCAGTCTTTGGGTGATTCCCATTCTTGGAAGACAAATTAAGATCTATAGTTAATATTAGGTGACATTGTTTCCATTGAGAGTGTTTGACCTTTAAGGTTGTGTTTTACTCCAGATATTATACAGATGCCCGTATACAGGGATCTTTTAGTTGAAACTGGTACTGCCAACTCACTCTTTTAGTTTCAGAGAATATGTTTTTGTTTGGTCATAAAACAGACATATTCATGTATACCAGAGGCAAATTTTCTTATTTTTTGCCCCCCTCTTTAAGGGAAAAACATATGTCTCACCAAAAACTTCAATTTTAAAATTTAGACACTTCTTAGACATACACTGTAAATGCCTCAAAAAGCAGGCAGATAATGTGTGTGTGTAGATCTCAAGAGAAGAATAGGCAGTAAAGTTACCTGAACTATATGGATTGTACAAGCTCCACCTAAAAGCATTCAAAGTCAATGCAAAACAATTAGGGCTAATTCTGGCCAGGGATCCTGGTTTTGCAACAACTCTTAGAATTAGGAATCTGGACAGGGAGATCAAATATCACTTTGGATTTTCTGAGAGATGCCATAGAATGTAGGAGCTTCCTGGCTAAAAATGGAATGTCCCTGGACAATCTGGAGATTGTGTACCCTGTACCTAGCCTGCTGTGAGCATATAAAGTTCATTAAAATGAACTAAACCTTAAGAAATAAGGAGGACTAGTTGGATCAAATGACTATCTATACTAATGAAAAGGAGGTGCATTATTTTCTCCTTATGAGTTTACAGTTTTTAATGGTGAAAGACACCATTGATCACTACTTTATTCTTCTTAAGCAAACCAAGATTTCAGACTCTATTTGAGGGATGACCCCTTTCCAGAAATTATAGGCACTGCATTTATTGCCAGCCAGTCATTTCTGTCCATCTGCTAATTTTCTCCACATGGAAGGAGCAGCTGTCATTGCAGAAATGCTACAGTAGATAATAAGATGGGGGTGTATTTCATCTTCTAATGCTTACAACAAATCCCTGGGAAGAGCAGCAGAAGTTCCTCTGACTACAGGAAACTCTGATATTATTAACAAAATACCAAATTAGTTTGGGATTGGAAAAAAATGGATTTGCTTTAAAAGAAAAAGTACTGAAGTTAGATGTAGTACATATTGTAATAATCTGCAGTTGCATATAAGAACTTCTGAAACCATAGGCACACACAGAGATACCCTCAAAATCCCAGCCAAACACAGAGCCCTAAACACAGTGCAATCATGTAAAGCCATAAACCATTTATACCAATGAAATGATTCATTGCTTCCACCTCTGCAAAGCAAATAACAACCAAACAAAACTTTCCCCAAACTAACAGCTTTCCTAACTTCTGTGTATCTTTCACTAATCTAATTTCTCTCCCAATCTAGGTGCTCAAATAATATTAGATGCCATCCTCTCATTGGCACTATTTAGCATCCCAAATACTTATCAGAAACTTCTGTTGATTATTTCTCTGAATTATTTTCTTACATAAATTATTTTCTGTTCAACTCTACTACCCCACCGTTAAGTGTGCTCTAGTCAGTTGGTAATGAACACTGACCATAGCTTCTCCTTTGGGGTCCTAGAAAAGATATTGCTCTCTTCCATTCAACCTGCATAATTTACCTGATTGTTCCTCATAAGGAAAAATATCATTTCATCTGAACCTCAAAATAATCCTGTGAGGTAGGTTAGGCATATCTGTATTTTATCCCAATGAGAATATTGACTCTTAGAGAGGCCCCAATATCTCATAACCAATGACAGAGCTGGCAATTGGAACTAGGTCTTCTTAATCAAAGCTCAGTCTTCTGTAGCACAAAATTTCATTTTTTTTTTAAATTTTGAAGAATTTCAATCTAGAATTGCATTAGTGCTGTGTGGTAACCTGTGGACCTTCTCCATGTAGATACTGTCCCTGAAATTGTACTCCTTGGAGCATAGGAAAGAAGACAGAGAGAGTGTTAACACAGAATCACTAGCTAGCTTATAATGACTGCATTTTCATTTATACAACAAAAATGCTTTTAAAGAACACCAACTAATTTCATCACAAACTGTGTAACAAAAGAAAAAAAAATCCCCAGTGTTGATGGGAATCCAGGTCAAGGCAAGGCAAATCACAGAGCCATTAAAGAGAATCCTGAGACTTTAGGATATTGTGCCTGAAAATATCTTGATATGAGAAAGTAAATTAACTTAAATGCAGAAAAGATGTTCAAAAGCAAGTCTGGTATGCAAGACCCTTTCTATTGCTATTGGTTCTAAAGATCTGCTTCATATTTTATCTGCACCCTTAGTGACCAGGCGAAATAGATAACCTCTGTGTCTAGAAGTCATTGCTATTAAGAAGAGGAAAGGAGAAAAAAATAAACAAGAGCAAAAAAGCCAAAGAGGAAGAGACACAAAACCTACCATTTCACAAGTCAAAATATTTTCATGGTGAAATCAGAATAAATGATTAAAGATTTTCCAGCTGACAAGCAGCAGGAAACTAATATTTAAAGATAATTTCAGAAACATGGAGATTGAAAAGTAGTAAAAGAAGGAGGCTGAACCTTCTTTCTTTTTCCCCCAAGATTTATTGAAAATAAGATTGGTTGTTTTAAAAATACAAAATGTAACTAACTCTGCAGTTAATTGCTAGTGCATTTATCTATTCCAAATTATTTATTAAATACCAGGTCTGACAGAGTTCCTATATTAGAGTTTTGATAGCAACCAGAAACTGTCCTTGCTTCAAGGAAGCTCCCAGTCTAATGGAGAAGACAAAAATAAATAAATAAAGAAAGAAAGAAAGAAAGAAAGAAAGAAAGAAAGAAAAATTAGAAAAAAGAAAAAAATTTCAAAGTGGGTTTATAAGGACTCTCATTAAAAGAACTTCAGGATGTTATTGCAACAAATAGAAGTACATAATGCGGACTGAGGATGTGGCTCAAGCGGTAGTGCGCTTGCCTGGCATGCGTGCGGCCTGGGTTCAATCCTCAGCACCACATACAAACAAAGATGTTGTGTCCCCCGAAAGCTAGAAAATAAATATTAAAAAATTCTCTCTCTCTCTCTCTCTCTCTAAAAAAAAAAAGAAGTACATAATGCAATGTTCTGTGTGGTAACCTGTGGACCTTATGGGAATTCAGGGAATCTTCTGAGGCAAGGCTGGTACCCTAAAAATCAAATAGGTGGGAATGGCTGGAGATCTGGGAGTCCTGGTAAAGGGACAGCAGAAATAATTGCACAAAGGAAGCTGTGAGCAATTTGATATGCTGGAGTATGGAAGTATGCTGGGAAGGGAAGTGGGGAGCACTGGCAGAGTTAGGTGATAGAAATACTGTACTGATCCTCTTAATCTGTAGCACATTTCTTGTTAATCCTGTTGAGTACCATTTTAGCATGATTGCCAGGAACCTGTCCTATAAATGAGCTATAAAGTAATTTGGTACTTTTGAATGTGAGTATAACCATTCCTTAATGAGTGAATGGTTGATTCTGAGCTCATTCTAACTCTAATATACTACAGTGGTATGTTAGTCAGCTTTCCATTGTTGTGGCAAAAATACCAGAGAAAATCTACTTTAGGGAAGAAAAGTTTATTTTGCCTCATGGTTTTAGAGGTTTCAGTCCATGTTGTAAGGCCCCATCACTATTGGCCTGTGATGAGGGAGAATATCATGGTGGGGACGCATGGCAGAGCAGAGCTGTTTACTCCATTGTGGTTGGGAAGCAGAGAGTAGGAAATCCAGGCACCAGGAACAAAATGCACATTTCAAAGTCATGCTCACAGTGACCTACTTCTTCCAAGTAGGTCCTGCCTTCTCAAATTTTTATCACCTCCCGAGTGTACCATTGGGTGGGCAACAAGCCTTCAATACATTTGGGGACATTCCAAATCCAAACTATAACTGATGCTATCTTTGAAAAGGGACTTTGATATTCTGGGTAAATATCAAGCTTTTGAGTCATCTACTATCTCTATGGAGGGAAGCAATACAATCAGGAAAAGAGTATAAGGGATAGAGACAAACAGATCTGGTCTTCAGTTATCTTGGGCCCCTTATTGAATCGTTTCCAAGTCTCAGTCTCTTCATCAGGGTGTAATACTATCCACCTTACAGAGTTATTGGACCAGCTGGAAATATCATATGTGATATAACCAACAGTTCAGACTGAACTGAGCTCAACTTAATTATTTATAGATTCGAAGGGTTTTGAGATTAGAGAAATGCACTGAATGTGTTCTCATGTTGTGTATTGTGGGAAACTACATTTCTCAAACTTTGTCTTAAAACTGATAACCTGACATTAAGTCAAGTATGGTTTCCAGTTCCTTTTGGAGCTGTGAATAATCAGGACTCTGGGAGTTTAAGGGACAGATCTTCAGCTTTTTGGACATCTGGAACTGATGCCAATTGGGCAGAAGTCAAAGGGAAGTTGAATTCATTAGTGTAATTGTCTTGTTGAGTTTCATTTTCTCAAGCTATTTCCTTCTAAATACGTATTTATTTGCTTATTGTTTGCTTCTGCAGTCACAGATGCTCACTGAGAGGGGAGGATTTGAACAGACAGTGGCTCTCTCCCCAAGCACATCTCCAACCAACCATTTACCATGCAAAAGGATTCCTTCACTACCTGTGCAGCATTGGCCGGAGTCCCGTGGTGAGTTACTTCTGTTTCCACATTTGTGCCTGGTTCCTTGTACCGTCCAGGAAACACATTATCTTTTGTCAAGTCAAGGAAACCAAAGTCCAAAGACTTATGTCTGTCCATCTTTAATGGGAGGGGGGTTGTTCTTGTGGCTTCCATATCAAACTATCACAAATTGAGTACCTAGGACAATGAAAACTTTTTCTCTCACATTTCTGAGGGATAGATGTCTGAAATCAAGGTGTTGTCAGGGCCATTTAAATCCAGCTTCTGTTGGTAGTCAGCAGTCCTCAGTGTTCTTGGCTTGTGGCAACAGAACTCTGGTCTCTACTCCTGTCGACACAAGGCCGTCTTCCCTATTTGTAACTGTGTCCACATTGCCCTGTTCTTATGAGGACAACTGTCACTTGGTCTAATTCAGTATGGTTTCATCTTAGCTTTATTTCATTTGCCAAGACCCTATTTCCAAATAAGATTATGTTCACAGGCACCAATAATTACACATCTTTTGAAGGGACATAATTCATCCCAAATATGGGGAAAGTATTGATGCCATACTCATTGATTAAAAACTGGTTAAGATATTATATTCCATTCCATTCCATTTCCTGGGTCTTGACTTTCCTGCTATTTCCCCCCAGTTATTGAAGAAGAAATAAAATGTGCATATTACGAGGTAGTATTTGGAGAAAATCTTCTAGGTGTTCATATTCTTGTTCAACTAATACTACAAAATTCTAGCACTTATGATGATTCTGACACTGTTTTAAGTACTTTCAGAGCTAGACTTCTAGCACTATGTAATTGATGACAAACAAACTATTAGAAACTAGACTTAAAATAAGAAAGAGGAAATGGCAGTCAAGTAACATATGGAAATGCTCATTTATTGACTATAAACTATGAAAAATACTTGTCCATGAAAGTATAGTGGGGCATATGTTCAAATTTAGAGTCCTTACCTAACCTAAGAAACTTACAGAGTGGACACACCAGAGAATGTCCAACTTAATCATTTGTATCATTATCTAGTTTTTAAACATCTACATGTAATCAAAATGGTGGCATATTTAATGAATATTTTATATATATACATATGTGTGTGTGTGTGTGTGTGTGTGTGTGTGTATCATAGACCCTTATTTAAATCTCAAAAGAGATAACAGGTAAAGTGATTTTCCTGAAGTACTGAATGTGGCACCATTAAAATTCAGTTCTTCAAATCTTTACTCCTCACACTTCAGATAGAGCCCTAATATCCAGAGTATACAAAGAACTCAAAAAATTAGACAGTAAGAGAACAAACAACCCAATCAACAAATGGGCCAAGGACCTGAACAGACACTTCTCAGAGGAGGACATACAATCAATCAACAAGTACATGAAAAAATGCTCACCATCTCTAGCAGTCAGAGAAATGCAAATCAAAACCACCCTAAGATACCATCTCACTCCAGTTAGATTGGCAGCCATTATGAAGTCAAACAACAACAAGTGCTGGCGAGGATGTGGGGAAAAGGGTACACTTGTACATTGCTGGTGGGCCTGCAAATTGGTGCAGCCAATTTGGAAAGCAGTATGGAGATTTCTTGGAAAGCTGGGAATGGAGCCACCATTTGACCCAGCTATTCCCCTTCTCGGTCTATTCCCTAAAGACCTAAAAAGAGCATGCTACAGGGACACTGCTACATCAATGTTCATAGCAGCACAATTCACAATAGCTAGACTGTGGAACCAACCTAGATGCCCTTCAATGGATGAATGGATAAAAAAAATGTGGCATTTATACATAATGGAGTATTACTCTGCATTAAAAAATGACAAAATCATAGAATTTACAGGGAAATGGATGGCATTAGAGCAGATTATGCTAAGTGAAGCTAGCCAATCCCTAAAAAACAAATGCCAAATGTCTTCTTTGATATAATGAGAGTAACTAAGAACAGAGTAGGGTCGAAGAGCATGAGAAGAAGATTAACATTAAACAGGGATGAGAGGTGGGAGGGAAAGGGAGAGAGAAGGGAAAGTGCATGGAAATGGAAGGAGACCCTCAGGGTTATACAAAAGTACATACAAGAGGAAGTGAGGGGAAGGGGAAAAATAATATAAGGGGGAGAAATGAATGACAGTAGAGGGGGTAGAGAGAGAAGAGGGGAGGGGAGGGGAGGGGAGGGGGGATAGTAGAGGATAGGAAAGGCAGCAGAATACAACAGACACTAGTATGGCAATATGTAAATCAATGGATGTGTAACTGATGTGATTCTGCAATCTGTATACGGGGTAAAAATGGGAGCTCATAACCCACTTGAATCAAATTGTGAAATATGATATATCAAGAACTATGTAATGTTTTGAACAGCCAACAATAAAAAAATTTAAAAAAAAAATTCAGTTCTTATGTGCTTTTCCATCCTGCATCCCTACCTTTCTTCATTACCTACTCTTTGTCAGAGCATATTCAGGTTTACCAAGATTATTCCCAGGTTCAGCAATTCCCTAGAAAGACTCACAGAACTCAGAAGGGCTGTTGTACTGATACTACAGTTTATTACAGAAAGGGTGCAGATTTAAATCAGCAAAGGTAAAACACATCCATGGCAGGGTCCAGGGGAGACTGAGCAGATTCCCAGGTATTTTCTCCAGAACGGGGAAGTGCTCAGTTCTCCAGCAGCAGTGTAATTACCAACCAGGAAAGCTCAACTCGGTCTTGGCTCCCAAGGATTTTGTTTTGTTGTGTTTTAATCTGTGATTTTAATTGTACCTATTTAAGTGGTATAGTGTGATAATTTAATACATTATATAATATGCAATGATCCAATCAGGATAGTTAGCATTCCCATCTCAAACTTTAAAAAAGAAATTATCACATAGACATAGCAAGACAAATGCCTCAAGTTCTGTTTCATATATGGACGCCCAAACAGTCTATCTGAATGTAGAATAATGATTAATAGTGGCTGGGAGGTGTGGTGAGAAGAGATAGAGGGAGATAG
The DNA here is from genome assembly GCF_021218885.2 of Marmota monax. Classification (NCBI taxonomy): domain Eukaryota; kingdom Metazoa; phylum Chordata; class Mammalia; order Rodentia; family Sciuridae; genus Marmota; species Marmota monax. The sequence goes on from NW_026692254.1 coordinate 24,900,581, forward strand.
GGTAATGGGTACCAAATTATGGCAGGATAAAAGTAATAAAATCTAATGTTCCACATCACAGTGGGATAATAGCAGTTCATAATAACTTACTATATATTTTATGGGTAACTAGATGAGGGGAGCTTGAAGTCTATAAAAACAATATAATGATAAGGAGATGGAAATGTTAATTACTCAGACTTGATTAGTACACACCATATACTTGAAATATCACACTTTAGACCATGAATATGTCTATAGATTTTAGTGGTGGTAAGTTGTGTAACCATGGAGTGCTTCATATGGCTGATCTTAGTTATTTAGTCTCCAACCTTCCCCCTGCACAGAGATCACATGGATAGCACCAAATCTCCACCATAAATTACTTTGTGGCAGCGACTATATGGCATGGCCCAGGTCTCTAGCTAAAGAGAAACACTCTGATCCAGCAGAATATTCCAAGGGTGTGAAGTTTATTTCCCAAGAGCCAGTGAAGAGGCAGCTCTCTCTTTGAAACATATAGGGTTTGAATATCCCAGCTTGCTGAGTTAGCCTTTTTTTTTTTTTAACGTAGAGAATAAAGCCTTTCTTTCCCTTTAAGAATCCTGGCTCTATGGTGGTTAAATTGCAATATCACTGTGCTGACATCCCCCAAGCCTGCATCTTAGAAGACATTATAATCTCTGCTCTTGACCCTCTCAAAGTAAGCTCATGGCCTGCACGGAGGGCACAAATCTCATGGTTGAAACCTGAAGGGTATCTCTCTGAGTAGGAAGCTTTAGCCTACAGGAGAAGAGAGAGATTTAGAAGGAAAAAAGCTCTGTATCTGATGCACATCTAAATGCACACACATTAAAAACACAACAAAACAGGATTCCTTTCTGCTCTGACAATCTCTAATTGAAGAGCAGAACATTCATTTTAAAGTATGACAGGTGAAAGGCTTGTTTAAAAATATAAATAAACATTAATTAGCTATAAACATGACAGCCACAGACTTGTTTCCTGCTGGGACCATCTGAGAGGTGGGTGAGAAACAGCTGAGGACTAAATGCTATTCACTGTGTTACAAAGCTCTCTAATGGGCTCAACATCACCCTTTAGTTACCTGCAAGGCTATATTTAACCAGCCTCCTGCTGGCAGAAAAAGCACTGCCACTTACTCCAGACTCTGTCCTTTACAGGGAAGACTTCCACTGGGTCCAGATTAACTCTCGATCTTTAATGTTGGAGATTAATGGCAAAACTGCCCAACGTCTGACTAAAGAAAATGTTTTCTGAGTCACTAGGAAGCCATTTTATGATAGCTCAGAAGTTCTATCTATTCCAGATGCTACTCAGGCATTTACCTATTTGTGGGTAGATTAATATGAGCTCCCAGGATCAATGAGAATATGGGGAAGTGAGAGAAAACAGTACCCTGATAGTTCTGGGGATTGCTAAAGATGAGACAAATCATTGCGTTTATAGGCAACATGGTAATATTCACAATTGTTTCATCTATCCACCCATCCATCCTTCTATCCATGCATCCATCATCCATCCATCCACCCATCCATCAGCCTATCCATCTGTCCATGCATGCATTCATCTGTCATCCATCCATCCACCCCCTCATCTGGAAATCGCTCATTTGTCCATTCATTTACACCATAGATGTGTAATCATTATACTAGGGGACAGGGATACAAAGCCAATTTAAAAGGAAAAGTCTGTCCTATTCTTACGGGAACACAGTTAACTTTGAAAGAAAGTGGACTCATTTCTTCAAATATACCAATATGATACTACAGGGTGCAGACAAAGGCCCATGCAAGGTATTGTTGGAACACAAATGAAGGGTTGAGTCATTTTCTCTCAGGGCCATAGCAAAACTAGAGACTGTAGGTACCACCATTTGAGCTTAACTTGAAGTAAAAGAAAGAATTTCTCCTGGTAAAGACCTAGTAAAACAGAGAAATATTCTTTCTTCAAAAGGTATTTAGCCATCACTGACCTCTTTGGTCTTCTTCCTTGTAAAATTGGAGATATGGTGAGTTTTCTATTCATGGAGTCACTGCATAGGGTAAAGGAAAGAAGCTTTTCACTTAACTGGTCGCAAAAACTTATCTGAAATCTCCAGACCTTTTTGTAATGTTTTTTAATTTTCTTGAACCCAGATTTTTGCTCTTTCTGTTTGTTACATAGTCCGGATTTTGGATGCAAAAGCCTGAACACAGCAAATTTTAATTATTCATACACTGGAATATTATTCAGTAACCAAAAAAAAAAATCTGAACTACTGATATACTCCAAACATGACTGGATTTCAGGAACATTATGTTGAGTGAAAGAAATTGGACACTAATGACTACACATTCTGTACTTAAAGTTTAAAATCAGTAAAAGTAGTTTTTGAAGGTAGAAATTAGAACAGTTTTTGCCTCTAAGGAAGGATACTGAATACCAGAGTTAGGAGGGAATGTTTAGATTAGTGGACACATTCTATATCATGAATGTGGGTAGTCACTTCTATGTATTCAGGACCTGTGCTTTTTACTGTAGATATACATTCATGAAATTTAAAAAATGTTAACAATAAACAAATACAGGATTACAGAGCTTTAAAATGCAACTAGGAGACACAGAGACGGCCCAAAATAAGAGTGAACAAACTAGAGTGCTGCAAGTCAAATGAAAGAATACATCTTTGTCAAAACTGAATAGAAACACTGTAGAAGAAGATGTGTTTAGAAGTCAGCAAAACCAAATCAAGAGATAAAGCCTGCCAACAGGGAATCCCAGAGGTACAGACAAGCTGTGCAGTCAGCTCATGGGAGGCATTGAACCCATTCTTCCTTGTGCAGTTCTCCATTAAGGGTCAGGAGGTCCTTGGCCAAGGAGGCAGTCAAGAAGAGCTTTGGCAGTGGAAGAAAGCTCTTAGGTTAGAGTGAGCTCCCAGGGAGCCAGGTGGACAGCCTCTTCTGAGCTGCCATGTTGCAGCTGGCCTGGCCCTTGGGCTGCTGTGAAGAATTGGCGCTTCAGAGTTAGGAGAGCTATCGATTCTCACCCTCTGGGCTCTGGCTATGTGAGTGTGTGTTGGTAAAAGGATTTCAGTGAGCTTTGAAGAGCTCATTGATTTCTGTTTACAATGCACAGGAACTGGGCTGCCTTCTGCCATGGGAAGGGGCTAGCATATTTTTTCTTTTCTTTTTTCTAGGGCCCATTGAAATGGAATTTTTAGCTACTTAAATTATTTTCCTGGTCTTCTTTTATCCCTCTGGCATGTGTTTTTAGTTGAATCAGCTTCTTTTTAAAAGAGACACAGAAGAAGAAGGGGAAAGTGGATAGTGTTTCCCTTCCTAAACCCTTGTCTCCAATAGTTTCACGATGCTCTGGATCATAGTTTATTTTATCTGTGCCATATTCCTCAGAAGTGGTAGAAGAACAAGGCTTATTTTAGCTTATTTTCAATGCTTTGTGCTAAGGGACTAAATCTAGAATGTTTTTTTTTTTTTTTTTGTGTGTGTGTGTGTGTGTTTGTTTTTTGGAGGGGAAATAAATAAATAAATAAAATTTGACTCTGTATATTTATTTGCAATTGTTTGTATGCTATTAGAGGTAACAGTAAAACAATATATCAAAATCCACATTTGGGTATGTATATTTTTACTGATACAGATAATCTACATTTAAATCAATTGCTAAACATTTTTGAATAAAGATATGTTGAAAAACAAACTTCATTTTCCCTCACTTAGTATCCTCAATGTACCTTCTCTGTATCACAGGGGCTGGAAATCTGGTGTCTTCCACATACCTCAGGGAAGGCCATTTAGATTTTTCAAAGAGGTTTAAACAAATTTCGTATTTTTCATTTCTCATGGGATGGAATGAGGTGAGAAGATGACGTAAAGGGGAAAATGAGGGAAGTTGCCTCGATCGGTGTTTCCCTTCAGGTTTTAGTGAAAGTGCCTCTCGCTAGAGCTGGGAGAAAAGCAGGGTGTGAGGAGTGGGAAAAGGAGGAAAAAAATGTTTGGAGATCAGGCCAAGTAAGCTAGCTTTCCATGAGGCTGTTCTCCATTGGGGGGGGGGGCAGAAGTCAAAACAGGCTTTAGATGTAGACTTGGAGAGGACCTAGAGGTGCTCTGTCTGCCTAACATGTACATCCCAGGAGAACGATTAATGAGTAGAGCAAGTAGCAATGATCCTGGCCAGAGGTGTTGTCCATAGGGCTCATAGTTCTGATACCATAAAGTGAGAGTTGTCCAGAGCAAAGCACGAAACATCAAGGCAACCAACAGTTCTCAAAGATAGGAATACAAATCAGGAAGCTGAGGTAAGTCTCCTTTCCTAGCAGGGTAGGTCTGGTGGTGAGTGAACATTCACACTCCCCTAGCCTGAGAATTCACTTTCACAACTTGGAGAACTATTATATTTTGAAAAGAATAGTCTACATTTTATCTTCTGGTAAAAGCAGAGGTTCCCAATAACCCATCTGTACTGATAGGACTTGGCATACAAAATGATAGTCTAATCCTTCTACTTGAGGCCTTCGGTACCTGCCACTGAGCAAGACAGATGCAAAGGCCTCACCCACACTGACAGGTTGCAGGACTATGTCTACTGGTGGCATCCAGGCTGCTGCTTCTCAGCTTCAATGTCTGTAAATGGGGAAAAGAAACTCTTTTCACTCTTGTGGTACCTGCCAGCGGCTCAATGTACATTGCCCTCTAGAGTGTGGAGCTTACTTCTCATAGACGGCTGGCCAGGCAGAGATGGAGAGCAGAAAACAGCTACTCAGGCCAAGCCAGCAGTTCACTCTTAATTTTATTGATAACTTGAAATGTAGCTCTTTATTGTGGAGCCAATGTTTTATTTTGGGAAATTTTTGAACCCCAAATGATCAGAGTTTGAGATTTAACATGTCTCTTTTGAATGAGCAGTCAAGGGTAAGTTGCTTAACTTCCTTTAACCTTAGAAGAGGTTGAATGTCAGCTGAAAAACTTGCATAGTATTTTCCTTTCAAGACTTTTAATTAGCAAATTATAGATGTGTGTAAAATCTTAGCATGGTGCTGGCACATCATGGACATCTAAATAAATAGCAAGTGTTAAAATTATTATGACTTACCAGAGAGGTTTAGATATAAAGCAAAGCCACCTGTTAGACTATGTTTTTTGTATTAGTTTACATGAGCTTTTTCAATGTAATTGAAATATTTTGGAAAGAAGGACATTATAATATACAAACCCAGGATGGCAGAAAACCTCCTCTACCATTTTATAGTATATAATCAAGGTTTTTACTTTGAACAGTCTCATAAACTAATTATTGGCTCACTCTGCTGAGTTTAATATAAAAGTATAATATTTAATTTAAAAATATAATATTCTTTTCTAAGACTATGTTAGAACGTTGGTCTACATGGCCCAATTTAAGTGAAAGACTCTTTTGGGGGGAAACGGAATAGATCATTAAACCCCCTTTCAGGTGCTTGTAAGCATAAACTCCACATGTGTCTCTTGTGGTTAACCTCACCTATGACTACATGTTGCTAATAACTCAGATGAAACATTTACCAAGGTGAGAGTAAAATTGGCTCTCTATATCCCTGTGTTTCACATCCACAGATTCAACCAACTGTGGGTTGAAAATATTCAGAAGAAAAAAATGCATCTGTACTGAACATGTATAGATTTTTTCTTATCATCATTCCCTAAACAATTCAATATGTAGTATAATGTATATTTATGAAGTATTTGCATTGTATTTAGATATTAAAAGTAATCTAGAAATGATTTAAAATATGCAAGAGAATATTTATAGGTTATATGCAAATACTGTGCTATTTTATATAAGGAACTTGAGTATTCATGGATTTTGGTATCCATTGGGAGTCCAGGAACCCATACCTTGCAGATACCTAGGGACAACTATGTGGCAGTTGACAAAATAACTGGGAAATAGAATCTTGTAAACTGGGCTCTTAGAAGGTAATTGAACATGTCACCAATATCATTCTCTCAAAGAGATGTTTACCCCATTCAGAAACTTGGACCGAATGCTGTCTGCACAGTATTATGCACAAGTGGAATCTTCAGGGCTTTTTAATAAGCCTTGTTTTGGTTTAATTGAAAGTGTTGCTTTTTTGGGTTGCCACCATATTCTCAGGAATTTGTGTCCTCTCAGCTCCAGCCTTTCCTTCATTTTCCCATGGCAATGGTATAAATAATGTAGTGGTCTTGCTGCTGGGCAAGAGGAACGAGACCCAGATGTCAGGAATGGAAAGCATAGCAGTGCAGAGCCGGCAAAGCAGAGCAGTAAACACAATCAGGGATAGGTGAGCCATGGGGAGCAGGAGACCAGTGAGGGAGTCGTTTGAAATAGGATGGAGTAACCTCTTGAACAAGGGGCTAAATTAAATTGCAGAAGATTCAGAATGAGATCAATGGAGGCAGAGAAAGAATGAAGGATGAAGGATGAAGACCATATGATGTGGTCCTGATCACATTCTTGGCTGAGTAAGAAATGACGGAACTCATGTTTGCATGAATTAAATTAACCTTGCAATTTAGCTCAGAGAGGAATTCCATAAAAAGGTCTTAGGAAGATGTATAAGAGCTTGGTTTCAAAACCATAATACAATCCAACCATATACTTGGCTGATGAATAAAGTGAGACACAGAAAGAGGACTCAGTTTAGCCATGGATCAGAAGCTAAGTACTCCTGCTCAAACAAAACCAAATTAAGCTACAAAACACATTTAAATTTGCGTCTATTACTGTGTCCTTGCCTGGGGAAAAGCATGATCTTTGCCTATTCATTTAATCCTGAAGTCCAGGTATCATTCATAACCTCTTCCTCCTTAGCCTCTAATCCATCCAGTCTCCAAACCCTGTAAATTTTACTCTTCGCTCTCATAAAATGTCCTTTCTGTACATATTTTCTCTACTACCTTAAGCAAGGCTTTTGCCATCTCTTGTCCGGCCTCAGTCCCTCCAGTTCATTCCTAACACTCCTGATCTAATGATCTGAGTTTTTCTCCTCCTTGCTCAAAGGCTTCTTCAGCACCTACAGAATGGCATACCAGTGTATTAATGGTCTGCCTACTACTTATATACTTAAGAGCCTATCTTCTTTTATTGTATGCTCTGTATCTTGAATTATTGCAGTTCCTCAAATGCATAGCTCATTTACCCCATTTTCCATTTACTTGGTAATATTCATCTTTGGTATAACACCCTTATCAATCCCAGGACCAGGACAGCATATGCCTTTGGGATGCCATTCATTTGATGTGCAGTGTGAACACTGCCCCTCAGATGTGTGCAACATGTCCTTAATTGGACTCCCAGAGATGCCCATGCTTATCTCTATGTTAGCTCTCCACTGCTTTACATACAACCATGTGCTGGCTTTGCTGGATCATCCCAACAAAGCTCCTGGATGAGGCAATACAGAAAAATATTTTAAAACACTGCCTCTGAATTAGGGCAAATTGAAGTTCAAAAATTTAATAGCACACTTGATAGCAGTGCAAGCTTGGGAGAGTTATTATTTTATCTAAAATTTGTTGTTCTTAACTACAAAATGGGGACATCTACTTCATCACAGCATAATCTATATTATTATATGTAAAACAATTTATATAACATCCACCATTGAAGTTTTTACTACTGCATAATTACTAGGTTATATTTTTGTTAGGTTTTAAGCACAACATCTGGAAGTTCATAAATCTTCAATAAATTAATTATCATTATTGTTGCTATGGAGGGAGGATTGTGTTATATTACAACTTTAATTTCTCCTGCCATATAGCAGCTCACAGGGAATATTAGTTGAATTAATTGACAAGTAAACAAGTTGGGACTATTGATTAACCTGTAGATATTAGAGAGCCCTTACCAGGCACATTTTCTATTAACCTGATGCAGAAATTTACTGGAAGAACATATCAGTATTTTACCTTCCAGTAGAAAAGAAATAGCTTCCTCAACTGGAATAACGTGATAATTTGTCTTGTAATTGCCCCCTGCAATTTGGAGGAACACATGTTTCTTATAATTAACAGGCATTTATTTTTAGGGATGTCATTGGAGCAACAAGCAGAACAATTCTCCTTCTCCTTCATTCTGCACCCTCAGAGGCCACTAGAACTCGTAGGGCTTAGCAGTGCTCATTCCCCAGGTGAATAGGTCTATAATTTGTCATTTACCTTAGCTTTCCGAGTCTGTAAGGATCTGAAAATAAATAAATAAATAAATAAATAAACAAATAAATAAAAGCTCTTTTTTTTTTTTCCAGTTGAATTCAGCATTTAAGGCATGCCTGTCACCAAGTCAGCAAAACTTCAGCTTTATTGAGAAATCTGTTGCTAAGACACAATCTGAATTTGTTTGCATACTTTTCTTAAGAATGTTGGGTATTTATGCACAAAGAGGAACTGAGGTATAAGAAATAAAGGTTGGTAGAAATTTCAGGATGGTAGAGGATTAAACCTCAAATTATTTTATTGGTTCCTGTAGACCAGGAGTTTTCAAAGGATGGTTCTGAGACCAGGGCTATCAACATCACTTGGGAACCTGTTAGAAATGTGGATTCTTGGGCTTGCCTCAGATTTACTTGAATCACAGAATTGCTGGGGTAGTGCTCAGTTCAGTGATCTGCTTTAACAATGCTTCCAGGCTCCCGGTTGCTTATTACTGTTTGAGACCCATTGCTCCAGAGTCCAGACTAGAATATTATGAAAGCTTCATTAATCAGTGGAAATGGCAAAAGGGGAGAGTATTCCCTTTCCTTAAAAATCCTGAGATGACCTCACCTGAGGCAGATGCCTTGATAGAAAATATTTCTTTTAAGACCTATCATACCTACCCTACTTTACTGCTCTGAGTTAATTAACTAGGGCCCAATATCAGCATAAAACTAGAAATAAGTACTCCCTATGACCTAGGAGGAAATAACTTGCATACCAAAAGAATTATAAGCTTTTGAAAACACATCACCAGAAACATGGCAACGTATGTACAAATGGATTCTAGGGGTACTTTACTAACAAGGGCAGAACAGACTGCTGGATATTGACTGCCTTCATCGGTATGAATACACAATTTAGAGTTAATCTGTCAACTTGAACAGCTAGTGGTGGATCTAACAGCTCAATTTGTTGCTTGACTGAATATTGTGCTTGACAGTAGCCTACAATCAGTCAGGTTGAGATCCTAGAGCTCCCTGGCATAATGGGAGCAGGCAACCAAAGTTTTAGGGAGCTGGTGATAGGTACTGAGTTTATATTGTAAGACCTGCCCACCCACCTTTCTTCTTTCAGAGGGCTTGGAAGATAACTCTGTCTACCAAGATAGTGAAAATACACAAGTGAGCAGAGCATCTCCATCCATGAAAAACTGTAGTTATCTTTGAAGGCCAGAGGGATGCTACCTTTGAGGCGAGGTCTTTTTGGGTACCAGGGATTGAGCTCAGGGGTGCTTGGACACTAAGCCACATCCCCAGCCCTATTTTGTATTTTATTTAGAGGCAGGAGTCTCACTGAGTTGCTTAGCACCTTGCTTTTGCTGAGGCTGGCTTTTAACTCGTGCTCCTCGTGCTTCAGCCTCCTGAGCCGCTGGGATAACAGGTGTGCACCACTGTGCCTGGCTAAGAAAAGATCTTTGATTTTCATATACAGTATGGAATCTCTGAGTAAAAGAGGCCAAGTGGTAGCACTTAACCATCAAAGATAAGATTAATACATAAATTATCACAACCCCCTTTATCCCAGATAATATTTCTTGTTCAAGCATCTACTTTCACTGATAATTAATATAGCTATTCCAACTTTCTTTTGTTCATTGTTTGCATAGTATATATTTTTACTTTTAACTCATCCATTAATCTTACATTTAAGATGGATTTCCCATAGATGGAATATGTTTGATATTGCTTCTGTATCCAATCGGACATTCTTTGCCTTTTAATTAGTACATTTTGACCATTAACGTTAAATGAAACATGTGATATGTTGAAACTGGGATTTATAATTTTGCTAGCTATTTTTATATGTTTAATTTATTTTTAGCATTGTCTATTACAATTTCTCTTGCATTACTTGAGAATTTTTATTAATCAAATTTATCTATGCGTGAACTAGTACTTATGTTCTTTAAAAACATTTTATTGTTCACTCTATTGTTTATAATATCCATCTTTAATTAAACAGAGTCTACCTTCAGATAATATACTGCTTCATGTATACTATAAAGACTCTGTAGCAGTATATATCCACTTTATATTTTCTGCTATTTATTTTAATACATTTATTTTTCATAGGCTATGACCATTCTCTGCACTGTTGCCACTCTGCTTTAGACCATCCATTATGTTTTAAAGAAATTAAAACCAATAATGAAGGGAAACTATTTTGCCTTCATGTGTTTTATTTCTTAGTGCTTTCCAAGTGCATTGATTCAAAGAGACTGTGGCTTTTTGAAACCAAAATGATCTTTGGACCCTCAAACTTTTCCACATCAGGAATCAGAAAAGCTCAGTGCTTGAACTCAAAAGGGGCTGTATTCTTCGGTAAGTTTTTCATGTGTGGCCAAGAAGGAAAATGGAAAACTAAGCAGATCTCAAGGGTAGAGTAAAGATCTATAGAGAAAAAAATACTGGTGAGCTGCTGATAGGAGCAGAATCAGTTCTTAACTAGCCAGCCCTGCCTGCAGATCTAGGCACGTCCCAAGTCTGCCTGGAAGCACTGCACAATTGTTTTGGACAATAAACTGCCCTGTTTGTCCAATTTAGTCCCTCCAAACATGAGTGTTTATTGGGGATATTGTTTCATTATTCAACCATGTGTGTAGGTGTTTGGAAAGCACAAGATTTGCCTTTATTGTTTAGGGATCAGAAGTTATGTTTGGAATGTAAAGACTGAAATGAGATCTTGTACTGAAAGTCACTTACTGTGATATGGTGGAACATTCAGTGTATCTTCCTTGGGGAGGAAATGAGAGCATTTATCTGTAGGATGGAGGGGAGCATATATAGTTAGACTAAAACAAAAAATGATCATAGCACTTTGCTTTTGTTGCTTAATAAACCACCCCAGAATTTAGTGGCTGAAACAAAATCTATGCATTATTTTTAATGATTCTAAGTGAGAGTCATCCAGGTAAACTTGATAATTTCCCTGAGGCTGGATACTCTAAGGTGGATTCATTTCCTTGTCTGCTGTTGGCTTGATATCAGGTAGGAAAATGTGGATGTTGACAGCATGTCTCTCATACTCCAGCAGGCTAGCCAGGGCTTGTTCACATGGCATTGTTGCAGGGTTCCCAGCAACATCAGGAAAATTAACCCAAGTGCAAGTGCTTTATAATCTTCTGCTTGCATCATTATTATTGGCCAAAATATGCCATATAGCTCTTAGTGGTAATGGAACACAGTTTATTGTCAAGGTACACATGTATGCAGACCTGGAAATAATTTATGGTCATCTTTCTAAATTTTATTATTTTTCTTACTGTATAGGAGAAATTATTTCTCCTATAAGATGATAAGGTTGGCTTTGATGACAAGAGTGACTTTGATTGATGGAATGTGAGCAGAGATGATGTTCAGTAAAAGCTTTAACAACCATTGCATGATTCTAACTTTGACATTTTTGTTCACTCTACCACAAAAATAGCATGTCCCAAATTAGGGCTTCTCCTTTAGCTTATATCCTAGAATGAAGTCATGCAGAGCAGTGTCACAGCTGATCTGTAACATGAATAAAAAATAAACCTTTGTTTGGAAAGCCATTGAGTCTTAGTGGTCATTCCGCACCACACCAGAACCTAGAGAAAAAGAGTGATTTATTAACTTCTATTTGTGTATATTTAATCCTTGTTTTAAAAATGGATCTCTCCTATTGACTTTTTAAATTATTTAAAACTCTCATATATATTTTAAGATGCCCTTGTTCCTATTTTCTCTTCGAGCTCTGACCCTGTCTCCTCACAGTCACAGGGAAATTTCTCAGAAGCAAAATTCATGACTTCCATTTCCTCACATTCCTAAAATCCCTGCAATCTACATTCTTCCCTGATAACTCCATCAGTGTAACTCTTGCCAAAGTCACCAGGGATCCCCACATGGCTCTTCTGCTGAGTAAACAGTAACTACCTGAGCAAGGTGACATTTGAACTTTTAAGAAACCAGAGAACCTGGCCTGGATTTATTTTCTCCTTTGGCTGCTGCAGGTCTTCTGTGATTTCCATGGCCATTCCCAAAAGAAGAACGTGTTCCTGTATGGTTGCAGTGTCAAGGAGACCCTGTGGCAAGCAGGCTGCACCGTGAGTGCATCTACTCTCTTGGAGGATGTCAGCTACAGGGTGAGTCACTGGGGAAAAATGACAAAACATACTTTATGACCAGTCTTACCTTTGTGACCTGTGTACCACCCATTTTTTTTTTTTCTAAACAATCATTTTGGTTTCTTTAATGATGAGGTAGTAATACAAGAAGGTGGGAATCTTGTGTTGAATAATGGCTTACTATTTGGTTGCTTTGCCTCTGTGTTCTATGACATGATGTGCAATAAAGGTCATGATAATTAGAGAAAGGAAGCTTAATTTTAATATCTGACTTTACAATTATTAACTGTGTGACTATGAGTCATTAACATTACCTCTCTGAACTACCATTCTGTCATCTGTAAAATGAAGATAATAAAAATACTGCCTGTATTACATAGATTATGGAAGGAACACAATGATATTGCATACAAAGGACCTTAAATAAGTATGAAGGGCTAAATAAATTAAAGGACTTAAACCATCAACATCTCTCTATATGAGCATTCTATAACAAGCAGAGCAGTAATCCATTGAAACTAATTCTATTTTATCAGGTTCCAGTGTTTAGAGCTTCACTGTTAAACCTGAACCAACTAGGAAGTTAAGGAGGAGTAAATAAGGGAGGGCTTTTTATTATCAGGATAAAGAAAACAAGCCATTGTTAACTGAGCAAAATAAAACTGGCCTTTGTTTCAAATTTATGTTGAAAAGGAAGAAAATTAGGGTGGTGGTTACTGCTTCTAAATCTGTTCTGAATATTGCAATTTACTGTGTATGAAACAGCTTCATACTCAAAATTATTAGCTGTCTTAAAAATGGTAAAAGTCCACCAAACTATTCTTCATCTGGAAATACTTTCCCTGTTCCTTGGATTTCTTCTGCCCTTCTTTACCTATGCCCATCAGAAATTGGCTGCTGATGATCAGTACAGTTATCCCAGGGCTATTATTGCAGGATCAACAGTTTATCTGCAATGGCCTCTTTGGTCTAAGACTCAACCAGAGTGACAAGAAGCTTAACTACTTATTCTTACCTAGGAAACTGGTTTAGAAAATCAAAATATTTATTTGAGCAGCTCATGACAACCTGCACAAAAATTTCTCTTAGGCATAGTTTGCTTTGAACAACAATAACAAAACCTCCTAACAGTATAATCTGAAATATAGTCAGTATGTCCCTTACCACTCCTTTTCCAAGAGAACGTAACAGTGTTCATGGATGATTTGAAGAAATAGAAACTTAAGATATCTCCTGTAAAAAGCTGACATGGAATGGGGCAGAGGCTAGGTATCATTGTCAATTACAGTATGGATTATTAGCCTCTGTACTTCAATTTCAGTAAATGGATCATGCTACTTAATTAACAAACTTGATGAATACTCTGAGGCGTAGTATGGTGTCAGGCAATGTGTGAGGCATAACATGACAGGTGGATATGCCATAACCTCTGCCCTTGAGGATAAACACAGTAGTATTTAATAGCAATGCTATTTGAAAGACTTATCCTTCTGAGCATGGTGGCACATGTCTGTTATCCCAGCAACTGAGAAGGCTGAGTCAGGAGGGCTGAAAATTGGAGGCCAACCAGGGCAACTTGGACCCCATCTCAAAACAAAATGTAAAAAGGGCTGGAAGTATAGCTCCGTTTTAAACCATCACTAGGTTCAAATTTCCAGTATGAAAGAAAGGAAGGAAGAAAGGGAAGAAGGAAAGAAGGAAGACTAGTCCATCTGAACACTAATATGATCTATTAATTGGAGTGCAACAGCTGCCTGAGTCTCAGTTTTCTCCCTTGTCAAATGAGAGGGTCAAAGTTTAAAAGTAATTTATTAAATTAATTCCATTGATGCTCTAGAGTTCTTTGAAGTTGATTCATGAGATACTATTAGATATGTGGAAGAAGTCAGGTGAGTAAGGTTTTGGCCCCCACCCTTACTTTCAACCTAAACTATCTTGTTTTTTGGGTCCTGAATACGTAGCTCCTTCCATCACTGACAATCTGACATCACTGATCTATAAATAACAACCTGGATTGTGGTGATTTGCGTAACATGTTTCTTTGTATGTGTGTCTGTTTGCAAATGGATCTTTTCAGAATCACAAGGACTCATTTTATTGATGAGGAAACTTAGACACAGGGAAGAATGTTTGTGTAAGATGTTAATGTAATGTTACAGTAATGACACTTGCCGGAGTCAATAGCCCTAGAGGCTTTCTATATTGACATCTAAAATGCAACAATTCTAAACATGTTTCTTGTCTTTAAGCATAAGTATTGGAGAGACAATTATATACTATATATATTCCATTATATTTTACATTTACTCTACAACATTTATCCAATTTTATTAATTATCTTAATGGAGCTACTTCTAGTTATGTTGGTATAAGTAGGTCAGCAAATTCTCTCTATAAAACACACATATAGAACAAATGACAAATTTGCCAAAATCAACCATTTTAAGATTCTAGGAATTAACCAAGAGCTGAGAAAAAAAAGAGAAACATTTGTTCTTGAAATTTGCTGGAGTTTCATTTAAGAGCAGCAGAAGTCTGTGACTTTCTGGATTGGGGCTGCTCTTGACCCTCTTTGTTTAATCATTAAAAAATGCAGTTTTAGCAATGCAAGGATGGACAAACACACACACACACACACACACACAGAGGGGGAGGGAGGGAGAGAGAGAGAGTTCCAGAAATTCATAGGTAAGATTTTTGAAATGAGAGAGCCATAGAAAGCTAATGTAAGATCTCTGCACATCCATATAAGAAAATGTGTGTCTGTGCAGGGGAGACCCAAGAAAGCACAGGAAATAGAAAATCCAAAGTAACTTGAGAACTGACCACAAACTTTGAAAGTTCTCCCAATCTAAATACAAATCAAGCAACAAAGAAGGATATTTTATGGGCTGAAGATGTTTGAGTACAACTTCTGTCAAAATCATTGGCTAATCAATCGGCTTAGCAGACATAGATAACAAGATAAAAAAATTAAATATTTAAAAAAGCATGAGGAGACATCAGTGACGTTCACTTCAGAAGAGGAAAAGGACAAAGCTTCTGCAGATTAATTCAGAAAAGTGAAAACAATTTTAAATAACATTTAGAAAAGTAAAATAGTGTCCAGAGGTGCTATTAAATATAATATAGAATGTCCCATTTTTCAATAAAAAATTACAACACTGATAAAGAATGAAGAGTGGGTGATTTATACTCAGGAAAGAGTGCTGTTGGTAGAAATTGACTTGTATGGGCCATGATGTTGAATTTCTCAGAAACAATTTCAATATAACTATTAAAGTATATAAAAATATTAAAGAAAACTATTCCAAGGTTAATACAAAATATGATGATAATGGTTCAACATAGAAGGAATAGATAATTAGAAACAAAAAAGGAAGGAAAGTCCTATAACAAACATGAAAATTTGCTGGATAGAATCATTAGCAGATACCAGGATAATGAATCAGTAAATGTGATGGTCTATCTAAATTTATTCAACTCAAAAAACAGAGGGGAAAAAAGATTAAATTAAAGGAAAGAGTCTTATAAACTTATAAGAAAACATCAAACATAGCAATCAACATGCAACAGGAGATAGTAAAAGAGTGAAATATACCTAGAAAAATATTTGAGGAAATAATGACTAAAGAAGAAGGCCATATTGGAAAAGCAAAATAATAATAATAATAATAATAATAATAATAATAATAATAAATAGATATGTACATAAAATAAGTAGCAAAATTGCAGATATAAGTTCAGAAATATATAAACAATTACATTAAATATAAATGCTAAAACATTTTTTCAAAAGGCAGAGGCTTTAAGATTTATTAAAAATAAAATTTAGTTTGCTATCTGTGAAATACTTTTTTATTTTTAATATTTTTTTAGTTGTCAATGGATCTTTATTTTATTTATTTATTATTTTTTTGTGGTGCTGAGAATCAAACCCAGTACAACCCCAACCAGAGAGACATGCTTTTGTTTCATAACACAAAAAAAGTAAAAAAATAAAGGATGGGGAAAAGATACCTAAAGTATAACCATAACAAAAAATGAAGTAGTTATATTGATATAATACAAAATAGACTTAAAAAAAGAAATATTCCTAGGTATAAGAGTGGCAATTGATAATACTGAAAGGAGTAGTTCATCAGAATAACATGATAATTATCAATCTCTGTGTACATATTACTCCCAAATACACAAAACAAAAATAGAATTAAAAATATATGTTAAAAATTCAGTAAAAATGGCTGGATATATTAATATTAGTCTCTCAATAAGTGATAGACTGACTAAACAGAAAATTAGTAATTCTAGAGAATACTTGACCTAACTCATTACATGCATAATACTTTTCCTCAAAACAAAAGAAGACATAATTTTTTTGAATCCACAACAAGAACTCTCCAGGATATACCCTATTATAGGCTACAACACAAATGTTGATAGGTCTTTAAAAAATGAAAACATAAAATATTTTCACCAGCCACAACATAATTAAATTTTAAATCAATTTAGTAAGAAATATGGGATATCACTGGATATATGGAAATTGAACAGCTTGCTTTAAATTAAATCATTGGACAAATAGGAAATATGAAGGAAAATTAGAAAATATCTTGAACTAAATAAAAGTAAAAACAATATATCAATTTTGTGGCATGCATCTAAAATGCATAGCTTTGAATGCTTATATTAGAAAGATAGAAAGATCTAAAATCTGTAATCTTAGCTTTCACATTTATAATCAAGAAAAAGAAGAGCAATTAAAATCCTAGGTAAGCATAAGAAAGAAAAAAAAGTAAAGACCAAAATTAAAATTGATGAAACAAAAATAATTCAAACAATAGAAAAACCATAGTCATAGTTTTGCTTTTTAAAGTGATTAACAAGATGATAACACTTTAGCAAAAATTACTAAGGAAAGAAAGACAACACAAACTACAAAAATTAAGAATGAGAGAAAGGGTATCATAGAGAACATCAATATAAAAAAGGATTTTATTAACAACTATATGCCAACAGGTGGGTAAATTCTTTACATGACATAAACTACCAAAATTGACTCAAGAAGTCAGAGAATTGGAGAAGCTATTTTAAGGGAATAAAGTGAATTAGTAATTAAAGATCTGTCCTCAAATGAAATCCTAAGCCTAAATGGCTTTGTTGGCAAAATTTATGAAACACTTAAGAAATAATTTTTAATTGTAAAAAGTTATTCTTTCAGAAAATAGAGAAGAAACACTTGCCAACTCATTTTATGAGGCCTCTGTTACGCTGATACCAAAACCAGAAAAAGACATCATAAGAAAAGAAGGCTACACCATAATATCTCTTACAAACACCTATGCAAAAGTTCTCTACAAAATATTAACAGATCAAACCCAGCAGCATGTAAAATTTATTCTTCACTGTGATGAAGTGAGTTATATCTCATGAATACAAGATTAGTATAAAATTAAAAGTCAAATACTCTTGTATTCCTGGTACTTAAACAAGTGGCAAAAACCCACATCATTATCTCAATATATGCAGAAAAAACATCTGATATAACTGAACATTCATTTAAAATAAAATCCCATAACAAACTAGGAATAGAAAGGGAATTTTTTCAACTTGAAACTGAGCATCTGAAAAATAATGTGATAGCTATCATCGTATTTAATGGTAAAAGCCTGATGTTTTCTCCATAAGTTCTGGAATAAGATAAGACCATTTTCTCCTGCTACTTCTCTTCAGCATTGGACTAGAAATTCTAGATGGCACAATAAAGCAAGCAAAATATTAAGAATCATATTAGAAAAAAGAAAAAACCACCTTTACTTACAGGAAATATAGTATTTTATGTAGAAAAGTTTCAGGAGAGTTTACAAAATAAACTACTGAAACTAGGGAGCAAATTTAGCAAAAAAGCAAGATACATGATTGATGTAAAAATCAGTATTACTTAATGTAAAAACAGTGAATAATCCAAAAGAAGATTAAGAAAAAATCCCATACATATCAAAACTATTAAGACAGTTAAGAATAGATTTAACAAAGAAAAGTGCATTATATCTGAGAACTGCAAAACTCTGTTGAGAAAATTTAGAGACCTAAATAAATAGAAAGCAATACCAAATTAATGGATTAGGAATGTCAATATTCTTAAGATGGTTGTTTTTCCAAAGATCTTCTATACATTCAGTACATTTCTTATCAATCAAAATTCTGGCAGGACTTTTTAAAAAAATTTTAATTAAATTATTTATTTTTCTAATTTTTTATATATGACAGCAAAATGAAATTCATTTCATATTACATATACAGAGCACAATTTTTCAAGTCACTGTTTGAATACAAAGTATTTTCACACCATTTGTTTCTTCATATATGTACTTAGGGAATTGATGTCTAACTCATTCCACTGACTTTTGTTCTCCTATACCCTCTCCCTTTCTCTCCTTCCCCTTTGTCCTATCTAAGTTCCTCTATTCCTCCCATGCTCCACCCCTCCATTCCCATTATGAGTCAGAATCCTCATATCAAAGAAAACATTGGGCCTTTGGTTTTTTGGGATTGGCTTACTTCACTAAGCATTGCGTTCTATAACTCCATTCATTTACCTGCAAATGCCATGGTGTTATTCTCTTTCAGTGCTGAGTAGTATTCCATTTTGTATATACAAAATGTTCCCTATCCATTCATCTACAGAAGGGCATCTGCATTCGCTCTACAGTTTAGCTATTGTGAATTGTACTGTTATAAACATTGATGTGGCTGTGTCCCTGTAGTATGATGTTTTTAAGTCCTTTGGGTATAAACCAAGGAGTAGGATAGCTGGGTCAAATGGTGGTTTCATTCCAATTTTTCAAGGAATCTCCATACTACTTTCCAGATTGGCTGCACCAATTTGCAGACCCACCAGAAATGTATGAGTGTGCTTTTCCCCACATCTTCGCCAACACTTATTGTTGTTTGTATTCTTGATAGCTCCCATTCTGACTGGAGTAAGATAAAATCTTAAAGTAGTTTTGATTTGCATTTCTCTAATTGCTAGAGATGTTGAACATTTTTTCATATATTTCTTGATTGATTGTATGTCCACTTCTGAGAAGTATCTGTTCAGTTCCTTCGCCCATTTATTGATTGAGTTATTTGTTTTTTTTTTTTTTGGTGTTAAAATTTTTGAGTGCTTTATATATCCTAGAGATTAGTGCTCTGATGTCCTTGTGGTAAAGATTTGTTCCCATTCTGTAGGCTCTCTATTCACCTCACTGATTATTTCTTTTGCTAAGAAGAAGCTTTCTAATTTGAATCCATTCCATTTATTGATTCTTAGTTTTAATTCTTATGCTATATTTTTTCTTATTAAGAAAATTGGGGCCTAATCTGACATGATAGAGATTTGGGCCTGCTTTTTCTTCCATTAGGTGTAAGGTCTCTGGTTTAATTATAGGTCCTTGATCCACTTTGAGTTGAGTTTTGTGCATAGTGAGAGGTAGAGGTTTAATTTCAGTTTGTTACATGTAGATTTCCAGTTTTCCCAGTACCATTTGTTGAAGAGGCTATCTTGTGTCCAATAATATGAGATAACTGTATTTATGTGGGTTTGTCTTTGTGTCCTCTATTCTGTACCATTGGTCTACAATTCTATTTTGGTGCCAATACCATGCTGTTTTTGTTACTATTGCTCTGTAGTATAGTTTTAGGTCTGGAATAGGATGCCACCAGATTCACTTTTCTTGATAAAGATTGCTTTGTCTATTCTGGGTCTCTTGTTTTTCCAGATGAATTTCATGACTGCTTTTTCTGTTTATATGAGGAATGTCATTTGGATTTTGATTGGGATTGCATTGAATCTGTATAGTGCTTTTGGTAGAATGGTCATTTTTACAATATTAATTCTGGTCTATCCAATTACAAGATAGATCTTTCCATCTTCTAAGGTCTTCTTTAATTTCTTTCTTTAGCATTCTGCAGTTTTCATTGTAGAGGTCTTTTACCTCTTATCATTAAGTTCATTCCCAAGTATTTTATTTAATTTTTTGAGGCTACTGTAAATGGGGCAGTTTTCCTACTTTCTCTTTCTGAGGATTTGTCACTGATGTACTGAAATGCCTTTGATATATCAGTGTTGATTTTATATCCTGCTACTTTGCTGAATTCACTTACTAGTTCTAGAAGTTTTCTGGTGGAATTTTTTGGGTCTTCTAAGTAAATAATCATATTGTCAGCGAATAGAGATAATTTGAATTCTTTTCCTATTCATATCCCTTGAATTTTTTTCATCTGTCTAATAGCTCTGTCTAGAGATTCAAGAACTATGTTAAACAGAAGTGGTGAAAGAGGGCATCCCTGTCTTGTTCCAGTTTTTAGAGGGAATGCCTTCAATTTTTCTCCATTTAGAATGATGTTGGCCTGGGGCTTAGCATATATAGCTTTTACAATGTTGAGGTATGTTCCTGATAACTCTAGTTTTTCTAGTGTTTTGAACACTAAAGGGTGCTGTGTTTTTTTGAATGCTTTTTCTGTATTTATTAAAATGATCATATGATTCTTTAAGTCTATTGGTGTGATGAATTACATTTCTTGATTTCCTTATGTTAAATCAAACATGCATCCCTGGGATGAGTCCCACTTGATCGTGCGGTATGATTTTTTGATATGTTTTTGTATTCGATTTGCCAGATTTTATTGAGAATTTTTGCATCTGTGTTCATTAGAGATATTGGTCTGAAGTTTTCTTTTTTTTGATATGTCTTTGGTTTTGCAATCAGGTTGATATTGGCCTGATAGAATGTGTTTGGAAGTGTTCCCTCTTTTTCTATTTCATGAAATAGTTTGAGGAGTGTTGATGTTAGTTCTTCTTTAAAGGTCTTGTAGAACTCAGCTGTGTATTCATCTGGTCCTGGACTTTTCTTGGTTGGTAGGCTTCTGATGGTGTCTTCTATTTTCCTGCTTGAAACTGATCTGTTTAAATTGTGTATATCATCTTGATTTAGTTTGGACGTATCATATGCCTCTAGAAATTTGTTGATACCTTCAATATTTTCTATTTTATTTGAGTACAAATTTTCAAAATAATTTCTAATTATCTTCTGTATTTCTGTAGTGTCTGTTGTGATATTTCCTTTTTCATCATGTATGTTAGTAATTTGAGCTTTCTCTCTCCTTTTATTCATTCGAATGGATAAGGGCCTGTCAATTTTATTTATTTTTTCAAAACATAACTTTTTTTGTCCATATTTTCAATTGTTTCTTTTGTTTCAATTTCATTGATTTCAGCTCTGGTTTTAATTATTTGCTGTCTTCTACTGCTTTGGGGGTTGATTTGTTCTTTTTCTAGGGCTTTAAGATATAATGTTAGGTCATTTATTTGTTGACTTTTTTTTCTTTGAAGGAATGAACTCCATGTAATGTACTTTCCTCTTAGAATGGCTTTAATAGTGTCCCAGAGATTTCTGTGTGTTGTATCAGTTTTCTCATTTACCTCTAAGAATTTTTTAATCTCCTCTTTTATATCTTTTGCAACCCAT
This sequence comes from Marmota monax, assembly GCF_021218885.2. Taxonomy (NCBI): domain Eukaryota; kingdom Metazoa; phylum Chordata; class Mammalia; order Rodentia; family Sciuridae; genus Marmota; species Marmota monax. Next base: position 24,922,408 of record NW_026692254.1, read on the forward strand.
TGTTCATTCAATAGTGTATTTTTTAGTTTCCAGGTATTGGAGTAGATTTTATTTTATCATTGATTTCTAATGGTATTCCATTGTGGTTTGATAGAATGCAGGGTAGTATCTCTACTTTTTTGTAGGTACTAAGCATTGCTCTGTGACATAATATATGGTCTATTTTAGAGAAGGATGCATGTGCTGCTGAGAAGAAAGTGTATTCCCTCATTGATGGATAATATATTCTATATATGTCAGTTATGTCTATGTTATTGATTGTATTATTGAGTTCTGTAGTTTCTTTGTTAAACTTTTGTTTGGAAGATCTATCTAGTGGTGAAAAGGTGTGTTAAAATCACCCAGAATTATTATATTGTGATCTATTTGACTCTTGAACTTCAGAAGAGTTTGATTGATGAACATAGATGCTCCATTGTTTGGGGCATATCTATTTATAACTGTTATGTCTTTTTGATGTGTGGCTCCCTTAAGTAGTATGAAATGTCCCTCTTTAGACTTTTGTTGATATTGACAGGTTAATCTTAAAATTTGTATGGAAATGCAAAGAAACTGGAATTGCTAAAGCAATTTTGAAAGAGAAGAATGATATTTGAGGATTTAGTTTCTATTTCATAACTTACTGAAAAGCTACAGTAATCATGAAACTGTAGTATTGGCATAAAGACAGATATATAGATCAATGGAACAGAACAGACAGAGCTACAGCACACTCGCACATTGTAGTCAACTGGTCTTTGACAAACATGCCAAGGCAATTCAATGGGAGAAATATAGTTTACCCAGTAAATAGTGGTGGAACAACTGGTTAAGCACACGGAAAAATACAAATTTAGATACTGGACTCACATCATATACAAAATATAAGTTAAAATAGATTATAGACCTAAATGTAAGAACCAAGCTATAAAACATAAAGAATACTAACTACTAGAAAATCTTTGTATTTTTGGGTTCTCTAATCAAAGCTACCTTAGACAAAACACCCAAAGTATAATATACAGAAGAAAAAGTAGATAAGTTGGGCTTTATTCAATTTAAATTATTTTGCTCTCAAAAGACATTGTTAAGAAATTGGAAAGACAAACTTTAGTCGGGGAAAGTATTTGTAAATTATTTATTTGATAAAGGACTTGTATCTAGAATATATTAAGAATTTTGGGGCGTAATTCAATAGTTAAAATACAATAATCCATTTATAAAATGAGCCAAAGGAGTGATTGTACAATTAAACTAAGTTAATGTATAATTGGCTAATATGAATGATATTCATTATTGTTTCATTAGTAATTCCAAATTAAAATCACAACAGGATAGCACTACACCATCACTAGAATGATCAGAGTAAAAAAGACAGGAACCACCAAGTTTCAGAGACAGAGGAAATGTTAAATGGCCACTTTGGAAAACACTTTTTAAAAATTTCTTCATATTTAAAAAATTTCTTCATATTTTTAAACTACCACCCAACAATTTCTTGCCTATGTTTATGTCCAAGAGAAATGAACACATATAAGCAAAGTCTTGTACACGAATGCTCTAGCAACTTTATGCATAGCATCCCTACATAGAACACAAGCCATATCCACACCCCAACTTGTGAACAGATAAAGGACAATATATTCATGCAACTGAAATAGAATTAAAGTTTCAAACAACTGACACATGGAACATGAGTGAACTTCAAAAATACCTACAAAGTGAAAGTAGTCAGAAAAAAAAAATAGTAGCAAGGTGTGGTGGTGCACGCCTGGAATCCCAGTGGCTTGGGAGGCTGAGGCAGGAGGATTGCAAGTTCAAAGCCAGCCTCAGCAAAAGTGAGGGGCTAAACAATGCAGTGAGACCCTGTCTCTAAATAAAATACAAAATAGGGCTGGGGATGTGGCTCAGTGGTTGAGTGCCCCTGAGTTCAATCCCTAGTACCAAATAAATAAATAAAAGGAAACAATAGTATGATTCAATTTATATAAAATTTTTGAAAGAAGTAAAACTATGGTCTTGAAGAAACTCAGAAATCAAGGAGGGCAGGGATTGACTGCAAAGGAGCATGGAAAACACCAACAACCTTTGAGACAGAAAAATGTGCTAAAGCTGAAATGTAGAGATAGTTGCAAAATATCTAAAAGTCATTGAACTGTATACTTACTATAATAAAAGGCTAATGTATACTTCCAAACATTTATTGATCATATGCCGGTTTCCAGGCACTGTGGTAGGTATTTGGATAACAAAGTTGAGTGAAACAGGGGTATACTTGTAAAAAATATTAGTTGTAGGGCTAGGGATATAGCTCAGTTGGTAGAGTGCTTGCCTCACATGCACAAGACCCTGGGTTCAATATCAGCAACACACACACACACATACACACACACACACATATGCACACACGCATTAGGTGTGGAGACGGGGAGATAATCAGGAATGTAAAATATAGAATAAGTGTAGGAGCAGAAATATGATGAGATAACACAGAAAGGACTCATTAACTCTTAGTTGGTGCTTACCTGGCTTCAATAGACATATTTTTGAGGGGGTAAATATGATGAATATGTGAAGAAAAACAACATGAGAAAAATTTTAATTCAAGTTTGATTTCAAGAAAAATCTGAAGAAGTACAAGGACATGAATTCTGTAATAATTAAGACTTGAGCCTTGAAACAATTGGATTGCCAGTTTTGGATAATAGTGAATTAAGAAGAAATGAATCGAAGTTGGGTCTTGTGCACCACTGCTTGGAAATATCCTATTTCGGTGACATTTCCTGGTATTTGTCCTCTATGTAAAATTCCAATTTTGAGACATTGCAGAGATAATAATTATCATTGATACACCATGCCTAGTGTGTGCAAAGTGCTATGCTAAGCACTCTATGTGCACTAATTTAATATTTAATATGTTTACTTTTTACAGCTACCTCATATTATAGAATACTGTGTTGTATAGAAGATGTTTAACAAACATTTTTTGAGTTAATAAATACTTTTACTAACATCCCATTTCATACATCAAGGAACAGCATCACAGAGATTAAGTAAGGTGTCCCAGGTTATGTAGTTAGCAGAAATACAGGTTCACACTTTTAGAATCTGTTTAAATCAGCTTTTTTGCTGCTGTTACTAAAAGACCTGAACAGAACAGTTGAACAGGAAGAAAAGTTTACTTGGAGGCTCACAGTTCCAGAGAGCTCAGTCCCGAGAAGGGCAGTTCCATTCCTAGGGGCTTGAGGTGAGGCTGAACATCATAGCAGAAAAGTGTGGCAGAGGTAAGCAGCTCACCTGATGATGATCAGAAAGCACAGGGAGACTCACTGCACTTACCAGATACAAACTATATACCTTAAAGGCATGTCCACAATGGCCCACCTCCTCCAGCCACACCTTATTCACCTTCAAGTACCACTCAGTTAATCTCCCCAGGGGATTAGTTCACTGATTGGGTTCAGGCTTTAATAACCCAATCATTTCTTCTCTAAACCTTATTACACTGTATCACACATGAGCTTTTGGGGAACACCTCACATCCAAACTATAATAGAATCTGACCTCGGAGATTTTGTATTTGTGTGCCATCTTGGAGAGAAGCAGAGCAATGAGTCAAATGACTGTAATTCAGAATTAAATAGATATTAAAAGAAAGAATATATTCTTGTTTGGAGCTTGGAAAACAATGAGATGTCTAAGTTAAAGAGGAGATCTATGTAATGTGAAGAGAGGCTTTAAATGTTTCCTAATTTTGGAAGGGTGAATATTTATATTTGGGCAGCATTACTTTTCTTTTTCAATCTTCACTCATCGGCAAACTGCACTTTAAACAGTACAATAATAATAATTACCCAGTGCTCTAAGTGCTATACTATCTCCTCTTTGTCACATGCTTAATCCAGAAGAAAGAAGACATTTGAGTTCTATAGGCTGATCATAGGGAGCTTGCATCTTTCTGGTAGAGAAGAGGGGTTCTACTTGGATGTGAGCTCTAAGCTAAGTGCTAGCTTCTGAGTTCTCTTTGAGAGAATTCCATATTCTTTGAATTTTGGAAACCAGGGAATGTTTGGGAAGAGTTGGCAGAAGTCAAATGAATTAAAATATAGCTTGGAAAAATAAAATATAGCTTGTGCTTCTAAAATATATCTTAAAATAAAAATAATTGAATGCACCCTCATTGGTTAAGGTTGCCCCTGACTCTAATGCTTATAGAGAAATGGGATTCGATATCTACAAAGAAATAGATGACCCATCCTGGAGGCAAATTCTGTACTAGTCCTAAATCCCTGCCAAGTCTGTGTTTAGACTGTGCCAAATGTCAGCTCCTATGCCATGCCTTTTATTTATATTATCTCATTTATTCCTTGTAACAACTCTAATAAGGAGATGTTCATTCTCCCATTTTACAGATGAAGGGCCTAAGACTCAGAGAGGCTGAGTAGCTTATCTGAAGTTGCACAGCAAGTACATGGTGGAACTGGAATGTTCTTAGTTCAGGTCTATGTGGCTCTTCCCTGCCTTCCTTTAATGGGTGTGCTACAATGCCTGATATTTAGTGTCTAGCCAACGTTCTAGATTGCAGTAGAATCTTTCTGCTCTTGAATAAAGTCTTCAATGTATATTCCCAGCTCTACCTTGAGAAAAAGCCAGAAGAGAAGGAGGCTTTTCTTGGGACATATTTATAATAATTATAAATAATATTATAATATTTGGATGTCTATTACACATTGGACATATTGCATCTTATGTAAACTTCTTTACATCCCTGTGGGATGTTACACTGCTTAAGAGTTCATCTGTTTTCTATTCATTAACAAAACAAAACAACTTCCTGTATGGAATAGCTATCTCTGCTTTCTTTTCTCTGTCATAGATTTACATATGTGAAACCAAAAGAATAATGAGATGATAGAATTAAAATTTAATATAAATGCCAAGTTGGGAGTCTATTATTTAATGAATGTATAAACTATAGTTGTGGAAATGTAAGAGAAATACTCAAAATTTTCCTGCTAAGTCACCTGTCTACCTTAATCTAATGAAAGGTTCATAACTAGTTAAACTCCTCAAGATACATGTAATTAATTTGAAAGTGTGGTTTTTTTGAGCAGAGTGTGTATTAGCTAACAAAAACAGGTTTATGTCAGACACCAAACTACAGATCCAGGAAGCTCAGTGAACACCAGAAGGACAAATGCAGAAAGGCCTACACTTAGGCATATCATTTTCAAATTACAGAAGATCAAAAGTATAGAAAAAATACTGAAGAGGGAAAATGCCTTATTCTAGAGAGAACAAAAGATAAGAATTAGATTTGACCTCTTCAGAAACTTTGCAAACAAGAAGAGAGTACAGCAAAACATTTAAAGTGTTGAGAAAGAAAATACCACCAACCTAGATCTCTGGACCCTGTGAAGTTATACTTCAAAAGTGAAGACGAAATAAGGACTTTCTCAATAAACACTGAATGAATTTGTTGCCGGTCGACCTGTCTTGCAAGAAGTGTTAAGAACAGACCTTTGGAGAGAAGGAAAATAATATAGGTTAGAACCTTGATTCTACAATGAAAAAGAAGAGTATTGAAGGAAGAATAAGAGACAGTAAAATGAAAACTTGATTTTTCTTATTATTGATCGAATAGATAGCATTTTGTTCAAAATAATAATAGAAACAATATATTTGATCATTCATGCATGCACACATATTCTTGTATATATATGAGAAATGAATGAAAGCAAGAAAACAAGAAGGAGAATTAAGACCACTTAATAATAAACAGGTAATCATACTGTCTATGAAGTGGTACTCTTTTATTTGAAATTCCAAACTTTAGGTCAACCAAAAGAAAGTGAAAGAGCTTATATGTGAATAAGGGAGAGAAAATTGAATGATATCAATGTTCAATTTAAACCATAAAGAGCAGAAAAGAGTGGAAAACTAAAATCAGAACAAACAACAAAAAACAGGTAGAAAATAGTAACAAATATGGTAGACATTAACCCAACTATAGCAACCGTCACTTTGAATGCCAATGGTGTACATGCACAACTGAAAATTGGAGGTTGTAAAAAGGGACCAAAAAAGAAGAACCAACTGCAAGTTGTCTGGAAGAAACCCACTCTAAATATAAAGACATATTAGATTAAAAGTAAATGGGCAGAGAAAGATATATAAGCAAAATAGTTCTAATTAATTTCAAACACATGAAACTTCAAAGCAAGGAAAGTTATGGATAAAGAATGGCATTGAACAATAATAAAGGTGTCATTCCTTCAAGAAGGTATAACAGTTCTTAGCATGTATGTGCCTAACAATTTCAAAATACACGAGGCAAAGAAATGCGAACAGAAATAAATAAATCTACAGTTATAGCTGAGACTTCAAAACCCTGGTATCTGAAATGAAAGACAATCACTTTAAGAACATAATTGAATTCAACAACACCATTGATCAATTGGATGTAATTGGCAACTATAGACTCTTCCAAGAACACCAGAATACATATTCTCCTGAAGCTTATATCAAACACTAACCAAGACAGAACAAATTGTGGGCCAGTAAATATACCTTAAAAGAATAGAAATCATATAATATCTGCTCTCAGACACAATGGAATTGAACTAGAAATAAGTAGAAAGGTTAACAGAAAGGTTTAATTCCCAAATGTGTGGAAATTAAAGAACACACTTCTAAATAACACATGAATCAATGAAGAAATCTCAAGAGAAATTAGAAAATATTTTTAACTAAATGAAAATGAAACTGCTACTAATCAAATTTTGTGGAATTCAATAAAATCTGTGCTTAGAGGGCAATTTGTAACATTGAATTTATTTATTAAAAAAGGAAAATTCTAAAATCAATCATCCATGCTTCTACCTTAAGAAACTAGTAATAAAAAATTAAAATTCAAAGTAAATGAAAGGAAAGAGGTAAAATATCAGATAGATCAAAACTATATATATTATTTGTCAAAATACTAAAGTATAAATTAAAGAGATTGAAAAATAGGAAATCAAAAGCTGGTTCTTTGACAAATTGATAAGAGCATTAAATCTGTAGCCAGGCTATCTAGGGAAACAAAAAAAGAGAGCAGGCACAAATTATTAATACAAAAAATGAGAAGTGGGACATAACTACAGATCCTGTGGATATTAAATGGATAATAATTTCATAATTCATGGAATGCTGCAAATTTTATAACCTATATTAAATAGACCAATTCCTTGAAAGACACAAACTACCCAAGCTCATACAAAAATAATAGATAATTTGAAATGGCCTATATATTACAGAAATGGAATCAATAAATAATAATTAGTAACCTTCATAAACAACACTAGGCCCAGATGGGTTCACTGGTAAATTTTACAAAATGTTAAAGGAAGAAATTATACAAATTCTTCACAGTCTCTTTCAGAAGGTGGAAACTGAGGGAATATTTTTAAAATCATTTTACAAGACTAAATATTTCTATTAGATCAACATTAACCTAATGCTGAAGCCAGACAAAGACATTAGAAGAAATCAACAGATCAGTATCATTTTCTGAACATAGATGCAAATTCCAGAAGAAATGTTAGCAAATCAAATCCAATAATATAGAAAAAAGAATTATATATAGTATATAATTAGGATTTATCCCAGATATGCATGGCTGGATGAGCATTTCAAAATCAATTTATAGAATTCATCTTATCAACAAACTAAAGAAGAAAAATCAACTGATTCTGTGCAGAAGAAGCATTTGAAAAAATCCAAAATCCATATATAATAGAAACTCTCAATAAACTAAGAATAGACTCCTCTTTCTGAATTTGATAAAAAAATTTATGAATAAGCTACAGTTAACATAAATTATTAATGGTAAGAAATAAGCACTTTTCTCACTAAATCAGGAGTGAAACAAGAATATACCCTCTCAGCACTCCTTTTCAGCATTATGTTGGAAGGTGTAGCAATGTAATAAGACAAGAGAACAAAATAAAGTCATACTGATTGCAAAATAAAGAAATAAAACCATTTTTATTTCTGGAACTCCTGAATGAATGATTAATGTGTTGCAGCACACAAAGATAATATACAGAATTTAATTGCTTTCTTGTATAACAGCAATGAGTAAGTGGAATTTGAAATTAAGAAGCCCAATACCATTTGTATTAGTATGTTCCAAATAAAATACCTATTTTTATGTCTAACAAAACATGTGTTATATCTATATGAGGAAAATTACAAAAGTCTGATGAAGAAATGAAAGAAAAACTAAATAAGAAGAAATATTCATGTTCATGGATACAAAGACTTGTTTTAGTCAGATTTGTTATCTCTGTTACCAAAGAACCTGACAAGAACAATGTAGAGGAGGAAGTTTATTTTGGGTCACAGTTTTAGAGGTTTAGTCCATGGTTGACCAGCTTCATAGCTCTGAGCCCAAGATAAGATGGAGTGAGGCAGAACATGATGGCAGATAGAAGTGGTGAAGGAAAACAGCTCAGGACGTGGTGGCAACTTCTAGAAGATAAGAGAAAATCTAAATGACTACAGGTTTGGCAACGACTTTTTAGATATGATATCAACAACTATATCATAATCTTTAGCAGGAAGAATTAATAAGCTAGACTTCATTAAACTTAATTTTTTTCCTGCTCTATGAAACAAATTCTCAAGAGAATGAAAATATAAGCTACAGACTAGAGAAGAAAATGTTGTAAAAGATGTTTGATAATTAATTGTTATCTCAAAGAACAGAGTTTACATAAGAACATAACAGTTTATATAACAAAACTTTTCAACTCAACATTATAAAAAAAACAAACAACCTGATTAGAAAATAGACCCAAGATCTTAAAAGATACCTCATGAAAGATGAGATACAGATGGAAAATAAGCACATAAAAAGATGCTCCACACTGTTTATTATCTGGGAAGTGCAAATTAAAATGATAATATGGTACCACTATACACCTGTTAGAATGCCCCAAATCTGGAACACAAACACCAACTATTGACAAGAATGGGGATCAGCAGGGACTCTCATTCATTGTTGGTAGGAATATAGAGTGGTACAACCTCTTTGGAAGACAGTCTGGTGGTTATTACAAAACCTAACATACTGTTACCACCAAGTCCAGTAATTGCAATTCTTATTATTTACTTACAAGAATTGAAAACTTATGTCCACATAAAACCTATACATGAATATTTTGTAGCAGCTTCATTCATGATAATACACTCAAGATACCTTCAGACATCTAACCAATGGAACATTATTCAGTGCAAAAATGAAATGAGTTATCATGTCATGCAGAGACATGGAGGAAACTTAAGTGGGTGTTACTAAGTGAGACAAGGCAACATGAAAACTAGTATGACACCAACTATATGACATTGCGGAAAAGATGAAACTATGGAATATTGAAAGATCAGTGATTGCCAGGGTCTTCAGGGGAAGAGAAGCAGGAAGGAGGTGAGCAGGTGAAGCACAAACTGTTTTAGGAATGTGAAACTACTTTGCATGGTACAGTAATGTTAGATAAATGTCACTATACATTCAACCAAGCCCATAGAATGCGCAAGATCAAGAGTGAACCATAATTTAAAACTATGAACTTGGAGTGATAGTGATGTGTCATTGTAGGTCCAAGCATTACAAATACACCATTCTGGTGGAAGATTTTGATAATGAGGGAGACTATACCCATGTGGGACCGTGGAGCACATAGGATATCTGTGCAACTTTCTCTTCTCTCAGTTTTGCTCTGAACTATAACTGTTGTTAAAAAATGAACTATGATTTAAAAAATAACAAATCACAAAAGAAGTAAGTTTACAAAACAAAGATCATTAAAGTAATATGAGTAAACTTCTTACACTGAGCTAAAACATTGATAAATGAAAATTGATTTTGAGTATTTTTAATCATTTTCTTTAAAATATATGTAAGCAGTATGTTTATGTTTATCTAAGGAGAGCCTTAGGGTCTGGACTAGTAAGTTCTATTTATCTCAAAAAATAGTTATGAAGTCTATGAGTAACATATTTCTCAGGATGCAGAGATTTTCTTGTGAATAAAATACACTCCTGCCCTTATGGAACTTCGAGGCTGAAGAGGAGAAACAAACACACACACACACACACACACACACACAGTAACTAAATTGGAATTGTGATGAACATTTTGAAGGCCAAAGATAGGGCAAGAACTCAGGGAGGGAGGTATAAGTGTGGATATGAAATCAATTAGAAGGCAGTTGCAGAAGCTCAAGCAATAAAAACATTTTTTCCCTTTTAGAATGTTCTGTAGGTCTGGAGGGTATGTAGGAACATTGAGACCAGAATAAGTTATGTTAATATTTATATTAATGTGTGTTTACATAATGCATAATTTATAATAGAGTCAATAATGCAATTAACAGTTATATTAAACCCAAGGACAGTAAGTACCAGAGTGATAAAGAGATTTGCTAGATAGTCTAGTATTTTTTTTTCAAAAAATCCAATTAATTTGTATTCTTAACAACTCATTAGGCTTTTAACACTTTTGTCATCCAATTTGTCCAAAAGCCTGAAGTTTTACTGTTTGTTACCTAAGGTACGTGATTTTACATTACGTGCTATTTTGTGCATATTTAGTTAGTCCTGAAGTGAGAGAACCCTTCTTGTTAATGTCACTGAAGTTCTGGGACTTCCAAGCTCAGTATTTTTGCTGACCCAAGGACTAAATGTACTATCAACTCTGAGTCATCATTCCCTCTGGGGCAGGTCAAGTGTTGGAAGCCACAGCTCTGCCAATCAGAGTGACTAGAGTCTACAGATGCCTTCTAACTGGAGATTAAGTGGTCATAAATAAAGCATTTTTTACTCCAAAGTGGGATATATAAACCCAGAAGGGATGGAATTTTAGGAGTTTTATAATTGATCCAGCTTTAGATTTATGGCTTAGAGAATAAGGCTAAAAAGTTCATTTTGGCAATTCCATACTCATAGGAAACAAATGAACTTCATAATGCTCCTGCTTGAGAGTCTTCAGTGGCCCCTGTGGCCTTCTGAGGTCAGTGAACGGTGCTTAGTCTCACCCTGTAGAAACACTAAGGCTGGATTGAGTTGCTCTATAAATTCCAGGTCCCTATAACATCTGTGATTTCCCATAGGCTCAACCCAGCAATGTAAGGGGCCAAATATACATGTGCATCAGAGGTCCACAGTGATGCACAAAAGCCAAGTCTAAAGATTATATTCTTTGGAGTTGGGAAGGTAGGCATCTGGATCCTATTCTAGCCATTTTGTAGTTGTGGGACTTAAGTTCTTTATTCTTACTTTCCTAAGCCTCAGATTCTTTATCTGAAAAATGATAAAATAAGTTGGTATCCATTTCTTAGGATCAATAAATGATTCACAGTAGCATATATTAAGTGTGTGATATATAGAGATGCTACATAAATGTTGAGAAGCTATTTTTTATAATGAATAGTGCTAATCACCTGCAACTCATCATAGTTTGATTTTCTTTTTTCTAATTGTAGACTCTTCCCAAAATCCTTGATAAACTAGCACCAGCATTCACAATGAGCAGCTGCAGTTTCCTTGTGGAGAAATCCCGAGCCTCCACTGCCCGGGTTGTGGTGTGGAGAGAGATGGGGGTGTCGAGAAGCTACACCATGGAGAGCAGCTACTGTGGCTGCAACCAGGGCCCTTATCAGGTATGTGAAACTGCAGGCCCCTCTAGCAGGGATACACAGGAATGGGGAGCAATAACAGACCCTCTCATCCCTACTCCACCACCTGAAAGGGGAAGAAGGCTCCACATAGAGTCTGCCCAGCTCCTTTCAACGATCACCTTTGCCTGTGGCAGCAGCACTGTTGGTCCTGGAAGCTATGTGTGCATGCTTTCCAGTTTGGTTCCTTAATCATTTCTCCTCACCAGCAAGCAGCAGGAAGCCTCTTTTTAACCTGTGCCCCCAGCTTTTACAGAATCTCTGCCTGCCTGGCTCAGTTGCATTCATAGAAATCTGTTGTCTGTTGCAACAAGTGAACTATCTCATAAACATCATTGAGGGCATAAGTCATGTATGGATATTGTCAATACACTTATATATTGTGTTTGTTTCCTATTCTAGTTTAAATCAGCAGCTCTCTATGTTATCCTGCTGTCACCAGGGCACACAGGAAATTGTGTGTAGTGCACGTCTCCCAGAATGAGTGGGTCTGAGACTCATGCACCAGTGTTGGGGGGGAAAGTGCTCTTGTATAAATCACCTTCTTTCTACAGCTATATTAACTGCATGAGCAGCTGGATAGCTGCTATAGCAGGCTGTTCTGGCTGCTCTTCCCACTCCCCCATAGAGAAGCATAAATAAAGGACATTGTGACACTGCCAGGGTAATAGTCTTTTAAATTTCTTAGGCAAGCTGACAGACGACTCCTTGGTGACTTCCATTCAACCCCAAGAATACCTGGACCTCACCAGTATTAAAACTCATTGTGTTGGCTTTGATACTCTCCTGGAGCAGCCAGGAAGCACTTGGCATCTATGCAATCCAGAGCTTGTAGAAATCTGTTAGCTATCAAAGGCAGTGCACAGAGTGACAGGCCATGAACATTATCTAACTTCCCCACCTGGTCCAAGAGATTTTTGACATTGGGTTAACTTAACTGCTCATTTTGGCCCATTAGTTCTGTCAAATAGTCCAAGTGATTGCTTCAAGAATTATTTTGTTACTAGATTAATAAGTTATTATGCTGGATTAATTCTATTTACTCATATTAATGTGCATGCAGAATAAGAGTGCAGATCATTATGTGAGTAGCAAAAGACCTCACTCTTCCATATACCAGCAGTACTGAAGCTACTTACTTCCAAAAACCTATGTTTCAAATGTAGATTTTAATGTAGATTCTGTCCTCCCTACCACACAAAATATTTGTAAACACATATATGAATTGACTTTGAGGTTATATCATCAGGAATCTGTTTAGTTTATTGGCATACAAATCTATATGATTTCAAAAATAAAAGCTTGGAATATAAGTCATCCTAAGGCCTTCTGGACATTGATTTGTGCCTCAATAGCTGTATGCCTCCTTGTAGGACGGGGCCTGTCATTTGCTTAAAAGACTTTCCATGCAACCCTTCACAGATTTATTGGATCGGTGACTTTCATTGACTTTGTTTCTCCAAGCACCAGTTCAGACTAACAGCTTCTAGTCACATAAGTATCAATGCCATTCATGATAAATCAACTGGACATTCAAGTCCTTTGGAGCTGCCTGAAAACTAAAGGGCTCATAGGTGCAGGCCCTCACGAACTCTCCATCTTCCATGCAACGCGCAAAACAACTGTTAGAAATGAGAAAGAATGAAAGACTTTCACCCAGTGAGATGACTTTCAGGTATCAATGCAGCATTTATCCTGGGAAATTTTCCACATGGGCTTTGCATGGGGTCTCCAGAAGGAGAATGGAGGGAGAACTGGCTAGAGAAAACCGTAATAGTGCCAAACCTGCTTTTGGTTTAACTGTCCCATTCTCTATATGAAACACCTCTCTGAATGGATTGGTTTTCTCTTTCCCTTTGTTTTCTTGTCCTTACAAACATGGTTGAGTAGCTGAGCAGAGTCACAGACAGCAAGCAAGGGCATGGTGAGTAATTTTACATATGGGAGGCCCGCCCCCCCAGGGGAAGGAAGCCAGCCCAGAGTTGGGTGTTTCGGTGATTTTCGATTGAGGTATATAATAAAGTCTATGAGCTATAAAGCAGTATAGAAATTTCCATCCTGAACATATTGCAAATGATTTTTGTACATTGAGAAGCTGAGTCCCAGTTGGGTCTTGAGGTTATTATTCTAAGGTCATCTTTCCATTTTTTGTTTAGCATTACCATTTATCCAAAAGATGGAGGATACTTAAGTACACCCACGAGGGGCATTCCTTCCTTCCTTCATAAGAATATAAATATTTTTGCAGTTTCTCTGGTTAATGTGGCTTTAAAGTAGTTCCAATCATTTCTCCCCCAGCACACTAAGTACCTGATTTGTTAGTAGTGAAATATCATTTCTTACAGTGACATTTATGTTGGAACTGCATTAAAGAACATAAGCTATTACCTTCAAATAATTATTATTAATATGATATTTTCTCTTCTATTTTCCAGTCTATAGTTGGCTAATTTGAAATAAAAATTTCTCCTGCCTTTATTTCTTTGGAATACAGTCTCTGCTGCTTCTCATACACTTAAGATCCATAATTTAAATTTTATGTAATAGTCCCACCCACTGAGAGATTTACTTTTTCTCTTAAGGACTGGCCCAAAGATATTGAGGCTGTGGAGGGGAAGACTAAATGGAATGATTCATCCTTTGGGGGCTCATTTTTCAGAGGCATCCAGTCTATGTGGACAGCTGTGTGGTTCACAGTGAGAGCCTGTGACCTGGGGTCACATATATGGTATGTCTGCACATACAAAGGCATGTGACTGGACCCTGTGGGCTGCTAGTGGCTTAGGAGGTCAATGTGAGCACTCCCACCCAAGCAGGTTCTGGACCTGCTTGTTGGCCACACCACTGACTTGTGGGACAGCAAAGTGGCCTTAGTCAGAGGAAGAACAGAAGATGGGGGACTCAGCTGAGGCTTGAAGAATGAGTCTACTGGTCCTTCAATTTCTTTATGTGAGCTGCCTCTTTGTACTGTGGACTCTCCAAGCAATCTGTCTTCTCCAACCCCCACAGAGGGATCTTTCAATAATCCAAATCTACTCAAGTCACATTATCTGTCCCAATGTCTTCATTATGTCTAGAGAAAATTCAACTCTTTATTCTGATGTTAAGACCTTTTACAACCTCTTCATTTTTTTAAACATTCAGTACTTGCTCTAGTGCAGAATAGGTATTAAATATGTGTGATGATGGACAGATGAATGAATAAGTGAACAAATGGATCAATAGTAATTTCTAGGTTGTCAGAGGGTGATCCTCTATGTGCATGGGTAACTAGAAAAGAAGAAGAAATCTCTGTGGTCTGAGTGTGACCAGAAGTCACTCTAAAGTGGAGATTTTAAGAATCTTTGCAGTGCATGGAAATAGAAAATGTGTGGGCAGGAGAGGGAAAGGCATAGAATGTAGAGCTGAGACCTCTCAGACCTGTCACTGTGTACATGATTTGAGAGCATTTAATGGATTCTTTCCCAGTGTAAGACAATTCTAGTCCAGGTGTGGAATCTCTTACGGCCACATTCTAATAACAGATGATGATTAGCAGAAAGACTCCCATCCATATACATGGTAGATGCTGTAGTCCACCCTCTAGGTGCCTGTTTAGCACCCAGGCATGCATTTCCCCTTGCTGCTCACAGCTGTGTCCATTAGGAGGAATTGACTATAGCTGCAGAAATGGCCTTGCCCAAAGCTGTGGTTCCTTCCTGACAGCAGCCTGCATCCAATGGCTGACCTATGTGAGGTGAAAAGGCCTGGCCTCCTTGCCTCCACTGGGACAATTCCAGCGGGACATTCCAGCTCTCAAATTCCCTACAGGATCAGCTGGAGCCTTTATTGCAAGTGCATTGCAGATCTACTTCCCCTCTGCCCAATTTTGCTTTCCTCATCGCTCACAGGTGTTGTTCCAATGAGTACTCCCCCAAAGTCCTGATACATGTAATTCTCAGAGTCTCAGAGGATGCTTCCTGGGGAAACAAATTATAACAGTGCTTCAGAAAGACTTGGATGAGAAAACATAAATGTTGGAACTAAGTATTCAAGCTGTAAGATGGTTTGACAGGGATGAATTTCATATAGGCAATTAAGATATCTGAGCTTAGCGTTTAAGGCTTCCCATGTCCTTTCTTTCATACTGTATTTGCCTTAGTTACTTAAGGCATGGGCCCTCATCTACCACCTTCCTTACCTCATGCTGGAGACAATAGCTTGGTGCAAGATTTTTTGCAGTGGTCCAGAATGGAGGCAGATATATTAGTTTTGAGTGGATGCTACAGCAAATGACCACAGAGTGACCGAAAACAACATAAGTTTATTCTCTCATAGTTCTAGAGGGTAAAAGGGGTAAAAGTCTGAAATCAAGATGTCAGCAGGGTGATGTTCTCTCTAAAGACTTTAGGGCAAAATCTGTTCCATGCTTTCAGCCGTATTTCCCAAATCTTTGGTGTTCCTTGACTTGTGGATGGATAAGCCTCACCTTTTCCTTTGTTATCACTGTGTCTCTCTTCTAATCTTCTTGTTAAGGACGCCAGCCATACCAGATCAAGGGTCTACCTTACTCTAGGATGACCTCACCTTAACTAATTACATCTGCAATGACCTTATTTCTAAATGAGGTCACATTCTGCAGTTCTGGGAAGGAGAAGAACTTGGTGGGGGTACTATTCAACCTAGTGCTCTAGGTCATGGACAGGTACACAACACATAGACCAAAGAATGAAGGAAATGATTTTATTCTTCTTTTTACATTGTCATGGAGTAAAGCCCGCATGTTATAACAACTCTTGTTTATTCTTTACCCCCATGAAGAAGAAAATCAAGTTTAGATTTTCTTGGAACACCTTGAAAAACAAGTTTAAGAGTCATTCCTTGTATAAGGAGTGCTGGTTAATGTTGCTTGAGTATTATGATACACAATTTTAACATAGCAATAATGATAACAAACTCTTCTATGGTACTCAATTTGTGCTAAGCCCTTAATATATATATTAAGTTACTCCATGTCTGCTATGGCACAACCAAGAATCATGGTCACTTCTATTGTCATTGTCATCCTTATTTTACAAATGAGGATGCTGAGGCAGAGAGGTTAAGTAACTTGCTCAAGGTCATACAGCTAGTAAGTTTTAGAGCCAGGATTTGAAGATGACAGGTGTGGAACTGGAATCTTTGCTTTTACCCCTGTGCTTTCTGCCTTGTAGAAAGTGGTTGTTGAAAGGAGTCCTCGGCTTCAGAAACAGGAGACCCAGCTGCTGCACTTATCTGCCGTTAAGTAGATCTGTAGCAACAGGTGAGTCACTTAACCTCTCTAGGTCACAGTTTTCTGATTTATAATAGATGACATAATTAGAACAAAGAGATGGACATGTCTCTGCTAAATTATGACTATCCTGAGTATCTAAAGGATTTCTGGATCATCTACAGCAGTGTGAACCAGCACTATTGTGGAACCCTTAAGAATCTTCAGCAACTTAATTCTGAATATGCACATTTTTTCCAAAAGTAGCTTCTTTGCTTTGAGCACAATTCATTATTGTCAGGGGACTTTGGCTGCTTAATCCACACATTTCCTTCTCACCCTGTTTATTCTATCCTGGCTGATCTTCTCTTTAAAAACAAAGAAGCAAACAAACGAACAAAAAAACCCCACAAAACTTTTCAAAGTAAGCAAAGAGGGATGGGAGGATTTTAATACATATGAAATAGCATCTTTCTACCAGTTTCTTCATTATTGGAAATGTTGGAGCAAAATCTTCAGTAAAACACCCATTTTAAGCTGTTACAAGTGATCTCCTGTCTTACTTCCTATCCTCATTTCACTTCCTAGTGACTTCTCGTCTTGTCCACCAGAGTCTTACACAGCTTTATGGATTTACACAGCCCAGACTGAGGACTCTCCTGCAGAATTGGCTTTGTACCAGGGTACACAAGCATGAACATACACACACACATACACAAACATAGGTATATACTAATGATTTTCAACCATCAGGTCATAAAGGAAGCATATCTTATTGTTTAGTGAAGTTCCTGTGTCAGCTACAAAGTTCCAAGGAGAACTCTGCCATTCACAATCATTGAGCTTGAAACAGTCCCTGACCTCTATGTACTTCAGTGGTAAACATGATGTTCCTCATAGTTCCTCTTTTAGGGAGATGCTATAAAGACAGAATGAACCACTATCATTAAAACATTTATCACTGTCTTCATAGGAAAAACTCACTACCTGTTTACTCTCAAAACATATTTACTATTTGTATTATTATTGATGATAATAATTATTAGTGTTGATTTTCTTTTTCTATTTGAAATAATGGACTTTCATACATAATCATCTTAATCAGGTCTTCTTAATCAATACCTTTGAGTTTAGAGGTAAGGTCTCTGTGATATTATAAGCTCTAATACATAACCAGGTTTAAGAATCACAGATTTTGGCTTTTATAGAGACTAATATCCATATATCTATATTTATAGACTTACCTACATCAAAGAAACTCCTGCATGTATTATTTAGGCACTTCCTTTTTTATCTACCATTTATTCTAGCTATCAAATTTCCTATGCAGCATAAGCTATAGTCTAGCTGATTCATATCTGATGTCCTGAAAAAAGGGAAGGGGAAGAGAAAGAGAATGGAAGGAATAAGCCTGGGTGGCAGAGGGAGGAACAAATTTAAATTTCTAGGAAGACTGTTGAATTTAAAAAGCTATTTTAATCATGACTTCAACTCTAGAATATAGGTTGGATTACTATTCTCAAGTCACTGCCTTGTCTTACAGGTGGCCATGTAAGGGAATATCATTCTTTTAGGTCTTTGAGGAGGAGGGATAATTTACTTTCATTAGTATAACCCGAGGAATGGTATTTGGTTATCTAATATGAGGAAAGTTTGAGGAGCCCTCCCTCAAATTTTAATGTATATTAAGATCACCTTCTGAGCTTTCTTGATTTGGGGGACATGGCTGAAGAATTTGCATTTTTATCAAGGGTCCCCAGGGTTCAGTCATTGAGGGACTGAGGTAGGATGCCCCCATGTAAAGGGCAAGGTCTTGAAACTATTTTTTTTTATTAGTCTTAATCCTGATCCTCTTTTGGTTCTAGAAAATTCCCCATGGTTTTTATTAGGGAGTCTCAAATTCACCTTTTGTTTTCCTTTTCTTTCATGTCTATGCTCCTTGGTGGATTAACTTAGTTTCCCTGTAAGTGTTGCACTTAAAAACTGGTCTAATATCTATTCCTGGGAGAATTTGTAGAATTTTTGTTTCTTTGTCTTTATTTTTTTTTTTCCTCTAGCTTTTAGGACCCCCCCACATAGAATTCCTTAAATTGGTGTCTTTGAACAATTTTTTAATCTATGTTTTTGTTATGGAGCTGAGGCCTCCTGAGGAACTGAAGCAGCACAAAGTTCCCCTCTTCAAACCCCAATTCTGGTGACCATGTCAGGAAGATTTCAGACATGTTGCTCAGAGTAACAGGAATGAGTTTATTGAAGGGATAGGAAAAGGGAAAGGAGACAGTATCCAGGGAGAGAGTGAGTCCTCTTGTAGAGGAGAAGGACAACGTGTCTCTCTTGCACTCCAGGTTTATTAGGAATCCCAGAGAAGTTTCTAGAAGTCCTGCCCAGGTCCACCTCTTTACTTTTGACTGACAGCAAGGTGACATCAGACTTTCAAATCCCTTTGTCATGGCAACACTTGGTCACCTTGGCTCATGCTGACTAGTTCTAATTGGATTCTTAATAGTACATCTTACAGATTTTATGGTTAGGAAGAACTATCCTTATGTGCCAGAATTTCAGGATCTAGTCACAAGTCTCCTGGATTTCTCCCATCAGCATTATCTTGGGCCTACATTTCTCATGCAGTTAACAGGTAGTTTGCTGAGGAATGTAACATATCCTGTCCACTTAGACTGGGCAGGGCTACAGGTAAATTGCTTCTTGGAAAAGAAAGCATGTAGAGGTCAGCACAGGGGCCCCATTTTATAGGAGTACTCTCTTAACCTTGTGTTCCCACCGTCCTCATCTGTCTGTTCCCTAACAATTTTAAGAGCCTAGACAGAGATATAGTTACATACAAAATTGTTCCACTCTGTGTACATTTTTCTGGGGAAAGAAGCTATAGTTTTAAAGAGATTCTTAAAATTGTATGTTATCCAACAAATATGATTTAGAGCTCATGCCTTAATTTATTGAGTCTAAGATATCTTGAAGGCACTTCCTTCAGAGTCTCCTAGTTTTTGGTCAGCTCTAGAAGTGCTTGGCTTGAATTTGTGAAAATCAACCAGAGTCTGTAAATCACTGACTATTTCTGTCTCCATATCAATTAAGCACAAGAACAATGATGCATCTCATTAAGTGTATATTGGATTAACTTCCATCTAAATCTTCTGTGATTACATAGGATGCTAATCTTCTCAGGATGCTCTTGCTCACAGGTGCTGATTTAGCCCAAGCAGCAGCAGCAGCACCTGGCATTTATTAGAAAATCAGAATGTGGGGCTCCACCTGCTGCAACAGAATCTGCATTTGAAGGAGATCTCCAGGTGATCCATGTTCCCAATAAAGTTTGAGAAGCCCTGAAGGGATCAAGCAAAGGAAGTTGGGGAGATATAGCCTTTTCCTTAATGCAGACATTGTTTCCAGAATGTTTTTCTCCTCCTCCTCCTCCTCCTCCTCCTCCTCCTCCTCCTCCTCCTCCTCCTCCTCCTCCTCCTTCTTCTTCTTTTTAAGGCTGCAATGAGATGTCCTATGTGAATATAATTTAAAAGTTGAAAGTAATCCCCCATATGAGACATATTGTTGACCCCTGCTAACATTTTAATGTGCAATGAGCTTTTCTTTCTTCACCCATGTTCTGTAACAGCCTTCTGCTCTCTAGAGCTTAAAAAACGGGACTGTTTTCCAAACGCTTATTTTGCCATTGGAGTATCATTTTATTTCTTTGTCAATGTAGATATGAAATCCATATGCTAATCCATTATTTTGGTGTGAAACTACTTGAATGCTTGTCCATACTCTCTCTTTTCTTATTAATTGTGATTCAGCAAGTGTTAATTTACTGTTCTGGTTTTTTGTTTAACCAATTGTTATATGATCTCAAAGCATGTTATGAGCAGTTTATTAACTCACCGCAGGTTTGATGATATTATGAAATATTGTTCTCATTCTGCAGCCCTGCAGTTCCATAATGTCTGTCGGTAGTATAATAGAATATTAAAAGGAATTAAATAAAAATCAAGAGGTAGAAATGCTAATAAGGTTGCCAGCAGGGGCCTTTCCTGGGATTACTAAAACCCTGGGAGTCTTGAATTTTAAATGCCCATTGTAGAAAGTGATTCCCTGAATCAAAAAATAAGGACAGATTCTGACACTTGGGATAATCCATTAAGCCTCAAATGACCTCTGATTCTTTAAAAATAAGTTGGCTTCAAAGGACCAAGGAGAAGAAAAGATAGTTTATCTTTGTAAATCTTACTCTCCCCATGTGATCAATGAAAATGCAATAAGCCAGCCGCCCTTAAGGAGCAGACATCTAAAACCAAAGAAAGCACAGATTTAAGCCAGGGTTTTATTTAACTTGTAGCATAGGGAAACAGGATCGGCCCAACTTGGGATGCTTTGCTTTGGTCCTTAGTGCACAACGGAGTCATTGGAGTAACATCTTCCTACAAAAGTGCTGAAAGGCAGAGTTCAGGTCAGGAGAAATTATCCACAGGGTATTTTCTCTGTGTATAAAATGAGGTGGACCCTGAATCTTCCCATACCTCCCTGTTATGAAGCGATCACACAGTCCTCCAGCCAACTTTTCGACAATCTCCACTGTCTTCATTCTAATAGAGGTGTTACAGGGCTGAGGACTTCTGGGAAACTGAGGAAGCATGAAGGCCCTTTCCTCAAACCCAATTCTTCCAATCAAATTAGAAAGTTTTCAGACATGTCACTCAGAGTAACAGGCATAAGTTTATTAGAAGAGATGGGAAGGGGACACTCTTAAGGTGGAGACTAGGGCCCCTCAGAGAAGAGATGGACAACATGCTCTCCCTGCTTTCTTATTTATTTATTTATTTATTTATTTATTTATTTATGGAATGCCAGGGAAGTTTCCAGAGAGTTATGACCAAGTCAATCTCTTCTTAACTTTTAACTGAAAGCAGGATGACATCAGACTTTCAAGTCTCCATTGCCATGACAATTCTAGATCACTTTGTCCTATGTTGACTAGTTCTAATTGGAACCTGTTCTTACAGATGTTTTAGTTATGGGGAATTATCCTTATCTCCCTGAATTCCATGATCTGGTGTGTGTAAGGGTCCTAAAAGTCCCCCTCTTTAGAGTAACACCTGTTCCTGTTATCAGTATTATTTCCCGTCTCCCGTTTTCCTGCAGATAACAAATATTTTTCTTAGGAATGTGACATATCCTGTTGACGTAAGCCAGTATGAGCTGTAGATAAATTGCTTTTTAAAAGTGAAAGCATGTGGGGGTCAGCACAGTGGGCCCATTTTATAGAATTATTTTCTTAACCTCATGTTTCCACCACTCATGTCTGCCTGTTTCCTATCAGAGTGATCTTAAAGATTTCTATTTTTAAAGATAAGCAGTCATTCTTTCTACGCCTGTGTTCCCCGAATAACAATGAGTAGAGAAACCCTTTAGAATACTTTGAACCCTGTTGTTAGAAGGCAAGCATTAGATATTGTTATATAAACTCATAATTGTTTCATCAGTCAACATGCATTTATTAGGTCTCTACTTTGTTTGAAGCTGAAGTTAATGACTGCACATGTACATAGGAAACTCAGATCCCTTAGCCAAGGCCAGACACATGGTCACCGCATCCTCATTCTTCATTCATTCTTTCATTCATCATTCAGGAGACATTTTTAAAAAATCCACAGTGTGTTAAATGCCAAGGATATGACAGAGTAGAATTGGCAGCTTCCTCCTCTCCCAGAACTTCTGGTACAGCCAGAGGCAGATAATTAAATAAGTGAGAAGAAGAAAGAGCAGGGTGGAAAGATCTGGGTGCTCTAAGATAACACAGGAGGAGGTGAAGATTTAGGACTTGGGCAAATTATGGCTTAGTTGAATAGGAATTATTCACAAGTTTTTTTTTTTTGGGGGGGGGCGTGTATGAAATTGAGAAAAGTAACATCTGGTAAAATAGAAGATATTTGTTTGAAAGGAGGACAGGTTCAAAAAGTTCCTAATTTTTCTTTCATTCTAGTTACTTTCATCTTGCTTCTCATTTCTAAATCTCACCATGGAATTCCCCATGGGTCGTGCTGCATGGGACAAGAGTGGAGTTCTCAAGCACATGGTCCCACTCCTGATTCCAACATGACTCCCTTAGGAATACAGCCATAGGCGGGTATTTCTGTGAAATTCAAAGTTTAGGGTACATCTGTGAATCAGGAAGATTAAAATGTTTTCTTGTCCTTAGATTGATAAAGAGTTGTGAAATTTAAATAATAGTAAATAATAGTAACCTTGATCATTTTGTTCCAGATGAAACAAACATTTTGTTCCTGGCTATATACCCCACCAAATGTTTCTGAAAAACAACAAAAATTACAATAGTAAAATATACCTTTCCTTTTTAATGTGGTTAGTAATTTACAAAACACATTTATAAACTTTATTATGTCAGATGAGCCGAAAAGCTACTATAGTCCAAACATGAGAGAAAACGGAAATGAGAGGTAAAGAAAGTGAGCCAGGGACATGAAGCGGAAACTAATGCAAAATATGGCATTGCTGTTCTGGGCAGAGCAGTCCCCGAGGTCTGCTCTGCTCTGTGGGATGTGTCTGGATAGCTGTTGTGTTCAGAGGAGGAAGAAGGAGAAAGCAGGTACACAGCAGAGTGGTCTCTGTACCACTCCACCTTCCTGCTTCCCATTAGTCAAAGTTTGTACCTGGAGGAATAAACTGGCATAATCAGGTTGTACCATCTGGCCCCTGCTACAGATCCTCATCCAAGCCCAGAATGATGGAAGAAGCCAGACAATTGGATGTGAGACTCATTGCCCTGGCTACAGATTAGGAGCAAACAAGGGTCCTCCCAGGAATGTGACTGGCAGCTCTAGGGTAGAAGCTTTGAGGGCTCAGCCAGAGCTGGTAGCACCTGAGGCAAAGCTCACCACTGGGGACCCAGGAGTGTCCCCCTACCCCCTGTTAGTGAGAAATGCAAGGAGGCACCTAGGGTATATCCTACACATTCCTGAAGCAAATCTTAATATTTTTAACTGCAAAAGTTATAGCACAAATTGATAGTATCCAACAAAAACATATATGATCCTTGATCTCAAAGTTCTATTTTCAGAAACTTAATTTCCAAATTGCATAGATGTCATTGCTTGTTAATGGTAAAAACATGGAAATAATCTCAATTCCCATCAGTAAAGGATTAATGAAATACATAATTGTCAGTTTGAACAATGGACAACATGGACAGAAAAAAAGTAGCGGATAATTAATATTCACATGACCTTTGATACTTCAATACACTAGCTGCATCACTTGTAGACTGAATTTTGAGTAAATTATTTATTAAAGTTAACTTTAGGCATCAGAAAAAGCGAGTAAGGACTGTGCTTCCTTCATTGTAAATGTATATGTGTCACTTAGCCTAGTTCTTGACACAAAATACTAGTCAGTTAATCATAATCTTTAACATTATCCTATCCTACATATATATCATCCCAGTTGCATACTGTTATACTCAGCTACCCAATGAGAAAATTGAGATGGAGAAAATTTCAGTGGCATTCCTAATCCTTGACAATAAATTAGTAGTATTCCTTAATTATACCATTTTTGTCTTGTGTTGATGAAATTTTCAGGTGTCACAAAGCTGGGACAAGTAGTTATTGCATTACACAGCAAAAATCGTGTCTAAATATCTTAGCAAAATGGAATGTTGGGCAAAATCTCAAAAGGGGAACCTAGTATGGGTTCTTGGGAAATTCTGCATTTGGTTAAAACAGAAAGAAATCACTCAACTACAAGAACATTTATAAAAGTATTTAAGGATTATTAATTTTCTTTTCATGTGATATGAATCAAACTTGAACTATGACTTAAAAATGCAAATGTGACATTAGATTACATCAAAATTATTATAGTGCCTAAAGTGTGAAATCTGATATTTCTCCAATTCAGTCAAATTGTACTAAAAAAAATGTGTTGCATTCAATATGACTCAATTTCAGGCACATGAGGAAGAATTGTAGTAAAAGTAAGCAAAAGTAAAAAAAAATCTTATACCCATCTAAATGAGATGGATTTTACCTCAAAAGTAATAGGTATCCATTTATATGACTTAAGGAAAAGAGGAATGGGATCATAACTACCTTTAACTTTAGCTCTGTGATGGGTAGAATGGTGCAGGGACCCCAGTTGGAAGGCTACTATAACAGCCCATTGCAGGAAGAAAGAGAAACATAAGAAACATATTCAAGAGATATTTTGGAGGTGGAAATGAGCAGATGCAATGGGTTTGAAAGGATTGGAGACAAAGAAGTGGTAAATCTACAGTCCATGAGGACTCCCAGATTTCTGGAATAGATATGATATTGAAAATGCAATAAGAAATCATCTTGTGGGTGTGTTTGCCCAATCGTGTGCATACAAAATGAAACATTCATCATATAACTTAATTGTATGTTAGGAAGAAAGAAGAGAAGCAAAATTTGGCTTGATAAGTAAACTCTCTAGTCCATTCTTTCCATGATATTGTGGAGGCTGCAATCAAACCATTAATGGAAGACAATGTGAAATTGCTGAGTTAACCTTAGAAGGACTTTCTAACATACACTCAATACTGCTTCAACACAACTGACCTTATTCTTGTTGCAAACTAATTTAAATTCTAATGTTTTTTTCTTCTATGCACTCCAAAATTCTTATTATAGGTTTCCTTACTACTTACAATTACCTTCCTAGAAATGCTAATCTATACTTTTGGTATGATACACTATATATATATATATATATATATATATATATATATATATAACTTTTGAGGTAAACTCCATCCCATTTAGATGATATATATATATATATATATATATATATATATATATATATACACACACACACACACACACACACACACACACATACACACACCCATATATGCACACATTGTGATGGTTTGGATAGAAGGTGTCCCACAAAAGCTCCTGTGTAAATCCAGGAATGTTCTGATGTGAAATGACTGGATTATGAGAGCTGTAAACTAATCATCCCATCCTAGTTTGAATGGACTGACTGGGCTGGTAACTGTGAGCAGATGGGGCATGGCTGGAGGAGGTGGTCATTGTAGGGGTGCCCTAGAAGGTTTCATCTACCCTGTGGCCCCTCTTCCCTTCCCTTCCCTTCCCTTCCCTTCTCTCTCTCTCTCTCTCCCCCACACTCTCTCCCTCTCTCCCTCTTTCTAGCTGCATTGAGGGGAGCAGTCTCCCTCCACCACACCCTTACATCATGATGTCCTGCCTCACCTTGGGCTCAGAGCAATGGAGTTGGCTCACCATGGACTAAACCTCTAGAACCATCAGTCAAAATAACATTTCCCTAGTCTAAGTTGTTCTTGTCAGATATTTTGGTCACACTGACAAAAAGCTGACTATTCCATGTGTATATTCTAACTATGTTATAGAAAAGGTCAGGGAAACTATGAAAAGTAGTGTTACCCATAAATACCTGAATCTGTTTCTAATCTTATTTTCTTTTTTGCTATTTTGGTGTTTTTTTCCAGACTTTGTTCGTATGCACATCTTTAATAGAACTAGTGACCAATCTGTACATACATTTGTGGATCATTAATTTTTTAAATTAACACTACCATGAAAATTTCCAGCAGAGCTTTGAAGATTTTATGCTTCTAATGATTGCATTTTGTTCCAAGATTACATTGATTTCTCTAGAATTTACTTAAAATATTTGACATTTAAGTTGTATCCAAACTTTTTGCTATATTGTATGTCCTTAGAAAGATCTTATAAGTAAACTTTTCCCCTCACTACCTGTATTTTTAATCAGAGGTTAGACTCAGGAGGGAAATTATTAGGTCTAAGTGTTGGAAAAACTTATGGAACTTGACAAGGCAATATCATTCACCCAATTAAACCTGGCTTGGCATTGATCTTGCTCATGGTTAGTATGAAAGTTGATTTCCACTTGGAATTTTTATTTTGTCCATATCTAGCACATTTAAACTGAATGAACAGGCAGCTCAGTAGAGGAAGGAAGGCAGAATAGACATGAAATTGCCACTTTTATTTTAAGTATTTTTCTCAAATTCCATGTTCTCTTAATTATCATGTGTATTCTCTACCATCATCCATATCAGCAAACAGCAATATCTATTAGCAACATTTATTATAAGTTTTCTCTCTTAGATATATTAACATAGAAAGGAATTCATGAGTTGGCTTGTCTATGTTTTAGCTCTTTTGAAATAGTATCCATGGCATCAGATTGGCTTCCAAAATGGATCATCATTTTAGCAGTCATTTGAAATCTCATTTACCACTGGCATCCATTACAGTTACCATAACAAATCAATTTGTGTGTCCTAACACACTCCTCAGGCACTCTTTAGTCACCCACGAATAGGTTGAATGCAGCTGTCATGATCAACACTCACATATATCCTAGGAATAGACCCTTCTCTCACAAATATACCTGTTATAACTGCTTCCTCACTGGCTTAAAATAGGGACAGAAATATGGCCATTTGTGGCCTCAGTCATGAAACATTAAAGAGGTAGCCAAGAAAGGTGGTGAAATGGAAACTAACAAAAGTCTTCCCTTCATCAAAGACACAAGAGATGCATTTACTTTAGATTATAAAGTTCTTATATAATGATTACGATGTACAATGGCATGAGATACCAAAAGGATTACCAAAGCAAGGTGATTTCTTTAGATTGGAGTTTCTCCATCTTAGGAGAAGAGATATCTCAGGAGAGGGTCTCAAGGAGTTTCTGTAGTGAAGGGGAAGCTCAACTCAGGAGCAGAGAGGTCCTTGGCTTACATGATGGGAAAGAATTTCAGCATGTGTCAGTTAGAGGCATAGACAGAGGTTAATGCTGGAAAATCTCCTATATTCTAGGGTCCTCAAAATATCATATCTCTTTTTGCTTAATGTATTTGTTGGATAAATAACTGTGCACAAGATAATTATTTTAAGTGAGCTTTGAGATTTATGGGTTTTCCAGGAATTTCAGAGTGCCAGACCTTGGAGTAAAACTGGCTTAGGAAGTAATGGGCCTGAAAAATTATGTGGAACTTCTGAATTAAAATTTAGCTTCTTTGTCTTTCCTTTATATCTTCTCCTTTTTTCCTATTTTTTCATTTCTTCTATCTTACTTCATTAACTTCTGGGGCTGGATAATTCTTTGTTGTGAGGACTGACCTATGCATTGTAGGATGTTTAGAAGCACTCCTGGTCTTTACCCAGTAGATGCCAGTATCACTTCCAAAGTTGTGGCACTCAAAACTGCATTTTGATAATTCTAATTATCCCCTTTGGGTCAGAATCATTCAGAATTGCATACCATTGCTTAATTATAAATGTTTTGTTTCCCAGGTACCCTTTTAGAGTCTTGGTTTCTTTATCCAAAAAGCTAAAAAAAATTGAATTGGACCATATCCGCTTACCCTCTAACTCTAAGGTATTTTAATGTGCCTAACCAAGGAAAATTAACTTACTGGTCTATATAATATTTCAAGTCCTTGATTCTTGTGGTTCCTGAAGTTAAAAAAAAATTACTGTTTTGAAACTGTCTTAAAAGAATTACCACGGTGTTACCAGATGGAGAATGGAACCATGATGGGCTATTATTTTCTCTGAGACAGAAAAACGTCCTTAAAGATCGAAACTGAAAATTTTGTCATTGCTTATCACCAGCATTTGGATATTGGAAGTTCACTTAAGTATGATAGAGTCAGAGATAGGGGAACACTGGCCAAAGATAGGAGTAAAATAAAAGGCCCAAGCAAATGGATTTCAAGTCTGTAATTATACATAGTTCTTCTTTTACATACAAATAAATGATAAAAGAATGAGGCTCAGGAATCCAGGAATTGTTTTTTTTTTTTTGGAGCATATGTTTCCTCTTCACTTGGGTCCTTAAGTTTTACAAGTGCTGAAGACTAAATGTGAAATCCATAAATTGCTTCCAGAGTAGAATAAAAGGACAGATTATGAAATTCAGAACAATAGTGAGACACTGGAGCTCAGAATTTCCAGGCTGTAAGGGTGAAGCAGTAACAAGATGTGTAAGATGGTAAGCCCCACGCCGTGTTGAGCTGGATATATTTGGGAACAAATGCATGTTGCCTGTCAGCCTGCCCCATGCATTGAAAAGAAGCAAAGGCTTGGAGTCCAGCTTCACAGGCAAGATTATTCTCATCTGGGAGATAACTCTTGATAAAACGATTAGAAAGAAGAGGAAAGGAAATTAGATCTCTCTCATTTTTGTCTACTCTCTCACTGGTCTGTCTCTTTTTCTCTCCTTACTTATATTCCTAAATTATCCAAGCAGGGCAACTTCTAAGATCACATAGTGTGCATTTATCACTGTGAATGAATGTAACAAGTAACATTATTTGAGTGCTGTAGTGAGCTTATATGGCTTGGCTCCAACTTTATAATAAATCATAATATTTATTAGAGTTTACCATGTTTTCTTATGTGCTAGATTAACTGTCAATATAAACCTATAAGATAATTGCTATTTTTATCATCTATTTTTTTTAGGAGAAGCAAATTATGACACAGAATACTTGGATAATATATCCAAGTTCACACAAAGAGTTATTTGAAAGAGCTTGGATTTGAACCCAACCAGACATATACCTTGATTCTTTGTTCCTTATGGCTATATCCTTCAGTTTGGCTGAGCACTCTAAAGACATGGTCTTAGTTTACCCTCATGCTGCATTATTAATGTAGGTATATTTTTACCTTCATTCTGTAGATGAGGACATGGAGGTACAAGGAGAGTGAATCATTCATCTAAAGTCACATAAGTGAAGTAAGGAATCAGAATTCAAACTCTTTGATTGCTTGTAATCTTTGCTCGTCCCTTCCTGTTCTTTGCCTCCTCTTAGAGGTTATGATGCCAGGTCATGATGTACAAGGCAATGGCATAGTGACATGGATGCAATTAGAGTTATGTATATATGGCAGCCCACTTACTTTGGAGAAGGGAGTTATTATATTTGGTTGCTTAGAGATGTCAAAGAAGGCTTGGTGGAGAGGCTGGTATTATCTCTGAGTCCAATTTTATAGGCAGAATTGAGTACCATTGCTTGGGGGCATTCCTGGAAGAAAGAATGGTTTAAAAAAAATCAGAGTCCAGTGATTGGGGATGTGCCCTTGGGAATGCTGTTGCTCAGCTGGTCTTGAGTTTAGGGAAGCGACAGGTTGGACTCTTTTCTCCAAAAGGTGTGCTTTTTTTGTTCCTCAGGATTTTCTTGAGCGTAAAGTGATTCAGGAAAACCCAGAAATAAGAATAATATGTTTGAGTTAGAAAGAGCTAGGTACATATCCACTAAAGTCAGTAGCTGTATATAACCTCAGAGATTCACTAAGAAAGTGAAGATGTTGCTGTTGGAACCTGTATGGCAGCATGCGGCAGTGGCTGGACTGGGGAAGTAGGGACACTTTCTTTAATAATCATGGAGAATCATCACAGTAGGAAGCCTCTGGCTCTTCTAGAAACTGTGGGGGATTTAGAGTTGTCCTTTGACCCTATCCTTCTTCTGAAATAAATAACAGATTTGTCCATTTATTTATACATGTACACACACATGCACATGCATATGTACTGGGTAATATTCTTTGTGATTCTAAATATTAACTTACTTGATACTAAAAATAATGCTTATGTTTAAAGGTACAATTCATTACACTTAAAGAATAAAGTTCATAAAGAGAATTTTAAAATTCTGCATTACATCTGCATCAACAGCATTATGATATTTGAAAATCAGTGAGTGAGCCTGGGTTGGCTACTCTACTGATAGGTAGTGTAAACTCTTCAATGAGGAAGAATAAAGAACCTGCACTTTAGGGGCTCCTTTTGCTTTAAAGGTGTTATGAAAGTCTCTCTGACACACAGTTATGAAAGTCTCCTCCAGTTATCACTGACTGATTGGATTCAGCCTATTGGAATCCTGCAGACCCAACAAAGGGATATGCTTCTCTCCCACCCTCTACCAAGAGAAAACTGACTGCGGTAGCCATAGAGGGCAGCGCTGCTTGCTGTGCCTGTGCATATATGGGAGGGAGGTACTACCACAGGGAGCACTGGGAGCTGACAGATTTGGCTTTTCAGCATTTTTAATAAGCCAGAAACTCACATCCACATAGAACTCATTTGCCTGGGGTCAGACACCACAGCAACCACAGCCTGATCAAATCCAACCCCTGGAGTGTGTGTCAGGCCCTCTGGGATGGAGCACAGCAGGCTTACCTACCAAGCAGAGCTCCACTCCTGGAATCTTCTCTTTGCAGCCCAGCTAAACTTCAGTTGCTATTCCCTCTTTCAGGCAAGAGTTAATCCTAATGCTGGGAGAAGGCAGCAACAGCTGAACCATATTTGTTCATAGTGACTCTTATCCAGAGGAAATTGAAGCCACTGTCTTTTGCATTTTGTTAAATGTATGATAGTTTTTTGATTGCAAATATGTGTTATCAGTGAGAAAACAGAATGTACTGATCAGGAAAAGATGTTTAAAAAGTCAAACAACCCTTAACCATACATATACTTTCATAATTTTCATGCATATTTTCCCAAATCACACATACATACATATGTTTACATGCACATTTATATAAATGCATGCACATATAAATAATATGCATATATAAACGTCATAATTATATCATATATAAACATATAATATACAAATAATACACACATATCCATGTCTGTATATTTATGAATATATATATATATATATATATATATATATATATGTATGTTTAAATCTATGTGTCATTGTCTATTGATACATAGATATACTGTGTACATAGACATTGAATAGCAGTTTTTAAAAATATGAATTACTTATAATCTTAAATAATTGTTTATAATTACTTATAATCTTAATATAATAATTACTTATAATCTTAAATAATTGTTTTAAATTTTACAATTTTGGTATCTTTTTAAAGTGGTATCAATTGCTGATCACCTGAATTTACTGATAGTTTTTATTTTTGCTTCAATTGTTTTATAATCATTCTTTTCTAGTTCTATTTATTAACTATCAATCTGGCTTTTTATCCAGTCTATCATTTATCTATCTGTTTACACAATCTCTGAATCATTTGAAAATAATTTGGAGCCATTGTGCCCTTTCAGTGTGTATATCTATGTGTATTTACTAAAAGCAAGGACATTTTCTTATATAGAAATAGGAAAGTATTTTCTTACATAAAATCACATGAGAAAATACACATTTCTACAATGTTATTATCTAACCCAGAGTTCCTATTCATATTTCATCACTTACCCCAAAAATGTATATTGTAGCTACCTTTTCCTTGTTTTGAATCATCCAGTCCAAGATCACACATCACACCTTGTCCATTCATCTTAACTATTTCCTATCTTTTATCTTTCCTAACCTTAACATCTTTGGAGAAAATGCTCCTCACTGTGGATCTGTCTGTTTCCTCATTGTTAAATTCAGTTTATGCATTTTGGGCAGGTATACCACAAAAGTAATGTTGGGCTTTTCCCAATGCAACCTATAGGGGCCTTGTCCCAACTTGAGAGATGTTAAAATGGATCACCTGGCTAAGATGCTGCCGGCCGGCTTCTGCACTGTTAAGTTACTCTTTCCCTTATTATAATAAATGATGTTCCTTGGAGGAAATACTTTGACGGCATGTCAATGTCCTATTTCTTATCAGATTACTTATTCAACATTCTCTTAACTTTCTACCTCTACTGATATTTCATATTTATCAGTTAGCCTTGTATGACAAGAACTTCCACTTCTGTTCCTCCCTTCTTTCCTTCCTTCTTTCTATCACTCCATCCATTCATCTGTCCATCCACATATATTCATTGATTCTTCAGTGGGTTACTATGGCCAGAGTCTATCAGTGTCATTTATTCTCCTGCTTAAATTTTCCAGATCTGGTCAATGAAAGCCTTCTCTCTCCTTTGGACACATCTACATTATTCTGAGGTCTCATTTAGTTTCTGGTAATACAAAATATTTCTCAATAATCTTGCACTTTCTTTGTCCAAGGAATCTTGTATTATTTAATTGGAGAAAAGTATTTAGAGACCAATATTTGTGTACTAGGTATGCTCATTTCTACTGACGTGTCTCACAAGCAGTTTTAGGAGATAAGATGTGTGTGTGTGTGTGTGCATGCTCATGTGTTTGATATGTATATATAAAATACATATAATTCTAAGGACATACAGGCACCTTCAACTTAATACTAAAAACTGCATTCTAATCTTCTTTTTTTATAGGTTTAACCATGTTTTCCAACAGTGAGAAGTGAAAATCCTGAAGAGATAATCCTTATTTTTCTGTACTGTTCAGTTAACTAATAAATTGCATTGCTGCTTTATTGATGTTTAAAATGCACCATCTTTACCTATATTATTTGATGAATTTTTGTCAAAGTTCATGCCATTGACCAACCATGATCAGAGTATAGGGTATTTTAAACACCTCACATAGTATCTTCATGCACTTTGTAGTTAGTCCTCCACATAAATCTCTAGGCAACAACTGATCTCTTTTCTAACACCACAGATTATATTTCCCTTTCTAGAATTTCATATAAAGGGAATCATATGATATGTGCTCCTCTTTCTACCTGTTTTGCTCAGCATGATATTTCTTATATTCTTCATCCTGAATGACACTGAGTTTTAAATAATAAACCAACCTTCAAATTCATGGGATAAACCACACAGTTGTTCATAATTTATTATATCTTATATGCTTCTAGAATCTCTTGGTAAATATTTTGTTAAAGACTTGTGCATCTATGCTTTTGAGATATATTCAGTTGCATTTTTATTTCTTATGATATTTTCATCAGGCTTTGCACATAGGGTAATGTTGGTCTTAGAAAAAATGTGAACATTTTTCTTTTCTCCTACAGTACATTAAACAACTTGAAGAACAATGGTACTATTCACTCCTCAAATAGTTGATGGAGTTCACCAGTGAAACCATATGGGCCTGGAATTTTCTTTAATGTTTTTATAAGGATGGAAGGCTTTTGGGCACTCTCTGATGCCTCCCAATACTTTTATTTGATCTGTTTATAAAATGTGATCCAATATTTGAATTTGTTAGTTGGGGGAGTTTAGTGTGATATATACTGCTCCTTCATTACCAGAAATAAAACAAGGTAAAATCTGGTTCTTTAAACTCAACTATATTTGAACATATTTCTATATCAATAAATATACAAGAATGATAAAATGTGTCTCATTGCATGCATATATGGCAAATTATTTACCTGAATTCTGTACCTAAATGCTCAATATTTTCTTTAAACTTATTGTTTTGGGACCTTTGTGCCTATTCCAATGACATTGCTGTTGCCAAGCTCACTAATCAACTGCACTTTAGCAAAGTGGAGGATTTGGCAAGCCCAATGGAAAGTTCTTTCTTCTTACTTTACTCAGTCCATCTGCAGCATTAGACTAAGTTGGTCACTCTTTTCATCCAGGACACCAAATCTCTTGGTTCCCTACCTCCTTGGCTGGTACTTTTTGATGTCTTTTGCTAGTTCCACTTCATATCCCTGAACTCCTAGTGTTAAAATGACCCATGGCTCTGTTCCTGGTCATATTCTTTATGCCCTAAATCCTCCAGCAATCTCAACTAGTCTTGTAGCTTTAACTGCCACCTCTAGCTTGATAATTCCAATTTATGTCTTCAACTGAGATGTTTCTTCTATTCCCAGACTCAAACTCATCATATTTCACACTGAATTCTCCAATACCTGCCTTCCCCATAGCCCTTCTAATTTCTATGATGTTACAGTTCTTACATTCAACTGTGATTTCCTTTCTTTCTTATATTTATTATATTAAGTCTAACCACTTTCTACCATGGGTTTACATTACCAGCTATTATCACCCCTCATCCTCCATCTTGAGTCTGAGTCATTCCAGTCTCTGCCCTGCAAAAATCTCCAATACTACAACTATTATCAACACATTAATAATAGAATATCTTTAAAACCTAAGTCCAGGGATGTCATTCCTCCACTGCCAACTACTGCTGTACTTCCCTAATTTTTCCAGATTAAAATTCAAAGCCGTTACAATAGTTTACATTTCCCTGAATCAACTGCCCCTTGTGGGGCATCTCCTCCCCAATCACTGCTCCAGACACTGTGAATTTCCTTATAGTTCCTTGAAAATACTGATGAAAAAAATCCTGCCTTAAGGTTTTTCAATAACCACTCCCTCTTTATCCAGAGATATATTTGGCCAACTACCACCTTCAGGTCATGACTCAACTCAGATCTCCCCTAAACCTGTACATTGATCACCTTGTTAAACTATAAATGCTTCTACTTCACCTTCAGGGCTCCTCATTCCATTTCTTCTGCTCTCCTTTTTCTGTTTCCCATATTTCTCATCAGTTTCTAACATAAATTTTACTTATTTATTATACTTATTATTTACTATCTGTCTTCTACTGTAATTTAATCTTCAAGAGCAAGGATCTTTCTATTTGGCCTATTATATTGTGCACCCCAAACAAACAAACACATGGTAGACAGTAAATTCATACTAAATGGGTGATTTAGACAGGTTGTTTCATTTTTCATGGCAGGATGGATCTATCTATCATGTGGCCATCTGTCCATCCATCCATCCATCCATCCATCCATCTATCCATCCATCTATCCATCCTAGATAGATATGATTTTTCCGACCTACCATTTTCTATCTATTTTGATCATTTTTTTTTACAGTTACACAGAGTGTTAGGTACTGTGTAGAAATAAGGAAATATGCAGTGATGTGCTAGAGCCACTCATGCCAGCTTGGAAAAACTAGTTCTTAAATATTCAAGAATTTTATAGTTTGATTGTTGAGTTGTAATAGGTTGAAATTGGCCATTGTCAGAGTATTTGCACCATAGAAATTGGAAAATGCTACAAATCCGGGCTTTTTATTTATTCTTCCCTCCATCATTCCTGACCTCAAAGCCAGTTTACCAGTGCACCACTGGAAGCAGGGGAGCAACTTCTTGCTATCAAGCAGTTAAACTCCTAAGATACAGTTTCTAAATATAGTATTTCATAGAACTCCTGATGATAGTTAAGAGGGACTCTGGCAGTATTTGTGTTTTTTTAATGAGTGAAGAATATCCAAATGAGGATGGACAGAGGCTAGCTATTCAGAAATTGCTATAGCTACAGTCACCTTTATTTGGCAGAGACTCAGGCAGTCAGGTAATTGGAACACTTTATAGAAAAAAAGGAGAAGCATTAGGTGCTCTGATTGGAGGTTGCTGGCATAGGGAACTTGGGTAAATGGAAGTGGAACAACTTTTATGACAGGTTAGGGGAGAATATTTGGCTTTCTCTGTTTTGTCCTGAGTTAGATGAGGAAAATAGAGGCAAAAATAGAAAAGTTCACCACTGTTGACCCAGTCCCAACATCCTAGGGTTGACTACTTTGGAGGTTCTAAGCTTCTTACATGGTTCAGAGTTCTGTTTCACATACTGTCTGGCCATTTTCTGCTTGTATACTCACATCTCCAGCCCCTGCTTGCTGTTCTCTCATTTTCGAGAGGTTGACCTGTTCCGAGATGATTAGTTTCAGTTCTGTCCTCCTCAAGGATTTTCACCATAGTCGCCTGCATTGTCAGATCTTGATCCTTTTGTCATTTTATCATTATGGTGATCTATGATGACAGAGCAGCTGTACAGACAGACCTATTTAGTGTAAGATGTTTTGGACCCAAGGACCCAAACTGACAAAAGAACAAATTTCAGAGGCTATGGGGGATCCAACTTAGGGATCTCAGAGATCCCTTTTCTTCATTTGTTTGATCCAAGCACACAAATGTCAGCAGTGACACAAATGCCACCATGACTAGCCCAAAAGCAGTGTGTTTGCCCATCACTGTTCACATCAAAAATTGAGGTAACATCTTTAAAGATTTGTGCATAAGTTAGTGATAAGTTTTTGTCTTTTATTTCTATGCCTGTGTTCTTATGAACAATGAGGCAATTCAGAACATGACTTCATTTAGCAACTATACAAAGGATATTTCAGTGAGATGACCTATTATAGATGTGTTCGTAGTCTTTAAAAATTCAAATTAGGTTTTGTGACTCTCTAGGTATTAAAACTAGGGCCAGTTGTAGCACTGTTGGTATAAGCTTGCATTTGATATTAACAAGAACTCCAGAAGTGGAAAAGAAAGCCTTGAAAAAGTAGGGGGCTTCTTGCTGCAGGATGCTTCCCAGAGAAGTTGGTCTTTGCTGAATGTTTTGGGATAGTCTATTAATATTTGAGCTTTGAATCAGAGTTTGAAATAGATTAACTCTAATGTCCTATTTATGCTAAATGTTTATGCCTCAGATTGGTTCTGGAGAGATGTTGATTAATGACTCACCACTTAAAGAAAAAGAGAATGTCTTATCTTCAGGTAATCTTTTAGAGGGAATAGACATTGGTTTCCCACTGAGATGACTGTCTTTCACCTAAGATGCACTTGGTTTGTTTTTGAGCCAGAGTTACAAAGGGACTCTTATTAGCCTTATGCTGTTCCATCTGCCATAGAGCATACGCTGAAGTCATATGTTCTTCCCCTTAAAATTTAATGTATTTTCTCTATTAAGATTATGCAAATCATGTAACTGAAGATGTTTCCATTTGTGTTTTAGCTGCCGTGAAGCCCAAGGGCAAATTTGCAGTTCAACATTTTAGCTATGTAGGTTCAAGTTACCTCTGTTTTTTATACTTTTTCCTCCTAGTCTAAATGTCCTATTTAAGATGTCATTGTCCTTGGTTCTGTTTATGTTTAAAATGTACTTATATTGTCTGTTTGTCTAAGTACCCATATCCTTTGGGAAACGAGATGGAAGATGGTAACAGATTGATAAGTGGATGCAGATATAGTGATTTGGCAAGTTTGCATCACTCCTGGTAAGTGCCTATAAATAGTGATGGCATCATGTTCCACAATGACCCAGTAAACTCTCAGTTCCTGACATTGCCAGTAATCTCACCTAACTTCCAAGGAACTCCTGTCCAGCAAGTTTTTTTTTTTTTCCCATTGTGATAACCAGAAGCCAACTTCACTGGTAAACAATTAAATCCAATTGATTAATATCAAATAAGGTGAATGTCTTCTCAATCTCATTTGCCATTATAATTAGGGTTCAGTAGGTGCTAGATATATATGAGAATATGCTTCTCACAATATATCCTCCCCTTCAAGAAAGTAAAACTTATAAAAATACCAGCTGAATTATATACCGGTTATTTCAATTGGCAATGTAAGACGCCGTACCGCACTATGAATGGGAGACACCACAGGACACAAATCACTGGAGAGGTTCCATTTTATTACAAAAGGGTGTGTGTTTATATAGATCTAAGGAGAGGTGGCAGGGCTGAGGTAGATAACGGGTTGCCCGTTTATTGGCAAGCTCTTCCATATGTCAGTTCCGGAGCCCAAGAAGTTAATTCTTATTGGGGCTAAAGTTTCCCACCCGCAGGATTTGAACATTGGCGCTGGTGGGAACGTTTTGCGCCAGTGAAAGAAAAAAGAGGAGAAAGAGGGTCCTTAGGCGCCATATTGGGGTTTTTCTCTGAGGTGCTGCTGCCATTATATGTTTTCCCAACAGGCAATACATTTAGTACCACAATGGAGGTACAGTAATTTACCATTTTTATTAGTTTTGATTTTTAATTACTAATAAAATAGTGAAAAGTGGCTGATTTTTTCCAGTTATTACTAATTTGAGCATATAGAGTATTGTGTCCAGTTCTGTGCAACCTTGGAAGAGGACATCAACAAACTGAAGTGGGTTCAGAGGAAGTTGGCAAATTGGTGAGGAGTTTTGAAAGCATGTCGCGTATCACTCTTGGACCTGTAAATGTTTAGCCCAGGAAAGGAATTACTCTAAATTTATATGATTACTTCTTTCAAATATTAGACTTGAATTTGTCCACAGTACACTAAACCTTGCACACACACAGCGTCTTCCAGAAATACAAACATACCCAGACAGGTGACATATGCTCGTTGTACTGAAATACATTTCATGAAGTTCCCAAAAGATTCTAAAAGATGTTTTAAAAGGTCCATGTGGGATGTGGTTTTCTGCCAACTGCCATGTGACAATCCATCTGTCAAGATACCCCTGTATGTACCTCCAGACTGTGTTCTGGGAAAAGTCATCTTCTGGTAATTTAGGGTGAATTTAATCTGTCACTCAAACCATCTGCTTCTTGTTTTCCTATAGAAGATACCATCGGTGGGTAGAGTGGGACAGATACCTGTGGCTGGGGACAGGTTCCTAGGAAAGGAAGTGGAGTAGAGAAGAGAGTGGTGGGGATCACCAGTTTACCTATCCTTTCCCCCATCCCCAGGGCAACTCCTGAGTTACTTTCATAGCTAAGCAATGTCAAAATCAGAGAATGTAAAAGAGAGACAACATTAAGCTTACTTGTTCTCTCAGTGGCACAGTCCCAAGAAATTTTATACCTTAAACACTCTGGACACCCCTGAGTAGACCAGGGAGAGTAATGCTGATTGAATCAAGGCAGAGGAGGAAGACTGTAACAGTACTCGCTCTTAACTCTCACATTCTCCAGGGTCCAGGTCCTGTTGACTCTGTTTGTAATTTTTGCAGACTTCTTTTGTGAAGCTGTCCTGGATATTAAAATACTCTAGAATTGGTGGTAACTGAAATCACTCTGTTCCATCTGTTTATTTTTATGAACCTGCAGCCAGATGCCCTGGGGCAAACAAGCTGACAGCATGCCCCCCTGTAGAAGGAGAGGGTGGGGTTAATATGGTGAAGAAGGCTACTTGCTGAAAGTCATTTGGTTTCAGGAGGTTCCATAGGTTTGATTAAAGATGAGTAGATTCTTCTATAGAGAGCTGCCCCTCAGCTAGGGCTATTAAATCCTTAAGTTGATAATTGTGAAATTGGACTGAGCTAGACATTATTTGATGTTTGGTTTTAGTGTATTTACCTTTCTGATTATGCATTGCTTATGCTAATAATACAATTAATTTGCATTTCTTGGAGAAACTTTGAATTAGAATCAAGGACTTGAAAACATATACTATATTATACAAAAATGTGGCTGTATAGCTAAGCACTGATAATACTTCAGTTGGGCACAAGTGGATTAATTAATTCAATGAATGAATAAATGAAGGAGCAAATACTTTTTAAAAAATGAGCAAATTGCTCTTTGTTTCAGAAAAGGTAGACACATTTCTTCTCAGCTAATTAAGGTCTTAGGAGAAGGCACAAATGGTGTATCATTGGAACAAAAGGAAAGACGAGACATCTTAACTGATGTTTTAGGCAGAATTTTCAGTAATGACACAATTTATTTAATAGCAGTTTTAATTCCCCAAATACCTTCCATATTTACTATATGGTTTTTATTTTCTGATGGTTTAGGCAAATAGTAATTATTCCCTCATCTAGTAGATAAAGAAATAGAGACAGGCAGGGAAATGGGTGTGCTTAAAGCCACATAGCTGGCTAGCAAATGAGCAAAGCCAGAGCCCAGGCCTCGTGGCAGAGTCTTTTGCTTCTCCTCCTCCCGGGTCACCTTGCCACTCAGTTCAAGAGTGCTCTGAATTAACACCATCAGTAGCTCACTGCACCTTGACCCTTCCTTCTTTGCCTTTCTTCCTTCCTTTCTCCTTCCCTCCCTCCTTCTGTTCCTTTGCTTTCTGGTTTTCCTAGTAATACCATGACATTAGTCGACACTAGTAATCTCTTTGTCAGAGGATTTCTAATCCTCATTTATTAATAATAACTCTAAAGCTTTACATTCTTAATTCATCACACACAGTATGGTGGGAGTAGGATTGGTGTTAAAAAACCTCCTTCATAGAATTATGCTGAGGATTAAACATGATCATTATGTGACGTTCTTGGCACAACTCCCTGAATATTGAGAAATGCAGGTGACTGCTGTTGCTGTTATAGTGTTGCTCTCCCTGAGTACCAATGAAATTGGAATTTAAATACACACACGCACACACACACACACAATTTATCTCACTTCATAGAGAAACAGAGTCATAGAATATCCAGCCCTTGATTTGCTATCAAGCTCAGGTGCCGCAGTCTGGCTGGGCACAATCAGGAGCCACTTGTCAAAAGAAACTAACTTTATTTTTAGAACCACACACGACAAACAAAATAGCCTCTCAGGAAAAACCCTCAGAGCCTCAACTGCCACCACCGGCTTTCCCCAAGCCTCTCTCTCTCACACAAGCTTCTCTCCACCTCCCACAATCCTCCTGCTCTTGAGGCCAATTGGCTGGGTCACGTGGGCGGAGCCAAAAAAGTCCCCCAATGAGCAGCTCCGTGGTCTGAAAGGGCAGGGAAACAGTCCAATGAGCATCACCGCAGAGGAGCCAATCAGCTAGATGTTGCTGGGGCTGCTGTGAGCCAATCGTCAGCCAGCAGCTGGAAGTTTGCTGGCAGCTGGAAGTTTGCTGGGGCCCCTTCGGCTGTGGCTCTCAACATCTCCCCCTCTCTGTTTAAACAACAAGCATGTGGCTTAGGGACCGTGCCTGTTAGGCAGTCCAATTCAACATATGGTCCTTACCCGTCATCGGATGAACTGACCTCTAGGCGTCAGCCTCCTGTCTTAGGTTGGTACCACTGCAATTGGATCATACCCGTCACTGACTACCGGTCCAGCATACAGCCATACTTGTGGATAGGCCTTTGCACCTGTGGGGGGGTGAGGTTCTTTGCCTCACCTCTGTTGGCCCCCAAATTTTAGACCATCACTAGTAGAGGAGGATGCAAAATGCCATGACATTAAGCCAATTGAGGGCTCCTTTGAAAAATTGTACCACCGGTGACATCATCAGCAAAAATACCCCAACACTACCATAAGTCGCTGCACCAACAGATAGTTCACAATGCATACAGGTGAGCTCACAATGTGTCCAGGCAAGTTCTGCAAGCAGTTCAGTGATGGCTATTGTAGAAGCTGTAGATTGGTTTTATCTTTGACTTCACCAGCACTGGGATGAAGATAGGAATTCTGGCAATAATGGCTAAAGAAAAAATTATGTAACATTCCAGAAGGCACTAAAAGAAAACAATTTTCTTAACAATTTACATTATCTTTAAGAGAATTATTAAATATAATGAAAAGGAAAGGT
This sequence comes from Marmota monax, assembly GCF_021218885.2. Taxonomy (NCBI): domain Eukaryota; kingdom Metazoa; phylum Chordata; class Mammalia; order Rodentia; family Sciuridae; genus Marmota; species Marmota monax. Next base: position 24,964,513 of record NW_026692254.1, read on the forward strand.
AAAAGTAAACAAACAGATCTGTTAACCTTCTTTTTTGTTTACATATTAAAACAATCCTCAACAGTTGTTTACCCAATTTAAATTAAACCATATAAATCACGTGAAAAAAAATATTTGGATCCATTTTATCATGAGCGCTCATCATATATGATATATGGACATACGTACATTCAAACATATAACACAAAACACAAGTGTGCACACATAATATAATACATACAACACATAACTTTATAGTAAAGGCCTTATAACTTTTTACAGGTGAAATCTCCATTGCAATGCTTAAAAACTCTATAGTCAAAAAATAGAACTGATCAGCAAAACATTAACCTAGGTCTGTATGAGCTCAAAAAACAAAATAGAACTTCATGATATGGCAAAGGGCAATAATAAAATAGATATTGAAAAAAGCATCCTGGTTCTGTTGCAGATGTAAGAATAGCCAAACTGGAGTTTTGGATATCAGTTGTTATGGATTTGAGCCAAATCATCTTCTTTTTGGTCTGTAGAAATCGCTTTAGTTAATCTTTCTGGAATCCAAATCGGCTGCTGTTCTCCCTGTGGAAACACATAAACAGACCCCCGACTCCAGACAATCACTGGGTCAGGACCTTGGTTAATCTCTCTGGAATCCAAATCGGCTGCTGTTCTCCCTGTGGAAACACACAAACAGACCCCCGACTCCAGACAATTACTGGGTCAGGACCTTTCCATTGTCCTGTTAGAATATCCTTCCAAAGTACCTTGGGCTTATGTACATTTTTTGGACACATATGCCTTTCTGCAGCACTAAGTCCTGATGAATCCAAATTTAAAAAGTTTAGAGTAAAAAGGGTTATTTTAAGTTTATCTTTGGGGAATATATACCCCTTCCCAATTCCTTCTTTTTGCTTTAATAAGTACATTTTAATAGTTTGATGAGCTCTTTCAACTATGCCTTGTCCCTGTGGATTGTATGGGATTCCTGTTATATGAGTAATGCCAAATGTTGAGCAAAATTGTTTAAAAGAGGTAGAAGTATAACCAGGGGCATTATCTGTTTTTAACTGTTTTGGAACACCCACAGTGGCAAAATTTTGTAAGCAATGAGCTATAACATCTTTAGTTTTTTCTCCGGCATGAAGGGAGCCCATCAAAAATCCAGAAGAAGTATCAACTGTAACATGCAAATATTTTAATTTTCCAAATTCTGGCAAGTGTGTGACATCCATCTGCCAAATATGGTTAGGTATCAATCCTCTAGGATTGACTCCAAGATTAACTTGTGGTAAAAAGGTCACACAATTTTGACATTGTTTTATTATTTGTCTAGCTTGTTCCTTAGTTATTTTAAAGTGCTTTTGTAAAGTATTAGCATTGACATGGAACTTTTTATGAAAATTTATAGCTTCTTCTAGTGTAGAGAAAATATGTATGTCATGTGTAGTTTTATCTGCTAAATCATTGCCCAAACTAAGGGCTCCAGGCAATCCTGTATGTGCCCTGATATGTCCTATAAAGAATGGATCTTTTCTGTCCCAGATTAGACTTTGTATAGTGGAAAGCAAAGAGAAAACAGTAGAAGAAGGGGAAATCCTACCAGCATCTTCAAGAGATACTATAGCATTAACTACATACTGACTATCAGAAAATAAATTAAATACAGAATCTTTAAACATCACAAAAGCTTGTAAAACTGCATTAAGCTCTACCTTTTGAGCTGATTGTTTGGGTACTAAAAATGTAAAAGTTTGATCAGGGGTAACTACTGCTGCTGTACCATTATTTGACCCATCAGTGAATATATTTGGAGCATTCATGATAGGTGTTTTTCTGGTCATTTTTGGAAAAATTACAGGATGCAATGACCAAAAAGACAATAAAGGATTAGATGGTAAGTGGTTATCAAATGAAACATTAGATTTGCACATGATTATTGCCCAAGTATTTAACTCATTAGCTAACTCATCAATTTGATTCATAGTATATGGAGTAATAATTTTATTGAGAGAAATTCCAAACACTCCCTTTGCTGCTTTTATTCCTTTGAGTATTAATTGTCCTACAGCCTCAGGATACCTAGTAAGAATAGTGTTAGGAGAATAAGATAAATGTATCCATAATAATGGACCTTCTTGCCAAAATACTCCTGTAGGAATATTTTTTGTTGGTAGTACAATAAATAATAAAGGCAAACTTATATCAATTCTATCCAAATGCATATTTTCCATATATGTTTCAATGATTTTTAATGCCTTTCTTGCTTCAGGCGTTAACATTCGGGGTGAATTTGGATCTGATGGACCTTTTAGGATATCAAATAAAGGTCCCAACTCTCCTGTTGGTATACCTAAATAAGGCCTTATCCAATTTATGTCTCCTAATAACTTTTGAAAGTCATTAAGTGATTTGAGTTGATCTACTCGTATTTGAATTTTTGGTGGACGGACCATGGTTGAGGATAATAGAACTCCTAAATAATTAATTGGAAAATTTAATTGTACTTTATCTATTGCTATCTCTAGATTATAATTTTTTAATAAGTTTGTAAGTGTGGCATAACATTCTTGCAATGTGTTTTTATCTTTGTGTGCTAATAATACATCATCCATATAGTGAAATATTTGTAGTTCAGGATTTTGATTTCTAAGTGGCTGGATTGCTTTGTTAACATAAATTTGACACATAGTTGGGCTGTTAGCCATCCCTTGAGGGAGTACTTTCCATTCATATCTCTGATCAGGACCTTCATGATTCAGTGCAGGGATAGTAAATGCAAAACGTGGACTATCCTCAGGATGAATTGGAATTGAAAAAAAACAATCTTTAATATCTATAACTAAAACATACCAGGTTTTTGGCAAAGCAGACAACTGAGGAATCCCTGATTGAGCAGGTCCCATAATAACCATCTCATTATTAATGGCTCTTAAATCTTGCAATAATCTCCATTTACCAGATTTCTTTTTGATGACAAAAATGGGAGTATTATGGGGAGATACAGAAGGTTGTATATGTCCTTCTGCTAATTGTTGTTTGACCAGGTCATGGGCTGCTTGTATCTTTTCTTTAGTCAGGGGCCACTGAGGAACCCATACTGGTCTTTCTGATTTCCAAGTAATTTTTATTGTCTCAGTGGCCCTTTCTGAAAATCCAACCCATGTCTGTCTGTTCCTTGATCTATTTGTATTGGTGCTGCTATACCTTGTTCTTGTTTTTCTAATCTTTTTCCTTTCCTAAAACCTTGTCTAGTCATAATAGTGGGTGCATTTTGGTTGATGTTATTTGTTAATGTCAAACCTAATTGATCTAGGACATCTCGTCCCCATAAATTTACGGGAAGATGATCCAATACATATGGCTGTATAGTTCCTTCACATCCTTCAGGATCCTTCCAATCTAATACCATTGCACTTCTATGGGGATTAGTTGCCACTCCTAGGCCTCGAAGCGTTTGAGTGGCTTGTTGTAATGGCCAATGTTTTGGCCATTCTTGACGAGAGATGATGCTAAGGTCTGCACCTGTATCCAGTAGTCCATTAAATTCATGTCCTTGAATATTTAGTTTTAGCATGGGGCGAGAATCTAAATTTAAAGAAAGCATAGCCCAATCTACACCTGTGGAGCCTAATCCCTTGGAACCTCTTTCTACAGTACGACTGGAAAATTTATCATGTAGGCTGGGTATTATTAGTAACTGTGCTATTCTATCTCCTGGTGAAATTACTGATATACCCTTTGGAGAACTGGCTATAATTTTTATTTCACCTTCATAATCGGGATCAATTACCCCAGGACTTATCATAAGTCCTTTTAGAGTAGAAGAGCTGTGTCCCAATAATAAGCCTACTGTTCCTTTGGGAAGAGGTCCTTTCACCCCTGTGGGAATGATTTGAACTCCCATCTCTGGAGTTAGTACTGCTCTGGCGGAGGCGCAGATGTCCAACCCTGCGCTCCCTCTGGTTTGTCTGATGAGGGATCTGATGGACAATGTATCCTGGGCACTACCCTGATGGGGTTGCTGGGTTCCTCCAGTGCTCCGTATATTTGTGGTTTTGGGCCCCGGAGCATTGGGCCCCCCTGTCCATTTTTTGGCAATGGAGCCCGATGCCTTTCTCCACGATATCGTGGATAAACACCTGGTCCTTGTTCGTTTTTTGATAATGGAGTACCCTCTATGGTGGTTTGAGAACGGCATTCATTAGCCCAATGTCTCCCTCTACGGCATCATGGGCAAATACCTGGTATTCTACTCCTTTGATACCTAGTTTTGTTAAACCCTCCTCCAATGGGGCAATTCCTTTTAAAATGTCCTGTTTGTTCACAATTGTAGCATGTTCTTGGCCTGGCATCTAAAGCCTGTTTTACTGCAGCTGCCACAATTTGCCCTTGTTCATTAATGTCTCTGGCATCTAAAGCCTGTTTTACTGCAGCTGCCACAACTTGCTCTTGTTCATTAATGTCTCTACATAATTTAATATATGTGTTTAAATCTTCATGTTTCCATGGTCTAATGATATCTCTGCACCAACGATTCGCTTGCTCATAAGCCAGGTGTTTTAGTAATGGCATTGCTTGTTCTGTATTCCCAAAAACTCTGGTAGCTGTTTGAATAAGCCTGTCTACAAATTCAGCATAAGGTTCATTAGCTCCTTGTATTACCTTAGATAATTGACCTTGTAAACCTCCATGTCCTTGTAAAGTCTTCCATGCCTTAATTGCATCTGCAGCAATTTGTGCGTATACGCCAGGATCATATGCAATTTGTTGCTGCTGATCCTCATAAGGTCCCTTTCCTAACAACATATCTAGATTTCTCTGAGGATAACCAGCTGCTTCATTTCGCCTAGCCGTCTCCTTGCAAAATTCCTCATTGGCAACCTTCCATAACAGGTATTGTCCTCCATTTAGCACAGCTTTACACATATTAGCCCAATCTGCTGGCGTCATGTTCAAGTTGTTAATGGATTCGACCATGCTTACAGTGAAGGGTGCTTGAGGACCATAGGTTGTTACAGCCTCTTTTAGCTGCTTCACTGTTTTGAAATTTAAAACTTGGTAAAATCGCTGCCCTCCTGCCTCAAATACAGGGCATGTTAATATTTGAGACCTTGTCTCAGGATCCCAACTATCAACTGCGGGGGTTGGGGGCCTCCCAGCATATGGAGGTGGCGCTGTTGGTTGGACACTTACGCCCTCTGGTGATAGAAAGGTGTTAGTAGCAGTCTCCTGTAGAGGTGGTGCTGTTGGTTGGACACTTACACCCTCTGGTGATAGAAAGGTGTTAGTAGCAGTCTCCTGTTGTAACTTTCCCCCTGATGGCTTTTTCTGTTTTACACTTTCTTTCTCTGTCTGACTAGCTTGAGAGGCCTTCTCTTTTACTTGAATCTTTTCCTCTGTCTGACTAACTTGAGAGACCTTCTCTTTTACTTGAATCATTATGTCTTCTCCTTCCTCTACCATTGTCTGAACTGAAGGCTTTGGACTAAGCAAACAAGATACGAATGTCCACAATGGCAATGTGCCAACTGGCAGAGTCCCTGGGCTTTTCTTTTCTATTCTTTTTAAATCTTCACCATGATGGTTCCATTGTGATATATTCAACAACTCCTCCTTAAAAAGCCATGGGCTACATTTTTGTATTGTATCAACGTATGCCCTGACTGCTCTTGATTTTACTGGGATGCCTCCTTCCTCTAACAATTTACTTAACACTCTTTCAGTTTGTTTTTTACTAATTTCTGATCCCATATTTCTACTATAATACAACCCAACAAGATGACGCCAAACAAAACCGAGACAGAATGAAATAAAAAGGGAACAACAAAAAGTCATTATAGCCTTTCTATCCTCCTGACATGTGCATCCGTCCTTTCTCCCTATCTGTTCCTCAGACGTAAATAGTTTTTCCTCAGATGTGAGCGGTTTTTCTTCCGTCTCATTCATCTCCAGGGACAGGCAACTTAAAACAAAAGTGAAGCAAAATAAAAGAGGAATCTTAAAATGGCTACCCATCCTCTCGCCCTGCCCTCAGGGGCGAGCAGTTTCACTTACCCTCAGTCGCTCCCCGTGCGAGCCACCAAATGCCGCAGTCTGGCTGGGCACAATCAGGAGCCACTTGTCAAAAGAAACTAACTTTATTTTTAGAACCACACACGACAAACAAAATAGCCTCTCAGGAAAAACCCTCAGAGCCTCAACTGCCACCACCGGCTTTCCCCAAGCCTCTCTCTCTCACACAAGCTTCTCTCCACCTCCCACAATCCTCCTGCTCTTGAGGCCAATTGGCTGGGTCACGTGGGCGGAGCCAAAAAAGTCCCCCAATGAGCAGCTCCGTGGTCTGAAAGGGCAGGGAAACAGTCCAATGAGCATCACCGCAGAGGAGCCAATCAGCTAGATGTTGCTGGGGCTGCTGTGAGCCAATCATCAGCCGGCAGCTGGAAGTTTGCTGGCAGCTGGAAGTTTGCTGGGGCCCCTTCGGCTGTGGCTCTCAACACTCAGGTATGCTATCAATTGGTGAGGGCTATTTTTGGGCAAATCTCAATCAATTTTAACAGCTTCCCTGAATAGGAAAAGATTTTTAATAGGTTGAAAAAAAATGCACAGCTAGAACATGAATGATCTAGTTACTAATATGTTTGTGGAATCGTAATCAGGATTTGCTGGAATGGATGGCTTCTACATTATCAACAAGGTGGGAAATTATTTAAAGATTAGACCTTGACATGGGAAACATCTTCAGAATTTGAAAGTGAGAATTCTGAAGTGAAATACACTCCTAGGAAGAATTCAGACCTTGAGGCAAGGGATAGCTTAGTCACTGCTTTGGTGTCTTGGAGTGGACATAAAAAGGTTCCTTCCAAGTGGAACGCTAGGATCGCTGCTCCTCCAGCGGTGGGCCAGTGGAGGCCGCGCTCACCAAGTGGCACATCTTAAATCAGGCCTTTTGTCCTGGCTGCTGATGTGCTGTTGGGTGTAGACCTTCCTCGTAATTGGAGATGAAGCACCTTGCCAAATGGCTCATTTAGTTACAGTTCATTAAGAGCAGGGACAGAGTGCAGGCGGGACAAGTCAACATTCACTTGGACAGTGTGGCCGTTTTGGGCACTGTGCAACCTGAGGAGACGGTTCCTGCCTATTCTCAGAACTGGAGCCTCTCTGACCCCTCCATATTTAGTCATTCCTGCCACCCGCTTCTCCATACTACTTGGTAAACATTCTTGACCATTGCTTTCCAACACAGGTTCCCTCAGTTACAGCACTGTCTTTGCCTCCAAGGGACCCGTTTTCTCATGTGTGTTTCCATATCCCACATCCTTGTGCTCATTATGTTGTTGTTTGGGAAATAAGTTGGAAACAGACTTAGGAGTGGGGATATAAGATTCATTTAAGGTTTCGCTTAATGCTGTTTTCTTTCTTGCCTCTAGCCTCTGGATACTTGGCTCAAAGTTTCCTGTAATATTGCAGTGATGTCTGCTTCTCTTCTCCCTCTGCCTTCTTTCCTCCAACGTGGGTCCATTTTGCTTCCAAGGTGGGCATTCTGCCCATGAATGGGATAAAGCTGGCACATCACCTAGTAGAAAAAGAATCATTTTCCGAGAGAAGTAGGGGAGCCTGACCCCCTTCCTTCTCTTCCCACCCCCTCCATCTGGAATAGAAGAGAAACAGAGAAATTCGGAAGTTGCCAGAGTTTAATTACTTCTATTGAAAGTGCCAAAAAAAAAAAAAATTCGAAAACTTATCCTTCAGTGGAAGGAACCCAGAGGGCCCTATGGACATTTGCAACAGTCTGTTTGCCATTTGTTTTTTCTCTTTTCTCCTTCAGCCGCTGAGTAGCAAATTTCCACTTTTCCTTTCCAAGAAGAAAGAGGACAGATTGTCCCTTGGAGACATTAAAAGGGAGATTCTGTGTCTTCCACTGGGGATAGAGCTATGGAGCTATCCCTAAATATTCCCTATGAAGATGTGTACATTCTGAAACTTAGGGCGAGCATTCACATATAATATTAGCCCATCATGTTCACCACCCACCCATAGAGTTGAGTTAAAATGACATTGGTCTCTAACTAACTTACTGGGGACCATCTTAGCATCTGTTAAAAGAAATGATATTTTTCTCTGTGGGGCAGAGGGGAAACAAAAACAAGCAAGCTAAGAAACCAAAAAATTGGAGAATTATAATATGAGACTGTAGGCAATTAGATAACAATGCCCTTATTTAACCACAGTTCTCAAGGACCTAGCATTCATTAGGTCTGCACAGCTTTCTGTGCGTTAGTGTAATTATTTCTCACAACAACCCTGTATATGTGTGTGACAAAGGGAAAGTAATATTCTCATTTAATAAACTCTAAGAAAGCTAAATTTTCACCCAGGACTTGGTCAAAGCTACCCTATAATTAAAGAGCAGGGTTGAAATTTTAATTCAGATTTTAATTCCAAGGCCAGGCAATATCATTTCTCAGCTCGCAATCACACAGGTGTTGAACAAGCTTGTGGATAGACACCATTTTATCTACCTTTTCTCTTCTGTGGCCGATTTTCTTATGTTTACTTTTTAACAATACCAGTACACTTGCGGTGACATCTACCAACCCAAAGGAAGAGGAAGCAAAATTCACTTTCCCACTTGCTAGTAAGTTGGGTAGACACTTAGAGGTGTCAGGGTAGAATGAACCCTGTAATTAAACTTGTGCAAGATTATTATGAATCACAATGATTGCTATTTTCTAGCTTTCTTTCATAACAAGCAGTTAAAACTGGTGACATAGAATAATTTTATTTCACAAAATGAATACGGAGGTTGACAAGAATAAGCTGCATTACTTGAAAGTACAGATTATTCATGAAAGTATTAAATATCTTAAAAAATAGAAATAACGTTAATGATTTTTCAATGTTTACCCAAGCCTTTCCTTACAAAGTAAAGGCAAATCCTTTTCATTACAAACAGGACATTTTAGTGGGTTTTCTGCCTTGTTGGTGACTCTTCAAATAGCAGAAGAATCTCAAATCTTTCTTTTAGTTTTCTGTGAAGTCAGCATGGTTGGTTTTTTTGATTTCCAATGTGTCTCTTATGGCACAAATCTGGGCAGCAACTGAAAAATCATTCTTTGATACAATGCAGGCACAAAACATGGGCTTCTTTGACACAGGGGGAAATTAGTGTCTGGTAACTATTGAATGACTCACTGATGAATAGAAATTAGCTGGATTCATTCTAAAAGTAAAGTAACCTGGGGATTAGAAGCCGACCATGCTTTCTATTTCGAGCCCTTCCTTCTTTTAAAATCTTCAATGTGCCTGGCCCACTCTTTGCATCACATGGAATATGAAAACTACCTTTAAAGGTTAAAACATTTGATTTTGCTAGTCCAACAGTAGTCTGTAGGTGAAGCTAGGTTTTATTTTGCAGTATACAGCAAAATGTTCAGGTTGTCCTGAACTGGGCATGGGCATGGAGGGGTGTGTGTGTGTGTGTGTGTGTGTGTGTTAGGTAGAGTAAGCAGCATAAGTAGGCAAAGTAAAGAATAAAAGCGGGGGGGGGGGGGGCATGTCTTTTAGTTGCTCAATTTGTATTCTGAAGTCTAAGACCTGAGGTTTGGCTCACTCTGGTTCTGCTTGAATGAAATGGCATATTTAAGAGACTGGTGACACTCCTTCTAGCGCTTCCTCAGAAACATAACTATGTTCTGTTACTGCAAAAAAAAAAAAAAGAATAAATAAAAGAGAAACACAGCTACAGCTACATGATATGAGCAATGATCTTCAACAACATTGGGTTTCTCTATATACTTTAGTTTTGGGGTGTAGCATCCAGTGAACACATAAATGGCCAAAATCATAATCATGGGATTAGACTTTGGGAAGGCACATTAAAAAGCTGTTAATTGCTATCTCACACATATTAAATGTCTGGTAACTATTGAATGACTCACTGATGAATAGAAATTAGCTGGCTTCATTCTAACAGTAAAGCAAGAGTGAAATATGTTTGGAGACAAGACCTAGAACCCGATCTCCTTGAAATTAGAATGCTTTAATTTAAACAAAATACTAATTTCTTTTTTGAAGTGTGTTTAGGTTTATTGAAAAAAAATGGGCAGAAAATAGGGAGTTCAAGTCTTTGGTCCCCCTTTCCTCTAGAGTCCAGTTCTTACTGTTAGCATGTTGCATTGGGGTGTTCCATTTGTAACAACTGGCAAGCTAATATCATTAATTACTGTAAGTAAATTTCATAGTATGCATCATGGTCATTCTTTGCATTGCATATCCCTTAAGTTTTGATAAATGTATAGTTGTATCTATCTAATGTTATCATATCATGTATAGTAGTTTATTGCCTTAAAATTCCCCTGTGCTTTATCTACTTACTCCCTTTCCCTGCTTCTTTCCCTCTAATATCTGGCAATTGATCATATTTTTGCTTTCTCTATAGTTTTTCTGTTTTTCTTTTGGAGTACTAGGAATTGAATGCGGCAGTGTTCCACTACTGAGCTACATCCCCAGCCCTTTATATATTTTTGAGACAAGGTCTCATTAATTTGCTGAGGCTGGTCTTGAACTTGCTGTCCTATTGCTGCAGCATTCCAAGTTGCTGGTATTATTGGTATGAGCTATCATGCCTGGCCTGTAGTGTTCTCTCTTTTTGGACAGCCATACAGTTGGGAATCCAACATTATGTAGCCTTCTCAGATTGGTTTCTTTCACTTAGCAACATGTACTTAAGTTTTCTCCATGTCTGTTCCTGGCTTGGTAGTTTATTTCTTTTTAGCACTAGATATTCTTCCATTGCCCGAAGGTACCATAGTTTGTTTATCCATTCATCTTATTAAGAACATTTTTATTGCTTCCAAGTCTTGGCAGTTCTGAATAAAATTCCTACATAGTCTGTATACAGGTTTTTGTGTGGGTGTAAGTTTTCAACTCATTTTGGTAAATACGAAGGAGTATGATTGTTTTATTGTATGGTAAAAGTATGCTTAGTTTTTTTTTTATTTTATTTTTATTTTTTTAAGAAACTGCTAAGCTATCTTCCACATTGGTTAGACCATTCTGAATTCCCACCTCCAGCAACAAGTGAGAGTCCCATTGCTCCACATCTTTGCTTGCGTTGGCTATCAGTGTTTTTCATTTTACTCTAGTAGATATGTAGTGGTATCTTGTTGTTTTAATTGCAAATTCCTAATAATAACAATAGACATACAGTATTGAACATTTTTTATATGCTCATTGGCCATGTCTTACCTCTATGTAAAGGTGTCTAGTGAAGTCTTTTTTGCCTGTTAAAAATTGTTTTTTTTTTCTTATTGTTAAGTTTTAAGATGTAATTTGCCCTTTGATTTTTGATGCCTCTATGGATTGTCCTAGAAAGAAATAATTTTTATTATGCAAATCTCATATTTCTTAAACATAGGTAAGCAAGATCTAGGCAGTACAAGTATGTATTGTCAGAGATATTTACAACTGCTTTAATATCAGATGATGACACAACAGTGGCATTACTTATTTTTAATGCAGTATTTTTGAAACCAAGGTCAATAGACTCCTGGAGACTCCTGCTTGTGTGTGTGTGTGTGTGTGTGAGTGTGTGTGTGTGTGTGTTTTGGTGGGGGTACAGATCTAGCAGAGTTTTATGCCTTTAGTCATGGTGAGAAATGCCAAAAATATCCCTGCAAGTCTTTGTTTCCAAACAATAATAGCCTCTGCCACGTAAGGGGAAGACTTGCCTGGATAGAGGCAGGCTTGAGTCAGAGGGAGGCAGTGTGGGGGTCCAGCTCTTTGTCTTATCTCCCTAATTCACTTCTTGGCCTCAGAATTTTACAGGGAAAATAAAATTCAAGGAACAGTGTTTGCCAGCCACAGCCTATTGATTAGGCTCTGCAACCCCAGCATCTTACACTGTAGAGTCCTGTACCTTCTCTTTGAGAAGCAAAACACTTAGTCCTGCGAAGTGTAATAGAGGTAGTGGAGGAGCACAAGAACCTTGACTTGCCTTGCCTTGGGGTCCTTTGCGTGAGATGTGATGCTGAGCTGCCGGCTTCACCACTAGGGCCTTGGAAAGTACCCAAGTGGATGGTGGTAGCAAACTAGAGAGCACTGGCTATTGCAAAGGGCAGCTGCTATTCGTCTTGCATCTGCTATTGCATTCCACACAGTGGAGCCAAGTCAGATCATACTTTTCAAGGGAATCTGGGAGTCTGATTTTAATGTGAAATCTCTTCATTTCCAAATGTTGGCAATGGATTCACATCTTTGTTAGAACCCTGTGAGCTTCATAAAATATATCTGTGGATGAGATCTGGCCTGTCCCAGGGCCTCCAGTTGGTGATTTTTGCTCTGTGTGGTTTCACTTCGCTAGTGAAATTGATGAGAATTTCACTGATGAGAAATTGTACTTTGACAGACACAAGGTGACTTTGTGAAAAATGACACAGGAAGCACCCTTAGTTTAATTTTGTAAGCACATAATGCTTTTATTTCCAAAAATATATAGGGTAACACATCCCAGTTGGCTCCTGTGGATGCGTAATGTTGCCCTCCCTTTCTATACATGAGCTGTGAGATCCAATACCTGTACTTACACAGAGAGATGCATTCCAGAAGGTGTTGCTGTCTTTATGTGGTTAAGGATTTATAACACTGGCCTTCTTCTTACAGAGTATTAGATTACAAGGTCTATGATGCAGGCAGAGATGAAAGGAGGATGCATACAAGGAGATCAGAAGGGGGAGAAACAGCAGAAAATTTAGCTATCCAAAGCTCTGGGGAAGATCCATGTGGCCACCTGAGAAACATTGCTGAAGATAGAGGGGCCTGATGCCTGAGCTAAAGCATACTTCATATTATGCTATATTTCAATAGCTTTAGCAGGGACTATAGGTACCTATAGGGTAGAATCTAGGGAGATCTAGGAGGTGATTTGTATGCACAGTGGCCCCCACTCCTTAATCAATGGTTTCACTCTCTGTAGTTTCCATTACCCACAGATAACCATGGTCGGAAAGTATTAATGCTTGTTTTGACTATTTCAAGAGAGAGAGAACACATTCACATAATTTTTATGATAGTGTAGTGTTATAATTGTTCTGTTTTATTGTTAGTTATTATTGTTGATCTCATACTGTGTCTGATTTGGCAAATCAACTTTATTATAGTATGTATGCACCAGGAATAAACAGTTTACCCATGGTTTGATACTGTCCACAATTTCCAGCATCCCCTGGAGATATTGCAACATCTTCACAGACAAGGCAGGACTAGTGTGCTTACTCTAGGGTTTGATACTGCCTTGGTAGGCTTAAAACGACACTCGCTATAGAAAATATCACATTTCCTGTCCCAAACTCCTCATTTGTAAGGAATATAAAAAGGATACACAGAGACAAGATGAAAAGGCAGAAGAAAACTGGCTGCTCCTCTAAACATCACATTTATTTATACTAATAGGTTACACTAAGTCATTAGTGTCATAACTACATTATTGTTTATTGTATCAGAAAGGTTGCTTATTTTGCATTTACCTTTTACAGTTACAATGTGCATTGTTAGGAGCTTTGTGCAGCTTTCAAGAAAGTTCATTATCTGAAGTTACTGTTAAGTGGACAGGTCCAGGAGCTCTGCCACTTAGTGAAACATTGTAGTTGTCTGACAAGCAAGTTCCTTTATTCCCTGGAGCTACATGGCTGAGATCAAGGTTGAGGCTGATAAGACTCTAGCACAGAGCCTCCTCATGCAGGGCATTGCCACAGCTGCTAGACATTGTGCATGTATTAGTTGTCTTTCTAGTTCCTGCAGAACATTCTAAATGTGGGTAATAAGGTTCCTGTTACTTCCACTATCCCCCAGGAGTTCACTCACCAGAGGACCACTTTCTTGTATATTTCCATGGTCAGAATCCTTACACTCATTCTCTTGCAGAACTACTTCATAAAAAAATCCATTTATTCTAATAAACGCGTTGGCACAGTAAATAGGGACCATGAGAGAATTATTACCACAGTAGCCATGTGAACAGTGAGTGCTCTCTGTAAAGACAGATTGGAGAAAGATGTATATGAAAAATAAAAAAGCCAAGCAAAACAAAAAATAACTCCAGAATTTCATGGAACCTACATCAAATCATCCAGATTTTCCACAACTGCTTATTAAATGTCAACCATATGCTGGAGTTTTGCATTCTGTTTAATAAACCCTGTTTAAAATTTTCATTTTAGCTTTGGTGATACCCATTTTACAGATGAGGCTAAGCTTCAGTGAGCATGCCATTTGTGTAAATTCACAGAGCAAACAAGTAGCAGAGCTGGAAATCCAAGAAAGATACGTTTCTTCATGGCACACCCAAATCTTGCAGTCCCTTTGCAGCAGAAAGTTGTTTATTTTTTTTTAATATTAGGGATTTAATTAAACTACTGTTTTAATAACTAGGTGCTCTTTTCCTCTTCAAAGCATAGAGAATTCAGTTGAAGATTCTCATTGCTTCTCCTTTGCCATCAGAGACCCGTGGTGGTGATGTGTGTGGATAACCAAAAAGGCAAAAAGCAAATGAACAGAGGAAAGGAAAGGAAGGGGAAAATGTGATTAGAGAGGTGGAGTGAAAGCTGATTTGGACTTTGGTCTATCCTGGCACGTGTCAAGAGTGTGAGGTGGAGCTTTATACTCAAACTCTAAATCAGGTATGTCCCTGTTTTTCACTCACAGATTTGCTGGAAATGGTTTGGATTTGGGTGTTTCTCATTTTGCACACTGATTGACAGTGGAGGCAAAATGTCTAAGGCTTTGTTCTGAGGGTCCGCAGTTTAAATAACCTGCATCATCTAGTTAGTCTAGATAAGTTTCACCAGGACTGCATTGTTGGGTTAATGTAAGACCATTGCAGTATGGCAGCTAGGAAAAAGAAAAGCCTAGTCCACCCATTAGTTTTTTGGTCCACAAGCTATTACACAAAAGTTTAAGATCAAGCAGCATTGAATCTCTTAACACAAATTAGCACGTTTAGAGTGAAATAGATGTATTTGCAATGTCTACTTTAGACCCTTAGTTCTGAAGGCATTTTCTTGAATAAATGAGATATGTATCATTGTGACAGTCAAGGAAACTAGCCCATGTCTGGTCACTATTCTGCCTGAGGGATAAACAGATGTAACTCAACTAGCTAGATGATGCAGTTCACTTAAACTACAGCCCCTCAGAACAGAAGACGGTTTATACTTGTTGCCCCGACTGTCAGTCAGTGTTCAAATATGGGAAAAACTCAAATCTAAGTCATTCCCATCAAATCTGTCTGTGGAAGAAAGGGACACATCTGATTTAGAGTCAGAATGTACAATCCCACTTCACACTCTTTTAAGACATTCTGGAGATAGGCCAAAGTTCAAATTAGCTTTGACACTTCTCCCTTAATCACATCTTTTCTTCCTTCCCTTCCTTTCCTTTACTCCATTGCCTTGTTTTTGCCTCTTATTAAATATTTCAATGCTCACGATAAAGGATAAACACTAGCCTACATTCTAGGTCAGTGGTTTTCAATGTCTGGTCTTCAGATCATCAGCATCAGTGTCACCTGGGAACTTTTATAAGAGATGCAGGTTTTCAGATCCATCCAGATTTACTGAATCAGAAAGTCAGAGATGGGCCCAGCAATCAGTCTTCACAAGCTTTCACATAATGCTGATTCACGCCCAAGTTCAGTAGCTTGTAATTTGGTAAAGGAAACCATGTTAAATTGTTGGTTTATGATAAATTATATGATCTATGTATGCAAAGGATGTGTGGGAGAACAAGGGAACCAGAAAGCAAAATCAGTAAGTATTTCAGAACTTCTATGACACTATAAATTTATTATTTGAAGATTTCCATCTACATATTTGTGTATTTACAAACGTGTGTCCTCCTAAATTAGCAAACACTCCAGCCATAGATTATTTGTAACACAAGCCAGAAGGAAATCTACTTCTTTTGGAGGATATTTCAATAGAGAGGATATGAAACGTTCCTTCAATAATTTTATGCATTGGGAAGCCATTCAGTTTTCCCAAAACAAAATAAAAAACATGAGACATAGAGGAATGTTCACCAAACTAGGGAACAAAGAGTTAATGTCGGATACTCCATGATAAAAGTGCAATTTATAGCAGGATGTGGAAATCTTTGCTGATTTGTTGCATTAATTTTTCTTCCAAGATGCAACCCCGCCCCCCCAACAAAAACCTTGGTAATCTAATCAGAAGTCAATTTACATTTCTGTGGGACTTTTATTATCATTATATAATTTCTAAAACATGAATTTCAGCAGGCAACTGTAGCCAGAGAAGTGGTTCTTATTAGGAGAGCAAGCCCATTTGTAAGATACTGTGAAGGCAGCAGCTAGTGAGAGAGCTTCAGAGGTGGGAGTTTACTGTAAATTCAGGGTGATTCAACACAATGACAAGATGCCAAGAAAGTTAATTGGATCCTGTGCTGCGTGCATAAGCCCCTGGTATTTAAAACAGGGGCAGGCTGGGTCTGCTTGCCTCAGCAGAGGGCAGAACACACCTGAAGGATTGCCTTCTGGTATGTGCCCTATACTTTAAGGAACTTTTAACAAATAAATGCCACATTTCCAACCCAAATCAGGCTCTGCCTTTTTTGCCTAGTAAGTGTGATGGAAAGAGAGTACCATCTCTATACTGTTCTCTATTTCTTGAAAAGCACTCTGGAGAGGAGGAAGGGACCATGCCTTGGATCTGCAGCATGGCATGTCACCTCTGTGAGTGCTTGAAGCTGCAAACAGAAAGTCCTGAAGGTAGTGGAATATGCTGCCACCAAACATGCCATTTTGTCATGAAGATTATTTGGGGCTACAGGTACTTTTAAAAGGCCAGCAGGTGCAAGACAGGTGCTCTGAACCTCCCTGTTTTCTTCCTGACAGCAGGAGATAAGACCCTTGAACTTGACATCTTGCTGCCTCAATCCCCTGAGTAGATGGGATTACAGATGTGCACTACTATGTCTGGCTGAATGGTTGGTTTTAATCAAAATAAAACAAAAGTATGTGCATCTCAGAACTAGCTACCTGGTTCTAAACTAAAGATTCTAATATATTTTAACCTTAATTAAGCACCTATTCTGCTCTGCCAGGCACTAGGATTAAAACAAAATGACTAATCTATGCATGGAGCTCCTTGTATTAGACAATGTTATACTCTTAACTCTAAAGGTCAAAATTGCATCTTGACCTGGTCCTCTCTTCTTTATTTCTGGATGAATTTAGCAGCTCCTCATTGCCACTTTCTCCAGCACCGCTCCTTTCTTAATTCTTGGTGATGTCTGCAACATCCTGGATCACTCTAATCTTTTTTGCTCTGTCCTAAAATATATGGCACCTTTCAACATTTAAAGATAATTTTCTTATTTACCATGTGTGTAGCCATTTGTTTCACTAATTCAATGACTTATTTCTGTGTTGCCTGATGGAGTGCTGATAAAGCAGTTACAAGGGCAGGCGACTTCAGTTCTAGTGCCTGCTGAGGTCTCTCAGAAGGAGAGAGTTCTCGATTGGGGATGAGAACCAATGTTGTTTTAGTGCCCTGCTACTCAGAGTAGAGTCTCCGCATCTGTGTTATCTGGGAGTGTGTTAGAAATGCAGGATTTCAGACCTTGCCATAGATGTATTGAATCTGTAGGCCTGTGGTATAAATACTTCCTTCACGGCCAGTTTCAAGCCAACATTGTGATGTCACCAAAAGTGGCGTTGTGCAATGATGTGAACCATTGGCTCGGTGAGCTGGTCTGAACAGGCTTTCTCAAACAAGTGCTCTCTAGTACCCAGGACAGTGCCATCACTGGGTAGCTACTCAAAAAATACACTAAAAGAATTACTTAATGAAGAAATAGAGAAGAGAACTAGATGTCATATCCTCTACTGAGAACAACAAGAAAGTGCTCTGTGGGCAAAGAAAACCGTTATGTCTTCAAAGGCCCACTGGAGCTTGTTTCTGGAGGTGACAGCCAGCTGTGTGTGGAGCTGACCGGGCAATAAAGAGAGTTTATTGGGTGGGGGTGAGGTTGTTATCGGGTGAGTGAAGAAAACTGGGATGACAGTTTGAGGAAAATAATTAGGATCCCAAGAGGAAGGATTTCAGGAGAAGCTGGAACTAGAATGTCACATGTTTTGAATGCTGTATTGAGCAGTAGGTTGAAGTGGATGAGAAGTCACTGAAGAAATCTAAAATGAGAATAACATTAGCAGACTTGCCTTCCAGAAATATCCCTAGGCAGGTATATGGGCCATTAGTTTTAGCATTAGAGTGGAGTAGGGAGCCAGGGAGACTAATAATAAGACTATTAATGAAAAACCATCTAGAAAAAGATGTGCTAAGGGACTGTGATGAGAACAGAGCACCAGGAATTGAGCAATGGGAGTACATTGAAAAGCTATTTAGAAATAGATTTGACACAAGAGGCATCCAGTGGGATGTGGAATACAAAGGAAGAAGGTGAGATGATTATGCATTTTCTAGTTTGAGGTGATTGGATGGTTACTGGATTTAGCTAAAATATGCAGCCCACATTGCAGTTCTAGATGTAGAGAAAATGAACAGTACTACTGGTGATATGCTAACCATGCAAGGCCACCCAGGTGCGATGGCTCAGTTCAAAGGAAGTCAGCATCCTGGGGACTCTGAAGCAATCCTAGCTGAGTCTAACTGGTTGATTGACTCTGGTGGTCATTTGGACAGCTGAAGTTGGTGAGAAGACTTTGACATGTCGAGACAACTCAAAACAATTAAAAGATTCAGAATTGGAAATGAGGATTATTTGTTAAGGAGAGAGGTCAAAGGAAAGAAATAAACTTACATGTCCACTACACAGATGAAAATCCTGGAAGCAGGTAAACACTCTAGGAAAAATGTTTGCAAAACAAAAGATCACTTATTAGGGGTGAAAATTTGGGGAATATTTGTATTAAGGTACTTCAATAAAGAAATAGTATCAACAGGAAAGATAAAATACTTTCAGCATAGCAGAAGGTAAATGAGAGAAGACTTTCAGGAGGTGAAGGGAGGGAGCTTAAGGTGATTATAATATCAATTACTACAATACAGTAAATTGAAGATGAAAAAAAACTGTTCATTGGATTAGGTTGGTTGTTGGGGATACCTGTCTATAGAGGCTGGAATGCACAGATTGCAGAGGATTGAGAAATAAATGGGACTTGAGAGGGAGCCAGTTAAGGACACTGTTCTTACCAATGGGCAAATATACAACTAGATGCCTGTTGTCTCACTTTATCATTGATTTGACTTTTTTTTTTTTTAACTCTGGGAGAGCTCTATACTTTATTTACCTAATGTCAAGTTGTTCAATATTTCTTTAAAAGTCATAGATTTGGAAACATGGTCCTAATTTACTTCATATGGAAAACTGTTCCGTTGATAATGAATTTTTACTCTTCACTTGCAAATTTGTCACATTTTAGACATTTGCAATTTCTGTCCATCTCTCCCCCTCAATCTGCCCATATTTT
Organism: Marmota monax; assembly: GCF_021218885.2. Lineage (NCBI taxonomy): Eukaryota > Metazoa > Chordata > Mammalia > Rodentia > Sciuridae > Marmota > Marmota monax. The sequence goes on from NW_026692254.1 coordinate 24,983,999, forward strand.
TTTTAAATCCTTCTTTAATAAAGTTGGTTTAAGGAGAATAAAAAGGAGGGGAAAATTAAATAAAAGACCAGTCAGTTATCTTTAGCTCATGATAAGTACTGTAGAAAAGGACCTTTGCCTCTTGGTCTGTCTCCTCTGACTCTTCTGTCACTAGGACCAATTCTTGCTGGTAAGATAAAACTTGTGTTGTGCTGTTAACAAAAACTACAATCTAAGTGTTGTCTCCTTTAATCTTTACTCTCTGCTTAAATGAGTGAATCTGTCCCTGGGTCCCATTTGGCGTTGGCAAGCTACCTCTGTCCTGACCTAACCTTTGATCTGTGATTTCTAATTACATTCTGTAAGGGGTCCTGCTTTTACACAATTTATTGACCCTTTGATGGGAATTTGGACTCAGTGTCATTTGACAGAATTGATGTTTCCTGCAATCTGACAGCTATTTGGATTTCCGAGTCAATAGCCAACAATAATATTCCTGGGGCCTTTCAGAACCTTTCTGTTTTCTTTTGCTTTAAGAATGAGACACATGGGCTGGGGATTTGGCTCAAGCGGTAGCACACTTGCCTGGCATGCGTGCGGCCCGGGTTCGATCCTCAGCACCACCTACAAACAAAGATGTTGTGTCCACCGAAAACTAAAAAAATAAATATTAAAAATTCTCTCTCTCTCTCTCTCTCTCTTAAAAAAAAAAAAAAAAAGAATGAGACACATGAGTTGAAAGAATTGCCAAACTGGTTTTGACAGTGTGAGAAATGATGCCCTAGACTAAAGTCGGTTTAAATATAAATTTGATCTAAAATTGACCATGAAATTCTCCCCATGTACTCTTTGTGTGTGTGTGTGTGTGTGTGTGTGTGTGTGTATGCAGGGGTAGTACTAGAGATTGAACCCAGGGGCACTTTACCAATAACCTACATCCCCAGCCATTTTTATTTTTTTAATTTTAAGACAGGGTATGGCTAAGTTGTTGAGGCTGGTCTCCAACTTGCCATCTTCCTGCCGCAGGCTTCTGGATTGCTGGGATTACTGTGTGTAACCATGCCCAGCTTTCCCTATTTACTAATTAATTGTGTGTATGAAGATATCCTGTAACTTATGATAAACTCTGACAATTGAAGCTACAAATGGCATTGTTAAATTTTAATTCAGTTGAGGAGAATGTGATATTATCAATATTCTGATCATAGGTGTAATTCATATATTAGGTACAACAGTATACAATTGCTGTTTCATAAATTTAAAATATTTGTCAGTTGTATATGGTTCAAGTACACACACACAAGCAGAGAAATAGAGAAAGAAAGTTATCTTAAAATGTAAATACTTGGCAACAAAATTTTGGTAGAGCCTTCCTGTGGGTCAAATATTTTAAATATTTTACTTAATCATAATATTGGTGAGGTAGAAACTGATTGACCAGGACTTACCACTACATTATGCTTCCACCTAAAACTTACCATCTCTTACTGCGTATCTTAGGAACTGAAGTCTTGATGGACTGTTCAATAAAGAGGAAAAATCATGAACAACAAATGGGATTACTCTGTAAGTCCAAACTGGGCAGAATGCTAAGTTTGATGTCAAAGGAAGAGAATTTAAATAATGAAGAGGAACTAAAACACATTTGCCTCGTCTTGCCTTTAAATAACTATGATTTTGGATAAGAACTACAAATTTCTTTGTGCCATGGTTTTCCCATTTGCAAACCATTAAGATGAGGTTAACATGATTTAAAGACCCCTCCCCTGTCTAGATATGGCTCATTGCATTTATGCTGACACAGGCTGGCCCATTAAGGTAATAAAGAAAACTAAACTAAAACATCTTTTTCCAGATTTGGTCTTAGGACCACCCTCATCCAACTCATTTTGGGATTTTCATAGAGATAATAGATTCATTTACTCCAGCCCCAGAACTACTGAATAAGTGTCCTTAGGCATGGAGCCAGGGATTCTTCATTTTAACTCTAGCTTTTCCAAAAATATGACATTTGTTAGTGTTGTATAAATGAATGTTCATGCTACAACATAAGTACTACCAATAAGTCACAGGCACCTCAGATTGGAGAACTGCTAAACCAAGGGTGTGTTAAAAAGACACATGCAAATTTCACTCCAAGAGGAAGAGGATCATCTCTTCATCTACAGGAATCTCTGGTAAAGAGTGCTGGAGTCTATTCTAAGAGCCCTTTTCTGTTTCTCATAACAGATTCTTTGTGAACCCTGGGGTATCAGGCAGTTCTCTATTTGGCTGGACACTTGGACAGTCACTATTCCGTTGAGCCGCAAGTCCTTCTCAGAGAACAAATGTCAACGGTGTCACTGTAGATCACTTAGTTCATTTAAGATTAAAATTATGACTTTCAGTGTCAGAAACTTTTTCAGGACCTTCTGTTATTACAGCCTTCACGGATCTGTTGCCAGGGGAAGCACTGGTGTAGTTCAAATCTCTCCATTCATTCCTCTATTCATTTAAAAGCATTAAGTACTTACTAGGAACAAGGAACACTATCCTAAACTCTAGGGATATTTATTATCAATATGGGGTCAAGCATGATATCAGTTCTCAATATATAATTTTTCAAAACTGTGACAACTATCTTCTCCAAACCTAAAATGACACAACTGCACTTGGCTCCAATGTAAAATGACCTATTAACTGGAAGTCAGGCCTTTTAACATCCAACGACTGACTTCCAGTTCTTCCCTTTCTCCGTGTTTCTTTCTCTCTCTTAATATCCTAAAACAAAATGAAAAGTTCAGTGGAAAATGATAAAGTTCAGATTTCATTAGTTTTTGCTATCACTGTTCCTTGGGGAGGAAAAAAAATCACATTTTTGGGTGACCTTTTTACTTAATTCACAGCTGAGAGAAAATCACCCTTAGTGTCTTTTCTATTTATAGGTAATTAGGCTCATTGGTCATCATGGTCTTATGGGGTGGGCTTATGTAGTGGGGGTGAACAGAGGCAGAGTATGACTCTCATCCTTTTAACTTTCAAGTCCTAGACCCTGGGCTATGGAAGCCAAGAGAAAAACGAGACCAGCACTAAAACAGAGACAAACACCTAGAGCAGAGAGGGCTCCCTGATGGCCTGAGCATCAGAGAAGGCTCCTGGGAGGAGGTTTGGGCTGAGCCTTCAAGATTTCTATGACCAGACCTCAGGGGGAGGAAGGACAAGGGCTAATTTGGATGGTAGATGCAGCAGATGCAAAGGAACTGAGATGTGCATGCCTGCGCAGAGAAGAGGGGCCAACTCTAGGTTTCTACAAGGGTCTACTTCTGGATATTTCTGAACAGAGTTTAGTGTCTGCATTTGGAACCCAGTCTTTCCTTGGTCAAGGATTTTCCAGACTCTCCAATATCAGCCACATAACTATTCTTCCAGACAAGCTGGGTCAGGCCTGACCTCCGAGTCTTCTTTATTAAAACAGTGTTGTCTCCAGTAACATCACTTATTTGTGAGTTTCCCAGATGGAAGGGGTGTACCAAATTGGTGGTGTCAGGTACAATTCCCATAAATAGAAGATGAAAAGAAAGATCTATGAGGTCACATCCAGTCTGTCTCTGGAGGATCAGGGCAGGAGGATTCCGGGATATATTTATTTTCTAGCACTCTGTCCAGCTGAGACTTACATGTTTACATTTATATAGCACCTTTCCTCAAAGGAAATGACTTCACTCGTGGAACAGTGAAAGGTCACTTGAAATTTGAGTTACACAGAGACGCAATAAACTTCACCCTGTCGGGAAGTTTGCGCTGAGACTTTGTGAATGCTCCTTTGTGAATTGCACCCCATCACTCCCACTTACCCGCCTGCCTGTGTGTGATTCTCCAAGCCATTCCTCACTTGCATGCTTGCTGGCCCCATCCTCTCCTCCCAGACAGCTCCCATGGCTTCCCCAGTGACCTTAATTATCACCTCGTCAAGTGTACATATTTAGTGCTTTTAATCTGTCCCAAGAAATCAATCCATCCTCTCCACGCACCACTTTCATTTAACCCTTTCATCAGATCCCTACCTTGCTCTGGTACATTGCCACTTTCTGATTTGAAGTGACTCCGAAATAATCTATCCTCTCATTAGAGCCTCGTAAAAAGGGACTTTGCAACCTACCAGCTATGTGATTTTTGCACCTCTGAAAGTGAGCTTCGAAATGATATTAGCTCCTTTTTTTTTTTTTTGCTAGAGCCTTGCATGACTGGTCTAAATCCGACTAGCTGCCTGCGTGATTCTCTTCATGACTCCTTTTCAAGGCTACTCTGTGCTTTGAATATTTTCCTTCAAAGGGAGTTGCTGCTTTTTCCCTCCAGTTAAATCTCTCTTTATTATTTTCTGTTCTCATTGCTATTGCTACAAAGTTCCGCTGCATCTCTCTTCTTTCTTTCCTGGCATTTGCGACCCTTTCAATGTGGAATCACTTGAGAATTTCCCTAGTGTGAGGTCTTCGGTGCACATTGGCCATGAATATAGATGATGATATGACCAAAGCTAACAACCATGCTTGCAGACTTCATTTGGTTATGGGGCTCTGCTTTTAAACCTCTCTGTATCATTATAATGGGTTGATTAAGGGTAGCCTTCCTGCTAGGAACTCAGGGAAGTCAGGTGAGATAGTGGAATAAGTGCAGGCTTTGGATTCATCAGATCCAGGTTCAAATCCTTGCTCTGCAACTAAGAACAGAGCAGGGAGGAAGAGCAGGAAGAAAAGATTAACATTAAACAGATACATGAGGTGGGATGGAAAGGGAGAGAAAAGGGAAATTGCATGGTAATGGAGGGAGACCCTCATTGTTATACAAAATTACATATAAGAGGTTGTGAGGGGAATGGGAAAATAAACAAGGAGAGATATGAATTACAGTGGATGGGGTAGAGAGAGAAGATGGGAGGGGAGGGAGGGGGGATGGTAGAGGATAGGAAAGGTAGCAGAATACAACAGTTACTAATAGGGCATTATGTAAAAATGTGGATGTGTAACCGATGTGATTCTGCAATCTGTATTTGGGGTAAAATTGGGAGTTCATAACCAACTTGAATCTAATGTATGAAATATGATATGTCAAGAGCTTTATAATGTTTTGAACAACCAATAAAAAAAAATTAAAAAAAAAAAAAAATCCTTGCTCTGGCATTGACCCTCCTAAGGTTTTGTATGAATTGAATAGGGTTGCTGTAACAAATGATCACAAATGGGGAGGAGGCCTTAAAACAGAAGCAGTTCATGCTTTCACAGATCTGGCAGCCAGGTGCCCGAGTCTATGTTTCCTAGCTTCTAGTGATTGCTAGCCATCAGTGGCATTTGGTTTTTTGCAGATTCTCCCTTCCAACCGGTCTCTGTCTCTATATGGCTGCCTTCTCTATCTCTGTATGTCTCATAAGGACAACAGTCATTGAGTTCAACTCTCATTTACATCCAGTGTGACATTATTTTGAGATCCTTAATTACATTTGAAAAGACTTTATTTCCAAAAAAGGCTATATCCACAGGCACTGAGGGTGAGGATCCAGGCATCTTTGGGGGAATACTATTTAACTCACTGTTGCAGTCACATTACTTGTTTTCTTTGAACTTCAGTTTTGGGGAGTAATATTGCTTCTCAGAATAGTTGCTGAGGGAAATAAAGGATAAAGTGTTTGGAAAGCCCCCTAACATCAAGTGGGCACATAATAAGTGATGAGTAAGTTTTAATTCTCTTTTCCAAAATTTTTCCTTTGGTATGACATTTTATAAAAGAGATGTGATCTTGCTTTGCACTCAGAAATTAATTCCCACCAATGTAGTTTGGTTCTATATTACTAAATGAAAATTACATTCCCTCTTATAATTTTTCTGCAGGACAAAGTTGAAATTTGGGGGGAGGAAGGGGTTTAGACAAAACCCAAAAGGCCTAATTCTTTCAATCAGTTATGAGCAACTACTACTAAACACTGACCAAAATAGAACAGACTCTAGTCCTTATGGAAAGATACATAATATAAAATGACATGATAATGCCAAACAGCTATATATAAAATTGAGAAAAATGAAACAGGACAAAGGAATGGGGCATGATGGAAGACAGGGGAAATAGTGAACTTTGAATTGGTAAAGGAGATTCTTTGTGAAATGAGGGCTCACCCCATGCTAGGGGTCAGGGGACACACATTCCAGGCAGAAGGAACAGCAAGTGCAAAGGCCCAGAGGTAGAAGGAGAAAAAGTAGGCTGATCAGGACTTAGAAAGTAGGGGAATGTGGGGGTAGAATTTCGAAAAGGAGTCCAAGGACAGATAATGTAGAGCCTTGTAAGGCAGGACTGGGATTGGGCCATCCTGGGTGCTGAACAGATCTCACTGGGGCTGGGAGAGCATTGTCCAGGGTAATGGGCACCATTAACGATAAGGCAGGTAGCAGTGCAGATTAAGGCTAATGCAGCAGGTTCCCTGGGCAGTTGGGGTGGTTGACTAGGATAAATAGAACCTTCTGTCCTTTTCCAACTCTAGTCTTTCTTTGGCATCATTCTCTTTACCCATTTCCAAACTACTCTCCAGCATGGGAGCATCACAGGCTCTGGATGCTTGTTCTTGCTCTCGTTTTTATTTGCATTATCCATTACACGTAGACAGTAATACTCCACGGGATTTCTAGGAACCAGAATGTGACATTTCAGTCTATCAGTTCCTCCAGTTCGAGTGACAGGATAGTGCTTTCCTAAATAATTTTGTAAAATTCCAAGTCCTGGTAAGTGAATTTACTTACATGAAGGGTCCAGTATGCACAGGGTGCTGCTGCTTCTCCAATCCACTGACCTGAAACTCAGCTCTCATGTGCTGTGTTGAGCTGCTCACCTAGAAGAGAACTCAGTTAGAGGCAGTCTCACCCCAGTTACAGGAACTGCTGTGGTAAATTATTTCATTAAAAAGCATATTCCCAAAGGATAAAATCAAGCATGAGAAGATAAAACTAGGGGACTTTCCAAAAGAGAAAAAAGAAAGATGGAAGGCACTGTATGCACAGAGGGAGCAAAAGAAAGCTGAATGAGAACATGAAAAGTCCGCGAAAGCACAAATGTGTAAATGACATTGTCTAGCTCTTGTAGAATCTTCCTGTGTTAGTGCAGGCATGTAAAATTCTGCTATCTGAACTTCTCTAGGAAGAAAGTAAGACATCTTGTTCCCACTGTTGGCAACTGACAATCAAGAGCAAGTCAAATCTAAAATGGAATGTTAAAATTATGAGATTAACTAATTTTGGTAGATCACATGTAATACATGAGCATATGGTACTCATTATCTTCTGGCTAGGCTTTTGGGCATGGGGCACATTGAACATTGAATAACATATATTGAGCACCTACAGTATACAGTGCCCCTGATGATTTGGGTAGGGCTTCATGGGGAAGAAGACAGGGCCCTCTCCTTCGGAAGCCTTCAATATTGATTCTGAATCATTTCTTGTGGCCTTTGCTTCATTTTGTCTGATTTCTCTTGGGATTGTTCTGAATTAACCAAAGCCAAAAAGACTCTGGAGCTGGATGTGAGAAGAGTAGTGAGCTTAAGGTGAAGCCCAAAGGCCAAAAAATCCACAAGTTCAGGGAAGCAGCCCTCCCTTTCAGGGTGCCTGCTGTGGGCACTCTTTGTTTTCTTAAGAGGTGTTCTGCTGTGATGAGCCAACCTGGCCACAGGGTGTCACAACTGCCCCAGGGACTCCAGGACACACTTGGGAGGCAAAGTCTAAAAGGTCAGACTCCAGCAGTTTGCATACACCTCTCCTACCCAAGTTGCCAAGTGAGTCAGCTCTGAGTCAGCCCAGCTGCAGCAGAAATCATCCAGCGCATTGCTGCTGCCAGGGGCCTGACAGAATGTCTCCAACATTGCTTACCAGGCTTGGGAAGGCTCCCTGTGGAACAGGAGGAGGTCTAGATTCTGGCTGCCCTTTGAATGAGGTGAGGGACTGAGGACAATTCCACACCTGCTCAAGACTGACTCCCTCATAGGCCCCCAGGAATGGGACCAAGTCTGTCACTGGGAGGAGATCTGCATCATTGACTTTGAGAAACACTAGGCAGGGAGTCAAGAGACAATGCTCATGCTGCCTCGGCTTCCTTCAAGCTGGTGGCCTTCAGCCGCCAAACACACAGAGCTGGGCCTTGGTTTCTCTACCTGTAAAATAAAAGGGATCCTTTCAACTAGAAAATTTTAAGGAAGACTCTGTCATGGCTTATTTTGCTAGACCTTTCCATTTCATTGTCTTATTGGGCCCTGTAAGCCTCTGAGATGGGAGGAAGCAGTTCCTATTTAACAGACACAGAAATGAACCTATGGGAGACTAGCAGACAACAATGGAAAGACAGCACAGAAAAACGTTTTAATCCAGATCTGCCCCGATTAATTCTACAATAATCACGGCACTAATTTACAAACCATATGCAAACTTCTTGTGACTCCTGAGAATTAAGTTTAAAACATGCCAGGATGAAAGACACAAAAAAATATATTTGAATAAGACTTAAGACAGGTAGATGCTGGATCTTTGGGATAGGAGCTAAGAAGGATATTTGTGAATCAAATGTTAACATCAAAATGGGATCAAGAATGGTAGATAAAGGATCAGCAGAAGAAGGAAAACAAATTTCAATTACATTCAACCAATATTTAATTGAGTTGCTCTCCTGAGAATGTTACTGGTTAGGGCAATAAAGGCATAAAACACTTGAGGCAAGGAATAATCCAGCCATGCCAATATCCAAGTGCAAATAAGAGTGACAAGGGGCCAGGAAGGAGCAAACAAAGTGCTGCAGAAATTCAGTGAAGGAACAATGTCACCAGTCTGGAACTGGAAAAGCATCATGGAGCAGGTGTTATTCGCACAGTCCTTAAAGAATAGTAGTAGGATGTTGATTGGTAATGAGATAAAGAATGAACTGGAAGAAAGAAACACATGGACAGAAGTCAAGAAAAAGTTGCATTTGGAAAACGCTGCTCTCTGTTGGGTTATAATTCAGCATGGAGATCAGATATTATGCCTGGGAACGTTTATCTGGAATAATGTGGTAGAGAATGTTTCTAAAAGACAATTCTGAATTTGGTGGATGATGAGTGGCCAAAATGAGTTCTGAAGTAAGCCAATAATGTACTTTTGATAAAGATATCTTTGTCTCTTGTTTTTGGATGGACAGTTGATATAGGAGACGAGCAGCCAGACAAATGGATAGTGAAATATCACTTTCATGAATCTGGTGGCAATGGGAGTAAAAATAAGATTTTAAGATCCAAGATAAGAGTTTGAGAACATAGCCTCTTATTAAATACAGGGGCTTTGGAGAAAGGACAGAGGCCTGAGAAGGCTAAGGTTTTGAGACTCAAGGGAAAGATGAAGATGTCATTAAAATAAGGAATAATTAAAGAAATTAAAAAATTAAAGATCAGAAGGAGTGGCAAACTGAGAAAATAATTTATAGGAAGAGATATATAAAGAGAAAATAAGATGTATACAGATAATATTGGGAAGGGCTTATTTGACAGAGTGAAAGTGAGATAGAAAGCTAAGGAAATTGCCACTTGAGACATAGAGTTACAAAGGAAGTGAATTCCTGGAAGACCATTAGCTTCAGGCACCCAAGGGATCAAGGACTGAGGCAAAGTCTTTGGGAGTATTCATGAGAACATTCCTGATGGGTGTCATTTTAGCATTACTGTCATTTCATCTGAGTTATAGAAGCTCTTGTGCCTTTGTAGTCAGTGTATCCAATACAGTATTATCCCCCATCAGATATATTCAATGATTGTGTGATGGATGGAGAAAGAAAAGCACAAATACAGTGATGCAAAGGTTAATAGATTGGGTTGTTTGTTCTCTTATTGTTTAATTTTTTGAGTTCTTTGTATACTCTGGATATTAGGGCTCTATCTGAAGTGTGAGGAGTAAAGATTTGTTCCCAGGGTGTAGGCTCGCTATTTACCTCTCTTATTGTTTCTTTTGCTGAGAAAAAACTTTTTAGTTTGAGTAAGTCCCATTTGTTGATTCTAGTTATTAACTTTTGTGCTATGGGTGTCCTATTGAGGAATTTGGAGCCCGACCCCACCGACTGTAGATCGTAGCCAACTTTTTCTTCTATCAGACGGCGCGTCTCTGATTTGATATCAAGCTCCTTGATCCATTTTGAATTCACTTTTGTGCATGGCGAGAGAAAGGGATTCAGTTTCATTTTGTTGCATATGGATTTCCAGTTTTCCCAGCACCATTTGTTGAAGATGCTGTCCTTCCTCCATTGCATGTTTTTAGCCCCTTTATCAAATATAAGATAGTTGTAGTTTTGTGGATCGGTTTCTGTGTCCTCTATTCTATACCATTGGTCCACCCGCCTGTTTTGGTACCAGTACCATGCTGTTTTTGTTACTATTGCTCTGTAGTATAGTTTGAAGTCTGGTATCGCTATACCGCCTGATTCACACTTCTTGCTTAGCATTGTTTTTGCTATTCTGGGTCTTTTATTTTTCCATATGAATTTCATGATTGCTTTCTCTATTTCTACAAGAAATGCCGTTGGGATTTTGATTGGCATTGCATTAAACCTATAGAGAACTTTTGGTAATATCGCCATTTTGATGAGGTTAGTTCTGCCTATCCATGAACAGGGTATATTTTTCCATCTTCTAAGATCTTCTTCTATTTCTCTCTTGAGGGTTCTGTAGTTTTCATTGTATAAGTCTTTCACCTCTTTTGTTAGGTTGATTCCCAAGTATTTTATTTTTTTTGAAGATATTGTGAATGGAGTGGTTGTCCTCATTTCCATTTCAGAGGATTTGTCGCTGATATACAGGAATGCCTTTGATTTATGCGTGTTGATTTTAAATCCTGCCACTTTGCTGAATTCATTTATTAGCTCTAATAGTTTCTTTGTAGAGCCTTTTGGGTCTGCTAGGTATAGAATCATATCATCTGCAAATAGTGATAATTTAAGTTCTTCTTTTCCTATTTTGATGCCTTTAATTTCTTTCGTCTGTCTAATTGCTCTGGCCAGTGTTTCGAGAACTATGTTGAAGAGAAGTGGAGAGAGAGGGCATCCCTGTCTTGTTCCAGATTTTAGAGGGAATGCCTTCAGTTTTTCTCCATTCAGAATGATGCTAGCCTGAGGCTTAGCATAGATTGCTTTTACAATATTGAGGTATGTTCCTGTTATCCCTAGTTTTTCTAGAGTTTTGAACATAAAGGGATGCTGTACTTTGTCGAATGCTTTTTCCGCATCTATCGAGAACAAACAACCCAATCAACAAATGGGCCAAGGACCTGAACAGACACTTCTCAGAGGAGGACATACAGTCAATCAACAAGTACATGAAAATATGCTCACCATCTCTAGCTGTCAGAGAAATGCAAATCAAAACCACCCTAAGATACCATCTCACTCCAGTAAGATTGGCAGCCATTAGGAAGTCAAACAACAACAAGTGCTGGCGAGGATGTGGGGAAAAGGGTACACTTGTACATTGCTGGTGGGACTGCAGATTGGTGCAGCCAATTTGGAAAGCAGTATGGAGATTTCTTGGAAAGCTGGGAATGGAGCCACCATTTGACCCAGCTATTCCCCTTCTTGGTCTATTCCCTAAAGACCTAAAAAGAGCATGCTACAGGGACACTGCTACATCGATGTTCATAGCAGCACAGTTCACAATAGCAAGACTGTGGAACCAACCTAGATGCCCTTCAATAGACGAATGGATAAAAAAATGTGGCATTTATACACGATGGAGTATTACTCTGCATTAAAAAATGACAAAATCATAGAATTTACAGGGAAATGGATGGCATTAGAGCAGATTATGCTAAGTGAAGCTAGCCAATCCCTAAAAAACAAATGCCAAATGTCTTCTTTGATATAAAGAGAGTAACTAAGAACAGAGTAGGGACGAAGAGCAGGAGAAGAAGATTAACATTTAACAGGGATGAGAGGTGGGAGGGAAAGGGAGAGAGAAGGGAAATTGCATGGTAATGGAAGGAGACCCTCAGGGTTATACAGTGGAGGAGGTAGAGAGAGAGGAGGGGAGGGGAGGGGAGAGGTGGGGAGGGGGGAGGGGGGAGGATGGGAAAGGCAGCGAAGCACAACAGACACTAGTATGGCAATTTGTAAATCAATGGATGTGTAACTGATGTGATTCTGCAATCTGTGTATGGGGTGAAGGTGGGAGTTCATAACCCACTTGAATCAAAGTGTGGAATATGATATGTCAAGAAATTTGTAATGTTTTGAACAACCCACAATAAAAAATTTTAAAAAAAAAAAAAAGGTTAATAGAGATTGTGAGCTTGATTGGATTGAGAGATACCTAGGATTAAGAAACTTCTGGATGGGTCTAGAAGGGTGATTCTAGAGACAGTTGGCACATGGGACAACAAACTAAAAGGGAGACCTATCCTGAATGTGGGTGGCACAGTGCAAGTTTTCATTCTATCAAATTCCTGGTGGTACTGAAGCTGTCTAGTGATCAGACTTTGACTACTCCAGAGATAGTAAAGAGCTCCCTTTATGTTCAATGAGAAGACCTAGATGGAATCCAAACTACTTTTCTTATTTGTGCCTTGACTTCAGGTATCTCTCTGTGCCTGTTTCCTCATATGCAATGCAAGAGTTTTACCTACAACATGAGGCTGGATAGGAATGTTCAGCAAGTACCAAACTCTCTCATAGTACCTGCCTAAATCATATTTGTTGATTTCAGATATTTTTTCTTTAATTTTTTTTCACTAATTTGTTTTTCAGCTTTGTTGAGGTATAATTGGTAAAAAGTTATGTAATCAAGATGTACAATGTGATATTTTGATATATGTATATAGTGAAATGATTACCACGATCAAGCTAAGTATCATGTTCAACTTCATATAGTAAACTTTTGTGGGGGGAGGGGATGACAATACTCAAGAGCTCTGTTAGAAAATTTCAGGCATACACAATATCAACTGTAGTCATCATTTTGGAATTAGGTCTCTAGAACTTATTTATCTTATGCCTGCAAATTTGTACCCTTTGACTGACATCTTTTCACTTTTCTCAACCCCCAGCCCCTACTAGCCACCATTCTACTTAGTTTCTATGGTTTTTAATTTTTAAAATTTGTAATAAAACAAAGATTGGGAGCTTGAGGAGGAAGTAGAGTAGGAGAAAATGTATTTTATTTTGCTTATTTAAGAAGTAGAAAGAGGGCTGGGTTCTGGCTCGTGGTAGAATGCTTGCCTAGCATGTGTGAGGCACTGGGTTCAATTCTCAGCACTGCATGTAAATAAACAAAATAAAGTCCATTGAGACACACACACACACACACACACACACACACACACACACACACACACACATATATATATATATATAGTTCTTTTTTTTAAAAAAAGAAGTGGAAGATCTGTTGTGCACATTAGTGGTCTGATTTTGTCTGCATCATCTGATCTCTGTGCAACCTCAGTTCATTTCAGAGCTGACATAAATCTTGGGTTATATGCATGGTTATATGCAAGTTTTTCTTCTTGTCTATACACAGTTAACCACGAACCTAAACCCACATATTTGGAAAGAGAAGAATAAAATGAAGCATCCTTTGACTTGCACATAGATGCATAATTTGATTCCAATAAAAATGGAGATGAGGCTGCAGCTAGATAACCATCAGTGTGGTCCGAGGTACAAAAGTTTAATTTTTTATGTTTGCATTTAGTCATCTTTATAGTTCTGACTTCCCAGCTCATTTCTGAATAAATCCATGCAACATTGAAACAAATGCCAATGAAACAGAAAAAAAAAAAACTCTCTCAGAATTTCCCGTCCATATTTATAGTGAGTTGACAGATATTGCTTTTCCTTCATTTTAGACCCTAATCGATTCATTGCTAAGAGGAAAAAAAAAGAGAGAGAATGGGAGTAAAGAAAACAGATGAAGAGGAACAATTTGTATGAGGCTTCTGGTCATTACCCTTCTGTTATAACTCTCATTAGGAGAACTAATTTGCATTACATTAATAAATATCTGAGTAGAAGATGCAACAATCAAGGAAGATGCTATTGCAATTGCAAATACATTGCTACCATTTACTTGTTAAATCCTTTATGTGTAGTCTGCAATTTGGTGCTTTGAAGAGGAAAAAAAAATGTTCTCCTTATGAGGATTCCCTTTTTACTTGGTCAGGATAGGAAAAGTGAGTATTTTGGCCCATCTGCCTTTGTGTACAGGACTGTGACTGTACCTTGCTTGAATCCCTCAAGCACCATGAATCTAGATCCTTTGCAGCCTTATCTCGTTTCTTTAGCTGTTGGCAAGACTGTGGTCCCAGCACTAACAAAGAGAATGCTGCTCCACAACAGATTTTGGGAAACTCAGCTCTGACCTACCATATCACTGAGTAACCAGGAACTCCTGAAAGGCTTCACCACTGACCATGGAATGGAATAGAGAATTCAGAGTACAAAATAAGCCTCCCTGGATGACATCTCATATTTTGAGTACGGAGGTTGTGAGCAGTTTTGCTGAGGTGGTGTAGAAGGGGCATCCTGCTTCTCACCTGAGAATTTTGTTTAAAAGCAGATTCTGATTCCACAAGTTCCCACCGGCGCCAGATGCTATTGATCCACGAACCATACTTTGAGTAGCTCTAAGACTTGCTTCTCTTGTCTCAGTCAGCGATAAGTTTCAACTTCTTCAATTAAACACTCTGTCTTCTGTGACAAAAACAACTTGAGTTTGAAAGTCCTTTCTTTCAAAGTGAAAGAAAACAAATCAGTAGTGTATAGATCATATAGGGAAAGCACCTTGATTTTTTTCCCCCTCAATATGTAGAGAAAAGTAAGTGAATGACCTAGTTGGCATTGTGCTCTGCAGCCAGTTTTTCACATAATTTGTCCTAACTTTAGTTATTATTTTTTAGTATGATGATGGTATTCTCATGTCACAGATTCCTAATAGGAAGTAAAGGGGAAACATGAGTTTGAACAGAAGAAAGAGAATCACATTCATTGAGTGCTCATATGCTGAGCTTAATGCATGTATCAGGTTTTAATCTTAGCAACAGCCTTAAGAGATTGGCTATATCATATACTAATGATTAAGGTACTCAGAAAGGGGCCAAGAGACTTCAGAGAGACTTAGTGACTTGCCCAGAGCCAAGCTTACTAGAAAGACCTAGAGCTTACATTGCTTTATTTATTAAAAAATGTTGCTGATTAACCAATTCTTTGAGATATGCAGTTTCACTTGAGGACTATTAGCATCTTTTATTTATCTTCTGCATCATTTCCCATGAGATGTCTGTGGCAGCTTGAGTACCAGCACTGATCATTGTCTTTATGGAGAATATTGGCTTCAAATTAACCATCCTTGGCTCACTTACATGTTTCAATTACTAACTAAAAAGCCTACAAAATCACAAAAACAATATTCAAAGACAGAATGAGAGTTTTCTAAACTTGATGAACACTGTGAAAAGTAACAGTAGACCTACATAATATGTTCTTTATAATAGAGGTTAAAATAAGTTTACGCTTAGATGCATTATAGTAAAAGTTCCAGTAAAGACCAAGAAAATATTTGGAAGACAACTAGATAGAAGATAGGTTATCAAACCATCTGTTATTACTTGAAAAGAGGTACAGCTTCAAAAAAGGAAAACTGGGGAACATGAAAATGAATTGATGGAACTGTAGTGAATCATTAGCACTTAAAGTTTCTTAAAAACACATTATTTTCTCTATCATTAAGATATGACAGATTTGTTTTGCTGCATTTGATTACATCATGCCATATTGTTTATGGAATGTGGTTACATTATCCTCACTTAAAAGAAAAGTGTCTATGTAAAGAGGTCCCTGCCTATGAAATAACACAGACTGTCATATCTTGAATCATGGATTGTTTTTTATATGCTTCAAACGCTGGAAAGTACTTAGTAGAATGCTTTACAGATAGGGAACTCTCGATAAATAAATGCTGCTGAAAAACTAATAAAATCTGTGATCTTTAGCAGAATTCTTTTTTTTAACTATTTCTAGCTTTTTAGATAGGTGGTTTCTAAGTGGGATGAATTAACTCCAGGGGAATAAAAAATAAATTTTTATTTTCTGACATTTTGGATGAAAATTTTAGATTTTTTTTTGGTACTGAGGCTTGAACCAAGAGGTGCTCAAGCCACATCCCAGCCCTTCTAAAAAATATTTTATTTAGAGACAATGTCTCACTGAGTTGCTAAGTGCCTTGCTAAGATGCTGAGGCTGGCTTTGAACTCATAATCCTCCTGCCTCAGCCTCCTGAGCTGCTGGGATTAGAGATGTGTGCCATCACACCTTACTAGATTTTTTTTATATTTACAAGTGCATGTTTTACATTATATACACATAAACACACACACATACACACATGTGTACACATATATACCATTATATATGTATACTATAATAAAGTCTATAAAAATTATAATATATACATAACTTTTTAAATAATTCAGCACACATAAAATGGGATGAATGTCCAAGTATAAGATCAAAGTGTTTGGAATGTACCTCAATACCTCTATGCTGACACTTGACATTCATTAAAATGGCTAAAATAAAAACAGACAATGACAGGTACTAACAAGGCTGTGGAGAAATTGCTGCTCTCCTACTCTGCTGGTGAGAAGGTAAAATGGTAGAGTTGATTGGGAAAGCAGTGTGGCAACTCTATAAGTTGTTGAAACTTGAATTACCATGTTATGCAACAATTCTACTCCTGGGCATATATTCAAGAGAAATGAAAATACCTATCCATACAAGAATTTGTACATGGATATGGATAGCAGCATTATTTGTAATAGCTAAAACAACCCTAATGCCCAATAATTGATGCAATAATAAAATGTCATTTTATCCATAGAATTGATTTCATGCAAAGCGATGATGTACTAACACAAACTACAATGTGGATGAACTTGAAAACATGCTTCCAAGTGAAAGAAACTAGACATAAAGATTCATACTGTGTGATTATCGAACATATTTAAAACAGGCAAAACCAAAGATATAGAAATTCATTGGTGGTTGCCTGGACCTGAGTGGAACAGAAATGGAGGAGTGGCTGCTAAAGGGTGTGGTTCTTCTTTTCGATTTGATGAAAGTATTCTAAAATTAGATAGAGGTGAGGGCCGTACAATTCTGACAGTATACTAAAAACACCAGTACATCTTAAAAAAAAAGAGATTTCTATGATATGTGAATTATTTCTCAATAAGACTTATTTAAGAAATAAAAATGCATTTCTAAACCACTGCTTAAGATAAATTCACACAAATTGGCTGAAGCCAATATAACTAAGAAGACCATGGTGATAAAAATGTTCAGTTCCATTTGCATTAAGTTGCCACTTTAGTTTATTACTTCTCTTAAACAGCACAAACTCAAAAAGGTGCCGCTCTTTAAATTCTCTCTATAAGCATTGATATAACAGGAGATGGTATGTTCCATTTTGCATATCCTCATGGTGGTCTAAAAGGGATGTCAGTGAAGGTATGTTGAGAAACTAATCAAATTGTTCCATGAATTAGAAGAAAAAAGTTTCAGATGTGTGGTAATATGTCTTCATTTAAGGAATGTGAAGAAGAAAGCAAAATAAGTGGTTTTGTGTTATCTTCTGTCTAAAGCCTAAAATACCCAGAGATTAACCATAATTCTTTTTCTTGCCCTATTTTCAGAAAGCAAGTAATATGGCCTTTTAAATTTTTCTTTCTTGTTTTCCCCTTCTCATCACTGACTAATTATGAAGTGCAAAGTACTATTGGCTTGAATTTTTATTCAGGTTGCTATGGAGGTAACCAAGTCAAATAACACTGGTTTTATACCCTGGTTGAAAGCTAATGTAACAGACCCAGCCTAATATCTGCTGTTTCTGACAAATGGGTCACTTAGGGGCCCTTGATGTGCCTGAAAGTTTCTCTGATTTCTTACTCTAGGAAAAATAGTCATGTGGGTGTTAGAAATATTACAGGACACTTCCATAAGAAAAACATTGCATATTATAAATATAGAATTAGTTATAAAAATGAACATTTATTTAGAATGACAAAAAATTCACAGGTAAAAATGCTACCAAATTACAACATGAAATTTAAAACAATTTCAAAGTGTGTGTCTTTGCTCCCTCCTCACTGTTGCAAAGAGCTGTAGGACATTTTGAAACACAGTAGAACTCCTGGCCATAAATTTTGTATTGCAATATTGAGTGAGTCAGCACAGTCAGAATAATTAGTAGGGCTATTAGTAATAATTAGTAGGATTATTAGAAGCCCTGCCTATACTGAAAAGTGATGACTGAATTACACACAAGAATCACTATGAACCACATAATTGGGTACCATTAAACATGAACTAAATATGACCCCAGCTGAACTTCTTCCAAGGATCATGCCCATGGGCACCACCTTACCACACCACATGTGAAAAAATTTAATGGAGAAGAGGGATAAAGTTGTAATATGAGACAGGTGCAAGCAAATAGTATTAAAATACACACATCTAAACAGTATATGGCAGCCCATAATTATGTACAATTTCTGTATTTTTATATATCATTTGAAAATTGAACTAAACCCCCAAATGCTCACATTTGCAAATTTTACCATAATAAGGCCCCAGAAGGAGTCTGTTTGTAAGGGGCCCTGAAGCTTCAGTTTAGCTTCATAATAAGTGTAACTCTACTGACCCCCTCATTTGCAGAGACATTTTATAGATGCCCATTCAAATAAATCCATCTTCCCTATTTCATGTAGGTAATACAGGAATAATGAGTCCACAGAGCATTCCAAAACATTCCAATTTAAAAGATATATAGAGAGAAGAGGCAGCATGAGAAAGTATTCTTTATCAAAATATATTTTTCCTAGAATATTCCCCACCTTTTAAAAAAATTACTAAAGAGAGAGATGAAAACTTTTTCCCCCTCAAAAAACACATTTTTAAAAACAAATTCATAGTAATGTCCTCACTGTGAGAGTATTATTAGTTTACTGAATCATTGTGAGTCAAAAGCCTTAAATCTTATCATACTGACTTATAGCAAACTTATATTATCACTAGTGTAAATCTAGAAAGGCAGGAAAGAATCACCTTCTTTAATATATTTAACTGAAACCCTGTGGAACCATCTCTGGTGACTCATAAGGCATCATTCCATTCTCTCATCCATTCATTACATATTGATTAGTGACAATTCTATGCATGGCTCTTGTTGGACCTAACACAGGTTTAGAGATTTATAAGACACAGACCTTTCCCTCTAGGAGCTAAGAAATTTTGGGCATTATCAGGCAGGTACACAAGAAATTATAATAACAATTCTAGGTGACAGGTAGATATAAAACATGGTGAAGACTCAAAAGACTGGGTGCACCACCCAATCCTTTGAAGATATATTTGATTCCTGCTCTTACAGAGTTTATATTCTCATGAGAAAGAAGCACATTAAATAATTCAAGATACACATGAGTATATAATTATAAATGATGGTGTTTTATGAAAAAGCTGAAAAGGCAATGAAAAGAGGGTCCTGGTGAAGACTGGAGGGTTAAAGAGGGTCTGAGAAGGTGACATGAAAGAGAGAGCTGAGGACTTAGTAGGAGTGGTCTAGGTCAAGGGGTGGCCTGGAGTATTCCAGACACACACAGTGAGAAAGGCTCTGAGCCGGAAAGGACTTGGTGAGCTCATGGAACGAAAGGAAGGACTGGGCTGGGCTGGGGTGAGTCAAGGTGGCAGGAAGTAGTTCAGATGAGAGGGGCAGAAGCTAACTCTTGAAGAACTAATAGGCAAGTTAATAAATCTGTGCTATGAAACTTTGGAGCTAAAACCATCATTACTTTTTTATGATATACAGAAGAGAATAAAAACAGTATGGATTTAATATCCTCATCAGAAAATGCAAAATCCAAATCATATCCAAATACTCACCTTTTTGAGTGCCCACACAGTGCTACAAGTGGAAAATTCCACATTAGACCCCATGGAATAACAACAGGTCATAGTCAAAACTCAGGTGCACTGAAAATCTTATATAAAATCACTGTGAGCCATGTGTATTAGGTGTATATAAAACATAAGTGAATTTTATGATTGCATTCATCCCATTCTCAAGGTAATCTCATTATGTATATGCAAATATTCCAAAATCTGAAAAAAGTCTGAAATTTAGATTATTCCTCATTTCAAGCATTTTAGATAAGGGATATGCAACCAGCTCTAGCCAGAAGTTACTTAAGTCATCCAGAGAAGATAGGGCTTGGAGTAGTTCCAAAGCAATGAGAATTGGGAGTGGGAAGAAATGAAATTTTACAGGTAGAATAGACAAGACTGAAATATGGATTGAGTGGAGAGAGTGAATGATAAGGAACATGCTATACTATTTACTTTCATTTCATAATGTTAATTCTGTCGCAATACTGTGAGGCTCTTTGAAACACTGGGTGTATTCTTCTTGATATATACCATCTACCAGCATCAAGAATGCAGAAGCTGGTTAAGAGTATTGATTTGTAATTTGTCATACTAGACAGAAAAGTTAGTTCTTCTACCCTCCTGTCCTTAGCTCTCTTGTTCTTTTTCTATTACTATATATTTGCTTCCTGATCAGGGTATCAGAGGAACAAAAGGACTATGTATCTTTCACACATTGCACTTATGTGCTCCTTACCATCTTCTTTCTGTGTAGTACAGGTTAATGATACAGAACTGTTTCTATTCTTTTCAATTAATTCTGCTGTGGTGGCTGCCTGAAAAGGGTCATCCAATATGGCAGCAGATGGTAACCCAACTGAATTCAAGACATATTATGATCCATTGTTTTTCACTGTTGAGAGATGGACATGACTTTGAAATGTCCTTATATGTATTTTAAAATTTTCCATGAATATTTGAATGGGAATGGTGTAGGATCTGGCATTCTTTAATGGTCTACAAAAGAAGTGATGTTATAGATCTCTACACCCATCTGTCCTATTTCAGGATCAGGAGAGTTGCATTAGAATTATGATCATTTTGTTCCTCTATTTTGTGGGGAAGCAGGTGTGGGTAAGGAATTTTGAGAGTCAAACCATTGCTCTGGCATGTGGTGGACTTATTGGATGGCTATAATAGAAGGAGAAGTCTCCACTTCAGAGGCTCATTTCAGCCCCACACTGGTTTTAACATGCAGCTTAATGTCTAAGCAACTCAAGTAGAAAACCTGCTTTAGCAGGAGGACCAGAATGATTTGGAGGAGAGGTGAGAAACTTACAAGAAAGAAGAAAATATGCAATAATATTACCTATTGCTGAGGAACAAATTACAACAAAACTTAGACGCTTAAAGCAAAACACATAGTACCATGTTTCTGAGGGACAGAAACTGGGTATTGTGCTTTCAAGCTCTCTTAGCTGTGTATTGTGCTTTCAAGGTCTCTCATAGGCTGCCATCAATGCTTTGACTCATCTGTAATCATTACAAAGACCAATGTGCTAAGAATTCATTTCCAAGCTCATTCTGGTTGATAGCAGGATTCTCTTCCTCACTGGCTGTTGGCTGGAGGCCACCCAGGGTTCCTTGTCCAGAGGGTGTCTTGTTCCATTGATCTTGCAGCTTGGTTCACTCATCTTTGAAACGAGATGGCAAGAGTGAAGAGGCACGCCAGGAAGAAGTCAGTCTTTTGTAGCCTTATCATAGCATTGACATCCATCACCTCCGTTGTGTTCTAGTGATTAGAAGCCCATCACTAGTTTTAGCCCACACTCAAGAAAAGGGTATCATACCATAGAGCATATACAGGTGACGGAAATCATCAAGGATCATGCCAGAAGTGTGCTAATCATGTGACTTTGTGTTAGATCTAGCTGTAAATGTGAAACTGTGTGGCATCATGAAGAACGAGCAGGAGCTTCTTTTTTTAATTTTATTTATTTTTTTTATTAGTTCTAATCAGTTGTACATGATGGTAGAAAGCCTTCGATTCATTGTACACAACTGGAGCAGAATTTTTAGCTTCTCTGGTTGTACATGAAGTAGAGTCACATCATTCCTGGAATCATACCTAGGGTAATGATAGGTAAAAGGGAACAGGAGCTTCTTTAGCAAGGTTCTTAGACTAGTACCTTTCCTTCTAAATAGCAGCAGCTCTAAAGTGTTATTCTAGTAGAAAACTCTGAGTTTCTTAGAGAAAGAGACTGTGAGTCAAAAGTGATATCTCATTGACTCAAGTTCCTACTGTTTTCAAGGATTGTGGAGGACTTGCAGTACGTCTACTCTGAAAATCCCACCTTTCTCCCTCCCAACCACTTTATTCGTACATTGTGCTATGGGTGCTTTAAAATTGCTCTCTCCTATCTTCCCCAAACAACTTCCCAGAACTTTCATTCTTTCTTCCAGTTCCAGATGACAAAAGTCCAATAAAAGTTCTGTCCACAGAACAGAACTGGGTCTGGGAATTACTGATCTTTCTTTAGAGAATGACTGGGTAAAAAAAGTGAAGTAGCAAAGCAAGTTCTCTTAAGTAAGCAGGAAAGGAGGAAAGTTAGAAAACTGACAAATATTAATATTTTTAGTCTCAACACAACATTTATTTGGTGCAGGTTTTATCTCCTTAACCAGACTGCGCACTCCTTGAAAGCATGTTCTTATCTGCTGCTTTCTTGTATTACCCAATGGCATACACTACTAGGCTGATGTGGAATGAAAGGATTGTATGTGTGCTGGGCTGTGACATTTCTTCCAGTGGACTTGTGTGATTGAAAGAGATAATGTGTCTGAAAGTGCTATGTAAATTTCAACACTCTATATACATGTCACAGTTATTATTGTTACAATCGCCGCCATCATCATCATCCTCTAGTGCATCTTTTATGTGCACCATCTGCAAAAATAGCCTTTTCCTAGATGAATGTTCCATTTAGACCATTAGGATTTGAGCTCAGCAAAAAACCCAAATCTCTTCTAAAAATACATGTATGTGTCTACTATTTGCCTTTAAAGTCCAGAATTATAAATATAAGAGAAAGCCTATCACATATTACAAAATGCATGTTTATAAATATTGTAACATTTAATTATTTATTTTTAAAAATTTAAATATTTTTTAAATTATTTAAACAATGATGTTTATATAAAATTGGGAAATAGAATTGAGAGTATAAAATAAAAGAACCCTCAGGTAACGGTTCATCATTGTTCTTTCTAGCCTTATGTGTGTATAGTTATGTGTAAAAATATTTTATATCTTGCTGCATTTATGCTCTATTGGGAGGAATTTCCTGTCATTACATATATTTGAAAATATTATTTTATTGGTGATGTAATATTCCATTCTAATAAATATAACAACAAGGTTAACCCATTTCTTTAATTTTTGGAGATTTACTTTTCTATCTTTTCTTAACATGAATGATTTGCCAAAAAATAATAATAGTTATTGTCTACATCTTCATTTATTTCCTTGGGAGTTTCAACATTTTAATTACTGGGTTAATGTTGTTATATTTTATAATATTTTTTAAAACTTAGCAAAATCTTTTCCTGGAAATAATTTGTCAGTTTGCATTCTTCCATGAACCTGGGAGGTTGTCTCTCTTCTCTCACCTTCTACTGCATCAAAAAACATCATTTAAAAATTTCTTCTCATTTGATAGAAAATATTTGCTTTTAATTTTAATTTTGAATCACTGAGGCTGATATTTCCCATGTGTTTTTTCATCCATTTGCATTTATTCTGTGCATGGTTTATTTATGACTTTTGCCCACTTGATTTTGGCTAGGTCTTAATGTTTTCATTCTTAACCCATCAAGCCTCTTTAATAGATTATTTTCACCTTTTGGCTATCAGAATAAAATTGTTTCCAAGCTTTTTATTTGCCTTTAAAGAGTGTGTGTAAATGACCGTGACATCTAAGTATATTAATTTCTTGAGTAATTTTTATTAAGGCTAATGTACCACATTCATCTATTTTAACAAATTTAACCACTATTATCTCTTCCTGTATTATTTTGAAAATTTATTCATCACCCACCAAGTCATTAAAGTTTTCTCTACTTTATCTTTTTAAAATTTTATGATTTGAACTTTGACATTTAAACAATACAACATTTTCGTTGTAAAATATTTCTTATGTACACATGAATATATAAAAATTTATGAAACAAGACTACAAAGTGGGTAGGAAAGACGGTGGAATGAGTGAGACATCATTACCCTAAGTACATGTATGAAAACACGAATGGTGTGACAATACTTGGTGTACTATCAGTGACTTAAAAAATTGTGCTCTATGTGTGTAATAAGAAATGAATTGAATTCTGCCACATGTGTAACAAATTAGAATAAATAAATAATTTAATAAAAAATGAACACACACACACAAAAAAAGAATATAGGGCTGGGATGTGGCTCAGTGGTAGAGCACTTGCTTAGCATGTGTGAGACTCTGGGCTTGATCCTCAACACCCCATAAAAATAAATAAATAGATAAAATAAAGGTATTGTGTCCAACTACAACTAAAAAATAAATATTTTTTTTAAAAAGTATATATAGAATATATGTGTGCTTCTTAAATGATAAAATGAAAATGAAAAGCGTGGATCCCAACACTCAAATTAAGAAGCCAGTTCTCATCCTTGGCTGTCCCATGTCCCTTCCCTATTATATAACTCTTCCCATCTCCCCAGGCAATCATACTCTGACTTTTAGGTTAATGTCTTCTTTTTCTTGCTAAATTTGGAAATTGTATGTATTCAATATCTAACCAAATTATTGTTTAGTTTTTCTTGTCTATAAATTGTATATAAATGTAACCACCCAGTGTGACTTTTTCTGATTTTCTGTCACTTATTTTATTCATCTAACAATATATTGGAGTGTGTGTGTGTGTGTGTGTGTGTGTGTGTGTGTGTGTGTGATCAACTTTTCTGGATAAATGCCAAACTGGTTCCTAATTTAATTTCCTCTGGTCAATGCATAAAGTTTCCCATCTTTACTTATTCATTATTTATTTATTTTTAGCATCTTATACCCACTCCCTATTTCTTTTTAATTTTTAATTTGTTTTAATTAGTTATACATGACAGTAGAATGCATTTATGCACTTTGATATACCATACATAGATGGGATATAATTTCTCATTCTTCTAAGTGTACAGTTGCAGAATCATATTGGTACTTTAGTCAAATATATACATAAAGTAATAATGTCTGTTTCATTCTACTAACTTTCCTATACCCACATTACCTCCCCTCCCCTCCCTTCACTTTTCTCTATTTAATCTAAAGTAACAGTCTTCTTCTCTAATTCCCTCTGCCTTATTGTGAATTAGCATCCACATACTAGAGAAAACATTTGGCCTTTGTTTTTTGGGGATTGGCTTATTTTGCTTAGCATGATATTCTTCAACTCCACCCATTTACTGGAAAATGCTATAATTTCATTCTTCTTTAAAGCTGAGTAATATTCCATTGAGTATATATACCATCTTTTCTTTATCCATTTATCTATTGAAAGACATCTAGGTTGGTTCCATAGTTTAGCTATTGTAAATTGAGCTGCTATAAACATTGATGTGGCTGCATTACTGTAGTATGCTGATTTTAAGTCCTTTGGGTACAAACTGATCAGTGGGATAGTTGGGTCAAATGGTGGTTCCATTTCCAGTTTTTTGAGGAACCTCCATATTGCTTTCCATGGTGGTTGCACCAATTTGCAGTCCCACCAGCAACATATGAATGTACCTTTTTCCCCACATCCTCTCCAACATTTATTGTTTTCTGTATTGCCTTTCTGATAGGAATGAGATGAAATATTAGAGTAGTTTTGATTTGCATTTCTCTAATTGCTAGAGATGTTGAGCACTTTTTCATATATTTGTTGATCAATTGTATTTCATCTTCCATGAAGTTCAGTTCCTTAGCCCATTTATTGATTGGGTTATTTGTTTTTTTGGTGTTAAGTTTTTTGAGTTCTTTATATATCTTAGAGATTCATGCTTTATCAGAGTTGCATGTGATAAAGATTTTCTCCCAGTCTGTAGGCTATCTCCTCATGGTATTGATTATTTCCTTTGCTGAGAAGAAGCTTTTCTAATTTGAATCTATCCCATTGATTGATTCTTGATTTTACTTCTTGCACTTTAAGAGTCTTGTTAAGGAAGTCATATCCTAGGTCAATATTCAAGGTAAAGTTTTGGGACTTTTTTTCTCTTAACAGACACAGGGTCTCTGTTCTTGTGCCTAAGTCTTTGAGTCACTTTGAGTTGTTTTTTGTGCAGGATAGGTTTAATATCATTTTGCCACATATGGATTTCCAGTTTTGCCAGCACCATTTGTTGAATAGGCTATCTTTTCTCCAGTGAATGTTTTTGGCACCTTTGTCTAGTATGACATAACCATATTTTTATGGATTTGTCTCTGTGTCCTCTATTCTGTACTATTGGTCTACAAGTATATTTTGGTGCCAATATCATGCCATTTTTGTTAATATAGGTCTATAGTATAGTTTAAGGTCTGGTATTGTGATGCCTCCCGCTTCACTTTTCTTGCTAAGAATTGCTTTAGCTATTCTGGGTCTCTTATTTTTCCAAATAAATTTAATGATTGCTTTTTCTATTTCTATGAAGAATGTCATTGGGACTTTTATAGGAATTGCATTAAGTCTCGGTAACTCTTTTGGTAGTATGGCCATTTTGACAATATTAATTCTGCCTATCTAGGAGCATGGGAGATCATTACATTTTCTGAAGTTTTCTTCAATTTCTTTCTTTAGTGTTCTGTAGTTTACTTTGTATATGTTTTTCACCTCTTTTGTTAGATTGATCCCTAGGTTTTTGTTGTTTTTGAGGCTATTGTGAATGGAGTAGTTTTTGTAATTTCTCTTTCAGTGGATTCATTGCTGATGTATAGGAATGCATTTGACTTATGGGTGTTGATTTTATATCCTGCTAGTTTTCTGAATTAATTTATTAGTTCTAGAAGTTTTCTGGTGAAATTTTTGAATCTTCTAGATATAGAATCATGTCATCAGCAAATAGTGATAATCTGAGTTCTTCTTTACCTATTTGTATCCTTTTAATTTCTTTCTTTTATCTAATTGCTCTGGCTCGAGTTTTAAGAATTATATTGAATAGGAATGGGGAAAGTGGACATTCTTGTCTTCTTTCAGTTTTTAGAGGGAATGCTTTCAATTATTCTCCATTTAGAATGCTGGCCTTGGGTTTAGCATATATAGCTTTTAAAATGTTGAGATGTGTTCCTACTATTTCTTGTTTGTCTAGTGTTTTGAACATGAAGGTGTGCTGTATTTTGTCACATGCCTTTTCTGCATCTATTGAAATGATCATATGATTCTTGTTTTAAAGTCTATTAATATGATGAATTATGTGTATTGATTTCCATATGTTGAACCAACCCTGCATCCCTGGGATGATCCCCACTTGATCGTGGTGCACTATCTTTTAAATATGTTTTTGTATGTGATTTGCCAGAATTTTCTTGAGAATTTTTGCATCTATGTTCATCAGGGATTTTGATCTGAAGTTTTCTTTCCTTGATGTGTCTTTGTCTGGTTTTGGTATCAGGATGATATTAGCCTAATAGATTGAGTTTGGAAGGGTTCCTTTCTTTTCTATTTCATAGAATACTTTGAGAAGTATTTGTGTTAATTCTTTGAAAATCTTGTAGAACTCAGGTGAGAATCCATCTGGTCCTGGGATTTTCTTGGTTGGTAGGCTTTTGATAGCATTTTCTATTTCATTACTTGAAATTGATCTATTTAAATTATGTATGACCTCCTCATTGAGTTTGGGTAGGTCATATGTCTCTAGAAATGTGACTAGGTCTTTGATATTTTCCATTTTATTGGAATACAAATTTTTAAAATATTTTCTAATTATCTTGTGTATTTCAGACATGTCCATTGTGATATTTTCTTCTTCATTTTGTATTTTAGTAATTTGAGTTTTCTTTCTTTTTGTCTTAGTTGGGATGGCCAGGGGTTTATCTACTTCATTTATGTTTTTCAAAGAACCAACTTTTTGTTTTGTCATTTTTTAAAATTATTCCTTTTGTTTTGATTTCATTGATTTCATCTCTGATTTTAATTATTTCCCGTCTTCTATTGCTTTTGGTATTGATTTGTTCTTCTTTTTCTAGGGCTTTTAGATGAAGTTTTAGGTCATTTATTTGTTGACTTTCTATTCTTTTAATGAATGCGCTCGATGTAATAAACTTTCCTCTTAGTACCATCTTTATAGTGTCCCAGAGATTTTGATATGTTGTATCAGTATTCTCATTTACCTCTAAGATTTTTTTTAAATTTCATCTTTGATTTCTTTTACTATCCATTCATCATTCAATAGTCTCCATTTGTTATAGTAGCTTGTATTTTTAATTTTATCATTGATTTCTAATTTCATTCCATTGTGGTCTGATAGAATTCAGGATATTATCTCTGTTTTTATTTTTATTTTTTAATTTATTAAGAGTTGTTTTGTGGCATAAGATATGGTCGATTTTAGAGAAGGAGACAAGTGCTGCTGAAAAGAAAGTACATTTTCTCATTAATAAATGAAATATTCTATATGTGTCTGTCAAGTATAAATTATTGATTGCTTTATTTAGTTCTATAGTTTCCTTATTTAGTTTTTGTTTGGAAGATCTGTCCAGTAGTGAGAGAAGAGTGTTAAAGTCACCTAGTATTATTGTATTGTGCTCATTTGACTCTTGAGATTGCGAATGGTTTGTTTGATGTACATAGATGCTCCATTGTTTGGTGCAAAAATATTTATAATTGTTATGTTCTGCTTATGTATACTTCTCTTAAGAAGTATGAAATGTTCTTCTTTGTCTCTTATGATTAACTTTGGTTTGAAGTCTACTTTATCTGAGATGAGAATGGAATCCCCTGCTTGTTTACTCAATCCATATGAGTGATAAGTATTTTTTCCATCTTTTCATCATCAGCCTATGGATGTTGTGCCCATGAGGTGAGTCTCTTGAACATAATATATTGTTGGGTCTTGCTTTATAATCCAATCTGCCAGTATATCTTTTGATTGATGACTTTAGGCTGTTAACATTCAATATTATTATTGAGATATGATTTGTATTTCCTGTCATTTTGATTTATTTCTGGTTTTTTATTTGTCTTAATTTCTCATTTGGTTAAATGATTGTTTAGTGTAGATCCTCCCTTTGCTCATTTTCACTTTTTTTAATTTCAACCTCATGGAATATTTTGTGGAGAATACTCTTTAGTGTAGGCTTTCTAATTGTGAATTCTTTTAATAGGTTTTTTTATCATTGATGATTTTAATTTCATCTTAAAATCTGTAACTCAGTTTTTCTGGATATAAAATTCTTGGTTGGCATCCTTTTCTTTCAGAGCTTGAGATATATTTTTCCAGGACATCCTAGCTTTGAGGGTCTGGTTTGAGAAATCAGTTAAGATCTGAATTGGTTTCCCCCTATACATAACTTGATTTTTTCCTCTCATAGCCTTTAATATTTTATCTCTATTCTCTGTGATAGTCATTCTCATGATAATATGTCTTGGTGTGGGTTTGCTATAATTTTGAACATTTGGGGTCCTGGAAGCCTCTTATATTTGATTTTCCATTTCATTCTTTTTAGGTTTGGGAAATTTTCTTCTATTATGTCATTGAAAAGATTGTGCACTCCTTTGTTTTGTATTTCTGCTCCTTCATCTATTCTGATAATTCTTAAATTTGGTTCTAGTTATCCCGTAATTCCTGGATGTTCTGTTCATAGTTTCTTACCATGTTCTCTGCATGGTCAACTCAACTTTCAAGATTATATATTTGTCTTCATTTTCTGAAGTTATGTCTTCCAAGTGTGCTAGTCTGTTCGTGATGTTTTCTATTGAATTTATAATTTGGTTTACTAATTCCTTCATTTTGAGGATTTCTGCTTTTTTTCATGATCTCTAACTTTTTATTGATGTGGTCTTTCACTTCCTGTAGTTTTCCTTTGATTTCACTCCTTATACTAACCTTTACTTCACATATCAATTTAACTATGTACAATCTGAACTACTTCTTGGACATTTCTTCTACTGTGTTATCAGTGCCCTCTGTTGTTGAAGTATTTTGGTTTGTTTGGGGAACTTTATTCCTTTTTTTTTTCATGTTGTAGGTTGTATTCCTATCTAAAAGTATGGATCTAAGGCAGCATAAATTCTGCTCTATAGATCTATAGAATTCCTGAAGGTTTTCAGTGCTTCACCTGTATTGGTGAGATCAATATCAACAGCACCCAGTGTATACATTGCATAACCTTCAAACTAATAGACCCAACTAAGGCATCTACTACTTTTTCATATTATACCAAAATGATGGGTTTAATAACTATATTACAAAAATAAAATTTGTTAAAATGTTTACAATTTCAAATGGTGGATGAGAAAACAGAGGTACCGTAGTATGCAATATTCATGAGGGAGGAAAGAGAAGCTAGAAGTAAAAATTCACAGGAAGAGTGGAAGAGGAGCCAACAGAGATTGGCTGTTGGTTGGAGAAATGTTGGAAAGAAAATCCAAGAAATTAGACAAGAGAGAGGAAGAATATGAACAAAGAGAAAAAATTAAAGACATAAGTGTACAACAAAAATGTAAAACGCCATTCATATATCATTGTCCTCCATATATTGATGCATAAAAAACGTCCTGTTCCAAATATGGTAGAGAAATTTGTGAATCAAAAAATAAAATAAATCTTGCTAGAAAGTCGAACTGTCTCTGTCAGCATTAAAATAGTTTCTCATCCCTGTCTCTGGCATCTCTCAGGATCAACAAATCCAGATCAGTCCTCAAAAACCTAGTTTATATCCCACTGATCTGGACTTTAGATACCTCGAGATTGGCCATGCCACAGTTCCATGGTCTCAGTACTGCTCCTACTTGCAGGAAGACCACTAGGGATATACTCATGCAAAGGAGCAAACCCAAGATGCAACAGCAAACCTTAGATGCAGCAGTAAGACAAGCACCACCAGCACTCTGGGCAGGAAGACCCCAGGGCCCTCCAAACCCACAGTCACCCCCAAACTGGACCTGCAGGTCCTGGCTGGAGTCCCCAGACAGAAGCTCTTGTGGTGGTAAACCTGCTGGCACCTGGGGGCAGCATCACCAGGCAATCTCAGGGGGTCAGCAGCAATGTTGGCTTCAGTTGCATCCAGGGCAGCAGTGTCTTCTGTGGCAGCAGCACCCAGAAAGAAGACCTCCAGGTGACCTCAGGCTGGCAGCAGCAGAATCAAAGGCAAGAGCAATGGCCATAGGGGAGCAGACTTCCGGTTCAGTGGCAGCAACCACAGAGGTAGAGTAGGAAGTAGCGACTGAGGTAACCAAGGCCAGGCCCATAGAAGAGACCTGATGTGGCATTGGCATCTATAGTAGTGGTGTCTCCTATTTGTGAACCACATTTAGTGTTTCTGATTTTAAAGTGCATATGCTAGGAAGAAAATATTATTTTACTGTGATTTTAATGATAAATGTTCTCTTTATGAATGAGATTAAGCATATTTTACTTGTTTAAAATTAATTCATATTTTTTTCTACCAAGAAATATTTATTCAAATTCTTCACCTCTGTTTGTTTTTTTCTTTAAACTTTTTACAAAAATTGAATTTGGGGTTCCCTCTCTATTTTTATTTTAATATTTTTTTCATTATAACTGTTGCACATACATATTCACATACATATTCTTCCCATTTATGGCTCTCAATCTGATATGATTGATGAACTCAAGTTCTTTAGGTTTACATTGGCTGATTACTCCATCCTTACCTTTATGATCTTTTCTTTCCATGCCTTACTTTTAAAGTCCTACCTTACCCTATAAGTCACTAAGACTGACTCTGCTTTATCTTTTGAAATTTCATTGTTTAAACTTAAAATTTTAAAGTGGAACTAATTTGTCTTTTAGGTTATGAGGTAAGGATCCAATTCCATTCCTTTTTCCATGTCAATAAGCAATTGTATCAGAACTAGGTATCTTTCCCTGATCATCTGAGTGTTTGCTGGATCAGAAAGCATGTTTCTATATCACTTTATGCCTTTTTTTCTGTTCTCTATTCTTTATATCTCATTGATTTTCCTACCTCACCACATCCAGTTGTTGTTTTTGACCTAGAGAAACATGTGAGCCACAAATGACAGCCACATATGTAATTTAAGGCACAGGGTGCAGTTGGACAGGAAGAGTAACTTCTAACGTTCTCTAGCACAATAGGGTAACTATGATTGACAACACTTGTTTATTTCAAAATAGCTAATAGAGAGAATTTATAAGAAATGATAAGTGTCTGAGGTGACGGATATGCCAGTTGCCCTAATCTGATCATTACATACTGTATGCATGTATTAAAATATCACTGTGCATCCATAAGTAGACTTATTTTGTGTAAATTAATTTTTTTAAATTAAAATGCTTTATAGCCATATTAAAAATAGAAAGAAATAGATATTTTTATTGAATTTTATTTAATTTATTATATTAAAATAATATTATTTTTGGCTGGGAATGTAGCTCAGGTAGAGTACTTGCGTAGCATGTATGAAAAAATAAAATACAAATAAATAAAATAATACTATTTCAATATGTGATTAATATAAAATTATATTTACATTTTTATACACATCTTCCAAATACTTTGTATTTATATTCTTTCACTTGACCACATATTAAGTGCTCAATAGCTACATTGGACTAGTACGACTATATATATATATATATATATATATATATATATATATATATATATATATATATATCTTTATAATTAGCCTTTCCCCATGGTGGGTCCTACTGGTCTACCCTGTTTTTCTCTTTAGAAGTGTCTTAATTTTGCATGGCCGTTATGTTTTCACATACATTTTGAATAAGTTTATAATGTGCACTTTAAAAATTGAAATCTCAATTGAAATTACATCTTCCCATTTTCTGAACTCTCTTATTAATAATAAAACTTTTTCAGTATCTTGTTTTGACCAGACAGGCTATTTAATTTCTTTTTAGCAATCATTGTATACTGATTCCTATTTGCCTGGCATTGTTCTCACCCTCTATAAATATTATATTCATTTATCTTCCCAATTTTATAAGGTTGGTCCCTTATTTTCCTTGTCCAAATGAATGAAACAGCTGCTAGAAGATTTAATATTCAGAACGAGGCTCTCTGTCTTACATCTTTGCACTTAAAAGATAAAATATCAAAAACACTTTGAGATTTCATCTCACTCCAGATAAACTGGTAATCATCCAGCATACAAATAATGATAAATGCTGGTGAGGATGTGGGTAAAAGAAACCCTTAAACACTCTTTGATGGGAATGTAAATTAGTGCAGCCCCTATAGAAATCAGTATAGAGGTTCCTCAAAAAGCTAAAAATAAAACTTCCATATGATTCAGCTATCCCACTTCTTGATATTTATCCAAAAGAATTGAAGCCAGCATACTTTAGAGATTAATGCATACCCGTGTTTATCACAGTACAATTCACAATAGCCAAGTTGTGGAACCAGCCTAGGTGTCCATCAACAGATGAATGGATAAAGAAAATGTGGTATATATACACAATGGCATTTTATTCAGTCATGAAGGATGAAATTATGTCATTTGCAAGAAAATTGTTGGAACAGTAGACCATAATTTTGAGCAAAATAAGTCAGATTCAGAAAATATCTTTACTTTTTCTCTCATACATGAAAGCTAAATGGGAAAACAGAGAAACAAAAAGGATGCCATTAAAGTAGAGGTGGGGCTAGCTGGGTTGACAAAAGGGATCAGAGGATAGAGGTGGAAAGGGTAGAGCTTGTATTAATAAGTGACATTGGCCAAATGAAGTTTTTATTCATATACAAATATGCCATAATGAAACCCACCATTCTGTATATTTTACAAAAAAGGTACAAAAATGCCTTATGTTTCACATCTTCCCAATAAGCATATAATGTGTACATGATTATCCCTATTTGTTTTATTTCAAAGTCTTTACTTTCTCAATTATCTGCTTCTGGCATTATTTCTAGTTCGTGATTCAGAGAGGTGAGAATTTTCACTTGCAACTTTGTCAGTTAATGTTAAGTTTTTTTTTTTTTAATACTGATATTTAATTATTAAATACTAATGGTAATGCTTATTATTTTAACGTACCAGTCACTGTTCTAAGAGCTTTGGGTGTATTTAAAAACTTATACTACTCTGTGAAGGAGAACTACTATTAACATTGTATTCTAAAGTAGGAAACTGACATGGGAAGATTGAATATCTTTCTCAAGGTCATGTAACTTATAAACTGCTTCCTAGTGGTACAGTGGGACATTGTGAGGCCTCCTCCAAATGAAGGACTAAAGAAGCAGAATTTAGCATTTCATTTATAGTGCTTGGAAAGCTTGCATAATGTGAGAGTTACCCATCTATTCAGTGTATTTAGGTCATTTCTCTTCTGTTCTACATGGAGACTCTTTCTTCATTTCTATTACACATGATCCTGCATCAAGCCACCTCATACAGCAATCTTGAATCTGTACTTTAGACATTTTTTTTAGGTACAACTCCATTCTGTCTTCTTTGGTGACAAACTTCTCAGGTTATCTGTCTGTCTGAAGTCAAAATGGCTGAAGCACATTCAGGCATCACATCTCTATAGTCCACTGTTCAGAAGGAGAGAGAGGGCTATTTGGTGTAAGTTTTCATAAGATGCAGCTGTCTACCTTTGAGAAGTCCATAGAAAGTTTCTCCTTATTTTTCACTGTTTTAAACTGAGCCATATATGTCTGGCCAAGTATATGCTATCAACCCTGGGACCATGGATAGGCCACCTAAACCAGTCATGATAATGAAGGAACTCTTTACCAGCTAAAATAATTAGAGCCCCAGCCAGGAAGTAATGGTAGGTCCATTTACCAGAGTTATGGACAGTTGAGGGAGGAATAGATAAGATGTTGGTGAGATAATCTCAATACTAACTAAAAAGTGGTGTGTTAACAATCTAAAGTACTTACCTTTATGGAGGCTATTATGCTAAGCAAAATAAGCCTATCTCAAAAACCAAAGGTTGATGTTCTCTCTGAAGTTGGATGCTAACACACAAAATGGGGGAGGGGTGGAATAGAAGTTCAGAAGATTAGATACAGGGGAATGAAGGGGAAAACAAATAGGAAAGATAGTGGAGTGAATTTGACTTAACTTGCCTATGAATACACACATACACACACACACACATACACACACACACAGCACAGTGAATCTCCACATCCTGTACAATGACAAAATTGGGAATCTAATTTAGAATAAGAGGCACACTGTGTTCCTTCTGTAATTCATATAAATTTCAAGGATATAATTCATTTTATCCTGATTTTTAAGTATATTGGCTATCATTCTATATGATAGTCTAATATTTTAAATCACATATAAGACTGTGCATATGTAACCATATCCTTGATTTTCTATTAATAATATTAACTAATACTATTAATAATAGTACTGAGAACTTTATTTGGGTTAGGTTTCTGTGAAATAAATTTTACACAATCATTTCTAATTTCTTTTTTCTTAATTGGTTTACAAGTTATATTCAGTGTTTGTGTTTTAGGTTTTTTGTTTTTGTTTTTTTAAGTATTGGACCCTATATTCACTTATCATGTCTGGTGATTCTTGTGGTTGAAATTTTAAGTTTAATCATTTTACCACATTTTTCCCATTCAATCTTGTTTACTTTGAGGTACATTGTATTCATTTTCTAAATTCTTGAGACTGAAAACTCAGTTTTTAATACTTTATTTAAGATTTTAAATTTATGTAATACAGTGTTCTCATTAACATAGTTTCTAAATGGTCTATTTTATTATGAATTTACTTCTTAAATTAATAGATTTTAGATTAGTAGTTTTCAATTTCTATTGGTGGGGCTTTGTAAAGTTGATTTTGAAATTTCTACTTAATATTGAACAAATGATGTGGACTATACAATGTCTAATTTGTGGACTATTACAGTTTCATATCCCAGTAAACACATTTT
The DNA here is from genome assembly GCF_021218885.2 of Marmota monax. Taxonomy (NCBI): domain Eukaryota; kingdom Metazoa; phylum Chordata; class Mammalia; order Rodentia; family Sciuridae; genus Marmota; species Marmota monax. The sequence continues at coordinate 25,020,027 of NW_026692254.1, forward strand.
TAAATTACATTTTTTAGACTTAAAAAGAAAGAAAAATTTTTAGTTTCAGATATACAATATTAAGTTATATCTATTCACACATGGCTGTTAATTATATTAACTCAAACATTGTTCTCCATATATATTTTTCTACTGCATCTATTAAACAGTAAAAGTAGGGAAATCATGTAACTCTAATTATAGTTGTTTCAATTTCTTAGTTCATCTTATTTTGACAAATAAATGCTCAATTAAATAATTAATTTCAAGCTAGGCATGGTAATGCATTACTCTAATCCCAAGAATTAGTGAGGCTAAGGCAGGATGATCACAAATTGGAGGCCAGCCTCAGTATGAGTTGAAACCCTGTCTCAAAATAAAGTCAATAGTTCTGGGATGCAGCTCAGCTCAGTAGTAGAGTGTCTTTGAGTTCACTTCCCAGTATCATACACACACACACACACACACACACAAACAAACAAACACACATACATTACATACACAAGAAAAAATTTATTTCATAAGTAATATGTGATCACACACTTACATAATCAGCACCTACATCAAGACAGATAACATTTGTAGCTGATCTGTATGTTCCCATTTAGTCAGCCATCCCTACAGCTAACTACTGTCCTTAATTATGTCTGCATAGATAAGTTTTGTCCATTTTTGTAATGTCTCATTTCTGGTATCTTTTATTCAACATTATATTTGTGATATTTGTCATATGTTTTACATGAAACACTCTGTATTTAAAGTGATTGGCCTGAATGCTTAGAAAATTAAAGACCTTAAAAGTACACAAACAAAAAACTGAACTTTTAGTTTAGATTAAAGGAGAAGCTATCACAACCAAACACAGGATTAATTGGAAACATTTGAATGTGAACTGCATGCTTGTTAATGTTAAATTTTTGAGTGTGAAATATCATGATTATATAGAAGTATATTCTTGTTCTTAGATGACATTATGATGTATTTAGGAGTCAAATATTACAGGATCTAGTAGTTTCTTTAGAACAGTTCAGTAGAAATAAATTACATATAAATTTGTGTGTGTGTGTGTGTGTGTGTGTGTAGAAAGAAAGCAGGAATATGTGACAAATGTTAAAAATCAGTGATGGATGAATTGGTGTCCATTGTGTTATTCTTTTGATTTTCTGTGGTGTTATTTTTTTTTAAATAAAAAATGGGGGAAATAAGCACATATTGATATGTAAATCCTATTTATTTTTAAATATCTGAGGAATAGATTTCTTATTATGATTTCATGTAGTATGTATGGAAACAGGCTCAGGAGAGTTTGGTAAATTGCCTAGAGGTGGCCCTGATGGCTCTGTGATTCAAGTCTCTGACCCTGAGCTTCTTCCACAAAAACCACAAAGACACTGTCAGCTGAGAGCTGGGAAAGGTAAGAGAAACAGGACACCTTAGAATTTCACAGTAGATAGATAGGGTCTTGAGTGATTAGCTTATCTGATAGTGTTATCTTAAAAATGTCAAGAGGGAGCAAGTATTTAGTCCAAGTTCACACGGTGAGTAAGGGATGTCAGAGCCTGCATTGCCATCATGGTTTCATGATTTCTAAGTCAATATTTTCACTGCAACACTGAAAAATATACTGCATACTGAAAGTGTGAGCAGGAAGAATTCTGAGCTGTGAAACATTAGGATGACACAGTAAAAAAGAAAACAAAAATACAAAACAAAGAAAACATAAACAGTTTGTCAATTTTTCAGCCTGCTTTTCAGATTTACTTTTGACATCTGACCACATGTCAATCAGCCATTGTTTTCTGCTTGTGCTGGGAACATTTTGTGTAACTCCTCCGAATGCGTAACATCCTTACTGTCTTTTCTGTCCAGGTTGGGAGCAGTGTCTTGGCATGGAGCAGAATTTCTGAACATTTATTTCTGTATCTTACATCAACAGTTTGCTGAATCATTTATTTTTTTCCCTTTGACAAAGTTTCAGTGCTGTCAGTAGAATATGCATTGGGACCAAAGGGAATTATCAGGTGTCAAGCATTATGGGTAATTTCACATAAATAGTTCTGCCGAGAGCCATGCTAAATTGCATGGCAGCAGTAAAAACCCCAAACAGAAGGCTTCCTTATGTCTGGTTTTGCTAATTTCAGTTTAGTGGCTATTAGCAGGCTTCCTGGAAATAGGTATGTTGTACCCTAGACAGTCCTCCAAAGCTTGAGAATACTTTCTAGTCTCATTTATCCTCTTTTCATGAAAGAGGTTTTGCTTTCAATTTCTTGGTTTCTATTTTCTGATTCTGTTTACTTTTGCTCAACTCCCTGCCCACACTGAGAAGAAAGGTGTGTCTCCAGTGTGCCCTTTCCATGGTCATGACTCTGATCCCCAAATTTGGATTTGTCTTGCTTTTGCTTTTACTTTTTTGTTAATAAATGGGTCCTTCCACAGTAGCATACTTTGCCTCAGTTTAGAGAAACTTCACCCTGTATCATCCTGTGTGATGTCATAGGAAGAATTCTGGACTGGCAGCTGGGGCCACTATTTCAATTGTGCTATTACTCAGTCCCTGTGATCTTGACCATATTTTAATGTTGAGAAATAGAAAGATTATGCTTTCATGTGTCTTACAGGTTGTATGTTCTTAAAATCAACATAAAAATATATCATAAAAGAAATATTCTAAAAATCAGACCTTAATTATCCAGGAAGAGTTGAGATTTTTATCTCATTAAAATATATCAAAACATTCCCTTAAACTGACTGATATGACTTTATGGATTTGAACCCATAGCACTAATTGTCTTATGAGATCTGTCTTCCTCAGCTCAGGTAACCAAAACTAGCCTTTGAAATCTCCCCTTTTAAAAGACAAATACTAAAGTTCATCACAGTGTTTGATTTATATAGTAACAAATGTTTAGTATTTGATTGAACCAGATGTAGAATTAAGAGCTTAACAATCTTAATTTTAATGTCATTTCTTACTCTATGGGAAACAAAATAGTGTATTAAAGATACATTGTAAAGTAGAAAATATTTGAAACATAAAAATAATCACCAAAAAACATCAGTCATGTTCTACACTTATTAATTATTAAATTATCAAGTCACCTACTATCTGCTAGCCATTGTGTTAATGGCCAAAACTACATCAATAAAAAGACAAAAACCCATGATCTCATGCCACATGCATTATAATATGTGCAATTTTCTATAATATGTGCAATTTGCTATATATAATGTCTGATAAATATGTGAACCATATTGATTATTAGAAAGTGGTAAGTGCTGGTAATAAAAGTAATTGAAAGGAAAAAGAGTTTGGAGTTGCCTGAAGTGGGGTGGAGGGGTCACCGAGTAGGTGATATTTTGAGTGACAATATGAACATGTGAGAAAGGAAGCCATGTGATTATCTGATGGAAGAACATTACAGAGAGAGGAAAAGTTAGTGCAAAAGTAGGAACATGCCTGGCATTTCTTAGCAACAGCTAGGTGGACAATTTGACTGACATTCAAGGTGTTAACCAAGGGCCAGATCATGTAGGTTCTTTAAGCTAGGATAATGATGTTTGAACTTTCCTCTGAGAAATAAGAAGCTAGTGAGATGATCTGTTGTGGGTAGGGTAGGAGGAGAAGGACAGGGGTGGAAGTATAGAGTAGGGACGAGGCTGTTGCAATTATCCTAGTGACAGCTGGTATCTTGGACAGGGTGCTAAACCTGAGAGTGGTGAGAATCAGATTCTAGATACATTGTAAAGGAAGATTCAGTAGGATTTTATGATGGATTGGAAGTGGCAAATGAAAGAAAGAATAAATTAATATACCAACATGAAACCAATTAGCCTGCATAATTAATATATGCCAATAATAAGTGAAACAGTAAAATTATGGAGGACTCTTAAGGTTTTTGGTCTAAACAATTGGAAGGATAGAATTGCCATCAACTGAGATGAGGAAATTGGTGGGATTGATATATTTTGGGCAAATTGGGACAATATAAATAATTCAGTGTAGTAAATATTAACTTTGAGATTTCTAATTGGTGATGTCAAGTATGTAGTTATATAATGAACCAAGAATTCCTAGGAAAGTTCTGGAATGCAGATGTAAGTTTGACTTAGTCATGGGTACTCTATCATTGAGAGCTAAATTGGAGGAACCATCAGAAGAGATTGAGGAAATGCAGTAGGAGAAAAACCAGGAGATGAACTTGGAGTATAGTGTCCTCCATGCCTTATGATGATAAGATTTTAATGAAGAATGGTGATTCTCTGTGCCAAGTCAGGGAAAGTACTGAATTTTATAAGATAGAGACCATTGATAACTCTGGCATGAAAAATTTTAGTAAGCAATGAGTGTGAGATAATATAAAAGAACAATGTTTTGGTGCAAAGAGAAATAGATGAGGGTAGAGTTAGAAGGAAAAGTAACTTCAAGAGAACCAACCCACCCATTTTAAGATGGATAATGATACTATTTTCATATGTTGAAAGGGATTATATTGTAGAGAAGGCACACTGATAAAGAAGAGAGGCTGGACTTGCTAGATGGATGTCCTTGAGTGGGGAATGGAGAGAGAAAATCTGAGGCATACATGGGGGGATTGGCCTTAGGCCTTAAAGAAGTTCATAGTTAATTTATAGTAACAGGAGGAAGTCAGAGTCTATAGGAGTATGTTCTGAAGGATGGGTAGAAGGCTGACACATTTTAAAAGTTATCCTCTGATTGCTTCAATTTTGTCAGTGAAATTGGGAGTAAGAGTATAACCTGAAAATGAAGATGGGGGGAAAATAGAAGGTTTTTGGAGAAAGTTTTTTTTTAAAAAAATGGTTTATTGAGGGATCATTGGAATAAATGGGCAAGAGAGTCATACTACAAAAATTTGGCCACATTAAGGATCTGCTAGAAATTTTTGACAGTGAATGTGAGGTGGTCAGCGAAATGATATGTTTTCTCCTACTTACATTCAATTATTTGGAAGTAGATGTAGTATATATTGTCAGAAAATAGAGACTTAGAACATATGCAAGGATAGTGTGGTTATATTGACTGACTATAGGATTTAATTTGAATAAGGACCAATAAATCCAATAAGTATATTAATGGTTAATATTTAGTTACATTTTCTCCTTTTTATGCATGCAATGAATTGCATTTATTTTTGCCTAATAACAAATTACTCAGAATCGTGCCCTTTCGTTCAACATTATTTCATGGGCTTAAAAATACTCTAGTTTTCCAATAGTCTAGTGTACATGTACCTGTTCTGCTTTTGAGAGCATTTAATTTTGTGAGAAAGACTGCTGGTTTGTATCAAATATTCTCTTCTCTCATTCTTCAATAGTAACAGAATCCCATTCCCCATTTATAGCTAGATACAGGGCCACCTGAAATAAAGATTGTGTTTGCCAGCTTCTTTATAAGGCCATGTGACCATCTTTGGTCAATCCAATAGAAGTGGAAGTGGTCTGTCAGTCCACGGAGAGTATAACCTTGACAATAGAAGCTATATAAATTTATATGGTAGAAAGAACCTGGGTTTCTGACACCACGGGGTAATACCTCTGGCTAAAATGACTAGGAAAGAGAAATAACTTCTTTTATAAGCTAGTGTTATTGTCATGTTTTTAGGAACTCACAAATAAATCATAGCCACTTCATAGTACAAAAGTCCAACACCCTTTCTTTCTTAGGCCAAGTGACCCTTTCCTTGTTTCTTTTTAGTCAACATGGGACTACCTGAAAATAAAAACATTTTTTTTTAAAAAAGGTAATACTTTAAAAAGGCAAAGGAAAATAAATAACCAAATTTAATAACTACAAGGCAAGATGTCTATAAAGTATAGATTCATGATTACTTTCGTTGAAATACAAGTTGGCATGCATACATTAGTACCCTATCTAGATTTCTCATTTCCCTAGCTCCTTCTTCTCTAAGACTTATGGATTCTGAGTATATGTGTAATTTTCTGTAGCCTTTAGCTGCTCTCACCTGTCTGTGCTGTTCTCTGACAAGGGCAAATCCCAAATAGGTCTGATTTGGAGATTTCATTGACTTCATGGTTCATTGGCAGAGCAGTTACTCTTGAAAATCACAGTAGTCAGTGAATCCCCTAGCATTTTGTGGTTCAAATCCTGAAACTGGCTTCTTCTAAGAAGGAGATTCTGATGCTACCCAATCAAATGTCTCCAATATTTCCTATATCCTTCCAACATACAACTAAATTAAATAATTTTCATTTTTTAAATGAAAATAAAATCTTGACATAAACACATCTCACCTCACCCAAACATAGTTTCCAAGTGCCTGATTTGTAACTTTGGTAATGAGATTATTTGTTTTTAATTGGTGTAATCCCATGAATCTGATGTGATCACTTCATGGGTCACATTTTGAGAAATTGTGTAGAGGCTTCTGTTGTGGTTTGGATATGAGGTGCCCCCAAAAGCTTCTGGATCAATGCAGGGATATCCAGAGATGAAATGATTAGACTATGAGAGTGGAATGTAGTTCATCCTACTTTGAATGAATGGACTCTGATAACTGTAGTCTGGTGGGGCATGGCAAAAGCAGGTAGGTCACTGGAGATGTGCTCTGGTAAGGTTCATCTTCCCTATGGCCCCTTTCCCTCTTCTCTCTCTGCTTCCTGCCTGCTATGTGGAACAGTTTCCCATTCCACCATGATATCCTGCTGCATCTTAGTCCCAGAGCAATGGACTCAGCTAACCATGGACTACATCTCTAGGACCATGAGTCTAAATAAATTTTTCCTCTAAGTTGTTCTTGTTAGATGTTTTGGTCAAAGTGACACAAAGTTGACCAGCATAGCCTTAATAAGTCTTTACTTAGATAGTCTAATATAATGTTCTAGCACTTCCAAGGTTTGTATAGAATGGATCTCTTTTTTGAAGAGATCATTTGAAGAACTTGATATTCTGATTATAACTTCTTTTACTATATAAACATGTAAGAAAAATGGCATGGCTCCCCTTTTGCTGTGTGGATTTTGAATCATACATATATCATTGTAATCATAGCACTTCTACTTCCTGGCTAAATGCTTTGGACAAGTTATGTAACCTATGCAATCCTCCTTCACGATACTGTCATAGGATGCTGTTATTGGAATGCCCAGTATGGCACCTTGGACAGTGGCATTCATTAGTAACTGATGATGTTCCTGTTTGAACCCATCCATGTTTCTTCTCATTTACTTTTTTATCTGAAACCTCTTGACCTCTCAGAAGATTGTTCATCAATCCCCTCTATACGTCTTTCTAAAAGTTTTGATATCTCAGAACTATGTTATAATTGCCACTGACTATGTCAGCTCTTAACACAGACTTCAGTTGACTTCTTGCATGTCTGATAAAATAGTGTCCTCCTGCTGGCTGTCAGATATGGTTGTCCCATCTGACTTGCTGGCTGTTGAGCTGAAATCCCACATGAGGTTGTGCTACCTCTGCTGACATGAAGCATAATTAAGGTGGGAATACTTAGCATTTACACAGGCTGGGGTTAATTCCCCAAACTGGAAAACAAAAAAGTTCTGAGAATTCTTCAAAAGCAGGGTAGTTTTTGTTTGCTTTTCTCCAATCCAACTGCACTCTCATTGTCTGAGATAGTCTAACAAATGGATGATCTTTACTGTCTTCATTCGTTCTTTTCTCAACACAATAAAATGAAAATTTCTGTCAAAATAGTAATTCTGACACCTGTGCTGAAACTCCAAAGCTCTTCCAATTGAACTTTTATTTGGGAATGAAAAAAAATTGACATAAGCATTTAAAGGGAACCCCTTATGTGTGTTTGACTCAAGCCACACAGGGTGCATTAGCAGCTCTGATGTGACCCCCACTTAGTGAAATCAATGTCCATTTCTGTGGCTCTTACAGAGATGCATGTGGATCTTTGCCTCCTAATTTTATTTATTTATTTATTTATTTTTTGTAATAAAAATTAGGAATATTTTATTTTACTTTTTATTGATTTTTATTTTTTTTAAAATACATGACACGATAAAAATTATGCTCTATATGTGTAATAACGATTGTAATGCATTCCTAATTTTATTATTGTGGTGTTGTTGAAAAAACAAAGATGGGGCTACGGTTATGGCTCAGTGGTAGAGCACTTGCCTAGGACAAGTGAGGCCCTGGGTTCGATCCTCAGAACCACATACAAACAAACAACAAACAAATAGATAAAATAAAGGTTAATTCTTTAAAAAAAAAAAAAAGAAAGAAAGAAAATACAAAAATAAGAGCCAGGCTTTAATGTTGGAGGTTGGAATGGAAAAGACTGCTTTTCTGGCTACTGGAGTTCTTTTTTCCCTTCCTGGTTGATAGTTTCTGGAAAGATGTTGTCTGAGGATCAATCTTAACACACTGAGATGTGGTTTAACTGCTTCGTGTTTTACAACTGTGTGTGTTTCCACCACAGGTTGTAGATGCATACAGTGTTGGGATAGGCCTGCCTAACATTAGTGTTCTACTGACTACCCATTTGTTCTTCTTTCTTAGATATTCCCCAGCTTTAATTTTGGGGACTTATTCTGAAGCAATTAAAATAATTAAAATTATTGTGTGGGGTTTTCTTTGAAATTTCATGAATCAGTACATTAAATCTTTCCCACTCACAGACATGAACATTCATGCACATGCACACACACACATACACACACACACTTCAGTTGGTGTAAAGTGGTGGTTTTTAACAGGAAGGAATTTTGCTCCTTCTTTCCTCTTCCCTCTTGAGACATCTAATGATATCTGGAAACATTTTTAGCCTTACCAACCAGGTAGGGGTGCAGCCAGCCCTTACTTAATAGGAGGAGGACATAGAGTTGCTAAATATCCAGCAACGTGCAGCACAGTCCCCACAACAAAGACCCTTCTAGTCCAAATACCTACAGTGCTGATGTAGAGAATGCTCAGTGTAGGGCCTAACCCAAGTTTTCAATCACTGGAATGTATACTCATTTTTTTTCCCCCATGAAAATCAAGTTTACTCTTTAGCCAGTTGGGAGGTTGCCAGGTGGTTCTTTGCATTATCTTTCCATAACCTCCTTCACTGCAAACTCGTTAAATCAGCACAAATATCCCAATATTCTAGGGAGCCCTATTTACATATAAGGGATAGTTAACCCTGGCTTGCTGGACTCCCTCCACATCTATTCAGTAACCTCCTCCTAAATTATCTTTAGGGGCTGCTCACTTCCCCTTTCCCCTCCACATGGAATGCTTGGTGCAGACTTTTTCACAAATCCTGTAACACCACAAAGCCCCTTCACTCTCTATTATTCTCAAGGCCTAGCAGGACTTTTTGTGTTCAAGCAAATAAACATGCTACCAATAATCCAATAAAACCTTTACAGACTTAGGATATAAACCATAGCGAAGAGCAGTACACAATCTATAACTGCTTGCTTCTTTTTTATAAACCCTGCACTTGAGCCCTGAAAGCAATACAAATCAAATCTAATAAAAGCGCCAAGGTTTTACCTTTATTGTTCCTAATGGGTTGATTCACCCTACATATGCTGCTCCCTGAGTGACCACAGCCTGTCTCCACTCCCAAATGGAAGAGATACAAGCCAGGATACCCAGGACTAGGAAGGAGGGACTAATTTTGAATATGTCTTTAATCATGATGCCTTTCCACTTTAGTACTTAATAGCTGCAGACAAATAAAGGCTATCACCTAGAGCTGAAACTACCAATGTCTTGGACTCCCAGAGACAGCACAAAATAAAACTAAATCCTGGAGCTCTTTTACTTTTCATTTGTATTTCCCAATTCTCAATTTTTTGAGGGAGCTGTAATTAGTCCATGCTATAAATAAAATCATATTAAAGCAGATGTATGTGGGTCATCTGATCAAAAGAAGAGGGAGAGGAGGACACCATAGTTACAACATTAGTCTCTTCACAGGAAAAAAAATTTATCTTTGGCAGAATGATGGCAGGATTTAACTAATAATCAAAACGACCAAGACTTTATTCTGAGCCACAAACTCATGTGTTTCTATGGGCCAAGTAGATAATATAAATGAGTAGAAGGTCAAGGGAAAAATAAATGGATGTCTCTCTGGTCAACTGGATATATAGTTGTCCTTTGGTTCCATTGGAGATTGTTTCCAGGACCCCCAAGGATACCACAATCAAGGCCCTTGAGTAAAATGACACAGTATTTGCATAGAACCTATGCAATCCTCCTATATATTTAAAATGATAGTTAGATTATATATTATAATAACTAGTACAGAGAAAATGCTATACTGTGCCAGTAGTTGTTTTGCTTCATTGTTTAGGGAATAATGGTGACAAACATTTTTTTTTAACAGATGCAGATTTTTTTTTTTTAATATCATCAATCCACAGATGGTTGAATCCAAGGAAGCCATGGATACAGAGTCTCAATTGTCTATCTATGGGCAGTCTATCTATGGTGTGGGCTTCCAGGTTGGGCCCAGTCTCTGACATGTCTTTGTATTCAGTGTATCCTTGAAAATAAGCAGGTGATAATGTCTATTCACAATGCCCTGGACAAGGATTTATAAAGTACATGGTAATTTTTTAAATTTTCTTGTGCAGAACCCACATGTGTTCTTGGAGGACAGTGAATGGCAGATGTCAAAGAAATATGTTGGTGTCCTTTTGTTTCCCCCAAGTCTTCTATAGATGTCATTGAAGCCCTCCTTTGGGGAGAACTATGGATATTGATCTCCCAGTCCCCTTCATGGTAAGGCTTTCCCGATGACAGGGCCTGGTCCACAGGTCTTCCCCTGACCAAAGATTTTGGTAAACAACAAAATCAAATGAGAGCTTCAAATAGCCCCAGGTACCAAGAGACTGCTACTCTGGAATCTCACTAAGTGAGGTTTTGCTCTGTTGTAGTGTAACATCTCAGTAGCTCCTAGTTCTCAGTGTAGCATTGCAAAAGAGTAGTTGAATGGCTTATGTTAACCAAGACTTTCATTCCTAGCCATCCAGGGAAAGGGATGCATCTATCAATAAGAGAAGTACAGGAAGGGCTCATTGGATCAACTGGCACAATCATTCTGGATGCATTCAGTGGGATAATTCTGGGACTGATCCCAATGTCTGGAAATTCATTCTTCCCTGGGAAAACTACTAGTGAGAAGACACAGGTGCATGGGGAAAGCAAATCCATCTATCTTCCTTTCATTTCTCAGTGAATTCTGAACATTTATTAACAATTTGCCTTCCCACTGTTTCCAAACAGTTGTAGAATAACTGAGCACACAGTGAGGAGATAGAGACTGGACTAGCCAAGTGACTCTGGGTTTTATTTACCTACCAATTTCCGCATTGATATTCTCACTAGTATTCAATAGAAAATGTATAAATATAAGCAGTGGTTAAATATCTCCAAACTAACATTCAGAAATAGAGAATTAATATTTTCTTGTTACTTTCCTTTCTCTTATCTTTTCTTCCCTCTTTTACAAATATTTGTTAATCATCTTATATTGTGCATAATTTTGGGTACATCTATCTTCTGGAGGAGGATTCCTCACTATCATGTGTGTTGACATGAAGAACATACATTATTCAAAAAATTAGAAAATGGCACTTCTATGTTATTAGATACTCAATAAATGTCATTGCTGTGATAGTGGTGTTTGGAAGAGAAATCATTGTAGACTTATATTGGTTAGGAAATGCTTCAAGAAGGTACATAATTTAAATACACTAGTAGGAGACACAATTGGGCAAGGAGTTGGAAGTGGAGTTATATTTAACATTATGAAGAAATTAGGGCTGTGTACTTAGGGATGGTTTGGCTGGAGCAATGGGTTCCTATAGGTAGTAAATTTGGTTTCAGAAAAAAGACTGATAGACATTTCAAATGCTGGGCATACTAGTTTGCCTCCTTTACTGGCAATTTCTTACTGGCAAGATCAATTTCTTCATCTTTAAAGTGGAAATAATTATGTATAACAAATCAAGTTGATAAATTAGTAGAATAAATAATGAAATATTGTAAGAGTCTCTCATAGCATCGCAGATTCTTTTCTGTATCCTCAGTATAATAGGTCAACTCATTGAAGTCTTTGATAAGTTTGAACATTTTTCTACTGATCTTTGATGATGGAAGTTGCAATTTATAATAAGGAAGTCCTTGTTGTATATTATGTACTCATAAACTATTCTCAACTCTTTGCCACTAGGAGAGGGTGAGAACTATGTACACATTAAATTTTACTTTGGTTATTAGAAATTTCTGCTTATTTGAGCATGGATAACATTTATAGAAAGAAAGAATATGCTCACAATTTTAATGGTGTTTAAAAAGTGCACAGTTATTATCTTGGGACTTTAGGAGGTTTGTTTGCATTATTTTAAACAACTTTACCTCTAAACACAATATTGTTCAGTTCTAAAGGACGGAACTTATCACTTATTGAGGGTATAATTACAATTTGTTCCTGGTTCTTCAATGAAGGGAATGTCTAGGGGACTGCCCCATAACCAGACCTTATTCTTGAATTTCTGAGTGTTTTATGCATCAAAAAGTAGCAAAATATGTCATTGTGTAAGTCAGATTTTTGTCACTATGACTAAAATACCTGCTAAGAACAATTTAAAAGATGAAGGATTTATTTTTAAAAAAAATATTTTTTTAGTTGTAGTTGGATACAATGCCTTTATTTTATTTATTTTTATGTGGTGCTGAGGATTGAACCCGGCACCTCTCACATGCTAGGCGAGCACTTTACCACTGAGCCACAACCCCAGCACCTGAAGGATTTATTTTGACTCATGATTTCAGAGCTCTCAGTCCATGGTCAACAGACTCAGTTGCAGAGGCATCATGGTGGAAGGTGATGGTAGATAAAAACTACCCATCAGCTCATGGCAATGGCAGCAGAGGATAGGGTGGGTAGAGGAAGAAACACCTTTCCAGTGCATACCCCAGTGACTTACTTCCTAACTCCACCTCACAATAGTCCATTCAGCCATCAGTAAATTAATCCATTTAATACACATTTGTTGGTTAATTCATTTAATTCACATTTGATAGATTAATTCATGTTTGAAGTCAGAGCCCTTACAATCCAATTATTGCCTAAAACTGCACCTCTGAACTTTGCTGTATTGAGGACAATGCTTTCAACACATGAGCTTTTGAAGGGACACCCAGATCCTAAACATAACAGTTCTGATTTGACTGACCATATATCTCTGTAACCTAGCTTCTCCCTCCTGTGTCCCTCTCCTATTTGGTGAAGAATTTCTTTGTTCACCAGGCCATAGCTCTTGTGGAGTTACTCCCTCACTATCCACCCCCATCACCAATATTTTCCATTGTTTAACCTGCTGGAAACAGGACATGGGGTGGGGCAGAAAGATGAAGTGTATCTTTGTAGCATACAACTTAGCCTATGCCTTTATACTGCTTTTAATAATAAAATGCTTTCTGTGGCACGTTCTTCCTTAGTTAATATTAGAACGGTCATTTCTTTCTTCAGAACTTACCTAAAGGACAGGTAGAGAGAGGTAGGAAAATCCCAGATCTCTGTTTGAATTACAAATAAACTAAGAGTATTTATTTTAATGTGTTTTCTCTTCTCCTCTCCTTTATGATATTCTAATCTTCATTCTTGCTTTCACCTAATTTCCCAGCCCTCTATCTGGCCTCAGCTATGTTGATTCCCTGGGCTTTATTTCTTTTGAAGACCAACAGGGTTTTTTTAATCCTAGTTTTTGCTTCCAAGGCCCTCACCCTCCTCATTTATCTGTTTGATTACTTTTGCTAATATGCTCAACTGTCCATCCCAGCCCTTCCACTAAGCCCTAAGCAGCCTTAAGTCTCCCATAAGTCTTTCAAGAAGGGAAAGCTGAATTACAATAAAGCCAACTGCACAAATCTTGAAGCCCACTAGAGTCCCTTTTGGTCAATCTGTTTTCTGGCCATAGTAAAAGTGTGTATCATCCTGCTTCTTGTCACAAGCTTCCCTTACTTCCTGAGATTTTCAGATTAGTATTCTGAAAGGGTGTTCTCTGATGGCATTAGTGGGAAATCAGACTGTCAATTTATTTATACCCAGCCTCAGGGCAGAAGCACTGTGCATGCGTAAAGCTACTGGGATGCAGAAAATTCTCTCTGTGTATATATATATGTATAAACATATTGACTGGAGGTGATGTTTAGAATGGAAATCCTTTGCCCTGAGCATTTAGTAGGAAAAATGAGTAACAGTAGGATATGAAAGTACTACAGAAAGAATTGTTGTTGCCAAAGGAGGTCATTTTTTTTTTCAAATTTGTGCTTAATAATATATTTCCTGGAAAGGCTGTGCTCTATATGTAATTACTGTGTTCTTTACATGTGGACTTGAGTAGCCCAAACTTAAGGTGTTGGACTGCCCACATATCATATGAAAGGAAGCATTCCTTGTTATATCTCATACTTCTGATCCCGATGAAATGTGCCAATTACCTGGGGTATACCAGAAGGGAGCAATTATAACTGGTGGGCTAACAGCTGTGGTGTCTTGATGAGAAACACCCTTACCCCAGGGAAGCTGAGTTTGGTTTCCAGCTCTCCTGATTATTGAGCATTCAGAGATAAGATGTTTAACTTCTGTGAAACTCATCTTTAGGGTTGTGGTAAGTTGGAGCTTGGAAGCCATGATGAATTGCTGTTGAATTCCCTCCCAGATGCTTTAGCAACATTTTGAATCATCACATTATGGTAGATCAGAGACCTTGTTAGGTTGGGATCAATTTTCTGTTCAAAAGAGGTGTGTGGATTCCCAGCAAACAAGAGATGTGTGACTTGTGTAAGAGGAGAACAGGATTGGAGGCTCCATCCATCTTATATACCTGGACTATTAAGGAAACACCAGCCACAATAAGGGAAAGCAAATGCTTTCTAGGGACCGCACTGTAATACCTTAAGGTAGAGACCTATTTGCTTACATCAAGAAAAATGTAGATGAGAAGACCCATAGATGGGAAATTCCAAAGAATGCAATTACATATCTGCCCCAGCCAGTTCCTGAGTCAGAAGGATAACTGGACCCACTATTTGAGACCAGATGATTCTTCCCTTATGGGTTCTGCTTGGGTCTCACTGAAAGGAACCCAAAGAGCAGTGAATGAGTTGTAAGAAGGTAATATCTCTCACCTCCCTCTACAAACTCCTCCTTACTGAAGCTGCCCACTCAGTCCAGTCTCAACTAGGAGAAGCTTTGCCTTTGAATAAAGATTAAAATATCTATTTATGTATTTCATAGGATTTTTCTAATTTGATTTTCTATCAAAAAAAAAATGGAAGTCATGAGATCTGCCTGAGCTCACTCAGAAGCATCAGGAAAACTACTTCTAATGAGGTAAATTACGTGGGATGTAACCTCAAGCCTCATGTAGGTTCAAAGGTTATGGTAATGTTCTCTTGTAAAAGAAGAACATAAGGTGATTGGCTATTTGTACTATACAGAAAACAAAAGGGAATATTTTCACAGACAGAAGCAAGCAAAGGCTTTTCAATTAAGAAAATTCCTTGCTTAATTTAGTCTCTCTCCCACTTCCCCACCACTATCCTCAAGCTATTCATATAAGGCCTGAAGATTTCCAGATTTCTAATTTTCCCCCCCTAGAATTTACCTGTTCTGTTCCATTCCTTTGAGCCCTAAACCTCTACTGAATGGAGGTTGTATATTGGTAGTACACTGATGAGCAGCATAAAATAAATGCTATTTTGTTTACTAATTCATGACATATAAGGAGCCATTAACAAAAAGAATCTCTAGTGTTGTAAAATTGATGGATGAGATGGTTTAAAACAGGGTGATTTTAAAAATTTCCTTTAAATAATACATTACACATGACCAGCACTCTGAAGGTAAAAATACTATAATCTATTTGGCAGGTGGATCTGCCACAGCCTCATCTCCATGCCCAATAGCAGGGTTTTCTCTCCTGGGAACACTATTGGCTGCCTACTTTGCAGAATTTCAGCACCATGTTTCTATCTTCTGCTACCTGTGGCTGCATCTTGAGCTTCTTAAGCCTTCCATCGACAGTGCATGGCTATTCTTTTTCCAACAACAGCCTCTCACCTGAACACTTCCCCTTATGTAAAAATGAGACAGCTAAACGAGGCTGGAGGCAGGCAGAAAGAAGACAGGGCTGATTGGAAAAGGTTTCATTAAAAAATAAAACATTTCTCCCTGTTTGAAGTGAACAAAGTCTGCTGGCAAGTGTTCTGCTTGCTGGGTTTTCCAGCTGTTCCCTCCTGAGCACTTGGGTATCAAAGCCATATGGGCCTACGCTAGGACTGTTTACTCTGTTGCCACAGCAATTACAGCCTGACAGTGCTCAGGTCTGTCACCGTTTTCAGTACTATTATTACTCCTCTGCTCATGGATTCTGAAGGTCTATCTGCACAGACACAAACACTGGGAAATCACAGGCACAGCATTTGCAGCCACTGCTCAGAGACTTTTGAATTGATATGAATTTAGTATGTTCCCTTTATCTGGTAAGCAGAACCAAAGGTGTTTAGACTTACACCCACAGGAAAGAAGCATTTCTGCAGGAAATGTCAGTTTTCTACTTTAGGAAGGAGCAGACCGGAGGTTGCAAAGTATCTTCATTTTAATTTGAAAAGATCTACCATCTATATTATTGGATCAGGTCTTTCAGTCTGCATCTAGGCTCAGAGTCATATTCAATGCAAAACTGAGACCCAGACTTGAAGCCTGGACAATGGATTCTTCCATTACTTTGCAAAAATAATTTTCATAAATAAATTCATGAAAAGCACAAACAAATACATTTCCTCTTCAGAATAATCAGAAGGCTTTGCATTCTTATTGTATACATTTGCCTGTATCATCATATTTTCAAATCTATTGGCAATTGGGTAGATGCCATTGTGTGAAGACAGCAAAGTTTCAGAATGATTAAGAGATAATCTTTTCTTATGGTTAATTATATTAATAATCCAATGTTGTCAATGAAATTTTCTTATTGGCTTTTTAGTGCAAACATTTTAAAATTAACCATTATTTCTTAATTTACTTATTGACTCAATATAAGGGTTTTGCATAGCAATCTTATTGCTTTTAAGCTTTGAAGGATTATTTTTCTCTGCATTTGGTCAGGCCTCATTTACTGAACTAAATACAAAGTTGTTATATTGCTTTTGGTCAGATATTATCTTTTGGATCATAACAGCAAATCCTAGCCACACATAAATCTTCAGCCCTAATGGATCTGAGCCCCATTCCTATTTATATTTGTTTTCTGCCTACTCAGTCTCTTTCCAAAGAACTTGATGAAGAAAAACAATACGAGTATCAATGGGGGCTAGTTTTAGTGACTGGAAATGCTTACAACTTGAATGCATACAGGGGTCACAGAGAAAACACCAATGCAAGGGACTGGGAAAATACAGTATGGGTTGAACTGCATATGTTGCTGTACCTGCTTAGTTATACAGCTTTAAAATTATATGTAGAAGCAAACATGGCATCCAAATTAAGTTTGTGTATAGGTACACATGTTCCAAAGTCCAGACTAAGCCAAACAATGTATTTTTTCTTTGAACATTCAAGGTGTTTCCCATTTTTAGTGAAGTTCTAGCTTCCCTAGAAGGATATAAAACCCTTGAGGATTGATATCTTTTCTTATCCCTTTTGATGGTTCTTTAAAGGCCCACACAGGACTCCAAAATCACACCCTATGACAAACGCTGTGCTTAGGGTGTAATATTGAAGGTGGTCTTTTGGGGATGGGAGGCACATAAAATCACCCTTGGTAGTTGAGACCTTGCTTCTTTCAGTTCAACTTCTAGAACAGGGTCATGTGCACAGTGAGAGGTAAATAAATGTTCATTATGAGAGAGAGTGGACACTAGGCTCTCATACCTGGTGATGATAATGCTGACCCAGCCATGTTGGCAACTTTCAAAAAAGCATCCAATTATTCAAGAAACAAGGGAAACAATGGCTATGCACAAATTTACCTGAAACTTGAGAGGAATTGTCAATTGTCCACCAACATTTATTGGTTCATAAAACAATTTAAAACCTCTTGGCAAGTACAAGCATGTAATTCCCAAACACAGTATGGTCTAGGGTTCTGAGGGATATTGCTAAGGTCTCAGCAGAGTGCAAGTTTCCATGAGATGCACTCTGGCCCCTTTGAATGGTCATCACATAGCTCCATCTAACTTTCTGACCAACTTCTCTGACTAGCCAATGACTCTCTCTTTTGGGACAATTTCTCTCTACTTCAAGCTCTGAATTTCCTTTCTTTAATTTAACTTTTGCTTTCCATATAAATTAAGTACACTAGGAATGCTATTCTTTTATCTCATCTTACTCAACAACTTTAATTGGACATAGAGATTAAAATCTCCAACCTCTCCTGCATTTCAGTCAGTAATACTTGTCTTTCTGTTTTATCCACATCAATTTGACTAAGAAAACATGGAGAAAAGTAAAGATTTCCCTCAGAAGGAAGAGAATGAAAACTAAGTAGAGATGAGTGGCATTTATGTATCCAAATCAATACACAGATACACACATGAATATTTGTGATCTGTACAATTCTATTAGGTCCCTGAGTGTGATATTGCATGTGGTTAAAAAAAAGTGCCTGAAATAATCCACATTTATGGAGCCCCTATACTGTGCCTCAATGCAGGGCATGTATATTTTATATCATATTTAATCTTCACAGGAGCACTTTGGTGACAGGTAATGTTTTCCCATTTTAAGAATGAGGACCTGGAACTTGAAGGGGTTATGTAGTATTTGGATGTGGTCAATTTGATAGGGTATGACAGAATTAGGGTTCAGAGATCTGACTATCATCACCGCATTCTCTTTACACTACTCAAAGCAGAGGCTTCTTGGGGAGCATGTTTAGGAACTACTCAAAGTATCTGCTGACCCATTGTTCAGAAACTGTTGGCTCCTTGGTTGCTGAGATGATATGACAGGAGCTTATATTGAACATGAATGGACACAATCACAATTCCTGCTTCACTGATAAGATCAGATGAACTAAAAACACATTACATGACTGACTGATCTTTTAGCCCAACTCTCTTATTTAATCACAGACACAAATTCATGGATATTTCACAGGCAAGCACTAATCTGTCCTTCACACTTTGAGAAGCATTGGGTGTGACTACCATGGTACTCCCACCCAGCAAAAACTGCCTATTGTACAGCATGACCAATGGAAGAATGTGTAGAGAACCACTGTAATCCATATGGGAGAGTTGGGAGCTGCTTCTTCATGTTAATATTATGCCATCTTTGTGAAAACAGTTTTGATTTTTATCTCTTAGTCTTCATTTTCTGAGGAGACTGGGTGAACATGGATGGGCTGATGTGGAACCTGGGTTAAGACTGATATTCCCCAGTTTGCATTCAGAAGTCATGTTGATTGCTAGCAGGTTAAAATAGTTTCACACCTGAGGGTTAATAGCCACTGCTCATCCAAATGAAGCCCTTACCCACTTCTCTAACCTTTTCTCTCCCACTCCTTCCCTGATTCTCCAGAACCTTCTTGGATTTCAGAAACAAAAGAGCTAACATTAGGTAAAGAAAAGCTCTGCTCCATTGCAATGACTAGCATCTGTTCAAAGTGATCTTTGTCCCTCTAAGATGAATTTCTCAAGATGATGGCTATAATCCATGGGGATGTTGAGTATAGAAGCACATCCCTTCTTCTTCCATTTGGTGGTACTAGAAGGAAAATTCAAACATAGGACTGAAAGAATCCACAGAGTTCAAGAGTTATAGGATTATTCCTTTGTCATCAAATAAAATGGTCCCCAGCAGGTTTTGTAAGCCAGGGCCAGAGCTAAGGGATCAGAGTCAGAGAAAATGAGCGCAGGAGCCATTGGGTGGAAATAGTGAAGGAGGGAGGTCTTTAAGACTGGGCTTGTGTGTGTACCTGTTCCATATTGAGAGAGCTTCACGGTCTTTTGGTGGACACATGGAGAAGGGAATGGAGAATTTGGAAAGTAGAACTTTGGGGATGTATAACCTGTAAGAAAGGATGAACTCCAGATTTACAGGAACTATTGGGAATCAAATATGTGATATGTAAAACCTTAGGTATCGGCATAGATATTTGCTTGGAGTCAGGGGACTATTTTTGTTTACCCTGGTTCTACTGGCATTTAACTACATAGCTTTACTCATAGAATTGCCAGTTTATGCATCAATGAAACAGAGATACTCTTGCTTTGTCAAACTCTAGGCTGAATAATGATACAGTCTCTGATTCACATTTGTCCTCATTTATGTGCTCCTGGAAGACATGGAAAGGTAATCACAAAGGACCATACTGTCTGCTGTGTGGTCATTTGTGGTCTGGAAACAATTTCACTAATGAAAGAACCAGAGGATCCAGCATAGAAATGAAGGACACAACTCAAACCTTCAGCCCCACTGGTCCAAGCAAATCTATGGCCTTTTTGCAGTTACTAAGGAAACAATTGCCAGAAATGGAGAGGAAGCTTGGATTGAAAGGATGTCCACAGAGGGGGCTTTGTACAGAGAAGCAGATCTGTTGGATTCTGGCAGAGACACCAACATGCTTGGTGATTGATTTGGTCCTCAGCATGAAAGCATTAGAGTCCATTTGTTGGGGTCGATAAGTGGGGATGCTGTAGAGCCCATCACTCTCCTGCTCTTTCTCATCTTTCTCACCTATTAGAGTTTTTAGATCTGCATGGCTGCATTGGCTCAGTTTAACTTCTCTGTTGAGTGTATGTCAGGGCAGAGATGTATTCATCTCTTAATTCAAGTACAGAGTCTCTTCAAACCAGTTTAAAACTTCAAAGTCACTCTCAACTTGCACTTTGTAAAGGTTATGAGAATATTTCCAGGGACAATACCACGGATATAGATATCTCATTGCTATATCTTTTCTAGACCCTAAGTTACAAAATATTTGTACCAAAAGAAAAATGCCCAGGCCTAGAATCCAAAAAAAAAAAAAATTAAGTGGACTTTAGGGAACACCAAATAGGTCATGTGCAGGAAAAAGGAGAGGCTTAAGAAGCTCGATAAGCCTAGCCAGACTGTCCCCTTGTCTTTTGTCATTATCAAGTATTTGAATTAAAATACTTAATTTAAAATTAACAAATAATAAAAGTTAATTTAAATTTAAGTTTACTCATACTTCACTTGAAATTATATATTATACAAAATAAACTAGTTTAGATATACTCTCCTTTTCAGGCTTGTTTGCCTTGCTTAAGGAACTATGAGAGGCAAAAGCAATTACTTAGTTTTCATGATTAGAAAACAATAAAGACAATACAAAAAATATTTAAGTCATGCAATCTCACCATGCATTTCTAAGCCATTTTTAACAGTTTAGTGTATATTTATCATAACATTTTTAAAAAAAAAACTATGACCATAATGGATACACTATGACATGTCATAACTTTATCTCCATGGTTTTGCCTGTTCCAAAAACATTATTATGTTAATATTCTATGAGATACATACCCTCAAGTTTATTGGACTAGTAATATACTGGGATACATTTGAGAGTTTCTCATTTTATAATTATTTTCTTAAAATTAATTTCTGGAATTTGGGTTATGAAGGCTTTTGAAATAATTTCCAAATTGTCCTTGGGAAATACTGTAGGGATATGCTCCTCCATTTATGACAGGGTCTAACAATGCCTGAATCCAGCCCTTTGCCAGAAGACCATTAAGATTTGGAAGGTGAGGGTGAGTTGAGATTGAGAAGCAAATCATGCTGTTTTATTGTTATATTAATTTGCATTTTATATCAAAGGAAGTTAATTTTTCCTTCACTGCAATTATGTTTATTTTGTTGTTTCCATTTTAGTTTGTGATATTCGGGGCTATTTAGACATTATAATTTTATTCCTTTGATCATTCCTATTTCCCTTTATGGTTTGTTCTGATGAGAATAGGCATTGGAAGACTTTCTCCTGCCTAGAGATGATAATACATGTAAACTTATATTTTATTTTTTATCATCAAATTTTTTGAACATTTACCCTTTAATAAAAAAGCAAATTTCATTTTTGTGGTAATAATTTTCCATCAAATACTAACCAATTGCTATTTCTTTCTCTTTATCATAGAACATTTCCTGGTACTATGAGAGCATATTTTTCACATGCAAAGTTTTACATTTTCCAAGGTTGTTTGTGCTTTTTGTATTTTTTTCTTGATCTGTCTGCCGTGTTTTGCATCAATATCATAACATTTAATTGCAGGAATACTTTGAAGATATTGTAGGTTTTGTTCTAGGCCATAGCAATAGAGGAATGATTGCAATAGAGTGAGTCACACAACTTTTTTTATTTCCCAGTGCATATAAAAGTTGTGTTTATACTACACTGTAGTCCATTAAATGTACAATAGCATTATATCTAATAAAGGATATACCTTTATTAGATTAATTAAATTAATCTAATAATTTAATTTAAAAATACTATATAGCCAAAAAATGCTGATGATTATCTGAGCTAGTTAGGAAAATGGTGCCAATTAGAAGCAGACTTGCCCCAATGCTTAAATTTGTAAAAAAAAATAAAATATCTGTGAAGCACATTTAAACAAAGCACAATAAAATGAGGTATGCCTATACTGAAGCATATAATAGGCTTTTCCTAACTTTAAGGAAAAATCACATTATTATATTTTATTCTTTATTTCCAGATTCTTGTGGGATATTCTTGCCATGTGTGCTTCTAAAGTGGAATTAGTTTGCCAAGTCTGAAAATCCTCCTTGGTGTTTTAATTTCCTATGCTTTTTTAGACTAATATGAAAAGAATTGATATTGCATGGTATTTGGTTTTGCTTTCCCAGAACTCAGCACATTTCTTCATTTGTTTAAATTTTCCTTGTTATCTCCTGATAAAACCCTAACATTTATCACATAACCCTTGGGTAGTTATTACTAATTTCATTCTCAGATATTTTGTAGTTAGCGTGCCATTGTGAATGAAATTCTTATTATACTTTATAATTTATTTTGCTAGTTTATAGAAAAAATTGATTTTTGTATATTTAATTTGTAACCTTGTCTATTTACTCGATTCTTGCCTTATATCTAATAAATTGCATGTTCTAGTTGATTCCTTTGGTTTGTTTTAGTATATAATTAGTCTTCAAGTAATGATAATGTGATTCCTTCTTTCAAATATGTATGACTCATTTTCTTATTGAATTGCCTGAAACTTTTTAAATGATGGTAAACAAATAATGGTGAGAGCAGGCCCTAGTTTGGGCCATAGTTTTGATAAGGACTGTGTGCTATTTAACTATTTTGTTTATGTAGTAAGTATTTGTTATTATTATTGATAATAATGGATGCTTTTACAATGTGAAATGGGTCAAGTGCCAATCTCAAGTTTTATATTCATCACTCACTGAAGTATTTTAGCAGCTTCATGAGCGATGTATTATTTCTCTTATTTCCATTTATGAGAAAATGGAGGCACTGTAAAGTCAAATGACTTCCTTGAGATCATACAGTTACAAGTGGAATCATAGGATTGAACCTCAGCAATCTGGGCCTCAGAGTCTATGTCTACACCCACCAGGCATACTGCCCTCTGGTTTAGAGTACATTCTTGTCGGGTCATATATTACATACAACTTGTGTTAAAGTCATGCATTCATCCAGAGGTTCCTTTTCTCTGTCTTTCGTTTTCTTTTTATCATTGATATCAGTGGAAATCTAATGACACCATCTCCATGCCATTCTTAAGAAAATAATCTTTAGATCTTATTGTATAATTTTTTAATATATCCTATTTCTGAACAGTTTTCTTTAATTAGGATGTATACCGATACTTGTATCTATCTACTTACCTACCTACCTATCAGATTAAGTTGCTGTTTAACTTCTTATAATGGTCAGGTTTTTTTTGTTTGTTTATTTTCAGCATCATACTAACGTTTTAAGGAAAATTTTAAAGTTTTTCCTCATGTATGTATGGTTTGCATTCATTGCTTGCCTTCTGATTTTGTCTTGAGACCTTCACATATAAGTGACTTTTGCGGGAACAAATATTTTTTCTCAAAATTCTGTATATCTTGCTTCACTGTTGTTAGTATTTAGTACTGTGAGCAAATCTTACACCACTTTCCATGTCTTTTCATTAACTGGATCTCATCTATTCAGTGAGCCTGTGGATCAGTTATTGTTTGGAATCTTTATCTTCCTCATCCTTACTCCTCTCTCTTTCTCCTTGGCTTCTATTTTGACAACCCTATTATCTCATTCTGAAGTTCAATATTAGGGGCATATCACTTTCCCTTAATCTGTCCTAAAATTCTTATTTATATATTTAGCTCATCATTTCAATCTATTTTTCCACTTAAGATGTTGGAAAATGTCTTGAAGTTGTCTTCTGTGTAATGCATTTTATTTTCTGCATCAGTCTGTTAATGCTTTCCATTTTGGCTTTTAATTTAGAAATTGTATTTTCCATCTCATAATGCAATCTCTTCTAATCTATTGCTGTTCCCTTTTCATGCTTTGGTGGTACTTTCATCAGCACAACATCCTCTTGTGTCTTTCTGGAGACTATAAATTTCTGTAAATTAATTGCATAGAAAGACATTGGTTCGGGACGTTCAGAATGCCCTTGTTTTAATTGAGTTATTTATCCATAGGTATAATATTTTCCCTCTGAATATTTCTATAGAGTATTCAATCATGCTCAGTTTTATAAAGAGATAGACTTTGCCAGAGGTTGCTATAGGTTTGGGGTTTAACTGATACTAAGTCTCATCTGTTTATAACCTGGGTTTTGTGGGAAAAGTAGAGGACCATACAAGTTTTGAGGGTTGATTGGAAACAACTATACAAAGCCAGGATCTTCAGAGATGACAAGAGCAGTCAATAAATATGGAAACTGCAATTTAAATGACAAACTAAAATATCTGACTGTTTTAGCCATAGTTTAAGTAGAGCAGAAAAAGATAGCAAAGTCTTAATAAAGACTTTAATTCTTAAATATAGTCCTACTTTTAGTGACCCTTTACTGACAGGGTCTTAAGTACTCAGGGAAAAAAGACACAAGTTCTAGTGGGAGAAAAGGACAATAAAACTAATCAACAAAGACTTTTTTTCAAAATTAAAAAAAAGAATTTTAAAAATTGTAAAATGTTTGAACAAAGAAGCCTACTTTATTGATATTTAACAAAAAATCAAACTAATGAATGATATGCAGAAAACTGCATAGAAAGGAATAATTAGGTGCAGTAACATAAATTAAATGTTTATAAGTGTTTTAGAAGGTCTTTGAGATGGATGAGCTAGTGAACTGATTCAACAAAGTGGGAGAAAGAATTATTAAAAAGAAACATTAATATAAAAAATGTTTAGAATTTATTATAGTGAATAAAAAACCCCAGAAATTATGAAAGTAAGATCAAGAGATGGGGGATGAAATTAAAATAGGTAAGTTTAATAGTAGCTTATCTTTGATTTCCTTGTCAGAGACTAGGGGAGATGCAATATTCAAAATGACATTTTTCTAGAGTTGTTGAAAGATACCAATGACAGTGTCAATAACTTCCAAGTGAAAGAAATGAAAATAATTGTAAATTTTGTTCAGAATATCAAAGATACATAGAAGATCTTACAAATAGCTAAAGGGAGATTTAGCATTCATTTATTAGCATAAGATAGCTGAATCATTTTTTTTAAGTAGCAGTAATTTTGTAAATGTTTGTTGTATGAATGTCCTCTTGAGAGGATAATAGAGCCCTCTCTCTTCCAAGTACTTATATTTTACATGCAAACTATAGCAACAAAGTCTGAAAGTGTTTGGGGGCTGAGGGTAGCCACCTCCACTTTCACTGTTAACTCTTCACGATAAATATCATCATCTCATGATTTGTATCTTGCTTTATTTTAACTATCATTAAATCATGAGCATTTCTCACATTGCCAAATGGTTGTTATAATTATCATTTTAATGACTTCATTATAGTCTATCAAATTTATTCCATTATTATTTCTTAGTCATTCCTCCTTTATTAGACATTTAGGGTTTAATTTCCCTCAATTTTTGATTATTGCATATAACATTGATATAATTTACATTTTTATGCATATAACTTCACTTTTATTTTCAATCAGTTGATTAGGAATTGTTCCCTGAAGTGACATTACCATGTCATATGTTATTGAACAATTTCCCAAAAGGTATGAATCAGACCTTTTGATATTTGCCTGCTTTTAGCATAAAATAAGGTCAGCACTGATTATTATAAATTTGAAAATATGTTTACCAATTTTCTGGGTACAAAAGACATGTTTATTTAAGTACTGTAATTGACCATTTTCTCACATTTGTTTAATTTATTAATTGCTTTTCCTCTTTTGCAAATCAATTATCAATGCTTTGGCTATTTAAACTTATCTTGTTTTGGATCCTAAGATTGTCTTATCAATATGTAACAGATATTCTTCTTTTGGGTCAATTATCAAGAAAACTTTTTTAAAAAAAGATAATGGAGGATCATACAAGTAGATTGGTTTTCTACTGCTATGCAGAGTAGTTCACGTTTTCTAGCAACATTGGTATGAGAATACTGATTTGGCAGACCCTGTCCACTCACCTGGCGCTCATCTCTAACCTCTTTTCTCTTACCTTCCTCTTTTTAAGAGGTTGGACAAATTAAAATGTTCTGCTACTAGACTATCATGAAGCTGAAGGTGGCTCTACTATACAGTTCTGGTCAATCAAATGTTAGGTAAAAATTAGTGCCTTCTCCATTTCCCCCCATTTTCTCTTTATTCTTTTTATTTTCATTTTTTTTTATTGATAATGTATTATCTGGAGCTACAGAATTCACCTTTCAATCATGATAAAAAATAAAGGAGCATGGCTAGTAGCATGTCCCTGATTTTAAGTTGCTGAAATAATGCTATGAACCTTCTACTGTGCCCCAAATGTATTAAGGGTGCAAAGTGAAACCCTATTTATTTAAATCACTACAGCCACACGTTTGCATATATGAGGTGTTTAAAGGAGAATTGGATGTCTATTTTATTAATACTCACTTTCAAACTAATCCAAAGCCAACTTTCTTCACAAAATTGCTACTGTGAGCCTATGATGATTGACCATTGTAGAGTTCAAAATTTCTAAATGTTTACTTACCTGTTTATCAGATCACAACCAGATATAGGAATGAGTAACCTAGCAGAAAAATAATATCTATACACTATATTTAAATAGAGTATTTGACAATGGGAGAACACAATATAAAGATACTCAGTGACTTTTTTATCCAGAGAAGTCAAGTTCCACTTGACAAATGCAATATTCATCTGAGAGACAATCCATGCCTCTTCATACTCACTATGTATATCAAATTATTTATATATTTATAATATATGGAGAATATGCCATATGATAGGTATGCACTCTATGACAGGGATGATAAAGTTAAATAATAAATAAATACTGCTCAGTCTTTGCCTTTAAGTATTTTTCTTCCAGACTAGGGATTGAATGAGAGGAGGTCATTCATATAAACCAATTTTTTATACAGTATTAGAGTAAAAATAATTGAGTGTTAAGGAGAAATTAACACTAGTAGTAGAGGACAAAATAAAATCAAGGACTTGGGCAAGTTCTAACACCCATAAAGTTGTTCAGGTTCCTTTAATTGAGGTTTTCTGAACTAGTCATTTTATGATACCAAAACATTACCTGAAATAAACAGGCCAATATCTGGGATATGAAGATATTCTTACATTATAAAAATGCTGTCACTGTAGCTCTTATTGCACAGAAGTGCTCAGGTGTGAAGCAATTGCCCTTAACCTGTCATTATGGAACATGGTATAGGATTTATTCTACATAGAACTTGTTCTTCTTTTGACCTCTACAGAATACCTATAACCTGCTCTGTTAAATGCTGGGGTTTCACATGTGTATAGTGGGTGTCACCTGCCCCAGAGGGGCTGGTGTCTTGCTCTCATTTTCCTTATCTACCACCCTTGCCATCAGCAAGGAGGTGGCCATGGAACAGGAGACAGTGACCTTTAAAGCTTCCTTCCTGCCAACTAGCCAGCATTGCTGGAACCAGGAAGAGCAGCCTAAACAGGGGGGGCAAGAACCAGACCTTACAGCCTTAGCATGAGGGGAGAGATTCTGGGGTTTTTCTCTTTTTAAAAAGCAATCTTTATATTGTTTAGGGAATTAAAAAAAACAATTTGTTCAACATCTGCCTTTCCCTTTGTACTGCTGCTATTTACAGAGGAACAGACTTCTCTTAACTCTGAAGTATCCTTTCTTCAGGAAACAGGTATCAAAGCATGCAGCAAATCAAATTTTCCACTATCTGAAATAAACTTGAGGACTTTCCACTTCCCTTTGTGCTTTTACCTAGGATTCTTTGGTGAATCTTGTGATTTCTTGATTTGGCACTGTGATTTTTCTTGGAATGCTCATGATCAAGCTTTTAAAATTCTTATTACCTATCCCTGTCTTTTATATTGATATCATCTGAGTGTAAAAACCTATTTTGGGCTGAGGATGTGGCTCAAGGTAGTGCACTTGCCTTGCATGCGCGGGGCGCTGGATTCGATCCTCAGCACCATATAAAAAATAAAATAAAGATGTTGTGTCCACTGAAAACTAAAAAAATAATAGTAAAATTTCTCTCTCTCTCTTTAAAAAAAACCTATTTTGATTTTTAATTGACACACAATAACTGTACATATTTGTGGGGTACAGTGTGGTATTTTAAAACATATACACCCTGGGTAATAGTCAAGGCAGAGTAATTAGATCCATCATATGATACATGTATCATATAATGAGCCCCAAGTTAAATGTTTCCTCTTTTCTAGCACATTTATTTGTGCTAGAAAGAATCAAAATAATTTTCTTTTAGCTATTTTTAAAATATATAATAAATTGCTAACTATTTTATTAAAGTATAACTTATTGTGTAGTACATAATAATATATTAAGTAATAATTCACTATTAATTTATTTTTTAACTAGATAAAATATAATTTGTAAATATGAACACCTCAGGAGCATCTGACTTCTGTCATATCAAACACCTTCATGAGGAAAAAGGAAAGAGCAATTAAGCTAATATCAATAAATGGCATGGGTTCTTTGAAACATTCCTTATCATCAGATACTCAGATGACTGGAGGAGTAAATGTAAATCCATTTTGCAGATGAGGAAATCAATGCTAATATAGGTCAGTAAGCTCAAGGTCACAGAATCAGAAAATAGTGAAACCAGGATTTGAACCCAATCCTGATCTAATTTTGAAAGCTGCATACTTCTAACTCTCCTATTCTGTGTACAGCATTTTCTGTTGAGCTTTCATTTCATAATTCATGTGGTAACCTCTATTACTTACTAGCTTTTCTGTCATGGATAAATGACGTGATTTTATGTGTGTGAATCTGCTTCTTTGTGATATGGTGAAAATAAGAAATTACACCTCACAAGACTTTTGTAATGAATCACTGATTTAATGTATATAAAATAGTTCAGAACAGTACCTGGCATATAGTAAGTGATTAATGAAATTTTGTTAATTGTTATTACTGTCTATTATTTGTTACTTCATAGGTCAGGCCCTAGAGCATGCATGTCTTGACTTTGCTTTCTTGAATTATCTCAGTACAATTGAAAAGGTAGTTTTAAGTGTGTGTATATATATATATATATATATATATATATATATATATATTCAGTTTTAGTATTTATGTGTGAAGGATTACCCTCACTCTTCTCCACTGGTTGACAAATTAATTTAGGAGAATATATAGAGAGTTCCTGTTAGTAAGACTGCATTTTTGTTTCAGCAATGGAAACTTTCTGACAGAAGTATTGCTGCTTTGACTGCAGTGGTGTGGCAATAGCTTATTACTGATCCTGCAACTGCCCTCTGCTCTTCATGGCCACGGACCAGCTTAATATTTGCTATGGTTTGGATGTGAGGTGTCCCCCAAAAGCTCATGTGTGAGACAATGCAAGAAGGTTCAGAGAAGAAATGTTTGAGTTATGAGGGCCTTAACCCAATTAGTGAATTAATCGCCTGAAGCTATTGAGTGGTAACTAAAGGGGTGGCTGGAGGAGGTGGGGCACTGGGGGTGTGGCTTCGGGGTTCATATTTGTATCTGGTGAGTGGAGTTGCTCTCTCTGCTTTCTGATCATCATATGAGCTGCTTCCCTCTGCCACTTTTCTGCCATGATGATCTGTCTCACCCTGAGCCCTGAGGAATGGAGCCTGCTTTCTATAGATTGAGACCTCTGAAACCATGAGCCCCAAGTTAAATGTTTCCTCCTCTACAGTTGTGCTTTTAGGTCTTTTAGTCACAGCAGCAAAAAAAAAAAAAAAAAAAAAAAACTGACTAAAACAACATTGCTTCTAGGGAACCTTGGATGTTCACATAACCCAGGCTGAAAATCACCAATCCATGGCACCCTCAAGAAAACACATTGGACAGTGACTGACACATACCATTAACTCTCAATTTCTGTGATAGGCATGTGTCTGGGAGTCCTTCCTCCTTATCTCAAATTGTCACAACTCAATTCCCATTACATAGTGACAGTTGACTGCTTTGTTTAACTGGCAGGGTCTCCAGTTTGGCACCAGTGAACTGGAGGAGATGGGAGCCATGTTCTGCTTGGGCCTCCTCATCTTGGAACTCAAATCTGTAAGCTGCAGCCATCAGCTCCTGGCTCGAGCTGCAACTCTGCTGAATGCAGAGGAAGATGCTCTGGATCACCATCCCCAGCGGTAAGATGCTCATGAGGGCACAAGTGACATTTAGATCTTTGTATTCCTTTTGCAGAATATTTTAGTATTCCAGGTCAAGTGCATCCAGGGGGTCTTTGACAGACAGAAAATATGGAAGAGCTGCTGAATGAAGGTAAGTTCTGTTAATTTGTATAGTAAGCCAGACCCAAGATATCCTTCCTTCCTCTGGAAGACCGGGAGGAGTATGTGGCTCATTTGTTTACATACATGCAATTATAAAGCTTCATGTGTTTATAAATATACACTAATACATTGATATGATTGCATCCCTGTAGTATGCTGTTTTAAGTCCTTTGGGTATAAACTGAAGAGTGGAATAGCTGGGTCAAATGGGGTTCCGTTCCCAGTTTTCCAGGGAATCTCCATACTGCTTTCCATATTGGTTGAGCCAATTTGCAGTCCCTCCAGCAATGTATGAGTGTGCCTTTCTCCCTACATCTTTGCCAACACTTATTGTCTGTATTCTTAATAGTTGCCATTCTGATTGGAGTTAGATGAAATCTTTTTGATTTGCATCACTCTAATTGCTAGCAATGATGAACTTTTTTCATATATTTGTTGATTGATTGTATATCATCGTCTGAGAAGTGTCTGTTCAGTTCCTTGGCCCATTTATTGATTAGGTTATTTATTTTTTTGGTGTTAAGATTTTTGAGTGCTTTTTATATCCTATAGATTAGTGCTTTATCTGATGTGTGTGTGGTAAAAATTTGCTCCCATTCTATTCACCTCACAGATTATTTCTTTTGCTGATAAGAAGATTTTTGGTTTAAATCCATCCCATTTATTGATTCTTGATTTTAATTCTTGTGCCATAGGAGTCTTATTAAGAAACTTGGGGCCTCATCCAACATGATGGAGATTTGGGCCTATTTTTTCTTCTATTAGGTACAGGGTCTCCAGTTTAATTCCTAGTTCCTTGATCCACTTTGATTTGAGTTTTGTGAGAGGTAGGGGAATTCTGCTATCATATATAACAAATTAGAATAAATAAAATAAAAGAAAAAATAAATTTTCAAAAATAAGTGTAAAAAAATTCTCTGCAAAATTAATCCAAAAAATGTCCCCTTTCTTTGCATTGGACCCTTAGCATCCTTACAAATTCAATTCAGCAAACAAATGTCTATTGAATTGAAAAAAATATATACTAATACATATTGCTTGTGATAAGGAAGATGCAAGGTGACACACATACACATCTACAGATACTACTATTTGGCAGTGTTTGTATGTATATAGAATTTTTGAGGCTTTACTTGGTTTAAAAAAACGGCATTATCACTGCCAATATCTAGGCACTTGGGGACAAGAAATGTTTTAATAGTCCCATTCTCCAAAAGTTATGCAACTTCCCAGAAGGCAAGGGGAACCACCTGAAGATAATTAAATACTGGTTCAGAGAACCTGGCTCTGTTAGCAGAGAAAGGCCGGATCTCTGAGAAATGTGAGGGTCATTAATAAGCCAAACGATGGAGAATTATTACTGTAATGAGACCTTTTTGATGCTCTTTTCAATAGACAAATATTTTAGACCTGACCAAAACAAATTCAGGGGGTGAGAAAGAAGGAAATAATAGCCACATGAGAGGAGAGAGGAACCAGAGGACCCAGAAGAGTCAGAAAAGGCTGAGTCATGCCTGCACTTCGATTGACAGGATGGATGGGGAATTGTGTCTCTTGGTAAATGAGAAGGAGGCTCACCATGAACATGATGTCCAAAGGCAAAGGAAACCATTAATACTGGGCCATTTTGTTCACAGCTCATTTTCATTATTTTTCCTCCTGCCAATGTTAGAATGCTCTTCCAGTGTGACTTCTCACCAAATGACAACTCAAACCTAGAAAGATCTAGCACTCTACATTAATCCTGCTTTGGAAGTCCCTGGCTTCCCGAGACTTAATTACCTAAATGCAGTAATTAACTTGCTCGTCACACTGGGCTATAGATCATAGAGTATGGAGAGTTAAATAAATCCAGACCTTCTTCCTCCCAAGAGATGCTGTCACTGATGGCTTTTGTTTTGACATCACAACCACTTGCATCCGCCCCTGCTCCCTCTAGTATGCCTCTGCATCTGAAGGTTCTGTATGTTTGGCTTCCTTATGGTGTTTTTAGACTCTCCCTCTGACAGCAAGTGTTTTCACCTGCCAGGACATATATTTCAACTTGTCTTTTCATCTTTTCCTTGGCTGCACTGTCCTGGGTGCAGGCACATCTGAATTTTCTTTCTCCACCCACCCCTACCTCCTGCTACTCATTGAGGGAAGATTGAGCAGAACTGGCATTGCTTGCTTTTTCTGAATTGATTGTGCCCGTCCGTTTGATCCAACGCAGTGAGGATTAGTTGCCGGTAAACTGAACAAGAAGAAATCTATCAAAGAAATGTCTTTTCTAATTCGAGTTGAAAGAATTTGGCATACGGCTTCAAAATACAATGGCAGCTATGTGGGTTATCATAAGAAGATAGGTTCACCTGTCTTCCCACCCCAACATCTCACACAAACTATCTATTAGTTTTTCAGGTGCAACTAGTCCAAGGATACTAAGGCTGAGGGTCTCCCCTGGCATCTGATTCTTCTTAAACTGATTCAGCAAATTAAGGGCAGAAAAAAATGTAATAAATATGGCTGATTTGAATAAGTTTGAATTAAGTTTGGGGGGCATGGAGCTTGGTAGAGGGCAAAAAGAAAGTATTTCAACCAGATTTGTATCATAATGTATTTTCCCATTCGTTCTCAAGTAATTGGCCAAAAGTGAGTTTGGTTCTTACTCAGAGAGCCTGAAGACTGGATGATTGAGAGGAAATTCATCCTGAATATTTCCTGACCCCAAAATATTCCAGGCAATAAATTTATACTCATTAAGGGATAAGAGAGGGGAAAGGAATAAAATAAAATCTATTCATTTGAAACCAGCAGCAGGCAGTTGGGAGTACTATTTGATTAAATAGGGTTAAACCCAGAAATAGAAAAATAAGTGGATCAAATCCCAGGAACTTAGCAGCAGGGTTCTTACTGTAGTACAAAGAATGTGACTAATGTTTGTCAACATATTTCTTCACACTTCTTAAAGAGATTTTTGGCTACCTCCTGGTCTCCTGCCGCCTCCTTGGGTATAACAGGGTTTCCACTGTCCTTCAGAAAGGCTTTTATGTTGTACAGAGGAATTACTAGGGGGAAAGAGCTCTTTTCCAAAGGTCTGCCTTGAAGAAATGCAAGGATGTGGTATTTGAGTCTCCGGAGCTCCACAGACCGAGTAAACCCTGAGTGTGACCTGCTGGGAAGACAAAGTGCGGCTGCACAACGAAGGACATCATGTTTTTTGACAATAGGTTTCATGCCTCATTTACCATAAAAACAATTAGAGTGTAGGCAACATCCACAGAGCAACTTACCATTTTTCATAAGCAGAGGAAAAGCAGAAACGGTGGATGTTTGCCCAGTGACATGGAGTACCTGTTCTCTTTGCTTTGGGTTTTTTTCCATGGCTGCTCCTTCCCAGTTGCTCATTTAAGAAATGTCTGTAGATTTGTTAAGGCATCTTCTGATCTTCTTTCCTTTCCTGTCCTTCCTCCTTCCTCTCAATCTTATCCCTGGAAATAATTGCATGTGCACTGCGAGAATGCTAAGCTGCTTCTTGGGAGGCACCGTTTATCCATTGTGACAGGTCTTTTGCAAAGTCATTTAACAGTTTTGCGGAGTCAGCCACTGTTCATCTCGATTTGTATCCCTCCATTGCCTCTTGCTCTTCTCAGCTGAGCAACCCTATCTCCATTTGTCCCTCTATTAATAATGAGAGAAAGCTCAGAGTTTCGACACAGCGCCTCAGCAATAGCTCCATATCTCACATAGTCTCCCGAATGACAGATTTGATGCTTTAGCTGGCTCTCTTAGTGCCCACATAGTTAAATAAGGTTGTTTGGTTCTCTCTTTACTTTGATGGAAAGGAAACTAAATCCCAAAAATCTCTATAGACCATATAAAACATAATCATACTTTTAGTAATAAAAAGATGCTTAATATTTATTTCTATTAGAGAGAGAGAGAGAGAGAGAGAGAGAATTTTAATATTTATTTTTTTAGTTACCGGCGGACACAACATCTTTGTATGTGGTGCTGAGGATCGAACCCGGGCCGCACGCATGCCAGGCGAGCCCCTATCCCTTGAGCCACATCCCCAGCCCCAATTAATGTTTATTTTAAAAATACACTTTTATTCTTCTAAATGAGAAAATATAATTTGGAAAACATACCCACAAAAATACCCCTACCCCTTCTTTTAATGGTCCAGATGAACCTATTAAGATTTATAAATATGTTTACATCCCATAATGTGTTTTTACATTTTTTACTTTATATTGAGTCACTTTATATTTAAGAATAATCCACACTTAATTGGTGATTAGTAATATCAGTTTATGACATAGAATATACATGTGTATGTACCTGGGTATATTTTCAATTTTATATTCTGTTCCATTCGTTTGTCTGCCAGGAGCATGCAGTTTATAATATTGTCATTTCATAATTTAAACATAACGATATTTAAGTACCACCTCATTTGTATTTGTTTCAGAATGTGCTTTGCTACGTTCCCTTCTTCATTTTTACTTACAAATTTTATAATGAGTTGGTAGCTGCCAAAACCTGAAGCACTGGGATTTTAACTTGAATTGCATTAAAATGATAGATTTCCTTGGGATATTGACTGTTTTTTTCCCACTCTGCTTTTCAAATCTGGTATTTTTCTCCCATTTTCGGGTTTTCAATGTTCACCAATAAAATATTGTAGGGATTCTTTTTGTAACCTCTCCATGAATTTCCTTAATAAATCATCATAAACTTTTAGCCTTAGTATTTTAAACTTTCTTATTCCTTGGGAACGCATTTTTTTTTCATTATATTTTTATAAGTTGCTGCCTTAGAAATAAAGAATATATTAGAATATATTCTTAGAATATATAGAAAATATTCTGGATCATTTTATATTTATTTGCAACTTCACTGAACTCTCTTGTTATGCCTAAAATTTTTCCATGATTTTTTCTCTTTATTTTTAGATAGACAATAGAATAACTTATCAATTTAGACTGCTAACTTTCCTTACTTCTTTTTCTTATATTGTTACCTTTATGACCTTTGCTAGAATTTTAAAGACAATGTTTATGGGTGCTGACCATTTTAACCAAGAACCTAATTCTAAATAAGAAGGACACTCAAGCATTTAAGTGAAATGGCTGTTTGTGAGACATTCATGTTCAATATCTCATTTATTTATTATAATTTTTATAGCTTATTAATTTAACAAAATCAAGATTGTATTATAAGTTTTATCAAGAAAATGATTATTTCCTTAAGTTAATAAATACTCAAAATATGTTAATAAATTTTCTGATATTCAGCCATCCTTGAATTTCTAAGGAAAAAGTATTTGGCCATGATCCAAAATGTTATTTAACATGTAGTCTAATACTATTTAATGTGAATATAGGAGTTTTGTGCCTTGTTAGGATTTAGATACGAGGTGTCCCCCAAAAACTCATGTATGAGACAATACAAGAGTATTAGCTGAAATGATTAGATTGTGAGAGTTATCAACCTAATTGGTGGATAAATCCACTGACATGGATTACCTGGATGATAACCATAGGCAGATAAGTTGTGGCTGGAGGAGGTAAGTCACTAGGGGTGTGCCTTTGGAATTTATATTTTGGCTTTATGGACAGAGCTCTCCCTCCTGCTTAAGGTTGCCATTTCCTGAGCTGCGTTCCTGAGCCACACCCTTCTGCCGGATGTTCTGCCTCACCTCAGACCCAGAGCTTTTTTTTTTTTTTTAAAGAGAGGGAGAGAGAGAGAGACAGAGAGAGAGAGAGAGAGAGAGAGAGAATTTTAATATTTATTTTTTAGTTTTTGGCAGACACAACATCTTTGTTTGTATGTGGTGCTGAGGATCGAACCCGGACCGCACACATGCCAGGCGAGCACGCTACCCCTTGAGCCACATCCCCAGCCCAGACCCAGAGCTTTGGAATCTGTCTGAAACCATGAGCCAAAATAAACATTTCCACTTCTACATTGTTCCTGTCAGGTCTTTTGGTCATAGTGATGAAAAAGCTAATTCAAACATGCCTGTATTTACTAATGGGTAAAGTCTGTGCTTTTGATCTGTGTAGTCATGGGATCTGGAACACTTTAAGTGTGTTAGGATTTATCTGTCTTTTAAATGTGCAAACACCATAAAATCATGTGTTCCATTTATTTGAAACAAAATATCATTTTTACACTTTTTACTTTTCATATAAAAATTATCTATGACATTTAGATTGTTCTATAATCATATTCAAATAGTTCTAAATCTCAGTTTATGTTTAATTGTTCATCTCCATGTATTCTATTCTATTCAATCATATCCTCATTCCTGTTTTTCAGCTTTGATTATTCTCACATTTTGCCAGAGAACACCTTATAAAAGCTTTCTATCTATTTTATAAAGTAAATCAATGGTATGGTTTTTTTTCCACACATTTATGTTAGGGTCTGTAAAGAAGTCGGGATGGCGCCTGGCATTTTGCCAGAGGGAGTCGTTTGTGAGGTGGTGCCAGTGAGCCATTAAGTGTGGAGATTCCTTATTGGTTGACTGCTGTATCTAGTTTATGTTAATTAAGATAAGCTGTGTGGAATGTATATATACCCCTCCTGTCCTACAATAAAAGGCTACCACTCCTGCTGTATCAATCTACACAAGTTGCTGGTCACCCGTCACTCCCCGGTTATTTTGCTGCAGCCGGAGTGCGGCACATTTATATATATGCAAAGCATCATTCTCTTTCCTTTCCATAGGAATTTCATTTCTTCCTAGGTTTGCCTGGGTAACTCATTAGAACAGTGTTAACATGACTGTATGTACTCTGATACTTTATCTTCTAGTAGGCTGCCTATTTTTTTCCTCTTCTGTATGTACCCTGTTTTGTTTTTTTTTTTTGCTTTAAAGTTGTTGTAATTTATTTCGTATTAAAACTATTTTTTTCTTACAATTTTGTTTGTTCGTTCCTTCCTACATTTCTTCCATGGTTTCCGTCTTTTTAGTTGATTTTGAATTTAAACACTCCATTCCTTCAGGACATCTCAATTATAAGGTAACAAGAACTCCGTTCCTGTCTTTGTTTTCCTTCCCCTAAAGTGCTTGCTATCTGCTTTCTAACCTCAGTATCTGTCTTCTTTTCTCCCTTCATATTTTTTATCTCTTTCCCCAGATTCTTCTAATTCTGGAAGTTTATCTACAGCTTGTCCTCACAAATTCAATTGTGTGCATGATGGATTCTTCTCGTTGCTGATAATATGTTTTAGTTTCAGCGATTTTACATCTAAGTTTCATTGCACCCATTTCCTCATTTCTTACCATTTCTTGTTTGTCCATGTATGCATTGCAGCCAGTTCTTTCCATATGAATCTATTATCTGTTCAGTTATTGTTCTATAGATTCCAGTAGTCCTGAACTTTTTCTGATACTTTAGCACAGGCCTCCTGGTACTGATGATGTGTTCTTGCAGGGTAGAAGCTTCACCAGTTCTGGGTCTTACAGCTTTCTCCTCCTCTTCCTCTCCCAACTTCTTTTTTTATCATTTTTTTTGTCTGTTAATCTTTGACTCCTGAGAATTCTATCCAGCCTTGTAATTGCTCAATAAGCAAGAGTGTAGAGTCTTTAATCACCCCTCCCTTTTTTTTAATCCTAACTGACTGTATGTAGTTCCTCTTGTTTTCATAGGAAGTTCTGATTTAGGTGATGTTTTTCTTCAAGTATTAATGGTATTTTGGGGGTAATTGCATTAGGGAAGTTAAGGAGAAAAAATGTGAAGAAATGAATGAAGGTGAAAAATGATATATCCATATCTGTGGTCCAAAATGGTAATGTGGGATTAAGGAGAAAAGGTTCCCTGAAAGGTACCATTATATTACAATCAAGGATGGAGGGCTCAGTGGAATCTTTGAGCTTCAAATTAATACTATTTCCATCAATTCCAAATTAATCTATAATTACTTCCAGTTCTGGTGATATCTCCCTTTAATTGTCTTTTGTCACAATAACTCTATTCAAATGTTAAAAAAATGGTATTAGTATGTAATATCTCAGAATATTCTTATTTCATCCTAGAGTTACAGGCCAAAGAATCCTATCTGAAGGGAAATATTTGAATGAAACCCAACCTAGAGACATTTAGAAATTGGGATTGTCACAAGATGCCTTACAACTTATGGTTCCCTAACTGGTTGAGAAAAATGAATGGATTCTTCAGGAAGATATACTAATCTTAAATTGGGGGACAGGAAGGGAACAGTTCTATGAGCAGTTAATGAAAGGCAAAATCAAATACTTTAGTGCATTTTTATGCTGATTGTTCTATAATAAATACATTAAAATAATGAAAACCCAATGTTAGTATATGTATGAGGAAAGAGGTTTAATAACATCACACAGCTATCTGTAAATTGGTTTACTTTCCTCTGGAGAGAAATTTGGCAGTTTGCAAGAAAATCCATAAAAATTCTCATTTGATCCTCCATTTCCAGCTTACAGAATATCTCTCAAGAAAATAAACATAACTGAAAACAATATTTAATATGTAGGTATTTACAGAAATATGACTTATATCTCCAAATACTTTTAAATAACCTAAATTCCTAGTAGCAGAAAAAGAAAAATGAAGGAACAATGTTGATTAATTTTATAGAATATGAAAATAATGAATGTATCAATGTATATATGAAGTAATGATTTTAAACATGTATTAGGGCCTTACCATGAACTATATAGTTCATATGCAGTGCTAAGCATTTTATAAATATTATCTCACTTATTTATTTATTTATTTATTTATATTGTAGCTGCTATTTTTGGCATTCCCTTTTATAAACAAGGAAATGAAGTTTTGTGGTGGTTAAGAAGTGTGCCAAATGTCAGGAATTTAGTGAGACTATACCAGCTTTTAAATTCACTTCTGTCTAACTGCAGTGCTCAAGTTCTTATCATCTATTGCATTCAGTCTTTCAAAAGATAAATGAGAACAAAAACAAGGTAAATAATGGTATACACATGCTGACCGTGACTTTAGCAACATGCTAACACACTGACCAAGAGAGGAGGGAGATATTAAATACACAATTTAATTTTATTTTTTAATATCTTTTTTTGTATAGTTCCTGAAAGTATGTGTTGAGTGCATGAGTGTGTGCATGTGTCTGTGTGTAATTTAAAACTGGAATGACTTGGACTCATTTTGGCCCATAAATATTGCTGAACTGTTTTGATATTGTTCAGAGAGGGTCAAGGTATGCCTCCATTGTTGAATGCATCATGACCCATAGGGAAAATAATTCTAAAGAGAAAAAGATTATTGAGAAAAGTGAAAATGCATTTTCTTCATATTACATTTGCTATTTGCAAAGTGTTTCCACCTAATAATAAACACGAAATTTAACCTAAAAGAACTCCTATTTTGCAAGTGACTCCATAGGAGCCCAGGGAATCTAACTGATCTCTAGGTGTACTTACGTGATTTACTCATTACCAATCAACACTGGGGATCTCATTTGCCTCTGCCTCAGGCTCAGCAAGATAAAACAACCAGTCTCTTGCCTATGAAAATATAGACACCTGGAAATAGAATAGGCTACTAGCCTTTGGAAAAGGGTCTCAATCAAGAAACTTGCTCTTTCAACTCACTATATCAACTGTGGCCTTTTGTAGCCCAGGAATTTTGTTGCTGTTAATTCTAGAAAAATGGAAGACAAATAAAATCCTTGATGTTTTCCCAAACAGGAGAGATTGTTTTTATTGAAGAATATTTCAATTAGCCTGACACAAGTGTTCTAGGTTTATTTGTAGACTTTTCAAGAATTTTAAAGCATTATCCTTTTCCTTTTATTTCCCTCTGATTGTGCTTTTGTCTTTATTAAGAGCTAGTCCTTTAGAATTAGAATTCAAAGCCGGTTTACCCATGAGAGTTAATTTACCAGATGTTGTAGAAGAAAACAAAATTCTGAATAAAATGTCAAAAGCAAAGAAATGAAGGGAAGGGAGTGGGGAAAAGAGAGAGGGAGGAGAAGAAAAGGAGAGAAAAAAAAGAAGTTATGCACAGAAATCAAGGAGATAAAAAGAACCACAGAAAGTTTACACTTGTGATTATAAGATCCTGAGCTTGGATACTTCTGATATAGAAGGAAGAGGTTAGCTTTTAAATTACTTTGAATATTTCTATCATTTTTAATACTTTCTTCATCCTAGCCAATTGCCAATTTCCCTGCTCTGAAGGGAAGCAAGTAAACAAAGTGAGATATAATATATTCTATCATGGGTTTTGCTTTCCCACAAACTTCAGTGAAATCCTTGCCTTAGTGTAGTTTCAGCATAATCTTGATGGACATATGACTTAAACTCAGGCAGTCTTGACTCTGGTTCACAATATTCCTGCTGACAAGAGGCTAAGCAATTCTGGGGAGGAGGCTTACCTTGTTTACTTTTAGATTTTGTAGCTTTAAAATTAAATAGCTATAAGTTATTCTCAGGTATAATATCTTATCTTTATTCTCAAAGACAAAGGTTCTTACCTCCTCACATTCTAGCAGGGACACTGGGATTGAAACCCTCAATTCAAGACACAAAAAGCAAAACAGTTGAATTACACCAAGGTGCATAAAGCTCTTATTTGATGGAATGGAATTAAATTTTGTATGATCCTAATGGAAAGATAATAAAGAGACAAAACTTTAGTAGCATGTAGGTAACAGAAAAGAGTTATAAACAAATGATGAGCAAAAAAGAGAGAGGAAGTTTAAAACTGGATGTCCCAGACTTTGGGGAAATAGCTTGTTGGGGGAAAAAATGTAAAATCAATGTTCAATTATCAGAGGTAGAATCTGTGTCATTTGCAGGAAAGTGGGTGGAAACGGAGAGCACTATGTTGAACAAAATAAGCCAGACTCAGAAAGTTAAGGGTCATGTGTTTTCTCCCATATGTGGAAGCTAAAGAGGAAAAAGGAAAACAAACAATCAAAAACTGGAGACCAGGGGATCTCATGAAGGGAAACCAGCAGAGTAGAGAAGGAGTCAGGAAGAGGAGGATAAGAGGGAAAGGGGAAGCACTGGAACCAAATTATGTTATGTGCATGTCTGAATATGTCACCATGAATCCCACTATTAGGCATAATTATAGTGATCCAATAAAAAAGAAGATCTAGTACAAGAAGACCCCTTATAAAAGGGCTTAAATGTTATTAATAGAAATCTCAATATGTACTATATTTTATAACTAGAGGTGGCTGTTTCAGGAGAAAGTAGTTTTGATTTACCTTTGCTTGGTCATTTCAGCCTCTTTAGATGGATTTGTTTAACTGAGACCTCAAGTATGGCCTACTAAGGAGAGCATATTTTTCAGTCATGTGATAACTCATCATAGACTTCCTGATTCTATTTGTGGTGAGATATTAGCCTATTAGGAAACAGAGATAACTTAGCACAAACCAATATTGTTTCAGTACAATGGAAACGGAAAGTGAATTAGGGCCAATATGTTTGTGATGACTTGGCATTCATCATTTTGCCATGTGGCTTTGAATCAGGGAAGCTATTTCTCTGTGCTTTTCCAGGGATAACAAAACCAGTGCAATGCAGAAATAGAATAGTGATCCTAGAATGCTATGTGCCTGAAAGTATGATAAAGATTTGATATGCATTACCTTGAAGCAAGCCTTAGTAATTCATTATTACTCATATTATTATTATTATTAATTGTTAGGTATAGATGAATAAAAGGAAGTACTAAGATGTTAAAATTTTAATAAAAGCCAAATTGCCACTATATCACTGATCAGTAAGTCAAACACCAGATCAATTAATCCAAATTTCTTCTGTTTTGTCTTTTTTATCAGAAGCATATTGCAAATTATTCTAAAAATATAGACATTAAATAGTTTCTAATGTGGAATATAAAAGTTAGGTCACAGAAAAATCTTCTATGTACATCAATGTTCTTCATCAAAGAGTTCGGAGTTTCCACCTCTAAGTTTAGTACAAAGATAAAGTTCAGTAAAACATCCTCCATGTTAGGGAATCAGACATGCAAATAAATCCCAACACTCTAAACCTTGAACCCACTAAATATTAAAGGCCCTGAAGCAAAACTAGCTGCCTGAACTTTGTTGTTGCTCTTATTCATATATTTAATTGCTTGGGGGATAATCTAGAGAAAGTTGAAGCTCCTTTAACTTTATTGCCCTCTACAAGCAAAGGATATGCAATCATCTTTTGAGTCTACCTAATATCAGCTGTTGAATGTTTGCTTTAGAAAAGAGTGATCTAATGTCTGAAAAGAAAAGTTGAGGTGACTCTATCAATAATATTCTGGGGACTGAGAGGTAATTTGCATTCTAGTTTTAGCCTTAGATTAATCACTCAGACATTAGTGAGGTAGGGAAGAATACATCTGGGAATTGGGTATATTCACCAATAAGCAGGAGTTAGTTAATTGCACTGGTAATGAAAAACAATGTCTTTTCCTTGCT
This sequence comes from Marmota monax, assembly GCF_021218885.2. NCBI lineage: Eukaryota > Metazoa > Chordata > Mammalia > Rodentia > Sciuridae > Marmota > Marmota monax. The sequence continues at coordinate 25,063,380 of NW_026692254.1, forward strand.
TTGCACATGCCAAATAATATTCTAATTTTTAAATTAATTTTTTAATTTAGGTATAACAGCAGAATGCGTTACAATTCTTATTATACATATAGAGCACAATTTTTCATATCTCTGATTATATACAAAGTATATTCACACCAATTCTTGTCTTCATATATGTACTTTGGATAATAACGTCTATCACATTCCACATCATTTCTAACCCCATGCCCCATCCCTTCCCCTCCCACCCCTTTTCCCTATCTAGCATTCAACTGTTCCTCCCATGCTCCCCTTCCCTACCCCACTATGAATCAGCCTTCTTATATCAGAGAAAATATTTGGCATTTGGTTTTCTGGGATTGGCTGACTTGATTTAGCATTATATTCTCTAACTCCATCCATTAACCTGCAAATGCCATGATTTATTCTCTTTTATTGCTGAGTAATATTCGATTGTGTATATATGCCATATTTTTTAATCCATTCATTCACTGAAGGGCATCTAGGTTGGTTCCACAGTTCAGCTATTGTGAATTGTGCTGCTATAAACATTGATGTGGCTGTGTCCCTGTAGTATGCTGTTTTTAAGTCCTTTGGGTATAGACCTAGGAGAGGGATAGCTGGGCCAAATGGTGGTTCCATTCCCAGTTTTGCAAGAAATCTCCATACTGCTTTCCATATTGGCTACACCAATTTTCAGTCCCACCAGCAGTGTATGAGTGTACCTTTTCCCCCACATCCTCGCCAACACTTATTGTTGTTTGTATTCATAATAGCTGCCATTCTGACTAGAGTGAGATGAAATCTTAGAGTGGTTTTGATTTGCATTTCTCTAATCGCTAGAAATAATGAACAGTTTTTCATATATTTGTTGATTGATTGTATATAATCTTCTGAGAAGTGTCTGTTCATTTCCTTTGCCCACTTATTGATTGGTTATATGATTTTTTTGGTACTTAGCTTTTTGTGTTTTTTGTATACCCTAGAGTTTAGTGTTCTACCTTATATGTGAGTGTTAAAGATTTGCTCCCAAGATGTAGGCTCTCTATTCACCTCACAGATTGTTTCTTTTGCTGAGAAGAAACTTATTAGTTTGAATCCGTCCCATTTATTGATTCTTGATTTTAATTCTAGCACCAAAGGTGTCTTATTAAGGAAATTGGGGCCTAATCCCACATGATGGAGATTAGGGCCTACTTTTTCTTCCATTAGATGCAGGATATTTGGTTTTATTATGAGGCCCTTGATCCATTTTGAGTTGAGTTTTGTACATGGTAAGAGATAGGGTTTAATTTTAATTTTATTTTGTTGCATATTAATTTCCAGTTTTCCAAGCACCATTTGTTGAAGAGGGTATCTTTTCTGGAATGCATGATTTTGGTGCCTTTGTCTAATATAAGATAATTGTAATTATGTGGGTTAGTCTCTGTGTTCTCTATTCTGTACCATTGGTCTACCACTCTATTTTGGTGCCAATACCAAGCTGTTTTTGTTACTATTGCTCTGTAATATATTTTAATATCTGGTATAGTGATGCTACTGGATTCACTCTTTCTGCTAAAGATTTCTTTAGCTATTCTGGGTCTCTTATTTTTTCAGATGAATTTCATGATTGTGTTTTCTTTTTCAATGACAAATGTCACTGGGATTTTGATCTGAATTGCATTAAATTTGTATAGTGCTTTTGGTAGAATGGTCCTTTTGATAATATTAATTCTGCCCATCCAAGAGCAAGGTAGATCTTTCCATCTTCTAAGGTCTTCTTTGATTTCTTTCTTTAGGATTCTGTAATTTTTATTATATAGATCTTTCACCTCTTTCATTAATTTGATTCCAAATATTTTATTTTATTTTTTGAGGCTATTGTAAATAGGGTAGTTTTCCTCATTTCCCTTTCTGAGGATTTGTCAATGATATACAGAAATGCATTTGATTTATGGGTATTGACTTTTATATTCTGCTACTTTGCTGAATTCATTTACTAGAAGTTTTCTGGTGGAATTTTTAGGGTCTTCTAGGTAGAAAATCATCTGCAATAGTGCCAATTTGAGTTCTTCTTTTCCTATGTGTATCACTTAAATTTCTTTTGTCTATATAATTGCTCTAGCCAGTGTGGGCCTACTATGAGCCTGGGTCCCACTCAGGCCAGTGTGGGCAGATCTGAGCTGGGCTTGGTCTCTTGTGGTAGTCTGCTGGTTGGAAATAATATTCTAATTTAATATTCACATAAAGATTTAAAATTCCCACAAATAGTCTTAAGATGTAAATACTCCAATTGTCCTCATTTTATAGAGATGAAACTGGTGTACAAAGATTTTAAATAGCTGATCCAAGATCTTGTATCTAGTAAGTGATGGAGCTGGAATTTGAACCCTGTCAGCCAAACTCTAGGACCAGCATGCTTAACCACGATACCAATTTGGACAGTGTAAAATCATTCAATCTCTTGTTTCTACCTAGTTTGTACCTGAACCTGTTAGTTTTTGATCCAGAAAACAAGCTTCTCTTTATGAAATCCAAGTGTAGATGGCTTAAAAGGGGATAAAAACTTTTGAAACCACAGGCTGCAGGGAGAAGGTCTAGGACTCCATGCCTAGTTATCCATCAGCCAAATTTGGCCATTTTTATGAGCTCACCAGGAAGTACTGTGGAGCTCAGGACCTTCCAGTATACTCCTGTCAGGCCCCTCCATCTGCAGAGTCCACTGAGATTTTCTGAAGGAACTGCCCTCACCTACCTCTGTGGCCCACAATCAAGGGGACCAGCCATGACTTCCTGAAAACTAACAAGACCCTTGTGTTTACTGCCCACTCATTGCCCTGCCACAGCAATCCCCAGGAATAACAGCCTTTCTTCTGCTTCCAAATATTACAGATTGATAGAATCTAACCTGGAAATGTGGGAATAAATGATGCAATTATTATATGACTGAGTAATATGAGATATTTTAATATTGTCACAAGTGATTCTGAAAAAATCTGGTCCACAAATAAGTAAGTCTATGGCTTTGAAACAGAGTGAGTGCCATAAGGATGAAGTGTAGGCTACATTTGTTTCAGAAGTTATTATGGTGGTATAATTATGATAATTCTTAAATCTGCACAATTTTTGAGTACCCAATGTATAGAAAATGGTCATAATACCTTTAATTTTCATAATTAGTGTCTATTTTCTATTTCTATTTATGGGAGCTTTCTGAGGATGCTTTGATCAAAATTGGAATGGTGACAGAGTGAGACATGGGCAGGCAGGTCTGCACAGTCCTGTCCTGGATTTATAACAGATGTGCCTGCAGAATTCCCCTCCCCAATAGAACAGTCATTACTAACTTCGTGGGTAGCACAGTTTGTGCCTTCCCCAAGACTCTGATTTTTGTCAACAGCAGAAATGAGAATAGAGTCAGGAATACTAAATTTCCTAAAGAAGTTGGAATGTATAAAATCAGTGTTAGCAGAATAAATAAATTGCACATCTGTTTACATTTCATGCATAAATACAGCTAAAGGGGAGACACACTGGTGTTGCAGATGATTGACACTTGAGGGAGGAGGCCATCCTTCCTTCTTTATTGCATAAATAATGATATTCAAATGGAGGAGGAGGAAAAGGAGGAGAAATGGGAGAGGAAAGAAGAAGAGGGGAAGGGAGAAACAAGAGAAGGAACAGTGGGGGGGGGAAGAGGATTAGGAAAGAAGGGAGGAGAAGAAGAATAGAAAACTCTTGCCTAAAAGGAATAAAGTTCAAAAGAGAAGTTAAATCCAGCTGAACTGAATTCAGGTTTTCCAAAATGGCTGAATTAAAATACAATTCTGAAATAATATTCAAATTATATTATCTAACTCCTGTCCAAAATCTTTGAAGAAACATGTTTGCAAATTGAGATTGGACAAATATTCTTTTACTGTCCAAATTTGAGAAAGAGATGTAGTACCCCAAATACATGTGAGTGTTATGCAGGTATCAGAAAAGCATTTTATGGATTTTAAAGAGAGATTTATGAAATACCTTAAAAATATGGGCACCACAAGCCAGGAGTGGTGGTGCATACCTGCAATCCCAACAGTTTTGGAGGTTCATCCAGGAGGATTGCAAGTTCAAAGCAGCCTCAGAAATTTAACAAGGCCCTAAGCAACTTGGTGAGACCCTGTCTCAAAATTATGAGCAAAAAGTCCTGGGGATATGACTCAGTGGTTAAGCACCCCTGAGTTCAACCTCCAAAATGGGCAACACAAGAATCTAGCAACTATTTTCTTTGAAAGAAGAAGCTCAAACAAGTCTGATTTTTATTATAACTCTAATGAGGTACAATTTATATACAATAAATGGCAAATAATTATAATAATAATTTGATGAATTTTGGCATACATTTGTAAACCCCCTTGTGCCAATCAAAATAATTATCATTCCAATCATTTCCTCAAAGATATTAAAGTACTTTTCTAATCCTTTCCATGCTCTCGGACAATCACCAATTTGTTTTCTGTCTCCAGAATTAGTCTGCATTTTTAGAATTGTATGTATTGTACAGTATGTATGCTTTTTTCTTTAGTATTTTTTCACTGAGCATAATGATATTGAGATTTAACCATGTTCTAATCTGAATTTAATTTTTTTCATATGTTACTAAGCAGTAAGTTGAAGAAATTTAGGTGAAACTGTTTACCTAGACTTTCATTGATATCCTATTTTACTAACACCTCAGATGGATCAGTTTTAACTGATATTTTTTCCACTAGTTGTTCCGTTGCCTAGTGTGCATTTCCTACAGATGGTTGCATAGCTGGCTCCTCTTTGACATTCAAATCTCAGCTTAAATGTCATAGTCTTAGCTTAAATTTCACCATCTCAGCAAGACTTTTCATGACCACATTGTCTAAAGCAGCATTCCACGTCAGTGCTATGATAACACATTTAATTTAGTATTATCTGTCTCCCTGAGTTAGAATGTACAATCCACGAGAGAAATATTTTCATCTGCCTTGTTAAAACTGAATTCCTAGCACCTAGAATATTACCTGATCTATAGGAAGTAATCAATCATCAATGAACAAATAAATCCTTGACATGCTTCTCATCCTGCATTTATAGGAAAATATGAAGACTTATGGGATGAATAGTATATATAATTCAGGGGAGTTATTATTAGTTGAGGGAATATATTCAAATTATGATGATTAATAGATATTTGTAAGCCTGAATGAGGATTTTTATCCCCAGTTTTACCTTAAATTCTGTTCCATTCAACAATTTGTATATATTAAAAAATAAAATGCTCTATTATAACCATAGAAACAATGATCATAATTATTTGGTATAACATGACTGTGTAGCACATAAAGATGGCCTAATTGATATTCTAATATATATCTACAGATTGAAATGATGACACTTAAAAAGATGAATGAAACTCAGCAAGGATAAATTCTGCTTAAATTGCCCCCAGCCAAGAGCTCACCAGCTTGGAAGACCCAGTTGTTTATGTGGGAACTGTAATTGGCAGTGAGCTCAGCAAGGCTCAGAGTGCAAAATCTCCTAAGTTCTAATGACAACTCAGTGGTTCTGGTAGAAATATCAAGCACATAATTAGATAAGAATGGATTTCTATCTGCTTTGCTTTGGTCAACAAAAATCCTAGAACATTATAGTTCATTCCTGAGCTACAAAAATGGAAATAGGTTCAGTGGATTGTATACCTAATGGTAAGAAGGATAAAAAGTAATGAATATAAGGAATGGTAGAAGTAATAGGCAGTGTTAATTCTGTTAGCTGTCTTCAATGAGTTCCCAGAAGGAAATAAATCAAAGCTAGTCCTGGTTATTAACAAGGAACCAATATTTATTAATCTCTGATACTCCTTTGCTCATAAAGGTCTATGTGAAGATGAGAAATGCTGCAGCACAGAAAGAGATTCACCAGCTTCAGGCACCTGCAGCATTTGGAAAAGTCTTTGCTGAACAGGCTGAAAACCGTTTAATTGCTTCTAGTATAAGCATATTTAGGGTCTGTGCCAACTGTGAGGTACAAATTAAAACATATCATAAATCACATACTTAATAAAGAAAGACATTCATTTTCATTTAATTCATTGGGGGTAAGATTTAGCCCATTTGCCTTTTTGAACAGGTGAAACCCTGAATTATTCCTTAAATCTTTTATTGATATGAGTAATCCTCTGCAGTGGGAATTTTTAAGAGTGGCAATGACTTTGGATTTGTTTGAAAATTTATATAGCACCATTTGGGTGAAAATGCATTTTTTTTAAAAAAACCAGACAAGAGAAGATCACTGGAAGTTGATATTTGAAGCATTGGTTTTTTTTTTTGAGTTCTTAGACACCACAGGAAAATATTCCTTATTCTCAATTTCCACTCGGTTAGTGGTTTACGTGGGTGCTTGATGGGTGGGTGCTGTCCATTGGTTTGGGTGCTGAATTGTAGGACTCTCAAAGGGAAGTTTTTCAGCAATCTCATTAGTACAGTGAAACTGCAGGTGATAAGTTTGTCCAATTTATTTACTGAGGAATTCTATTTTTCAAAATTGTATTCTTACTTTGGGACAAGCACTAGCTATTGCTGGATTTTTATATAGACAGTTATTTCAAATCCTAAGAGATACAAAACACAGTAATCCATATTAAGTAATGGGTTGTGTTTTTTTTTTTTTCCTGGACATTTTTCTGTGTTAACAAGAAGGAAGACAGAGGAAGAACAAGGACATATTTGTTACGTGATGGGGAAGCACAACTGTTCCTAAATAGTAGTGTTTGTGGTATGTTCCTGGGGGTACTGACAGGTCCTTATAAGGCAAATGAACGTTTCAGCTACAGTTTGCAAGCAAAACACAAAACTAATTACCAAATATTCTTTTGTCCCTCAGCAAACTGCAGGGGGCAAGAGTGAGCTTGTGTATGACTAAGAGCCTAGATTTCCCTGGGTGCTATCCTCTCACATGTGTTTTTAAATCTTCCAACTTGTGATTATTATTTTTCAGCACTGAATTAGTGAATCATTTTATATAGTGCCATTATGTAAAATAAAATGATACTTTGTTTCTCTGCATTGGCCAATTACTGGGTGGAGAAAATTGGAGTCCTGAAAGGCACATGTGTGCATAGTTTGGCAGATCACAGGAAAGCCTTGTAAAATGCTCCCAGATGTTTGATGCAAGAGAGCGAAAATACTAGGAACAAGGAGGAAATTGGGTTGGGTTTTATACAGTATAAAATTATAGATATAAAAACTAAGAAAACATAAGATCATTGACATAAAATACCTCTGGAAGGTCAATAGTGATATTAGAACTGTATTATATTAAGCAAATTTGTTCCTTTCCTTTCCCCTTCTGCCTGAGGCAATTGTAAGAAATATTAAGGGGCATTATTACTAATCCATAATAAATGTCACATTAACTATGAACCAACCAGTCTTTTCCACACAAGGGCCACATAACTGTATTTGGACCCAATCTAGACTGTATTTTTTTTCTTCAGAGACTTGACCCCTCATCCCATCATCAACATTTTTATAGTGGCTACTGATAAGAGTTCTGTCCTTTACAAATTGAATCATCACAGCAACAGTTTCCTTCTGACTTCAAAGAGCAGTTGGAAGGCTTGTTCCTCCCTTGGTAAGAGATTTATTCAAACTACTAGCAAAACCAAATGAAGTAAGGGTTATCCAATTGACATCCTCTGGGTTCCAAGATTGTTCCTGAGTACATCTAGGACCTAGCATCAAACAGACACACACGACAAAGGGACACCTGAGGAGAATTCAGTGAAAGTATTTACATAGGCAATATTAAGGGAGGCAACAAAGGAAAGTGAGCCTTCCTGGGAACAACAAGAGTGGGAAGTTACTGTCCTCCATGAGGCAGAGAGGCAGAACCAGACGAGTCTCCCTAATCTGTGATAGTCATATCTGTAAAAGGGCCGTGCTTCAGGAACTGTAGTCCCAAGAAGAATCATGTAGCCACTGCCTAACAACAGCTTCACAGGGAGGGAGACTAGCAAAGAGATACTACACACCTCTTTCTCCTCACTTCTGTTCTCCTGATCAAGCAACAATTTGCCTGAACTCAACCAGTAGCTCCAAGGCAAGGCTCTTTGGTTCGTGCAGTTCTGTGAGTTAGTCACTTAGGACACTGAGCAGGATTCAGAAAGATGATGAGCAGACCTGGAAAGGAGAATTGGAACTATACAGCAGGTTCTACCTATTAGCTCTTGTGTTCTTTCAAAGACCACCTTAGATGATTAGTTTCAATGTTTTGATAGATAATGATACAGAAGTTTAGGACAAATTTTTAAAAATTTGTCCCAGTTTAAATTAGGTTCAGTCTGATATAAAATTCTATATCATTTGTCCTATTACTTCCATCTGCATTCCACATGAAATACATGCTAATTCTTCTGCCTCATCTCCTAACTGCTTCCAGTGATGATCTTTAATGGAGATAATCCATGGAAGGAGAAAAATATATTGATGAATCAATTCTTCTCCTTTTTGGAATTCTACCTGGTATAGAGTGATGGCCAGATAAACGGTATGAAGAAATCAAAACTGGTTAGGCAAGAAAACTCAATCCTATTGTTCCCTTCCCCTGCCCTTTATCTATTACTGTAGTTTCTCTAGGATTCCTTGAACAGGCAACAGGGAACTGAGCCAAAGGTTCTGGGCAAGCTCTGAAGTAGCATTTTGGAATGGAAGCCTTCTGTCTTTAACAAAGTGAATTTTGAAGATAGGTTGTGAAAGTTGTAGAACTTCTGAAAAATTGTATCTATAAATATGTTCATTCGTTAAACATGTAATTTAGATTCCTTGTGACCGCCTTTAGTACCATGAAACAAAAATCTTGTTCTGTAGGAATCCACCAAGACTTCAACTTTTTTTTTTTAATGATAAAGTTGTAAGTCAAAGAATTGGATCATCAAAAGCAGAAAGATAAAGTATTGTCAGCCTCAAGTACATACCTTTGATATATATTTAACTTTATTATTTTTAATCTTTATGTAATTTCAGCACTTAAAAAATCTTGCAGAAAATATATGTATACCTTCATGGAAACTCCTTAAATGTTAACATTTTCTTATATTCTCCCCCCACAAACACTCACACTACTTTTTGAGTCATTTGAGAATAAGTTGCAGATATAATTCACTTTTGCCCCTTAGTGTCCATTTTCTAAAAAGCAAGGGTATTCCTATATGCAAGCACAGTGTAATTATAAACATCAATGGTCATCAATACTGTAAAAATAATCTATAAACCTTATTCAAAATTTCCAATTGTCCCAGGAATGTTCTTTATAACAAAAGGGAAAAACTCTTGGGTGTGGGATTCAATCAAAATAATAAGGTTCATTTAGTTGTCAAATTTCTTCAGTCCTTTAATCTAGAAGTTTCTTGATTTTACTTGGATTTCATGACCATTATTTTTTCAAGATTTCCAGTCACTATTTTGGAGAAAATCTCACACTTTTAATTTTCCTGATGTCCTCTCATGATTAAGAGGCGGTTATGCACCTTTGGCAGGAATACTGCAGGAACGATGTTTTGTCTTGTTCAGTGCTTCATATCAAGAGGCATATTTATATATGTTTGTTCTATTCCAGGTTATGTTAACTTGGACTTCTTGGTTAAGGTACTACCTGTCAAATTTTAAGTACCTTGTGGGAAAATTCCCCAAGACTATATAAGTGTTCCATTTTTGTCATCAAATATTTTCCTACCAGTTTTAACATCCACAGATTTTTTTTTTCTCAAAACAATTATTATTGTTATGGCAAATGCCAAATGGTTATTATTTCTTTCACATTTACTAGTTCCTATTTTATTGTAAGAAAGAGTTATTCCTCCTCCACCATTTAATTATGCACTTATTTATTTTTATCTCTGTGGATTTGTGGATTACTGTTTTCTTCAATGAGTTACAATCCATTATTCTCACTATTTATTTTGATGCTGAAATTGTCCTAAATTCCTTCTTATGTGGAAATTTCTTCTATGACTCCTACGTCCTTTTGATGTATTTTCATCTTTCTTGAGCAAAATTTTATTTTCTGGCATAACAGGATGTTCTAGGTTCACCTCAACTTTCTCTGATCCATTTCTGGAATCACTCATTTTCCCAAGGACTGCTGTCCTTTGTGTGGAGATGATACTTTGAAACCAAGTTGTATGTATTAAGTGTGCGTGTTACTTTTCCAAAACACTGGACTTATATGCATGAACACATCTCTCTTCAAGTGATCTTTCTGTTGACCTAGGAATCATTTAATCAGCAACATAGTGTTTGTTTGTTTGTTTTGTTTTGTTTTATTTTTGAAAAGACATGAACATTTGCCATTGCCACTCTTTATCATCAAAACCTAGAATTTTCAGCTGGGGGAAATTAGGACTCAGAAAGCACAAATACCACCCCAAGGGTTTCTGCAAGGAATTCTGCTGCCTTGCACTCCATTCTGTGCCTCAAGTACTTCTAATTTTCCTTTTCTCTTGCTTCATTGTTCTTAGGGAAATTTCACCATGAACTCTCATTGATTAGAAACTTGATGTCCTCAAAACGCAGATTCAGGTGTAGGCCAAATCATCTTATCCAAGCAAACACAATAGTGTTTAAGATGGTGTTCATCTGGCTTCCACACACAGTTCCAAAAGACAATCAGAGTCAGCAGACCGAGGAACCTTGTGGGAGGTGATCTCAGTGTCCTTCCTGACCCCACCCAGGGAGTAAAGTGCCAGAAGAGCTGCTCCATAACAGGTCCCCTGCTCATTCCCCACATGAATTCCAGGTGCATATTAACAGTTTAACTTTGTTAAGAAAGTGTCAGTCTAACCTCATTTACATTCCATTACCCACAATGCTTTTTAATTTTGTGCATGCTTTGAAAAGCAATTGATGACATTCTGCTGGAAGAATTTCAGCCCGTGTGCTCTTTATAAAGTAAAGAAGTGGAATAATTATTACTGAGAAGGGGAAAAAGAGGATATATTTTTCACATTTGGTGCTTTTAGTCGGATGTGTGTGTTTTGGGAGGCTCTACTGGGGAAGGGAGGTACAAGGTAGAAAAAGAAGTGGTGGAGCTAGTTGCATATGTTCTTAGTTCTGAACCTAGAATTATCAATTCCAAAAATATTGTACACATAGGTGGAAGAAACCACATTCGTGTTAAAAATGACCAAGCAGAATTGTGCTTTGTGCTAGGACATATGCCATTGAATATCTGGGTAAACCAAATTAAAATATGAAGCAACAAGAGGCTTATATTCAAGGGGTGAGATTTACAGGTTTCTTGACTGGTCTGAAGAAGAGAGGATAAAAGAGAACAGGTGATGGGAACTAAATACAACTGTAAACCACAAATTTTTCCTCTCTCTTATTCCTTCCCTCCTCTGCCCTTCTCTATTGTCTTCCCTTCTCTTCCCTTCTATGTTTGATCTACCACACAAATTATTACCAAATCCTATCACTCTTTTTTCCAAGTTCATAGATCATATGAAATCAATTTTACAAATTCAAATATGCAATTATATTAGAATGAGACATAGAAATGAGTAATGTGAAGTGTGTGTGTGTGTGTATGTGTGTTTAGTGTGAAGGCTTTAATCTAGTAAATAAGCTAAAGCAAATGTAAAATTAGTACAGTAAAAGAAAGAACTGATGGGCAATATAAATGTTATGCAAATAATTATGTCCCATAGACCAGTGAAAATATTTCCTTTTGTCAATCCACTAGAATGGAACTATAGGAAGCAGGGCTCTTCTTTTCATTCTGGGTAGTGTTGTGGACCCCGTCCCTTGAATAGTTCTAGGTATATAGTAGGTACTCAGTAAATACCAAAGAAATAAATGAATCAAAGCACGTGCATCCTTTATCATCTTTTATTTTATCTTCTCCTGCTTTCAATATTATAATTGACCGTTCTTCCTCTTTCGCCAACCAAGTCTGATTACCCTCAGCACCTCTCTGTTGGAATTTCTTCCAACTGTCATACCATGCTGCAACTATGTTCACTTTCTATTTTTAAGTCGTTATTTTTCTTTCCTCTTTGCATCAAGTAATTAATATTTCTTCTACCTTTTAACCTTTTTCTCTCTTTACCTTTCTCCCATACTTTCCTTTTCTTGCATTTCCTCTGATTCTCCTCTAGTATTGAAAGCTCAGTAGTGTTGTTCACTTGGTTGTCTTCATCTGCTCTTTGTTGCTTTTCTTTCCTTTCTTTCTTTTTTCCTGTGCTTATTCTTCTGGGTGATCACATTAAGCTTCATGACTTGCACTGTGTTCTCTGGGCTTTAGAATGATCTCTTTAAATGAAGTGAGTGTATGTGGAGAAGAAATGTTATACCAAGGAGTGAGCCCTGGCATGCTCCAACTTTTAAAGGACTGGGAGATGAGGATGAATTCCAAGGAAGATCAAAACTGTATGGCCAGACATTAGAGGAAAATCAGGTGACAGTAGTGTCTCCAAATCCAAGAGGAGAAAATGTTTCAAACCACTGATCAACTGGGTCAAGCAAACAGTGTCATTGGATCAGTGTTCCCAACCATAGATGTGGTGTTCCAGCAAACTCACACTCTTACAAATGGTCATTGCATTTGTTTAATTTGTTCTTTTGTAAATGCCCAAATATATAGATATTGAATAAACAGGTTGACTAAACTGGATTTGAATACTTACAAGCATAACATGGTGGTACAAGCTTGGCCTCTTGTTATATACCCTGACTTTAGCACTACCTCTTTTATAAGCAGATGGTATGATTTCAGACGAGTTGTCATACCTTTGATTTTCTTAATACATTAAATGGAATAATAATAGTACTTTTTTCGCAAAGTTGCTCTAAGTATTAAATGAGAAAATATATTTTAAAAACTTAGTACCACTAAGTAAAAACTCAGTTACTATTATTCTATGACCTATGTCTCCTTACTTGTTTTTTTTAATATTTATTTTTAGTTATAGGTGAACACAATGTCTTTATTTCATTTTATGTGGTGCTGAGGGTTGAACCCAGTGCCCCACACATGTTAGGCTCTACCTCTGAGCCACAACCGCAGCCTGTCTCCTTACTTGTTAAATGGGCATAACAAATAATTCCAAACTCATTGAGTTATGGTGAAAAATCAAGTAGATTATCCATGTAAAGTTCACTGTGCATGGTAAACTCTCCATATATGTTGGCTGAATTTTTTCAAGATATGTTTACCAGGTGGTATTGGAATTAAATTATCCAGTCACTCAGTTTATCCTTCAGTTGAACACTGCTCATAGTTATGGGGATGTAAGGATTATACAGCCCTAAATTATTGTATTCCACATCATATGTTGTTTAATTTATACTCATAACATGCTGTTGGTCGATGACAGGAGCATTGATGTGCAGATATTTTCACTGGATCTTTAAAATGCATTCATCTGATCAAAATTCTCATACACCACATCAAGATGTCTCTAGTGTTTTGAAAACCAATGTTAAAAAGAGAATATTCAGTGATGATTACATTCAATTTGATTTTCATTTTGGGAAAATAAACACTATCCTCACAAGCAATGTGTTTTTGTATGTGAAGAAGTACTTGCAAATCAAAATACACACACCATCTCCTTTACCTCATCTTTTGGAAACAAATTAAGAAATAAATAAACATAAAGTATCAGATGAAATAATTCCACTTAATAGGTCTGAAAAGCAAGGTTTAATTTCATTATTTAATTTCAATCTGAAATCAAATGTTAAAAAACATGTGCCAGTTATTAAATGGAATGTTGTAAAACTTGTCTGAATGGATTATGAATATTACTGAAGGTTACAATAAATTACTTTTATATTCTAGTTTATCATACTCTATTAATCACAGATAAAATATTTTCACCTGAATTCACTTTTTATTTTCATAGTAAAAAATTACTACATATTTTGAAAAACCCTAAGTCAACTTTTAAAATTTTAGATGACTATAGAATGAGTTTGTAGGAAAAAGGCTGGGAACAACTCAATTTTATAAAACAAAACAAAAAAAAAAACAAAGAATCAGAATTCATGTAATTAGACCTAGACTGTTAATTCTTGAAAAATTTAGAACATAAGCCTTTAAGTTTGAGTATAAGTTTTAAGTATGGTAATCACTATTAGCACTCTCCTCTAGCCCTGTATTTATCTCCAGGAGAACATCCTTTTGGGAGAGTCTTAAGTTTGTTCTGAAATATGCCTGCAACATGCAATAATCACACCCCCCTAAGGTTCATAATTTACCCTACAATAAAGGGTCTTAAAGTCTCATTCATGGTCCACATAGCGAGTTAGCCCCCTGCCACCTTCCCCTCTATCATCCCAACATTGTGCTGTTCTCTTTTTGGGGCAAACACATTCAATTGTGTGTTTCAAACTTTTTTGATATATTTTGTTGTAATCTATCTGTATGGATTTTACAGAATTAGTATATTCAGTGGAATATGCATTTCAACTCTAACTCCAAGCCTAGGCACTTATACTAATGTGCAGATATTAGAAATATCTACTTAACTTACTGAACTTTTCACAACCTCAGATATTTGACTTATAAAATAAACTTATTTTCCAATGGAGATGAGAATAAAGAACTTAGTCACAGGGGATGAATGAATAGACAAAACAAGAAGGAGATCTCACATGCTCTGATGATGACAATACACCATGAGCCAAGACATGCTTAACTCAGCCCTCTGTCCCTGAACTGTAGGTCTGTCTGCTCATCCTTCTACCTTTGCTGGTTATATGAACAGCCTATCAGGAATCCCACACAGGAAGGGCCCAACATCTGGAGATTCCTTCCCTTTCCCCAACTCTACCTTGCTACTCATAACAACATATCACCTCCATGTCTGTGCACAACACCATGATAGGGAACAAGGATCTACTCTCACCAATGAATTGAGAAATAGAAGTAAAATAAACTAGATATATGGTTAGTTATTCCCAATGTTGTCATGGGAATGATTCCCACTCCATCAGTTGGCAGTATCTCTGGAAGTGTTCCTTCCCAGTGAAGCAAAGAGGAAAGAATGTTTCAATGAAACAACATATCTCTGCTCTTCCTTTTGAAAATCAGCTCCCAAAAGAGAAACGTTAAACAAAACATCCCCACCCCTTCATACACATGCCAAACTCTCCAAGTTCTACACACACTCCATTTTAGTAATGCAATTGGATATTACATGACTTCGTCTAATATGTTTTCCATAAGTTGGAAAAGAGAAAAAGTCAAGTGGATAGAATTTATAGGAACTTCACCAAAGGAAAGCCTCACAAATCCATTGAAAATCTCTTCTGGACTTTCCTCTATAGGAGGCAGCATTGATTACAGAGTGTATAATATTTCTTATATGATAAACCTGTTTCTTGAAAGACTATTAGTATGATGAGATCCTCTGAGAATTCTCCTTAAAGTAGAAGCCAAAATTGAGCTTTTCATTTTTAATGGAAAGAAGTACATATATGTTGATTGATTTTTAAGGGGCCCTACTATATTGGACCATGGATGACTATTTCTTTGGAAATCCAAGTTAAATGTGAAAGGTCCAGCAGAAGTTAATAAAGGACACAGGTCAAACAGACCACAGTTCCCCTAGTTACTCAAGTTCAAAACTTTGACATTCCATTTAACTTCCCTTCCTATTCTTTCGTAGCCCTGACTTGACAATTTTTATTTTTAATATTTTTCATGCCAATCCTTTCAATGACACACACTAACACAAACAGTCTGCTGAGTGTTTAATTATGTCCCCCAATTCCTATGATGAAGTCCTAACCCTCAATGTTAAATGAGGCCCTGGGTAGGACCCTGTTCTGGTAAGATTAGTGTTGCTACAAGAGGAGACCCTGGAGAGTCCCCTCTTATTCCATTCCACACATTTTCACACTGAGAAAAGACCATCTGAAAACTCAATGTGAAGACAGCTAACCTCAAACTAGGAAAAGAGAGCCCTCACCAGAAGCAGAATGCTGCAAAATTTGATCTTGGACTTCCCAGCCTCCAGAACTTCAAGAAAATAAATTTCCATTGTTTGAGCCACCCAGTCTATGTTATCTGTAATGGAAGTCTGAGCTGTCTAAGATAAGCCCAATGGCAATGTTTCAGAACCACTGCTATAATGTTTTATGACAAATTTCAACAAATCCTCAAAAAAAGCCCTGTGAGTAAAGTTTTATTGCTGATGAAGACTTTAATGTTGTAAGGGGTGAAATTATTCCCTCTAAACACTCAGAGATAAAGATGACAAAACCAGAACTTAAGCCTTATCCTGTTTCAAAGTCATATTCCCTCCATGCTGCTTTGGACATTATCTCCCTAAGCCAAGCCCTTCCTTGAGTGACTGACTGGGTTTACAGGTCTTCCTCACAGATATCTATCACTCTTGTTAACTTTTATTAATTTTGTCTTCTTGCCAAGTGCTGAAAAATCATTTTTCTCACTTTACTTCCATTGCTTTAGTTTATTTAATGCACTGCAAAGGGTTTCTAGACAAGGCCTGAATCCTCAACCTGTCTTTTAATGTATGTCCCAAATCACAGCCCCTTAATTCAAATGTATCCCCATTTTCCAATTCACCTCACAGCACCAAATGTATCCCACATTCTTGTCTTCCTGATTTTATTTACCATATATCCTTTCCTGGAAAATATTTTTCTCCCATCTATTCTACAGAAATTCTACTCATAATTTGAGGCCAAATTCAATTCAACCAACTGAATAAAGCTTTCTTTATGTCAATCTATAGTAATCCTAAACTTAGAACTCTTCCAGACATTTTTTGAAATTTAGTTTTTATTATCAGTTGTGTATTTTCCCTTTTTGTCTTATATTTAGAAAGTTTTTTTCCCCAAATGAATAAATTAAATAATCAATTAAAAGGAAAAACATAGAAAGATTCATTAACTGTGTATACAAATCTCCAACCAGCCAACCAGTAAACCTACCACTCAATCAATAGTTACTAAACACTTACTATGATTTAGGCTTTGCAAAACAGGAATGTCACTGAATAAAAATATATTCTTTCTCTTGGGTATATTTTATAGCTAAGTCCAATCCTCCAAAGACAGTCAAAATGGCAGAATAATTCAATGAATACATAGTGTTATTGCTGCTATGTTCTTCAAAGAAAGCTAAACATTTTTGAAGACAATATCACTTTTTTTTCCACCAATAATGCCAAGAAGAGGTCATGATTATGGTAGTTACTTAAAGCACTGGAGGACAGCACGGTATGGCTGAAACCATGCGGACAACAGACAGAACTGAATTGAAATGTTATTTCCATCCCTTTCCTCATTTTGTTCCCTTAGGACATTACTTAACTTTTATAAACCATCTTTTTTTCTATTTAAAATTTTCATCATAGAGTTTGGTTCATAGTAAATGCTTAAAGAAATGTATTCACATCTCCCAATTGCTGTCTGTATTCATTGGAAATCATTAGTAGACCTTGTTATTCCTTCACCCTTACTCTTCCAATGTCCACTGCTACCTCAACTTTTCTCTGCTTCAAAGATGAGAAACATGTGTAACTGGTTTAAAATCACAGCAAATTCTTAGCCGGGCTTTGAGTGAAGCAAAGAGGAAACAAAGAAACAAAAAACTTGGAGGAGATGTTTTAGAATGAAGGTATTAGTGAACAGAAATATTGCATACCAATCACTTTTCATCCTATTCATCACCGCTTACAGGAAGAGATATATCTGTTGAACTTAAAAAGAAAAATGAGACAGCCTATCCTATAGATGCATTTTAATAATTTGGAAAATATATAATTAGACAAAACATCAGGTATCAATGGATATCTTGGGGTGGCACACTTGATTAGAGAATCTATCATTTCACTGAGTATCCGTTAAGCCTATTTTAGGAGTCTTTTGGATCAGGGGATAGAACAGATCATTATAAAACTGAAAATAAAATCCCATTAGTTTTTTAAAATAATGCCTGAATGACTGGGGACCAATGTTGTTCTATTATTTCCAATGGGAGGTTAATTTGAGCTGATACTTAAGGCTCTGCTCAGCATTATGTTTGGAAGAGTGCAATTTAATTGCTGTGAGGCAGCATAGATTTGTGAAAATAAATCATGTCAAACACATTTGATTACTTTTTAAAATTATATTGCTATTGGCCTAGCTATAAGAGGAAACAAGTAGATTTAATACAAGTGGAGTTTTAAAAGTTGTCTGACAATATTGATTATCTGTGTTAAGCATATGGGTAGGTTTTAGGTAGGTTCATGAGTGAAGAGTCAAGTGGTAATAGACAATGGGTGCCGGGGTTGGAAATGTAGAAAGAAATGTAGCAATCCTTTGGAATGGTTGGAAAAATGCAAAATGCAAGGAATGGAAGACTCTAGTGCCAGACAGATTTAAGGTCAAATATTAGCACAGCCAATTACCAACTTTGTGACAAATCACAACCTTTCCAAACCTCAATTTTCTCATCTATAAAACAAGGTTTTATAAGATTTTCTTTTCTAGGGTTGCTAAGAAGAGTGAAAATGGAGGATTTTTCTTTGAAGAGTATAGCTTGGGGCCCAACCTACAGAAGTTTTACATGTGATGGCTCCCACTAATTTACAGAGACCTTACTACAAAGTGACTCTCCCTCATCACACAGGACTCTAGGAAACTTGAGGGAAGGGAATGCTCCAGTGTCCTCTCAAGACTCTGGCGATACTGAGGTCCAAACTCTGCTGTGTCCTCTTGCCCTTGGTATCTTACCTGTTTCTAGGGTTGCTGTCTCCGTAAATGCCTGTTAAAGAGTTCATCACTGAAAACTCAGCTTAATTCTTTGGAAACATGAATCTTGAGAAACTTTAAACTCTTTGCAAAGATCCTAAGATAAAAATGCCAATGACATCAATGAAAAACTTTTAGGAAATGACTTCTGCAGTACTCTGTTCTCTAGTGAGGTAAAGATATTATGGGCATCCACCTCATCACCCTCTTCTGTTTTAATTCTGTGCATAGTTCTAGCACTATGGTATATATTTTTCTTGTTTACTTAATGTGTGTTCTTGTTTATTTACTACCTTTCATAAGGATGTAGGTACAGCCTATGAACATAAATGCCATCCCCCCCATTTTGTTTATTGGTGTATTCTAAGAGTTGTTTTCTCTTGGAGTTACTGGTCCAGGTACAATTGCCAGCTCATTGTAGAAATCCAGATATACATTTATTGAATGAATTAATAGCTGATGACATAAAATAAAAGTCAACAAATGGTAGCTCACTTGTCCAGTGCAGCTTGTAATGGGTTTTGAATACCTTAAAAATACAGCCACATTCATTTATTTCCTATTTCCTATGTTTGCTTTTCTGTTGTAGTGACAGAGTATGTGTCCCTGTGACCCATAAGTCTAAATATTTACTATCTGGCATTTAGAGAAAATTATTGCCTGCCCCTGGTTTAGAAAATGGGTAGCAAAAATGTCACATCATCATCATCATCATCAACCTCAGAGCAGTTATCACAAATGTCCTCTATGGAACAGATATATTAGGTACTTCTATTTGCTCTCTTAACAGTCTTTGCAAGATGGGTCTTATTTCTGCTGCCTTGCACATGAGAAAACTGACACCCAGAGAAGTCACATCTATAAAGACATAGAGCTGAGTGGTATCTTAGCTCAAATTCACCCCTATCCTCCACCCGCAACCTGTCTGACTCTAAAGCTTTTGATCTTTATACCAATCTAAGCTACTAACATTTTTACCACAGGCATTTTAAGTGAGGCTCAGAAAGTCATTTAAATTGTCAGTGTTTCCATTTCCTTGTCTTTTATGGATCTAGGGTATGAATAATTTCAAAGAAATACAAAATAAAACAAAATTTAAAAAGCAAAAATAAAAAAATACCCCAGCCTAGTTTTGTAAATTTGGTTACCATGAATTGTCACTCTTTATTATATTTCTTTGTTTGTTTTTAATGAAAGGGATTACAGAGGCAATATGTACTCTTTTCTTTTTCACACTTACTGATGGCATTAAAATAGAGAAAGTGTTAGGAAACCCATATAGAAGCATTTCACAGGAGAAATTTGGAAAGATTAGGCGATTGGGCATCAAAGTGGAATGTGAAATTTAATGTGGATAATTGATACGCTTCGGTAGAAATAATGCCCAGGCTAAGTACAATTTAAACGGTGCTTAATTAGTTAATATGGTAGAGAAAGAAGATCTGTGTGTACTTCAGAAATGAACATTTATATTTTGGGTTCAGTGTGCTGCAGTGACGGGAAAAGCTAAAATACTGTGAGATTGTGTTCAGAGGCCTGTGCTGTCAGTCCTGGGATATGTGCCTTTTGTAAGGCACTGATTAGAACACACTAGGGCATCTGGTCCAATTCTGGACTCATTAGGTAACAAAAAAGACAGGAAGTCTGTTTCCAGGAACTAGAAATGACTGCCAACAGTTTGAAGACTGTTCAGTTAGTGAAGAGAACATTAAAAGACAGACCTGAAGCCGAGCCTCCTGAACAAAAGCTTTACAGACCCACTGGGATGGGGCTCCTGCCTTCTTTAGCTTCACTCCACGGTGCCCCCTTCCCTGCTGCCCTCCTGGGAGGCAGCCCTCTGCCCATCAGATAGGCTCAGCCATGTTTGCATGACCAGAATACCTGCCCTCCTATGCAACGATGGTGTGTATTACAGCCCAACATACAGAAGGTACTATTATATTCGTGTGTCTGTTTTGCTGCTGAAAAACAAACTTATTGGCGTTTGGGGTCTCTGTCTTATTTACATAAACATTACTGGGCCCTATACTTCCCTTCCTGCAGAAAAGAATCTTCTTTCTACCCTTTTGCTTTCTCCTTTTCTTTCTCTGAAGGAGGAAGGGAGGCTAAGTATAGCTACAACATTAATTATGAAAGAGATCAGGGAAGGACAAAGATAGAAAAATCAGGCAGCATGTTTATAGAAGACTTTTTCCTGGGGAAAGAACATTAGGAATGGAGTAGAGGAGAACATTGAAATTAGAGGACAGGGTCTGTTACAAAGCATTGGGGTGGATTGAAAATGGGGCCTCATTTCTAAAGTATAGAAATACATATTTAAGTTGACTTTTAATAAGTCATGGCTATTGAAGTGTGTGTTTTTATTTTTTAAATACAATGTACTCTTGCTTTGGACTGCATGGGCTTTGAAATTATAACATTAGAGTTACAACATTAGTATTAGATTGATATGCATGGTGCCCTGGGAGAGAGCTAGACACATTATAAAGATTAAAGTAATTTTTGAATAAATTAGTGAACAAGAAAGAAGAACAGGGTGATGCAAACTAGAGAGTGATCTGATAGGAGGCTGGACTATGGTCCAACAATCTTCCAAGTATTTCAGGATGCATAATAAATTCTTTGCATGATCTTTAAAGTGTTTCCTTCAGGGCACATAACTCACCAGGAGATCGTTGGGCTCCTTTAGGTCTGTGGTAAAGAGAGAGGAGCTAAAGTGCATGGGACAGGGAGTGTAGTTTTCTTCTTTTTCTCCTTCCTTCCTCTCCCTCCTCACTTCCTCTTTCCTTTCTTTCACCAAGGAGCAATTAAAAGAAATCCACTAGGATTAAATTAATCACAGAAGAGTTATAAAGTAGACATAGATAAGTGGAGAGGGTCCTAATTAATCAGCACTGACCCACATTTAGCATGGACTTGGTAGAGGGAAGTGAGACAATGTGTAGTATGTGTCCTTCCTTGAATTCACACATGAAAACCAGAGGCATGGGCAGCAGAAAAGAGGGATCACTGTGTTTATAGACAGTTGAAATTTTACTCTAGTCAACAAATTTACATTAAACACCAGCTTTGAGGCACAAGTGTGATAAATGTGATTGCTATGTCCACTTCCTCCGAGGAACATAAAGGGTTGGAGAGTAAGGGTGTATAGAAACACAGAATTAGTTATGAGGCAACCAGAAATACAACTCAGGTTCTAGAGGAGGCTAAAGTCACATTTCATTGCTGACAGGGATCAAGTAACTCAAGGCCTATGTGATACTGGAAACAGAACTAGAAAGTCAAGCATAGTTGGGTGTCTGTGGGCTGAGATGAGACAGAGAGCTGCATAAGTCAAAGACAGGGATGGGAATCACGGTACAGTTTCAGCAGATAACAAAGGTAAATTATCTGTGGAATTAAAGCAGTTTAAACTTTGGAAAACTTGGGTTAAATGTTGCCTTATCAAAGCCCTATAGACAAACAGGAGCCTAAATGGAGTGAGACATGAGCGGAGAGATAGGGTCTTTAAGAAACTAAGATTTGGTTGTTTAAATAGCATAGCTCACAGACCCTGAATGTCCAGTGTAACCTTGCAGATCAGGCATGGGTTAACAAAGGCCTCTGCTATGGAACAAGGTCATGACCTTTTCAATAGCAGTCTGAAAGTCAATATAACTTACAAAAAGAGAAAACCTCTTATTGATGTCTCTACGCTTTAGTGCCTTTCCAGACTACTGAGATATAAACAGATTCTCTCTAAGGAGAGATAGGCAGGAACTTTTGCATGAGGGACCCCTGCTCAGTCTCCTTCCTATTTGGGAGCTTCCTTGTCTGATATATCCCAGCAGGTGTGCAATCAGTCTGCAATCCAAGTATTTTAAGCAGTGTGCTCACCACTTTAAACTTTTGGATTATTGAAATTTAGGGTCATCACTCAAATAAAGTTAAGTAGTTTAATGATCTTCCCAATGGCCTTGCCTCCCACATCCCACCATGAGTCTCTACACTCCCCAGAAATTCAGCTAGGGAACTTAAACTGCTTTTAGGAAGAGGAGATGGAGGAAATTGACCTGATCAAGCAATTTGACTGATTTAAGACTGCAAAGATGAATTCTGAGAATGGTATTGTCCTACCAGTTCTGAAGCCAGAGAATGGGGAGTAGGGGGATAATCCAAATCCTGCACAGTGAATTAGTGGCAGGGACCTGTGCACCTGTTATTGTTGCTGCTCACTATTGCTCTAATGGCAATTATCCTTATCGCCCACACACAACAGAGAAGCCACAAAGAAAACTGCTCTCATATGCTACCCTTGGGTATTGCTGCTCACATGTCTCTCACAGCTCCGATCTATGGGCTTCTTGGGCAAGAGGATAAACTAGAGTGTTCAATACTGAAATGTGGCAATTCACAGCTCTTTGGTTTATGATCAAGCTGATATCAGTTTCTTGGTGATTTATACTTACTTTATCTTTCTTTGGTCCTTAGCAAACACAGGATAGTTGTTGGCTGACATGCAGCTCATAATTAGGAATGAAAATTGTATGAATCTTATTCTCTAAAGTCTTGTGGGAGAGAAGACAGCTTGGTGGATCTGTTGTTTCATTTGTAAGGTGGTGTTAGGAAGTATAAATCTCTGTAAAAATTTAAGAGAACAGAAAGGAAGAGGAAAGTAAAACCAGAAAAAAAAAGAATAATTGATAAGTTTTAAATGATTAGTTGTGGTTCTTCAAGTAGAAATCTGTTATTTTTCCCTATTGCATTCTAGTTTCTGTGTCTAGTTAACCTGTTCATAGTAATAAAAATCTATATGTAGAAGCATCTCCTACTTAAAATACATTTTAAGAGTACTTTTTATATTTCCCTGAGTTTTCTGAAATACATTGCATTAAAGATTGCTTCCAATTTTTATGTCCTCATGCACTTTGATAATGAAATCTGCTCCCTCTGTCTTATGGTGTCAGTGGTAGCAAGAGTGGTGTATCCTCTCTACAGATCTTCCATTTCTGGGGCATCCCTGTCATTTCTAGCCCAGGTGTCTCTCAAGAACACTGAAGTGCCAGTATTATAAGGGGTGCCAAACACTGAACCAAACCTTTTTAGGTTCACATTGCTGCATAAAGGAACTGAAGTACAGTGGGGTCCCCTGGAGGGTTTCATTTCATGATGTGCAGATTAACATCTCTCCCAGGTCTGGATATGGTACATGTCAATGTCACCTTCATTTCATGTGACATTCTGCCTACTCTAAATTATAGCTGAGCTGAATATATCATTAAAATTTACTGTTTATACTTTATATAGCTCAGAATATCCCTGAGAAATATTAAAGATAAATAAACAACTGACCAAGACTTAGGAAAGAGAAAGTGGAGAAGAAAGGTGGCAGTGAAAAACAGCCTATGGATGTCTCTAACATGTTCAGCTTTTAGATTTAATGGGAAGGACTCCCAGACCTGAACAATCAACACATTTGATTCAGGAGCCCACAACTTGGATTTTAACCATACCAAAGCAATCATTGCTAAGATTTGGAACAACCTTTTTTTTTTAAGTCTAAAATTGTTAAATTTTAGATAAAGCACTAGAACTCCAAGGTTAAAGTGGGGATCTAAATTCCTTGATTAAGTTAAAATCCCAGAGTCTAAGTTTGATTCCAGGGCCTGGGTTAGATCAGAGTGCTTCCATTTATTAAGTATTTGATTTGGGACAAGTTGTTTTTAGCACTGTATTCAGCAGAGATTTTTGCATTGTTTTTACCTTGTAAAAGGAGAGATTATAATATAACATAACCTGACTTTTGTGACTCTTTGCCTATGGAATACTTAAGGAAATTTCCTGACATAAGGTAAGTGTGCAAATATTAATTATTAGTATTAAGGCAAAATAAAAAAAATGCCAAAATGACAAAATGATTCAGAAGGAGAAATTGAAAAAAATGCAAGTGAAGTTTTGGAAGGTGTTGCAAAGGAAAGTTAGGTGAAATGTGATAAGAACTGGAAAACATGGCTAGGAGTGAACATCACATTTTTTTTTTTTGGTACCAGGGATTGAACTCAGAGGCACTCAACCACTGAACCATATCCCCAGCCCTATTTTGTATTTTATTTAGAGACAGGGTCTCACTGAATTGCTTAGCACCTGCTGTTGCTGAGACTGGCTTCAAACTTGCATTTCTTGTGTCTCAGCCTCCCTCCCGAGCCACTGGGATTACAGGTATGCACCACCACACCTGTAGGAAAACACTTCTTGTGTATATTAGTTTCTATCTCGTGACCTCCATTTCTGCCAAAAAAAAATTATACATCGGGGTCAAAAATTATGGGTTCACGTGATCAGCATGAAAATCAATAATTTCTTTTGCTTAACCTCTTAAACCCAAGACACTATCTAATGGATTTGTATGCTAAGCAATAAAGTTCCACATAATCCCACAAAGAAGGACTCCAAACAACGTTGCTATAGTTCTGTGGGTCATTGTGAACATAATGAGCCCACTTAGTTCCTTTGTAACAATTCTTATTGAAACCCTTCTTTTGAGGTTCTCAGCTTGTTTTTTGTAGATGTTTCCCAGAACCTCCCCATTTCACTGATTGGCTTTTTGACACAAAGAGCAAAAATCACCTCAGCCAAGTTGGAAAATGAAGAGTTGGATTTTGGGTAAGAGGTTCTTTAGTTCCTCTATCAATTCCTACTTCAGAGATCTTTTTTCTCTTACTATTACCATACCCCAGAGAAAGGGTATTCAGCATAACAGCTAGCTTTCAGACAGTGTCTCTGGAATAATTAAAAACCTAACTCATTATAGGAATAGGAGAAGCAGTATTGAATTTTCTGCATGTGAACAAAGCAACCAGGGATCTTATTATGGAAGTCAGGCTGATGCTTGATCCACTGGAAAACCATCTTGTGATAAGGAAGAGGCAGATGGTTCAGCTCAACAAAGGGACAGTTAGAACAAACCTCTCAAATCACAGGGTGATGGAAGAATCAGATGAGAGTTTGGCTAGTTAGAATTGTGAATGGAAAACAAGGTTTGAAAAATCTGAGGTACTGTTAATGGTCAGAGAAGGGGTGTAGAGCCCTGTAACTGCAGGAGGCCAGAAAAACAGGAGCTATTTATTTTTATTTTTTGTAAATTGTATTTCGTAAATATGTCTTTGAACAGGAAAATAAATGAACAAGAGAACAATTGTGATCTCACCAAAATATTACTTTTGTTTTGTCTCATCCCCCACTCTCTAAATCTAAGCATTGCTGCATAAAGAAAACTCAAATCCCTGCATCTCATACTCCTAAAAAACTTGGCCTCTAGGCTGACTGCCTAATGAAATAAATAGTCCATGCCCCATACCCCTTTCCCTGCACCAATAGTTTTTCTTTTCTCTCCAAAGAGAATAGCAACAACAACAAAAGTTCATGGGAATGACTTTCTGGGAAACATAACATCAATATTTAGTAAGTAATGGAACAAATATAGTGAGAAAAAACCTGTAAGCATTTGAGAATACAGGAATAATGATCAGCAAGGAAAATTGCATGTCTGTAAGAGGGAGATCATGTTCCACTTGCTTGATAACTTTTTCTTCCCCCAATCAAATTTCAACAACAATGCCTGGGAAATTCAGCTGCAGCTAGAGAGAAAATAACTCTATATAGTTTTGAGGTCTACTTAGCTACAGGTCTCTGATGCATGACAAGCACTTTACATAGAGTAAGTTGATTAACACCAGTTATGCACAGGCATGAGGGCTAAAGATAAAGCTGAAAGACAGTTGCAGTCTTAACCACAACAATATCAAAGCATCCTGGCAGTGATGGTTGAAATTCATCAGGGATAAAGCCTTCTCTGCATTATTTTCTATGTCCATGGAGTATAGTAAATTTCTCAGTGAAACCAGACTCCATTCTGAAACTTTTCACTGGGATCACTGGAGTTCATTCATTGACTCATTCCTCCTACCTCTTCTCTCTTTCTTCCTCTTTCATCTTTATTTTCTTCCTCCCTCTTATTCTCCATTCATTCTTTTTAATCTTCAATGATGCTAGTAAGACATCAGAAAAGCATAAAATGTTGAACTTAGCCAACTGTTTTTTAGTATGGTGTTAATCAGCTTTCTGCTACTATAACACATGTTTGAAATACTTTAAAAAAGAAAGGTTTATTTTGTCTTACAGGTTTGAATGTTTTAATCCCTGAGTAAATAGTCCTGTTGCTTTGAGCATGTGGGAGCACAGCCTACCATGGTGAGAGTGGGTAGTAGAGGAAGAATCTCACCTAGTGGTCTGGTGTAAAGGAGAGGAGGAGACAGGGTCTCTTGTCCTCAATGACCTATGACTTCCCAATGGGCCCCAGTTCTTAAAGGTTACCTCCTGATAACTGGAGATCAAGCCTTGAATACATGGACTTTGGGGACATTCTAAAGCCAAACTATAATGAGTATCAACACTAAAATGTATAACTTGTGTGAACTTGAGTGAGGTAATTAGTCTTTTGTTTCTTGATTGGTTGGAAATACTAATGCCCATTCAGCAAGGTGTGAAGTTTAGGACAGTGAGTGTCAAATGTGTGGCACATGCTTGTGCTCTTTGTTTCCATGCCACCACTTTTCAGCTCTCTGAATACTGAAGAGCAAATAATTTTGCCAATTTATTCACTAGATTTCTCATCTAACTTCTAAATGTTGGGTGGCTTCAGGGCCCGATCCAGAGCCCCAGTTTCTGTTTATCTATCGTGTATCCTGACAATACTATATTAGGCTTAAATAGCAAATAAATACACAGATTCCTGTCAAATCACTATCTCCAGTCTTGACGTCTCCCAGAGCCCCATACTTACCTGTCCAGTTGCCTCTGTGACCATTTCTTTTGGATAACTCTAATTCAACTTGACCTTTATGGTCCATCTCCCAATCTTGTACTTATTCCCTCTTTGAATTTTCATCTAGATAAATAACACTACTAGCTAACAAATTATCAAGCTGAATACCTGTAGATAATTTTTTACTTCTTCACTTTCATTATATTCCATTTCTATTATTTATATCTTAAATAATCCATTTATATTTGTGAATCAGCACTGTCACATATTCATTCTCTCCTCTGTAAATGATTGACTATCCATCCCTTTACAAAGAACATATGGGGCTAAAAACAGGAGTTGTCTTCCCTGGGCAAGGGGCCACTTTCAGTACGTGGCCATGTGTGTAAAATACGAATAGTTTCTAAACTGTGTTCTTTTGCTCTGGCGGGGACTCAAATAGGCAATAATTATCTGTAGCACTGCTTTTCTCAGACAAGTATTAAGGACAGCAACGTGATTGAGAGCAAATTTCAGGGGTGGTTATAATGAAAAGTCCTGGAAAAATAAGCTGGGTAAGAAAGGAAATAAAGAAGTAAAAATCAGGAGGGACAATGAAAAGGTGATAGAGTCCATGAAATAGAGGTTTTAGCAGAGGTGGGAATTGCTAGGGTCAAGGTTCAAGATACAAGATGCTAGAAAGAAAAGACGTGCTTGAAAAGGAGCTTATGGAGTGATGAGATGATTAGGAATAATTAAAAAAAAAAAGTTCCTGGGTATGACCATGTTCCTGAATGGCTAAAATGGATGAGAGAGGTTCAGTCCATGGTCAGTTGACTCCATTGCTCTGGGCCCAAGATGAAGCAGAACATCATAACAGAAGGCTGTGCTGGAGGAGAGAGAGAACTTAAGGGGTCAGGAACAAAATTGACTCCCCAAAGGCATTTCCCCAGTGATCTACTTCCTCCAATCATAGTCCAACTGCCTGTAGTTACTGTACAGTAATCCATTCAAATTATTAATTCATCAAATGTATTAGACTACTGATTAGGTTACAGATCTCATAAAAGTCATTTCACCTCTGAACAATC
Organism: Marmota monax; assembly: GCF_021218885.2. NCBI lineage: Eukaryota > Metazoa > Chordata > Mammalia > Rodentia > Sciuridae > Marmota > Marmota monax. The sequence continues at coordinate 25,091,996 of NW_026692254.1, forward strand.
TTGAATTGACTAACATAAACTTTTGTGTGTACACATCAAATCCCGACCCCAACAGAGGAAGAGCAGCCACAATTTGTGGTAGTATCCTAGAGAAGTTTTCTATACAGCTAAAAATCCAGTGTGGGTTGACTAAATTAATGAACGCATAACAGCTATTATTTCATTTCTTTAAAATTTCATTATGTGATAAGACAATGGATAATACAATCAATTATTTCTTTGAAGGAGTTTACAGGAGATCTTAGTTTTATATACAGTGTCCCCACATAATTACAGTACAATACGGCAAAGTCTCACAAACATGCTCTAGTTGTTACAGGAACATAGGAAATGATCAAGTAACTTTTTCATGGTGGTGTAGAGTCCTGGTATCTGCCAGAGAAAGTTGCCTAGAGAAAAAAAATGGTGGAAACATGGTTTTCTCTTTGTTCAGATATGTTCAGATATGCATTTTCACTCCCTGTGCCTTGCTTGGCACAGTTAAGAATGCACTTGCGATACAGAAACTTTTGAATTTGAGGTAATTCTGTTTGTCCATTTTGGGTTTTGTTTGTGAATATATATAAAACTCATTGCCTAATCCAGAGTCTCAAAGTGTTTCCACTATGTGTTCTTCTAGTAGGTTTGTAGCTCCAGGTCTTCTATTTAGGTCTTTGATCCATTTTGAGTGGATTCTTTGTATAGGGAACTACTGAGGAAACTGTAGGGAGGTTCTTTTAAAAAACTAAAATTAGAATGATCATATGATTCAGCTATCCTACCTCTGAGTATATGCTGTGATTTGGTTCTGGAATGTCCCTAAAGGGTTCACAGATTCAGGGCTTGATTTCCAGTGCAGCAGTATTCAGAGGTGGGGCCCTTGGGGAGGTGATTGGATAAAGGGCTCTGACATCATGAATGGAATTGATTTGTGGGGAGGAATATTATTACAAAAATTTTCACTCTTTGATTTCTGGCCATCATGAGCTAAGCAGCTTTTCTCCAACTGGCACTTCCCCATGAACTACTGCCTTGATGCAGCCTACAAGCAATATGGCCAAGCAACTACGGACAGCAACCTCTAAAATGATGAACCAAAATAAAAATTTTCTCTCTTTAATATGTTATTCTCAGGTATTTGTTACAGTGACAGAAAGTTGACTAACATAGCACTAGCTAAGATGTGGACTCAAACTAATTGTCTATTAAGATTTAGAGGATGAAGAAAATATGACATATATACAAAATTGAATACTATTGAGACATAAAAATACTATTGAGACATAAAGAAGAGTAAAATCCTGTCATTGCAGCAAAATGCATGAAACTGAAGGACACATTCAATGAAATCAGCCACACATGGAAAGGTGAAAACTACATGTTTTCTCCCATATGTGGAAGCTAAAAAGTTGATCTCTATGTTGAGGAGTGGTTACTAGAGGTTGATAAGGGAGAAGAGGGGTGGATAAAGGAAGATTGGATTTCATCAGTGCATCCTGTGTTTATGTGTGTGGAAATATCATGCTGAATCCAATTAATATGTAACATACATGCTAATAAAAAGTAAAATATTAAAGAGAATGATTGCACTTGGATGAAAAGGATATTAGCACATAGAACGCATTATGAAGTCCTTATGGATTGTGTTAAGTCAAAGAGAAAGTAAAGAAAATGTGGAGCAGGATTTGGGAAATAGGGACACTGATAATAATGACACTAAACCCAAAGGTACAAAACTGTTGAAACAGTGGCCAAAAGGGAATGTGATTGCATCATCCAAATGTTTACCAGGTGAAAAGAGAAGGTGTGAGACATCCTGACACACTCAGAGACCTTACACACCACAGAGCTGACACTGAAATTAAGACCTAGGAACATTCTCATGGCCCTGGGACAACTCTGTGTGAATTTGGAAGTGTCAGTAGAGGTGTCAAGCAATAACACATGAGTTGGCGAAGATGATTTTGTTCTAAAGGAGGTGCTTGAGAATGAGATGCTGTCATCACCGTCATCATTATTTTAATTTCAGTTTAGTTCCCATGCCTTGCAGCCCTAACAATAGAAAAACAATTAATGAGGAGGGTCCTTACTGGACTAAAAATTTAAAAAGCTATGAAGATAGTACTTCCCCAGGATCTTGTTTTCTTTCCAGTTGTAAAGAAGCTAATTGTTTTCAGATTCATGATCTCTTCAAATGGAAATGTAAAGAAAGGTCATCAGAGGTGAGTGCTGTTGAAACTGCAAAAGTAAAATAAAATTTGACTAATAAGACTGTGATATTTTCCCTGGAGCATGAGCTTTATTCTGTTTTCCCAACTTAAGGACATGAGAAATCAATTTATAGACTCTGAGAATCATTGAATGTTAAGCTATGAGGCCCCACAGATCAAGTCTATCCCCTTGTTTTATAGATGAAAGGATTGAAGTCTGGAAAGATTCAGTGACTTGCCGAAAATTATTCATTGAGTTGACTGATGAACATCAGAACAGGTGCACTTGGGATGAGAATACCTCTATGTAGGTTTAGCTCCTATATGAAATTATTCTGCACTCTTGAGCAATAGGCAAGTTTTAAGTTTTTAGTTTCCTGAATGAAAATGAAATATAGACCAATTTTGTTTAGACCTTACTTCAAACATATACACTGAAGGTATGCAGAACTGACTGTTTTCTGGTTTGCAAAGACATTATCTGAAGCTAGGTAGATATCCCTCTCTTTTCTGGGAAATCTTAATCTGGCAAAGGGGCTGATTGTTTTGAGCTGGAAAAGATGTCAACTATTTTGCATATGTGATAAAGGAGGCCCAGAGAAACAAGAGAATAAATAGTGCAGGGGGTCCTGGGGTCTTTGGCTTCTTGCTTAGTCCTTTCCATTCCATAATGTGAGATCATTTGTATATAAGCAAACTAGAGCTGAAAAAAATTAGCTTTTTCCCATTTGCATATGGAGCTCAACTTCTAAAATTATATTCTCAAAAGTCAGCATGATTCTTCTTGGCAGCTTGTCCTTAACTGCCAAAGGTTCAGGTAGGAAGGTGCATTTACAGATCCTGCTGGTCCTGTAGGTATCTACAGAGCCTCCTTTTTCACCTCTTGCCTCTTTTCAACTGCCTGTCACTCAGAGCCTGGAAAAAAATGTTTAGTTTCATTTAAAAATTTGCTATTATGCTTGTTGTACATTTGTTTGCATTGACTTCTGTTTTTTAAAAAATATTGCGTTAAGATATTACTTGATTGCTAAGGGTTCCTCCCTCCCCCTTGAATGTTTTGTGCTGGAGGTTTAGATTGTATAGAACTCTATGCTTCTCTTGACTTTCTGTAGCCTTTGATATCACTCTGTCAACATTCAAATAAAGATGGTTATATCGCACCCATTTTCCAGATGGTTCTGCCCTCTGTTTCCATTTGCATTAGGCAATGGATTTTTACAGTCATGTACATAGCTGGTATTTTAGTCAGCATTTTGTCAGTGTGACCAAAATCACTGACATGAACACCTTACAGATGGAAAAGTTTATTTTGGCTCATAGTTTCAGAAGTTCAGCACAGGGTCAGCTGACTTCATAGATCTGGGTGGATGTGAGGTAGAGCATCATGGCCCACGGGCATGGCAGAGAAAAGCAGCTCAGTTTGTGGCAGCCGGGAAGCAGAGAGAACATCAGTACAAGGAGCCAGGGATAACATAATCCCTAAGGACATGCCCCCAGTGACCTACTTCCTCCATTCACACCTTACCTGATCACAGTTAATCCATTCAAATTATTAATCTATCAAATGGGATAATTCTCTGATTAGAATACAGCCCTCATAATCTGATCATTTCATCTCTGAATATTTCTGCACTGTCTCACAGGTGAACTTTTAGGGGACGTTTCATACCCAAACTGTAACAGGTAATGGATTTTTATGTTTTTCTCTTATGTATCCAGATGTAGGTAATAAAAACACAATTAATATTCATTGACCTAATAAATAAAAGTGACCAAACTCTACAATTTTCAGTGTTTCTGACCTACTAACATTTTATGTAAATCCCCTCAAAATGAGTCTTTCAGTGCCCTAACCAATTTCTAGCATTTCTTGGAGAATGGAGCTTTTTCTTGGCTGGCGAAGAAAGAATGCTAAGTGGATGAAGGGAACAATGGTGATTTTCAAACAAGCTGCTCTAATGTTAGGGTTAGTTGAAGAATAGCTCAAATGTTTTTGTAACTGCTTTGTGAAATCTTTACTTTCTAATCATCCTTAAGCTCTAAGACATTTATTTTGGGCCCATGGCATTTTCTTCTCCCATCCTCCCAGACTCATTTGAGATGCGATTTGGGGTCTGCTGCGGTCAGTATTTCCACAGTTCAGTTAATAGGCTGTGATTTCTCTCACTTACTAGCCTTGGCTAGCTTTGCCCATGTTTCTAGACATAAAATTCTTCATTCATTTATCTGGCAATAGTGATAGGTACCACGAACATCTTGGTAAAGATTAAATAAGAATGTATAGAAATGAACTTTTAATGCAAACAACAACAACAACAACAAAAAGACACAAATTTAAGAGTGTATAATTACTAATTCCATACAAAAGCCAAAACTTCAAATTTTAATTATATATGAACAAATCAGGGGTCAACATTATATGTCTTAAATGATTGAATCATGTTCTTGGCCTTTCTAAACTGATATTGGGTGTTCCATTACGCATTTATTTCTTACATTGATTGACCTTGAAGAAGATTCATGTGCCTAAAAGGCACCTCTTGGGGAAAATTTCATGAGGGGCAGGCACTGTCTGACTCTTCTACTCTCTTGGCAGGTCCAGCATCCTCAGATCCTAAGGCTGGAGATTTCACTTCCATTGTTAAAAGAACAAGTACCACTAAGGATCCTCAAATCATGCTGTGATCTTTCTGCCTCTTGCATTATCAACAAAGATAAATATTCTGCTGTGGGATTTTAGCTGACAGTTCAGGTGGTTATTTGCCAAGAAGCAATGTCCCCAGCTCTGTTCTTATGAAGTTCTTTCAGATTCTGCAGGGTTAACAGGAAGGCTATCTGGTTGGTTTTCTTTCCTTCTGAAATGCTGAAGATGAGAGTCGAACTTAAGCAGGAAGCAAAAATAAAGTGAGAAAGGAGTCATCATTTTCACATCAGATATTTGCCCTCAGCCAGAACGACTTTTCAGTTGTTGGACAAGTCTTGAGCTGAGACAATCCAGAGAAGCTCAAATTTCCTTGATGCCTCTGAAATAAAGCTTGCTTATGGGTAAGGAAACAGTTTGTGAGATCAAGGATTAAGGAGTCTTGGGTTGTAGGGGGTTGTGAGGCCTTAGAAATGTTCCCCAGGACATTGAGTCAGCCATTTAATAACCTACTTCTTTTCAGCATATTCTTCCTTCTTACATTTACTCTGGTACTATTCCTCAAGGCACTGGTCTGTACTCACATGCTTTGCCTGATTATCACATGAAGATTGGGAGGAAGGTTTCCATAATGTTTCCATAATGTTCTTATTATCCCTTTTTTAGAGATGCAACTACTGAGGCACAGCAACGTTAATTCCTTGTCCAAGATATCTTGTTGTCTATAAATAGCAGAGCCACATTTTGAATGCAGGTAATGGGGTTCCAGGTCTATGCATTCATTCTAATTTCTTCAAATAAATAACATAAATATGTTGTATATTGTGTGTGTGTGTGAGTTTTTCATAAAATTCCTAGTAAGAAGTTGGTCTAATACAGTCTATTCCATCATCAGAAAATTTCCTGTGAAATGATTTTACATGTGGTTTTAACCATGTAGCTTCCACCGTCAATACCTCTTTTTCTGATCCTGGTTTTACAGCCTTCCTATTCATTCCATGAACTCTCAAATCTTCTTTCAATGCACTGCTAAGCCTGGCAGATTTGGTTTTAGTTCCTTGCACTTAAAACCATGATTGATGTGAAATGTTATGGAGATTATAAAAGGTGGTACTCTTTTGAAATCAAGTTTTTGAATACAGAGCATGTAGCAAGGAGTTCATTTTTCTGAATTTTGGAGGTATCATTGTACTTAATATACAGACTTTAAAACTAGACAGTATGGATTTGAAGGTTTAATTCCAGGCTCTGCCTGTTAGCTGTGTTATTGAGGCAAGATGTCTCTGCCAGTTTTCTTATCTTAAAGTAAGGATAATGATACCATCTATCTCATATCCTCATTTCTGAGCATTTTATGATATATTAGTTAGGGTTCTCTAGAGAACAGACCAATATATATATAATTTTGTATAATACAGACAGATAACAGGTAGATAGAAAGGTATTGTGCGAATTGGCTCACATAATTAAGGAAGCCATGGGGTCCTAAAATCTGCCATATGCAAGTTGGAGAACCAGAAAGCGAGTGTTAATGCAATGAGGCCAACACCTGAAAACTGCTGAAGAAATGGGGATAAACATGCTCCTGGGCTAAGGCTGAATGCCTAAGAATTTGGAGTATAAAAGCAGAAAATGGAGTGAGTGAGAGCAAATTTACTCTTCCTCTGCCTCTGTGTTGTATTTGGGCTCTTGACATACTACATATTGCCCACCTATCATTATGATGAGGGCAGTTTCTGCTCAGTCTATTGAATCTGGTGGTAATCTCTTCCACAAGCACTCTACAGACACATCCAGAAAACATGTTTTACTAGCTGTCCCAACATCTTTTGGCTCAGTCAAGTTGACACATAATAGTAACCACCACAGATGAGACTATTGACTCAACACTTAGAATATGACCTGGCACTTAGTAACTAACATGTACACGTTAACTACTAATATTTAAAGTCCAAGAGTTTGTTCTTTTTTGTTTTTTCATATAGCGAGCACATTGATTTTGTTTACTATATAGAAGCCATGGTCTGATCATTCTACCAGTGCTTACAAAGATATTACAGAGAACTACATCAGTCATTTTTTTAAAAAAAATGAATGAAGACTCTGAAGTGCAGAAAGTACAAAGATATTTCCCAGAATCTGACACTCAGGTTAGTATTTTTACCTGCATCCAAGTCTCTTTATCCTGCATTATACCTCAAAAAGTTCTTTGCATGGGGCATATATGTCTTGATGAATGCTCAGGCTATACTCAACCCTGGGACATAAAGAGAGATAGATTCATTTTGACCTAAGAGCATAGGTTCTTAGAGATTATGAAACTTGCTCAAGGTCACATAGGTATCTATAACTACAGTCAAATGGAAAACTAGGGTTATGTGGCTCTCTCTATATTTCTGGTCTAATGTGACCCTGAGTAGGGTATTACAATAAGAAAAATGACTAGAATGGTATTGAAATCATAATTCAAGTTGTAGGAAGAAGTATGACATGATGAGTTTTATGTACTTAATGACAGGGAGTGACAAGGACATCTTCAGTCATGAAAGATGCAGAGACTGGGATGAAGTCTGGTATAAAGAGAGGTGATAAGTGAGAAAATTTAAGTCAGTAAAGAGAGGTGTGCACCATAACTCAGATCTGCAAAACATGAACACTGAGGGTGTCACATGCTTGGTGCTATTTCTTCCATCTGCTATTTCTTCCACCCTAACTAATATATTATAAAATGCTCAGAAATGAGGATATGAGATAGATGGTATCAATATCCTTACTTTAAGATAAGGAAACTGGCAGAGACATCTTGCCTCAATAACACAGTTAACAGGCAGAGCCTGGAATCTAACTTTCAAATCCATACCGTCTAGTTTTAAAGTCTATATATTAAGTACAATGATACCTCCAAAATTCAGACCATAGCCAGCTGGTCCCTGTGCTATGAGTCAGTGTCACTATTGGCCTCCTGGCCTCTTGGTTGTAGTGAAGCAATAAAGTCACCACAGGAAAAGGGGGCCTAGAAAACCCTGGCTTTTCCTTCCCAGGAGTGCTGGACCACTCCTTCCTACTGAATGCTGCTTCTTCAGCTGCTGTTACTCTTAGATTTGTCCTCTGTAAACCAACCAAAAAGAAGACAAGAAGAGCACATCTTTCCTCACATTTCTGCCATTGTTCCCTGAGTGAGCTGATGGGAATGACATTCTAGCATGGCTGAGCATATTACTAAGGGAGCAGGAGGAATACCATGTTTTTCTCACCCAACAGTCTGTCTGATTTCATGCAGGTTTCCATTTATTTTTGTGTGTTCAACTTTGATATGTTTATAGGCATCCTGGTCAATGTGAAATGAGGATGTTGTTCCTTGGCTTATAATTAAATCAAAGCTATCTCTCTCTCTCTCTCTCTCTCTCTCTCTCTATATATATATATATATATATATATATATATATACACACACACACACACACACACACACACACACATACACATATGTGCTGAGGGGGAAGATTTAAAAGGAGAAATGCACACATATATTGAAAATCATTAGGACACCTTTGTTTATACACATCTCTTTTATTCCCTCCTCATCCTACAGCATTTTCAACTACTACCTCCTATTGTTACCTCTTTAGATATAAAGACAAAATTTTTGTCCCCACATCTTTTGTCTTAGTCAAGTTGACACATGTGTGTTTTAATACGTGTATGCATGTAGTTCTACAATGTACTTCACATATTCATTTACTTTTGCTTTCTATTTGTGTACTTGACTTTTTGGTTTTCTTTTAAATGTCTTATTTTGTCAACAAGACTAATTGTTTTTAAATGTGTAAAAGTGCTTGTCACAATTGTGCTACATTTTAAAATGTACATGGAATTGACCTGTAGTTTGCCATGTAGTAAGTGCTTCATAAACAATAGCAGGAATGCCCTACATCACAGCCATGACTGCTAGAATTCCTATAGTCACAAAGATAGCTAACTTTCATGCTTGTTTTGCTCTTGGACCTCATGGTTTATTCATTTATCTGTACAGCAAGTCTGTATGGAGTTACAAGCATGTGCTTGTTGCATTGCTTGGCAATGAGAATACAACTATCTCTATGATTGAGGTCTATGACCTCACAGAGCTCAGAAGAATAAGGGAAGTAATACTAATTATTAATGGATAAAATTTATTGCACACCTATATTATGCTAGATACTCTGCCTAGAACATTTATATATAATGTCTCCTCCTTATCTCACATAACTTTTTGTCATAGGTTCCCATGTCCATTTTTTAGGATAGGAAAACTGAGACTCAAAGAGTTTTTGTAGCTTGCCCAGTGCCACCAATATGATAAGAGATGCCACTGGCTTCTAAGGCCATGTTCATGTAACATTACAGCTAATAGCCCTGCTCATATTATGAGCAAGAACCAATTGGCTCTTCCAATGACCACGTACTATACCAATTCATCTATTATACTTCAAAAAGTTCATAGAAAATCAGGCAATCTCTCCATGGGAAATAAATACAAATGTGCATGTTGGAAAGGATAAGCAGGACTACAATATTTATATCAGGCATCCAAACACATTTATGGATATGCTTTGAGCATTTTTAACTCCTTTTAATGTCTTAATTCTTTACCATCCCTAAACTCTGAACTCAAGAACATTTGAAATTACCTACCTTATGTTGTGTTTGAACGTTATGGTATGTATATCAGCCTGTATGAATGCAAGTTCTCTGAAGCCTCATAACACCCATATGGCATTTATATGCCCCGTACTGTTCTGAGCACTATGTGTAGAAGATACTCTATGTGTGACACCTGCTGCGTCTTCACAGAGATGATACACAGAACAGGCACACACAAAATAAGAATGAATCCTTGTGGTGAATGGTATGGAAACAGGAAATATTGACTATGTTAGAAGTCTGGAGAGTTAAAGTGAGATCATCCCTGGGGAAATAAGAGGGGCTTGCAAACTTTTATGTCAGAAGTGATATTTGAGCTGGGTTTGAGGAAGTGAACAGAATTTTGCTTAGTAGGGAAAGAGACGCTGTGATTTCTAGGCAATGGGCCTATCACTGTGTTAGCTGTCATTGTGATAAAATATCTGAGAAAATCAGGTTAAAAGAGAAAAATCTTTCTTTGGGTTCACGGTTTTAAAGGTCTCAGTCCATGGTCACTTGACTCCATTGTTTTTCGGCCCATGCTGAGGCAGAACACGATGGCTGGGAGCATGTGGTGGAAAAAAGCTATTCACCTCATGGTGTCCAGAGAGCAAAGAAAGAGAGAGGAAGGGTCTGGACAAAATATACCCTACAAGGACTCATTCCTGGTGACCAGCCTCCTCCAACTAAGCCCCACTTCCAACAGTCCCCACCACCTCCCAATAGCCCCTTCAGCTATGAATACATAAATGAATTACCCCCCAATGAAGCTTAGAGCCCTTATGATCCCATCACCGTCCCAAATCCCTCTCCTCTCCATGGTGACTAAACCTTTAATTCATGAACTTTTGTTGATATTTCAGACCCAAACCAGAACAATCACCTTTGTCATACTTAATCAATGAGAGCATTAGGGTGACCTATTTCAACACCTTTAAGCATATTATTTCTAACTATCTCAATACCCATATAAAGTATTATTATTTTTAAAATCATTACTTTTACCTGAGAATGCTGAGTTTCCAAAAGCTCTATGATATCTCAGTTGGTGAGAATACAAGTAAGACTCAGAAGCCTGGTGTTCTGTCCATGACCACACCATACAGAAAGAATGGAACATAGAGCTGCAGAGGGCCACGTTGCTGAATAGACCAGAGTGAACAAGAATGGGAGAAGGAGCCAGCTGAGCATTAGGAAAGGTTTCAACCAGTAGGGATTCCACCATCTCTTGCTCTGCATCTTTTGCAGTTTTCCACAAGGGAAAATCAGATTTCGTTTCTATATTCAGGATCATCTTATACATCATGCATCATTCTCCAGGATGTGCCCTTGAAAATAGAATATTGTCTTACAGGATTGGAAATGGGGTTCTGAAGTCAAATGAATTTGTGAAACCAGAGTTAAATAAGAAACACACATGTCTGTACCATGGGCTACTCAGAGACTTTAGTATGTTCAATTGTATTTTGAAGCTCCAAGAGGTAGAAGCTGTGTGTTTGGGAGATCATTTGACCATAAACCATCCCTCCCTACCTTTATATTTTCCCGCAAGATTAATCAAGAATCATGTCTCTTTGGGATGAGAGATTAGAAACATTATAGTAACAGGTGAAAGAAATAATAATTTATGGTCTCCAAAAGACCTGGGTTCAAGTCCCACCTCTGCCACTCATTTGCTATACCATCTCTCATGAGCCAGTTAACTATAGACTGGCACTACGAAAGTGTCAAGAAATGATAGCCATGGTCATTGTTATTTTTATCATTATCACTTTCAAATCTCTAATGCATTTGTGAAAAGGGAGGATGGAGAGATAATTATTACCCCTCAAACTATTCATCTATGCAGCAGGATGGCAGGGAGGGCTGGACACTTCAAGGGTTTTGTGACACTAGTTTTATAAACACCCTCCTCCTGCAGCAGGGTGGCCTAATGAATAATTGAGTCCTGCTATGAAGGGAGAGGTTTATGGTTTTCTGATACTGTGTGTGTTTGCAGCTGGCTAATTCTGATAACACTCTTAAATAACCCCTTCCACCTTTCATGCCTGATACATTTGCCTCCTGTTTACTCTTCCAGGAGTTCTATAGCTATAAAAATAACCTAGCTTTAAAGAGGCTTTTTTTAAAAAAAAGGAATGAAAGTGCCCAGGCTAGAGCCTTAGCCATTTAGATAATAGAAGCCCAGTCAGTGGGTTTCATCCATGATGGACCAGATGGTCCTCTATCAGTGAAAAGCTGGATAATTTTGTCTTTTTGATTATAAAGGCTATAGAATAAAATTCTGTCCAGATCCTCCACATTGGGATTACCCCAGACCTTCCAGATGTGAGAACTCATGCTGAATCCTATTATCTGGGTAACCACTGACTGCTCTGAGCTTCTGCTTACATGAATTGGAGAGGTTCATATATTTATTTTAAATCCCATGATTCTTGGCATAAAATTGTTGCCAGGCAAACCCCAAACAACTATCTAGGGGTTTAGTGGAAAGAATAAGTTCAGGAGCTCTGACACCATCGAAGTATGTTCAAGTTGATCCAAAATCACTCATGACATTAAGATTTCTGTCTAATGAGGGACCTTAAAAGGAAATATAAAACAATCGGTCACTGTTCACTGTGAAGTTGGGTTGTAATTATGACACACAAATTAAACGTGCTTTTAGGGGAGTGGTAGATAAAGAAGTTACATCAATTCATAAATGGCTTCACAAGAAACTGGTTAGACAAGATGGGTCAAAATAAAGAAAGTTTTCCATGCAAGATTGTTTTACTCACAAGGATGAGGATTTAAAGTATCTCAAGTAGAAATCAAGTTTAATGCAGGGATAAGGTAACTCTTTTGTGAATTCCAGATAGGAAAGGAGATCCAAGATAGTTTTAGGTGAGTGAGGAACTGGACTGCCTCGGGATCCAGATGTGGCTTCTCCTCTAGCCTCAGAGGCTGCACGGAGGATTATAGACCCTGAAGGATGATTCCTGCCCAGCCTCCTCCCAGAGGACAGCCAGCATCCAAACTGCTTATTCTTTATCTTTCCTGGGACCCTGTTCAAATGGCAGCTTCACCCTCCATTGACAGGACTCTCCTTTATGTGGGCAGAATCTTATCTTTGCCAATAGACAGCATATCAATGCCTCCTCCTGAGTTTGGGCCCACTGTGACTTGTCAGCTATGCCAAGGGGCAGTGTTTCATAATATGGGGGACATACAGACCTTGAAGGCAGATCTCTATGTTAGCAGGAACAAAAAATCCTCAACAAGTAAGTAAGACAATAGACACCACCATTGGTACAATACATATTGCTGGTTTGGGGAAAACAAAGGGCAGAGTGTGAAGAGAATTGCCTAGCTGGAGTGGATAGAGGTCTCTGGCAAAGCTAAAAAGGAACAATTCAGCTAGAAGGGGCATGGCTTTGAACTTCACAAAGATGATGAATGGTTAGAAAGAGCCCTGGAAATGTCAATAAAAAAGATAATGAATTGTTGACTATGATGGTGGGGACAACGTTTAAATTTTGAACTATGATAAGACATCACATTTCTGTTACATCAGCAGGCAATCAAACAACAATATGAAAGAAATCTTATATACTGTTCTAAGTGACCTTCAGGAAAATAATTGGGTTCTTTATTGAATTTTGAAACATCACTGCTTGGCGGAAAAGAAACCTAGGCTCAGGTTTCAAATTTAGTCTTGCTATCTGCTAGCAGCCATTTTATTTAACCTCCTCTTGGTTTGGCTATTTCATCTGATACATAGAGAGGCAGTCCCAAAGGAAAGAGTTGTTTTGAGGATTAATGCAATGTGCCTAGTACAGTGCCTGACATATGATGGATGTCCCCCAATCTTTTTTTAGATAGAGGTACATATTAATGCTTCTTGTGCACCATGGCCCTTTTTTAAAACTATGGAAGATTTATAATCCACGTCAGGCTAAACATGATGAAAGGAAAGGCTAACACTTTTTGAACAGTGAGGAGGGCTGAGGGGCTGGCAGTGACTTGGAGCCAGCAGCAATGCAGTGAGCCGCCTACACTCCCTGATGATATGGGCATTCTTTTTATTGGGCAGAAATAAAGAGAAGTGACCCAGACTGCAAAGCACCAACTGTGTCAGAGCTTCTTTCCTTGAGGAGTTCCATTTTGCACTTTTTATGAGCCCCTGCAAATGGAATCAGACGGCATGGCCTTTCCAGGCACCTTGGAGAAGATTGATTAAAATTAGTTGCAGATGAAACCGTGCTCTCTGCTTTTGTGGAGTCCTTGTAAAGAAATAAATGACAGGAGTGAATAGACCCTGCTCTACCCATGCTTTTGCAAAAGCCAAAAGTTGTTACTCTGATAATCCGATTTTATCCTTATTTACTCTAAAAAGCTTTTTTTTTTTTTTTGAGCGGGTGGTATTTCTGGCATGGAGTATCATCCAATCTGATCTGGGATGCAGGGAGGGAAGGGGAAGCACCTACCCCTGTCTTCTGCTCGCCGCGAGATTCTGCCAATGGCCCCTGCCTCTCCAGGTCCCTCCCTGTAAGTCACTCTGTGCTGTCCCTTTCCCAGGAGTTTGCCAATTTTGCTAGAGAGGAACAATCCTGTGATTAGCGGTGCCAGTGGAAGAAGCCCTTTCCTCCCTTGCCCTCTTCATTCCTCTGCTAGACAAAACCACAGTAAATACAAGTCTCCTTATACAGATTAAATGGTCCCTGCTGCGCTCTCTGCTTTGGTCTGTTAGTCACCAAATTAAATTCTGTGTTGGAAAGAGTCAGAAGCCTACAGGTAGCTTTGTTAAGGAAATAATGAGGAAACCAAACTGAAAATCAGCATACATTGATGCTTGTTTTATGGATAAATTCCATAGATCTCGTGAGGGTGATAATAGCATATACAATTTGTTTAAAATATTTTTATTTTATTTTCTAACACCTAGTCTTAAGTGATACATAAACCAATAGTCAATCATTTTTCAGCTGGATGAATGGAGGCATTTTTGAAGAGCCCCAAAGAACTTTTTGATATAGAATATCAAAGTCTTGGACATTTTAGCTCACCTAAATACTCAAGTTACATTCTTTCTTTAAAAAAAATTAAAGTTTTCATTTATTTTAACAGCTTTATTAAGGTCTAATTTGTATATCATAAAATTCACCCATTTAAGTGGGTTATGGATGTTGCAATTAATCTTGGGCCAATTTGTTGTAATGAAAAGAAGGAAGAGCACCTCTCTCATTGAAGCTGTAGGGGAGCCTGAGCAGGCTAAACATTATCGTCAAGGCTGCAACTCCCCTAGGTTCCTGGGAACATTACTTTCCTGTAAATTCACCCCATGGTCCCTTTAGCCTCATAAGTTCTCAGCGCTACCTGGCTCGTTTTTTTCACTTTGGAAGGCAGGAGAGCGCCCCCTAGAGTCAGGCAGTGAGTTTAAGTGTGTTGGCTTTCCACCTCCACACACCCTGAAGAGTTCAAAGTACAAACTCCCTGGTTCTGTCTCCAAAGTGCTTGGTTCAAGATGGCTACTGTAGGTCCAAAAAATCTGTTTTAACTAAGTTCCTAAGGGAATTCTGAAATAGATATTCCCTGAAAGATAGCCATGAGACTCTGGCTGACTCTATAGCAATGTTAGAATAGTTAAGGGTTGGAAAGTTTGCCTGTTGTGATGTAACCAGTTCTAATTTAACCTGCCCCAAAAGGACTTCTAGTGTATATAATTACACACACACACACACACACACACACACACACACACACACTTTATTATAATAAAAAGAAAAGGCAAGATAATATAGATGATATGTATATGAATTAGAAAATGTAATTTTGAGATAAAATAAATCATAATTTTCTTTAAAATAGTTATTTTAGAACAATGCTTTAGAACAATGTTTTTAGAACAAGTTTTAGAATCTCCACCCTTCAAAATATTAGTTGAGTCTACGTCCCTGCTGTGAACTAAATGGAATGGGAGATTTAAGTCTAGCCTAAAACTTATATTTCCAATGACATATGGCCTCCAGCCACCTTAGTTAAGACAGGACTTCCTATTGACAGGAACAATTAGCTTTGGAAATAAAAGTTGAACTAGAAATCCAGGACTCTAGCTGATGAGCCTGCTTTGCATAATTATACATTCAGTTGGGTCCTTGCATTGTGCTTTCTGCTCAGGAATAAATTTGTCTTTATTGTTTGTCCCAGCCTCCCCCATTCTCATAGAGCTCCTGTGGTGCCAAGGGAGATATGAAAAAAAGGCCAAATGATCTGCTATTGAAGCTCGAAGAAATATCTCCCTCCCAGTGACCTTCCTAGATAATGAGCAGATATGGTGTTC
Organism: Marmota monax; assembly: GCF_021218885.2. NCBI lineage: Eukaryota > Metazoa > Chordata > Mammalia > Rodentia > Sciuridae > Marmota > Marmota monax. The sequence continues at coordinate 25,107,810 of NW_026692254.1, forward strand.
TAATATAAAGGGAATAAATCAAGGGACCTTTCAGGGAACTGGGGCAATAGCAATGGAGTCCAAGACCATCAATTCTGAAAGTAAAGGGCAGAGATACCTTTCTCTATAGATCAACATTAGACTAAGGCGAGATGGAAAACATTCACTCCCAAAGAGGAGAAGGGTTAAAAATAGATTAGTTCCCCACTGCCCCATCTCTCCAGCCCACTCTTGCATTAAGTTATAGGACAAATCCAGGAGAAAAATTACACCTTCAAAAGATGGCTTACTGGCTGTTCATTTCTGTGCATTGAGTTCACACATAGTTTAGAGAGATGGGCTGCTTGTCTTTGTTTTTAATTCATAATTTTTGGTGTGAATTCAATGCTAGACACAGATTAGTGTCATTGTGCAAATGCCCGTTGATCTGCAGAGTGGTTGTCTTCTGCTGTTGGTCTTTGCTGAAACCATTGAGGGGGCCAGGAAAACCACTAGGTAAAGATAAATCCATGGAGTGTCTCTTTACATAAGCCTATGGCTGACTTCCTGGCCCATTTGTTATGTGTGTATCATGATAATATATTCATGAAATTGAAGGTGGGATCATGTCTCATTCAAAGAACAATGCCAGGCTACTAAAAACAATCACATAGATCATTTTGATACCAATAATTGCTATCTAAGAAGGTCTTACTAGGTGTTGGGCATTGTGTCACATCTTTCTGAATGTATCAGCTTTTAAAGAGAGGCATCATTATTCCTATTTTAAAGATGGACGTATCTACTCTCTGAGTTTCAGCAAGTATATCTGGGTTCACAGAACTTTGGAAGATATTAATTGAAGCATATTTCTTTTAGGACTGTGTGACCCCATAGTTCATTTTTTAACATGTTTGTATTCCACAGGGAAGGACAGCCGTAAAAAGTGTCTAGATAAAACAAACAAAAAAACAACAGCAAAAACAACCTGGAAATGTGGGAGCTACTGCTCAGATTTCCACACTTTGTGTAGGAACCAGCCTTTTGGACTAACATTTGAGAGGACATAGAGGTCTTAGCATTTTAAAATATTAGGTGCTGAATTTCAAATTTTGTAAATTTCTTTTTTTTTAAGAGAGAGTGTGAGAGAGAGAGAGAGGGAGAGAGAGAGAATTTTTTAACATTTATTCTTTAGTTTTCGGCAGACACGACATCTTTGTATGTGGTGCTGAGGATCGAACCCAGGCGGGCGGCATGCATGCCAGGCGAGCATGCTACCGCTTGAGCCACATCCCCAGCCCAAATTTTGTAAATTTCATTCTGCCCTCTGCATTTTATTTATGTGGAAACTGAGACCTAACAAAAAAAGTGGCTTGTATAAGACTGAGACAGAACTGTCACTGAGACCTCAGACTTGTGGTCTTTATACATTTCCTTCAGTTGGTAGCCTCACCTTTCATTTGGTTGGAGTGGAAACATTTTGTTTAAGATGGCAAGATCCATGGAACTCATCTTGCCCAGGATACCCGGAGAACTCCAGGCATTTGGTTTTGTGTCAACAGTCATTTATAGATTTGGGACAAGGGACCATGACCTAAGGGACCATGACCTAAGGACCCACAGACACCAGAACATATCTCCTTCCTTCTCTCCAAGATATGCTGATGTTTCTTTTTTTAATTAGAGTTTAATTCTTTGATGTTACTTTAATAGGCCAAAAGCAGTGTAGGACAATAATCCATTTGGTTCCTTTCAGGCTGTGGTTTCTCCTCTCATTCACAACTTCATCGCAATAAGAGTTACCTCTTCACTTTTTTTTTTCTCTCTTTCTTGAAGTTTATATAGTACACTGTAGCCAAAGACAGCTTTCTAAACACACCTGGCTATGTTACACCCTGGTATAAAGATGTAATTGAATTCTTGAATTCTTGTGCACAATCTAACTGAATTATTTTGGACTATTTTTCTATAAACCCAATTCATACTGAAATGATTTTAATTCCTCAAACATGGCTTGGTCTCTCTTGCCTCTGACCCACTAACTTTCTGTTGTTCCTGCCTAACCCTTCTTTGTAAGTCTGACCAAGTCCTAGTTGTTTTTAACAGTCTCAGTATAAGCATCGATTCTCCTAGAATTTCACCCTTAATCAGGGCATACCTCGCATATACCTCAGAACAAGACTTAGTACCCCATATTATTATTCCCTACATGTGCACCTTGGCCCAAGAAGGGAACCACATTAGTCTGATTGATATTATATTCCCAGGATAAGGCTCACACAAAACAGGCACCAAACAAATATTTGGTAAAGCAAGAAGTATTTATTGAATGTTTTGTGAACAAATCTTGTCTTCTCTTTAGTGTACTTTATTCCAGCTACTGTGTTTTTTGTTGGTGATAAAATGGAAAAGAAAACTAATATGACATTGATCTCCTGGAGTCTTCATTCCGTTGGAGAAACATTTGCAACCTCACAACTGTGTGTAGTCATATATGTGTGTGTGTGTGTGTGTGTATACACAAATTATATTTATTTCCTTATCTATCTATATCTTCAAACTCTGATAAATTCTTTTTGGAAAAATATTTAAGAGATCTTATTACATGGTGACCTATTTTTTTTCAATCATAGATCACCTTCTGATACTGTTTAGCTTTCATGGAGTAGATGAGATCACAGGAAAACTCAGTGTTCAGTAATTCAGCAATTAAGTGGCATATTCATTAGCGTAATGGAAATAGAAAGGCGAGAAGTGTGACCCTCGCAACATCTTAGCTTTATAACCTCCCAGGCTACCCAGCCCACAACTATGGGGGGAGCACTTTATTGTCCTCTTCCAGGATAGCACGGGCTCCACAACCAGGTCACAATTTCTCCCTTCTTTTCCTTAGAATCCATGTTCACACAAGGAGAATGTGGAAGCATTTTCCTACTTAAAATAATATCTATTAAATAGTTTCTCAAAATATATTTTTAAAAATAGTGGCCTACCCCTCCATTGTGTACAGAATTATTGAGGATAGTTTGTAGATTAAAGTAATACTTACATGCAGTGAGACAATTTAAATGGGAGATAAAAATAAAATAAAGAAAATATACAAAAGGTATAAAATGGATAAAATGGGTAGAAACATAAAGAACACAAAATGAGTTTCTCTCTAAAGGTAAAATTCTTAATATTCCCTTGAGGTCCTCCCAGGAAAGTTATTTCAGTCAAAGAACTCATAGTGGTGTGTATAGTTGTTGTAACAAATTCAGAATCATTAATCTGATAATCTGAAATTCAACAAAATCTGAAATTTTTTGAGAGCCAAGATGATGTCATAAGTGGAAAGTTATACCCCTGATTTCATGTTATAGTCAAAATTCTAGTGCACTAAAATATTATATGTATACAATCACCCTCAGGCTATGTGCATTAGATGTATATGAATGTAAATGTTGATGAATAAGAAATGTCAATGAATTTCACTTTTAGATTTGTGTCCCATCCTTAGGGTATCTCACTATGTATATGTAACTATTTCAAAATCCAAAAGAATCTGAAATCCAAAAGCACTACTGGTCCCAAACATTTCAGATAAGAGAAGCTTAACCTGTAATACAAAAAGTCATACCATACATACTGTTTTGTGTGTATTTTCCATTGAACAATAGATCCTGATAATGTCTCTTTACAAAGCACACACAGAACTGTCTTGTGCCTTATAAGAGAGGTATAGTATTCTGTCTAATGGTTAGACCCTCATTTATAATGAGTCCTCACTCATGCATCTTTGGATTGTTTTGTATTTAAGTTGTGTTTCTGTTGCAGTTTTTACTATTTGTTTTTGCTTTGAAAAGTAATACTGGTGGAAACATTTATTGGCATTCTGCTGCTAGTTTAACTGTAATGTGTATATTAGGCAGTGGCATTGCTGGTACAGTGTATGGACATTTTATATTTTGTTACGGTTTGCTAAATTACTCCTCAAATCACAATGGTCAGTGTGAGGAAATACAGACCCATTTCCTCCAACCTCCCTAGCATTGTTGAATGTTTATCTGTCTGTTAGGCGAAAATTTGTCTCATGCATCCATTTAAATATTTTTATAAGTAAAATTGTTCATCTTTTTTTATTGATATATTTTGGGGGATGTCGATTTAAAATTAAATAGAAATAATAAAGTCAGTTCATCTGTTTATCATCACATGGTGTGTACACACCGTATTGTACAAATAATGATAAAATCCTTTCAGAGGAAAAAAAAAACATGTTTTAATCACAGGTCCCAAAATTTTAGTGATTCTCATTCCACAGTAAATGTCTGATAGTCTATTTACAAACGACCCTCACATTTCTAAGTTGTTCTGTAATGATCTTTACTAGGCAGCACTTTATTACTTTGGTTCAATTTGTTCTATATATGGAATAAATTAACTTTCACCTTATGCCATTCTGTAAATCGCATCCCTGTCCCAATGGCCCATCTCAGTAGGAGTTAATGTACCATAGGCGGATGTTCTAGAACCTCCACTAATCTGTTTGTGTGCAGCACTGCCAGGATGAAGTCCAAAGGCTAAATGAGGCCACAGATTGTGCAATGGGTATTCCATCAGCTCAGCGCTCTGCTCCCCGCTTATCTATTTCAATTTTGCTGATTTTCTGCTTATCCATCTTCCCAGTCTCACTGGAACCAGCATGTGTAGCCTGTGGGTTTGTGGTATTCTGTGTGCTGAAGCAAAACAGATGTGTTTCTGAAATGTGTCTTAATCCATCCAGCTTTGTAGGACAAGGTCATTCATCTTTTTATCTAGTACAAAAGAGAATTTCAGGCACTTCCCCGGGTAATGAGCTTGATTCAAATGATGTGGTGATAGGAGAAGCAGGGAGGATTCTACCCTTGCTGTCACCACATATACCCTGACCCACACTCTCAGGAGAGTACAAGAGCTCAGTAATTCAGCCCTTTTCCTCCCTGATTCCTGCCTCTTTTCAGGAGCCAGAGGCCAGGTAGAAAAGCTCCCTGTGCCTCTCCACTGATTAGAAAGACAGAGATGTATATCTATAACTGACCTATTTTATCCTGTTGTCTCAGATGTGGAACACCTCTAAAAACTTAAATTGAGCAACAAACATACCCCATTCCACTTATGATAACTTTGTAATAATCATTATGATTTTAGCATGTCTTCTTTGGAGAAAAACAAAAGGTCAATGATTAGAGTCTTTGAAAAACACATGTGCATATATGTATATATACATATATATCAAATACATAAAGGAGATATAAATTCTCTATTATGAGTTTCAATCTCTTTTTTTGTACCTGTATCAATTTCATTGAAATATCCACAGAAATGAAAACTCACAATTTAATGGGCTCACAATGACAGCCTTAACATATCTTCCAAAGAACAGATATACTGGGAACTACGTTTGGCTGGTGGGGAAAAGAGAAAACCAAACTGTCAGTGACCCAAATCTTTTCCTATTTGTCACTAGTAAGAGGAACAATTATATCGCTCCTCTATGTTTTGTGAGCACATTTTTGAACCCAGGGATATATGACTAGAGGAAGGATAGTAGATGTGCTAAATTAATGGACCAGAATATTGCAATATTCACTTACAATGCTTCTTAAGAATGACTACATTTCCTTCCTGCCTGCCTTTCTTCTTTCCTTCAGTTCTTCCAGAAACAAGACTCTGTTTATGAGAGAATATCTTATTTGCTTCTCCAAAACTACTCCCTCCTTTTCTTTTTTGTTAATTTTTAACTCATAAATAAAACATAAAAATGATAGGTATTTATGGGTTGTCATGCAATGTTTCAATCATGCATACATTGTGTAATGTTTCAATCAGGGCAAATGTATCTATTTCTTTAGTTATCATTTCTCTATTATAAAAACATTCAAAATACTTTCTTCTAGCTTTTTGAAAACACAGTATATTATTGTTATTTACAGTTACCCTACTGTGTAATAGCATAACAGAGCTTATTTCTGCTATCTAACTGTAACTTAGTACCCACTAATCAACCTTTCCCCTCCCTCTCTCCATACTCCCTCCTTTTTTTTGTTTTATTTTTTTTTTGCTTTGATTTTCCTTTTTTTATTAGTGCATTATAGTTATACATAATATTGGGGTTATTTTTGACATAATCATGTAAGCATGGAATATGTTAGCTCTCCTTCAGTTCCCAGTATTTCCCATTTCCCTCCTCTTCTCTCTCCCCCAGTTACCCCTCCTGTACTTTCTTGGTCTTCCCTCTATTTATTTATACTTTTTTTTAAAAAATAGTACTTTCTAGTTATATGTAAAGGTAAAATTCATTGTGGTATAGTAATATATGTCCATAGTATGGTTATTCAATTTCTTCCTCCTCTTAAGGTCACATTGCCCTCCTATATAAGTCAGTTAAGAACATTTAGAGAATGTGTGATTATGTTTTATAGACACTATATTATGCACATTATTTTCTACATTCTCAAGCTGTCCCAGGGCATCCCCAGACCCAGAGTTCTCCTCACCCAATCTTCATTTTTGTTTGCCAAGGATGGTAGCCAAGATGGGGTAACAGAAGTATTCTGAGATCTTCTCTAAGGAGTTTCATTTGCAGCAAATTTGTTTAGAGATAGAAAAGGCACTGTAAATCATATGTAGATATAAAGAGAGAGGGAGCCATGTTCCTTTGTCTCCCAGGCGGTCATTGTCTATGTTAAATTCTGAATGTCAGGATACCAAACACTAACCATCCGAAGCACACATCTGGCCCTACTTTAGATGTTGGTCACTGGTCTCCATCTTCTTAGGACCCACTTGCTCCCTAGAGGTAGGCATAGGAAACCTGAGAGCAAGAATCACTGTCCTTTCACATCTCCTGGACTTCCCTATGTAATTTATTTTAGGAAGTCAGGTTGAGAATCTAACTAATCACACTGTACTACAACTACTGTTGCTGAATTCAACACGAAGGAAATCTGCATCATGAAAACTACATCGGTAAAATAACAGCATCTATCATACTACATTGTGATGGGTAATTCAAATTTCATTAGTTTTGTAGTATCAGAGCTTGAAATATAATATTATATTTCACATTTATGCAGATTTAAACACTATTATTTAAAAATTAAGCCAATAGATATAAAGGTATCTTTGCTTACTCTAAGCTGGAGAAACAGTTTGAATTAATACTGTCATCCTTCCTTTTATATGTTTATGTTTTGCTTGCCAGTGGAGATTAAAAGAACCTTGAGGGCAAGTCCTGTGACTCCCCAAGGTACAGAGGAACTTCAGTGATGCTTAAACAATATCAGTAGGTTAATAGTGCTGTCACCGGGTGGGTTCTGCCATCTAGATTTTTTTCTTTTGACCTTCACTTTTTCAAGGATTGAGAGTTGCCTCAGGAGGTTCTTAGCAAGATAAGAGCATGCGTTTCAATTCTGCTGCATCTGTTCTTGGTTCCAAAGGGCTTCTGATCCCATGGATCCCTGGCAGACCTTCCTGCAGGGCTTCCATGTCCATGTGTGCACACATGCGCGTGCACGTGCATGTGCACACACATACACACACACAAACAACTCTCCTAGTGCTCTGCACATTCTGAAAGCATTGGTCCAGCCTCTCCTCAATGACATCTTTCATTCTGATGCTCAGTTGTGACTGTGTAGTTTTATTACTGCTGATAGCACTAATACCTCTGCATAAAGTGGTTTCTTTGTTCCCATGCTTTTATCCTTTTGTATTCCCCTTTCAGCACCACTGACCTTTTAGCTTGCATGCTTTGCCAAGCTTGAAAGAAAATCCAATCTGTCCTTCTCTTTACCTGGCAAGGGTGGCTCATTCCCATTCCTCTTTCTCTCTCCCCCGCCCAACTCGTCTCTTATATTCTTCCTCTACTCGTTGTTTTTTTAAATTTCATTTTCTTCCCTATAGCAAATTTGGAGCCATATTAGCCAGAGACAATGAGGCATATATGATGTGGGTTTGAGATTTATCAGAAAACTTATATTGCTAAATGGTAACATGGGAACTACATCATCCGTGTGTGTGTGTGTGTGTGTGTGTAAAAAGCACCAGAAGGAGGAAATATTTCCACAAAATGATGGACTTTTCACTGGTGTCTGCTCCATGGAAAGGACAAAATGAAAAACGAAAGGAGAGAGAAACATAAAGGAATGCAAGTTAAAGTGGGGTTGGATGACCTACTGTTTTGGGTGCCTCTCTAGAAAATAGAAGGCAGTTCATTCTGTCCCTGCTAAAAATAAAAACAAAAACCATTCAATACACTGTAGAATGGAAAGTGTGAGAAATTCTACCTTATGTTTCATTTTAAGTCAAGGTTATCAGTACCATTGAGTATTGGAGAAACTAAAGGCACTGAGAATCCATGAGAGGGCAAGCCTTCTCTATGATTGGGTTTAGAGTGAGCAAAAGATACAGGAAAAGCCAACATATTAGAAGAAATTAGGTTGTCTGTCTTCTCCCAAGGGCAATGAGCAGCAATGCCATTTCTCCCCCCCCCCTTTTTGGTACTGGGGATTGAACACAGGGGCACTCAACCACTGAGCCACATCCCCAGCCTATTTTGTATTTTATTTAGAGACAGGGTCTCATTGAGTTGCTAAGTGCCTTGCTTTTGCTAAAACTGGCTTTGAACTCTTCATTCTCCTGCCTCAACCTCCCCAGCCACTGGGATTACAGTTGTGTGCCACCATGCCTGGCACAATGCCATTTCTTAAGGGCATTTGGTTTTTAGAGATAAAGCACCATTCCTTTTAAATTGACCTCAAAATCTCCCTCTTCTGGGGGTTCTTTCCTGATTGACTGCCCTCTATATACCTCTATGCTTCTTCGTCCCTCTGTTACCTTTGTGAGTAAGTGGAGTGACCCCAGGTACATTCTTCCTGTGCCTCTATATCTTCAAATGTTGAGAGAAGACATGGAGTACTTAGATTCTAGCTCTCATTCCTTCCCTGTTTCTGCTTAGTGGACTGTTGTGATCTGAAGGATTAGTTTTTCATTGTGGTCACCTGAGTTCACTCTAGCACAGAGCTTATTGCTTCACCCTTAATAATGAAGTGTGATGGGTAAGGCATATAGGGAAGAAACCCTACCAGAGCAACTGGCTAACTGACACACTTGGATTTGTTTCCTGAAAGTTTGGTCCCCAAAAGGATATCCGTTAGAGTGACAATGAAGGAAGATGGGATTTTTCCACACCGCTTTGCAACAAACCCAGATCCTCTGGTGCTCTCCTGTTGGCTCTCTGTTGGGAGCAGTACATCTTCCATGTGCATTTAATAATGCAGTAATGGTGGTAGGGCCATGATGACTGGTGGTTGAGTGGGTAATATTGGCATTTAATGCAAGGGTCAAACCTGACAAACGGCTAGGAATATGCAGAAGAGGCCCATGTAAAGAGATGTATTCCCCACAAAATTCTAGAAGTGCCCTCCCTTGAAAACAAAGAAATAAAAACATGATTACACAGCCACTTTTTGCACAAAGGTTCGAAGCTCCGGGTAAGGTTTGCTCTAAAGTCTTCAAATGCCTTTTCTAGAGCTCATTTATTCATACATGGGCTTCCTATGGGAGCTACTACATACTGGACATTAGGGACGCATCAATCAGTAAATTGGACCCATTTTTTCCATATTGGCTCATGGCAAGATGAGAGATACAGGCAAGAGCACATCCTGAATTCCAACGTCATGCATGTTTAAGAAGGGAAGGGCAGGGACCTAAAGGATTTGGCCTAGATTAAAGGAAACAGGGAAAGTTTCCCACTAGAAGTGATTCCTAACTAAAGGTATAAGCTTTGAGTAGGAGCTCTGAAGGTGATAGAGGGAGGGCACAGAGAGGCATGTTCATAAGGAGAATTCTGGGGGAGGCAGATGGCACTGAGTAGGGAAACATGGAGTTGGCTGATCCCAAGGTACATTATGGGAGGACAGTTCAATGTGGATGGATCTTGAAGGGTAGCCAGAAGATAAGAGTTATTGAGACTGGAATAGGGGACAGAGACCAATCTTGTATATAATAGTAAGGAATTTAGACTTCATTGAAACAGTAATTGGAAACCAATTAAAGGTTTTATGCAGGAACAGTAGCAATTTAGATAACTTCCTCTGGCTGTAGTTTGGTCTAAGAGTCCATCAGCCAAATCTGAACCCAGTAAATACATTTTTTTTCTCCCCCCTCCCTGCTCATTCACTTGTAGCTAATATATGCATCAGCAGCTTCCCAGAGAGTGCCATAAATTGGATTTGGAAAATTGTTCATTAGAAAGAGAATTTATCTATAACTATTAACAGTATAAGATTTCTCCTGTATTCATAAATTCTTGTCATCTCTGAATGTCCAGACAAGTTTTATTCATGGGTAACCTCAGATCTGTCTTCTAAATCTCCATTAAAAAAGCATGCTCCTTACAGCATATTTCTTGTGTAAGCTTGGTGCTTTTATTTTGCTGAATCTAAATGCCCCCAAAGTACCAAAGGTTTCTCCACATTCTCTCATTTTAACCTCACAGCAATACTACAGGTAGGATGGGTGGGCAGCAAGGGTATTCCATTTCTCACCCAAGAAAAATTGATTCTTAATGTCTTGCTAGGAACTAGCAGAGTGACCTAATTTTTACTGAGCAGCTGCTAACATGAAAAGTAGTTTCTGTTGCCATTTCTTTTGATCCTCCCATTGGTACTGTAGGAAGGATTTATTAATTCTGAATTTACAGAGGAGAAAACCAAGGCTCATAGAAGTTAAATGGCTTATTCAAGTTTCACATAGCTCTGGAGTCCTATCAAAACGGAAAACAAAGTGGATATGATTGGTTTAAATGACAAACGGTTTTGCCTATCCACACTAGCCATTTTCTTCATTCATAAAGTTGTCCTGACTGTGTCCTTCTGTTCCCGTGGGCTGGCCTTCCTGCCTTCCTTCCTTCCTTACTTCTCCTTCCAGTTCTCTTATCTGGCCCTTTAAGCCTCCCTCAGATCATGTGTGATTTCTAGTCTTGAACCACAAGTGCTCCATTCATAAGTAGCTCTTTGTTCTTTTGCCATACTCCTGTAGGAAATAAACACAAATTTGAATATCAGAAACTTAGATTCATTTTCTGATTCTCATCTTAACTTTTGAGACAGGCAATTCTGAGTATGTCATCCCACATCACAGAGCCTTTGGTGGTCCTGTGCCTAATTCAGGGCTTAGCACTTCTTCCTCTTTACATAAAATATGGGGGTCTTTTTAAATGCAATTAGTTATTTTTATTTTTAATGTCTTTATTCTTTATAGTTATACAGAATAGGGTGGTTCTTTTTGAGATAATCACAAGTATGAAAAAAATTACTCCATTTCAAGCACCAGTAATTCTTTCCCTCCCCTCCTCCCTCCCCCAGTTCCCATTTCTTTACTCTCCTGGTCTTCCTTCTATTTATTTGTTGCTTTTTTAAAAAATTGGTGCTTTATAGACATACATAAAGGTGGAATTCACTGTGATATATTCACATATGTACATAGCCCCATTTGGTCGATTTCTCCCTTTTGGCAGTTTCTCCCTTTTCCAGTCCTTCTTCCATCCCCCCGCTCCCCTTCCTCTATTCCACTAATCTCCTTCTGTGATCCTATGACAGGTGGTATTAAGATCAAGAATCATCAGGGCTTCTGCAGTGACATGCGTGTATTTATTCTGAATCCAAGCCAATGAACCTCACAGCTTTCCAGTTCTCCTGGTAAAAACCAGAAGCTCTGTTACAGCCTTCAGAGACCAAATGATGTGTCCCCCCTGCCTCATCTGATAGCGTGACACCATTTGTTTCTTGTGCTTCATCTCCACTGGCCTTCCTTCCATTCTCAAGCATTCTGAGCTCCCCTCTGTTATAAGATCTTTGCATAGTATCTTTGTCTAGAAACCTCTTTTCAACCTTCAGTTAACATCTACTTAATCTTATTTCAATTGATGACATTTAAAAAAAAGAAGTATTTTTTGGTCTCTAGAAGAGTTCAGATAATTATATGCATCCCTTAGTACCATGTATCATACTATGTAAATGGTTATTTACATTTAGTGTCTTCATTAATTTATTATTGTCTATATAACTTACTTGATATAAATCTCACAATGATAGGGACCAACTTTGCTTTTGAACACTATAGTAATACCAGTAACTAGCATTTTGATACTCAGTGGGCATCTGTTGAAAGTTTGAATGAGTGCTTTGAATTGCATAATGAGTGACCCAATTGCCATTTAATTTGTTCTGATCCAGGTCAAAGACTCTGTCCTGTTCCTATTTAAATTAATACCACATGAGGGTAGGAAATATGATCATGTTTGATATAGATTTATGTGAATCCAAGTAGCTATAAATTATATCTTCTTAATATGGAAGAATATTTTATATTAAGTTTATATTTAGATCAGTTCTGAACCCTGTATTTATTCTAAAATATTAAAAGATTCATGTTTAGTTTAAAACTCCTAAATATGATGGGATTCGTTTCTGCTTATTAAAGTCAGTTAGCCAGTAGATGGTGAATGTAAAAGGAGAAAGCATTCAGAGGATGTTATACTGTAGTGGCTATAAGCCCAGCTCTAACATCAGACTCCTTCAGATCACATACTATTAGCCACATTTTGGATATTGTGCAAATAATTTAGTTTCCCTGTTTCTTAATTTTATAATATAAATAATAATAGCAACCTTCACATATATTTGATAAGGATTAAACAAGATAATCGAAGTAAAGTACATAGGGCATAGTTCTAGCCATCAAGTGAGTGAACAATAAATGTTAGTCTTATGTAATTAAGGGATTGACACATATTATTAAAATATTTAGGAATAACTAAATATTAATTAGAAAACTTTAAGTTTCCTCTCTAAATTGCAGAATCAATTTTCTTTTGTAGTGCTTGATCAGGAAGCCGTTGTTGGGAAGTCACAATTTGAGATGAGATCTAGACACTGGAATATCTCTGTATGGAATATTGAAGAATGTTAAAATCTTTGACAAGAGATAAGCAAATAGATTCTTTTTGGGAAGGAAAGAAATTCGAATGCCTCCACATTCTTCTCAATGATCTTCACATGACTCTAATTTCTCTTTACCCACAAAGGAAGCATTTATCATAATCATTGCTTAAAATCACAAATATTTCCCCGTTACTTCTGGTAGATGTGGTAACCTCACAAAATCTCTCCTGGAGCAAAGATGGGTATTCTGGCATTTGGAGAAATGAGGTGTGCAGTTATTTTTAGACTGCCTGAAATAGCTGTAGCAGGTTTCCATTTATAGGACCTGAAGGGACCTTCTCCTGTGTCTGGGACAAGGTAATGACTTCTATGAAGTAAAAACTTTGTATCATAAACTTTATCCCCGTGATGATTACCTACCTCTTTAGTGGTCTTTGTATCATGCTATTTTGTCTTTTTAGTATTTGGAGAACAAGGCCCTGGTTGTTCTTTACATTTTATCATTTCTTTCTTCTTGGACTGGAAGAAAATGAGAAGCAGAGGCAGACTACCTCTCATGGCTAAATTGTTCCTGGCTAATAAAACTGCAGGAACTGTACGTTAGGATGTCTTCCATAAATCAGCCTTGGGGAGAATTAGGTGCTGAGAGATGGAGGAACGATGTTTAATCATCACTTGTAGGAAATCATTAGCTGCACACCCTCATTCCGCTACTTGCCCATTCGTCATTCCCCAAACGCAGGTTTCCCCCAGACCATTAACATTTCTCAATGACTTTTTAAATGCAGAGAAAAACCACAGAAGGGGTGAAGGATGGGGGTACATTATGGAAACACACAACTGAGAGATGTCTCTGCAGCTTGCCTCCTGCTCCTGTGAATGTAAATGGACCAACATACGAACAAGATGATTGATTGCTGGGCAGCCAGCTCCTGCTGCAGGAACTAAACAAGCTTTTGCTTCCTTTTCTCCCTTTTGGAAATATATATAACCCAATCCCCCCACACCCAGATAGCTTTCTTTTTGCCATGTGCAAGTCAGCTCTGTCTTCTCTTCGTTAGCATAGCATATGGATAGACAAGGAAAACGAGCAGGTTGGGAGGAGTATCAGGTGTGGGCAAGTAATGGAGTCTCCCAAATTGCCCCTTGACCCACTCTAGTGGGGGAAAACCGCACTCATAATTCTGCAGTCTACAAAAGAGAGAAGCAGGCCGGTCCATGAAATTAACCTGATTCATGGTCCCAGTGGATTGGTAAGCACCCTCTCAAGTTGATCCAAGGTGATGTGCAGGCAGGCAGCTCTGTTCAGCACTTTGCAGGAGGAAAGAACACTCTAGCCTTTTAATCCTGGAATGTACTTTTGGATGCTCATGCATATACACAGGGAGATGTTAGAGACCTTCTTAGAAAAGGACCTCTAATATTTGCCACTGATGGTTTTTTTATTTACTGTTTGTTTTGGTCTTAGAAGCTTTCAGTTTTTATTTACTGTCTTCCAGGCAAGACAACAAAAGTCAATCATAACCATAACACAAATATTGAGGACTTACTATATGTCAAGCACTATAATAAGATACCTGATATACACTAAAGGAGTTCATCCCCACATTTCAAAGGAAGGATTGCTATCCTAATTTGGTGAAAAACCTGGTGTTATTGATAATGATTTGCTAAGATCATACAGTTTGATAGGGCAGATCCAAGTTCTATGGGGCCTTAAAGATATACTACTGAAAGAGTCCTTTACGACACTTGGAAATATAGGTTTAGGTAGTGGACTACAGAACAGGCCTGGGAAAATGGAGGTCACTGTAGCTAAAGCCTCATCAGCTTCCTGTGACTTCATGGTAATTCGGGCCACCTTTGAGGGGACGATTGCAGATTATACAGAAAACATCTGATTCATCTCTATGCTAATGAACCTATTTCCAGACAATGATAAAGAATATTGATCTTCTCTAATCAGTTGCTCTAGGAGACCTTTGATTCCCCAAGAGAGGTGCTTCCATGGCAGATGGAAGATGGGAAGGGGGTGGGCTAGTGTTCTTAGAAGCTGGAGGGATGAAGAGATTGTTGGCACCCACTGGGCGTCATATGGCTAAGATGGCATTTAACCAGTTTTACCCCATATCAAGATCCAGATCCCTCTTAAGATCACACGTACCTGTTTCCATGTTTTAAAGATGATGCAGACACAGAAGTAGGAATGTGCCTGACTTGTGTGTTTTTGACAGTGGGAGTTCCTTATGGCCAGTTCTCTTGTCTTATTCCTTTTATGATAGAGACATTTTTTCAACAAATAAACATTGTTTTCCTAATAAGTATCAGGCACTGTGACAGACACTGGAGACAGGAGGATATGCTAGACCAAGGCTATCATGGTCTAGTGAGAAAGAGAATCAATCAGGTCACCAGGCAGCTGCAGTCCCAACAGTTCGACAGTCTGTGTGCTATAGCAGAGCAAAAAGGGCATTCCACTATTTTTTTATTGTTTATATGTTATTAGAAAGTTGTTTCCTTTCGGTTAGTCATTTCATAAAATTATTGATGGTGTAAGCTGAGGATTTCATAGGTCTAGCCCTGTATCCCAGACAAGTTAATAATTGATATTTTCATTAAACTTATTGATAATGAAATTATTTCATTCAACATTTTTATTTCATCCTAGACCCATCAATTCTAAGGGATGCAAAATTTATATGAAAGATAAATTGCCCTATAGAATTCTTCTACTATAAGAGAACAAGTCATAGTGATTTATATTTTCGTGCAGAGATTTCCTTATTCATCCATTTTTTTTTCATTTGTCAAACATTTACTAAGTCTCAGCTATATGCTGGAACCTAATTACATATTAGGGATACAAGGCAAAAAGACACAGTCTTAACTCACTCTCTCTCTCTCATGTGGACTTAATCAATTCCTTTTTTGGTGTTGTCCATAATGAAAGGGACAGCAAAAAACAATTAGGCAGTCTAGAGAGTAGAGATTCTGTTTTATTTAGTTAGTCAAACCATGACTATTAAATTAGATAATTAGAGATGGTGGGTCTTTAGTTTTTGAAAATTCTTTGAAAGAAAAACCTTGAAGAAAACACACACACACACACACACACAAACACACATGAACTGAGCATCTACAAGAGAATCTACAGGCCTTCTTTTTAAATTCTGGCTGAGTCAATGAAGGAAATCTAGCTATGACATAAGGATTTAGGATAAATTAGCAAAAGGGGTTCTATTAAAATTTAAGTAGAAAATGTATGTTATTTTAAATAGTAACAGTGTTTAAGAATCCTTAACAACATATCCAGTTGTTTTTAATGCTCACTTTCCTTGTACTATTGTTTAAAGAAATATCAACCTTTTGAACATGATTGGCAATAGATGTTCAGATATTTGAATTTATTTTTTTTAAAAGATTGAATGAAGCACTGTGCTGAGGTGATTTGTGGAACTAGGTCTTTGAAAATTAATCTGCAGTCATCAGCTCCCACAGTAGTGCAGGAGTCTTAGTTCTGTGTCTATGAAAGCAGGGGTGGAGACTAAGTGCTCTCTGTCTTGTGTCATTATTAATTATTCCATAGTAAGTAAAACTATGGTAGGAAAGATAACCTGTATTCTCCCTCCTTGCTTATTTTAATTTACTTTCCTTTTGAAAACTTTAAAATACTTTCTATTATCATTAGACTCCCTGATCATTAATGCAGAGTGTTACAGAAAGCATGGTTTTTGGTTTCAGGAAATAGCAAATATTCTCCAGGCAAAGAGCCAGGGACTTCTATACCATGAACCAAATGAAACAATGTGGGATTTCTTGAGTTTTAAACTGATTCAGATTTGTGTAGTCATTTGATTTTCTGCTCTCCACAGTTGCCATGGCTTTATTAATATTTCCATTTTATAGTTGAGAAAACTGAGCTGTGATTCTGAGTCGGTTTTCCCAAAGATCATGAAATTTATCAGAGTAATAATAGAAGTTTTAAAGGCAGATTTTCCAAAATCATGACCATTGCTACTTCTTCTTTCCCTTGTTCTTACTAGGGGTGTTCTATAAAGCATGCTGTAGTCTCTCTGATAAGATGCCAACACTGAGAAGTCAAACAAGCTTGTGTTCTGTTCAAATGTGAGATTTTGCATATTTCAACCTTTTTGGATTTTACTTTCCTTGGTTAAACTATGAAAATCACAAGTTGAGCAGAATCAGACAACGTTACTCACAAATGAGAAAAGGACCTCCTTAAATTTCTTTCTTTTATAGAGAAGGAGCTCCTCATTGCAAGGCAACTGCCTTGATTATGTAGCTTCAAGCCAGCCACACCCTCAACCCTACTCTGCTCCCAGGCAGTGCAGTCAGTGTGGAAAAACCTCCTTTCCACTGATATCAATGGTCCTCTACTCTGCTGTTCTGTTCCCTGGATTTTTCCAGACTTACTTTATACCTTTGAACTTTTCTTTCAATTTAATTTTATAACATTTTTTTGGGCATAGATATCTCCATGCTGTTCCCGATACAAATAAATAAGTAAAACAGAATGTAAAATAAAATAAACATCTAGTACAGCCCCCAAGCTCACATTGTTCATCCAACCTTACCTTCCTTCCTTTCTTCTCTCTCTCTCTCTCTCTCTCTCTCTCTCTCTCTATATATATATATATATATATATATATATATGTATATATATATATATATATATATATATATATATATCTCACACACACTCATTGGTGTATTATAATTATGCATAATAGTAGCATTCATTATGCCATATTGCCATATTCATACATGCACATAATAAGTTACTACTTTCTGACCTAATGTCTCCCTTGGTCAATATCCTCCAGCCATACTGGTTTTGAGTTTTTCAGACATTTCAAATTTGCTCTTATTTCTGTCTGAATTGCCTTTCTCACTGACCCTTGCATGCCTTACCATTCAGGCCAGCTCGAATCTCACCAATTAGAGAAGCCTGAATCTCAGCTATCCCCACCCCACATCCAGTTACTCTCTGCCATATGACACTCTTGGATTTTCTGCACAGAAGTTATCAGCATATAAAAAGAGCTGTTTAACTTGCTCAGTTTTTTTTTAATTGTATGCTTGTTCCTGAATTGTAAGTTTTGCAAAATCAGGGGCCCCTTCTAGTTAACTTATTGCTTTGTCCCAAACTTAGAGACAAATTAAAGTGTAATAGTTTCTCCTCTTTAAAGCACACAACAACAACTATTGGATGACTGAATGAATTAAGAGATTAAAAATTTTGAGTATGGTGTTAAGTCGAATGTTGTGAGGAGTTTGAGACTTTTGACTACTTTCTGGTTAACATGAGACCTCTGGGTCAGTGACAAAATCATGTTATTACTCACAGTGAAAATAGCAGTCAGAATGATATCTTGCATGAGTTCCCAATGTCCAAATCCTGGATGCAGTGAGGTTTAATCTTACCTGTTCATGCAGTGAAGTATATTGCAGGAGAAGAATTTTAAAAGAGATCTTGTAGTGGGCTGCCAATCCTGAGGAGGGGTCCCAGGGGAAGGGGAGAGGAAGAGAGGAAGAAGAGGAAGAGAGGAGAGAAGAAGAAAGAGAAGAACTTCATTTTTGCTTTGGAATATAAATGAATTGAACCTTTATTACCTTGGATCATATCTTGGAAGGGAGAGATCTCTACGGTTTACTTCCCAACATCTTCAATGTGGCTATAAACAACATTGTTCAGAGGACTGAAAACCTTTGTAAATACGAGATATTCCTAGAGAATTATCCCCCAACAAATTAAATGATTCTTACTTTTATCTTCCATTAACAACCCTGTTCAAGAACCCTGACAATGACCCATTGTCCCTTTTGACTGGTGCCCCAACATGACCACCCAAGAGGTACTTGAACACCATGTATCCAAGTCCAAGGACACCATCCCTATTACACTGGTGGAATTTGATGTTAATAGTGACCTTCCTTGGACCTTGGAATATTTAAGTAAGGCCTCATGAGTAATGGTAGTCCAGTATAGAAGCTTGAAATGAAGACTCTTTAGAGAAATTTTGGGGGTAAGTAAGTTTTCTTCCTTCTCATCTCTTTGCTATCCTTTTCAAATTACTAATGCTCATCTGGGGAGAGCTTCCAAGAAAAGCAGACCAAAAGGGTTAGAAATGACTGAGTTTATGATACATCCCAGAACAAGGGGCTAGTTATACACAATGCTCTAAGAAAATTCTGTTGGGCTTCTTGACCCAAGTTAAAGGCTCTTACCTTAATCCTTTAAAACTATACATTGACTCCTTACTTCTGCAACTGGATTAAAATATTCACCCTTTTTGTCCAGGTTCCTTCTTTGTTTTGTTCCCTATTATTTTTCATATTTTTTCATTTATTATTACTTTATGAATTTAAAACCTAAACCAAACAAAAACGAAGTGTTGGCAGAATACCTGTGATTTTAAAAGATGAATAAGTAAAGGTTCTGCTAGTGTAAACAATCATAAAAATTGATAATTATAGTAGAGCACCAGTTCTTACCTAAATTATCCACCTTCACCCATCAGGATATACTTGCCAATGTCTGAACACCTTTTCGAATGTCATGACTGCCAGAAGCGGGGTTGCTATTAACATCAAGTGGGTAGAGGCTGGGGATGCTGCAAAACATCCTCATAGAACATTCTCTAACAACAAAGAATGCTCCAACCCCAAATCAGTATTATTGAGACTTAGAAACCTTGCAATAGATTAACAAAGGTGCAGCAGAAAGCAAGAGAGAAACTGTGATTGCACAGATGGAAAGTTTAATAACTCACTGAAGGAGATAGCTAATCAGAGAAGGCTTACCTGAATAGCTAAATTTTAAAGGATAATTAGGTGTTTTTCCAGTAGACATGGTAGGTATTGTAAAAACAAGATCTCTCAAGGGTGGAGGAATAGAGCATTGATTTTCTGCCAAGGAAGTACCTTTACCCTAAGAATGTTGGGAACCACAGAGAAAGAAGTAAGATGCAGGAAGTAATCAGGATGAAACTAAGGATCTGTTCTCTTTTAACTTTTGAAAGCACTTGGTCTGCAATCTGATGTGAGCATATGTTTTCCCAGAGCAGTTACCTAATTTACCCTGTTTAAACATCTACTCTATACTAGGATAATGTTGGAAGACTGACAAGCTCTTCTCAAAACTATTTTCTGTAGCTTTTTGGCATGTGTCTACTTTACCTATTTTATACTTATGGTTATTGGATGTGACTGTGACCACAAATTTGGGCAAGAGTGAGGTATCCACCTCCAGGCCTTGCTCATAGAAGCCCCCAGTGCATAGTCCTCACTCCCTTTTATCACCTACTGTGTGGAAACAAAGGACTTCAAGACCCTGGAGGGAATGTCACAAGATGGAAGGGGGCTGGTTCTTGAATCACTGCCTGAAAGTCCATGCACTGGACTTTATCTGAGAAAATAAACTAAATTTTTATGTTTCAGACATTGTGATTTCAGGGTTTACCTATTATTGTAGGCTTTGCTACCATAAATAATTTAGATAGTATTAGGTCCTTTAGCTACATTATGTTTCATCTTTTTTGATAATCTTGCAATAGAGGAGTTCTTCCCCATGTTTCAAATAGAGAAAAGGTTCACAGTGGTTAAGTAACATAAGCTAATAAGTGGAGAGAAGCAAGAATCAAATGCATGTTCTTTCCAGTATGATAAAAGCTATGCCCTTCTTTCTATAAGGGCTAGTTTTGAATGACGCTGGGTAGCTTAATTGAGGTATAGCTTCCTTATGGAGATTTGTGTCCTTTTCTATTTCTTCTGCTTTAGAGAGAGGAGGAAATATCTTTCTTCCATATTTCCATGCCTGATTTAGCATACCTTTATAGCAAGCGGCAACATGGTTGGTATATAGAAACTAATTTGCGAAAGTGATACCTTTCTTGTTAGACAGAGATGGATAAAAAGAAAACTTTCACAAATATGTTGGCTTGTCATGTTCCTTATATATTTTTTCCTTCAATGAACTGGGAATGTACATGAAGCAAAGGACCATTCTGTGCCTCTCAACTGCTGGGAGCCAAGTTTCATGTCCCAATTCAGAGAGCTTATTGGTCTCTAAGGCTGCTGGAGGCAATGTTGCCAGTAGCCAGACTGAGTCATTAAAGGAAATGGGTATTTGCCTGGGAAATTCTGGAAGTTGTTATGTGAAGAGGGATGAGGTGTGGGCCTGAAGGGGCACCATGTATGTCTTTGATAGAGCACAAGTGAAAAACAGGAGGAAGACCAGTGTGGCAGGATCTCAGAGTGTAAGACATCATGCTTCAAGACGTTGTAGGGACCTCAGGTTTTTAGTATGTCCAGCATCTCTTTGGAAAACCACCTTTTCTTTATGACTAGCCCTTGAAATTAAATTGGGGCTGCACATCATCTTCTACTTCCAGAATTGGCTACCTGATCTACACTCACTTCACATTCTATCCATGTCCTGCCACTGTTTCCAGCCACAGTGACCACTACAGGAATGAATTGTTACCTAAGCAGCATCCATGGGAACTTCTCCAGTGGGGAGGGGGTGGCACTGTCATGGGAAAGTTCTCCCTAATTGCAGAGATGTCAAACTGCACCAGACAAGCCTTGTTGTCTCATGGACGTACCTAAGAGATGAAAAAAACGCAGCCTCAGAAAGAAGCAATACTAGAGGACTAACCAAAAATATGTCAAAGATGTCTAGACAACATAATGTCACTCGGTGTCACTGCAGTGTTCTGCAGTCCTATGCTTTAATTTTAAAGGTTTTGGAGCCTTATATTTACTTGCATTGTCTAAGTTTCAGTTTGGGTTTTCTCATTCACAGCCTAAAGCAAACATAGCTCATATTCTTCTAGGCCATATTAAAGATTTTAACCTTTCTTCTAGGAGCAATGAGAAGTCACTGAAGGATTTATGCGAGAGAGAAGTTTTCACATTTGTGCTCCGAGATTGCTTTAGCTATGTGTAGAAGGACACAGTAAGAGAGGACCAGAAAGGAGATGAGTAGACTAGTTAGAGAATGCTTGTGCTAACTTGGGTAACTAATAGAATGGACTTGGGTGCTATAGACCAGAAGGAGAAAATAACATAGGTTAGCAATATATTTAGGGTACAAAATTTAATGAATGTATTAATGAATTCATCATAAACAAATTAGAAAGAGAGATTTGGCAAGAGTCACTCTTACGGTTTTTGCTTGAGAAAGTGGTTTGAAGAGTTGTTCAAGGAAAAATAGAGAAATACACAAGAATAACAAGTTTGAAGGGGATATCAGGATCATGAGTTTAATTTTTAATAAATTTGTGACACTTTTGTTACATTCAAAAAGAAGTTTCAAATAGGCAGCTGGAAAGTTGGGTCTGGACTTTAGAGATGTGTTGTAGACAAGGGATATACATTGCTAGTCATCTGTGCATTTGTGATAATTTAATTCATGGGAATGCACCAGATCACACAGTAAAATTTTAAGGGTGATTGGAGAAGAGAGACCGGGCTAAGCCTTGGGTAACTCCAGTATTCAATGACTAGGTAGACAAGAATTAATCTGAAAATGAAGATAGAAAAAGGGCAGGCAGAGAGGTGGGAGGGAATTTAGGAGGCTTTTGTGTCAACTAAAGCAAGAAGAAAGTGTTTGAGGACATTATGGTCGGCAATGCTGATTGCTGTTGACAGCTCCAGTAAGCTGAGAACTGAGAAATGGTTTAAAGTTTAGCAGAATGCATGCCATTGGTTACCTTAAGCACTGTTTCAATACTGTGATCAGAGCAAAAACCAGATGGAGTGGGTTGAGAAGTGAATGAGGAGGGAGTAAATGTAGATGAGTTATCATAAACAGCCCTTCCAATCCAGTAGCCTTTCACATGTAAAAACAAACCACTAAGTGGTAGAAACATACTTGGCAAATTGAGGTTTGGAGTTAGATTTGCCTGTGTTTCTTAGAACCCAGAACACAGTTATGCTTTGCATGTTGTCCCAAGTTCAATTCTCTTCAACCAAAACTTACTGAGTAGATACCTTGTGTTAGGCCCTGAATTTCAAAGCTAAATAGAACTTAACTCTTGGCTTGGAAAAATGGGGGAGACAGACTTGATACATGAATATTCTAATTCAACATGGAAATTCAGAAATGGGGTAGGGAGGAGGAGTTCCTAGGGGAAATAGCAAAGGTCTTCTGGGAGAGGGGAGAGCTGTAGCAAGTCTTGAAAGAAATGTAACATTTAAATTATTCTCTTAAGAAATAGAACGGTTCAGTACATGGAGCCAATACATTAAAAAAAAATGGATGTCAATACAATTAACCTTTGTGCACCCAGTGGACCAGGTGTACAGGAAAACCAGAAGTCCATTCCCCCAGACTTACTGTGTGGCTTCAGTGCCTCTAGTTGGCTCTATATTCACTGAAAATGGCAGAGGCAGAGCATCTAGGTGTGTACTGAAAAAAATCTCTCCTAGACTTCTTATCTCTGTGGGGTTTCAAAATGAAATATACCAGCTCCACGGGGAAGCCTCTGACAGATGGGAACCTATTTAACAAACCATGGAAAATGAATAGGTTCGCTCTAAGAAGGGCTGCACAGCCACAGAAATCTATTCTCAGACATGTGGGTGTTGGTGAGCCCCAATGACCCACATTCAGAAATATTTGCCTATTAATTAGGGCAGGTGGTTCCATCCCAGAAGGCTTTGCCTAGCAACTGTAACCAAGAGCATCTGCAACTTCAGTGCTGTGAATGAACTTCAAGTGTGAGAAATCAGAGTGGTGTGTACTGTCGCAAGATGAGACAACAAATCTGAGCCCAATGTGTTTGATTTTGTGCCACATTTCCCCACAGAAAATTCTGAATTTTTTGGTGGCCCAACAAATCCCCAACAGAATCACTCTCCTGTCACTAATTTAACTTCTACAGGGTCGTTGCATATGGCATGTGACTATCAAAATGGATGGTTTCAAATAAAGATATTGAAGAATGTTTGAGGGTCAATGGTTGGGACATAGTGAAACAATAATGGTGCCTTTCATATACCTCAGTTTGCCTTTTGTTTCATTCATTCAGGGACCAAATGTTTACTCAGCATTTTTCATATACTGGGGCTATAATACTGAACAAATAGTATCTGCCTTCAAAAATTTAAAGTGTATGGGAGAACTTTATTGAAAGATCCATAAAGTATTTGGTGCATTGAGATAATTCCTATAAGAGCTATCTCTAAATTCAGGAGCCCACGGGAAGAGGTAAGTAGCTCAGTCTTTGAGAAGTCCTGTGTTATGGTTTATATATGAGATGTCCCAAAAAGCTCACATGTGAGAACATGCAAGAAAGTTTAGAGGTGAAACAATTGTGTTATGAGAGCCTTAACCTCATCAGTTCATCAATCTACTTGAATGGATTAACTAGGTGGTGACTGACTATAGGCAGGTACGGTGTGACTGGAGGAGGTGGGCTATGGGGGGCGGGCTGTGCCTTTAGGTTATATATTTTATTCGTGGTGAGTCAAGTGTAGTGTCTCTCTGCTTCTTGATTGTTTTCCTCTGTCATGCCTTCTGTCCTGATGTTCTGCATCATCTCCGGCACAAAGCAATGGAGTTGGCCATTTGTAGACTGAGACCTCAGACTTCTAAAATTGCTTCTTCTAAAATTGTTCTTGTCAAGTCTTTTGGTCATAGCATTGTTGAAGCTGACCAAAACATCATGGAAAGTTGACAGAAGGAGAAATATAAACAAAATGAAGATTCTTGCAGAAGAAAAGAATGGATGAGAGGATGGCACTTTGCGAAATGCTAACAAATATATATAAAGGACCAAGATCTAAGCAGAGCATATTTGTAGGACTTGTTACTTATGCCTTGGGAGGTAGAGGGCTGAGACAGAAGTTTAGAAAATGAGATGAAGAGGACAGGATGGGTAAATAGTCGCTATGTCAGGAAGGGTCTCTAATGCCATACTGAGGAGTTAGAATGTTGCCCCTTAGAGAGCCATAGAAAAGTTTTAAGTATAAAGGTAGTGTGCTCATATTTGAAAAATATTCATCAGTGCATTCATATCCTCATTAAGCCCCTGTGCCAGACACTGTAATGAGAATACACTGCTTCTTACTATAGGAGTTATTCCTGCCCTTGTTGAGCAAGACAGACAGTAAAGCAAACAAATTGAAGCATTAGTAGAATATCAATATAGAACATGGACAGAAAGAAGCTAGAGATGGTACAACTTAGAGGTCCATGGCTGGAAAGCATAGACAAAAGGCAAGAATAGCTTAATCCAAGTAGAGAGAAGAATTGGTAGTAAAGAAATAATACCAGAGACCATATTGGATTCAAAGCCATAGGACACTGTGACAGAACATATGAAGATTTCAAAAGACAATTGGGATTTCCTGTTTACCATAGCCCTTTCCTGATGCAATAATATGATCAGCCTCAGTCTACTCCATAAATGGAAATGAACACACTCAAACATCACTATTCTATTGGTGCATCTTAGAATTAAATTCTATAGTGGTGAAAGATGACATAGAAATTCAAGGCTGCACGGCTATTTGAAGGAAGCTGTCAATATCTCAAACGCTCAGTGGAAGATCACTGAGCTAGTCTCTGAGTGGCTGATATAAAAAAGGCTTAGCATAGGTTAAGATTAAAAAGTCTATTTGAAATTTCATATTTAGGCTTTTCTTGGGACAAAGCTCCTGCAGTGACAGAGTCTTTTTACATTTTTAACTTATACCAGAAAACTTTATCCAGGATATTACTATATTTTGCATTAAAATTGTATTGAATTTTAATTATGGATATTTCAAATACATAAAACATGCAGAAAATAATATTACAGACACCTATGTACCCATCAATCACTAATATTAAAGAAAGTTAACCTTGTGTTGTCTTTGCCTCGGCTTTCTAGAACAGTTAGTGTACAAATGAATCACCACTGATATCTCTTTGTTAATCCTAGCATCTCAGAAGGAACCATCACTGTCAATTCAGTAAGCATCATTCCAAACACTTTTTCTTCTACATTCACTAGACATATATGTATTCACAAACAACATGCAGTTTATTTTAAAAATCTACCTAAATTGTATCTCACTTGATCATTTTCTAGGTTGTCTTCAATCAACATGTTGCTCCTGAGATTTCTGTTAATAAATTAGATTCAGTTCCTTAACTCTAATAGCTATAGATATTCCATTGCACGGATGATCACAATGGACAGTCCATTTTCTTTCTTAAGAGATGGAAAATTTCCTCTATTCTTTGTCTTGATTTAAAGTGTTTTCATGCCAGCTATTGAACAGCAGAATTACTGGGCTGCATTCTGGTTGTATCCCTGTAGTTACTTTTCAATCATCTGGAAGTAAAATAATATCTTCTTATGTGCTTTTTTTTATCTCCATTGATATGATTATTAGAAAGGTTGACCTTGTCCTCTCTCATATTTTGTTATTCACTGGAGTTAGTCATTTATCACTATACCTTGTCAATTTTTCTATTTGTTGTTTCTTTTCCTGACATATTCTTTCTTATTGATTTGTGAAAGTTTGTTCTATATCCTGAGTTCTCAGTTCCTTATTTGTTCCAGAGGATGTTATATCTTCACCAAGTTTGTAACACCTCTTCTCTTTTACAATATTGTTTTTTTCTTAGAAGAGGGATTTTTGTTTGTTGTTTGTTTTATGTAATATGTATTGAAAAATGTATATGAGTCTTATGATTTGTTTATTGTACTCTTGAAGAAATCATTGCCTAACCAAACACAGAAAAGTTTGTTTCTTTTCTGCTTTTTATTGTAAAAGCTTTAGAAAACTGTTCTTAACATTTAGGTATTTCTCCTACCTGGAATCTACTTTTGCATATAGGAGGAGGTATGGTTTCTACTTTGTCATTTCCCTTGTAGACAGCCTGTTCACAGTCTCAGCACCAACAGCAATCTTTTAAAATCATCATGTGAAAGCTCTTGTGACACAAGGGTCTGTCCTTCATTCTACAGTCTTTTCCTTTGGAATTTTTTCTATTTTTATACATGTACCATCCAGATTAAAATATTAACCTTTTAACTAATATTTAATATTATTTATAGATTAAATATATTTTTATTTTTATATAATATTTTAATGTAATTATTCAATCATAGTTATGAGATGTAATTTTTAAAAAATAATATCAATCCATTTTGCAGGTATATATATTTTATATTATATATTAAAATAAAAATTTCTAGTATTAATCTATACTCCTGATGCTCCTCCTCCCTTCTTCTTCTTTCTCAATATAGTTACCTCTTTCATCTATCCCCTGCTTTTAACATTCTCTTAATCATTACTTGATTTTTAATTTCCATAGGAATTTGAGAATCTGCTTTTCCAGATTCAGAAAAATTCTTTTGGAATTTTGATTACAATCACATTGAATTTGTAGAATAATTTTGGGAAACTTGGAGTCTTTTTGACATTGTAATTATCATCCATGAAGCTGTATCCACTTTCATTTATAAGATTTGTTTTTAGTATTTCAATGAAATTTCACATTCAAGCTGTAAAGATTCTTGTATTTGTAATTAATTTAGAGTATGGTTTGTCTTAAAAGCCATATTACCTCTTCTTTTCTTTTAATTTTTATTGACAAATAACAGAGATACAGATACGTGAACAAGTTATATGGTGAGTCTTACAAAGGGATCATGACCAAAAAATTGTTGCTCAAAGACAGAAGATATAAAGGCAAACCATGAAAGGAAAGATTATGTATGTCCTGGAAGACAAAGGGAATGTCATGCTCATCCCTGAGGTTTCCTAAAGAGTCCTTTTATGGCCCTTTAAAGGGTAATGCCCCTTCTTAAGGGGCCATTTACTAACCTTACTATCAAACTCACATTAAGCAAAAACAAAACAAAACTTAGATCCCTGCTAGAAGCAGTGGCAGACACCTGTAAATCCCAGTGGCTTATTTAACTATTGAAGAGTTATAAAATGGAATTTTACATATTCTTTGGGGTCTAAGATTTTTTTGGGGGGGTACCAGGGATTGAACCCAAGGGCACTTAACTGCTGAGCCACATTCCCAGCCCTTTTACAGATTTTATTTAAAAAACAGAGTCTCACTGAGTTGCTTAGAGCCTAATTAAGATGCTGAAGCTGGCTTTGAACTCATGATCATCCTGCCTCAGCTTCCTGAGCCACTGGGATTTACAGGTGTGTGCCACTGCTTCCAGCAGGGATCTATTTTTTTTTCTTAATGTGAGGTTTGTAAATTCTTCCATATTATTGCACAAAGCTGTAGCCTATTTGTTTTCATTGCTGAATAGTTATTGCTGTAGTATAAATGTTTGTGTTTGTTCAAACATCATCTGTTGAATCCAAATTCTTAATGTGATAATATTAAGAAGCAGGTTTTTTGGAAGGTGATTAGGTTATAAGGATAGAGCCCTTACAATTGGGATTGATTAGTGTCCTTACAAAAGAGGTTGGGAGAGCTCATTTATCCCTTCTGCCATGTGAGAATACCAGGAAGAAGGCACCATCTACGAACCAAGAACTGGGTTCTTAACCGACATCAAATTTGCCTGTTCCTTGACCTTAGACTCTCAAGTCTCAAGAACTGTGAAAAATAACTTCCTATAGATTATATACCACTGAGTTTGTGGTATTTTGTTATAGCAGCCCAAACTAACTGACGAAAGTAGTGCTCTATTGTCTTTTTATCTATTTATTTGTCCATTGAATTTATTTTTCCACTACCCCTCAAAGGGGATTCAGGTGGTTCCTGGTGGGGAACCATTATGACCAGTGCTGCTAGGATTGTTTTACGATGAGAATTTCTATGCAATTATTTTGGTAGAAATTTATATGTGAGATTAATGAATCACTGGGTGAACATATATTTAACTTGTAGTGGATCCTGCCAAAAAGTTTTTTAGCACTATATGGAGAATTCTGAAACTCTTCATTACCAACTATTGGTGCTGTTTTACATTTTCATTGATTTATTCTAATAGGGGAATAGAGAGATCTCATTCTAGTTTAATTTGCATTTTTTTCAGATGGCTAATGAAATAGAGCATTTCATTTTTATATTTTATTACCCATTTGGGTATGCTCTTTTGTGAAAAGAAGTTCTTCACATTTTTGTTCATTGTTCTATTGAGTTGGTTGCATTTTTATGATTGATTTAGAGAAGTGTGTATTTGGACACATACACATAATACATTTTCACTTCCTTACCAGTATATTTTGATGAGAAGGTATTCTTCATCTAAAGTAATACTAATATAACTTACCTTTCTTACTTTATGACGAGTGCTATTTGCGTTTTATCTATGACATTTTTTTTTTTTGTAAGGTCAGTAAGTTGGTCTTCCATGTGTTCTTAAACTTTTCTTGTCTTCACACTTAGGTCTGGATAGCTTGTAATTATTTCTGAATGCAGTATGATATAGAGTTCCAGGTACATTTTATTATCATTAACATCCAATTGGCATGATTCCACTTATAGAAATGACCATCCTGGTCCTCATGGTACTGCAGTGTCATTTTTTTTTTTGTAATTAATCAAGTGATCATTTATGTTAGGGATTATTTCTGGATTCTATTCTGTTCCACCAATCTATTTATCTATCATTAGTACAGTATCACACTCTCTTAATATAGAATTATAATAGGTCTTTCTATCTTACTGAGTATGTCCTTTAATATTGGTTCTTTTTTGAAATTGCTTTGCCTATTCTTAGCCATTTGCATTTTCCTGTAGAATTTATAATCAATTTATAAATCTCACCAAAAATACCTTTTAAGATCTTCATTAGATTGCATTGAATCAATAAATAAGTTTGAAGAAGGATTTGCAATCTGACAACATGAAATCTTCTATTCCACAAACAGAATATCCTTCCAATTAATTTGATCTCTTTAACTGCTCTTAATTTTTAGAATTGTCAGGTAGAAGTCTTGTGTGACACTCATTAATTTATTCATAGGTGTTTGGCATTTTGTAATGCTCTCACAAAAATTATCTTTGTAATTCCTATTTGTTATTGAAAAAAATCTATACCTGTTAATTCTGTAATGTTTCATATCTCTTTTAAACAGCATGCTTTTCTCTCAAGCTGACCAGCTCTGTGTTACGTGGCATATTTAGTCCATTTACATTACTGATATGTGTTAATTTATTTTCTCTCACCTTGTTTTGAATTTTCTACTTGTCATGCTTTGTCTTCACTTTCACCCCTCTATTTTCTGTCTTCCATAGGATTCATTGATTTTATTCATTCCCACTTTCCACTTTACCATTTTGAAAAGCATGCATTACATTTCTCTTCTTTTATCTGTTCCCCTTAATATTCCAATGCAATGCCTCCTTTGTAGGAGGTGATAGGAGAATTTAGCAGCAATAATGAGGCAATGCATTCTGAGTGCAAGGCCCATGATAGGTGCTCAAAACACAGTAATTATCATTGTAAATATTCCCAGGACTTTTAGAAATGTTATCAGAATACAAAAATCATTCTCTTTCTTCACTTCCTGACCTTGTATATCTTTCTCTAAAGCTTTCTATGGCTAAACAGTGACATCAAGCTTACCCTAAAGAACTTTGATATCTGAGTTATTTTATCATAAGAACAACATTGAGTCCCTGAAAGCACAGGGATGGCTATCCCTCAATGACTTTCAGAGAGTTCCAATCAAAAGCAGTAAAGTTTCAGCTTGAGTCTTATGAGACCAGAAGCTGAAATGGTGCTTTTTCCATCTTGTTGGCATGGGATTTGTTAAAAGTCCATTAGGGTGACGTTCTGATCATCTGCTGTCAAGAACAAGCACAAAGGGGTTTTTGTAAATTGGACTTGCTTTAGTGATTAATAAAATTATGTTTTTTTTAAATTTCCACTGAAAGTTTCTCTTGGCTCTTTCTCTTCCTGCCTCAATCACAATTATGGGTTTTCTGACTTGGAGGCTCAGCTACAGATCTTGAGTTTCCCGATTTTCTTAATCTACAAAAATTCTGACTCAAAAGTCACCATCTCACAGTCTCATTCATTCAAATATCAGTTGTGTTGTAATCTGAGATTAATATTCTTTATTTCAAATCATGCACTGTATTTTGTATCTTTTCAAAAATGTAGGATCCTTGAATCTCAAGTGGCCTTGACTAATCTCATAGTCTTTTTGTTTTTTAACTTAAGGATTAGTTGGCAATAATCCTTATGTCCCAGTTGAAAGTATTAATTTCTAAGTCTTTTATAAAATTTTTTCATAGTTATCGATGGACAGAATGCCTTTGTTTTGTTTGTTTATGTTTATGTAGTGCTAAGGATCAAACCCAGTACCTCATGCATGCGAGACAAGTGCTCTTCCACTGAGCTACAGCCTCAGCCCTCCAGTATTACTTTCTGTGTTGAATTATTATATGACTCTGTCCTAACTGGTAGATATGATTTCTCATTTCAAGAGTTTTTTTTTTTCCATTTTGGCTATGAGGGCAGACAGAACAATTCATGTATAATTTCTTCAGGAGAGATAGCAGGATTTGATTGCTTCTCATTTAAAAAAAAATGTGTGTGAAATGCTTTGTAATCTGTTCTGAAATTGGAAGCAAAATGCAGAAATAGTCGTTTTCCATTTTAGTGTTGGTGTTTGAAAGATATGATGGTACTGATGAAACTGATAGTATGTGAAGATGATCTGGGATCATATTCCCATAATCACATTAATTGGTATTTTGAGTTGACATGAAGTTTGAGTCGTTGATCAAATGCAGGGTTCACCAAGGTAGGCACAGGTAGCAATGAAGAAGAAAGAAAAATCAACACATAGCCCTAAAAAACATCTTCATCAATATTGAGATCCACTGGAACTTTGGCTCACAGTGATAAAGCAAACATTTCATTCTTGTGAATGTCTGCAGTGAAATGTTTTCAAGAATTAAAGACAGTGGGGACATCTTTGCTAAATTTTTACAAGCCCCAAAGCTAACTACTTTCCATGTCAGCATTTGATTGAAGTGAAATTAGTTTTAACTTGAAGTAACCAAACTCTTTGGCCACTTTTTGCTTGTTTGCTTGTTTTAAGCGATGTTCCATCTCTCCAATGACATGTATAATTAGTTAAAAGGCAAAGAAAAACAGCTGGATCCCAGGGGAACCCATACCCATGAAATTGCTTCATTCTTTCCAAATTGTTTATGCTTTCCAGTTGCTATAGGAAGCTCTTCCACTGAATGAAATTGCTGCTTTAATAGTTATCCCATGTCCCTATTCTTAGATTTTCCTTCTTGTTAATCCATTTAAATGCATGTCCATTCTCCTACCTGAGTCCTAAGACTAATTTTTGAGCCTCTACCCTGCTTTCTTTTGCATCTTCTATAAAGACTTGCACCTGTTCTTTGGTTAATGTGGATCAGCTGTTGTGGAATTTTCTAGTATTTTGAGCTCTCTAGAAAGAAAGTGCATCGTTTGAAACAAAGTTTTGCATTTATCATTTAGTCTTTATTTCATTTTTGGAGTAAAAATCATCTTCCTTTTCTTCACAACATGAGAACAGGGGGCCTGTGCGGTCTGTGCATGATAACATCCTCTAGCCACAGTAGCTTGGTGCCATCTCCAAAGAGCACAATTTACTGTCACATGCTTTTTGTAGTATCTCTGTTTTAAATTACAATTAGAAAAACCCACTGTTAGCTTTTGTGGGGCTCAAACCCATCTCCTTAAGAAAATTGAACTCCTGCTTGGTGGGGATACAGTGTTGGAGTAGGGGTGAAAACATTGATTTTTGAGGTCAGAGTACAATTAGACTAAGTCCCTGCCCCAATATTTACTTGCTATGAGACTTCATACAATCTCTTAACCTCAGTTCCCCATCTGTAACGTGAGTAATAATAATACTTGCTATAAAGAGGTGCTGTTAATTTTAAATGAGATAAATTATATAAAGTGCTTAGGACAGAGCTGGCACATTGTAAGCTCCTAATGCTATCTTAAATATTAATAATAATATTAATAATGTTGGAACAGAAAGAGAACTGTTCCCCACAGAAGCAACCTACTGATGAGATTCAGAAAAAATATGGCCAGAAACTTAATTTGCTTTCTGAACTGGTCGACTGAAAACAGGAGATGTGGTTATGCAAATTCCAGTAATAATAGCTAACATTTATTTCAGCTTGCCAGAGCATATTCACTGCCCCACTGGTTTTCAGTTTTTATTGTGAATAAAAATCCTCAGGTAGTTTGTTACAAATGTAGAGGTGCAGGTTCCTAACCCTAGGGATTTGTTTGACTTGTCTGAATGTCCAGGAATCTGTTTCTAGATAGTAGTCTAAGTGTCTCCATGGACTATACCTAAACCACTTATATTGACCCAGATGCAGGCTAATTTTAGTGTTTGATTGAGCTTGCTTTCTTATAAGTTTTTCCATCATTATGAGAGCCCCAGGGCAAAGGTAACCATGGTTTCTGGTGATTTACAAATTAACCCTGGAGTCTGGTTAGTCAGCTTGCCTTTGCCTATAGAATACTCTGGAATACAGTAGATCCAGACAAAACTCCTTCAAGACATTAAGGCATTCCAGCTTATAGCTCATTTGTTGAATAAAGTCTGACACTATTGGAACAGATACTGTTCTTTTCAACTTTCATGTAAATCTAATATCATTCAAAGTAAAAAAAAAAATGATTAAAACATTTAGTTTACTAATTCTTATCTTGTTCAAATGTCTTTTTACTACCCACCCCCAGTATTACAGCTATCATCATACATTAAGAGGAAGGTTGTATTCTCTCAGGCAAAGTCCCACAGTACAAGTGAGTTGTTGTTGGAGACTTATTTTGTAAGGGTCACTGTCAGTCCCTTCTTATTGCTGAGGCTAAGACAGCAGAGGCAGAAGGAAATTCAGGACTCAGCTCTGGGGGAGCTTGCCCAGACTGCTGCTCTTAGTAAGGATATTAAGTGGCTGGATAGGGAGAGATAAATCAGGGAGAAACATAGTCTAGGTCTGACCCAGTCAATCTGGGGTGGGGCACAGGAATATGCATATGTTAAAGGCTCAATGATGTTTATCATGATCAAGTTTGGGAACCACAGACACAGCAAAGAATCAGAAATTAGGAGGAAATAAATAAGTGTGTATTCAGTTAATTGGGCCCCAGGAGAACTGGGTCACAGGCTCTTCCAGTAAAGTCCAGGGTACAGGAGGCTCTTATATATGTACAGTTCATTGCAGTTTTGTGGAGCCAGGACTGTATCAGAGGCAGGACACTGTGGACGAACATGGGAGATAATTTGATTATTTTAGGTTAGTGCAGATGCCATGGGACATAGGAAGGGATCAAATGGTTTGTGTTCAGAAATCACTGGGTAAATAGTCATGGGGGTCTGGATTCTCTGTGGAGGCTTCTTGCTTTCTTAGATCTTCTTGCAGGCTTATCACCAGTCCTTTGTGTCAGAGCCTTGGATCTGTTAGTTCATGATTGCCAGGGGTTCTGAGTTGTCAAAAAAGAATAGGACAGGTTATCACTTGTGTACTTGCCAATATATACAAGAAATGTTAGGCACAATCATTTTAATAAAATCTTTTGGGCACATAAATATATAAAAATATAATAGATATACTTACTAGCAAGCTTAAGTAATAAAATATCACAAATAAAATGGATACTGTTTCTATGCCTGCATCATAACGTATCTTCTTTTTGCACTAAAATAACCACTATTCTGAATTTAGCTTTTAGTATTCCAAGAATTGTCATACACTTTCAGTACTTCTGTATAGGTATTAGTCAGATCTCTGTGACTGCAGTTGATATCTGCAATTATCAACTTACAAAGAGAGTAGGTTTATTTTGGTTCATAGTTTTGGAGGTTTCAGTCTATGATTGGGTGGACATCACCTGGTGGGGGGGGGTGAGCAGGGCAACCCATCATGTTGTGGGCAGATGGCAAAGTAAAAATGCTCACCTCATGTTGAGGATGCAAAAAAGAAAGGAAGAGGAAGGGTCTTAGTACCCTTATCCCATTTTCACTCTCAAGGCCATGCCCCAATGACTGGGAGAGTTATCACTAGGCCCTACCTCTTAATGTTTCTACCACCTCTGGAAATAAATTGGCACTCTGGAAATCAATCCTTTAACATATGGGCCTTTGGGGAACATTTCAGATCCAAACTGTAGTAGTGTGTATCCATAAACTGTGCATATATGATTTTTTTCTGCATTTTAAATTAAATTATTGTCATACTTTATGAATCATCCTTTTTAAAAAGTTTAGTGTTTTTTGATACTTATATGTGATGATGTACCATATATAGACCTATCTCTTTAATTTAATTTTCTTGAAATATAAATACATCATAATTTATCCACTTGTTATTTAAACACTGTGCTACATGAACACGCTTACATTTATCTTCTTGTGCCAGTATACTATCTCCTATAATGGAAACTATTTTACCAAAGGAGATCTTGTAGATATTGCCAAATAGTCTCTGTGTGGTTGTACCAGTTTACACTGAGATTTCTTAATGATCTACCTCCTAATCAATACTTGGTGCCATTTGCCTTGTACATTTCTATTAATTGAGCATTTGATGTTTTTAATTGAATTTTTAAAATTTATTTTGATTGTACACATTTAAGGTGTATAAATACTCATATACACAGAAAATGATTATCGTAGCAAAACACATCAACATGTTCATTATCCTTCATATTTGTGTATTTGATGTATGATAAGAACTCCTACAAGATTTTTAGCATAAAACACAATATAATTAGTCTTCATGGAACTTCATTATTATTCCTATATAGCTGGTATGTTTATATACTTTAATTTCTTTCTCCCCACTTCCACCCCTACATTGGCCCTAGAAATTGGTGGAATCAGTGAATAACCCACTATTTCTATGAATATAACTTTTTATTTTTATATTCCACATAGAAGTGAGATCATGCAGTATTTTTGTTTCTATGTCTGATTTATTTCACTCAACATAATGTCCTCTGGGTTTGTCCATGCTGTCCACCATATCTGACTAATCTAACTAACATAGCAGTGAACATGGGAGTGAAGGTCACTTTGTGAGGTTCTGATCTCATTCCTTTTGGGCATATAGCTAGCAGAGGAATTGCTGGAGTTTATGGTTAATTTACATTTACATTTTCTTTTTTTTTCTTGTCTCTCTCTCTCTTTCTTTCTTTCTTTTTTTTTTTTTTTGTACCAGAGATTAAACCCGGGGGTGCTTAACCACTGAGTCACATCTCCAGTCCTTTTTGTATATTTTATTAAGAGACAGGGTCTCATTGAGTTGCTTAGGGACTTGCTATGTTGCTGAGGCTGGCTTTGAAATCACTATCCTTTTGCCTCAGCCTTCCAAACCACTGGGATTATGGGCAAGTGCCAGTGTGCCCAGATTAATTTTCATTTTATTGAGTACTGTCAAGATTGAACCACTCAGGTCCCTTCTTTCAATATTTCCATTCTAACATTATGTATGTAATATATATATATATATATATATATATATATATATATATATATATATATATGATTCTAAAATTACATATATATATATGATTCTAATATTACATATATATATATATATATATATATGTCTACTTTAAGTTTATTTTTTCTTTTTAATGTTGATTTCAAGGAGTTCTTTTTATAATTTAGATGTTAATTCTTGCTGTTTTAATTGCATTATAAATATGATCCCTGAAACTGTAGGGTATCATTTTGGAGGCCGCTTTCTTGGATGCAAAAATCAGGTAATGGAACAAAGAAGTATACATCAAGTTTTGGGGGTTTTGTTTTTAAAAAGATAATGTAGAAACAAAAGATGCTGACCAGTTGGTAATACTAGAGGGAAAAGAATAGGATATGACGTGTATGGATTCCAGGGGAAGTGCCTTTTTCATTGAATGACCCAGATGCATTCTTTAGTGTATTGCTTATGAGCTCAGACAGCTCTAATGCCATGGGGAAAAGTTGACTATGAAAAAATTGAAGAATAAACAATTCAGTTGTTATTTTATCCAGCAAACACTTAATGAACACATACTGTGTGCCAGACTGTGCACTAGGTTGCCAGTGTTACATACAGGATGATGACTTAGAACTTGACCTTCGAGAGCTCCCAGTACTGTCAAAGGATCCATTTCTAAAGAAACCATAGCAAGACAGTACAATAAGAACTTGAATTGAGCAAAGTACATGATAACAATGGAACCACTGATTTCTTCATTTGTGAAGTACTTACTGAGCATCTACTGTGGAGATGAGGGATACATCAGTGAAAAAAAGATGTAAGATCACCTGAAGCACATATTTTAAAGATGTGAAATAGTCATAAGCAATGAATAAATAAATACACAAAAGCACTGTCATGAATAAGTAGTCATTAAATGAATCAGCATATAAGCAAAATCCAAGCAATAACTGCTGTGCTGAGCATGTTTAGAGGACCTCTCTCTGAGGCTCATACACTTTAACAGAGATATGTGTGATGAGAAGGAACTTGGAACATGAAGTCTGGGAGGAGAATATTCCCAAGGCTCCAAGACCTTCACAAACTCAGTACTCTCAGATAAGTACAAATCACAGATAAGGGAGGGATGGGTTCAAGGCTGAAGGCCGGCTTTGCAGAGTTGACCACATGGAAAAAATCTAAAAAATCTAGAAGATTGGAAAGTAAGGTAAAGAATATCCTAGCTAGATGAAATAACACAAATAATGATTAGAAGAGTATGCTGTGCAAGGTCAACGCCTTAGCATCTAGATTTATCAATGTATGCAATTACAGTCAGAAACAGAGTCCTATAAGCCACTAAGCCACTGCCTGCAGAACTTCATAATGCCTGGGCTCAGCCCAACTGCCTGCACAGTGTGTCTCCTTATTTAGATTCCCAGAACTTCCAGAGACTCATCTTCAGACAAGGAATGTGAGATGATGCAGCAAAGGGAGATCTTGGTCCCAGAGAAGTGAGGATAAGAGAATGCAGACTGTGATTGCCCAGTGGGGAAAAGAGGGTGAAGAAGGATTCTCTAATGCGAGTTTCAGCTGAATTTCCATCACTGAAGTTTACATTCAGGCTTTGGAGGTTGCCAGGTTCTTTAAATTTCCTTTCTGAAATATTTCATGGTGGTTTATAGATAATCCCATAGTAGGGCGCAAACAACACAATACAAATGGAACTGAGCCCATCTTCTTAAAAATCTAAAGAGGAAGCAAATAATGAGCCTTTAAGTTATGCCTCTCGGTCAATGACCCAGGTATAGACAAAAGTGCATTCCAGCCCCTGCAAACCTGAAGTGCACAGTGTCCATCTTAGTCGCTTTCAACTATTATTCTCTCCAGAGGGTAGTTTTAAACACATACAAGTTGAAGCAGTCTTTGCAAGACTTAGAGACTTCCCTCTGGGAATAGAAAACTATTCACTTGACCAGATGAATGCTACTGATGGTGGGGTTAACAAAATAGCTCAACCTTCCCTAGGAGTAGCCCTGGCAAGTCTCCTCGATTCTATCTGTATAGTTCTTAGTTTTGTTTAAATGACTTGAATCATTTGAATAGTGTCTGGTGATAAAAATAGTCACTGGGAGGCTGGAAGACACCACTTCTTTTCATCGGTAACACAACTCCATCCTTGATTTTCACTGTCTCTGCTTCCTTTGTCACCCAATTTCCTAAATTTAGGCACTATTTAAAAACAAGGGTATTTTGTTGCTGATACTTTGGATACTGATGATGCATTTTCACTACTTAACTTCACATCACAGGGATGGCAACACCTTCTGAAGAAGGTACACAGGGCTGTGATTTTTACTTGACAAACAACAAAGCTCACAGAAACTTCAGGTAGGGAAAGCACTGTGTCTATCTAGAAGAAAGATACTTGTACAGATTAACCCATCAAGGGTTCTGGGTGACACTGTTAACCTGAGGGAAAGAATTTGCCTTGTGCTGTAATTCAACAGCTGAGTAGAAAGGAAGCCACAGGTTTATTTTTTGTCCTTCAAATGCGTGCATGTATGCATGTGCATGCACGTGCACACACACACACACACACACACAACAAACAAACAAACAAAAAACCAACAACTGTATTTTAATCAGCATTTGATCTTTATCTGAGCTGAGTAGACAGCTCTGCAGAATCTGCAAGATGATGTCCTGAGGCAAACTTGCAACTTCAGCCTCTTTTTTAGAATATCAAGTCATCAATAATGACCATTTGGACTCTTACTTTTAGGGATCCTGTTCTTTTTAATGTATTTTATGGGAAGTAGTTTCTATCAGATACCAATGGAGGCTACTATGTGGAATATATAAGAATGTAGGAATTTAGAATCTCACTCTCATGACAGCTCCTTCTTCATTTTATATGACTAAATATCTCTACGA
This sequence comes from Marmota monax, assembly GCF_021218885.2. Lineage (NCBI taxonomy): Eukaryota > Metazoa > Chordata > Mammalia > Rodentia > Sciuridae > Marmota > Marmota monax. The sequence goes on from NW_026692254.1 coordinate 25,147,125, forward strand.
TCATAAAGATCCAGCATACCTTCAATTTAATCCAACAAGTATTTAGAAAACGAGTAACAGCAGCTCCTGTTACATACTGTATGACTTCTGTAATCCTCAGAAAACCATTTCATAAAAGAAGCTTTAATACATTCCAAACACTAAGAAAAAAAATAAAAAAAAAGAAGTTGTAAAATTTATGGGCAAAATAACCAAAGTGATCCTATATTGCAAACGACAGGGAGGAGAAAAATCAGTCTTCATCAGACTCTTCAGAAGTCCAAGATCAAGCAATTTGGTTTATCCAGAGACTTCTCTCCTAGGCTTATAGATGGCGATTCCTTCCACTTCCCCATATGGTCTGTTGTGCACATTCCTGGTGCTTTTTTTTCTCTTATAAGATACCAATCATTTGGATTAAGGTCTCACTCTTGTGAATTATCTAACCTTTTATTTCTCTAAAGGCCTGTCTCTGCAAACAAGTCATATTGGGGTTTAGGACTTTAAAGGAAAAAAAAAAAAACAAGAAAGAAAGAGGTAGTCTTGGGGAATATTTGAAAAGATATAAAGACCCATATCTCAGGCTGAGTTTATGTCCTTGGTCAGAAAGCAAATAAACTCCAAATGATCTGCTTCTGAAGATGAACTTCCCCCACCTGCAGCCATTGGATCAGTTGACCTGGTCATGTTAGTGAGTAATGTAGCGCTGGAGACAGGGTCTCAACAAGGGTGAGGCTAAACTTGACAGTGTAACACCAGATGTGGTTAGTACACAAAACTTAATCCTTCCATTTATTATTTGTATGACTTTGACTAAGTACTCAAACTTCTTGAGCTCATACCTGTGCTAGTTAAGGATGTCGTTCATTTGTATGATTATTTCAGAATTAAAACAAGTAATTAATGCTAAACACATCACATATAACAGAAGCTTAATAAATGGTAATCTGTATATTTAGGAGGAACACTATCCTGATCTTTGTCAATGACGGTGTTTTTCAAACGAAGCATTCTTTAGGGGAGTAAAGTTAGCTGAAATTCTCAGAGAGAGTTGTTCCCTGCCTTTATGTTGGTTTTTCCCAGACTACAGCCCCTGAAGATATTCTAGGTGCTTCCATTTCTCACCTAAATATTTAATCCAATCAGTAGTTATAGGATCTTCTCTTCTGATCTTTGCCATAAAATCATCTGAATTCTGATCTCATGTTCCCTAGTTTCATAGATTTTCTAACACAGTTCCTTGCTCCAATCGGTCTCTGATTTTGCAGGCTTAATATTGTATGATTCTATTGCTGACAGCAGTCATATCTATTCTGAAATAGGAATATCATAACTTTGAGTACTATGTACATTTACCACCTATCCTCTGAGCATTAGATCATTATACCCCTTGCCTTTTATTCTGCATCAGAATTACATGGGGTATATTAGCAAGGAATACCTAAATGATTCTGATGTAACCCATCCATTGTCTAGTATTTGGAAAATCTCATTCTAGATTGAAAACAATCTAGATAGTTGGAGTAATAATATAAGTGAAGATGTCCATCAAAGAATGAACATGATCTAGGGTAGAAGCTATTAGGAGTGACCTAAAATATTTTCATTGAGAACATCATGTGTTGTATGTGTCCAGCATAAGAAGAAATTTTTTAGAGCAGAATTAAGAAGTCAAATAGGCTTTGAAATCATTATTGACAAGACCTAGATCTACCAGGTCTAGATCTTCTAAGCCTTTGAAATAATTCATGTAAAATTTAACAACATCCAGAGATTATGGTGCAGAAGTTTAAGGAAGTCAGAGATTTATTTCCATGATTCCTAATACTATCATCAATAAAAATCAAATGTTTATCTGATCCATCCCAAACCAGCTCTGCATGTGCGTGTGTGTGTGTGTGTGTGTGTGTGTGTGTGTTAGTTATAACTACAGAGATATTTGCAATTTTGTGACACTTGAAATATTAAGTGATATTTTTTATTTAACTTAATTCCCAAGGAATAGAAATATATCTACAGATTTTCCCATTCTTTTTTTCACAATATCTTTATTTTTTATTTTATGTGATGCTGAGGATCGAACCCAGTGCCTCACGCATGCTATGCAAGCAATCTACCTCTGAACCACAACCCCAGCCCCAGATTTTTCCATTCTTAATAAGTGTTATAATAGTAGTGAAATTTTCATAATTCAACATTCATTATAGAAATTAGAAAAACACTGACTCACCCCAACCAAGCACACATGCTTTAGATGATACAGGGAATCTGAGATTCAGAGAATGGACTAACTATCAAAAAGATCCCCTGAGCAAGACTGTCCTAAGTCTAGACACATGAATCAATGTAACAGAATTGAGAATCCAGATTCAAACCCACACACCTATGTTCAATCAATTTTTGATGAAAGTGCCAAGACTATTAAGTGGGGAAAGAATAGTCTTTTCAGAAAATAGTGCTGGGAAAACTATATATTCAGAAGCAAAAGAAATGAATTTAAACCTCTACCTTAAACTAGTTACAAATATTAACACAAAATTAATCATAGTCCTAAATGTAGTTTTAGCTATGAACAAACTTAAAAGAAAACTTAAGGGTAAATCTTTGTAACTTTAGGTTTCACAATGGTTTCTTATATAGCACCAAATCATGAAAGACAAAAGGAAAAAATAGATAACTTAGTCTTTATCAATGTTAGAAACTTTTGCATATCAAATGATACTATCAAAAATTAAAATGATAACCTGTTACAATAGGAAAAAATATTTACAAATAATATATATGATAATGTTCTAAGTATCCTGAACATACAACAACTCTACAACAGAAAGATAACACAATAAATATAGGCACAGTTTAGAGGTTCCTCAAAAAGCTAAAAATAGGTCTACCATAGGATCCAGTTATCCCACTTTGGGGTATGCATCCTAAAACAAATAAAAGCACACCAAAACATTCATGCTTCCCATACTTGCCATGTTTATTGAAGCACTATTCAAGACAGATAAGATATGTAATCAAACTTGGTACCCATTAATGAATGAATGCATAAAGCAAATGTGGCATATCTACATGGTGGAATATTATTAAACCAAAAAGAAATCCTGTCATTTGCAGCAAAATGGATGGAACTGGTCACATTATATTAAGTTAAATAATGCAGGCACAGAAAATCATATACTGCGTGCTCTCTCTCATGTGTAGTTTTTAAAAAAATGGCCTGAATATACAGTAGTTATAACTAGACGTTAAGAAGTGGGGATAGTATGGGATAGGAAAGGCAGCAAAATACAACAGTCACTAATATGGCATTATGTAAAAATTGTGAATGTGTAACTGATGTGATTCTGCAATTTGTATTTGGGGTGAAAATGGGAATTCATAACTCACTTGAATCAAATGTATGAAAGATGATATGTAATGAGCTTTGTAATGTTTTGAACAACCAATTAAAAAAAAAGAAGTGGGTAAGGGTAGATAAAAGAAAATTGAGTGACATGTATCAAAACACAAACAGAAAGAATAAACTGTGTGTTCTGTAGCACAGTAGGATGACTATAGTTATAGCAATTTTTCATACATTTTATAAAGATCTAGAAGAGAGGAGTTTGAAGATTCCAAACATGAACAAATAATAAGGAGGAAGAAATGCTAATTACTCTGATTAGGTCAGTGCACACTATTTATGTGTGCTGAAATGCCACATGGAAACCTCATTAGCATATACAATTAATTAATACATGTTAAAAAATTTTAAAACTATGGGCAAAATACTTGAATGTACATTACTTCAAAGAGGATATTCAAATGACCAACTACTACATAAAAGACACTCAGCATCATTAGTTATTAGAGAAATGCAAATTGAAGCTGCAATGAGATTCCTGTCTGCACCCACTAAGATGGCTTTAATAAATAATCAAGGAAAGCAACAAGTGTTGGTAAAGTTATAGAGTAATTAGAATCTTAGTACATTGCTGATATTAATACAAAATGGTATATCTATTGTATAAAGAAGTTTGGGGATTATTCAAATGTTAAAAAAGTTACCAAATAAAACAGCTATTCTATTATACATGGGACTATACTCAAAGAGTTCAAAATATATACTCAAACAAAATCTTGTATATAAGTATTCACAATAGCACAAATTGCAGTTGATGAATAGTGCAAACTACTCAAACGTCCATCAATTGATGAATGGATAAACAAGTGATATAGTTCTACAATGGAATGACATTCAGTCATAAATAGGAATGAGGTATTGGTATAGGCCACAAATGGGTAAACCTTAAAAACCTTACATCAGAACACACTGATTTTTTATGAAATGGTCAAAGTAGGGGAATCCATGGAGACAAAAGGCAGATTATTGATTGCCAAGGACTGAGTAGAAGCAGGAAAGGTGAGTGACTATTTTGGGGGGACTGGTATTCATTTGAAGTGAGAATGTTCTAGAATTAAATACTGGTAGATGATTACATTGCATTGTGAATATAGTAAGAACCACTGAATTGTAAAGTTTACCATAGTTAAAGTGGGGAATTTTATGTAATTTTAATTTATCTCAGGGAGAAAGGCACATGGAGTCTCCTATTTACCATTTTGTAGATGACCATGCCTGAGCACTTTCCCTGAAACTCTGTGCTTATTGATAGGACAGTCCTTAGGTTACATCTGGAGACTTTTATACAACAAACATTTTGCCTAGTATTTCTTTGCTGGATAGCATAGCACCAGTCTTCCAACTCTGAATGCAGAACTAGATATAAGACATTGAGTAGCTAGTTTTGTAATCTTCCTAGTTATATAGAAAGAGACCCAAAGTGGGTATAATGAATTTGTCATTACATGGAAAGGTCCTAATTAGAAGGCCTGTGGACCAGAACTAGCCAAAATGAAACTATGCCAAAGTAGGGAAACAGTAGATTTTACTCGTGGGGAGATAGTCAATTAAACAGCTACAGGTCCTGATGCTTAGGGCAGTCTGCTACAGGTAAGCCAAAGAGAATGGCTATTAAAATTTGAAGTTTAGTCTCCATGGGCCAGATGGCCATAAGATCCAGCTCTGCTACTTCTGCTGCAATCAGAATCCTCAGTTTTAATTGCCAGATCATCAGTTTCCATTGACTATCTGCTCTTGCCCAGATCCCTGCATGACAAAAAGGAGAAAAGGGGGAAACAAATCATTGCTTGGGTGAAAGTTGATTGGCAGAGCCCTGTTGTGATATCTGACAGCAAATCTTTTATAAAGCCTTCTGGGCTTGAGCAGAGAGGCTGGAATTTTGTGGAACACTCAAAGATGCTCATTCTAGAAATAATGGAATCCTAAACATTCCCTGAGGCTCCAATTATCTGTGCTGGGGAGCATGACTCTTCAATTGCGTGTTTGAGATTTTGCACGAGTGTGATTTTGGGAGCTCGAATTTTCCATCTGAGAGGCACACTAGTCCCCCAGAATAGGCTTCGGACAGATAAGCATCCAGCTTTCTGCTTGGTCTTCAACCCAAAAGGATGCCTAGGGATGCACCAAAAAAAAGCACTTCATTGCCTTCCTGAAGATATGGGCTTAGTCTTCCAGGGCTAAGGAAACATCATATATTCACCGTGTTCCCAGGACTGTGTTGTAGTCTTCTTAAATATAGGCAGCTGTCTAAATTTTCACATCAACTGTATGAGGAACCTATTAGCATTCTTTTCTCCAAATTAAGATGCACAAACTCAGGCTCAGAGGAATGAATGTGTTGCCCAAATTCACATAAAAAAGTAACTGCTGGAATTAGTGTTCTTCCCTCATTCTGATCCAAAGAATCACTTCATATCAGGAAAGTGAAAGGCTGAGTTGCCTGACTGGGCATTTGCTCCGTCAGGAAAGTAAATGTCATTGGGTTTTGAACATAATACACTCTGTTCTTTCATTTCTGTCATAAAGGATCATCCCTAAGCCACCAAAGTACACAACTGAACTCTGAAACCCGAAGTAGTTGGCCTCGATCTTTCCTTTGGCTTCAAACTGGTGCAAAGGTCAAAGACGAAAACTGTTTCATTTGCCTCTTGTATACCACCCTCCAAAATGCTTCTGACCAAATACAACTCATACCCAGGATATGACAAGAATCTTTAATAATGGCCAAAGATTTAGCTCTGGCCTTAGAGTATTGCAGTCATTCTGGTTCATAACACTTACAGACTTTCAGGGTTCATGCAACCCTGAAATGAGTTTGCTTTACTTGCTTAGGTTTAGAGCAAATGTCAGCCTACTGTGGATTGAGGGTGAAGCCCAGTCTACCTGCCTTTGTAGATAAAGTTTTATTGGCACACTTTTACATCTATTCATTTGCATGTTGTCTATGGTTAGTTTTGCTCTGTAAGAATTGAGTAGCTATATCACAAACTCTACGATGGACAAAACCTGAACTATCTACCATCTGGTTCTATATAGAAAATGTTTTTAAAGTCCTCTTTTATAAGTGAGAAAAAAAGGGTTCTTCTAAGCTTTCTTGCTACCAGCTGTATTTCCCAGAGTCAATCATAATGACGTCTGAAGAATTGTTAGCTGTTATACCTCTGAGAGGCAGCACAGTGAATGTGGACTCTGAACATCAGGAAAACCTGAGTTCAAATTTTAACAACTGTCTGGCCGTATATGCTTAGGGAAGTCACTCAATTATTCTGAGTTTTCTTACCTGTGGAGTATACAAAATATTCCTTTCCTTGCAGAATAGTTTGAAGTTTAAATTAGATGGAATAATCATCAGACACATGGTAGATCTCAGTAAAAGTTATTTCTTATATGATTCTCAAAGGACTGAACCCCTACATCATGAAGACTTCAGTTAAGCTGGCATTTTGAGGTATACAAACTAGCTCTTACGAACCCAGAGATATTCCAGGATGGCAGGTTTGCTTTTTACATCCCAACCATGAATGGCCCATATGATGCTGGATGTTCTAAGAATGAAATGGAAAAACTGAGCAGTGTCCAAAAGGAGCAGAACAATCATTTCTCTCCCATCCGTCATTTGTCTTTCTACTGCCAGAACCTGTTATCCTGCAGGCATCTCAACTTGCCCACTCTGATAAATAAAAAATGCACCAGGCAATTGCTAATTGCTGATAGCTCCATTCCTATTGATCTCTCCACTCTTGGCTCAAGCATCTCAGATTACTGAGTGATTCTACCAACTAATCACAGTTGAAGAGGGTCAGGACAAAGAAGCCCCATTTAAATATTTGTGTGATAGAATGGCAGAGTGTCTCTAGGGGGAAAATCAACACAGAAGCATCTCTGGGGGCAAGGGCCTTCAAGTTTGGGTATCACATCATACTTAAGTAGAGGAAGAGGGGAGACCCAACAGCCAGATGGATAGGGACAAGACCTAGACCAACCTGTAATAGCAATAAAGGAGCCAATGGATGGGGAGGGCTCAGAATATGAGTAGAAGTTTAGTAAGGCAAAGCTACTGTTGCTGCTGCTTCTTGACATGACTTTGTTGTCAACTGATAGTCTTTAAATGTATCATTCAGGGTTTTAGTTTACTCTTAAAGAGCTTTATTAAGGGAAGTTATTTGCAGTGTTTCTTGTAGGTTCATGTAGCTAAGGTTTGGTTGCTTCCCAGGACAAGCAGTGCAGACAGGAAGACTGCTCATCCACCCAGAACAATTGTTCTGATGGTAGATTTTTTGTTGTTGTTGTTATGATTAGGTTATACATGAGAGCAGAATGCATTTTGACTCTTTGTTCCCAAATGGAGTACAACTTTTCATTTCTCTGGTTATACATGATGCAGAGTCACACCATTTGTGTAAACATATATGTAGCTAGGGTAATAATATTTGACTCATTCCACCATCTTTCCCACCCATATACCTCCTCCCTTCCCCTCAATCCCCTCTTCCCAAAGTTCCTCCATTCTTCCCTTGCCCCACCCTATCCTAATATGGATCAGCATCTACATATCAGAGAAAATATTTGGTCTTCAGTTTGTGGGGATTTGCTTATTTTGCTTAGCATGGCATTTTCCAACTCCTCTGATGGTAGTCTTGAAGCTGCCACTTTAGTTTGTCAGTGTTCATTAGACTGCAGACCACAAAAGAGAACTTCTGCTATAATTTCTACAGAAGACCAACAAAAGCCTGCCTCTATAGCATCTACTCTGCCTTCAACATCCTGAGTCAGAGTATCTGTTTTGCAGAAGTCAGATTACCCATGTAACCCTAACTGCAAACCCACCTGGCAAATTTATTCTTTAGCTGTTCAATGCTATGTGAGCAAGCATGCAGGCTGAAAGGATGTTGGATTAGGATTGAGTGAGTCAATCTATTCTTCCTGGATTTTATGGATTCCATAAATATATTACAGGAGACTGCTAAAACAGTGGTTTTCTTCATGCCCAAGGAATCCTCAATCTCTAAACTTTGTTAGAAATTGGTATCAAGAGGATTCTGCTTTCCTTTGTTACTAAGGAATAAGGTCCATGTATTGAATGAACCACTACATTTGTAACAGCAACAAGCTAGTCATTGCCTGACATAGGATATTTAGTCCTTTAACAACCTGGGAAGATATTTATTCCAGTTACCTCTTGGAAACTGTGGGGAAGATGATTTAAGTAATTTGTCCTATTCAGACTATATATATATGCTAGGTAGCATATCCAGATATGTAGGACTGGCACCTAAATCTACAAGATTAGGAAGCCCATAGTCCCACATTTACTAAAAAGCATGGCAAAATAATCTTGAGGAAACCAGATATTCTGTTGTTGATGGTGTTGGGGTTGGGGTTTTTGTTTTGTTGTAAGTGAACTTCTTGAATGAGGTGGTACTGGTGGTGGTGGTCATGATGACTGCCTTGCTTATCAATCTTCATTGGGCATCTTAGGAAAAATGAAACAAAATACATATTTTTCTGAGGTGATTCTTCCTCTTAGGGACATCTTTCTTCAACACTGAGGTGCCTTACTAGTGCTCAGTGTCCATGTATGGACCAAACTCTGGATCTAGAGTTTTATCTAGTTTGAACGTTCTCTCAAGTTTGTTTGGCTTGTATCAGAAAGCAATTACAACCCCAGAGTCTTTCATTATGGGGAAAAATTAGGGGCTAGTATTTCCCTCCAATATAAATAAATCTATCTTTGGCTTCCTAAAAAATGCAAGAGCACATAGAAGCAGCCATTCCCAAGTGTGCATAAATAGGATAAGTGTTAGGAGACTAATTCAGGATAAGAAAGTGACAACAGATAATATTCTTTTCTCTTTACATTGGGATGATTCATGCACTCGGTTGTTGGACAAATATTCCTTTCTTTCTTTCATAAACACAGCATAGTTTTATTGATTGTAGTCCTCATGTTGTACATGAGATCTCTAGCTTTCGTCATCCCAAATCCACTACAATTTTGTGTGTTTCAAATATGCCTTTTCATTTCCTCCCCACTCTTGGTATCATCAGGTTCTTTAGTCATTCCTCTCTCAATGAACACTGACTTTGTGTCTACCTTGGTTATTGTGAATCATGTTGCAGTGAACATGGGGGTGCCGATATCTTTATGAAACAAATAAACATTTCTTAAAAGAAGATGTACAAATGGCCAACAGGGACATAAAAAGTGCTCAACATCATTACTCTTCAGAGAAGGGCAAATCAAATCCCCTATGAAGTACCACCACAAACACACACGTTATCAAAAAGTCATACATGTTTGTTCAGGCCCACCCAGAGTTATAAACATCAATGATAATACCATGTTTTTACAGATGTGGAGAAAAGGGAACTCTTGGTCACCATTGGTAGGAATATTGTGTTAGTCAGCTTTCAGTTACTGTAATATACACCTGTGATAATAAACTTATGATTAATAAAGGCTTATTCTGGCCCTTGGTGTTAGATATTCCAGTTTTGATCAGTTGAGCACGTTGTTTTTGGGCCTGTGGCAAGGCAGCACATCATGGTGGGAATGTGTGGTAAAGCAAAACTATTCAGATAATGGCCAAGAAGTGAAACAGAAGAGACATAATGCTCACAATTCCCATCAAGAGCATGCCCCATGATCTAAGGCCCTTTCACCAGGTCTCATCTCTTCAAGTGTCCACAATTTCTCAATAGCACTAACCAGGAACCAATCCTTTAACACATGATCACTGTGGAGACACTTATGGAGAACAGTGTAGGCTTGTAAATCAATTAAAAATTAAACTACTATGTGACCCAGAAATTCCTCTTGAAGGCATATACCAAAAGGAAATGAAATCACTACTTTTTAAAGATATATTCAAGTATTTATTATTAAAATAGTTCTTCTCAATTGTTTTCAGAGAAGCTCATCTTTGAAAAAAATGGCATCTGATGTGATTGAATTAGCTAAATTCCAGGATTCTTTCTCTAGAGGTATCCTGCAGGCAGACAGGGAACTAGAATAAGCACTTTGAACTTCACTTCTATTATTGTTGACTTCAGACAAAAAAAAAATGAAGCCCCAATGTCTTCATCATGAGTCTGTAAGACATTTTGAAATTCTTAGCTAAAAAGTGTGAGGGAATTGCATATAAAACTAATCATTACCTTGTAATGAAATGGTTCTGCAAATTACTGCTTAATAATACTTGAAGTCATCAAAAAGTTCAAAGATTAATTACCATGTAACTGGAAGTGTTTAGATCGAAAAATTAAGGTTCCAGTGAAGAACAGAAAATATCCATGTAATTACCCAGGTATAAAGTACAGCTTAATACATTCTGGAATCTGGGCTTTTCAAAATAGCAGATTCCTTTAGAGAATGTCAGGTAATTTTCCATTCTCATTTCTCCTCATAGAGTAGCCAATATCATGCTTGCTTACTAATCTGTATCTGATGACCACTTTCCCTTTTGTAAACACCTGCACTAAAATGAAACGATTGGAATGATAATATTTGATAGTGTATTATTGTTTGTGTCACAGATTCTTGCAAGTAACAGGCACATATTATTTACACATATTATTTTGAGACATTTTAATGGGTAATAGGTGGCAAAAAGTATATCATAAATCTATAAAATGTTTGCAACCACATAAAGAGATCTTTATTTATTAATCTTTATTTATTAATGAACCATGTTATCAGGATTTTTTAACTTTATTTCTCCAGCCGTCCCCTATCCTTATCAATTGTACATTTTAGAAGACATGATAAAAATGACTCAGATTTACCTTTAAGGTCTTTTCTTTTGGATGTAGGGAAATTGGAAATCTGGACTGTAGAAAACCTATTTCTACAAGTATATTTTGTGTTCAACACTTTTTCTCATATATTTCCAATTACACCTTCCTCACTCTGCAATCTTAGTTTACAACTTTGCTTAGAAAGTTCGTATCTTATGTTTTAAGAGATTTTAAAAAAAAGTGAGACATAATTTAAAAATTGAATTTGGAGGCTGTGCCAGGTTCAAGCAGGAGCCATATGCTAACAACCAACCACCACCTGGTAAGTTTGTTTCAGAGCAATTTTGGCATGCTGTCTACCCTATTGGAAAATATTTGCTTTACAGATTCCTACCTGATTGAAAAAAGGAAGGTCATTTACAAAAACAGAAGTGGAGAATAAAAAACGGAGGGAGGGAAACTGCCTAGAAAAGGAGAGCTGAAGCTATCTAGTGGAAGACAATGGCTTCTATCAGGAGGCGCAGTTGCTGAGATGGGATAGAGAGATGACATTTAAAGGGTGAGACAAGTGAAATACCAACGAAAGATCAATGTTGGGGAACTTTTTTGTTTAAATCAAACTTATCTAACAAAGGATTATTGAATATGAAATAGGAGTCTGTTCTTAGGATATGCTTGTCTTCAGAACCAAAAACAAAAAGGAAAGAAAAAACTAGAACTTTCATGTGTAGTTCTTCTTTAGGCCCATCCACATAATTATCCTCAGGTTTACCATCTCATGGCTTTGAAGATTGCTTTTTCCTCTACTAGCAACCATCATGGTTCTTTTAGTGCATTTAAGTTTCTTCTCCAAATTCTATTTGGGGAAATCTCTTTCTTGGAAAAATGTTGGGAAGAATCAGAAAACAGAAAAAAAAAATGAACATTCCGTTTTTTCTTAGCTTGAAGCCATGGATAATTTTCCCTTGCCTACATAAATATATATAAAAGCCTCTAAAAGCTCTCACAGTCCCTGCTCTTCTGAACCTGCTACCGCTCCATGGCGAGGCCTATTTATTCTGCCTACAGAACCTGGTCCTCATTCACTTTCAGTCTCACTTTATTTCCTTTTGTAAGATATTCCTCTCTTCTAAGGGCCATCAAAATGGATGATACTACATTTCCAAGAACTTCTTCTGGTATATATCTATATCTGCATCTGTGTCTATCTCTGTATCTATCACCCGTTAGTCAATCGTCTATCTCTTTATCATGTGTCAAGCATCTGTCTACCTCTATATCTATTTCTATATCTCTTTCTAGATTATTTTATTCTTCATCATGGAGATCTCTCCATAACCATAGAGATTAAATACAGTACACTTCACATGAGGAGTTGATGGATTTATGATTAAACCAATTGGAGTACTCTAAGAAAAAAAAATCAATATCTGATAAATAGAAATGTTCATTGCTGTTATTACATGATCCCTCCAGAGAGAGCCACAGAAGAATCTAGAGATCCTAGAGGCTTAAAGTCTTGTCAGTTTATGCTAAAGATGAGAAATGTTCATGCCCTGCCAACAACTCAGGGATGCTATTAAACTTTGGAAGAATTAAACTTTATTTCCTTTGGAGATTAAACATCTCCCTAGATGGTGAGGATAAATCCTGAAACATTTTTGATGAAAGTGAGGGATTTAAATGTGCCAAATTTTCTTTCTGGCTATAGAGGAAGACTGAGTTTATGAGTTTCTGTGAATGGTTCCATACAGACAACCGGTTTGGCACTATTTTTTTTTTAACTCACCATATTTCTACTTTGAGTTCTCTATATATTTTTTGATGTGAGATTATTATTCTCATTCTCAAATGAGTTATATGTACTTTGAACAGATTTTTATTATTCATGATAGCAGGGGGTTTGTCTACCTAATTGACCATCATATCCTAGCACAGAGCCTTACACTTGGCAAAGGCTCAATATGTACTTCTTGCCCGATGCACTTTCAGTGAAAAAAATGTACAAGTCCAACCTAAATCACAGAGTAGAACCATGTTTCAATGTAGGAGAGATCAATATGGTAATACTGTTACATCCCCCTTACTTTAAATCTAGCATATACTTTGCATTTTAAAATGTTAATAAATCACATGAAGATTAAAATATTCCATTTCTTTGTCTAAGGTAGGAAGGACCTTAGGTAATGTCTAATGTGATGGACAGACAAACAGATAATTTTAATATTAAACCAATTGGAGTACTCTAAGAAAAAATTCAATACATGGAACTACTGGTGATAAAGGCTGATTAGGGATTAAATTGAGACCAGATAGACTTGGGTTTAAATTGTGCCTCAGTCATTCATTCAGTAGTTATGATACATGGCAATATTCCCTTAACCTTTCTGTGCTTCAAATTCTTCATGTGTAAAAAGAAGATAATGAAGCACTTAGCATAGGGCTATCATTAGGTTTTGATGGCATATGGTATATAAGGAGCTTATCCTATTATTTGACCCATTCTTTGGATAGTTATTAGCTGTTACTCTGAAATCATGAACAGCTTCATAGGCAATTGAAGCTACTTTAGTGTTTGTAAGAAGCTCCATCCAAAGGAGGGGTGCTAGTATGAAAAGGAATTGAGACTTGTTTATCACATCAAACTCACATATAGCAATAATATGATTAACACAGAAGTATTTATCCTGTCTCATTTCAGAAAATATTAGCGGCAACTCTGGCCTTTTGTAGGCCATCTATTTGGACCATATCAGCTTATTTCTACCTGTCCTTTGAGTTTTCTCTGATCTTATGGCTACTGGAGCCCACTAAATGATATGATGATAGTGCTGTTGCCACTTGAAATGGGACAGAATTATTCTAAAAATCTCCAAAGAAAGATAATGGGAAGCACTTAGGACAGTGGTCCTCACACTCAGCAAGGGATGATTGTGTTCCCTGAGAGACATGTCACAATGTCTGAAAGTATTCTGGGTCACTATAACTTGTGGGAATGAGGAGTCTGGTATCTGGTGGATAGACGTCAGGGAGGTTGCTGAACATTCTGCAGTGCACAGGACAACCCCTTGTAATCAAGAGTTGTCAGGTCCAGCACATTATTAGTGCTACATTTGAGGACCCAGGCACAGAAAAAGAGAATATGGTCTAGTGTTTATAACATGTCTGTCTTCCAGTGGTTTGGAAGTAGCTATAGGGAAAGAAACAGAAAGAAATTGACCTCTACGAAAGCAATACCAACTATAGGCTAAAAGACCAAGGAATCATAGGGAAAGTCAAAAAATCCAGTACTGTGTTATTTAAAATCAAAAATAAATAATGTTAAGGAAGAGAAAAGAAGCACCACAATTTCCACTGAATCATTTGTATATTAAATGATAAATCTGAACAAGGGTTTGGCACTATTTTTTTTTTAACTCACCATATTTCTACTTTGAGTAGATCCTATCTATTAAGAGATCCCTATCTATTAAGCCCATGTTCTGTGACAAATTTTAGATATATTATTTTATATTAATTATCATAAACAACCTCAGATAAACCACATTGTTTATTGTTGGGAAATGTGAGTTTTCAAACACATAACTGGTTAGTGACAGAATCATAATGTAGTACAGAACTTTCTAACCCATTTCTAATTCCCAGTGTTTCTTCCTTAGCTAGTTTTCTATTTCAAGCCTATAGTGGGCACAGGGACACAACAAAAAACCTGAACCAAAAATAATTTTCAAAAACTGCAAAAACAACCGTAAATACAGACTTGGGAAAGATGCAAAACTGAAGAAAGCAAAGCCAAATGTGAATGCTCTGTATGTGTCCTGATTGCAGTTTAATGTGAGCCTAAATGGGCAGACAAGCAATGCTGGTTCTGTAGGCTCTGGCCCAAGGCACACTTCAAACAGCATGTGTCATGCTGCTTTCTCTTTCACAGAAATGCCTAGATCACTGTTCCTGAGGAAGGCACAACAGGGGACAAGAAGGAATACATGAAGAAATGGGGTGGGGGGCAAAGCCTTGAGTTTTCTATGACTACATGGAGGGAAAGTCCCAAAGGATTTAGTACCTAAGTACCAAAGCCACTTGGCAAGAACTATTTTTTCAAGCTCACTCTCCACAAAGAAATGAAGCATTGACAGCCAGAAACCATAGAATATGAGCCAAAAGCTCAAAGCTAAAGCAGAAAATGTTTAGCTTTGCAGCGAGGGCAATACTATTTAGACAGAGGCATAGGGGATTGACCAGGGTCCTGTGGGAAGAGCTAAAGGACTCCCAGTGCTGAGCTTCCAATGTGTTAGATAAAATAATTGCAAAGGACTCAACTGGTCTTTTCTGGCCCCAGGAGACAATTGTTGAACTGAGCAGACCTGTCTAACCCATGGGCCAATAACAAATTTTAACAATCCATTATTTTTACAAAAGGGGAAAAAATATGCACCCCCCCCCCATGCTCAAAATGAATTTTATGTCAATAAGGAGCATCAGACAAATAAACCCTAGAGGCTGAAGTTTTCTATTAACTCACAGGCTGGTAACTTAACTGAGCAAAATCAGTGAAAGAATTTCCCTTATGAATTTTTCCAGCAAGCTTCAAAAATTTCTGGAAAAGCCCACCCCCACCCTCCGTTAAACACCACCATTTGGTGTGAGAAGAGATTCCTCAGTGCTGAGGGCTGTTCAGCATCTGACCCCTTTTGCTGAGCCTGCCAAAAGGGAGCTAGTTAAGATGTGTAGGATGCTGTAGTGTAGACATGTGTTCAATAAGAAGAGGGCTGGAGACGTATCTTAGAGAAGACAAGATTGGGAATTTCTTGGAATAATGTCTAGTTGTTATGAGACATGTGGACCTAATACAGTCCCTTGGGGTTAGTGGAACATGCTCATTGATTTTCTCACTGCTCTCTGAATGCCTAGCTCTATATTGTTACAATTGCAAGAAGTCTGTTCTTCTAAACTAAATGCTAATTTTACTCTAACTGCTCAGGAAAGTCATTGACAGGTTTTTCACAAGCAAAAGTAGCATACTATAGCTTTTACAACCCAGTTGCAATCCCCCAAAGTCCTTTTATACTAAATAAGTCCTAATTAGCTCATGACAGACCCACAGAAGCAGGAACAGATGAGAACAGTTTAGAACACCAGAGTCTGGGCTCTGTAGCAGCGCAAATTCCAGAAGATACCATCAGGATTCATGTTGATCTCAGGTGCAGTTCCCCCAGATAATTCTTCCTGCCAAGAACTCACAGGTGCTGAATGCCCTCCATGTTCAAACCTTAGTCCCACTGACTGGAGGCCTCTCCCCGATGAGAGATTGGAGGAAGGGTGGAAGGCCTTTAGAACATTAGGATATATCCTTAAAACTTGGAGCCAACTGTTCTTCTTGCCATAGCTTTTGGTATTCCGTGATTCAGATAATGAGAACATAGTCACACTGAGGGTCAATGAGGTTGCACTGGAAACTGGAATGCTTCCTTCCCTGCTTCTTGGCCACTTAAGAGTGACCAAGCAGAACTGAAGTTCCTAAATGATTAATCAAACTGATAAAGCCACATGAAATATGTGTTCTATATCTGGAACCCTCAGGAGATGGGTCTCAGACTAGCTTTTTGTTCTGTAGTGGCCTGGTCATTGAAGATGGTGGCCAGGTACAGCTACGTCCTTATTCTTGTCCTGGAACTTACTCACCACGTGGACAGAAGTAAGTTCCTGAACTTCTCTGTGCCCCTACTTTCTTATTAAAAAAAAAAAAAAAAACATGAATAATAACAGCATGTATCTCAGAGGGTGACTGAAAAAGAATTAAATTAATTTTTATATAAAAGCCATGTAGTACTGCTGCATATAGAAGTAATATGTAAGTGCCCATTGTTGTTATTTAATATTTGTTTTATTTACATAATGCATATATTTATATTTTATTATACATTGCCTTATAACATGAGTAATAAATACTAATAAATTATATTTTATCACCTGTAATATTCTATTATATTTTAATATATAATATAGGTGATATATATTCTGAATTACATGTTGTTTATGATTTTTTGTCAGTGACTGCATCTGCATCTGAAGCTAAATTTACATTTTATATCTAATTTTTTTTTTCTCTCAAAATTTGTGATTCCTTTCTAAATTTTCTGAGAAAATTATCTGGATTGAAGCTAGCTACTGGACCTTGGTAAATATCCCTAGGTTCCAGTACCTTGATTTTTGAAAATAGGGCAGGATAGGAATCTAAATAATACAGAACAGAGCTATCTGGTAAATGTGCCATGCATGAGTTGCAAATGGGCCCAATACAGAGCCCTCTGACTGGGAGAGTCAGAGTCTTCGGCTGGTGGTCTCTGGCCACAAGAATCCTCCTTGACCAACATACCCTAAGAATATTGTCATTCTCTCTGGGTTCATAATAAAAACCCATCAGGGAGAACTGAGAAAGACATAGTAGGTGCATCAGAAAGATTCACCCTGTGGTTGCTGATGGCAACAGTGACAGAAGGAGGAGCAGCAGAGGGAAGAGGAAATTCTCTTGCTGTGATTTTATTTTATTTCTTGTACTAGTGGAATTAGAGCTGGTTATAATCATACTTCAAATCAAGAGGCCACATTGTTTACAAGTGTTTTCTAGGTACCTTGGAAGTCCTGGGCAACCAGTGGTGTGTTGATGTTGGCACCATGGAGACTAGGTAGCCAGCTGTCCCAGTTTGCAAACAATGAGGTAGTTTCAGGATACAAAACTGTGCTTTTAAGAAAATCTTCACTTTGAACATGTGACTTGAGCTTTCTGAATCACATTTTACTATTGTCAAAGGGAAAAATAAACCCTGACTAGTGAGAATTTTGTTATCAAAGAAGAAAGTATAAAGTACTTGAAATAGAATGGAAATAAAACAAATGTAATATCTATTCTGCTCTCTTCCTCCTTCTCTCAGAGAGGCTGCACATTTGGTAGTTGTATAAATGTGAGAAAGTTTTGGAAAATTTTAGAGCTTTCAGTTCATTGTCTACTAAAAAGAACAACAATACTAACTTTGATGGGTTAGAGAAGAATTAAATTTCAAAATAAAAGTACTCCAGTATTTTTATGACAATTATTAAATTATTTTTCTTCCTTTCCTTTCTCTCTTCATTTCTTTCTTCCAGTGACTGTTGGATTAATAAATCATATGCAGAATGACAATCCTGAGAAACAAGACTTCTGCATTTTGGTGGATCTATGTTCTCCATAGTTCTCCATAGTTCTCAGTCCAGAGAATTTCAAACACAGTGCTTCTCTACACTGCTCATGCCCATGAAGAAGTTGGTGTTCTCTGTGGAGCACCTGCAAGGGCCTCAACAGTGCAGCTCTGGCAAACCCCAGAGGAAAGGCCAGGCTTTCATTAGCATCACAGTCACCTGACAGGGAAGATCAGTTCTTGTGACCAAAGCCCAATAGTCTTCCCTCATCCTTAGTACATCCCGTAGAAACAGAATGGGGAACAAAAAAGATGACTATAAACCTCTTCTGCATTTGCCAGGATTAAAAACTGGTTCTTTCATACTCAGTTCTATGATCCCTCCCTCCCTCTGTATTTCTTCCATCCTTCAGTCGGTCCATTTTTGTTTCCCTTCTTCCCTTCCTCACTCCCTGACATCCTCCCTCCTCACCTCTCCATTGTCTTATAGTTTCCATTGTCATTGGATCATGGTCTCTTGACTAATCTTTATTCTTTCTCACTTCATTATATCATCAATAAGCATAAGTGGATCTTCTCATTTTCTTTGGATAATACATGAAATTATGTATTCAGTAACTATTGATCACCCATGCAAGACATGCTATGAGATACTGTTGAGAAAAAAAAAAAAACAAGGAATATTCTTACAGTTTATTTCACAAGACATTTTTTTGTTAAAAAATATATCTATGAATATCTAGTTTCTAAAGGGAAACTTGCTATCTACTGTCTCATTTTATTCTCATCCTTGTAAGGCTCGAAAAAAATAATTAAGTTGCCTAAGGTCACTCTCTAAAAAGTGACAGATTCATGATTCAATCTAAGACCTGTTTCACTAAAGCACAGATGTTCATTCTAATTTGGTGTGTGGTGAAATAATTTCTAGAGTTCTTCTCATTTTTATTCTTTTAGAACTGGTTACTTAAAAGTTTTATCAACAAGATAAAAATGAGGCTGCGATAATTTTGCTTTGTTGATTCCTTCTACCAAAACAGCTGCTGCCCTTAAAGGCTGACACCTCTAAAACCCATCCCCACAGCACACTCACACTTGCCCACTCTGAGCCTTTCCATAGCCAGGATTATTTTTCCTTAATGAAATAGCCAGATAATTGTCTCAGTTCCTCATAGGTCTTTGTTCTTTAGGTGATTTTATAGACCAACCCTGTGTGCCAGCTTATGAGTACCTACTAGTGTCCAGTGGGCTTCCTTTTGGCTGGAACATTCTGGAGACAAGCCTGAGATTCAGAAGTCCTTGAGAATTATGAGAAGAATGTGAGAACATGGGAAAATTCCAATCACATTGGGTAGTTTTCTAGAAATATTTAGATCTATTTGACTTAAATGAGCAGTATTTAATAGACACGATCATCTGTAACAGTGTGGTAGGCCATAAATTCTCAATGCAGTATTTAAATTCAGGCCACCCAGGGAAGATTGGAAAATTTGTATGAGGACAAATGAATCTGAATCTGTGTTTCCTTGGTATTAGTTTTGTATGGTGTTTGGCTGTTCAATGCTCTGTCAGATCATTAGCTTTTTAAACAAGATAAATAAATTATTCCTCAAACATAAAATATTTGGAATGCAAACATTATATGTTTCAGCCCATGAAGATATCACATTAATTCATCCCTGGTTCACTCCATCATGAAGTGAAAAATTTGGCAGCCTTGGTCAGTATGTGGCAAATGAATTCAAAAGTGGGAGAGTTTTGTTATTACAATAAAAAATGAAGAAAGGAAGGAAGGAAGGACCTACCAGTCCTCTTTCCCTCAAACTAGGTAGATTTTTAGTTCTGCAATGAGTGAGAAAATCTAAGTAGATTTTCTGCTGTCATGAGAGAGACTGAAACAAACAGCAGCCAGACACTACCAATAATATAATCTTCCTGGGTATCTGACTCATAACAGTTTCTTCTGAGTGAGTAGGGGTCTTCCACCCTATCATTTACCTTCAACATTACCAAATGTTTTCTTTCCTATCTGCAACACACACAGCCTACAGGGAATGACTCCATCACCTTCTAGGTCCAGAGACATGAAATTGACTATCTCCTTCTCTCTTTCTATCCTTTTGCTCTGCTCTGGGACACACAGCTTTCTTCTTGCTGTCTTTCTCTATACCCTATTAATCAGCACCTCTGAAAGGGTCCATTACTGAGAATATTTAAAGTGTGACAGGATAATACACTAGGAAATATACTGTGGGGGATATTATAGTCCTGGCAGGACTAAATGACCTAAAGTCATCTCAGTCTTCAGAATTTCTTTGATGAATGAATCATGTGTCTCATAATCCTTGAGTTCAGATTTCTCTCTGTACTGAAGCCTGCAAGGAGCCAACTAATCAAGACTTTTCCCCCATTAGTGTTTTTTTTTCTTTGCTTTATCTTTAGTTTTACACACCCCAGATCATTGTCTCTAAGATATTTAGCTGATTAACAAATATAATTACATGCTGCTACGTGCTAAGCATGGTGCATGGTGCTAGTAAGAATTCAGCCTTACCTTAAGTTGCTCTCAGTCTTGAAGGGAAATTGAGCTCCACCGGGCTTGTGGAGGCATGACTTTGTATAGGCATGACTTTGCCTATACAATCCTAGAGGAGGCAACACATGAGTCAAATCTAAACAGTTTGGTTATTGTTTCCATGTAGATGAACTAAGGAAGGTTATTATAGGAGGGAAGATGATGCATAAATATCTGGATAATTGTTGGGACATCAATCAGTGCTGAATGAATTCAGTGTGTCTGGAGTTTGAGGGTCACGTGGAGTGTTGGTAAAGGATGAGCATCAAGACCAGTTAAGTAAGGAATACCATACACCAAGGAACTTAGTCTTTGCCCATAGAGAATAGGAAGCCATCAGAAATGTTTTAGCAACAATGAGTTTTAAAAAGATGACCCTGGTGGAATAAAAGGGTGGATCTCAGAGGGAAATAAAGATGGGGATAACAGTCAGCCAACTACTGGAAAAGCTCTGATAAAACAGAGTAGTGGGATCTAGGGCTACAGATGTGACCATGTTCTTTTTGTAGACGTCTTTGTCCTGGCCCTGTAACATTTTCTTCCATTAAAAGATAAAAGAAAAATCCTTGTTGATGGATAAATTACTCTGTGGGTTCTAGTAAGTGTTCTTTGGCTTTCCTGGTATGCAGAAAGAAATCTCCTAACTTCTTTTCTGTTTTGTTATTTTATTTTCATTCAAATCTTTAAGTTCATGGATGACTCTTGAGTCAATCAATTATCATAGGCTAGTCCTACTGCTCTAGGATTTGAGAGACATCAGTTCCATATTCTAAGACATTATAAATACCACTGGAAACACAATAACAAAAATAAAGTTATGGGTTAATATAAGATGTGGCAACTATTTGAGTGAATCTTTTAAAATTAATGCAGTAACACTGTCATTGACTTTTAATGGGATTATAGAAAATGTGAAGGTCAAGTAATCAGGTTTAGAGCCCATTCTATCTTACTGTATATACTAATTCATATTAATTGGCTGTATTCCTGTCCAAGAAAACTCCAAAACTCAGTTTATTTAATGCTGAAAACCAGAGGAAAATGTGAGCCTCCCTCACTCCTCCAATCAAGGAACATATGACAAAACACTTTGTGAACTTTAAATTGCTTTCAGATTAAATGTGTTTGATTGTACTGTCTGAGGGAAAGTAACTGATTAGTAACAGAGCCAAGACAAAAGGTCTTAGCTTCTGAAAGTCTTCTAAAGTCCAGTCTAGCCTAGTGTGACAATTTCTTCGCCTACTTTTTGTTTTTAATATTTTTCTGTATGTACTTTATTCAGTTTCAAAAAGACAGTATGTTTACTCTCAATTCTGAACCCTCTGTGTGGGATTCAGAATGATTTGGTCAGACAATAGGATAGGATTTACTTTTGAGTAATCTACCAAGAGAAAAAAAAAAAGATTTGTTAAGCTGCTTTTTAAAAATGACTAATAGAATTCCAATGGTGTTTTGACATTAGAATAACCTATGAAGTTTAAACTTAATAAATAAAAACTTAAATAGACAAGTTTGGTGCCCAAGTTCTCATATGCCTCCTGCATCAGGAGGTCCTGATTTCTGTTCGTGATTAAACCTCAGCACATGAATTAATCTCAACAGACAGGTGATTCTGATATGTGCTTATGTCTAGCAGTTTATCCCCACAGTCTTTGTCATATAAATTCATAGAACAGAATAGGTTTGCACATGCAAAAATATACCCCTGCCTTACCTTTGGCCTCACAGATGCTGTTCCAAGCACTGTTATAAATGTACAGCATACAAACCCATTTAGAGCCTAGTGGTTGCACAAGTTATATTGTACTATGCTGGATACAAAAATGAATAAACACTATCACTACCCACGTGGCACTCTAGGAGTGTGCATAGCATGCAAAAAAGTAGGCTTAATTAGAGTGTGATACTTGCAGGAAAAACATATGGAAAAGCCCCAAAGTATTCAAAACTAGAGAATACTGTAGTTGTTGGAGGTGGGCATGAAATTAATGCTTTGCAGAGAAGGTGATCTCTGGGTAGGATTTGAAGAATGAGTGGCAATTATCCAAGAGAAAAAAAGCCAGTCAAGCCAGTGTGAACAGAGAGCAGGGTGGCGGTAGGAGATGAAAGAAGGGAGAATCTCTGGGAAGAGGAGGGCATGTGTGCAAGGATCACAAAACAGCCATGAGCGGGGGGGGGGGGGTGACTTCAGGTTAATGGGATTAAGGATGAGGCAAAGCTAAGAAGGTGGGGGCCTCAGTGGATTAGCGTAGCTAGGCTGGCAGGGGCTAAAGGGTCTTAGGCACAACAAAGTTACAGACCATTATTGTGCTATTCTAAATCGATAGCACGGCTTTCTGTTGTCATTTTTTTTTTCGAGTGACATTTAAAAAGAACATATAGAAACCCAAGTAAAGAGATATTCCTAATAACATTTTTAAGCCAGAAGAAATGCTCTGATAAAAATAGTTTTATCATACTCTCTCCTATCTTCTTTTGGTGAAGAGTCACCGATGTTTTCTGGAACATTCCTTTGCTGTCTTCCAAAGCAGATAACTTCTGGAACATTCCTTTGCTGTCTTCCAAAGCAGATAACTCTGCCCATTTTCTTGCTGTCTTCTGAGGCAGATAACACTGAAGGCTGTTATCCTACTGCTTCCCCTCCTCTGTAGCCCTCTCATACCAATACAGACCCTCTGCCGTCCTTACCTATCCCATTTCTTGTGGATGTCAGCCTCCTTGGTCTCAGGAAATCTGTTGATGTTGATACAAGCTCTCAGTCAGTTAGAGCACAAAGAGCAACATTCCGTGGGGTCGGGTGGAGGGAGGCTTGTACAAATAAGCAGAGGTTTCAGGGCTTTCCAAATCACATGGATTCAGAACTGAGCTCCAGGTCCAGAAAGAACTAGTGGTCTAAGCAGAGATGCACGCAGCATCAGTGTAAATCCTGTAAAGTTTGTACCTGCTCTAAGAATTAGGGAGAAGCACTGCCTTTTTCCACCACTGACCATTCCTGGGCCCACACGGGAGATGAAAGGAAACCAGACATAGACCATGAAACTGAGTTGATATCCTGCTCTGACTGGCCAGCTTCTCTAGTCTGCCTTGGCCCACAGCCCACGAGGCTGGATGCTACTGATCTATGGGAAGGCATTCAGTAAATTTTTGTCAAATTCTTAAACAAGTTAATCTTTCTTAGAGATTTTAAGTGTCTTTCAGTTTTATTTTTCTCCTTTATAAAACGAAGGTCAAAAACACCTACTATGTATTTGAGAAAACTACACAATTAAATACGATCATATTCCTAACAGAGTGCCTACTCCCCCAGTAGTAATTTGCAAAAAAAAAAAAAAATATTGGTCAAATTCTCTCCTTTACCTTTTGTGTCCGGGGTAATTTATATAGAATAGGCAGAGAATCAAGTTGTTTGTTATATGGCAGTTGACCACTAGTATACCTTTGAGGAAAGAATTATGGGACAGGATAATATAATATTTTGTGTACCGGTAAATGTGACATTTATTTGTGAGGTAATTGACTGAGAAACTGTCTTATACTTTAATCTCCACACAGCAATGATCTAAATACGTTGCACTCAGCAGAGACTCAAGAACATTTTATTGATTAGATGATATAGGAGATAGGCACATCTTTTACCCTTTTAATTTTAAAACTAGGCATATTCAAAGCAAGTGAGGCTGTCAGCATTTCGTGAGTTGGGCTAGATCAGTGAACAGGAATTTATGGAACCCACTCCCATTTTCTAGTGTGACATTCATATTCTTTACAAAACCTTTTCAGACATTCATTGTTATGAAAGGAGTTGTGGGGGTGAGTGGAATGCATGTAAAGGATATCACAGAGACAATTAATTTCTGGCAGTGTTCACAATTAGAAAGTGACGAAAGCTTAAGCATTTAATTTCACCACATTTCAATAAATATCACCACATTGATAAAAACTACAAGTTATCAGGGATTATAAAAGGACAGATGTACTTCACTGCACTTTCAGGAAGACCAACTGGAGCAAAAGAGGAAAGACCAGCACCCAAGAGATAAATGACATAATTGCGATTTGGGTGCATAGTTGTGAATTAAGACAGAGAAGGTGAATTTCAAAGCTTTGTGAAATATTTGGAAGGAAAAGCAAAATATTTATGGAGTGATGGAAGGTGATTCCAGAGTTTTGAGGCTAAAAGAACAGGTATAGCAATGAAGAATTTTGCACAGGATATTTTGGTGTGGGAAAGGGGGAGAAAACAAATTCCATCACTTACATTTTAGACCTGTTGAATTTAAGGTGTTAGTAGGAATGGTGTGCATCTATTTCAATTGCTGGGGAGTAGTTTTTACTTTGAGCCAGACATATGGAGTGAGCTCAAAGTGAGAAGTTGAGGCAGGAAAATGAATATTAGGTGTCAGTCAAAGCCATCAAAAGAATGATTTCTTCCAGAGGAATTAAAGAGAAGACACATTATGAAAGCCTGGGGCCTGGGGAACACCCTGTGATAGGAAAAATGTGTAGTTACAAATAGAATGAAAAGATTTTATTCACAAAAGCAAAAGGACCAAGAAATCCTCTTTCACACCCCAGAAGTCAAAAATAAAGGGAACATGAGGAAGGCAGGGGGCCAGTGGGGGTTCACAGCAGAACAGCCTAGATGCAAGGGGACCGGCAAAGGACACGTTCACACCCAGTTATTTGCTTTCAGTGCCTTGATTCTTTAATGCCATGGTGACTTTCAAAAAGGCAGTTTAGTTGACAGGTGACACAGACACTAGAGAAATATCAGGAGAATAGGTTAAAAGGAAATGGAAGCACAGTTGTAGAACATTCATGTGGAAGTTTGTGAAGAAAAGGTGACAAGTGAAAATGGTGAGTAGGTCATTTAAAAATCATTTCAGGATAAAACAAAATACTGTATTTGAAGGCAATTCAGTTAAGGAGAACAAATCTGGAGATACAAATCAAATCCCAGTGTAGTAAGGAAGAAAAATTCCTCAGGAGGCAGAGAACAGACTCTGAACAAATGGAGAACTCGTCTCCTCTCTTAGATCAGTAACCAGAAGAGAGGAGGTAGATAGGGGTGAGTGACAACCTGTTATCTTTCCTTTGAAAATACATTGTAGCTTACAGGGACTATTAAATATAGACACTTTTTTTTTCATTTAAACTTTTTTTTTTGTCATTAAACCTTCACAATCACTCTGTTAAAAAAAAAAAAAAGCATTGTTATCTCCATCTTAACCTTGTGTATAGTTTCAAAGCAGGTAAGGAAAATATTCAAGATTTCAATAGCTAAGTGTAGTGGCAGATGTAGGCCAAGCTATCAGATCTCCTAATCCCAGGGCAGGAGGCATGGGACAAGCCTCCTCCTCGCTCATCACATTTGTCCACACTTGGTGGAGATATGGACCAAAAAGATGCAAGTGATACTATTGGATGGCCTCAAACATTTAAAGGTTTTGTGTGTGTGTGTGTGTGTGTGTGTATTGGGGGAAGAAATGATGTTATGGGTTGAATTGTATCTACTCAAAAGACATGTTGAAGCCCAAATATCTTGCTACCTATGAGTAGGGACTTATTTGAAAACAGAGTCTTTTCAAATACGATTGAGGTGAATTAATTAAGATGCAGGTTAAGATGAAGCCATCCTGGGGTAGAAAAGGTCCTTAATCTAACATAACTGGTCTTCCTTATTAGAGACAGGGACACAGGGAAATGGCAGTCGTGAGGATGGAGACAGAGATTGGAGTGATGCAGTTCAAGCCAAGCAATGCCAGTAGATACAAAAGGTCAGGAGAAGTTCTCCCTACGGGTGTCAGAGGACTCATGGCTCTGCTGGTATCTTGATTTCAGACTTCTGGTCTCTACACATATGAGAAAAAAATCTGTTGTTTTAAGCCAAATAGTTTGTAATATTTTCTTATCTATGTCCTAACCTTTTTCATATGGGAAGATATCACCCAGGTGGGTTGGATGAAAATTTGGAGACAAATTACATGGATGGTAAATGTTAAAATTCAGAGTGCAAGAAAGATAGTCCTAGAGTATTTGAAATGGACCTTTACTAGTCCTATTACATTGTGTCCAAGCACAATAATTTTGGATCTAGACACCAATGGGTTCAAATCATTGTTTTCTCTCTTTAGGCTGGGAGACGCTAAAAAAAGTTATTTAAGGTTTTTAAGGCTCTGTTTACTTATTTGCAAAATGGATATAATAATTCCTGTACTATGGGATTGTTAGGAAGATTAAATGTCATGGGACACGTAGAGTGTTCACCACAGTGCCTTTTAGTGGTCAATAAATTTAGTTGAGTTGGTAGTTGTTGTAATAGTTACACGTTTTGTTTATGCTCTTAGTATTATATGTCTTTTTCTAGAAGCATTTTTTGCCTGGAATTGCAGGAAGTAGAAAGAGAAAATAATAAAAACAAAATCCACTATTGAAACCCTTGGATTTTTTGTATATCAAGGGTACTGTGATGCTAAGGGTGGTGGTGCTAACAGCAGTACAGGTTGTAGTACTCATAATTGAAGTAAAAAAATAGAAGGGGGGGCTAGGGCTGTAGCTCAGTGGCTGAGCGCTTGCCTCACATGGGTGAGGCACTGGGTTCAATCTTCAGAACCACATACAAAAATAAATAAGTGAAACAAAGATTGTGTCCATCTACAACTTATAAAAAATAAAAAAAGAATAGATGGGAAGGAAGAGAAGTGATTTTATTAAGTAATTACTACATTCCAAACATTCTCTATGTGCTTTGCATGCACTCATAAGACTATTAAACATACCAGAATGGAAAACGTTGCATTTGGAATCTAAGAATAAGAATGCATTCAATTGATACACAGGAAACTGTTTGGTCTCAAGTTGAAATCTAGATAACAGAGAGGATCCAAATATAAAAACTAAATGGGTAAAGAGTTTAATTGTTGAAAATAAAGCACTCAAAATGCCTCATAGGTGTCCTAGAGCAGAATATTAAATTGGTGATTTTTTGGTTTCCTTATGTGATGTCTATGGATGCGAGTGGATAATGTCAAAATAAATGATGTAATCATTATCCATCCAGTGACAGTTGTTATTTATTGAGCATTTACTGTCTTCTTTAGCAGTGGTAAGGGGAAATAGGAGTCAGTGAATATACTTGCCTCCCTTCCTATCCCTACTGGTTTTCCTGTGTTAAAGTAACATCACAAGCTTTCTCAGTGGACAATCTCCCAAGTTAGAGCAATTGATTGCTCCTACTCACAAATGGCCACCACAATGCCATAACCTCTTATCCTTCATCCTTGTCCAACCCTGTAGTCTTTTCCTTTATTCATGGTTCTCTGATAATTCTCTTCTAAATAAATTAGTAGTGTGCATCTACTGGAGAGGCCAGTCTAAGGCATTGGTACCTGGATATTGATTATTGTGCAGCAGGATTGCCACTATTATGATCTTCACTTGTGCATGTTTAGAATGAGGTGCAGGTGGAAAGGGAAACATGGGCTATGTGGGGATGAAACACAGTGGACACAGAGACAAGTATAAGGAATGTGGAGCAGGGTAGCTTCTGTTAACAACACTGGTATCCCTGACATCAGAACACGATAGGACAGGGCAGTCGATTACCAGCTGAAGTCATGATATTAACCCTGGAGTACCTTTATAATAGCTTTTAATAAGACTCTTATTTTCTGTAACTACAAGGTATATTGTTCTGAAAAATCAAGCACAGGATCTGAGAGTAACAGAGCTACAAATGAACCTAAATGTTCTGTTCAATAAATCACCTTAAAACTTTGGACCTTGATAGAAAAAGGGTAGGATACAAGACTTGGGGTCAGGGTATTGTGTAACATTCCTGAGACTCATTAATACCTAATTCAAACCTACAGAGGTAACTCCTTCTCACATGCTACAGTAAAACACCCTGCCCTTGCCTAGAACTTACAATATCTTTGCCAGAAGAAGGAGACTTGCAAAGTAATGCTTATATCCTTGAGTATTCCCTACCTCTCTTATTCTTCGCTATCTCCAGGCCAAAGAAGTTAGGTTTTAACACAGATCAATTAAAGAAGTATAGCCTTGCTCTAGGACAATGTAGACTTCCTGTAAATGATGTGAAGGGCCTTGCTAATGTGCTTAGGTAAGAAACTGGGGACTCCCAAGGGAAATACATCTTAAGGAGGTGAGATTGGGATAGGGGGAGCAAATATAAGACTGGATAGGGAAGGATTAATTGACATAGGAGCAGTCACCTCACTCAGGACTTTTTCTAAGACACCTAGGGAAGATTCTAGAAATCTGTAGGACAAGCAATATCAACAGGATAAACAATACATCAATATACAAGGAAAATAACAAGATCATATGGTTGATGCAGAAAAACCATTTGATAAAACCCAACACACAGTAATGATAAAAACGATCAGAAAATTAGGAATGGAGAAGAATTAACAGTAAAGGTTATCCACAAAAGAACATGTAGCTAATTTTATTCTTAATGGTGAACATATGAATGTTTCCCCTTAATATTGAGAACAAAGCAAGGCTGTCTGCTGTCACCATTACTGTTCAACATAGTTCTGGATGATCTACCAAGCACAATAAAATAAAATAAAACATACATATTTGAAACGAAAAAAATAAACCTGTCCCTAGTTGCAGATTACATAATCATCTCTGTAGAAAATCCTCCACTGGGAATCTTCCCCATTCCACAACCCAGCAAACTCCGAGAATTAATAAGTGAGGTCAGCAAGATGGTAGAATATGAGATCAATATACAAGTAATCACATTTCTAAACACTAAAAATACACATGCTAGAAAATAAATTTGAAATATAATGTCATTTATAATTGCTCTGAAGAAAATGGAAGATCTAGACAAACTCTTAAAAATGTATAAGAACAGTTTATGAAAATTACAAAACAGTGATGAAAGAAGTAAATCAAAGTTTCAAGTAAAAGGAGAGAGATACACTGTTC
The DNA here is from genome assembly GCF_021218885.2 of Marmota monax. NCBI lineage: Eukaryota > Metazoa > Chordata > Mammalia > Rodentia > Sciuridae > Marmota > Marmota monax. The sequence continues at coordinate 25,176,958 of NW_026692254.1, forward strand.
ATGGATTATGTGACTCTATGTAGTAAAATGACAATTCTCCCCAAACTTATCTATAAGTTTAATGAAATTACCATCAAAGTCAGTGTATGATTACCTTTGTAGACATAGACAAGCTTATTCTAAAATTCCATGGAATGGTTCACATCCAAGAATAGCTAGAAAACTCTTGACAAAATAAGAAAGTGGGAGAAATCATTCTGTTCAACATTGAGGCTTATAACTATTGTGATTGCAACAGTATGAGTCTGGCAGAGGGATAGATGCATAAATAATAGAAAAGGATAAAGAACCAAGAAGTATACCTACAAAAATCTACTCAACTAATTTCAACAAAGATGCAAAAGCTATTGGACGGAGAAAGTCTTTTTAGCCAATGATACTGGAGTATTTGGATGTTCATGAGCAAAAACAATGAAGCTGGACCTATACCTCACATTTTATTTAAAAGTTAACTGGATTTTCTGGCTTGACACTAGGAGGGTGACACACAATGTGAAAAAAATTATAAAATGAACTTCATCAAAATTTCATTCTTTTGCTTTGTAGAAGACTTGTAAAGAAAAACAAGAAAAGGCAAGCTACAAATTGGGGTGTATTATTTACAAGTAATATATATATATATATATATATATATATATATAGCAAAGAAATTATATTCAGAATATATTTCAAAACTCTAACAGCTCAATAATAAAAATATAAAGCTATCTGATTATTAAAATGGACAAAACACATAAAAGACATTTTACCAAAGTGGATACACAGATGGAAAATTAGCACATAAATATATCTTCAATACTATTGACCATCAGGAAACAAAAAAGGGACAGCACCAAATTTGATGAAGATGAAAAAAAACTGAATAGGTCATCATTTCTGGCAAGAATATGGTAAATGATTGGTGCATAGACAGCTATAAGAAGCAGTAAAAAGAGGTGGGTATAGTGGCATGTACCCTGTAATCCCAATGGTTTGGGAGGCTAAGGCAGGAGGATTGCAAGTCTGAAGCCAACCTCAGCAACTTAGTGAGACCCTAACTCAAAATAAAACATAGAAAAAGAGCTGGGGATATGGTTCAGTGGTTAAGCATCCCTTGGTTCAGTCTCTGATACAAAAAGAGAGAGAGAGAAAAAAAAAAGAGGAAATAGTACAAAGAGATTTCATGTACCATTTACCTAGTTTCTCCCAGTTGTAACTTTTTGAGAAACAATAGTACATTATCACAATTGGGATATTCACATTGATAAAAACCCACTGATTTTATAGAATTTATCTACTAGAATTTGTCTGATTTCTTTTCAGATGGCAATGATTTCTTGATCTTTCTGATAGGTTGAATAATCATTCCCCCAAAGATGTCCATGTCCTAATAAGGGAAAAAGGGGAGGGGCGTATAAGCTAAGGAACACAGGTCCCTCTAGAAACTGAAAACAGAAGATCTTGAGAGGCAAGGAATAAAATAGATGATGCAAAATTGAATGTATTATTGTCTTTACATTGATGACTTCATATCGATTGGACTGAGTATAGAAAATGAAACATATTATTGATATCTTATTATTGATACCAAATTTCAATAGAGATTTGGAGACTGGGACATCAGTAGAGTTTGGAAGGATGGATTGCTCTGTTACATGCTGAGATTCTCTAAGGTCAATGATAAGTTTTTGGGCCTTGCACCTTCTACCACTAAGAAAGAGGCACAGAACTTAGGGGACTCCATGAGATTTTGAAAGGAGCATGTGCCACATATGAGACTACTGCACTGACTTGGAAAACTGCAAAGTTCAAGTGGGGTCCTGGTAAAGAAAAAGCTTGGCAACAGGTTCTTTCAATTCATGTCATATGACCCTGTAAATCTGATTATGTCAGATGTTTCTGTGATAAAGAGTGTTGGAGTGCTCTCTCTCTCTCTCTCTCTCTCTCTCTCTCTCTCTCTCTCTCTTCTCTTGCAAGTCCCAATAAGAGGCACAATTCATACACACATATTTCTGAAGCAAGATCTGGCCTTTTATGGTCAGGAACTACCTGCCATGTAAAAAGTAGCTCTTTCTACATGGCTGAGTAGAGATGGAGGACCTGGTCATAGGACACTAAGTTAGAAATGACTGGACCTGCTCATAATGAATTGGGAATTACTAAATCCATCAAAACCTACAGTTGGCAGGTACAACACAACAGCAATCAGTTCCATAAAGCAAATGGCATATTTGGAATTGGAGATTGACTAATCCAGAGGATATAAAGAGAGTCCCAGTTTACCTAGATCTTTTGCAGTAATACCTCTCTCTAAATCTCATCTGTGGCCTCACAGGAGTCCTCTACTACCAATTACCAGAAGAGAAAAAAACTTGGACCTTGTTCATATATTAGCCAGCACAGCATGTTGGTGTTGGCTAAAAATAGACAGTTGCCTACAAGACAGCCTCTCTCTGTGTGACCAGTGGAAAGGGAAATTCAATCAATGGGAAGAGATATGAGCAGCATAATTATTCAGTCACTTCAGAGGGAAGGAAAAGAGATCTAAGATAATAATATACAGACTTCTGGGCTTTGATACATGGCTTAGCTTGTTGCTTAGGGTCCTGGAAAGAATAAAACATGAAGATAAGGAACAAGAAGACTTTAGCAAGAGATATTTCATAGAACTATGGGAATAGTCTCAGAGCATGCAGATCTTTATCTGTTACTTTAATCTTTCCAAGAAGCAAAAAAACATCTGGACAGAGTGACTCATGCTGTTCATGAAAATTAGCTTGTGTCCCCAATGTTGGTATAATCAGTCCATGGTGGTAAGGAGGGAGGCTACTCATAAGCCCAACTGCATGAGCTAACTCTGATTTAGCTACTGCCATACCTAATGTCCATCCTATTACAAGCAGATATTGGTTCCTCAATAGGGCTTCATTTCTCAAAACAACCAACTCTTCAGAGCTGACAGACAAAGTATTATGGACTCCTTCCATCATGAAAGAATATTAATTCTTTCCTACTGAACATAATAGTTATTTTAGGCAATGATTTTGCCTTTCCTATCATCTTGGACTTTACCCATCTTGCATTCAAAGTACTTACAGAATGTCTGACTCTTTGAAGGCAGCCACCTTATACAAAAATGACCCTCAACAGCTGCAAAAGAAGTGTGACTAATCATATTTCCATCACCCAGATGTTTCAAGCCTAAAGAAAACCAGAATAGTTTGTTCAAGACTTAAACAAGGTGGCATCTCATTCTGAGCAGTTGGGACTCCCTTCTTGCAGATTATTTGAATCAGTAAAGCTATGTCGCTATGTCCCTAGTAGCCAAGAGACATGAATCCAGGAGTTAATGTGTCAAAAATAGAATTGACAGCTCTCATCCTCACTCCCTATGATGCAGTTATAGAATTTGTGTTTTATATCCACAAATACTCAGCATCTTCCTAATGTATAGTTTTAGACTTCTGTTTGGGGACACATTTACTTTTCTACAGAACTGAAAGCTGAAGTTCTCATAAGCCCACTGTAGGCTCTTCATACCCCTTAGCACAGCAAACCAACCAACCAACAAATAAAGAGATACTGTACTAGAAGTGAATGATCAACTTGGATCACCATGAGGAATTATGGTTTGCTCTTACATGATGGGAAGAAGGAAGTTTTATGTTTGGATCCTAGAGAATATTTGGGGGCACCTCATAGAGCTGCTACAGACAATTAGTGTCTACAGTAATTAGAGAATTCTATTAATGGATGCACAACAGTTCAGATCCTTTTCGATTCTGGGTCACTTCATCAGTCAAGCCACCCCACCTAACTCAATATGCAGAAAGTAAAGGAAGGGATGAAGAGAGATTGTGAATGTCACAGTCTTAGGACCATCTGTGGCACCAGGGAATTTCACTTGTTTCACAAACACTTTTGACTTAAAACTTCTTAGAGATGATAGGTACCATCAGATTAAGGGAACTTTATGAATGACCAGAAATTTACTAGTCCTCTAAAGAATAAAATTACTGTCTGCTCATAAAATTGAAGTACCTCCATATTGTGAAAGACCAGTACAAAAACAAGGCATGTGTGGATCTTTATGTTTCAAGGGGTGCTCTGTTTCAGATACCTCTTATGTGCCATCTCAGATCCATTGGGCCTCATCTATCTCTAGGATGCTTGTTTTGCCTAGTTACAACTAGGCAACCCGCTCTGCATGATCTGTGACCTCCTTCACATGGATGTTACCCACTAGTCCTGCCTTACGCCCATGCCAGGTCATTCTTGCCTTTCACTCTGGAGCTTATCTGTTTGCACTAAAGCAGGAGATGCCATGAGACCTCTGTGGAAGACAGGCATGCAAAATCCAGAAGTGTGTGGCAATTAATTTGGGATCTAGGGCAGATTCTTCTTTCCTTCTTGTTGAACTGTCTTGAGAAGCAGTTCTTCTTATGACAACTCTGAAGACAGTCCCACAGCATTGATCAATAACTTGAGCTTGCCATGAAGCAGTGATCAGCTCAATAAGGTAGCCCAGGACTGGCTTTCTAATCTTTGTTAGTTGATTTCTCTTTTCCCTAACTCTCTTTTGTTTCCCTGGGATTACACATTCCTAGTAACAAAGAGCTTCAAGCTCTTTATTTTGGGTAATACAGAATAAGACAGTGTATACTATTTTGTTCCCACCTTATAGATGAGAAACTGAGGCAAAAAGAAACTAAGAAGCTTGCTAAAGTTCACATATGTAAGTCCTTCACATCTAGATCCATGTGGATGAAGATCCAGCCCCTAATGGATGCATTTATTAGAAGGCAGACATTATCTACTTGCTCAAAACTGCTGGAATGGTAAAGACCAATCTTATGGAGTAATCAAGAAAGACTCAAACAAGGTGGTATATAATAAAAGTCCTGAACTATAAATGATGAGGAGTATTTAGGTATTAGTTCATCAGTGGGAATAAATAATAGGATGGTGCCTTCTTGTGTAGTATAGATCAGTTTAGGAAAAGAATTCTGCCGTATAATAAAAAGTTTTCTGTGAGAGACATTTTATGTATCTTTGGAGTGAAGATTTTTTAAAAGTGAGGAGAGAGAGATAAAGAAGATGGAACAGGGAAAAACAATAAGACATGATTACAGGGATAAGGAATTTCTCTAATATGTAGGTGGGTGGAATACATGGCTAGCCTAGGATATATGGCTATAAATAGTTTGGATGTGAATTTAAAGCTGTTAGGAATTGGGACATGGATGACCATAATGAGAACTGGGCAGGGAGAAAAGGGTGGAGTCCTTGGCTTGCAAAATGATAGGTGTGGAACAGAGTTCAGAAACTGGATTTGACTGCACAGAAGTACATACAATCAATTTCCATATGGTTCATATCAAGAACAGCCCATCTCTTTTCATACAGTTCTATAGGCCAGATCCCATGCACAAAGTGAAGGAAAAACAGTTTCTTAACTTTGATCAAGTCTTATATTGACCCAGAATATGCTACTTGTAGCTTATTCCTTGACTAACCTATATTCTACAGTATCACAAAAATTTTTCATAACCTGAAAAGCAAGAGGCAGAAGTTCAGTGTAATACTGCTAAACAGACTTTGGCTCTTTTAAAAAATCTGGAAAGTAGTAGAAAGTTAAAAATATATTCACTAAACTTTAAAATATTGGAGGTTGTGCTCTGAAGTTCAATAAGTAATTTGTCCAATATGTCACATGGGTAACCCTTAAAATAGAAACCAATTAATCAAGGGGGAGCACTAGAGAAGGTCAGTGATTTGAGTTATGATAATAAACATCCAGTTTTCAGGAGAACCAGATTTTGGTCCTTCCAGTAGAAATAGTAGTTTTTTCTATTATTATAGTATTTAAAATACCAGTTTACACTAAGATCTCAACTCTAAATAATTAACTACAGTGGAAATGGATAAGAGAAATACCACATCACCTGCCAACATGCAATCACAGCCTAACTTATCTTTCTGTTACCACTTACCCCAACCCTTCCAACAGTCCATTCTTATACAGGACTATGAACTATCCTTTAAGGAGAGACACACAGATTATGGCATCTGCTCCTTCAAATCATGCAATGTGTCTTCCCTTTTAATTGGAAATAAAATTTAAGTCTTCATGTCTTAGCTTCTGGCTCCAGCCTACCTCTCTCTTCCTCATTCCAACCATAGGTTCCAACCATACTATTGCTAATTCTCTCTTTTTTTCCCTTTGTCTTTGGAAACCAATTTATCACTACAGTTGTCAACTGAAAGGATCAATCTAAGAGGGATTTTCTCTAATTTCCCAAATAGCAATGTCATTCCACCTATGACATGCCCTGATAAAGGTGACTACTTTATTTCTTGTATAGTGATTTTTATTATATGGAGTCATCTAGCTTATGCATTTATCTTTTGATTATCTACATCCTCATACTACATCCTCCAAAAGAGCAAAAACCAGTTTTCTATGTTCACTGTTAGGCCCTAATACCTAGAAAAGTTCTGGGAACAGTCAGCCACATATACCTTTACCAAACAAATACTGCTAAATGATTGAGGGAATGGACTAAATATTGCAGAAAAACAATTATTCTTGACACATTTCCCAGTTTATATACTCCACGAATATCTGCATTACACTGTTTTTATTATAGGCTGGTTCAAAAGTCTTTTTGACTATCAAAAGAAAATGCCATTTTGTTCAAAATGACCACCATGTCCAAGAAATTCAGGAAGCTCTAGCACCAATTCAATATTTGCTCTATGCTGGTTATTTGTTTTATTTACCAATTTATATTTGATCTTCATAGTTTAATCATATTTTTGATTAACATGCATTGATTGTGACTATTATTAGAGTTCAGCGTTGTAGTTCAATACATGCATACAGTGTGCACTGATAAAACAATTATCATGCGTGTGAAGCAAAGGTCAACCAATCACAGCCCCCGAGCCAACGTCAGTTCACCCCATGCTCTTACAAATAACTTTTTATTAGAATACAGACCCACTCATTTGCTGACAAATGAACTATATTTTCTATAGCTGCTTTTGTGCCACAAAAACAGAGTTTAGGAGTTGAAGCACACAAGGTGATCCCCAAGCTAAAGATGTTTCCTGTCTGGTTCTTTAGAGAAAACATTTATTGACCATGATACAAAGCAACATATGTTCAAGGATGAAAACTGTATGAGAAAAGGAGCTGCAAAACATCAGGGGTGGTGGGGGAATGAGAGCATTGACTGGCATTTTCTTTGGGTAAACTCCAGGAAATTTGATAGTGATCCAATTAGAGGCATATCCTTAAAAATAGCCTGGGATGTAGAACGAGAGAGAAACCAGCAGTTCAATGATTGGGTCAGACATCAGAAGTTAACTGGCTGATGATCAAGCTCCCCTTTCAGGCTAGTTTTGTATTCTGTTACAAGACATGGAGTTCTCTTCCCCTTCACACTCCCCACCCCAAACCACCACCACCTTTGCTAGCATCTCCTTTCTGTGATTTGGAATAGGAACACTGCCATCCTCATGATGAAAGTTTTCCTCCATTGGATTACAATGACAAGTTTTAATCAGTTCATTAGTTCACCTAGTTTTGGGGCCCTGACAGTTATGCTGTGGATACTAACTGAATTGAGTACCTCAAGGCATTCCCACAAGATCTTACCTTGCCATTTGGGAACTGCTTGGCTGATGGACCAAATTAGCTTTAATTTCTCTGTTCCAACCCCCAAAATAATTATTTTCATGTTTCTCCTTCAAAATATTTCATATTCTTTTCCTATGCTGAACACAGTGTTCTTTATGTAAAAGGACAAATCACTGGCCTATGACTCAGTGTGCTACACACTGAGCCTCTAATGTAAGAAGCTATGGAGAAATTCACAGTCAAACCTCATTCTTTTTCATGGCCTCCCTCTAGATCAGTTAGGAAAAAAGCTATGGCAGAGCTGGGCGAAAGATTGCATATTTTCAACCCTGTAATTTTTAGGCTATGAAAGAGATACTGCCTAGTAATAATGTTTGGATGGCTCTCTATGGTGCCATTATCCTAGCAAGTTCACCATGGTTCCTAACCCGGTCCTCAGGTTTCTGGTGTCTCCTTGGCTTATACCAAATTCACAAGGTTTCATGTGATGAAGAAATCAAAATGCCAGTTCATCAAATCACTATGAGAAATAAAATAGTCAAGGAGACTAGAATAATAATATACTTTTGGTCAACACATTCTCTTCCTATATGAGGTGCTATACATCGGAGAAACCAAATTATAATCCAAATGTTGTTTGATGAGTGAAAAATTCAGCCAGAAGGAGGAGAGATACTGATTAGAAGATTGTTTAACTAGCAATGGAATTCCCAGCAGCATCCACCTCCCATTTAGGAGTCACAAGATCAAAGGACAACAAAGCTACACTGAGAATCACAGACACTTATCCTCTGAAGACGATGTCTACATAGTCCTTATTTGATCCATTGAAGATTAAATTTATTAGTTTGGCTCCTAATCCTTTGTGGCATCGTACTGTTGTCTGTAGGTGCTATCAATATTAAGCAGACTTTGTGAGCCTTAACATCGCTGACATTTGGGGACAGATGATGGTTAGTTGAGTGGGGCTGTCCTGTTATTAGAATACATCAGCAGAATCCCTAACTTTGTATCCCCTCTATTATCTTTTTACAGTTATGACAACTAAAAGTATTTCCTGGTGTTGTCAAATGTTTCCTGGGGGTAGAATAAATCACTTCTTAAGAAGATCCTTCCTGATTCTTGTCAAAATTTAGGGTGAAGGACTTCCATTGCATTCATCCTCAATTTTAGTATCATGCCATTTGACACTCATTCCTCTGAGGTTTTACTTATTATAGTAAGGTGTTTATAAAATTCAAATTATAGCTCAGATCTTATTACACGTAAATATTGTGCTTCACTGTTACTATAATTTGATCTGCAATATAACCCAAAGGCTCAGGTGGTAAAGATTTGGTCACCAGCGTATTGAGCTATTGTGGGGAGGCAGAACCTTCAGTACATGGGGCCTAGTTGGAAGAAGGTAGTTGAAAGATCTAGTGGGACCCTGGCCCTTTGTGTTCTCTCTTTGCTTCCTGACTGTCATTAGGTGAATAGGCCGGCTCTGCCATGCACTTCTGCCATGATGCACTACCTTCTCACAGGCCCAAAGCAACAGGGTCAAAGCAACCGTGGACTGAAAACTGAGACCATGTACCAAAATAAACCTTTCCCCTTTTAAATTGATTATCTCAGTTATTTTGTCACAGCTAATTAATGCAATCATCCTTCCCAACAAGTCACAATATTCTCATATTTGGTTTGGCACAAGGTTTATTATATCTAAGTAAAGAAATTTGCTCAGTTATCTACAGCATCATATTTGTTTTAAACCAGGAAAGAAATATTTCAAAATTTGAGTTATATTCAGTATCTATCAATAGCCATGGCTGTCTTCAACTCTGAAACCTAATGTGCATTTCAATTTCCTTTGGCCCATCAAATCTTTGAGTTCATCAATATGGGCCTTAAGACTTGAAACACTAGTATCATAATTTTTTCGAATCGAGGAGGCAAAAATCTTGCAGACTTTATTATGAGTAAAATCTATATTTTTCCTTACCATTCTGCTTTCTTAGTGAATACATAGCTTTAGAAATAAATTTATCATGTAGGAATCTTAGTTTACCTAGTCAGATTTTTTAACTTTATAATATTAGATGTACTTTATTTTTATCTCTTCATCACTTTAAACACACCAACAAGTCTCAATTCTAAAATTCTTAGGGTCTTGAATTTCTCAGATTGTGGGAAGGCCTCATCGGTTACCTGTCTAGCATGTGTTGTTAATTTCTCCAGACTGTAGAGTCACTTCTATCCCCTTCCTTAAGTTGGGAGCCTGGTGCTCAGGATCCATGGGGCAAACATGCCACTGTCTCACTCAAAGCTTCCCTACCCCTCTTAGTGCTACTGATGTCTGGCTGAAGGTTCAGACTAATTTTCAATTAACTAAACCTTTCTTGCCACTTTTAATCCTCAGTGGTACACCCTGGGAGTTCCTCCTACATGCACTTAGGGGATTAGAAACTGGAGAAGTAGGCTTTCACTTCAGCAACCTATATTCTACCCTGATACAGTCCTTTAGGCTAGATCCTATGAAGAACCTGGCTACCTGCTTCAAACAGGTGAATGGTTAATATACATAATGAGCAAAATCCAAAGGTGATATGATCAAATTTTCTATTACGAATTTTAAGCCCGTTGGCCATCCTTCATTTTCCCTTGCTGTGTTATACTAGAAATATACTTCTGCTTAAATTCTATTAGAGATTTCAGCTAGGCATCCCCAAATAGAAATGACTTTAACCTGAAAGATAGAAAGTGTTTGTTGGATTCATGTTTACCTCAGTGTTTTTATAAACCCACTCATTTTGTTGTTACAGGTTTCCTTAATCAGGTTTGGTTTGGTCTCCTCCTGCTCCAACAATACTATGCATCTCTACAGTCATCACATGGTTTGGTCTTTATGATTGTCAGCTCCACCTTGCCCCAACCACTTCATTGTCTGAAGGGCAGAGAACGTGCTATTCCCACCTTGGTATCACACAGCATAGCGCCTGGTTCAAAATGCCACTCATGAATAGTAATCTCTCCCTTTACTGATGTTTACACTAATTTCTCATTGCTCAATTAAATTATCATATTGTTTTTCAGAGGTGTAATTAATTGCTACAAAAAGCTGGATAAACTCATTTAAAAGGTAACATTTCTTCATTAGAAGGAAGAGTCATGGATGTCAGCATTAGAGTGGATCTCAAAGGTCTTCTAGGCCAACTACTTCATTTTTGAATAAGGAGGGTGAGTTTCTGAGAAGTAAATGGATGACTGTTAAAACATAAGTAAAAGATTTGAACTCAGAATTTCTGACATGAGAATTATAGTTTCTTACTGTCTAATTCCAACTCTATATATGTGTATAAGTGATGTTTTGGGTTTTTCTATCTCAAGTAAAATACATATGATTCTAAGTATGTTATATATAAATTCTTAATTCTCTTTTTATTTTATTTTCCTTCTGCTGTCTCCATACCTGCCTGTTTTGTTTGGGGGATTTTTAAATTTTTTTTTTTACTTTTATCTTTGAAGACTTTGTTTCAGAGAAGTTTTAGGTTCACAGCAAAACAGTGAGGAAGATACAGATATCCCCAAGTGCCTCACACATGTGTAGCCTTCATTAACTACATCCCCCATCAGGATGGTACATTTTTCCATCTAAAAAAACCTATACTATGCATTAAAATCACCCAAAATACATAGTTAATTTTAAAGTCCATTATTGATATTGTACATGCTATGGGTTTGGAAAAATGCATTAGGAATATATCTGTCATGATATCGTAGAGAATATTTTCAGTGCCTTAAAAAATGTTTTGCATATGCCTATTCATCCCTCACCCCAGCCTCAACCCTTGACAACCACTTGTTGTTTTATTCTCTCCATTGTTTTAAATTTTCAACATGTTATATACTTGGAATTATAGAGTTTTTAGCTTTTTCAGGTGTGCTTTTTGCACTTAGTAATGTGCATTTAAGGTTCCCTCATGTCCTTTGATGAATTGATAGTTCATTTATTTGTAGCAATCATTAATTTTCAATGTCTAGGTGAACCAGTGTGTTTTGTTTACTGAAAGGCAGTTTGGCAGTTTTGAATAAAGCTGTTGTAAAACATTCATGCTCAGGTTTTTGTGTGGATTTAAGTTTTTAATTCCTTTGAGTCATCAAGGAACACAGCTTCTGAAATGTATGGTCAGAATATATCTAGTTTGAAAAAAACTAGCAAACTCTTTTCCAGAGTGACTATTCCATTTTGTATTCCCACAGGCTGTGAAGAAGAGTTCCTATTGCTCCATATCCTCACTAGCATTCAGTGTGGTCAGGTTCTGTTTTTTAGCCATTGTAATTAGTGTTATAGTGGTACTTCAATGTAGTTTTAATATACATTTCTCTGATAATGTATCATGCAGGGCATTTTTTCATAAGTGTATTTGCCATCTATGTATCTTTGGTGAGGTATCAGTTAAGACCGTTGGCCTATTTTTAAATTGGATTGTTGTATTTATTTTTGTTGAGTTTTAAAAGTTATTTATATATTTTGGATCAGTCTTTTATCAGAGGTATACTTGGCAATATTTTCTCCCAGTTTGTGGTTTGTCTTCTTATTCTTTGCATGACATCATTGAACAGCACAATTTAAAAATGAATTCAGATTTTTAATTATTTCTTTCATAGATTGTACCTTTGGTGTTCTGTCGTTTTAAGGAAGCCATTACCACATCCAAGGACATCTTAGTTTCTTCCTATGTAATTTTCTAAAAATTTTACAGTTTTTGCATCTAGGATACATTAATTTTTGTGAACAGTATCTAGTTTGTGTCAGGATTTTTTTTTCTGCCAATGAATTATTTGTTCCAGAATTATTTGTTGAAGACTATCTTTGCTCCATTGTATTTCTTTTGCTCCTTTTAAAAAGTTCAGTTGAGTGTATTTATGTGGGTATAATTCTGGACTCTTTATTATATTCCATTTATCTATTTATCTATCCTTTTACCACATTATCTTGATTACTATAGTTTTATAGTAATTCGTCAAGTTAAATAGTGTTGATCCTTCATTTTTTTCCTTGTCTTTCAATATTTTCTTGACTATTCTGGGTCTTTAACTTCTTCATATAAACTTTGGAATCAGTTTGTCAATAACCATAAAATAATTTATGAGATTTTGATTGAGATTGGATTGAATCTTTTAATTAAACTAGTAAGAAGTATTCCCATGACAATATTGAGTCTTCCTATCCATGAGTATGGGCTATCTCTCTACTTGTTCATTTATTGTTTGATATTGTTCATCAGTTTTGTAGTTTCCCTAATATAGATATTGTATATATCCTGCTAAACTTATAGCAAAATATTTTATTTTCTGGTGCTAATATAAATGGGCTTATATTTTCAATTTCAAATCCTATTTATTCATTGTAAATAGTTGGTGATTAGCTTTTGTACATTAATCATAAATACTGCAACCTTGTTACAATGGCTCATTAATTACAGGAGTGTTTTCTGGTGATTTTTTCAGGTATTCTATATATATGATCATAACATCTATTAACAAAGATCATTTATTTTTTTATTCTCAAGCTGCCTATGTTTTATTTTGCTTGTATTATTTGCTTCTATTATGAATTCTGCATCTTTCAGTATGATGTTGGAAAGTATTGATGAGAGGGGGCATCCTTGCCTTGTTCCTGAATTTAATGGGAAGGATTCAAGTTCTTTAAGTATGATGTCCAAATATGATGTTTTCTATAGTTAAATATGATCTTAAATATGATATTTTCTATGAGTGTGTGCACGTGTGTGTAATTTTTAACCTGATTAAGGAAGTTGTCTTTCATTTCTACTTACCGAGAATTTAAAAAAATTTATTATGAATGAATATTTGATATTTTCACATGTTCTTTCTACATCTATTGATACAAAAATATGGATTTTATTTTTAGACTGTTCATTTGATGGATTTTATTCATTGATTTCAAAGTTTGAACCAGTCTTGTATACCCATAATAAGTCCCACTAAATTGTAGTCTACAATTATTTATATATGTTGTTGAATTTGATTTGCCAACTTTTAGTTGAAGAGAGAACATTCAGTTTTTGTTTTGTTCTGTTTTGTTTTGTTTGGTATTGGCTTATTTCACTTAGCATGATATTCTCCAGCTCCCTTCATTTACCAGCAAACGCCATTATTTTATTCTTCCTTATGCCTGAGTAATAATCCATTGTGTATATATACGCACCACATTTTTTAATCCATTCATCTGTTGTAGGCCACCTAGATTGGTTCCATAGCTTGGCTTTTGTGAATTGAGCAGCTATTAACATTGAAGTGGCTATGTCATGATACTATGGTATCATGATTTTAAATTTTTTGCGTATGAACCAAGGAGTAGATAACTTGGTCAAATGCTAGTTCTATTCCAAGTTTTCTAGGAATCTCCACACTGTTTTCCAGTGGGGTTGCATCAATTTTTAGTACTCCCAGCAATGTGTAAGTGAATCTTTCCTCCACATCCTCACCAACATTTATTATTACTTGTATTCTTGATAATTGCCATGCTGACTATGGTGAGATGGAATCTCAGTGTAGATTTGATTTGAATTTCTGTAATCACTAGAGATGTTGAACATTTTTTCTTATATTTTTTGATCCTTCATGTTTCTTCTTCTGAAGTACCTGTTCAGTTCCTTATCCCAGTTATTGATTGGTTATTTTCTTTTCTTCTTGTGGGGGTGAAGGATCCTGGGGATCGAACTTGGGGGCACTTGACCACTGAGCCACATTCCAAGCCCTATTTTGTATTATTTAGAGACTAGATCTCACTGAGTTGCTTAGCTCATTGTTTTTGCTGAGGCTGAATTTGAAATGATGATCCTCCTGCCTCAGCCTACTGAGCCGCTGGGATTATAGGCATGTGTTATTGCACATGGCTCATTTTCATTCTCATGATATTTTTTATATCCTGGAGATTAATGCTTTATCTGAGGTTCTGGTGGTAAAGATTTTCTTCCATTCTGTAGGCTCTCTGTTCACATTCTTGATTGTTTCCTTTGCTGTGAAGAAGCTTTTTGGTTTGGTATCATCCCAATTATTATTCTTGATTTTACTTCTTTTGCTTTAGGAGTCCTCTTTAGGAAGTTGGTTCCTGAGCCAACATGGTAAAGAGTTGAGACTACTGTTTCTTCTAGTGGGTGCACAGTCTCTGGTCTAATGTCTAGATCCTTGATCCATATCAAGTTGAGTTTTATGCAGGGTAAGATATAGAGGTTCAATTTTATTCTGCTACATATGATTTTCAGTTTTCCAGTATCATTTGTTGAAGAGGCTTTCTTTTCTCCAATGTATGTCTATGGTGACTTTGTCTAGTATGAGGTAAATATACTTATGTTGGTGTGACTCTATGTCTTCTATTCTATTCCATTGGTCTTTGTGTCTGTTTTTGTACCAATATCATGCCATTTTTGTTACTATAGCTCTATGGTATTATTTAATATCTTGTATTGTGAAGCCTCTTGAGCACTTTTCTTTTTAAGAATTACTTTGGCAATTCTGGGCCTCTTATTTTTCCAAATGAATTTCATGACTGCTTTTTCTATTTCTATGAAGAATTTCTTTGGAATTTTAATATGAATTGTATTAAATCTGTATAATGCTTTTGGTATTACAGCCATTTTGACCATATTAATACTGCCTATCTAAGAACATGAGAGGTCTTTCCATGTTCTAAGGTCTTCTTCAATTTCTTTCTTTAGTGTTCTGTAGTATTTATTGTAGAGGTCTGTCACTTCTTTTGTTAGATTAATTCCCAAGTTTTTATTTATTTATTTGTTTATTTATTTATTTATTTATTGAGGCTATTGTGAATGGATTTTCCTGATTTCTCTTTCTGTTGATTCATCATTGGTGTATAGGAATGCAACTGATTTGGGGAGTTAATTTTATATTCTTCTACTTTGCTGAATTCATTTACGAGTTCTAGAAGCTTTCTGGTGGACATTTTTACATCTTCTAAATGGAGAATCATGTCAGCAAATAGGGATAGTTTGAGCTCCTCTTCATCTCCCTTTAACTTCTTTCTTTTGTTTAATTGCTCTGGCTAGGGTTTCAAGGACTATGTTGAATAGGAGTGGTGAAAGAGGGTGTCCCTGACTTGTTCCAGTTTTTAGAAGGAATGGCTTTCAAATTTCTTCATTTAGAATGATACAGACCTTGGGTTATCATACATAGCTTTTACAATGTTGAGATATATTCCTACTATCCCTAGATTTTCTAGTGTTTTGAGCCTGAATGAATACTGAATTTTGTCAAATCTTTTTCTGAATCTATTGAGATGATCATTCGATTCTTATCTTTAAGTCTATTAATGCCATAAATTACATTTATTGATTTCTGTATGTTGAATCTGTCTTGCATTCCTGCAGTGAGCCCCTCTTGATCATCATGCATTATCTTTTTAATATGTTTTTGTATGCGATTTTCCAGGATTTTATTAGGAATTTTTGTATCTATGTTTATCAAGGATATTGGCCTGGAATTTTCTTTCCTTGATGTGTCTTTGTGTGGTTTTTTATATCAGGGTGACACTAGAATGAGTTTGGAAGGGTTCCCTCCTTTTCTATTTCATGGAATAATTTGAGGATTATTGGTGCAAATCCTTCTATGAAGTACTTGTTGAACTCAGCTGAGAAGCCAGCTGGTTCTGGGATTTTCATTGTTGGTAGGCTTTTGATGGCATCTTCAATTTTATTGATTGAAATTGATCTGTTTAAATTTTCTATGTCTTCTTCATTCAATTTGGGTAGGTCATATGTCTCTAGAAATTTGTCATTGTCCTCATGAATTTTTATCATATTGGAGTATAGATTTTCAAAGTAGTTTCTGATTAGTGTCTGTATTTCAGTGGTGTCCTTGGTGATAGTTCCTTTATCATCCTACATTGTAGTAATTTGAGATTTTATTCTCTTTCTCTTTGTTAGCCTGGCTAAGGGTTTGTCAATTTTATTTATTTATTTTTTCAAAGAACAAACATTTTGTTTTTTTGAGTTTTAAAATTTGTTTCAATTTTATTAATAAATGCTCTGATTTTAGTTATTTCCTGTGTTCTACTGCTTTGAGTGTTGATTTTTTTTTTCTTTTTTTTCTAGGAATTTTCTAGAGATAAACTTTGATGATTGATGTTTTAGTCAGCATTTTCATTGTTGTGACTGTAAGTCCTGACAAGAACAATATAGAGGTGGAAAAGTTCATTTGTGGCTAATTGTTCATTTGTGGCTAATTGTTTCAGCCTTCCATGGAAGTCTGACTCTTGCTGTGGTCCTGAGGTGAGGCAGAACATTGTGGCAGAAGGGCTTGATGGAGGAAAGAAGCTCAAGATTTGGCAAACTGGAAGCAGAGAAAGAGAGAGAGCTCTGCTCGCTGGGGACAAAATATAAATGCCAAAGACATGCTCCTAGATGACTATCTTCACCTTCTACACCCTACCTGCCTACAGTTACCACCCAGTCTATTCAAGTGAAGTGATACACTGATTGGGTTAAGGCTCTCATAACCAATCATTTCACCTCTAAACTTTCTTGTGCTGTCTAACACTTGAGCTTTTGGTCAACACCACGTATCTAAACAATAACAACTAATTTCAGATATCTTTCTTTTCTCACATAATATTAAATGCTACAAGTTTCTCTTTAAGAAATGCTTTTGCTGCATTCCACAAATTTTGAAAAATCATGTTTTCATTTTCACTTAATTCAAATATTTTCTAATTTATCTTGGGATTTTTTCTCTGGCTCTTGTGCTATTTAGACGTGTGTTGCTTGATCACTACACATTTAGGGACTTTCCAGTTACCTTTCTGTTATTTATTTTTAGTTTAATTCCACTGTAGTCTTAGAACAGAAACTGTGTAATTTCTTTTTTAAAAAATTTATTAAAATGTGTTTTATGTCCAGGATGTGATCCATCTTGGTGAATGTGCCATATGAACTTGAAAAGAATGTGTATTCTTATTTTCTTGGATGAGTTATTCTATGCATATCAATTATAATTGATAATGATGTCATTAAATTCCATTATGTCCTTACTGATTTGCTTAACTACTAGATATGTCCATTTCTGATAGGAAGCACTGAAGTTTCCAATTGTGATAGTGTATATTTATTTTTCCTTTCAGTTCTATCACTTTTTGCCTTATGTTGGTTGACGTCCTTCTAGGTAAATGCATGTTATGGATTGTTATGTATTCTTGGAGAATTGATCTCAGTATCAACATCTAATGCCCTTTTTTTATGTCCAAGAACATTCCTTGCATTGAAGTCTTCTCTCTCTGAAATGAATATAGCTATTCTTGTTTTCATTTGCTTAATGTTAGCATGATATATCTTTCTCCATAAGTTACTTTTAATTTGTATGTATTCTTATATTTAGAGTAGGTTTCTTACAGATACTATATAGTTGGGTCTTATTTTTCAATCTACTCAGAAAATCTATGCCTTCCAAGGGTGTATTCAGAACATTAACTTTCAAAGTGATTAGTGATATAGTTGGATAAGTATCTGTTACATTTTGTTACTGTTTTCTATTTGTTTCCTTTGTTCTTTGCACCTATTTTTGTCTTCTACTCTTTTTATACCTTTTGTTTTTTAAATTGATTATTTTATATAATTCCATTTTATTTTCTTAGAATATCAATCATACAAAAATATTTTCATACAAAAGTATATTTGTTGTCCCAGATTTCACAATATACTTTTACAACTAATTCATGTCTGGTTTCAAATAATACCATACCATTAGATGGTTAATGTGAGTATGTACTCTCATTAATTTCACTTATATTTAAGTATACTTACACATATACATACATATGTATATAAGCCTATTTACCTGAACACAGTGTTGCTACTTGCTATATTTTGTAAAACCCTGTCACCTTTCACATCAATTAAGAATAATAAAAATGATTTTAAAAGGCAAAAGTCTTTAGAAATTTGACTTCATGTATTCCTTTTTCAATGCTTTGGTTTTCTTTATGTGGATCTGATTGTTTGGCCTATATTATTTTCTTTATCTCAAAACAACTTCTTTTCACATTTCTTACAAGGCAGGTTCATGAGCAACAAATTTCCTCAATTTTTGTTTCAGAAAGTTCTCATTTGTAATTTACTTTTGAAGGATAATTTAGCATGATGTAGAATTCTGGATTAATTTTCTCACCCTGCCCCAACACTTTTATCTTACTCCACCGTCTTCTTGCTTGCATGTGTGATTCTTATTGTTCCTCTACAGGTCAAGTGTCCCTTGCTTTTGGTTTTTGTCAGCATTTTTTCTTTATCTTTGTTTTTCTGTAGTTAGAATAATGATGTGCCTGGCTATGGTTTTCTTGATATTCATCCTGCTTGATGGTCTCCTGAATCTGTGGCTTAATACCTGACACTAATTTGGGGAAATTCTTTGTCATTATTATTTCAAATGTTTCTTCTGTTCTCTTCTTTTTTTGTTGTCATTATTTTGTTCCCATAATGTGTATAATTCACCTTTTGTAGATGTCTCACATGCTTTTTAAAATTATTATTATTAGTTGTTCAAAACATTACAAAGCTCTCGACATATCATATTTTATACATTTGATTCAAGTGGGTTATGAACTCTCATTTTTCCCCCGTATACAGATTGCAGAATCACATCGGTTACACATCCACGTTTTTACATACTGCCATACTAGTGTTTGTTTATTCTGCTGTCTTTCCTATCCTCTACTATCCCCCCTCCCCTTCCCTCCCCTCCCATCTTCTCTCTCTACCCCATCTACTGTCTCACATGCTTAAGATAACCTTTTGAATTTTTGTAATCTTCACTCTCTTTGCATTTCCTATGTTGGTGGTTTTTATTAAGATATCTTCAAGATTTCAGATTCTTTGTTCAACTATATTTAATCTACTAATAGTTTCATTAAAGACATTCTTTATTACTTTTATTGTGTTTTTGATGTCTAATTTTTTTTTGATTCATTATTAGGATTTTCATATCTCTGCCTACATTGCTCATCTGTTCTTACATGCTATCTTTTCTATCCATTAGAAATTTACCATATTAGTTATAGATATTTGAAATTCCAAGTCTGATCATTATAACTTCTCTACTGTGTCTGGTTCTGATGCTTGTTTTATCTCTTGAAGTTCTAGTTGTCTTACTTTTGGTATGCCTGAATTGGTGACTTTCAATCTCCTTGCATGTGGAATCCAAAACTGGAAGTTCTTATTCAGTTTTTATACCAACATTCAGGAACATTTTCCTACCTGTAATTGTTCCTATAAGTGTAGAAAATATGTAGTCTGTTATGAACATTGAATACATCAGGTGTTTGGCCAATTGTGTCAGTAAATTTTCAACATGGTAATGAAATACTGGAGATAAGCCAATTAATAAACTAAAACAGGGTTATTTAGCACACAGTTTGGTAGGTTCAAAGTCATGGTATTGAGATTGGCTCGGGTCTGGTGAGGACTGGTGGCTGATAGCAATGGCAGGAGTGTGCATGGGAGCAATGATTGCCTCTCAAACAGGAAGCCAGAGAGAACTGGGTGGGGTCAGGCTCAGCCTTTTATAATGATCCTCTTGTGAGAACTACCTTAGTCTCTAACCTATTAATGTTAGAGATGAGCACCTTCCACTAGGCCCCATGTAGTAAAAGTTCCATAAGCCCCCAGATCTGCATGAGGGCCCTGGGGAGACAAACTGAACCACAGCAAGAACTTTAAAGGATGCTGGTCTAATTAATTTGTGGTGTCATTTAAAGGATGCTGGTCTAATCATCTTAGAGCAATGAGAATATTAACTTATTGAATTCTACTTCTAGCATTAAAGAGCTATTTTTTTTTAATTTTACTTTTGCTTTAGCCTTTTGTTATGACAAGGACGCTTTAAGTACACCAAGCTAGGATTCCTGAGAAATACAACTCAAGATATTGTGTTCAAATGCATTTTCGACTCAGAGATATCATCTCATTCTCATCCTTATCTTCCTTTTATCTCTCTCTCCCTCCTTCCCTGCATTACCTTTGAATAACCTATACTGTGGCTTCTTGTTCCCCACTAGGCCATGCTACATTTATGAAAGTTCTCTAGAAGCCATTTTTCAATGTCATTCATTCTTTTCATTGCAATTCACAAACAGCAATCAAGAGCCTGTCACCAAATAAGTTATCTGCTGAAAATAAGACAGGATCTTTTTTCTTATCTTTTTCCCCCAGAAATGATTATTTAAAAAATCTTCTTTTTACTACTCAAAAGGTTCTAGGGCAAGCCCAGTGAAGCTTAGTCTTGGAAGGATACAGCAGCAGGGATGGGGATGGTATTTGTCTGCACTCAGCCCCTATCAGCAGCTCTGCATTTTATTGTCAGCTCCCCTTTAACAATAAGAAAGAGGGCAACCGGCCAGTCAGATAAAATGTAAGTATTGCTGAGATGACCCAAGCATGTATCATTCATTTTAAGTTGATTGGATCCTTTCCAGAGGATTTTGTTCACAAAGAGGAGAAAGGAGATAGAGTTTCAGAACTCAGAGGGAGAGGAGGCAAATAATACAATAGATGGAAAGCTATGTGTAGAAAAATGCAAGACCTGTTGTAGGCACATCTGTAATGTGCTTGGGAATTTTGGAGAAAGTTTTATTATGGTGTTAATCTTGGAAAGACTTGTGAATGTTTTTATTTCAATGTAGTTTTTAAGTATATCATTTTAAAATTTATAATTTTTTAAAACAGGCTGTCTTTAGAACTTGGCATTTCTAGCACATATCTCAGGATTTGGACTCTGGAGTCAGACAAATCAGGTTTGAATACCAGCCTTATCCACTCTTAGGTATGGGTCTCAAACAACTGAATTATTCCAAAAACTACATTTCATTATATGTAAAAGTGGAGCAAACCAATTCAGAAAGCCTGATGAATATTAGTTACTCATTAAAGATGGACAGATGGATATGTGGGTGTGTGGCTAGAAGAATATGAAACTCTGGACCTATCAGAAGAAAAAATATAATTTGAATTATTACCTAGAAAAAAATAGCTTTGTTTTCTGGTGGCTCTTATTGACAGCACAAACGAATTAAGTGTTCATTCTTCAGGAAGATCATGAGAAATTCAGCTATCAATATTGAAAGGAAAGTGTACAACTCCACCTGCCTCCAGTGTTTTTGCTCTTAGAAAG
This sequence comes from Marmota monax, assembly GCF_021218885.2. Taxonomy (NCBI): domain Eukaryota; kingdom Metazoa; phylum Chordata; class Mammalia; order Rodentia; family Sciuridae; genus Marmota; species Marmota monax. The sequence goes on from NW_026692254.1 coordinate 25,198,763, forward strand.
TAGCACTCCCACCCACCCACCCCTTTTTGGAAGAGGTGGCATAGGAATCACTTAAGAACTTCATTCTAAACTCTGAGGTCCTCAGATAGATCAGTTTCACTCTAGTGAATCAAACCTTTGAAGCCTGTCCTATGATATTGCAGGCATCTCAGTGTGAGTGTTGTGGTAAGGCAAAGCTCAGATGAACCAACAAGGCTGGCCTTCCTGTTCCATCTCAGTGTAATTAGAAGACTATCTTTCCCTGAATCAGAAACTGGCTCCCAAAAGAAATGATGCAGGAACCTCCCACGGGGTTATCTGGAGGAACCAGCAGTCTAACATGGATGAAGGGGCCAGAGGGGCTTGTTATGTAGGGAAATGCTCATATTTGCAGCAAAACAAGTGAGGATTATGCTTCATGCCAGTGAACTGATTATTTGGCTTGTTCCAATTAGCACTGGATCCAAATGGAATAACATATTTTCCCATAATTCTTCCAGTTACTCAAGTATTCTCTGGGAGAACACGTTCTTTCCTTGCAACTGAAAGAAGAGAAATCAGCTCTGCTATAAAGCCTGTTAATTATTGCTGCTGAGTGACTTATTAATGCCTGTGACTCAGTCACAGGTGTGGCCTTCTCTGCCAGCTGTACTTGCCTTTAGGGGGCCTATACACCCCCTCCACGTGGTTCACTCACTGACTCCTATAGACAGCGAAATGGTAAATGCTTGCCACTTCCCCATCCCATGTAATTAGGATTTAGGACTCTTGCAAATATGCCCAATGCCATGCTTTGTGGTAGATAGGGTGAATTTGGGGGACAGTTTTCTATGAAAGAGCAACAGGTGTTGACTGCCTGCCTCTGCTCAAATGCTACAGATGGGTGAACAATAACAGCATCCTTAATGGGCAACAAGAGAAGAAGCAAGGTGCCTAAAGCCTGTACATCTGTATTCACTCCAGCCCAATGCTTCTGACAGGAGATTTCCAAAGGAGGAGCACATTGAATCAGCAAAACTTCATTCAGCCCTGACAGTTTGATGGCCCTATTGTGGAAAGAGTGACAGATGTCGCAGCAGCGATATCAGCATAGCTTAAACACAGGCAACAGTGGGGCCAGGCTTTTTTTTTTTGTTTTTTGACAATGATTTGCAAATGAAAGGGTCAGGCTCTTAAGGCAAAGAGGGTAAAAATGGCCAGAGAAGGAGGTGAAATTGGATTTGTAGATACCTTCCATGGTTAAGATTATTTGATGAGTATTTAACACTGGAAAATTGACCGAAAGAAAAATGAAGATTTTTGTTTGCATATTTTTATGACATTATTCAAAAGGTGGTGCTCTAAACACTGTTCCCCAGGGTGATGCACAAGAGATGATGATGACTGTGTTTTGTCCCTGACAGCATTCACTGCACACACTACACTGTATATGTTATCATTTACTACATTGTGTTGTGAGTTTGAAACCAATCCTACTATATTCTTAGGATAAATCTTACTTAGTAATGTTGTGTAATCCTTTTTAAAATTTTCTTTTTCTTCTTCTTTTTTTTCCTCAATATTGTTAGCCAATACCGTGTTAAGCATTTTCTAATTTTTGGTCTGATTTTGATATCACATTAATACTGGTCTAATACGATGCTTTGAGAAAAGTGTCCTCTGTTATCTGAAAAGCTATGTGAAAATCATAACATTATTTCATCTTCTTTTGGTAGAAAACTGGTGGAACTCTTTGAAACTTGATTTCTCTTTTAGGAATATATTTATTATCTAATTTATTTCTTTATTCCTGATAAATGCAGATTTTCTATTTTTTCTTGAGTCAGATTTTTGGTAAATTGTGTATTTCTAAGACAGTGTCTGTTTTGTCTAAATTTTATTCATTTCTACCAGTGTTTATTATTTGTTTTCTTCTGCTTGGTTACAGTTTAGTCTGTGTTTATTTTCCCAGTTTATTAAGCCATTGATTTTGGACTTTTCTGTTTTTCTAAAGTTGTTGTCTTTTTTTTTAAAATGACTTTATTTATTTTTATGTGGGCTGAGGATCAAACCCAGTGCCTCACATGTGCTAGGCAAGTGCTCTACCACTGAGCCCCAGCCCCAGCCTATAAAGTAATCATCTTAAGCTATTCATTTCTAGTCACTGCTTTACCTGAATCCTCTGAATCTGGGCACATGATGTTTTCCTTTTTAAACATTTTAAAATATTGTCTAAGTTTTTCTCGTGATTTATTTGTGGTTTGCTATTTATGAGTTATTTTATCATGTTTCTCCTAAATATTTGAGGAACATGCCCTTAACCTGATTTTTATATATTTATTTTTGTTGTTTTTGCATTTCAGTTTTAATTCAGTTTTTGCTCAGAGAACATTCATTGTATGATTTCAATTCTTTTAAGTTTACTGAAATTTGTTTCATGATCCTATTGTGTGACTTTTCCTGGAGAAAGTCCCATACTCTTGAAAAAAAAATGTGTATTTTTCAGTCATTGTGTAGAGAGCAATCAATATGTTAATTACATCAAGCTGGTTGATAGTATTGGTCAGGTTTTCTCCATGTTTACTTTTTTATGCTTAGTTGTTCTCTTCATTAATGAAAATAAAGTATCAATATCTTTAAATATTATTGTGACTTGTCTATTTTTCTTTTCACCTCTGTCAACATTGTTTAAGTAGTGTACTTGTAATTATTATATCTTTCTATTAAATTGATCTTTTATCATTATTAAATGGTCCTTATTCTTTCTAATAACACAGTTTTCCTTAAACAAATGTTTAATATTAAGATAATCACTCCATCTGGGTGTGGTGTAATCCCAATGGCTCCAGAGGCTGAGGCAGGAGGATCCCAAATTCAAAGCCAGCCTCAGCAAATTAGCATGGCACTAAGCAACTTAGCAAGACCCTACCTCTAAATAAAACATAAAAAGGGCTTGGGATTGGCTCAGTGGTTAAGTGCTCTTGAGTTTAATCCCTGATACCAAAAAGAAAAAAAAAAAAAAACAGAGTCACTACAGCTCTAGTACTGTTAGGTTCACACATTACATTTATTATTATTTTCATGTTCAATATTAATATAACAACTCCACTATCTTATAGTTAGGTTTGCATGATACATGTTTTTCTATCTTTTTACTTACACCATATTTATGTCTTTGAATATAAAGTGTCTCTTGTAGAGAAGCTCCCATTGGATTGTAACTTTTCTCATCCATCCTGAAATTTCTGCCTTTTGATGGGAATATATCATCCATTTACATTTCTGATAGCCCTTAGTACAATGGAATTGCATCTCGTATTCTGTGCTTGGTGTTCTATAGGTCTCTTTTCTCTGCCTGTTCCTTTATTGCTCCTTTGTTGCCTTTATTTGTGCTAAACAAACTTTTTAGCTGCATAACTTTAATTCCTTTGTTGGTTTCCTTTCTATTTTAGCAGTCATTTTAGTCCTCATTGCTCTAAAGATCGTAGTACATATTGTAACTTAACACAACCTATTTTAGATTGAATACTGGTAAAATCTAGAAACTTCCTACAATATAGTTCCTTTTCTCTCAATCCTTTGTACTGTAAGTATTACATATTTTTTCAGCTATGTGTTAAAAATGTAAACAGGTAGCCCTTTAATTTTTATTTCATTGAACCTTTTATTTTAAAGTTAAGGGAAGAAAAATGTGTGTGTGTATATATATATATATATATATACTCTTTTATATTTACTCATATTATTAGTTTTCCTTGTCTTCTCTATTTCTTCATGTGGGTTTGAGTTACTATCTGGTGTCATTTCCTTTCAACTTAAATGACTCTAGTTTTCTTGTACGACATGTCAATTAGAAAAGACCATGTTCAGAATTAACAGTCTTGCTATGTCTTTGCTTTATGTTCAAGTGAGAGGGTGGTATTGCTGGATGGATGGCAGTTTTACATTTGTTTGTTTTGCTTTCATGGCCATGAGCATGTCATTTTGCTTCATTTTAGTTTCCATGATTTCTTTCAAGAAGATTGCCATCACTTTTATTTTCTCTTTGTGAAAAAGGAGAGATGTATCTTATCTTTGACTATGAACAGATTTTTAAATTTTTTTGTTTATTTATTTTTTATATTTTATTTTTTTAAATTATAGATGGACCCAATATCTTCATTTATTTATTTTTATATGGTGCTGAGGATTGAACCCAGTGCCTCACATGTGAGAGGCAAGCTCTCTGCCACTGAGTCACAACCCCAGGTCTTATGAACAGTTTTATTACAGTATGTCTAGGTATCTCTCTCTCTCTCTCTCTCTTTCTCTTTCGTACTGGATATTGAACCCAGGGGCACTCAACCACTGGGGCACATCCCAGCCCTTTTTTGTATTTTATTTATAGACAAAGTCTCACTGAGTTGCTTAGCTTCTCATTGTTGCTGAGGCTGGCTTTGAACTAGTGATCCTCCTGCCTCAGCCTCTGGAGCTGCTGGGATTACAGGTGTGTGCTACCATGCCCTGCTGGTGTGTGTTTCTTTGTATTCATCTTACTTATAATTTTAGATGAATATTTTAATCATATTTGGGGAATCTATTAATTATTCTTTGTATATATTTTTTTAATTTTAAAGTGTTTTTTATTTTTTTTATTGGTTGTTCAAAACATTACAAAGCTCTTGACATATCATATTTCATACATTAGATTCAAGTTGGTTATGAACTCCCAATTTTACCCCAAATACAGATTGCAGAATCACATCGGTTACACATCCACATTTTTACATAATGCCCTATTAGTAACTGTTATATTCTGCTACCTTTCCTATCCTCTACTATCCCCCCTCCCCTCCCCTCCCATCTTCTCTATCTACCCCATCTACTGTAATTCATTTCTCTCCTTGATTATTTTCCCATTCCCCTCACAACCTCTTATATGTAATTTTGTATAACAATGAGGGTCTCCCTCCATTACCATGCAATTTCCCTTTTCTCTCCCTTTCCCTCCCACCTCATGTCTCTGTTTAATGTTAATCTTTTCTTCCTGCTCTGCCTCCCTGCTCTGTTCTTAGTTGCTCTCATTATATCAAAGAAGACATTTGGTATTTGTTCTTTAGGGATTGGCTAGCTTCACTAAGCATAATCTGCTCTAGTGCCATCCATTTCCCTGCAAATTCCATGATTTTGTCATTTTTTAGTGCTGCATAATTCTCCATGGTGTATAAAGGCCACATTTTTTATCCATTCATCTATTGAAGGGCATCTGGTTTGGTTCCACAGTCTAGCTATTGTGAATTGTGCTGCTATGAACATTGATGTGGCAGTATCCCTGTAGTACGCTCTTTTAAGGTCTTCAGAGAATAGTCCGAGAAGGGCAATAGCTGGGTCAAATGGTGGTTCCATTCCCAGCTTTCCCAGGAATCTCCATACTGCTTTCCAAATTGGCCGCACCAATTTGCAGTCCCACCAGCAATGTAGAAGAGTACCCCTTTCCCCACATCCTCGCCAGCACTTGTTGTTGTTTGACTTCAAAATGGCTGCCAATATTACTGGAGTGAGATGGTGTCTTAGGGTAGTTTTGATTTGCATTTCTCTGACTGCTAGAGATGGTGAGCATTTTTTCATGTACTTGTTGATTGGTTGTATGTCCTCCTCTGAGAAGTGTCTGTTCAGGTCCTTGGCCCATTTGTTGATTGGGTTATTTGTTATCTTATTGTCTAGTTTTTTGAGTTCTTTGTATACTCTGGATATTAGGGCTCTATCTGAAGTGTGAGGAGTAAAAATTTGTTCCCATGATGTAGGCTCCCTATTTACCTCTCTTATTGTTTCTCTTGCTGAGAAAAAACTTTTCAGTTTAAGTAAGTCCCATTTGTTGATTCTTGTTATTAACTCTTGTTATGGGTGTCCTATTAAGGAATTTGGAGCCCAACCCCACAATATGTAGATCGGAGCCAACGTTTTCTTCTATCAGACGCAGAGTCTCTGATTTGATATCTACCTCCTTGATCCACTTTGAGTTAACTTTTGTGCATGGCGAAAGGAGGGGATTCATTTTCATTTTGTTGCATATGGATTTCCAGTTTTCCCAACACCATTTTTTGAAGATGCTATCCTTCCTCCATTGCATGCTTTTAGCTCCTTTATGAAATATAAGATAGTTGTAGCTTTGAGGATTAGTCTCTGTGTCCTCTATTCTGTACCATTGGTCCACCCGCCTGTTTTGGTACCAGTACCATGCTGTTTTTGTTACTATTGCTCTGTAATATAGTTTGAAATCTGGTATCGCTATACCGCCTGATTCACACTTCCTGCTTAGAATTGCTTTTGCTATTCTGGGTCTTTTATTTTTCCATATGAATTTCATGATTGCTTTATCTATTTCTACAAGAAATGCCGTTGGGATTTTGATTGGCATTGCATTAAACCTATAAAGAACTTTTGGTAATATCGCCATTTTGATGATGTTAGTTCTGCCTATCCATGAACAGGGTATATTTTTCCATCTTCTAAGATCTTCTTCTATTTCTCTTTTTAGGGTTCTGTAGTTTTCATTGTATAAATCTTTCACCTCTTTTGTTAGGTTGATTCCCAAGTATTTTATTTTTTTTGAGGCTATTGTGAATGGAGTGTTTTTCCTCATTTCCATTTCAGAAGTTTTGTCACTGATATACAGAAATGCCTTTGATTTATGCGTGTTGATTTTATATCCTGCCACTTTGCTGAATTCATTTATTAGTTCTAGTAGTTTTTTTGTAGACCCTTTTGGGTCTTCTAGGTATAGAATCATGTTGTCCGCAAATGGTGATAATTTAAGTTCTTCTTTTCCTGTTTTTATGCCTTTAAATTCTTTCATATGTCTACTTGCTCTGGCCAGTGTTTCGAGCACTATATTGAATAGAAGTGGTGAGAGAGGGCATCCCTGTCTTGTTCCAGATTTTAGAGGGAATGCCTTCAATTTTTCTCCATTCAGAATGATGCTAGCCTGAGGCTTAGCATAGATAGCTTTTACAATGTCAAGGTAAGTTCCTGTTATCCCTAGTTTTTCTAATGTTTTGAACATAAAGGGATGCTGTACTTTGTTGAATACTTTTTCTGCGTCTATCAAGATGATCATATGGTTCTTATCTTTAAGTCTATTGATGTGGTGAATAACATTTATTGATTTCCTTTTATTGAACCATCCTTGCATCCCAGGGATGAATCCTACTTGATCATGGTGCACAATTTTTTTGATGTGCCCTTGTATCCTATTTGCCAGAATTTTATTGAGGATTTTTGCATCTAGGTTCATCAGAGATATTGGTTTGTAGTTTTCTTTCTTTGAGGTGTCTTTGTCTGGTTTCGGAATCAGGGTGATGTTGGCCTCATAGAATGAATTTGGCAGAGCTCCCTCTTTTTCTATTTCCTGAAATAATTTGAAAAGTATTGGTATTAATTCTTCTTTAAAGGTTTTGTAAAACTCTGCTGTATACCCATCCGGTCCTGGGCTTTTCTTGGTTGGTAGTCTTTTGATTGCTTCTTCTATTTCATCCATTGATATTGGTCTGTTTAAGTTGTGAGTATCCACCTGACTCAGTCTGGGCAAATCATATGACTTAAGAAATTTATCGATGTCTTCACTATCTTCTATTTTATTGGAATATAGGTTTTCAAAATAATTTCTAATTGTCTTCTGTATTTCTGTAGCATCTGTTGTGATATTGCCTTTTTCATCCCGTATGTTAGTAATTTGAGTTCTCTCTCTTCTTCTCTTCGTTAGCATGGCTAAGGGTCTGTCGATCTTATTTATTTTTTCGAAGAACCAACTTTTAGTTTTGTTAATTTTTTCAATAGTTTCTTTTGTTTCAATTTCATTGATTTCTGCTCTGATTTTAATTATTTCTTGCCTTCTGCTACATTTGCTGTTGTTTTGCTCTTCCTTTTCTAGGGCTTTGAGATGAAGTGTGAGCTCATTTATTTGTTGGTTTTTCCTTTTTTTGAGGAATGACCTCCAGGTGATGAATTTCCCTCTTAAAACTGCTTTCATTGTATCCCATAGATTCCGATATGTTGTGTCTGTATTTTCATTTATCTCTAAGAATTTTTTGATTTCCTCCTTTATGTCTTCTGTAACCAATTGCTCATTCAGTAACATATTGTTCATTTTCCATGTGATGTATGATTTTTCCTTCCTTCTTTTATCATTGATTTCCAGTTTCATTCCATTATGATCAGATAAAATGCATGGTATTATCTCCACCCCTTTATATTTACTGAGGGTTGCCCTATGGCATAATATATGGTCTATTTTTTAGAAGGATCCATGTGCTGCTGAGAAAAAAGTATCCACTTGATGATGGTTGATATATTCTATATATGTCAGTTAAGTCTAGGTTATTGATTGTGATATTGAGTTCTATAGTTTCTTTATTCAACTTTTGTTTGGAGGATCTGTCCAATGGTGAGAGAGGTGTGTTGAAGTCACCCATAATTATTGTGTTGTGGTCTATTTGATTCTTGAACTTGAGGAGAATTTGTTTTATGAACGTCGCAGCACCATTATTTGGTGCATAAATATTGATAATTGTTATTTCTTGTTGGTGAATGGTTCCTTTTAACAGTATATAGTGTCCTTCCTTATCCCTTTTGATAAACTTAGTCTTGAAGTCAATTTTATTCGATATGAGGATGGCCACCCCTGCTTGCTTATGAGGACCGTGTGCGTGGTATATTTTTTTCCCAACAATTCACCTTCAGCCTGTGTATGTCTTTTCCAATCAGATGTGTCTCCTGGAGGCAGCATATTGTTGGATTTGTTTTTTTAATCCATGTTACCAGCCTATGTCGCTTTATTGGAGAGTTTAAGCCATTAACGTTTAGAATTACTATTGATAGATGGTATGTACTTCCAGCCATGTTTGATTATTTATCTTCTTTTTTTTTAATTTAGTTTGTTTCTCCATGATTAGCTTTCCCCCTGCCCTCTGTCTTTACAGAGGCACTTCCTACTAATGGTTTTGGTTATTGTTTTTCATTTCTTCCTCATGTAGTGTTTTGCTCAAGATGCTTTGCAATGCTGGTTTTCTGGCTGCAAATTCTTTTAGCCTTTGTTTATCATGAAAGATTTTTATTTCGTTGTCGTACCTGAAGCTTAATTTTGCTGGATACAGAATTCTTGGTTGGCATCCATTGTCTTTCAGTGTTTGAAATACGTTGTTCCAGGATCTTCTCGCTTTCAGCGTCTGTGATGAAAAATCCGTTGTTAACCTTATTGGTTTACCCCTGAATGTAATCTGCCTCCTTTCTCTTGTAGCTTTTAGTATTTTCTCTTTGTTCTGTATATTGGATATCTTCATAACAATGTGTCTTGGCGTTGGTCTACTGTGATTTTGTGTGCTCGGTGTCCTGTATGCATCTACAATTTGTATATCCATTTCCTTTTTTATTTCTGGAAAGTTTTCTGTAATTATTTTCATTCAGCAGGTTACTCATTCCCTTGGATTGAATCTCTGTACCTTCCTCTATCCCGTTTGTTTTTTTATGTTATCCCATATCTCTTGGATGTTTTTCTCGTGATTTTTTACCAGCCTTTCTGAGTTGGCTAGACTCTTTTCAAGATGATATATTTTGTCTTCATTATCTCACGTTCTGGCTTCTACTTGCTCCACTCTGTTAGTGATACTCTCAATTGAGTTTTTAATTTGGTTTATCGTTTCCTTCATTTCTAGAATTATTGTTTGATTTTTTTTATAATCTCTATCTCCTGATAAAGATGCTTAATTTCTTCTTTTATCTGTTTATGTAATTCATTTTCAATGTGTTCTTTCACTGTTTGGATTTGCTGTCTCGTATCCTCTTTAAGGTTCCATTCCATCTGTCTAAGGTAGTCCTTGAGTTCTTTATATGACCATTTTTCTGATGACTCTAGGTCCTCCTGAATATTTAGGCTGTCCTTCATTGTTTGTACTCCTTTTCTTCCTTGCTTTTTTATGCTGCTCATGTTACTTCTTGTTCTGTTTGACTGCTGAGTTACTGTTTACTCTTATAAATTTATTTGATGCTTGGGAGGAAAGATATTAGAAGGGAAGGGAAGAAGTCACTAAAGAGAATGAGAGTAAGCAGGTAGAATTCAAGGAAGGGGGAATAAGAAAATTGAAAAGAGTGAAAAGACAAAAGAAAAAAATAGAAAATAAAGAAAGAAAGAAAAAAATTTTTTAATAATAATGACAATAAAAAATGAAAATTAAAATTTAAAAAAAAATAATAATAATAAAATAAAAGAATTAAAAAAATTAAAAACATTAAAAAAAGTTAAAGAACAACAACAAAAAAAAAATGAAAATGAAAGAAAAAGAAAAAAAATAATAATAAATGCAGTCATAGAGTTCGATTAATTTCTCTTCCAGTAGGTGGAGCTGTGCCCACTGGGCCAAGCTTCTCCTCTCAATAGATGGGAACCATTCACTGTGCAGCAGCTCTTTCTCCCAGACTGGGTGGGTCTCCAATCCTGAGTGTCTAGGGCCTTCTCTTGTGTTTCCTCAAGCCAGGCCCCGCTCACCTGTGATGCTCACCACAATACTGGCTACACGCCAGGTCTGCTGCACCTGGGAGCCCTGTATTCATGAACGCATGGGCACACTCTCCATGTTTGCCTCCCTCAGACCCTAAGTTTGTAGAGCTTGGGGCTGAGAACCCCCAGCGAATTTGCTTGCCCTCCGGTAGCCACGCCCCTGGTAGCTGATGCAAGAGACCTCAGTTGTCAGCACTGGTGGGAGCGGTAGCAGGGAGGGGCCCTTAAGGTTTCCCCGCTGTGTGGAGAGAGATGGGTAGGGGATTAGACACCTGTCGCGCTGGTTTCAATGAAGTTATCTCCTCCGCCAGTGATGTCAGTTCTCTGCCATGGTGGTATCCCTTGCAAATGGTGACCGTTCGTTCCCTTTGCCAGGTGACCAATGCAACGGGTGGGTCCTGACTGTCTTTCCCAAGCCCCGTTTCAATCCTGTGGCCGCTGCCTATGAAGGCTCAGTTGGCTTTTACCTCTGTAAATTCAGACGGGCTGACCAGTTATTTCAGCGGGATTGTTAGTGCTGAGTCACGAGAAGCAGGCGAACTTGAGTGCAGCCGATCTGGGCTCGGTGTGTGTGTTCTGAGGGGCCCAGACTGTTCGCCCCAGATCCACGTCAGCTCAGCATTGCCTAGTGATCCTGAGCAAACAGCATTTAGACAATTTATGACTCCCTATGCCCGCGCAGCTGAAGAGGTCAGAGACTTGATCTCTCCGCACCCGCCGCCATGTTGAAAAGCCTGTATAATTTTTCTGGCCTTTCTTCTTTTTCTTTTCTTCTAGAGGTTCCATGATTGGTAGCTAGCTAAAGAAAATGTTTAACTTTTACTATGTATCCGTCATTCCTTTTGCTTCTCTTTTCTTCAGATTGCATAATTTTGATTTTTCTATTTTTAAACTTACTGAGTTTTTCTTTTGACATCTTAGATCTGCTAGGGAGTTTCTATAATGAAAATTTTATTTTAGTTATAGCATGTTTTAGCTCTGGAATTTACATATGGTTCTTTTTATAATTACTATTGCTTTGTTGAAATTCTCTATTCATTGGTTCACTGCCATCATAGTTTTCTTGAATTCTTTAAATAAATTTTCCATTAGTCTTTTAAAATATTCACTTTGAAGTCTTTATTAAGTCTAATTTATCAGCCCAATAAAAAACAATTTTTATTCCCTGCCTTTTTTCCCCTATGTATGGATCACACTTTTCTTCTTTCCATGCAGGTTTCATAATTTTTGTTGAAAGGTGAAAATTTTTTTACCTACTATATTGTGCTAAGGCTTAATTCTGATATGTCTTATCTGACCAAGGATTTTAGTTTGTGCTGCCCATGTTATTCAGCTTTGTTTTGCTGTTACAAAGTACGTAAGAAAAACAACATAAAGGAGGAAGGATTCATTTTGGCTCATGGTTTCAGAGGTTTGGGTCCATGGTAGATTGTCTCCACTGTTTGTTGATCCATAGTGAGACAAGTACATCATAGACAATGGACATGGAAAAGCAAAGCTACTCACTTCATGACAACCAAAAAGCATGGAGAGGGAGCGGGGACAAGATACAGTCCCCAAGGGCATGCCCCCAAGAACTCACTCCCTTCAATAAGGTCCCACCTCCTACAGTTTCCATCACCTCTCAGTAGTCCATTCAGCTGACTCTGTCAAGGGATTTGTACACTGATGAAGTTAAAGCCCTGATGATCCAATCTCTTCCCAAAGCCCCACCTCTGAACAATCCTGCACTGGGGACCAGACCTCCAAAATTTGGGGGACATTGTGTATCTAAACTGTAGCACTGCCTTTATTTTGTTGTGTTTTCTGTAACCAGCTTTGACTAGATCTATAATACATAAGTGCTATTGTTTCTAATCAATTTTTAAAAATAATTGTTTTATGTTTTACATGGCTTTCTATGCTTTGCCTACTGATCAAGCAGTGTTTGATCTCAATTCAGTGAGTCTTGACCCTTTGCCGATGGATGTGTCTATGTTGGGGATAATATTCAATTGCATTCAGTGTTGGTTCCAGCTTTTACTTTTTTGCCAGTCCTCTTTGTAGGGGTGTGCAGGTTTGGAGTCAGACAGTAATGTATGGATAATGTAGATTCTTTTAGTCACCCTGAATATGTGCAGCTGAATATCTAGTCAGGTAGAGATCGATAGAGAGCTTATAAGGCCGTTATGGCGATATCATTTTTCAGATAGTATTATTAAATTTCTCACTATTCTGTCACACTCTTTAGTTTATCCCAACTAGGTCCACACCCCAGGCTTACTGATCATTCATAAATGTGTGACAGGCATAACCATAATTACTGACAATGCTGCTTAGTGTAGTTTATTCCTTCCTGCTCACTGCAAATCAAGTTAACTCTCTCTTTTACTGACATGGATTGGCCCTACTATGGTAAAACTTTCATGTCAATTGAGTTGATGACATACAGTGGAAGCTGCCCAAAGCAAGATTGACACAATCTTCCAACTTTCTTGCTGGATGTTCAGTTATTTTTTCATAAATAATTCCTTCTCAATAATGCATGCACTTTATTGATTTCCAGAGACCTGAAATGCTGTATTTTTCTTTGCTTTTACACAGTTCCCAGTTTTATAGCTGATTTTGGGAGACAGACTGAGCTATAAACTCTGCCATATTGAAAGCTGTGTCAATTAAATGATTTTGAATATATGTAAAAAATCAACATGAATGTAACTGTCATACTTTTCCCTTAAAAATTATACATGAATACATGATTTTCCTATTCATCTTATTTTTGTCATATTGTATTAAGTATCATCATTATTCTGACTCCTTTGTTTAGTTATTAACACCTCTTTTAATATATAGTCCCCAGAATTGAACTCAATACTGCAGGTATGGCCTACTTTCAGGAAATTGAAACTTATCTCTGTAGAATGAAGAATATATCATGTTGTATTAAATAGACAACAAGGAAAGTTGAGTTTTCAATTGATTTTTCTTTTTTTTACTCAGGCAAAGGATCTAGGAGGTAAAGCAGTGAGAAAATCTACTAGATTAGATTTTCCCGAGAGGAAATTGGACTTGATATAAATATCATTGTTCTTAAATGTTCAATGATAGCAATACACATATCCATAGGTAATAAGGAAACCATAAAAATACTAATAAAAGCCAACATTTCTTGAGTATTTTTCCACATTCTAGGCGTAGAGGTACTTTACAAATTAGCCCTCCTTTGATCTTCGTAACCCTACTGATGAGAAAAAAAAATGTGATCAACTGGAATAAGCAACCTGCCTAAAATCACTGAGTAAGTGGCTGAGCTGGAATTGTGTGTATGGACATTCTGGATCCAGAGCCTGGTGCTTATTAAATATGCAGTGCTTCTCATTATCTAGTGAGAGGAGCTTTCTGATGAGAAGATAATCTGAGAATGCCTTGCATTACTATTGCCAGTTCTGAAGGAGAGTGAGCAAAGTTTACTGGTGTAAAATTTTAAATGAGTCAAATTACAGCACATTTTAGTGTCGCATGGTTCAAGTTTACATAGATTTCTCTGCTCTGCCTCAGCAAATTGCAAGTCTCTAGGAAGGTCCCTAAGAAGCAGTTTCTCTGGCTGTTGAAGCAGCCAACTGCTATGCACACTGGGAGTAGGTTCAGCATAATAATCAGCCATCCCCTCCACTAGAATGGTTGCACACAAAATCAGCAAGGGGCTGGGGAATTCAAATCAGAATTCCCAGCAGCCCCCGAATCTGAGGGCATTTGTTAGGTAGAACAAAGGGTTATGAAAATAAGGTGGTAGTTTACTATCATCTATCTATCTATCTATCTATCTAACCATCCATCTATCTGCCCATTTTATGCAAATTACAAAAAATATCAAAATACTAAAATATGAGAATAAAATGCTGAAACCTGGATAGACCTTATTTTGGATGAAAATGGAATTCTATCTGGAACAGAGAAAGTAGCAACTCTGGGCATTTTTATCCCCAAGCTCTGTAAGTGACAGATATGACAGAGGGTATGCCCGGCTTCATGTCCATGACCAACTGGGGCCATTCCCGTTGACCTCCATATGGATCCTCATTCTAGGCAGGGTGCAGGGTATAGCAAGCCTTCTCCACTGTGCTTGCCTTAGAATAGATCTCTGCCTACCACATGCTTTGATTTTAATGAAAAGTCACAGAAAAAGCTGCTCTTTTTGATCTCTTTACAATTTTGAAAATAAAAAAAAAAGAATAAATTATTCTTCTCGGGTTTCTGTGTCCACTCACACTGGCCTAGGAGCCTTCGATGCTATTGCTGTATGGTTTCCATAGCATACACTTACCCACCTAAGTGCTAGTATGCTGGTCAATTTCCCTCAGCCCGATTGTGCTCAATAAAAAGGAGAAGAGGAAAAGAGGACCTTGCTGGGCTGATTCTTAAGTGTAAAACAGCTATTTAGTACAGGCTGAAGTGTATAGACCACTGGATTCCAAAGGGGCAGTCATTTTCAAGGCTCAAGCAGTAGCAAGATGTCACCATTCTCGCTGCCTTGGGCTATGAACATTACTTATTCATTCCTTCATCCATTATTTTATTAGACAGTGTCAGTACATGGCCTGGATTAAATGTTGAAGGAATTACCAATATGCAGAGGGCATGTTCGTTGCTTTATTTGACTTCCCAATCTTATATCTGTTGCTTCTGCTCTCTCCCCCCTTTTCACCCATGTCCTACAACACCTATCACATGTCATTTTTGTGAACAGAATTTAATTAAACTTTACTGAACAACCAAGGACCCTGTTGCCCTCAGACCACAGGCGTCTGCCAGCCAGGCTGTTTCTGTTCCTTTTGTGTGATCCTGTTTCTGATGATTCTTTCTCCATCCAAACCCATCTTTTCTTTCTCATGCTCACTTTCTCTGTGCTCTGCTAACCATTTTTAATCAACATACTTAATAACCATTAGTATTGTTACTTGAATTCTCTGTGGCCATTTTCCTTGACTATAGAATGGGAGTGAGGAGTGCTCCTAAGATACATTGTTGTGAGACTTAAATGAGATGAGACTTAAATGAGATAAGACAAGTGATCACAACAACACAAGCTACACAGTAAACACTCCTCAATTTCTCATTATGTGATCATCCCAAAATTAAAAATTCATGAAAAAATTAAAAAAATATATAGGGTTATTTTCGCTCAATAGCATTAATAACAGGTAATATTTATATTACGTACTATGCAAAACATCTCATTAATCATTGCTATACACATTTTATTGATAAGAAAACTGCACTATAGAAAATCAATAATAGCTTCCTACCATCACCTCCAAAATTTGTTTGAAGGGGTTTGGGGTCAGTTGTTCAATAAACCAGATTTAGAGGGTTCTGCAGACCATCTAATTAAGGGTGAGTGATGTCACACTTTATAGCCACAGATCACCTGCTCTTATCCCATCTTGTGCTTACCTGATAGCATCACCCTCATCTACTATTTTGGGAACAAGGGCAAGAAGGAGAAGAAAGGAGTGCAGGATATAAAGCCCTGGGAGAAAATTGAGAGATGGACCTGTAGGTTCTCTTGCTCTTGAGACTATAAATCCTCAGGATTTGGGGCAAGTGCTGATTCTATCTCACAGCTAAGTCTGCTAGAACTGGCTCACTGTGTCCACCTGACCTTGTACGAGGCAGCTGAAAATGACCCTTGTGGGGACAGCAGAAAGTCCATACCTGGTCAAGGACATGGAGTCACTGCTCTGCCCCAGGCACTGTGAACTGGAGATGTAGCTGAAATGATAAAATATATATTGAACTTGTTCAGTGTATGGACTTTCTGTCTTCCTGGAACTTCAAGTTTGTCTGATCAAATCATCCCAGGATTATTTCTGCCTGATTCATCCAATTCTCCCATCCTCAGGGCCTCTAGAGTGGTAACTAGTTTTATGAATAATTAGAGGATGTGGGTAGAAGCAAGAGTAGGAAAGAAAGGCAGAGCATCAACCTGAACCTGGATCAAGAACAGGTGTGAACTATGAGCCCTGGGGTCTGAGACAAGCGTTCACACATGGAGGATAAGGGAGCCACTGCAAGAGGAGCTGGAGGGAACAATGCAGATTTGGGTTCCATATAGAGACAGGGAATTAGTAGGGAGCTCAGACTCATTTTAGTAAATGATTTGCCTGCAGCAATTGTCGATTGTTATTTTTTAAGGTCTGAGAAAGTTACCATGTCTGTCTTGTTCACGGTACTTACTCCAGTGGAGCTGCCCCATGAACATGGCTGAATGGATGGTTGATCATTTCCTGGGAATCTCCTAAAACATCTTAAGTCATCTGACATCACCCAGAAAGTCTTCTTTTGACATATTCCAAACCTGTCAGGTACCATGTAGACTGTGTGATGTGTTCAGTATTACTTTCCCAGTTAAGGTAGATTAGTCACATGAAAAAGATTCTTCCTACATTCTTAGAGGCTCTAAATACCCCCAGGTCTTGCTGCACAGCAGCGAGTCTATGACTGGTTACCCACGGTCAACATCTAATGCATGCACATCTTATTAACCCCTTTCCTTGAAGCAGGGGCAAGGAATGAGGCAGAATGCTGTGGAGTAGATTCTTAACCCATAAGGCAGCTTTCCTCTTGAGATTTGAAGTAGTGGTTCTTGGTCCTAACTGCATATTTGAATCACCTGGGGGAAATTTTAATATGTAAATAACCCAGCTTGGGTCAATTAAGTCAGAATCTATGAGTCTGAAGCTCAGGCCTGGTCACTTTGAAAGATCTCCAGGAAGATCATATTATAATCCAATTAGAAAATCAGTGAGTTGTGATCCTTTAACTTTGCTCCAATTAGAATCATATAAGGAGAATTCAAGAATCCCAAAGCCTAGGCCACACCCTATATCAATTAAATTATAATTTCTGGGGCAGAGCCAAGACATCAGTATTCTTAAAACTCCATAGATGATCCCAGTGAGCAGCCAAGTCTGAAAACCAGCAGTTGAGGAAAAGGCGAGGCGGCATATCCCCTTGGTATGCTGAACCACTCTTATTCACTAGTTGAATGACAATGCACTGATTTAGAGCCTTGACCAAAACTATATCACATGCCTGAGTCTCATCCAAGGTCCAGCTCTGACATGAATAAGCATTAGCTGTTAAGCAAGCAGTGGAGAGTTAATTGCCTTATTTTTTATATCGCAATTTCTAGGCATCAGATATAGCAAAAATAAAATTAGCTACTATTGCTTTAGTGCCAGATCCTCACAATAACCTTGAAAAGTAGATAACATTAATCCAATTTCAGAGAGGAAGAAGTTAATGTTTAAAGAAATTAAGAAACTTTCCCAAGGTTGTCTAGGGTATAAGAGCTAGAAAGAGGATCTGGACTATGATATAATGACATCAAAGCCCAGACTCTACTCACTACACTTGACTTCCTTTATTTCATAAGAGCCATATTGAAATATAATTTACATACCATAAAATTCAGCTGTTTTAAGTGTACAATCGTTTGGAAAAAAATTTACAGAGTTGTGCAGCCATCACCTTAGCTAGTTTAAAAACATTTCCAGCACTCCTAAAAGATCCCTTGTGCCCATTTATTTGACTGGCTTTTAAAGAACAGCAGAGTAGAAATATGAAAACCTGGGTTTTATTCCCAGCCCTGTCATTTATATAACACTCTGACCTTGAATTTCTTAACCTCTCTAGGTCTCAGCTTTTTTTAATTAGTCACATAGAGATGATAATTCATGCTAAAGGATAAAGGTCAAATAAAGTATTGCTTAGGGAAGTGCCTAATAACTAAGAGCTTTAAAAGTTGAAAGTACTGCATTATTTTTTTTAAACCGCTGAAAACCATTTTGTACCTTCTAAGTGCCTTGGATTTGAAACTGAACTCAGAAATTTGCAATAACATGAGTCTAGCTGCTTTTCTCTTTATCAGTTTTCTCCTCTGTTAACCCTCATGCCCCATTGAGACCTGTCTCACTACACTCCTTTAGGTGTCTGTGACTTGCGCCAGCCATCTTAGTGGATGAAGGTGCACTTCCTTCTGAGCACTGGAGTGGCAGTTGATATTCAGACCTGTGTGGCTCAGGTCTCTGCTTAGGTTCTTAGGGACTTTGCTGTCCCTGGCAGAAGCCTGAGGTGCCATATGCTCCTGTAATGACTAGCTGTCAGGAAGATGCATGGTGTTCTTTCAATAGGAGAACACAAACAAATGAGGTCGTCGGTGGTATTTCTCTGGCTCCTTAATTAGCACTCTGATGGGTGACAAGAGGCCCAACTGGATGCATTCCATCATGGCCACTGGGGAGTCAGGTCAAAGGATTATCATGTTTATCTAGGTCTCAAATAAATAGCCACCTTGAAGTTCAGAATTCCTTGCACCTGAACTGCTTTTATTTCCACTGCTTTAATCCTTTGCCTGAGCATGGAGCTTAGGCTACGAGCATCCTATGGGCTTAGGTTCTTTAGCTTTATGATTTATTCTTTATAACCTGTCCCTCTTTCTCCTTCCTAAAGTTTTGGGATCTTATCCTCTCTATGGCTAGAACACCTAGACATTCTCAGACTTGCCACTTAGCATCTCAAAGATCATCACTTCTGACTTTCTTACAATGTTATATTGAAGTGATTTGCCCTCCCCTCACACACCCTGATCTTCATCATTGCTTTTTGATGAATTTTGGGATATTTTATGTAGCTCTGATTTGCTAATCCCTCTCACATCTGTGCCTCAGTTTAATAGTCCATCAGGCATGCAAAGACTAGAAACTTGTCTCCTATTCGAAGGTTCAAGACACACAGAGGCAGACAGAAATGGGGACTAAGGACACTGTATCTTATTATGATGTTCTTGCTACATCATGTTCACTTGTTGGCCCAATAGAGTCAAGGTCTAAATTTTAAATTCACTAGCATAGTCAATCTCTTCATCTTGTGAATTCCCTATTAAGACTTAAGAAAAATGAACTACGTAAATGCAGCAGAAGGTTTTACCACTATCTTTAAAGTTTGTCTCCATAAGTATTGATCAGGTAGCTGTTATGTAGGAAACACTGAGGAATCAACAAATCTGGTAAAAAAAAAAAAAAAAAGGACTCGAGGAGCTTAATATAGAGCTAAGGAGACATAGAAACCATCTGTTCATGGTGACAGAGGCATTTCTTAGAGTGTCTCTTGACCATATACGTGGGCTTTTCCTCCAAGCATCAGAGGCCTAAGCAATCCAGCCATTGCTCCCCTGCCCCAGATCTCCTGCTTACCCACTGGAGCCAGGCAGTCATGTGGGAGAAGAACGCTTCCTCCTCTTGAGCATCAGGCAGATTTCACTGTCCCCAGTCACAGTGAGAATCAGGAACAGACAGCTGCACGGGGAAAGGCAATGGTGATATAAATACATGTTTAATTGCACATCAATTACAATTACTTACTAGGCTGCATTTATTTAAATGCAGTGTAATTAGTGCGAAAACCTTGATTTAATCATAACCTTATCAAAGGCAGATCCCTTCATCTTCCCGTGCTTGAGCATTCTGTGCTTCTTTCTCTGACGATTGGAAATGAGCAGAGATGGCAGAATGCATTTAGGGCAGAGGCCCTTGCCAAGCGTTCTCTCCTCATGCAGGACCCCTGCTCAGGAGCTGCAGAGCAGTTCGTCCTTTCTCTTCTCTAACAGCTCATGATGAGAGGGACTGATTAGCTACAATGACTTATTGGAAATATAACTCATCCCCTATGGCAGGCTTCATAACCCAGGAGCCCAAGATTAGTAAGGACATTACACTGGTTCAGCCTCCAGAGATAAATTACTTCTTTGGAATGTACCCTATCATGGTCCCTATATCTGATTTCTCATCACCGTTGATGGGACCTGACTTGACATTACTGCAAAGGGGTGGACAGCAGGCAGGCAGACTGTCTTTCATAGTTAGCTCCAAGCTATGTCTTCGTCCACCTCCATCTCTCCTTCATTATCTCCTGCCTTCTCTGCCCTGCCTCCTGGAGGAGGAGATGCTTTCTTTGAGTTTCTTTGAAGGAGAATGTCCTCTTTCTGTGAGTGTGGGTCAAAGCAGTACTGTGGTGGACCCCAGCAATATAAAGACCTCCCGGGAGGTTGGTGGCCAGGGAGGTCTTTTCTTCAATGGTTTTCTCCATGGTAACTGAGAAATAAAGTAGAAACCACGCTTATGCCCATTTTATGGGTGGAAACATGGATCCAAAGGATGACTCTAGTAAAAAGAGACACTAACAGAAACAGGCACTTACATGTGTGCAGAATTATTTGCTCATGATTAATTGGCTCCTTCACACAGTTATTCTCTTCCCTTTCTCTCAAACAGGAAATAGACATATTTCTGGGACTTTATTATTAGTAAATAACATATATTGAGCTCCCATTCTGGCAGGTATTGTTCATGTGTTGTCTTTTACAGTGGAGGCCTTGGTAGATGTACTATTCCCATTCCATAGATGAGAAAACTGATATGCACAGAAGTTATTTACCTGGCCTGAGATCATGAAGTTAGAATTCAGTGACTACTGTTGTCTGTGGACTGCAGGCTTACAGCCAGAGGCCACATTGTGCACTTTATGTTTCCTGTTCCATCTTGTTCTTACAGTCTACTAGACTAGGCATGATTACCCTGACCTTGCCAATGGGGGAGACGAGCCCTGAGAGGTCAAGCTAATGGCTGAGACTGTCATAGTTAGTGTGACAAAGGCAGCTTCTGGGCCTGGCACCCCATCCACTCTCCCCTGTGCCCAACTCCTTTCATTCAGCACATCTGTATCTCCCAGCCATCCATCTGCTCAGCCAGCAGCACCAGCACCATGCTGGAAACTTCTTTCACCTGCCACATTGGCATCCATCACCAGTTCCTATGCAATTTATATACTCAATACCTTTCCAATATACCGTTGTTCCTCTGCCCCCTACGACCAGCATGTTAAGACACCAAAGTCATCATTAGGGATTTGTTGGAATCCAGCAGTTACTGTCTAACTGGGTGTCCTGTATCCCTCCTCAATTTGTACATATTAACCAGAATAAATTTAGAAAAGACAAATTTGGTCCCATTGTTTCTTGGCTTAGACCCTTTCCTCCTCTTTCTTATAGTAAAAGCCACAATCCCTCCTACAGCCTAGGTTTCTCTTCCCTGCCCTTCTTTCCTGCCTCTTCTCAAGCTGACCTCTGTACTTCATTGTCCTAGTCATTTGGCCTCCTTTCATTTCCTTTTTTATGCTCTTCCACACACTGAGGTTTTGCATGTACCGTCCTCTCTGGCTGGAATGCTCTGCAACTCTTTCTACCTTCCTTTACCTACTTAGCTGTTCTTTGTAAATCTCAACTTTAAAAAGCCCCTCAGGGAGGCCTCCCTGACCATTCCAAGAGATCAGATCTCCTGCAATAATACGTTCATAGTGCCCACCAACTCTTCTTTATATCTTCATGTGCCTATTTCACTTAAACCGGGAGCCCCAGCCGACTCTGAGGTAAGAGGGGAAGGACCGTGTCCACCCCATTCACCAGGGTATCCCTGGCACCCCGCACACCAGCTAACACTTAGAAGGGACTCAGTCAAGATTGGTTGACAGAATGAGCACTGATGCTCCATTCAGTCTACAATCCATTTCTTTCTTTATTTATATCTATGTTCCTCCTTATTCCATGACTTCTTCCACAACCTACAATGGAGTCTCTTCTTTCATAAATGTTTCCTTGGCACTTGTAGTCCTGAGCTCCCACCTATGTGGTGAATCCTTGCCAGAATTTTTCATTCATTCCAGAATAATCTTTCCAGTTCCCCTTCTTCACTCGCTCCATCTAACACCTTACAGCTTCCATACTCAGGTAGGGGTCACTAAGTACCACTCTGACTGATCACGTATAAATCATGGCTGGTACTTCCATGCCCATTACACAGATTTTAACATAAATCCCAGGAGGGAGAATGTTGTTTAGTGGAATGTGAAGGAATCACAAGAAAAACAGGGAAAAAGTCAGAATGAAAATAGAGAAATAATTGCTCAGAAGCAGATGCTGAACTGAAGAAAATAATTGAAAAATCAGGCTTCATAGAAAGTCTCCTAAAATTGAATACAGCTGGATGTGGTGGCTCATGCCTGTAATCCCAGTGGCTCAGGATACTGAGGCAGGAGGATTGCAAGTTCAAATCCAGCCTTAGCAACTTAGTGAGACCCTGTCTCTAAATAAAATATTTTTAAAAGGTCTGGGGATGTGGCTCAGTGGTTAATTCCCCCAGGTTTAATCCTTGGTACAAAAAGAAAAAAAAAGAACTTGAGTACAACAGAACCCTGGGGAATAACCTTGGGAGAGATTCACCAGCCCCAAATACTGTTCCTATTATACTGTGTCACATCCAGTCTTAAATTCCAATCTGGAGACATATGGGGAACAGATTCTGAACTCAAGGGGTTTTCAGGTCACAGCCTGCTGGTGTGTGTGTGTGTGTGTGTGTGTGTGTGTTTGCACATATAGGTAAGCGTATGCACATGAATGTGTGTGGGAGAGGAGCAGGAGACCAACTAGACTCCAGTGTAATATTGATCACTCATTTATTCATTCATTCACCAGGCTTGCATTGAGAATCTACTATGTTCTGGACACCTGTTATAGTTTGGATTTAGTAAAGCCAGCCTCAGCAACTTAGCGAGACACTTAGCAACTCAGCAAGACCCTGTCTCTAAATAAAATATTTTAAAAAGTGCTAGGGATGTTTTCTTGAAAATATGGTCCTTAGTGCAGCAATGTCCAGAGTGGGGCTTTTAGGAAAGGATTGAATAATAAGAGTGTAACTTCATCAGTGAATTAATTCATTTGTTGGACTAATATTTTGAATGGACTACTGTATGAGTGGTACCTGTAGGCAGGTGGGGCATGACTAGAGGATGCAAGTCACTGGGAGCATGCAAGTCACTGGGAGCATACATCTTGTACCTGGATTCTCTTTCTCTCTGTTTCCTGGTTTCCATGAGCTGAGTAGCTTTCCTCCACCATACCCTTCTACCCTATGTTCTGTCTCAGGCCCAGAGCAATGGAGTTGGCTGACCATGAACTGAACCTCTGAAACCATGAACCCCAATAAACTTTTCCTCCTCTAAGTTATTTTTGTCAGGTATTTTGGGCAAAGTGATAAAATGCAATTTAACACAACGCTGTTCAAGGTACTTGGGATATAAAGTCAACATATAAATCTTCCTGCTTCCTAAGAGCTTACATCTGTACTGTGATAGGGACAGCCTAAAGAATGTAAGTAAAGTCTATAGTAGGCGGAAGGTGCCAAATACCACAATAACTGGAAAACTTACATATGGTAGGGAGATACTGAGTGCTTGGGGATAGAATGTGTAAGAGTGAGTGTATGTTTGTGCGTGTATGAAATAAGATGGCAAGAACAGGCCTGAAATAATACTCCACAGAGACTCCAGGACTGTGAGTCTCTCTTACCTAACCAGATACTCAGTTACATTATTTTTTAATCATTTAAGCAATTCTGAAAGCTTACAGAGGAGAACAATCTGAACCTCAGAGAACTTCTTTATCTTTCCTAAAGTAACACAGCTTCAAACAGACCCAAGATGAGTCCAACTTCTGCCAGATACCTTGTCCTGTTTTCAGATTTACAATTTATTAGTGAAAGCAAGTTCTAAGGCATTTGAAACATAGAAGTATTAACCTTCGTTATTTCATTAGAGTGTTTCTTAGAAGAGCTAATATATGGGTGGAACTATGACAAATCCATGGTGGCTGTACAGCATGACTGGTCATACTGGATGCCGAAGCAGCTCTAGACACACACCAGGCAAGTCCTTCCCATTGGAATCAGTGGCCAGACACTGACATTTATGCAAGGAACATTCACAGGCACTAATTGAATATCTGAATGCCAGGAAGTAGGTTGCAAAATGAACAGGACAGAATTAATGATTTAAGAGCAAATCTCTCATGTTGTAAGAGTGCCTTGAAGGTAATAGTGGCCTTTAGCTCCTTCCTAAAATTCATCTCCCTTAAAAAGCCACTGTTTATAAATTCATATTCATATGATGCAGTCCTTTGGGTTCAAGTGTCTCTACTATCAAATGTCAAATGTCTCTACTATTTTTGGTGAAATAGTCCTTATCTAGACAGGTTCCATATTGTGGAGGTGCTGAGGGCACAGGACATCATGAGAAGCTTGGCCGTCCACACTAGGTCAGGGGAAGTTACCTTAGAAGCCATGAAGGGATATAACATCTGGCTGAAAGCACACAAGAAAAATACATGGGTGGTGGGAGATTCAGAGACAGGAATGCATTTATGGAAGCAAAATACAAAAATTGTCTTTGGACAATAAAATGACACTTGATTCCAAATTTCATTTCAGGTCCTTACTAACTCTGTGAACTTCAATAAGTGAAAGACGCTCTCTGAACTCAGTTTGGCTATCTATAAGTTGGGATGATAAGGGCTTCCACCTGGAATCATCAGCCAGAAGATTAAATCTGTAGTGGAAACCAGTTAATGTGGTCAAATATCAGCTTCTGAGTTTTTGCCAAGGACTTGTCTGAATGCTGATTAACTTATTAACCCTACAGACCCAGCTTAGTCATTCACCAACTATGAATTTTGGGCAAGTTATTAAGCCTTTCTGAGCCTCAGTTTTGTAAAGGGAGGGCAACAAAGCCCTTCTTTGTGCCATGTTTCTAGGATTATAGGAGACAATGCATACACCACCCTGAGCTCGGTGCCTGGCTCACGGTGAATTCTCAATGCTCTGTAGCCATGATTATTATTAAGTATCAGAGCTACATCAAGAGGGCATTCCTCCATCATTCCCTTTGTTTTTTTTTCCTGTTTCTCTCCTGGTATATTTTTTTATACATAATCTCAAGAGCAAGTTTTCATTCAATTCTCCTAACCCTTTGTACAGCTCTATATAGATATATACACATGTATTTATATATGTGAGAATATGTATAAATGATACTCATAACTCTTTGTCATATATATATATATATATATATATATATATATATATATAATTGTATTAGGTATAATTATAATAATATGTATTAATATCCTCCCTTTCTTATTTCTAACAGCCAAGAAATGAGAGAGTTAAACATAGACATAAAACATAGAAGTCGTTCATTGGGGCCTGATTTATGAATGCTTTATGCTGGCATCCAGCATGTTAGCACTACATGACTACAGATTATGCTTTGGTACCTGGTCCTGCAGCAGAGGTTGTTGTTCAACAGCTCATCCCAAGGAGCTTGTTGTTTGGTAGTCTCTACTATCACTCATCTTTCTTCTTGTCTTTGATAGAGAAGGAGAGAGAACCCATGTATGCACATGTGCACATGCACGCACCCATGTATCTGGATGAACACACTCTTCTATTTTTTCTGAAAATATTAGCAGTTCCATGATCAGCCACAGGAAAATCTACGCTCTGCTTGCATTTCTGGTGGGAATGTAGCCATAATGAGGTGGAAGAGATTGATTCAGAAGCTCCTCATTGACCTGTACCGTGGCTTTTGTCTGCTCCTATCCTTTAACCCAGCCCATAAAGGGGGTGGTGGAGAGGTAGGAAGCTGTGCTAGTCTTATTCCTGCCCTTAGGAAGTCAATGGAATTCTATGAGGTAGGGCTTCTTGAGTTTGTGGAGTTCACAGATTTTACTGAATGAGGGGAAAAGCACTTTACCATTATCTAAGACCTTGGGTGCTCCTGAAAGCCACTATTCCTAAATTTCCCCATTGAAGGTATATATTCTCCTCTCAGTTTCATTCAATGGCATCTATTATGCACCAGTCTTAGACAGCAACACACTTCCCGGGTACAACTGGGTCAATCAAAATGAACTAGATCTGGTTCCTGCTCTCAGGGAGCTTGAAGTCTAGCAGCTGTGAATGATGATGATTGCCCTGTATTGAGCTGGTTCCTCTATGTGCCAAAGACTGTCTCAAGAATACTTTCTCATTGGATTCTCACAACCCTCTGAGTCAGGTTAATATCCCCATTATATTTATACCAGAATAAAAGCTTTCAGAGGTTTAGAAAGTATTCCAACTATCAGGAAGCTTTGGGGATAAAATTTTGACCCCTGTTAGGGGTCAAATCCTGGTTACTGCTAATGTGACCTTGATAGACTAATGTGGTCTTGATAGAGAGTTAGTCGTAAGAGTCCTTGGGAAAGAGCACTGCACAGAGAACCAGCATGTACAGGTAGGACACCTAATAACCTAAAGGAAAACCAAAACTAGAAGATGAGTATTGTTAATCAGGTCCTGCAGATGTTTATGAAATTAGCCCAAAGGGGCACACTCATAAACTTGGGTGCATGATAAGAACTTTCATTTCCTTAATTGAAACTGAATCTTCTCTTTACCATTTTGACCACAGCATCAGATAACAGAGATAGAGTATGTTGAAAACAGACCTATATGAGATCATATATGTCCTGAGTCAGAAGAAGAAAGTGGAAAGGTAGACATGCAAAATACACTGAGCATAGAAAGACCCCCCCACAATGATTGGGCCAGATACTGTAGATAGGAAGGCTTGTGGTTACTGATGGACAAGGAGGAAAAAATGGATGAACTGTCCAACGATTTGCCCGTGTTTACGATGGGTTGAATTAGTAGTCAAGGAGAAACACGTGCTGCCATCGAGCAGGAGGTGAATTACTGTTCCCACTAGTCAGGGATTTGAAGACAATTAGAGAGATAGATTCCAGGCATATAAATAGAAGGCACATGTGGATATATGGGTGCTGTGCGGTGATAGATAATGCCACAGATAAATACTGGAGCTGGAAAGGCACATAGAATCTCCGGATAAATTATTCCTATAAATAAGTATTGCTCACAGATATTTCAGATGCTTCTCTATTTATGAATGTTTGACATTCACCCCTAAGGAATTGCATATTTCCTCATCAAAAGCAAAAGCGCCTGTGAAGTCAAAGTCTGATTAGAGCTTTAACCATTCACACCCATGTTAGCAACAGCTACACGACTCAGGCTCCAGTTCCAAGCTCTCGGGGCCTAATGGATGTCTCATTTATGGCATGGCTGGGAAACCACGGTAATAGCTGCTGGGGAAAACTCACCACCAGCGCTTGTTAGCTCAGTTTTCTTTGAGAAGAAATGCCTTCATTGTCTCTTGCTGTGATAAGTAAAAGGGAGTCACCATTTCCCATTGCTTTGGTGTGTGTAGGTGTTGGAAAATGTTTGTGTTGTTTATTAGAGAGCATTCTGCCTATGAATGGCCAGCATTTCATATTTTAAATTTTGGGAAAGCTGCATAAGATCAAGAATCTGTCACAATAACAGGTGTAGGAAGCTGAACATATCTATGCAATGCTTTCTAAAGGAAAGAGCATAGATTTTCAAGTCAGATGGGCCAGAAATGGACTGTGTGATTTTCCTCAGTTTTAAAGTATGGATAATAATAATGACTTCATAGGTCCATTCTGAGAATTAAATTTGTTGTCATTTACATAAACTGTGTAGCCTTGAGCCGGACATATGTCAGAATTTCAATAAATGCTGATTGTCATGGTTATTCACGATGGCCAACACAGTGTAGTCCTCCTCCTCTCCTTTGAGGGCATCCAGGTGTGCACGGCACTTTGTACTACTTAGGCGACATAGTTTTGTATCAAGATAAGCCAAAGTACCCATGAAATTGACAGCTGCTGGGTGCTCTTTCATCTTAAGCTGTATATTGGAAAGAAGGTCTGCTTGCTCTCTAGGTCAGCCTGGTCCACTTGAAAAATAATAATTCAAGTCCAGAAGGTCACCTGAGCCTATGGCTGTGAATTGCAGTAAAAGGAAATATCAAACAGAACCTTGATTTGTAGTTGTTTTTCTACTCAGTTGCTTTGACTAAAGGCAAATTGCCTTGAGGCCTTTAGTTTTCCCATATACTTAAAAAAAGTATTGAAGGTTACTGCACTCAGGCACTTAATTTTTTTTTTCATTCATTCTTTAGTTATATATGACAGTAGAAAGTATTTTGATATATTACAGATCATAACTTCCCATTTATGTCATTGTACATGATGTGGAGTTATGCTGGTCATGTATTCCTATGTTCATATCCCTATATGAACATAGGAAACTTTACTCCAATTAATTCTACTGTCTTTCCCATTTCCATCACCCTTCCATTTCCCCTACTCCTCCCTGTCCAATACGGTGAACCTCTACTTCTCTCTGCCTATTATGAGTCAGCATCCACATATTAGAGAGAACATTCCACCTTTTGTGTTTTGGGGATTGGTTTATTTCACTTAACATGATAGTCTCCAGTTGCATTCATTTACTGGTAAATGCCACAATTTAATTCTTCTTTATGGTTGAGTAATATTCCATAATGTATATGCACCACATATTCTTTATCCATTCATCTGTTGAAGGGCACCTAGGTTGATTCCATAGCTTAGCTATTGTAAATTGAGCTGCTATAAACATTGATGTGACTGTATCACTAGAGTATGCTGTTTTAAGTCCTTTGGGTATATGCCGAGGAGTGGGGTATCTAGGTCAAATGGTGGTTCCAAGTTTTCTAAGTAGTCTCCATACTGTTTTCCAGAGTGATCACACCATTTTTCAATCCCACCAGTGAATTACTGTACCTTTTCCCCACATGCTTGTCAACATTTATTGTTACTTGTCTTCTTGATAATTATTCATGCACCTTTCTAAGTATGTTTTTTCTTAGTTCATATTTCACTGTCAACAATCTTATGAATTAAGGTGCTTCTAGTATCCCCATTTTATACATGAGTGTTATGGTTTGGATACGTGTTGTTTCCCAGAAGCTCATGTTTGAGACAATGCCAGAATATTCAGGGAAAAAAAATGATTAGGTTATAAAAGATATAACTTAGTCAATGGCTTAATCCACTCATATGGACTAACTGGGTGGTGATGATAGGCAGG
The DNA here is from genome assembly GCF_021218885.2 of Marmota monax. NCBI lineage: Eukaryota > Metazoa > Chordata > Mammalia > Rodentia > Sciuridae > Marmota > Marmota monax. Next base: position 25,228,178 of record NW_026692254.1, read on the forward strand.
TAGAGTGTGTCTGGAGGAGGTAGGTCACTAGGGGTGTGCCTTTGGGATTTATATTTTGTCCCTGGTATGCAGAGCTCTCTCTCTCTCTCTCTCTCTCTCTCTCTCTCTCTCTCTCCCTCCTTCCTTGTTGCCATCCTGAGCTGCTGTCCTCCTCTGCACCCTTCAGTCTTGATGGTCTGCCTAACCTCAGGTCCAGCACAATGGATTCAGCCATCTATGGACTGAGACCCCTGAAATTGTGAGGCAAGCAAACTTTTCCTCCTCTGATTGTTCTTGTCGATTTTTTTGGTCACAGTAACAAAAAAAAAAAAAAAAAACCTGACTAAAACAATGAGAAAATGTACTTTCAGAGTTTAAGTACCTTATTTATTGTAATTAATATTAGAACTGGGAATAAAACTTGGTCCGTCTGACCCCAGAGCTTGCTACACCAAGCTGCTCCAACAAAATCAAGTTGTTAAACCCATTGAAGCCTTAAGTTTTGTTTTTACTCCAAATTCCACGATGCCTTTATGTCTATTACACGGTAAGAACACACCAGGAAATGACCAGTCACTGACAAACCTCAGTGGAACATTTGACAAACTTGTTCAAAGTGCCTACCTGGGGCTCAAGTATCAGGAGTGACAAGGGCCCTCAAGAGTACAACAAGTGACCCTGCATTTCACACCATTGTGCTTTGGCCATCTGTGAAAGATTGCTTTCTCTATTCTGCAGTGTGTCAATGATAATGGTTGGAATATAATACAGCAAGAACAATCATAAAATTTCTCTGTATTTTGATTTTTTGTGGCACTTACTGGAAATTGAAAGTATTGCCTTCTTCTCACTTTCCCTGGAGCAGGCTTCTTGTTTACTTCTCCAATGTGGAGTCCCCAGCACCCCTAACAGCATTGCTACTCTATGGGAGTCACATAATAGCTGTAGAGTGAATAGTGAATGAACACCACAACAATTAACCCTAGTACAGCACTTTCCACCATCTCTCTGAAGTTTAGAAAATGCTTGCAGATGTAATATTCCATTTGATATTCATCAACAGCCCCCAAGAGACAGCTAAACTTAACTTTTCATTTCACAGAACAGGAATCAGGAAAATCAAAGAGTTTATTAGCATTATCCACAGTCATACATGCGAAATTCTAACCCTTTGGACTCAAAGCCCCACCCTTTATATCATACCACAGTGCAGATGAAGCTATGATGGCATTTTTGAGGCACCCCTTAACTAAGTTGAGCATATCAGAAATAGAGGTTCAGGACATAAGTGGATCTGAAATGTAAAAGTGAGCAGAAAGAATAAATTTTCATCTTCTCATTTCTGTGATGGTCCTAAAGAAAATAGATCATTGTACATGGTTGGGGTGAATGACAAGTTTGAATAAACTGTACTTAGTGTTATTTATTCGACACAACTAAGACGAAATTCCCATGTACACAGAGTTAAGCATTACCTTTCCTTCCCAAAGCACAACTTGAGCTCATATACTAAAACCTTATGTCACCACACCTCATAACTCATCCGGGTCTACACCCTATTCTTTGCTCCAATCCATCCATCATGTGAAGTAAATGGAGTCTGGATTCATAACTGGATTCAAACCCTACTTTCTCTCTCTCTCTCTCTCTCTCTCTCTCCTCTCTCTCTCTCTCTCTCTCTCTCTCTCTCTCTCTCTCTCTCTCCTGTGTAGCTTTTGAGGTAAGATACTTAAACTTCCTGGGTTTTGACCCCTCACAGAGTTATGAGAAAATGAAAGTGCTTAATAATTCTAAGTCTGGCACATCACCAAATGTTTAGAAACTCTCAGCTGATGTGATTCTTATTTCCATCACTGTTATTATTCTAACACCCGGACCACCTTGCTGCAGCCATTCTTTCCTCCCCTGGGTTGGCACCATAAGAAACATCTCTTCCAGCCTATCGCCCCTTTTAGTTCCTTTCTGAATTCTCACACCACAGTTTTCTTTCACTCTAAGTCTACATATGAAAAGAAGATCATTTGCTTTCTCATAACCAGAATGTAACTGAAAATAAACTTTCCACTGAAAAATTCGAAAGGTTGAGCTGGCAATATAGGACTATATATATATATATATATATATATATACACATATATATATAGTGACCATTGGCATTGACTTAGTGTTGCTTCCTTGGGTGCCATTTCAGAACTGTTTTTCAGACCTACATCCCAAATGTTATTCACTGATGCCCCTAGCAATATTTACTTCATGTCAATATGACAGTTACCACACTCTCAGGGAAATGTGCAAGAGCTGGGATACTGATTATGCAGACATAGCTTGCAGGGAGAATGGTGGCTCATCTGGTAGGTATCCACTTCTTGCATGATTCTTTCAGAAAAGAGTTATGGAGTACTTACTATTTGCCAGGGAGGGAATCCTGACTGCGACCAGGGAATCAACAACAAATAGGATGTTATCTCTGATCTCAAGAAAGTCATTGTAAAAAAGGTTATTTCAGAGAAAAAGTACACAGACCATTATACAACACAAAATGTTCTACACTACAAGTACGCTTGGTCTATTATGTGCCCATCCAACATAGACCAAAGAAGTCAAGAAATCTGCTCAGAGGAGAAAATAGCAGAAGAGTGTTTGGAAGATTGGATGAAGTTTGGAGAGCTGGAGAAAAGATCTCCCATCTGATTAAATAAAGTCTTGGAAGCTCCAGGTGAGAAGGCCAGATGCTCTTGGGAGACATCTACCACATCAGTGTGGCTGTGATTGGAGTTGGGGTGTGAGGTGAGTTGGGGAGAGAGGACATATTGCATGTATCTCATGCTGTAAATATCTAGGCTTCACCTTTTCTTTGGGGGTGGGCCATTCTCTCTCACAGTCATCAGTGGTGGCTGCGGTGATAGAATTCACTGTGGTTACATTCAGCCCTCATCCTTCTTGGCCCACATTGGTCAAAGCATCACACTTCCTTCAAGAGCATGCTGAAAGCGCTGGCACTTCAATTTCCCTCTTGACAAGAGATGGCATGCTAACTCTACATTTTACAAATCAACTCACCCACTAGGTAGGTGAGAAGAACTTTCTGAAGTTTTGTGGTGTGTATTTTAAATTACTGGTCATCCCAAGGATGAGAGGTTCTGTATGCGACAAGAGGGAAAATACTTTAAAAAGTAAATAAATTTAAGTGCTAAATTAGTTTAGACATTTTTAAGTTTATTTTAAGCAGTGGGATTTGATATTTTGGTAAAAAGTCAATAGTACTTTACTTGATGTAGAACCATATCATGTAACAGAAACTTTGAAAGGGACCAGGCTCTGAAAACCAGGACAATATAGTCGAAAAATTCAGTTGAAGTATATGGGGCTTCTGGGGCTCAGCATTTGAAGCTTGATTTTACTTTTACGGCATTGTGTAAAGATAAATAGGCATTCAAAAGTAATAGGATATACATTGGTGTAAAAGCTGAAGAAATAAATTAGTAGATGTAATTTAAAGCAGAGGAAATGGATAGGATTGAGTTTAAAGATCTGAGGCACTAAACTTTCTCTTCAGATTCAAAGGCCTATGTTTTGCCATGAATGCCAAATGTATTGGTCCCCATGAATCTAAAATCCTTAGGGAAGGAAGGAAATGGCAACCATTGCAGAAAGATGAGCACTTGGTGTTTGATAAATGCCTGTATCCAGATGGTACCATTGGGAGTACCATCTAAGAGATGGAAGATGGTATATGTTTTATAATTTGTCAAAATAATTACAATGTGGCTCACATTGTATCTGATCAAAGGAGGAAGTCAGGAAATAACATCAGATGAGGTCAAAGGACATCAGACATGAGGTAAGGTTGAAACTGTAAACACACACACACATGTAAAATGAACTGATATAGAGATAGAGATCGAATGATTGTGTTTTAATGGGTTAGAAGAAAAGCTGCAAACACAGTGGGATATTTATATGTGACACTAACTGGAAGGATCCTGTACAGATAACCACGTGGCTACAACCTCTTCAATCTTTCAGCATGAGAAGTTTTGCTTGCAAAACAATTAGCAAACACTTATGAGGAGGATCCATCCCTGAATCAAGGGGATCCTTTCAGGTTTAGTGATTAGAAACCATAAAAGAAGAACCTACCTCTCCAAGAGGGTGTCACATAAGATGCATATTCAATGATCACAGAATTCTAAGTACTTTAAAGGCAGTAATGCTTTAAAAATTCAGGTATATAAAGGAATCATGATGAGTATGTTGCAAAGAAATATGACTATCTAGAACCATATTAAATTGGTTCCTACTCACCCAGAGAGTTTATTAAAGGGAGACTAGCTCCATTCTGTGACTTCACACTCCCTGGTTTGTATCTGGGCATATATTCAACAAAACTGCTAAAACATAGGGCCTGAAAACCATTAGCTGATATGAGTGGGGTGACACAAATTAATAAAATGGTGATAGGAAACATTTTTTGAGAAAATAAAAAGCAATCTCAAAGCAGGAAGATAAAGAATAGGAAAATATGTATTAATTAAACTACCTGTGTTTTTAGTAGAAGATAGTAAAAAAAAAAAAATGTGGAATGCCCACTTTGGCTCAGGATTTAGAATGTTCCAGATGCAAGGCCTCTATCTAAAGCACACAGTGTCAACCGTAGAAGTATGTTAGGAGAAAAAGTTGTAAGGGGCTGGGGAATTGGAGCACAAGTCTCCAAAAGCCTTGGTTTCTTCTCAGTGGTCAGTGTGATGACTACCTTTGAATACAAAGTGGTGCCGTCATGGCTGCTCAACAGACACCAGCCACAGGACTCATCCTCTCTCTGCCCCTGAGCCCTTGAACATCCTTGCATTAGCAATCAAGGCCACTTTTAGGGCTTATGTTTCCTTGTTTAGAAATGAATTCATTGCTTTTTTAATCTAAGATGTGCTAAAGCTGAATGAGACTTAGGTATTTTTGGAGAAGAGTTTATATCATGGTCCAAGAGTCATGAAAATGTTCTTCTAAGCATGTCCATTTACAACTTGCAGATCTGATATGTGGGCAGATCCTAGAGATGGAGAGGAGAAGAAGAAAAATGACAACGGTATTTTCTTGTTTGGTTTCTTGAGCTTGCTTCACAGCTAAATCACTTAGGAAAGTCTGTCTAATTTAATGCAAAATTTCCAACAGCAGAGCATCACATGGGTTGAGAGAGGGGATGGGAGCAGTCTAAATTACCATCCCTAACCAATTAGCACTGGGAGAACGTTTTTCCCAAACTTTGCCTTGACTTGATCACAGACAAATGATTCCTAATAATAGTAATAATAAATCCAGCCCTACTACCTCAATCATTACAAACCTGTCAAAGGAAGCAGTGTACCAGACCCATGGCTAAGTACTTTGCATACCTTACCTCCATTGGCCAAGGTCTAAGCTCAATCATCTCTTGAGAGCCTTCTTAGCTCTGCAGCAATATTAAATTGATTCCTCACTTTCCCAGGGAGTTCATGAAAAGACAAGCATCACTTTGTGACTTGACAGTGCCTGGCTGATTATCTGGGCTTGTGTCCAACAGAGCTGGAAAACAGGCCACCCCACTGCCCACAAGTTCCTGCTTTGAGACAGCTGCAGCTGAGTAACATTTTCCTGCTCCTTCTGCTATATTTCTCCAGTTCTGTTCAGAGAACGTCTTTCCTAATACACAACCTTGATTAATAAGAAATTCATATTCATAATTGAATAATAGGAACTTTCTGGCTAAATTGTCTTCTGGAAGACAAGACAAACAGAACCAACTTAGCCACTGATATCCAGTGCTTTCTATAAACTATGCAATACCTTGCTCTGCCTTATTTTTTTTATCCTCAGTTTACAAGAAAGAAATCTGAGGCTTATGGAATTTAAGTCACATGTTGATGGTCAAATAGCGAGTGCACAGTGGAGTCAGGATTTGAGCTTTTCCATTAGCTCTTTCTGCCTTGAAAAAAAAAAAAAAAAACATTTAAAAGAGAATCCATAGCTTGCATCGAACTGTGATAAGAAAAAATGAAAGCGTGTCAGCAGAAAAGCATAAAAATAGGAAACAAAGCACAACAAAAGCCCTTTCCCTTTGACACTTAAACATTGCTTGTGTGAAAACATGAGAATGGAAACTGTACACATGCTTACATGAGCAGAAAGATTCCTGAGAGCCCTGGGATTTATTTCAGACATATTTGAAATAGATATATGGAAAGCAAGAAAGGAGAGGAGAAAAAAAAAAAAACATCTGATGAATAAGCGAGTAGGAGAATCCATGAGGAGAAAAGATGGAGTGTAACTGTAGCCCTGATTCCCTCTGGGATAAACTAGCACACAAGATGCTGCCTGTACTCTAGGGGATGCGTCAGATGTACTGAGATTACTATTTCATCAAAGATGAAATTGGATCTGATCTCTCAATTTGGCCAGTTGGCTGCAGCAACAGCACTGGAAGTTTCCAAACAAAGTTTTTAACTTAGATGAATATCTAAAATATGAATTCCCTTAGACTTTACTGCTTAGAAAGATGGGACAGGTCACCTGTGGTACCCAGTGGTTAATTGACTAGGGATGGTAGTTTAGACTGCTCCCACCAACTCTCTCAACCCATGGGATGCTTTGCTGTTGGAAACTTGGCATGAAGTTAGACAGACTTACCTGAGTGAATTAGTTGAGAAGTCAGCTCAAGAAACCAAATAAGGGGATATCATTGTCATTTTTCTTCTCCTGCTCTTCTTCCTCCTCTTCCTTGTATAGTTCCTCCTGGTCCTGGCTCCTCTTTCTCCTTCTGTTCCTCCCCCTTCTCTAACTGTCCCTCTTCCTTGTTCATTTTTTCCCCATTGTTATCTGTGGATAGCAGATGAGGACCAAAAAAAAAGTGTTTTCAGGGTTCATGGTCCCTTCAGAAACCCATCCTTTAGCTATGGGGTCTAGTATGTCAAAGGCAATATCCATCTGGCAAGACACTGAAAAGGACCAGGCAAGACCCCAGCCTGTAGACCTGCCTTCTGCTCTGACAGGAAGCTCAGATACATTAGTCATCAAACAAGCCCAAATGCACTCCTTGCCTTGCCATAAGCCATGACATCACTGACTCTCTGAACAGACTTCCCTTCATTTCTTCCTTCCTACAAGCTCTTGGAACAGAGGTTGTCCTCTCTGTGGACTAGCTCCTTGGAGACCCTATCCTTCCACACACTCTTCTCCCCCCACCCCCCACTGTTTACTAAACTTGTGACATCTAACTGTCTCAGTACCTCAAAATTACAGCTGCTTGGCCTTTTCCAATGGCTAGATTATTTGGTTCATCTTCATATTTTCTCTCTGATATTTTACCTAACCTGCAGGATAATCTTCACCTTCCTTTTCATCTGTGACAATGAGCTCTAACCTCTTTCTATGCCAAAGATCCAGGCGTCCAAACTCTTAGGGAATCCCAGATCTCCGCTTGGGCCAAAAGAGAGTCTGGACATCTGTACCTAGTCAAGTAAAAAAATGATAAATCAAATTCTTTATTTGAATGATAGCCAAACAATACATCTGACTTTAAAATACAGCTCCCCTTTTAGAACGACTCTGGTACAGATTGTCACATCTGATACTATTAACAACCCTATCATATCCATATCCCCATTTGCTTCATTCAGATGAGAAAATGGCTGAAGAGATGTTGAAATGAATCTCTCAAACTCCTATTGATCAACCAAGACATATCTAACCTTTGAAGAGTGAATTCCAAGGCTGCTGTGCAGCTCAAAGCAATTGTGAGCACTCTGTCAAGACAACTGCAATAGTTAGATTGCTGGGACTGCAGAGTTGCTTGCTGAAATCACAAACAGTGCCTATGAATTCCCACAGAACCACCTTACTTTTTTCTCCTCAAAACATTTTTTTAAAATCAAATAAAGCAGCATTCCTACTTTTTTCAGATGAAAACATTTGAGAAACAAATTGATGGACTGATTTGACTATTGCATTAAAGATCTGAAGATAGAAGCCCTTCCACCCCCCACCTATTCTGAAATTCTTGGTCAAATTTTCCTCATTAATTAACTATAATCTGTTGCTAATGGTATTGTGAGCTCATTTACTATTGCTGAAGATAAAATAGAAAAATTCATAGGTGTATTTTTACACTTGTTACAAATCCATAACTGTATGGTTAGCAAGCTTCTTTTATTTAATTTTCACTACTCAGTGGTTCAATAGGAACATGTAGTTCTACATATGCAGTTGACATGAAGCCACTCATTCTCAAACATGCAAATATTATACACCCCACCTCTACCTGTCATAAGTCTTCAGCCACAGTGTCTACCAGACCAGCCATTTCCAATTAGGGAAGGTTCTGGCATTTGTCTCTGTGAATATATTCTTTAAGCAACAATTTGCAGCCAAACCCTAGGTCTCCACAGGTGGGATCTGACAGGGGAAAAAAAGCATTTTGTGCCTATTTCTTTTGAAACATAAAAGTTTTCATCTCTGCAGGAGCAATTAATTTTCCCTGTTTAAAATGACAGAGAAAATCCTTATCTTTGCTTTTCATTCTAAGAGCTCAGGGAATACAGTATGGGAGCGAAGGCATGTTGATCTTTCCTGTTTCCCTGCTGAGCCAGATGAGTTGATTTCTGAACAAGATTCTCAGTATTCTATTAAGGAGTTAGGAATCTGGTTAGTTACTGTTGAATGCTACGAGATATTAATGATGATAATAAAAATTTTAAGGGTCGAAGAGCATGAGAAGAAGATTAACATTAAACAGGGATGAGAGGTGGGAGTGAAAGGGAGAGAGAAGGGAAATTGCATGGAAATGGAAGGAGACCCTCAGGGTTATACAAAAGTACATACAAGAGGAAGTGAGGGGAAAGGGGAAAATAATACAAGGGGGATAAATGAATGACAGTAGAGGGGGTAGAGAGAGAAGAGGGGAGGGAAGGGGAGGGGAGGGGAGGGGAGGGGAGGGGAGGGGGGATAGTCAAGGATAGGGAAGGCAGCAGAACACAACAGACACTAGTATGGCAATATGTAAATCAATGGATGTGTAACTGATGTGATTCTGCAATCTGTATATGGGGTAAAAATGGGAGTTCATAACCCACTTGAATCAAAGTGTGAAATATGATATGTCAAGAAACATGTAATGTTTTGAACAACCAACAATAAAAAATTAAAAAAAAAAATAAGAATCTGCTTTTTTTCAGCACTTTTAAAGGTATTTGAAAATTTTCTCTATAGTTTTATTAGCCAATCTCTGCTCCACAGTATTAAGAATGTTTAGTTTTCCTCCCTGCTGTGATATGAATCCCCCAAATTCATATATTAGAATCTCTTAACCCATAAGATAGATGGTATCAGGAGGTGAGATCCTTGCCAAGTGATTAGGTTATGAGGGTGGGGCCTCAGGAGAGAGATTAGTGTCCTTATAGAAGAGGTCACAGCAAGGTCCTTTTCTCCTTTTTCCAAGTGTGGACACACAGAGACGTTGTCAACTATGAATTAAAAAACAGGCTATCACCTGAAAGCAAATCTTCTAGCACCTATATTGTAGACTTCCCAGCTTTGAGAACTATGAGAAATAGATGTCTGTTGTTCATAGATATCCCAATTTATGATGTTTGGTTTAAGAAACCTGAATGTACTAAGATTCTCCATCTTTCTTGTGGTGTTATTTTTTTTTCTTTTGTCTCCAACATAATAAAATCTACAGAATGCAGCTGAAGACACAATGGTCTTTATAGTCTTATAGAAGTAGTATTTATAGAAGAAAATAGAACTTGGAAGTAAGGCCCAAGTTTAGTATTTGGCTGTACTGCTTATTAATCCTTTGAATCATTTGTCCTCTAAGTTCTCAGTTTTCTGGTCTCTGTAATGGATACAATAACTTACCTATCCACCTGACAGATATATGGTGAGGGTCAAGCCAGACAAGACTATATAAGCCCTTCATTAATAATGAAACCCATCTTAATGGCATGGGTTGCTGTCTTAAAATAAGTGCCTGAATAGAGAAAAATTTTGCCAATATTTCCCAGTTCATCCCACAAGGCATGTTAACTATCCCAGAAGTTACTTAAATAAAAGGAAAAGAAGAATTAAAAACCCAGCTTAATGAGGTTTTTAGGGAAACTCATGGTGCTGTGCTTCTCAACTTTAATTTCCTTAAAAACAAAACATAGCACAAATACCTGCCCTAAGCTTGCTATAAAGTTTATGTGTGTGTGTGTGTGTGTGTGTGTGTGTGTGTGTGAGTGTTCATACCCTAGACACAAAAACCAACACACAATAAGTACTAAGTTAGTGTTTTGTTCCTCCTCCCTACATGGTTCAGGCACTCACTCAATCTGGTTCGTTCTTGGTTTGAGAAAAGCCCTGGTCTTTCAAAGTGATCATCAGAGTAGGTACCTGGTTCTATGTCGTGGAAGCTGGGAAACATCAGCTGCTAATTGGGTGCCACATAATCTGAGGTCAGGGACTTTGCTCTATGTGGGATATACCACAAGGCAAAGAAATAGGGCCACTTGTTTGACCTAGGGTTAACTTTTAGAACAGCATTTTCCAAATGTTGTTAATAGAACCCATATTAAAAAGCAAATTTTATGCAATGGTCCTGTATATATAAGCATGCACATATATAATCAAAAACATAACTTGATGAAATAATCCCTAATTTTACTATCATTAGTTTTACCTCTTTCTATTCTATTCATCTAATTATCTTTAAAATTGTATTTTATGATGCACTAATTGGTAGCAACCCAAAAGTTCACAAAAACAACTTTACAGGTCTCCAAGCATGATCTCTAGCCCCACAACTTTTTTGATTGCTGCAGAAGATGTCCCTGACAAATAAGTCACAAAAGAAAATTTTATTGTTTTACAGTAACAAAACAAAGAAGTCATAATCATGATGGTTACTTTAGATGATAGAAAAAATACACAACAGGAAAAAAAAAAGTACTTTGTTCTTTTTTTGATTGTTAGTTAATGACTCCCAGAGAAGAAATTCAACAATTTCTCTTCACCTGAAATGCTAAGAATCTTTTAATAGCAATAAAAGGGAGAAATATGTCTTAGGCTTTCCCAGCCCTGCTAAGGGCAATCACTTCATCACACTCTGCCACTGTCACCATAAATAAGACCTAGGTCTTACAAACGTCCCTGCTACCTAGGACAAGCCCAGAGCTAAATCACATCTCCAAATCCAGCCTTGATTGACAAATGCACCAGTTTCCCTCAGACTTGAAGAGTGTCCTCTGCTGCAATGTAATTAGAGTTTTTAATTTTTGTTTTTCAATAGAAGATTTCCTAGAAAAAGAGCAAATGAATGAATGATTGGGATCAGCATAAAACCTTCTAACTTTCTCTTTAGTGTCTAACTTGCATCTGTTCAAGTAGGTTTGTTTTATTAATGCTTACTAGCCTAAAGCTACTGCGATGATGTTAAAGATGCAGTGTTAGCACAGCACTGACATATAGATTTGTTTTCTATGAGAAAGAAATTAACGATTACATGGGATATTGAACCCCTGGCTTCCTTCCAACTTCCTGGTCTCCATGTTAAAGGTAGAGATCAGAAAGTGTTCCCCAAGGGGATTACTGTTAAGAATTGAGTAGGGATTAGGATAACATAGACTCAAGGCCAAGGTGGGATTTCACCTTACCTGCACAGGAGACTTGACTTCCTCCTTATTGCTCACTCCTTGACCATCAGGTGATCAAGATCATCAGGTAATTGGTGAAGAAGGAAACAAAGTTGTCTCTTGACTCTTGAAGTATCCTAGCAGCAATGTCAGACAGAATGCAGGATTTTATTTGCCATAAATGCTGGAGACCCTTCGTCACTAAGCATAAGACAGTGTAGCCAACTCCAGTTTGATCCAGGATTGCATTTTTATTCGAGTTATTGAATCATGGAGCATTTGGATTCAGTTTCTAGGCAGCCATTCTCTTGGATTCTAGGGACTACACAATTGCTATGCAAGACATCCATTGAAGCATATGAGAGCAATGAGGGAGGCAACGTTCAACCACAAGGAAAGGCAGGGGCAGGAAGACCATATCCCAGTAACCTGGTCAGTGATTCAGGTCAGATCTTCAGGCCTAACAGAGATCAGAAGGTGACCTAGAAACCAAGGGCTGGATAAAGGGAAATCTGCACTAATGGACTCCTCAGAACAGGTAGCCAGGAGCCTGGAGGTGATGCTACCCTGCACTTCCAGAGCTGTGTTCAGACCACATGTTCCAGATGTAAGAAAGCTAGTTCTTCTCCTGTGGGAGAGTCCCTCTTGGGAATGGTTGCCACTGGTTCTGGGTCAAGGAGAGGTTAAATCTGTGGCTGGCCAACCTGCATCTCCTATGCATGCATAAGGAAACTTGTTAGGTTCTGTAAACAAGTCAAGATGGCTCCTGGCATTTTGCCAGAGGGAATGGTTTGTGAAGTAATGCCAGCGAGCCATTAAGTGTGGAGATTCCTTATTGGTTGACTGCTGTATCTAGTTTATGTTAATTAATATAAGATGTGTGGAATGTATATATACCCCTCCTGTCCTACAATAAATGACTCCCACTCCTGTGGAATCAATGTACACAAGTTGCTCGTCACCCCCCGGTTATTTTGCTGCAGCCGGACTGCGGCAGAAACTGAGCTTCAGTTTCCTCATTTCTAAAATGGAATAATAATAATAATACCTGCCCTTGTGGTTGTTGAAAAGTTTGAGTGAGTGGATGTATGCTAATCATGAGGTATAGTGCCTGATGCCATAATAATAACAGTAGCAATACTGATTTTATTCTCATTTTAACATTTATTTCCCATTCCTGGACAACAATGGAATTTTCAGGGACTAATTCTACCCACTCTTCTCACTCACTGGGCTTAAGAAACTCTTCTGAGTTCTGTAGGAGAAAGAGTATGTGGGTCAATTGTTAAATCCCAAATCCCATATTTCTGAACAAATGTGCCAAAATCCCATAACCAATACCCTGCCTTTCTTCATAACCACCCCACAATAGCTCTCTGGTACACTTTTCTTTTTATTTTTCATTGGTGCATTATAACTATACACAATATTGGGATTCATCATTACATATTCATACATACACATAACAAAATTTGGTCAATTTCATTCTCCACTTCTTCCCCTTTCCCTCACTTCTTCCATTCCCCTGCTCTCCTTTCTCTACTAGTTTCCCTTCTATTTTTATGGGATCCTCCCACATCTTTTTGTTCCCCTTTTTTCTCTCTAGTATCCACACAAAACAAAAAACATACAACTCTTGACTTTCTGAGTCTGACTTATTTTGCTTAACACAGTACACATAAGATCCATCCATTTTTTTGCAAATGACATAACTTCATTCTTCCTTATGGTTGAAAAAACTCCATTGTGTGTGTATGCCATATATATATATATATATATATATATATATATATATATATATATATATATATATATATATACCATATTTTCTCTATCCATTCATCTGTTCATGGACACCTAGGTTGGATCCACAATTGGTTTTTGTGAATTGTGCTGCTATAAACATGAGAATATATGACTCTGTATATGCTGTATCTATATCTATATCTATCTATCTATCTATCTATATATATATATATATATAGTATGACTCTGTATATATATATATATATATATATATATATATATATATATATATATATATATGTTATGCTGACTCTAATTCTTTTGGCTAGATACTAAGGAATGGTGTAGCTGGATCATATGGTTGTTCCATGACTAGTCTTTTGCAGAACCTCCTTACTGATCTGCATAGTGGTTATACTAATTTACAATCTTACCAAAAGTGTATAATTCTGGCTTACTTTTCTTCAGTCATCTCAACTGCCACTCAATGGTGGAGTTACTAAGAAAACTTGAGTTACACAACAACCTGGATGGAAAGAGGGTGGCAGATGCTCAGATCTGCCCCATTTTCCAAGTGAATAGCACAAAAGGATCCCTACTTCACTGCAGGGATCATTACAAAGTATAGCACTGGGCCTGGCTGGTGTGCACATCCATGACAAAGAGACTAGCAGGTATTCATTCCTTTGGGAGAAAATTAGTGTTCTTCCTAGGGTGGGAAGCTGAAATCAGCTAACCTATGAGGACAGATGCTCTTGTCAAAAAGACATCTAGAATCTGGGCATGGTGGTACATACCTGTAATCCTGTGACTCAGGAGGCTGAGACAGGAGGATCAGGAGTTCAAACCCAGCCTCAGCAACTTCGTGAGGCCCTGAACAACTCAGAGAGACCCTGTCCCTAATAAAATATAAAAAAGGGCTGGGGATGTGTGTGGCTCCGTGGTTAAGCACCCCTGGTACAAAATAAATAAATAAATAAATAAGATACCTGGAAACTTCCCTTGGTTGTATGCTAATCATGAAGTATTTGGGGAAGGCCTGGTAGAAGGTGATGAGTCTTATCCTCACTCATAGAGGAAAAGGCTCTGACCAGCTCAAAGTGCAATTAGAACTTTACACTCCTCACTGAGCAGCCTCAGACTGAAGCATTTTTCTATATTTCATAATTGTTAGCTAGAAGAAATGCACACAGATAGAGAGACCCAGAGCCTCCAAATGCTCCAAAGTTGAGCAGCTTCTCTCTGGCCACCTCTGGATTACTTAAACCACATTCTAGGACACCACTCACTCCTTCACATGCAGTGTCTTTGCCAACCTGCCTCTTTCTTTTCACCTTCTTTCTTATTCCCCAAGGACAAAGCTGAACATGGTGAAATTTCCAATAAGCACACATCTAATTTTCAGATAGAGCCATTTCCATCACAGCCATCCTTACTTCCATCCTTGTTCCATGTTGATGTTGAGGAAAACAAAGAACCCTGGGAAGTGTGAGCCATCTCTAGCCTGGAGCAGAAGATATTCCCCCATGAACCCAGACTTCTGCATGGAACACAGTAGCTCAGTGACACGGCCTTCAAGAGCCAGTCCTGTGACTTGAGACTCCAGAGAGGGAATGAACATGTGCTCTTGTGCATGGAATATGACTTGTGATTAAGATTTTGCTCTAGAACAGGATGAGGCAAGTCTCTAGAGAGAGTCTTGAAGCAATTGAGCTATGCCATTGTAACATAAAGCAGCCCAAATATATGTGAACACATGAACACTGCTGTGTTCCAATAAAATTTTATTTAGGTAAACAGTCAGTGGGCCACATTTGTCCTGCAGGCTGCAGTTGAATGACACCCATTCTAGAGGATACTATTCTTTATTTTTGTAAAGCCATCCCTCCTTTCTGTCAGACCTCTTGTTTGTGGCCCAGGACTGGTGTCCCTCACCACTTAACTGTTCCTTCTTACTATATTGATCATCCGTCTCTACTCATTCCTTTTTCCATCTTTTAGATCCTTAATTTCTTTTTATCTGTATTTCATAGAAAAGAAAGCACTTGCTTTCCACATTGTCATATAATCATCTGCATTGCACATCCATTGAATACTGGACTTCTTCACAGCTGTTTTTGAGAATTTGTAAAAGTTTTGGATGGCATATTTCATAAATATTAGCTAATAAACTGACAAAATTGATATGTCTTGCTTCTTTTCCTGAACCAGTTCTACCCACTACCTCCCCGGGAGCAGCTGTGTCTCAGAAGCAGCTCATGTCTAGGTTTGGGCCTCTCTGTGTTGGAGGATGAGCCTCTAAGAAGGGCTGCCTCCAAGAATCTCCAGCAGCTGGTCTATGCCAGTTCCTTCCACTTACAGCAGCACAACTGGTCATGACTGAATAAAGGAGCCCTGGCAGAGGCATGAGTGGTACAGCAAGGGACAGAGAGGCTTTCAGTAAAGGTCCCAAGGGCAGAGGCCTTCCATAGCACTCAGCACAGGGGTGTTCCACCTAAGGTGCCTGTGGCTGAAGGCACCTCCTTTCTGCATCCTGGCCTCATTCATCCTGCCTTTTGTCCTCATCTCATCCACATGTAAGTCTCCTTTCTCTTATTTTGCAAAAGGATTGATTTTTAATCATGGAAATCTTATTGCCTGGCCATTGTCAATGCAGAGGTGAGGTAAGTGTCTGAGGTCACAAGTCCAGGGGCAGCAGTTCCTCTAATTGTTAAGGAGACTCTCAGATGCCATTTGGTCACCCCATATAGTCTTTTCCTTGGGAAAACTTTACCTGCTGAGAGTGCAATCTTAGATGCCTGCTGGGATTTTGGCTCCTTAGAGGGTGTCATGTGAGATGTGGCCCAAGTCTAGCTTGCTGTTTGTCTCCTAAGGTAAGAAATTTCCTCCCCTCATGCCTCCTTGGCCTCTAGCTAATTTCACTGATGCACCAAAGCATCCATTTTTAATCTGGCCAAATCAATTACAAATGTTACAGGTTGTAATTACCCAAGGAACTCCTGAAAACTAATTAATACACAATCCCCACAATAAATTACAGCTTTCCTTTGGGTTTATGTTCCAGAAAACTGTTTTCTGAGGAGGCAGAGAAACAGTGTTGTTCAATCTTGCCAGGGACCATCACGAAGCTTCTCTTTCTTGGACTTTGCTGTGCATTTGTGGGTGTTTGTGAGAGGTGGCTACAGGCAGCTTGCCAGGGCTCTGGGAGGCAGTCACATCATCTTTGTCCACTTTGAAGAATTTACCAGAATATCCACAGTACTCTGTCCCATCATTTCACCACAGAGAGAAACATCAATTAACTTGGAAAAATCAGAAGCAGGAGCTGCAGATGATGCTGGGGAGGAAAGAGAAGTGACCTATTTCTCTAGTTCTGAGACCAGGAAAGCAGTGTTAAGTGACAGGTCAACAATGCATTTTTTAGCCACAGTACCTGCCAGGGAAGAAACACAAATGCAGACTTTTTTTTTTTTTCTCCCACTAACAACAGACATAGATTCTTGGACCTTGCTAAATCTCTAGGCACCCATATAGCTTGTTTTGCATTTGGAAATTAGACTCAAAAACTATATCAACAATAATGCAGGACATTAGCTCATTTATGGAACTCATATCTGCACACTTGAAGACCCTTCACCTGAGCTGACATGTGAAGTGTAATTCAAAATTGTTAACATCATTATCAGGACAAAAGGGGAAACAAGCGAGCAAACTTATAAACATTCCAAGCATGGAGTCAGAGGATGGAGAAATTTAGAAACAATTTTTCTGTGTCAGGAGAGCCAAAGATGGCCAAGAAAAGGTAAATGTTCTCTGAATGTTTATCATAGTTAGAAGGTTCCTATGGGGGTTAGTATGTGAGTGGTAGTTGTCCTGTGTGTGCATAGATCTATAGTGTGTGTTTGGCAGTATGTGTGAACATGTGTGCCCACAAGTTGTGTATGTGGAGAGATATGATCCATGTCCACATATGTGTGATGATATGTATATGTGATGTGTGTGTGTAGGTGTGAGGTTATACCTGTGTGTGTCTGTATTGGTGCATAGGTTGGTATCGTTGTGTGTGTATGTATGTGGTGGTAAACATGCATGCGTGTGTCTTTCAGTATGCATATTTACATTTGTATGTGTACATGTACATTGTATGTATATAAGTACATGCAAGAAGGCACACATATGCCTATACATGTAAACATTTGCACGTGTTCACATGTATGAGAGGATGCACTGTGTACCTTGCTTATGTATGCCTGTGTACAGTCACACGTGTACACGTGTGTGAATGTGCACTTATGTGTACATGTGTGCAACTGTAGATGGTATGGGTGTGCGTGCATATATATGAAGATATATATGTACATTTGTGTATATGTGTGTGTACTTGTGTCTATGTAGATGTGAATACATATGAGGTTCTATATGTGTACAGGTATGGTACATGAGTGCATTTGTATGTATAGAGGTGGGTAAGGGGTATGTATAGATTGTGCATGTGTGCATGTGCCCAGGTATGTATACACATTCACACACACAGGCCAAAAACTTGCAATAGATCAGCTAAGATCCCCACTATTTGGCAGCCTCTGCCCCACTTCCCTGTCACAGCCCACATCCTTCTTTTTGCCTTCTTATTTCCATTAAAATGACCAACTCTCCACTAGGAGGGCCAGAGGAGGGGGAGACATCTTGCTCTTCACTCACATGCCCAGCACCTGGCCCTGAGCCTGGCTTCTGGCAGGAGCTGATGAAACATCTGCTGAAGGCAGGAAGTGCACACCGGTGATGAGCATGAGGCGGTAGTTGGTGTGTGTAGCAGAAGCTCCCTTCCTACCTGCTTCCTCACCAGAAGTGCTGTGCTCCACTGGGCAACTTTGGGTTCTGGGAATTGTCACTTTTTCTTGGCATGTTTTTTTTTTTTTTAAACAAATGCATTTTTTGAATTAGTGTGGAATCCAACAGAATAAACCTTATAGAAATGTGGGAAAAAAAAAAAAAAAACCTCTTTTTGAAATTCACTGTTTCTTTTCCTGAAATCTCAGCATCCTCCTGATGATTCTCACTTTCTCACCCCTCATATCCACTTGGTTATCTGTTATTTTAGTTTAGAAACGATTCAATCTCTCCCTCCTAGCTACTGCTTTATGAAAACAGTCATGCTTTCTTGACTTTATCACTGCAGGGAAACTTCAACTGTCTTCCTTTTTCATTTCTCACAGTCCCTGCTACACACCTGGCCCAGAATACCTCACAATAGAAAGACCTCATTGTATAAGGTCAAAACATATGGAATTGACAATGGCCAACCCCTCTTGAACTACAAACATTAGCAGCTCAACATGACACTAGTATCTAACTCACAAATCTATGTTTACATTCTATAACAATAGTTCAGACAGGGGAACTTTCTGAATGCCATTTCCTAGTCACTTTCTCAGACTTAAATAAGCAATTTTCTAATCAGCTTTCATTACTGTGACAAAATACTTGAGATAATTAATTTAAAAAGGAAAGGTGTATTTTGTTTCAAGGTTTCAGTCCATGGGCCTGGGGCAGCATGGTATTTCATGGTGAGAGCTCATGGCAGAGAAAGGCTGTTCACCAAATAGAAGCCAAGAAGCTAATAGAGGGAGAAGAAGGGATTGGGATACCCCATCTTTCTTCAAGAGCAAACCCCTGTGTTAGTCAGCTCTTTATCACTGTGAGAAAAAGAGGTGACGTGAACAACTTGGGCTCAAAGTTTCAGACGTTCAGTCCATGGTCAGCTGATTTTATTGCTCTGGGCATGAGATGACGCAAAACAGTATGCTGGAAGCATGTGGCAGAGGAAGGCTGCTCAGCTCATGTCAACCTAGAATCAGAGACAGAGATTGAGGCACCAGGGATAAAATATAGACCCTCCCCCAAAGACTCAGCCCCAGTGACCTACCTCCTCCAGTCATTCCCTACCCACCTATGGTTACCACCCAGTTAGTCCATTCAAATAATTAATCCATCAAACAGATTAATCCACTAATAGATTATTGATCTTATGATATAATCATTTTCCTTTTGCATTGACACAGGAGCTTTGAGGAAACACCTTATATCTAAACCATAATACCCTCAATGACCTAATTTCCTTTTACTAGGCCCTACCTCTTTACGTTTCCACTACCTACCAATAGCTTCATGGTTTGGTGACCAAGCTTTAAACACATATGCATTCATATATACAAGATAGTACAGAGTATTTTAGATCTGATTTCCCATATATGTTATTTACTAGATATTAGGCAGCAAATAATAGACATATATCATTGAAATGCATATTCAAATCAAATAATAAAGGATGTCTATATACACATTTAATACCTCTCTAATTTGTTGAGTGAATTATATCAATTCTGAAGTCAATACACAATTTCTCTCAGCATAAAATCTCAAGAGTTGGTTCTGATATCATTAATAATTAACTGAGTGATCTTGAACAAACCCTGTATAGTTGTAAGCTCTATTGTTCCCCTCTACAAATTGGGCACATGAATAGCATGTAACTCCCAGCCCAATGAGCTTTGCTGAAAATTAATAATAGATATAAAGTAATAAATATGGTGGGCTGGAATTTATTAAATGCTCCATGAGGTTGAATGGCATTGTTCTCTGGATCAATACAAGGCCAACTGTTAGGATTCATCTTCTCTGGTACTTTTCAGTGCTCTGTAACTAAACTTTAACTCTGGAGGTATTTTTTCAAAATTCTCCTATGTTTTAGAGGAAGAGGAGCTTTTTTATTAAAAAAAAAAAAGTTAGATGAAGCTAATGGCAATCTTTCTCCCTTTTTAAACACATTTTCTCTGAAAATGTTGATATGTTTTTCTTACCCTTAAAGAGTGTGTAACTAATTAAAACAAGTAAAAATAATTTTAAAAAAGAGTGTGTATGAAGAAATTTTAAGGAGATTTCCTAAATTTGAGTGGTTTTTTTTTGCCAGTCATCTGGATTCCAAAATGAATTTAGTCAAGTTGTTGTGGATATTTTGTAGTTAGTATTCTTTACTTCATTTTCTGAGAAAATATTGGTATTGCACTAAGTTTTTAAATGACACATATAATTATATCCTTGTTAATAGATACCAAATATTATCATTTAATACACTGCTCTAATTAATTATGTTTTTAAAATTAAACATCTAATTTCTACCAAGTTATATTTAAATAATTAAGTCTAATGCTAATGAAATAGAGTGTGTGCCAGCATCTTCTTTATAAATGCAAAATAAAATGACCTATAAAATCAAGTCTAATTTCTTTTCCTTGACTAGCCAGTGCCTCAGCCTCTGGCTCCTCCTTCCTAGCTTCTTGTCCCACCAGCAACCACACACAGTTTATGTTCCAATACCTGGAAAGGACTTGCTTTCTGTGAGCACTTCAGTCTCCCATGATTCCAGGTCTTTGAGCATACTATTCTTCATCCTGGGGTGTCCTTTCCCCATTTCTTTGGTTAAAGTCTCACATATACCCTCTTGAGGACACCTTCTCAGCCTCTCTCTAATGGAGTCACTAATTCCTTCTGCTGAGTTCCCAGAGTACAGCTGCCTGTTCCTCTGTGAGAACATTCCCTGAGCCAGGCATCATGGTGCATACCTGTAATCCCAGTGGCTCAGGAGGCTGGGGTGAGGAGGATCACAAGTTCAAAGAGAGACCCTTTACAACTTAGCAAAGCCCGGTTTCAAAATTTAAAAAAAAATGTAAACAGGGCTGGGAATCTGACTCAATAGTTGAGTGCCAGTGAATTCAATCTCTGTTCCAAAAATAATAATAATAATAATAACATTCTCTGGATAACACTGTGACTGGCTTTTGATCCCATTAGTACCTTACTAGGGTTCTCGTTCCTACTTTTCTGTCCAGCAATAGGACCTAGCAGATGGCAGATGAGTAAAGAGTATTTTTCTTTCTTTCTTCTTTTTCCTAAATTAATGAATACATAAATAAACCAAAGAAAAGTTGTTTACAAATGACAAATGCTTGTAGAATAAATGGACAGATTAAATATATTAGTGACTAAGGATTTTAGTGAATTTAGGATTAATATGGCATAGGTACACAGAATAATGAATGAAAATCTGAATACTACTTACATGTTAAAATCCAAAGTTAAAGACATACTACAAAGCAATACCATTGGGTTAAATGAGGTAATTTATTTAAAATATCTAGCAAATGTGTGTCAGTGAGCTCTTAAATATAGTAGAATATTCTACCGTGCTTCTTATTGTTGTTATTACTAAGTTGCTCCATAATTAGCAAATGAAAAGAATACCTAATGAACATATGTTACCAGATAATGCCCAAGCATCTATTTAGCAAAGCTATTTTTGTTTGCATTAAGGAAACTTTTGAAATCAATTATGATATATAACAATAACAGCTTAATTATGTAAAATGAATAAAATAATTTTATGCACACACATATATAATGTTATTTGTTGTGCTTCTTATAATGGAGTGTCATGGTTTTGTTAAGTGATTAATTTACCACTTTATGCCAAATTGCTGTGACATATTATGCATCATATTAAATTTTATTATATGTTGTATAGTATATTTTACTGTGTTTATAATAAATTACCATGATTCTTCCTACGAGTGATATTTATTTATTCAGTCCTTGTGACAAACTTTCTCAATGTTCTTTTAACAGGGTATTCATAATTTCTTACATCCTGTCATGGTTATGATCCTTGGAGACTTATCTTCTACTATGTTAATATTTTCATATTCAAATAAAGCCCATAATTATCAATTAAGAATATACCCTTTCTTCCACTAGTCCAATTCAAGCTGTGCCTTTTTAACTACTCAAATCAAAATGTTTCCATGAAGGTCAACAGTCATGTTTATAATAAAATTGATTCTTTCAGTTAATTTTCCATTAATTAAACTACCTTAGTATTGAATGTGGGATAAATTGAAATTAGTTTGTCAGGGTCAGGGAAACCACTTTTGGAAGGTTCTGATGACTTCCTCTCTTACATCTTGTAAAGAGATTAGATTTCTCTGCAGTTGGCTTATACAATATGGGTGTTCTTTCTAAACACTTCACATCTCTTAAAATACCATCTGTTGATACTTACCTACTTAGCTCAAAGGAGTGGCGCTCTCTGCATCATGTAATATCTCATAAGCATATCTACTTCATTTGTATTTTGGTTTTCCACTGCTTTCTCCCAGCAATGTTGGTACTCACAACCTCAGCCACTCTGCCTGACAATCGTGTAACTTCATGTTTAGGAAAAATGCACTTCATAAAACGGATAACCTACAGATAACAGTAAATATGCTACTTCTAACTAGAATAGAATGAGACATCCACAAAATTGTGGTTTTAGCCTGGAGTCAATTGTAGGTGGTAGCGTAACTGACTCTGTGCTCCGAGATCCAAGAGCCATCTGGTTTTCTTCCTACAACTGAGATCAAAATTCATTGCTCTGTAAACTCCTCAGAATCCCCAGGTGTTTGAGAAGGCAAGGAGATTTGATTTTGTTCTTACAACAAAAAGGCCTGTGTAAAGAATTCTTTTAGTCTGTAACAATAGCAACACTAAATCCTTTTATCTGAAACCTGAGAGCCTGATAAAAATATAGAATTTGGAAGACAGCTCTTAAGATAACAAAATAGAGTCTTTAAACAGCATAGTTGATTTTTGTTTTCTCATATGGACTCTGAAACATCTACCCCAACCTGCAAATTGTGGACTTCTATCCATCTCTTCTTTCTCCATCTTACCTGTTAACTGTTTGCTCTTGTACTTCTTATGAAAGAAGAAGTAAAATAGAACATAAAATAGAACATGAAGTAAAATAGAACATAAATATCTGCCTGTAGCAATAGAAACAGAATCTTTTGTGAGATTGCCAATTAACTTGAAGTTTTAGCAAATGATCTTGTGAAGAAATGTCCTTTGGTAGCACTAGCCTCACTTGTGGTTTTAAAATATAAGGAACAAATTCTCTTAAACACCCTTGCCCTTCAATTTCTGCATAAGTCAAGTGGAGAGTAACAGGGATATTTGGTTATCTCTAATCTAGGACAGAATATAATCTTAATTGATTTTAAAAGAAAGAGTTTACTTACCAATCTTTAATTATAATGTGTTGAATATTTTTGTGTACATAACACAATATCCAAAAAGAAGGTTTACAAATTAATAAAAAAATATGTCTCAACCTCAATGAGGAGACTGAGTGAATAGTGCAGTAAAATAAATGAGTAAACATTTCTAGCCTACATGATCATGAACATTTAACTTGAGAAAATACATTTGCGATTGATGTTAGGATGTGGGGGAAGTTGTAATTAGCTCTGAGGAGACACCATTCCATGTTGAGTTTGCCTGAGCCAAGGAAAACAGCAAACTCCACAGGAATTTGAGGTGAGGTGATAGACTGAGTTAACTTTAATGGTAAATTATATAAGAGACTATGGTTGAGCACTCAGAAGAAGGCATAAGTAGAGATCAGACTATGGAATTTACTTTTTTCTCCCCAAATCCCCCAAATAGAAGATGATTATACCAAAGCATTCTTAAGTGAAGGGCCTGAGGCAGTGACTGGGGTTTTTGAGGGGCTCTTCCTACAAGATATCAATACCTTAGTATTTAGATTTCAGTTAAATTGTTCATTCAAAGACTATGTTTTGTAAAAGTAATTCTTTAAAGCAAATGGAAATAATGAGACATATACATGTGCACATATAAAGATACATATGTCTATATATCTATATTTAATTTTGAATCACTCTGAAAAAGTACCTGAGATAGCCAGGTTACAAGGAGGAAAGGTTTACTTTGTTTCCTGGTTTCAGACCATGGTTGCTGGGCCGCATTGCTTTGGGTCTGGGGTGAGGTAGCACATCATCATGGGAACATGCAACAGAGGAGGTTGCTCACCTCATGGTGGCCAGGAAGTCAAGAAAAGAAAGAAAAGGGTCTGGGGCCCCCATATCCCCTTCAAGGACACCCCTGTGACCTAACTTCCTTCCACTAGGCCTCATTTCTTTAAGGTTCCAATACCTCCTAATAGTGCCCCACACTAATTATTAGGCCTTTAAAGCATGGGCTTTGGGGACACATTCCAGATTCAAACTGTAGCACTTGGTTGTCACTTTTAAATGCTTTCACCAATATGAAGCATGCCTCTCAACTTTAAAGATAAGTGCCTCCTTCTCTAACACTCACCTAACTGCTTACAGCCTCCTGCCTGCCCTCAAACTTCATGCTCATCAGTGCCATTTTCAGTTAATTCTTGCCCCTCTGGTATTGCTCAAGCATCTCCCGCAAGTCTATGTTGCTGTATTCTCATGTTAGGTTTTTAGTTGTTAATATGTATGGGATTTTGAGGTTAGTGAGGAGGAGGTGCTTGTGAAAATGGGAATGCTATCTGAATCAAAGCCATTCGAGTCTCCGGAACTCGGTCCCTATGGAGATGAGTTCTTCACATAGTTTATTACAATTGCTGTTCCCTTCACTTTGACTCCTTAACATTGCTTCATGCATCTCACCAAGATTTTTTTTTTTTTTTTTGGCTACATATCATACAATTAGGGATAAGTTCCTCACATTTACAGAGAGGTTTTATGAAGTTCTTTGTGATATCAATGGACTTTGAAATTTTTCCAATGGAGTTGCCAAGGATAAAGAAAAAAAAGAGGGAGAAAAAGAAACGTATGCCCATCAGGATCCTCTGCATAGGAGATCTTCTCACAGAGACAAGATTCATAATGATGTGTATAAATCCAAGCAAGCTTAATTTCCTTTCACTTACTCTAAACCCTGTGGGGAAGGATGTGAGGAAATATCACAAAGAAGAGGTTAGGGTTACAATCTCTTCACTCCTTCTGCCTCTACATGCTAAAGAAAAGAAAGATGGGATGCATCTTTTGGGAGCCTTAAGCATTTGGAAAGCTGAGTTCCTTTGCTTGGGTACAAGGAGAGAACTTCTGTGCCTGGGACCAGCCGAAGAAAGAGAACAACACGGACAAGACAGGACCCATTCTGTTGTCTCAGGCGTTAGAGAGAGATAGCCTCAGTATTATCCCCTCTAAAGACCCAGGTCCATGAGTCTGATTGTATAAGAAATGACCTGGCGAGAAAACATCCACTTCTTGCTCCCTTCTAAAGTAGGACTGTGCTGTGAAGCAAAAACTAAATGTTCAGGATATGGGAGCTCTTCTCCAAACAGGCACACACACACACACACACAAAAAAAAAAAAAAAACAGAAACAAAAACAGACAAAAAACAGATCAGTTCATGTAAAATACAGAGCTAAAAATTAATCATGCTTACATTTTAAACGTAACATTGATGCTGAAATTCAAACTGTTTATTCCCTGTAAGTTCCATCAGTCAGAATTTTATATAAGACACGGGGTGGGGGGAAGGAGGAGAGAGCTTATAATTACATATAAGCCAACATTTTGAGGAGAAATGGTAGTAACAAAATAGCACAAAATGTAATTTTCTGAGTATGAGAGGAAGTGAAGTTGTTCTAAATCCAAGTATCAGGATTTTCCAGCCACCTCCTGAGAGCCCCAATTGATGAGTCTATCAACTGACTCTGGAGATTTACAATCTGTTTCCTGCCCCTTCATTTCCCTATATGGGCTATTGGCCTCAAGTTGCTTTAAATCTAGCATCACTGTCTTTGCATCACCAGAACTATTATTTTCATGTCTTTTGTGAGCCAGTATGAGTCAAAACTGTTAACCAGAACATAAAATAGTGTCAGAGAGAGAAAAACGTGGAGGAGTTAAAAAAAAAAAAAATGAGCACTTTTAGAGTAAGGAAAGTACAGAGTAGCACACGATGTTCCTTGGCTAGGAAATATAGATGGTGTGCATTTCTGGTGTAAAATTAACAATATACAGGCATTTATAACAGTAAGAGTTCCATATCAAATAAGTGCCAAGTGGCACATAAGTAAACATGTTTACAAAATTATGAGTCAGAAAACAAATGCAGAGATTTATCATTTTATAACCTTTCTGAGAATTAAAACCTACCCTACTTTTAAATTTTTCATAATTTGTTTTATTTGCACTGAAAAATCACTCCTGGCCTTTCTTCCTAATGTTGCTTAGTTTATATCCCATAACCAAGTTTTTTTGTGGTTTTGAAGCATATGAGAAACTAAAGTCCATCTAATTTAAAATTAAAGTGGTGATACCACTTAACACAGAAAGACCACAAAATAAACAAAGATCTAAGTGCTTTCAGCAAATGTGTACTTCTTTCCAGATGCTCTGATCCCTTTTCCCACAAGGAGAAATGCTTGTTTGCAAGTTTTAGAAAGATGGCGATGCTTTTTACAGAAGTGTGGTGGAGTGGGACACAACCACAGCTT
Organism: Marmota monax; assembly: GCF_021218885.2. Taxonomy (NCBI): domain Eukaryota; kingdom Metazoa; phylum Chordata; class Mammalia; order Rodentia; family Sciuridae; genus Marmota; species Marmota monax. Next base: position 25,254,928 of record NW_026692254.1, read on the forward strand.
GATTGTCCTTTGTCCTTGTAGGGTGGTTTCCCTTGACCTTTGAAGCTTCCATTGCACCATGTGTTCCACTATTCCAGGGACTGTATCACATGCTAATTATCTTAACTGTGCTCAATTATACTGTGGCATTTTTAGTAATGAACCATGGGCATCCAGTAAAACCTATCTGGAGCCATTCAACAAGAAAATACAATGAGAAGGGTAAGAATCAGGCATGGGAACGGGTATGTTTTAGATGCTGTAACAACAACAGCCCGAACACTGCCCATTTGTAAAGTGACAACCTGGCTTGCCCACACACACTATCACTGCTCAAGTGGCATCAGGTTACCACAGGCTCAATTTCAATTCCTAGATTCCTAGGATCTGGATACCTCTATGGATTTAGTTAATTTCTTTTGGTTTCCTTTGCAACAGCAAAAGCCAACCATATACACAAAAGCGCTGCTCTCTTTAACTTCAGTGAATGCAAAGAGAAGGACTGAGAAAATGGCTGCAGTCTGAGTCAGTGGAGTTTCATCAACTGTGTTAGACAGTATTTTAAAGTGCAAGCCTGAAACATTGGTGGACCACTCAGTATACAAACGTCTTCTCTCAAACACTAAAATTTTAGCAATTGACTCCTCTCCACAGTGAGCCAGCATCTTATACATTTGTTCCTTCAGGCCACTTAGGTCAGCCCATTTTTCTTAGATGTTACAGGAATATAAGAGAAAATTTGCACTGTGAAATCAGTTGATGAGTGTCAGGGAACATCTCCCATACCATCTCTCTTTCCTCCTTCTGGCTTTTGCTCTCATTGTTTTACTCCACAACCCACTTTCTTCCCCTCTCATCCTCTATTCCTATTTTGATGAAAAATTTGGTCCTCAGATCCCTATACCATCTGGATGCAGTTGTTCAGTAAGTGATAGGACATTTATTTCCCTCCTTTAAATATAAGAATGACAACAGATTTTTCACTCGACCTCTGGGTCACATGACAGAACCCATAACTTCACTTTTGGCTAAATTAATGTCACATACCAGCTCTTCCTCAGGCAATGTAAACTTTATACATAAATATTTGTTGATTGAATCATGGGACATAGGAACCTCTGGTCTAATTTAATTACATCTTCTACACTGTGAGTAACTTTATGATATTAAAAAATTATCTAAAATTTTAAGGTCTTCCTTTGGCCCACTGTAAAATAGAAATGTCATATCTACCCCATAGGTCTGTTTGCTTGCTCACTTATATTTTAACTGAAGGGAGAACAAAAACAAAGCCCCTGACATACAGTAGGTGATTAGCAATGCTTGCCCTTCCTCCTTTCTCAATAGCATGTGAGTTTCTCTGTCTATAGGAAGTGCTTCATTACATGAGTAAACTAAACAAAACAGGGAAATAATAAATTATGTTCTTTCTCATACAAGTGTTGACTCAGTGAAAGAATTTGGGATGGTGTGAAGAACCTGAAAAACACAAAGCCCTGGGGAACCCTGCTAATTGTTTTGGGTGATGATGGTGAGATGTTTTATAGTGGGCATAATCAGTATATCCCAGGTTTTACAAGTTGTCTAATAGGCTGCTGGTACTTCTTAGATGGGGCACAGTTTTCACACGTCTCTTCTCCTGAAGAAAGCAAATAGAGGATCAAGGAGGAATACCACAATGTGGCAACATGTCCAGATACTGTCCCTGGGACTCAGCCCCCTGAGGAAATCAGACACTTTCTTCCAGTCTTCAAAGTCTGCAATGTAGACAGAGTTGCATTTCATTAGAAAGAGGCATTCTGTAGGGTTCAGCTTTTTCAGAAGGGAGATGGGTGATAGGCAGCTGGGGAGAGCATGTTGGATAAATATGAGTGTCTGGAATTTTAAAAGTGTTCTCCTCTTGCTTCTCAGTAGGTGGCTGCCTCTTGAGGCCTGGCATTCACCCAAGTCTTGAGCATTACCTCAGCATTTAAAGAGAAAACAAGTGCAAAAAAGAATCCACAACGCTGTGTTTTAAGCAGCATCAACATCAAGGAATGCCACAGGCTGGGTTTTGTTCACCCTGTTAGCATGCAAAATTATTTTGCACTATAGAAAGCTGTCTTTTCCCAACCAAGAAAACAAACAAAACAAAAAAAGCAGAACTAATTAAGATCGTCATATCTCAATAAATATGCAAATGAAAAATCAAAACAAAGAAATTCTATTTATCACATCATAAAGTTGCAAATTGCTGTACAGGCTGGTTGGGAAGAATTGCAAGGGATAGAGAGTTCTAATGGCTTTGCTTAGACACTGTGTTTGAAAGCTGCATTTGTAGGTTTATGATTGCGAATGAAGATGATGAAACTTGCCAGGGTGAGATTACTTTTACACATTTTTATCCAATTGTTGTGAAGAGGACAAGGGGATAAAATTTCAGTTGGTTAAGTTGTGAAAGGTTTCATGCTATGAAATGTGTTTCTGTTAATATAATTTTAGATAAAAAGAGACTAAGATTGCCATTTTACTGATGAAAACAGTAAGGCTTACAGAAGGTATTTCTGTTTCTCACTTGGTATTTGGAGCCAGTATTCAAACTCCCAGTTACTTGTCTGATACCAAGTTTTTGTTTCATTTCTGATTTACATTTTCTCCCTGTACTTCAGGATTCCACAGCATCATGCAAAGTGATGTTTGGATGTGTTGTCTACTGGATATTAGAGTGTCCAGTTAAAAAGGAGGAAATGAAATTAATTTATAGATGTTTTCTCCACATATTTCACACATTTGGATATTAAGACCCACCATATCAATTTGATTTACGTGTAATGCTATTTCCTGTTATTTCTATAGAATTTCAGTTGCAAATGTTGATTCCTTCCTGTTGAATTCATATTCATTGAAAAACAAGGAAAGAGTATGTTAGTCAGCTGAGAAAATCAGCTTAGAGGAGGAAAGTTTTATTTTGGCTCAAAGTTTCACAGGTTCAGTCCAGGGTCAGCTGACTCCAAGGAAGAAACATCATGGCAGAAGGATGTGGTGGAGGAAAGCTATTCAGTTCGTGGAAGCCAGGAAGCAGAGAAGAGGAAGAGAGAGGGAGAGGGAGAAGGAGAAGGATTAAGGACAATATAAGGTCACCACATCCCAAAGGATCCAGTCCCTTCCACTATGTCTCACCTCCTTCAGTTTCTACCACTTCCCAATAATGCATTCAACTACTAGTAGATCAATGCATTAATGTGATTATAACTATTATGATCCAGTCACATCCCAAGAGCCTACCTCTGAAGATTGCTGCATTCGGTACCAAGACTTTAACACATGAGCCTTTGAGGAATACTCCAAATCCAAACCTTAACAGAGGAAAAGGAGAGAGGAGGAGAAGCAGAGTGAGGTAGGAGAGGAAGGGAAAAAGGAGTGGGAGAGAAGAGAGAGAAGGTAACTGACATCCTAATATTGCAGAAGTTGCTGTGACATAGCCTCACTATAGATATTTTGCTCTGAGGTAGCTGAATCAATGAGCTGCAAAGAGCAAGTCAGAATAGTGTTGGTAGTTTCATTTTAGAAACTGCCCTCTGCTGTTTGTATACAAGATGCTACTTATAAGGAGAAGAAAGTTTTCAAGGTTGTCTCTGGACATGCTGCTTTTGGGTTCTGCTAGGATAACATCAGGGTCTTTAAGAATGACTTTAAGACGTTCTTTAAGAGAGACTTTAAGAATGCAGAATTATTTGGAATGATCACACAGCTAAAGAAATGGGGGTAGCATGGTACGTATTCCCTGCCCTATGCACAAGGGCAGTGCAACTAGAAGCCCAACTGATAGAAGGTCAACACACATAGAATTGCTTGTTACCATTGTCAGTCATGTTGGACACAACGTAAATAATATGTTTAAGAGAGTGCTCAAACTGATTGAGCAAGAGAACAACAAAGAGGCTTTCTGATGTTTTCAAAAAAAGAGGTGGATGCAAGCTTTGCCTTCAAGATGGGAAGAACTGGCAGAAGTGTCAAGGATGTGTTTTATTGCATTTTGCTACACTTGTGCCAACTGCAGTTTATCTTTTTCATCCATCCCTTTCCTTCTTTATCTTCACTCCTTTTCCTCTTCCCTTCTGTTCCTCTTCCTTCTTTTTCTCTCTTGACTTTCTTCCATATTTTCCTTCTCTAACTCTTCTCTTTTTATCTACTTAGCCTTTACTTAATATTTTTAGATTACAAACATTTTAACCACCCCCCCTTACTAAATAATCATGTTAGGCTTTAGGGAAAACATAGAAAATGATAATAAATAATTTGTGACTTCAGTCACTCTCATTATCTAAATAAATATAACTACTGTCAGATGATCAGTGTATATTTTCCAATCATCTTTCCAACATGTTAAGTAATTTTTAAACAAAATTATCTCTTACAAACTCATTGCTTTCTTATGAGTTCAACTTCTTTCCTACTGAAGTAAATTCTTCAGCAGATCTGTTGATGGCCTGTGTTTAGGTAATAGATTTCATTCTCATTCAAGGGAACTAAAGGCTTTTGCTTTCTTTGTTCAGAGTTTGTAGTGTAGAATCGTAATTTTGGATTCATTTTTCCTTGTAATTCAAAATATTTTTTTCTAACTATGTTTACCTTATTATAGTTGTTGTTGTTATTATTATTATTATTTTACTATTTCGAGTTAAACTCTTCAATCTGGAATTATTTTGGATTTGTAGAAAAGTTGCAAACATACAACTATACAGAAAGTTCCATCATCTAGTTTCCCTTATTGATTTTTAACTGAGAAACCAACTGTCAGTGTGAATGTCTGTCATTTAAGGGTGATCTGTGTTTCCAATTTTACCAAGTTTTGACCTTTAGCGATAACCATTGCAATATGTATAATTATGGGCTTCATTTCCCTGCTAAATTGTCCTCTTTTCCAGAGTAGTTCTTCAATTTGAGAACTATCACCTTTCCATTATCTTTTTGAATACTGTCTCTTACCAATTTACTTTAAACTCTACATCTGGAAAGCTTTCTTTTCTTTCATGAATTCTCTGTTGGACTCTCTCTTTTGTGCTATGTAACCACTGAATTAAGCTTTTTATTGAATTCTTTTCATTTAGAAATAATCTGTTGAATATTCAATCCACCTTTCAAAAGTATTTTATTCTTTTCTGTGTTCCAGAACTTATTCTAATTATTTAATCATCTTCAATATACTTTTTCTATGATCCTATTCCAAATTGCCATACAATTTAAAGTTTGTGGGTATCTATTTCTGTTGCTTTTTATATCTGCTGACAATGGTTGAAGTGGTTTATTTCTTGATGTGATTCATAATTTGTTATTCTCTGTGCATCTTTAGCAGTCTGTGTCCTTCATGTCTTCCCATAGGAGCTCTATATGCCCTCAGTTTAAAAAAAAAATCCTAAATTGTAGTTTTATTTTTGTTTCTGATGGAGCATCAGAATTTCACCAACTAGAGTCAATTGTTTGTGATACATAATATAATTTGAACTCCAATTCTTCTACATAATCTATGTTTCTATTTTATTTTTGAGTATTTTCTCCTCTCAGTCTTTTCCTATTTATTTAGTCTTTTCCTAATTATTACATTATTAACATTTTTCCTATATTTATGACTCAGTTTCTTGTTTCATTTCTGAACTTATATATAGTCCTTTGACATTTTTACACTGACAGGTTTTATAACAATTACATTTCTGTTCTACAAACATTAATTCCAGATTAGCCTTGCCATATATTTGCCAAAGCACTATACTCAATTCTCTCAGACTGTAACTTCCCATTGTTGAGATCTTCATTCGGTTCCTCTTTATATCACTTGGATTTTATCAGGTTCTCTTCTTACCTTACCACCAGCACTTCCCTAAGGAAAGCAAATAGCTTTTGTATTTCTAGAGGTCTTTCCTATTTAATAAATCTTACTTTGTGTAACAACTTACATTACAAAATAACTTGGACAGATTTTAATCTTCTTTTTGCCCTTTCTGGAATCGGTTTCTGTCCTCCCACATTCAAGAGCATTAAAATCAGTCTATGTTTCCCATTTTAAAAGCATATTTTTATGCTTGCATACTTACATACTTTTTCCCTTCATCTTGAAGTTCAAACTTGTACGCTTCCCAGATGCAAGTCTGCTGGCCCACAAGAAGAAGACAGTGTTGTGTGAATAAACAGATGGTTACATGAGCAAGATTTAATCTTGCTGTGGATCATTCAGTCTGCTTTTATTCCTGGCATCTGGCAATTCCTTTTGATATGCAATTCAAGTTTTTCTCTATTTGGGATTTTTTTCTATTATATCTTTGACCTATGTATTTTACCATTACATTGATCCTTTCTTGTTTTAATTTCAGATCTATTGTCTTCTTTCATATGTGTCTTTAAATTATAATTTTTATCAGCTACATTGGCATTTCCTTACTTTTCTTTCATATCTATTATCATTTTTATGTTTTGGGTTTATTCAATGGGATTATGCAAATTTTACAAGCTGAATTCTTTATCTATAATCTTCTTACATAAATTGTCTCATCATTATCCTGATCATTTTTACATATGAAGATTTTATTTTGCTTGGCTATATGACTTCTTTAAATATTGTTAACAATAGGCATTTGATTATTTTACACATTTGAAATATTTTCTAGGTTTTCATATTCCTTCAAATATCAGATTTCAGATTTCTGTTTTATTTTCAAAATATTTTTGAGGAGTTCAATTGCCTTTGGAAAGAATTCTATCATATGTTTATAAAGTGTTATTGACATTTTCTGTTAATATTTTTGTAATGCATTTTCTTAGCATATTCAAACTGTATAGAATTATTTATTGAGGTGTGATGCAGGGCTTGATTTCATGCCAAAGTCATTTCAGGTATTCTATTTGAAGAATAATGCCCATCTTATCATGTAATAAGTTGTATTTAGAATGGAACACTTATTTCAAACCTTCTGTTCTAGTTTATTAGCTGCATATTTTTTGAACTGTACCACAAAGTTTTGTACTATAGCTAGTAAAGTATCCGAAGGTAGATTATTGAAAGTACTCCACTGATTTCTTTGAATATTTTTTCTTTGTATCTAATGATTTTGTCAATGATTTGATATTCTAGTTAAATGACAATTTTACAAATTCTTATAATTGAATAAAATATTCACTTTAACATAATTTTTTATAAATGTCACTTTCTCAATCACAGTGATATTTGCTATTTTTTTCATTTAACCCTACATATTTCTTAATAGTTTTGTAACTGAACATTTTGCATACCTTGATTCTAATATGTGGAATTCTTTATTGTTACATTGAAGTTTAACTGGATAATATTCAAATAGAAAAACTACTAATATTTATATGCAATGGATCACCTAAGTCAGCTCTGATTTTTTCTCAAATGTTCTCCTAATTGATTCTCATTTTCAAGGTACAATCATAAGCATCATCAAATGATATTGTTCTTCTCTTTCTATATTTAAATATCCTGGTTTTTCTTGACAAATTTTATTAAACTGAATATCCAGAAAAATTATAATTAATTTTGCTACTTGACATAAGATTCTTGGTATCAATTTTAAACTGAATGCATGTGATGTTTCATAATGATTATATTACATATGATGATGGCCATTGGCATTTTGATTGAATTAAATGTCTAGCTTAATTGTAGAAAATTGACAACTTCACAAGATTGGCTTTTTATTGTGATAGATGCTTTCTATCATCTTTGGGGGAATAAAGCCTTCTATTCCTTGATATTTTTCCTCTAACATAATAATCTTTAATCAGGATTTTCTCTTTCCTTTATTTTATATGACATTTTTCCCATATTTTACTTCTTTCATGCAGGTTCCCCTCATAAAGCTTTCTCAAATTTTAGGCACATAAATTCCTGGTTTTCAATCAGGGGCAGTTATGCCTTCCAGGGGCCATTTAGCAATGTCTGAAGACATTTTTGGTTTTCACATTGAGCAGAAGATGTGGCAGTGGTACTGGTATTTTGTGGGTAGAGGCAGGTTATTCTGACAACCAGAATCTGTGCTGAAGCACACAGGTACCTCAGATGTCACTGGTGCTGAGGCTGAGAAACCCTGCTTCAGACGGTGCAGGGATGGAATTCAGTCTCTGGCCTCATTTAGCCTCCCAGCTAGTGCTATGAAGAATTACACACAAGTAAAGACAATTGGACCAACAAATATCATACAAGAGTTACGGATTCTTAGGATGAGAGAGAAACCTGAATGCCATGAATGGTTTAAACAATTAAGAAACATCCGAGTTTGACTTTAAAGCAGAAATTGGACTTCTGTTGATAGGAGTGGAAAAAGGTTGGAGAGGAAGATGAGAAGGAAATGCCACATAGAAGGGTCAATGTTATCTAAAGGCAGAAAAACAATTCTTTCCTGTCATAGCATAAGAGAATTATGCACCTCAACATAAGATGAATAACATTATAATGTTAATTATCATAAAATTTAGTGGTGGGAGGGGCCACTGAGGGGAGACAACACACTCCTGCATTTTCTAAGAAAGAGTGAATAGAAATAATTTGTTTTGAATGTCTATTCTTCTCTAGGACTGTTAAGAACTTTGAATGACACTTTAATATTTATTGTCTTACTTAAACTTTAAAGCCCTTTCAAATGCAGTGAGCCCTACATATCTGTGGGTTCTACATCCCAAATTCAACCACCTGCTATTCAGAACTATTTTTTAAATTATACTGAACATTTCCTGATTTTTCCTTGTCTCTGTTTCCTAAAGAGCATAAAAGCTATTTACATAACATTTCTTTTGTGATAGGAATTATGAGTAATCTAGAGATGACTTAAAGAATACAGAAGGATATGCATAAGGTGTATGTGAATACTATAATCTTATAATTCTTCATGACTATTCTATATTTATGTGAATTATGAAAGAAATGACAAATTATAAAACTAAAAATATAAAGGTGTATGAAAATTGTGATGCAAAAAAAGAGAGCTCATATCTAATGGCATAATTTGGCATGAACATACTATATATACAGAGTTATGAAAAATTGTGCTGTGAATGGATGATTATTAATGTAATGAACTCCACTATTGTCATGTATATAAGAAATAAATTTAAAAAAAGAAAATTTATTTGCCCAAACTGAATCAGGATGATTAAAAAAAACAAAAAAACTAAAAATTTTATAGAGAAACATTGTATTTTTCTCTATTCATTGGTGAATTCTACTATTAGTGCAGTTTTATATTTCTCTTTGTATAGGTTCTATACATTTTGATTAGCTTTTTTCACATTTATATTTTACTGCTATTTTATTTATTTATTTTATTGTTTTTTTTCCATTGTACATAACATTAGAATTCATTTTGACATACTTATAATAGCATGCAATATAATTTGCTCTAATTCAGTCCCCAGTATTTCCTCTTTCCCTCTCATCCTCCCTCCCCCATTCCCTTCCATGTAGTCTACTGATTTTTCTACTATTACCTTTTAGTTTATTTTTTAATAGTTATTTTGTTGCAAATACTTATGATGGTGAGATTCACTGTGGTATATTCATATATGTAAATAGGAAAGTTAGGTCAGAATCATTCTGCTGTTCTTCCTTCAGTTACCCTGACAGAACTTTCTTTTATTTTGATGGAATCCTTCTCCTTTTCCCTTTCTCTCTTCTTTTTTTCCTTCTTATTTTGGACTAGCTTCCGCAAATCAGGAAAAATATTTGACCTTTTGTTTTCTGGGTCTGGTTTATTTCACTTACACAATAGTCTTCAGTTCTATCCATTTACCAGCAAATGCCATAAGTTCATTCTCCTTTATGGCTGAGTAATATTTCATTGTGTGTATATATATATCCAGTCATCTGTTGAAAGATACCTTGGTTTCTTCTAAAGCCTGACTATTGTGAAATATGCTATAAATATTGATGTGGCTATATCCCTATAGTATGCTGATTTTAGATCTTTTCAATATATATTGATAAGTGGGATAGCTGGAAATTATGGTCATTCCATTTCTAGTTTTTTTTTTTTTTTAAATCTCTATCCTGCTTTCCAGAGTAGTTGTACTAATTTGTACTCACAATATGTGAGTGTTCCCTTTTATTCTTGAAAATTACCATTAAGACTAGAAAGAGATAAAATCTCTTTTTTGATTTTCATTTTCCTCCTGATTGTTAGCAAGGATGAACTTTTAAAAATATATTTGTTGACCACTTTAGAGAAGTGTCTGTTAGTTCTTTCACCCATTTATTAATTGGGTATTTGGTTTTTGTGTGTGTGTCAAATTTTTTGAGTTCTTTATATATTCTGGATATTATTTCCTATCTAAAGAGCTGGTGGCAACGATCTTCTCCCATTCTGTAGACAACTATGTTCTTTTACATAACAGACTTAAGTTTCTTGATTTTAGTGTCTGCAGTATACTGGCAACAATCTTCCATAGTTACTGAGGGATGGTCATATTATGATTTTCACTTGACATATTGAGGAACAGATCTGGAAACTGACAGATAAGTCTTTGAAGAGCTAAGCATGAGGCTCCATGCTGTGTACTATTTAGTGACAACATCAATATTTAGGATTCACACAATAGATGGTTTTCATTGTTCTACTTTAAGCCATCTAGACATGATTGACATTACTATTGTTTATTGTTTAAATGGGAATCACTAAAGAAAAGTCAAAAATTGTATTAAAGAGATAATTTGCACACAAGTTTTGCATCTTTTCAAATTAGTCAACTCTGATTGAATCAAACAATTCCTATCATTCTGAAACAACTTAGGAATCATAAATCTGTGGAATTCTAATCCTATAATTACCAAGATTGTTTTACTTACACATAAACACCTACATATACTATTAAATTTTGTGGTTTATTTTGAATATTTCCTTCATTTTAGTTTTTCTTTTGATCTAATCACTTGCAGGCTGAAGGGGAACTTAAGATTGTTCAAATACACCAATTATTTAAATATTTCATATTTTGTGTGTAGCAAAACATATCTTAAAACCAGTCAGCTTCACTGGTTACCTGGGTTACAAATCAAGATACAGTTATAGGAAACAAAACAAAACAGGAAAAGACACAGGAAGAAAATCCCCTCAGTTCTCTTTAATGACTTCAGTTTCAGAATGGACAAAGTAGTGGGGAATTCTAGAAAGAGTATTAAATGCAAAATCCAAATGAAATAATTTAATTTCTTCATTGTCATCCTCATCCCTGACTTCAAATAAAATGCACTTTTCTCTTAAGATAAATAAAATGGAATCTATTCACTCTTTAAATCATTTGTTCAAAAATGTCTGCCCAACTTCTACTCTGTGCCAGACACTGGGGATACAGGACCGTAAGACTCACTTACAAGGAGGCAATCTGGAAGGGAAGGTTGTTACAACTATTGTCATAATAGAATTAGACCCAAGGTGTTTTGAGAGTACAGAGATGAGATGACTGAGTTCAAATGTGGGAAAGGAGAGAGGATCCAGTGAAGAATCTACTTGATTCTAAGAGTTGTTACGGTAGATAGATGAGAACTCTTTTCATAGTATATACAAATTACCAGGAAAAAGAGTTGAACCAGCACCTTTTGGAACTGCCTGCAGTTCATCAAGTCTGGAACATGCAAGGCACATGGATTCCTAAGAAGAGTAGAGGCTGAAGATCAAAGAGGTCCAGGTCAAAAAGGGCCTTGGATGTTTATGTTAATAAATGTGAATATAAATTAAAGAAGATGTAGTAGCCATATGAAAACAGAATAATACATGGAAAACAATTTATGGGCTTAAGCCCTTAATGAAAGTACAGATGGAAAGAACATGCTCAAGACAAAATAAGGAGAGGCAACCAATGGAATTTCAGGATCAATTTAAATGTGACAGGTAAAGGGAATGATGAGGTCAAGGACCAAGAAGTGATCCCATTGCTTAAAATAAAAAATGCACAAAAATTTGACCAGGTTTTTGTACAACCATGGGAAGTAGGGTAGGGATAATTATGCAACAGAGTTCATTTTTTAGATTTTGTTTGAGGAGGCTGAAGTTTCCAAGGGGAGATAAAACTAGATGGTTAGAAGTTCTCATTAGAAGTTTGGGTTATTTAAATTTCCCACAGATAGGTGAATTTTAATATTACTGTGGAGAAAATAAGATTGTGCATTTTTTAATTTTTAAAATATTTTACCTATTTTTTTAAAATTTTACTTTTTAACTCTTTGTCATTCTTAGTTTTTTAAATAATTACAGATTTTGAGAAAGTTGCAAAGATGCTACAGAGTCCTGTATACTGTTCACCCTGTTTCCCCCAGTGGTAATATGTTGTCACCTAGTAAAATATCAAAACCAGGAAATTGACACTGGTCTAAAGTATCTGTATAGTTGAACATTACAGCCCATGTATAGGTGCAAGTAATCACCCTCTCCACCCCCAAATCCAGAACCAAGACCGTGCCATCAAAACAATGATCTTCCTTGTGTTGCACTTCTATTATCACACGGACTCCCTCCTTCAAAGTATCCCCAAGCCTTAGCAACCCATGCATTAGTTTTCTATCCCCATAATTAAATCATCTCAACAATGCTATATAACTAAAATCATACAGAACATGATCCTTTGAGACTGAGCATAACATGCAGAAGATCCATCCATGTTGTTGTATTTATCAAGAGTTTATTTATCTTTTATGACTGAGTATTATTCTGCAGTTTGAATCTACCACATTAACCATTCACCAATTTTAGAACATTTTGATTGTTTCCAAGTTTGAACTACTACAAATAAAACTGCAAGGATGCAGAGGTTTTAGTGTATATGTAATTAATTGTTTATCTGGGCTAAATGCCCAAGAAAGTGATTGATAGATCCTATAGAAAGAGTATTTTCAACTTTTTAAAAACCCTACAAACTATTTTCCAGTGTGTCTACACATTTTCACAAGCAAGCAATGTATTAGAAATCTTGTTCATATGGTACCTCTCCAGCATCTGGTATTATGACTATGTTTAATTTTATCTCTTTTAATAGGTATATATAGATATTTCATCATAGTCAATTTGCAGTTCCCTAATGACTAGTGTGGATGAACATCTTTTCATGTGCTTATTTGCCATCCATATATCTTCTTTGAGGATTTTTTTCTTTATGTCATTGGCATATTTTCTAAACAGATTTTTTTTATAGTTGTTTTGGGAGTTCTTTAAAAATTCTAGATAGGAGTCCTTTATCAGATATATGCTTTGAAAATATATTCTTATGATTGTAGCTTGCATTTCCATCTTAACAAAGTCTTTCAGAATAAAATTTATATTTAATTGAAGTCAAAACTTCTCTTGTTTATTATATTCTAAGTCATTTCTAAGAATTCTTTTTCTCTAGCCCTACATCTTTATGACTTTATTTTAAACCTTATTTATTTCTGGGTTCTCTGCTATTGATCTATGCTTTTGTCACTTTCCCAGTAGCAGACTGCCTTGATTACTGCAGCTAAGTAATCAATTGAAATTGAATAAATGAATTCTTCCTCCTTTACCTTCATTTTCATTATTATTTTAGCTATTTCTAGATACTTTTCTTTTCCATATAAGTTTTAGAATAACCTTGTCTAGATCAACAGAAGTCCTTTTCAGATTTTGATAGGAATCTCATTGAGCTTAAATATCAATTGGGGGACACTACCATTCTGCCTGTGCTGTCTCTTAGGTCATGTATTCATGTATATTTCTCCACTTATTTAGACCTTCTTTAATTTAGAATGATCATCTTTATGTAGTTTTGTTGTGTAAGTATAGCATATATTTTGTTAGTTTAATACCCAAATAGTTCATTTTTGTTTAGTGGTTGTATATTCAGCAATTATAGTAAATTCATTGTTACTACATAGAGATATAATTGATTTTTGTATGTTGATTTTGTCACCTACCACCTCCCTGACTTCATGTAGAGTTCCAGGAAGTTTCTGATTTTCTTTTATATATTTCCCAAATAGGAACAGTTTATTTCTTGATTTCCTATGTATATGTCTTTTACTATTCTTTTGCATTCCTGCTCTGGCTAGCACTTCAATGCTATGCTGAATACTAGTGATGAAGGTGAACTTGTGCTCCTTGTTCCCAGTCTTAGGAGGGAAGCGTTCAGTCTTTCATCATTATGTGTAATAGTAGCTCTCTGATTTTGTAGATGTTCTTTATTAATGTGAGCAAGTCCCATCTATTATTAGTTCTTTAGAGATTTTTTACTATTAACAGATTTAGGATTCTATTAAATACTACTTCTGTACAAATTTATATGATTATGTAATTTTTGTCCATTAGCCTATTAATATAAAGGATTACTTATTATATTTTTAAATATTGAGCCAACCTTGACTCCCTGGAATTAACTCCTTGTCTTCAGGATTTATAATTACCTTTTACATGATGCTAAATTCAGTTAGCTAATTTTTTTAAATAATATTGTACCATATTCCTGAAGGGTATTATTTTGAGATTTTTCTTTGTTTATATTATGTCTGGTTTTTGTATCAGGGTGATACAAGACATAAAATGAATGAAAATGTTCCCTCTTTTGTTTTCTGGAAGAGATTGTATAGAATTAGTATTAATTCATTTTTAATTATTTTGTAGAATTCCCCAGTGAAACTATTTGGGCCTCTTTATTAAATGGTTTTAACTTGTGAATTCAAATTTCTTATTGCTTTAGAGTTATTCAAGTTATCTATTCCATATAGATAAATTGTTGTAGTTTTTGCTTTTTGAGGAATTGGTCTACATTCTAGGTTGTCAAGTTTACATTTGTAAGGGTTTGCTATAATCTCCCCTTATTATCTCTTTGATGCCCTCAGGGTCTGTAGTGCTAGCTCCTGATTCACTCCTGATACTTGGTGATGCCTTTTTTTCTTTCATTGGTCTCTTTGGGGACTTTACAAGTTGTCCAAACTCTGTGTCACTAATTTTCTCTATTGTTTTTCTGGTTTTAATTACACTTATTTTTGCTCTTATATTTATGATTTTTTTCTCTTTGCTTTGCGTTTGTTTTGCTCTTATTTTTCTGCTTGCTGGAGGTATATGTTAGAATTCTGAGTTTGAACTTTGCTAAGGTAAGCATTTGTTGCTATAAATTTTTCTCTCTTGCAAGACTTAATCTGTGTCACACAAATTTTAATATTTTATATTTTCATTTAAATTTTTCAATGTATTTTTTATTCCTTTGAGATAGATTCGTTTATTTTAATTGTTGTTTATCAACAACTAATTGGTTGTTGAAGTCTTATTGTGTATATTTAAGGTTCACTTGTGATGTTATGGGATAAGTATAGCTAGTAAAATTGTTACTTTTATGAAGCATACTAACATATTATCATCTCACACATTTAATGTTTTATTAAGAAAAGCTAAAATCTACTATTTAAAGAAAAAAAAATACCTTACCTAATGTAATTTTATTAACTTTCACCCTCATGTTGTATCTCTAGACTTGTTCTTCTTACAGGTCTGCCATTTTGTATCCTCTGACCTACATCTACCACCAAATGACAAAGGAAATCATCTTTGTTTTACCTTACTAAAATGCATTGACATAATATTTGTGGTATAGTCATATATGAAACCTTTAAAAATAAATCAAGAAAAAGTAGTACCCTAGAAGATGATCCAAAATATGGGTTTGGGGGGGTCTGGAGTTGTCACTCAGTGGTAGAGTTCTTGTCTAGCACGTGCCAGGCACTCAGTTCGATCTTCAGTACCACATAAAAATAAATAAATAAATAAAATAGAGGTATTAAAATATATGGATTTTTCAGCATACACCCATTTAATCTTCCATTTGGCAATACTTTACTGTATATCTACCATGTTCTTTTTTTCCTTAATTATTATTTTTATTTATTTATAACAGCAGAATGTATTACAATTCTTATTACACATATAGAGCACAATTTTTCATATCTCTCTGGTTGTATACAAAGTATATTCACACAAATTCTTGTCTTCATACATGTACTTTGGATTATAACGTGCATCACATTCCACCATCATTTCTAACCCCATGTCCCCTCCTTTCCCCTCCAACCCTTCTGCCCTATCTAGAGTTTGTCTATTCCTCCCATGCTCCCCCTCCCTATCCCACTATAAATCAGCCTCCTTATATCAGAGAAAACATTTGGCATTTTGGGGGGGGATTGACTAACCTTACTTAGCACTATCTTCTCTAACTCCATCCATTTGCCTGCAAATGCCATGATTTTATTCTCTTTTATTGCTGAGTAAAATTCCATTGTGTATATATGCCACATTTTTTTATCCATTCATCCACTGAAGGGCATCTAGGTTGGCTCCACAGTTTAGCTATTGTGAATTGTGCTGCTATAAAAATTGATGTGACTGTGTCCGTGTAGTATGCTGTTTTTAAGTCCTTTGAGTATAGACTGAGGAGAGGGATAGCTAGGTCTATATATTCTTTAGAATAAAATAAACTTGAATCTTGACAGAGGCTTGGGTTTTCTATATTAACAATAAAACTACACCCAAGTTCAGGATTGAAACAATTAAATGAACATATGAAATAGTATTCAGAGGAAGACATTATTATTAAGCGGAAATTTATCAAAATAAGTATTTGGTAGAGAAACTATGGTATTTGCCAGTAAATGGATGGAGTTGGAGAATCTCATGCTAAGCGAAATAAGCCAATCCCAAAAGACCAAAGGCCGAATATTTTCTCTAATATGTGGATGTTAATTCACAATAAGGCAGGGGGCACTAGAGAAGAATAGCATTACCTTAGATTAGGCAGAAGGAAGTGAAGAGAGGGGAAAGAAGGGGATGTGGAGATAGGAAAAGATAGTAGAATGAAACAGACATTATTATTTTATGGATATATGTGACTGCATGACCAATATGATTCTACAACATGTATACTCAGAAAAAATGAAAAATTATATCCCATCTGTGTATGATATATCAAAGTGGATAAGTGCATTCTCTGTCATGTATAACTAATTAAAACAAATTTAAAAATTAATAAAATTTATTTTTATATAAAATAAAACAAAACAAAAAAACAATATGCCTTATTTGGTTGGATGTCAAGAAATTGAAAGATTATTATAGGTATGGGAAGCTGATTGCATGAGTAAAAGTTTAGCAAAACATTAAGTATTTTTTGTTTGAATTATCCCAACAAGATCCATTTATCAGTGTGACTGTATTGGGAGTTTCTAAGTTTGTGAGTGACTGGAGCAGACTGCTCATGGCGGAAAGGCAGGACCTTATTAGGGTAAGACTGATCATGTTTACTCATGGACTCATGCCAACTGGACCTTGTAGGAAAGTTCGCATCAATACTTACATTGCATTAAGAGGCAGTGGAGAGTTATTGCAAAGTTCTGGATTTGGAAGTGACACAATACAAATTATGTTTCAGAAAAATTATTAGCAATGCCAATTTGGATGGCTTTGCAATAGTATTGCAGTAACCCAGCTGCAAACCTATAAATTTAAATGCATAATGTTCTTTCACATCATGTTTTACCATTTTCTTTAGGATCCACAACAAAGTGACAGAATTAAAAATTGCTGATTTTTTTTTTATTTCACAAAGCACTCTGCAAGACAATATCCATGTGTTTTCTCATTTAGAATTCACTTCAACTCTTGACACATTATTATTGCCATTCTATAAGATTAAGGGCTTTTTCCAAATCCCATAGCCAGGATTTATAATCAGGCTCTTGACACTGCACTGCATTATCACCTCTTTACCTAGCGTGGTAGCAAGTGAGTCTCTGACAATCAGGCTTCTTGCTGACTTGAGATTGTGTTATGGCTGGGGTGGCTCTAACTTTCCTTCATTCAACTACTTTATTATCCACAATTCAGCCTATAAAATATGACATGCTGTGGTGCTGTGGAAACAAGGTCAATATTTCTTTGCCTTCTTTTCCACTCAGGTAATGCCCCCACCAGACCTTTATTTTAGGGTGCAGAAGGTCTAGAGACCACAGAAGCAGCTCACACTGGTCAGCAGACAATTAAAACACTGACTTCTGATTCATTTCCCAAGCTAACAAGTAACCATGCCTCTGATTACCCATTTCATTGTTTATGGTGAGGCAGGTGGATGAACAGTTCTGCCTGATTTATGAAGTGCTTGCTGTCTATAAATCACAGGGTAGAGACTCAGCATGCTGCTAATCCTAATTGGTTAAGTCCTAAGTAGGGAGTGATTAGAGAGTGTTCAGGAAAAAAGGTATCTCATGCAAATGAAGGAGATATAGAGCTGCTGGAGAGGAAATTCTCCCCACTCACAATCTGTTATAAGGTCTTTGGTACATTCCTACTGTCTCCTTCTATCTTTTTCTGATCAGGCCTTGTTGATCTTCCATTTGTCAATAAACCGGAGGAGAGATCTTGGGGGAATTACAAACACAGTAGAAACAGAAAGTGTTTCCTCACTATTGTTTCATTTATTAATTTCAACCTAGATTAATTTTCTAATTCCAATAAGCCATTCAACATGATCAAGGAAATCTGTGCAGTATGATTCACAGTGCTGTTTGGTAGAGTGGGAAGCGTTTGGGCTTTGAGTTCTATCTGTCCTGATTCCCGTTCCACTCTTTCCTGGGAGTAGAAGGCATGACCTTCTCAGGCTCCCAATGACAGCCTTCTGGGCCTATGCACTTTAAGCTTATACTACCCTGAAAATGCTAAATATGTGAGGTTGTCCATATCTTCTGTTTGGCATAGAAATGCAAATTCTGCTGGCAAATGAAGAAAGAAGCCTGGAGAGTTTATGTGATTTTCTCCCCAGTCTCAAGCTAGCAGTTTAGGGCACAGGAGGGTGTGCAAAATACATTTAAAAGAGCTGCAAGTCTAAGATTAAAACCCAGAGAGGGTAAGGCCCACCCTCCTGTACTAATCAATTGTTAAATGCTGCACCTTTTGGCTAACTTTTCCTTTCTCCTCCTTTCTCTCCACTTCCCTCTTTCTGTCTCCCTTCCCCTCTATACCCATGGCAGGCGCAACAGCAGCAGCAGTAGCACTTCAGAGCTGGATGATGAGCCAGCCTGCATGGAGGAGATCGACTACAGCCCAGACAGCAGCATGGGCCATGAAGGGAGCTTTGCTGAGCTGGACCGGCAGATCCAGGAGTGTGCCTTCAATATAGATGAGGGGGAAGAAGAAGAGGGTACAGGGAGAAGGAGAGACAGCATCTCACAGTCCTGAGGTTCCAGATAGCTCTGTGTCTCCAACCACTGATCCAGTGGTTGTGATGCTCCCTCTTCACCACCAAATGTGTGTACAAGTCAGGGCAAAAAGCTGGCCTGTGTGAGCTCAGCCACCCTCCGAGCTTGTCTGAATTTGCCTATGTGTGGAGGGGGGCTACTTCCTAATCATAACATTTTGCATGCACTGTTAGGAGGCCCTCAGGGCCTATGCATACTGCCAATGCCTAGAATGGGATCCAATGGTAATCTCAAAATTACCGTGGGTCCTATGAAGCCTTCTCTGAGCTCTCTTGCATTCCTGTGCTTGTCTCTGAAGGAGACTAGAAGCAGAAAAGTTGGGTTCTCTTCCTGGATCCTCTGCCAGAATTCAAAGTGATTACTCATATGTGAATGTTATCTCCATACCATAGCATCTGAGTTTCCCAGCATACACATTGGCACCACTGAGACACTGAGGGTCCTAGAGGCATCTCTGGTACTGGCTGTGCAACCAACTAATTGCAAGTGTTATCCTTGACCTACTCTAATAGTCTACATTGTACAGATCTGGTGGAGGCCAATACTAGACTATATTCTATGCAAAAAGACTAGGTCATTCCTCCTCACAAACTTCAAAATCTTACATTTTCAGACCAATAAACACATACTGGAAGACAGCAAGATATACTGGAAAAGTCATTCATTTCAGAATCAGACAGACAGATGTGGTTCATATCCTGAATCTGGCAGTTGCCTGTTAGGAAACTTATGCAAGTAATTAAATCTCCCTGAACTGCAGGCTTTTTTTATGCATACAACAGGAGTGAGAGTATCTGTATCAAAAAGTGATTGTGAAGTCAAAATTAGATGGCATATAAACGTGTACAGCTTGGCATATGCTACACAATAATGTTGGCTTATTTCCCCCCACAACACAGAGCATTTGTGTAAGTATTCTCACAGTTACATAGGACATCTTCTGGGGTTACTTGGTTGAGAAATGCTACCTCTTGCTGGAAGGAACACAGGAAGGAAGCTACACAGGAGAGGAGACTAGGAGTTTGGAATGACTAGAACCAGTGAAAGAGGAATATGGCCTATTAGCATACAGAGGGGAGTGACTTAAAGTGAGTGGTGAGTAGTACAGGGCCCAGGCAGAAAAGAGGAGGTAGATATAAAATGAAAGATAAAATGAAGGTTGTACTGTAAGTAAATATAGATTTGTTCCGATGCTATACGTATTTAGTTAAGATTAGATTTGGCAATGAGAGATGGAAATTTCAAAATAGTGTTTTTTTATAAGGTATGAGTGCTTTTGGTTCATGTGGAATTCCAAATATAGGGAGGCCAAAACTGGTGTCATGGCTACATGGTACAGTTTTCTGATTCTATGTAAGTTTTCTGCCTTTGCTGTGTTACCTCTACTCTTGATCTAGGATGGCTGCAGAAGCATGAGTCCTTGTGTCTGCATCCAGAGAGCAGTCAGAAGAATATAGTTGGAATAATATATTCCCTATCTTTCAAAAAGTAATATAGACATTTCTCCTTAATCCCATCAACCAGAAAGTGATATATGAGTAAAAGTATTTGCAAGGGAGAGTTTTGGAAAATTTAGTCTTTCTGTGAAATGAGCCCAGCTAAACTTTGAACTTTTAAAACTAAGGAAAAGGGAATTAATGTGTATTGGTTGATCACATACCTGCAAAAGAGATTTTTTTTATGTATACCAGCCACCAACAAGAGTTTGGGAAACATTTAGATAATCCCAGAGAAAACTGACAGTTTGCCACAGAGCAAATTTTGCCATAGTTTAGCCCCAAGGCATGGAGAAAGATTTTCTTCTTGCTTCTTTTCTTTTTTGCTGTTGTGATTTAAGAAAGTAATATCATTATTGACAACCTCTTTTTTTCCCCCAACTTCTTTCTAAATCTTCTTATTATCACTCAGAAATTGTACATCCAACTTTCACATTAAAACATTCAGATTTCTACAACATACACCAGAGGTTTGAATAAAACAGCAGAGATACTGAATTGAAATCCCAAACACAACATCTTCTATTCTTTCCTTGCTTTGAGGAGTCAAGAAAATAATTTTGTTGAAATTTAAAAGTTGGGAGGAGTGAGAATAAGACTCACTCAGCATCTGCAATTAGTACCTCAGCCCAAAGCAGTTTATGGGATTAATCTCTACTTATCTATCACATTTCTGATAGGAAGTGGTTAGGACCGATCAGTTTCTACATGGCAAGTTCAGGGACATGGAATATTTGTTGATCCATCTATGCAACAAAATATATTAAGCACCCACAATGTGTCAACCGCTTTACTCAGCTCTGAGAATGTAGAGAAAAATATGTGCCCCAATTTACTCAGAGTAATTTGAGATGCATGAAACACAGTCTCGCATACCATTATGGAGCTATGCAAAGGATAGTATGGAAAACATCCAGTCTAATAGAGATGGTTGTAGTGGTAAGAGTTTACCACAAGGGGATGATGGTTTAGATGATTCTTGAAGGGTGTGCATGAGCTCTCAGGGAAAGTTGTTGTGCAAAGGCCTATGGTAAGTTCAGAGGCTGGAATAAAAATCTTCAGTCTGAGTGGTTTAAAGGATGTATTTCTATGTTGGAAATGGAGGGAAGTAACAGGAGATGGAATTGAAAAGAGAGAGACCTGTAATGTCGGGCAATATTTGGCCTGCCTTGAAGAAGTTGAACTTCATTCTGGATGTTAGTGGGTATTTATAAGAATTTTCAGCAGAGGCATTTCCAGGACTCATATCAGGATAAAGGTATCAGTACCACCACAACACTTGTTTATGACTGAGTGATACTTGCTTACTAGTTTGAGGAATACTCCTGGGTGTGACAGTATCGTATTTGAAAGACAGGGTTTTCAGTGAGGGGAAGATGAATGCAGTTTGGGACCATACTGAACATTGGAAACCAGTGAGATACTGAGCCAGAGATGATTTCTGCAAACCAGAGGTACATTAAGAATGAAAATTGGAGGACAGGTACATCTGGACAGACCTACCCCTGTTGCTATACACACACCACCACTTCTTGGGCCATACAAATCTCTAAATGTCCTGTTTGATTTTTCAAATCATTTCACAGTTTTTCTCTGTCAATGATGAATCCTGTTACATGATTTGGAGCCATAAAACCCATTTAAAATTCCCTTTCTCCCATAAAACTGTAATTACCCCAGGACAAGTTATATAACTCCTTTCTATGCCTCTATTGTACTATTAATATGCCTTTTGTACCTTTACTGCATACACCACTGAGTAGTGACCTCTAAAATACATGGATCTTGGCATCTCTCCTTATACCCAGCACACTTCTTGACACATTGAAGGTGTTCAAAAATGTGGCCCTGCCATACCTTCTAACCCTGATGTCAACATCTTAATGGAATCCTTATGTTTTCCTTAAACTCTTCCATTTTCCATCTCAAATCTGAGTCTCTGTTATATAAAGGAAAATAAGTTTCAGTAAGGGGACACCTAACAAACATGCAGTCCCATCTCTCAAGCTGATAGTTGCCATGGAAGACTATTTGCAGTGTGAGGTCCTATCGTCTTCTGTGTTATGAGAGTATTTAGATAGAGTGAGGGGACTAGAGAGACAGCATCTCTAAATGTTCCCAGAGGTTGGTAATATTCATTCAGATGCTCTGGACCACAGGCTCTCTTTGCTGAGAACTGTCAGTGCAGCCCCAGGTGCATCCTGCCAACTTGGAGGCCTGGTTGCTACTTGCAAACCCGTCAGTGAGTCAGCATCCAAGAATTCCATCCATTGGCACCAGTTTCTTCTGAGCCTCCCAAAACAGGATTGAGGGTTGCAAAGTACACCTGAAAATATCCTGACCACTGAGTTACAAGCTCACATTGAGGGTTGCCAATACAAGGAAGGTCACATTACACCTCTAAAGGGAAGAGAAATTCTCAAGTGCAACTTCCATTTATCAGCCCAGAAAACTAAGCTGTAAAGTCGATTTCATATTCCAAGAGGAGCCTCTGCCCCATGCCAAGGGAAGAGGCTTCCATGAAATGCCTGACATAAGTCATCCTTGTTAGGGACTCAGCACAGTGACCTGCACGGTGGATCTGAACATTTGGATTCTCATTAGAGTGATGGATTTGTTTTGTCATGATGGTACCTCTCACTCTGGCCCCCCAGCTCCAGTCTTGGAAAGACACACAGACAGTATCCTGGTACTCACCATGAGAGCTTTTTGGGCAATAATAATTCATCAGGTCTGGAGCCTGCTGCTGTCTGCCCAACAGATGTCCTCTCTTGTTTGTGTTTCATTTTGGCTTCACGTGTGCCTGAATGATTCTTGATAAAACTGTGTTGTTTAGGGAAAAAGATAGTGGAAAAAGGGAATTTTGAGATAAAAATGGATTGGAGTGCAGGCTTTCACTGCCTAACAATATAAAAGATACCATTGTATATAACTGAAAAACATCTCTTACATACATTTCAACACAAAGAAGATGAAATTGAGCTTGAGAACTCATCCTCCCCCCCACACACACAATGTGATAGATCTGGGGTTTTAAGCAAGAGACCAAAGAGTGAGAGACATAAGTTTACAAAGTCAAGAGGTATCTATGTGATAATTTTTGGCCATTCTGTCTCACAGAAATGGAAATGGATAGCTTCTGGGTAGAAGTTGAGGCTTCATCCATCATTGGAACAAGACACTAGCTCGTCTCCAAGGGTACATATATTCTGGACCTGGTTGAGTCACAGAGTAAAATGGGTTTAGTAATCCTCAGAAGAGAGCACATGCTATAGGTCATTCTTGGGAGAACCATATCCAGATCTCATGACAAGTGACCAGAGGAGAACATTGGACTTAAAAATTATTTAACAAATGATGTAGGCAAATGAATTATTCTATACTGGGTACATTTCATGACCTTTTTTGGTCATGATTAGCACATGAATAGTATGACCACCCCCTGAGGATAGAACAACTATTATGCACAATGCTTTGAGCAATCCACTTGGGATGTTTCATGGCCTTGGCCTTCCAGAACAGGTTAAAACATGGCAGAGAGCTGAGCTCTATCCTGACTATGGACTGGAATGAGGAGGCTCTTTGCTGACAGTCTTGCCTTCCACGCATCCATAGCATGGATCTGAAACATGAGTGCTTTTAGATGGAAGAGGATGTTATTTTAGAAAGTGTTAGAGGAGGAAACATCTGCCTGTGTTCCTGGTCTGTTCAGGTCATTTAGCTGTCACACTCAACTCTGAGAGAGATGGATGTGTGAGTGTCATCTTCAAAATGAAGCTCAGATATACATAGGGGGGAGATTTTGATGAAGTATGGAGTTGCAGATCATTCTTACAGAAGTCTGACTTCCCAACTCATGGTTCTTTCACTTCCCCAGAGAGAAAGAATATAATAGTTACCACAGCAAAGGAAAGTTGCAGCTAACATGGGCTGAATATGAGTACTTCCCATCTATCATTCTCAAGAGCATTATATTGGGTCCTTCTTTAAAGACCCCTAAAGCTCTTTTAAAAGCTTGTCTCTGGAAAGTATGTTGTTTTTTGTTGTTTTCAGTCTTTGACCCAAATATAAATAGCTTGCACTAGACACCTCTGAGTAACATCTATTTCACTTCAAACAAAGCAGGTTCAAATCCAGACTATTCACCATCTCCTCCTACCAAAATTTCTATCCCAAGGCCCTGAACTTGATCATGTTGTTGGGAATCTGTGTTACCTTGTTTCTTTGTGTGCATGGTACCTAGCTCAAGTCCAAAGCAGACACTCAACTCTTCAATGAATAGATGAATCTACCAGTGTGGTTGAGTTTGACCCTTAGTATTAGCTTGTGTCTGTCCAGTGCTCTTTCTTCCTCAGCCATTTCTCACCTGAATTTCTGCAGCCATTTCCTCCCTACTCTTCTCACCTGGCTTTGCCTCCTCTCCAACTCTGTTCTCTCTGGGCAGCCAGATGGTATTTGGAATGAAAAATGACTTCTTTTTCTGCTGCTTACAATATGCTCATTGGCTACCTAGGTTGTATGGCTAAATCAAACAAAACCTGGCACTTGAACCCTTCCTGATCTACCCACTATATAAGTTTCTGGTCTCCTCTCTTAGCACAAGCTAAATGTAAAAGGAAACTCCAGGAAATTTCCTATGATTTGATTCTAAGAACCCATAGCATCTTGAAAAAATGCTATCAGTTTTGTTGCATAGTATTGCTTTTGAACTCTTCTCTCCTTCAACCAGACTGTAGTTCTTAGAGAACAAAGACAATTTTGTTCACTGCTACACTTGAAGAATGCCATGCAGGAGACATGGTGGGCTTCATTAAATATATGTTGAATGAAGGAGCTCCTAATTTCCATTACAAAGTCCTCCCAAGAATGACCTACACATTGCCTCAGTAGCCTGTCAAACACAGATAGTAGAGCCACGGGAAAGCAGAATGCACAGACTCAAAGCTGTAAGGAAAAATCTCCCTCAGCCCCTGTCAGTGGTGCCTCATGGTCTGTCATTTTCCAGAAGCAGCATCCTCTTTATCCTCCAAATGGCCTGTAGAGGTCAGAAAAGGGCCTTAGTTTCCAATCACAGGGCCTGTCCTGTCTCTATTAGCATTCACCCTGGGTATCTATAATTAAGCAAGCCTAGGCTGGGCACATAGGAACGGAAATGCATTGACTTTAATAAAACAGAGTGTAAAACAACTTTAGATTGACTCCAGCCTTGTTTGTTCTTGCACACTTGTAATTCTGGTTCGGTATATTCCCACTCAAAGAGACCATTGTCCTGGGGACTGAAGCGTGTCCCTTCATTGCCACTGTAGCCAGTCCGAGGAGGCGCACTGCACCAGCTTGCTGCTTCTGGCTCAGGGGGAATAAAGAAAGAAAGAAAGAAATGTATTTCTTAAAGAAAAACAATAACAAATAGAAGATCAGTGGTTACTGGAGGAACTCCTATTGATGTTCTAGTCCTTTTTATTTTTCCATTAATATAAGTCCATTCAGAGTCCAGAAACAAAGAAATAATAAAAATGGAGCATGCACTCTGGTGAAATTGAGGAAATGATGATTTTGTTCCCTACATTATTCTCTGGTGTGTAGAAAAACATCACACTAGAAATTACGATTCCAAGGCTCAGGATCTGCATCTGTCATTTTGATGTGTGACTTTGGGAATGACCCTTCATTCCCCTGGGTCTCAGTTTTTCCATTTGAGAGTGAGGGCCTGGACCAGAGACCTAAGTTCACTTGCATTTCTAATACTCACTAAGGCTGCGCTGGCCAGGCTGCAGGGAATGCCAGGGGCCCCTGGCTGGCCAGGCGGGTGAAGAGGCAGCGTGAGGTGGCGACACTAGCTCTCTGTCTCTGGAAGAATGGAGGCCAGGCCTGCACAATGATCTTTTCAGAGCTAAGAGCAATGCCATTGACACCCTGCCAGGGCCCAACAGAGTAAAAGCTTCCGAAATCAGGGCTAAAAATAAATAATAAACCAAAGTGACAACATAAACAGGAAGAACTAAAGGGGAGGGGGTTGAATTGAGTCAGCAAACTCAGGAGTGGGGTAGGCAAGAATCTAATTCAATTTATTGGTCTGCCGGGGGGGCTGGACTCTAGAATTTAAAGCACTCTTGAAAATGGGTGTTTGGTGCCTCCCAGGGAGGAAATGCAGAAGATGGAGCAGAGATGCTGCTGCTCTCACGCGCCCATTTCCTCTCTGCTGCACAGTTGGCCCCTTCCTCCTAGCTGACTCTTTGTTGGTTGTTCAGAGGGAGAGCTCTTACACAGTCCCTCTCCTGTCCCTGGCCTCCCCCTGGGCCCAGGCCAACTGCCCTCATCGACCTCCTCTCTCAGTACTTGGGGCCCAGCTTCCTCTTTGCCTCTGTGCACACACTTGGGATCTCAATCAGAATGGCTTTCCGATCCGGCCATTTGGGGCAGGATGCGTGCAAGAGGGTGAGGGAAAGGGAGCTCATAGTTATTAAGTACATTAAATGCTGTAGCCACTGTGCTCTTATATGCAGCATGCACCCAGCTGGCAGTCACTTAACAGTGACAGGGCAAGAAAACAGAGAAGCCCTCAACCTTACAAACCTTGTTCAACCTTGTCAGGGTCTCATAATTTCCAAAAGTACAGAACCCAATCGAATGGAAACTGCTTTTGCAATGCTCTAAGTCAATTTTGTGAATTTGGGACGGTGAGCTTCGTTGGGGGAGAGTGGTGAATTGCTGCTCCTCTATGTATTAGAACATCACAGAGATTTCGGGGCGTGCATTGGCAGGAAAAAGGACAAAGTGAAAGGGAACCTCCCAGCATGGAAAAGAGGGCCTCTGACAAATCCTGACCCATAACAAAGTGACATCTAGTGTTATTTTTAGGTCATTTCCTGTATGGTGGGGTCATGCTTCACCCCATCTGCAAATCCTAGAATCTCAGTAAATGTTTCTTAACCCTCCAAAAGCTGGTTTCTAGTGATATTTGATTCAGTCAGTCAATGAGGAAACGATGACTGACAGCAGTTCAATAGGGCATGCAGTGTAAGTGTCTGGTAGAGAGGTCAAGTCAGGATCTTCCCTGACTTGACCTCTCTACCATTTTTCCCACAAGTTAAAACTTCTTAAAATGTCATGTTCCTGACTACAATGCTAAGTGAAATAAGACAGACTCAGAAAGCTAGAGGTTCAATGTTTTCTCTGGTTTGTGGAAACAAGTCCAAAATAAGGGGGGAGGAGAAAGGAGAGAGAAAGAGAGAGAGAGAGAAAGAGAGAGAGAGAGAGAGAGAGAGAGAGAGAGAGAGAGAGAGTGATTATATTGAAATAAAAGATTGGTAGACTAGATGAAGGGAACTGAGTGGGAGGGAAAAGGGACAGAATATGGGAATGAATCTGCCCTAAATTTCCTAAGTACATATGTGAATATACCACAGTGAATCTCACCATCATGTACATCCACAAAACACTATTTTAAAAAGACCAAACTAAAAGTAAATAGCAGAAAGCTCAGTAGAGTAGAGGGAAGGAAACAGGGAGGGGAAGGAGAAGTACTGGAGACTGAATTAGAGCAAATTATATTCCATGCTTTTATAATTATGTCAGATGAATCCTAATGTTATGTATAACTAAAAAGAACCAATAAAAGAAAAGGGAAAAAATAACTCATTGTCCTCAGGGGCAGTGCAAGCCTTGTTCTTTCTTCCTTTTTTTCTTTCTTTCTTCAGACAAACTTACCTTCATAATTTCCTCTTCGAATTCAATTAGAAATGGATCTGTAATTCCTAACATTTTACTTTCAGACTTAGTCAAGAAATATCCTTTCCCCTATGTACAAATTAATCTTAATTAATGTGCTCAGCCTCCCTTCCATATTTCTAGAGGAAAGTGCTATGTGACCTTTGGAAGAAATTCCCAATGGGTTCATGTGGTAGTTGGTGACGTGTGTAGGAAATATGTGTAGCTTCCTATACGTTTCCCCCAAATGAATGTTCAGAGCAATATTTTAAAGATGAAAAAGAATTTCAAACAGAGGTTAAGTAAATATCACCGAGGAATAGGGCCCTGACAAAATCAGATTTGGGTTGGGATAAGCAGTATTTCCCTTAGGGTGTCTGCTATGGATCATGAAATGGTTTTTCCTAGATCTCTATTCATCATGGCCATGAATGTTCTGAACTATATCATGTGTTCCCCTGGTGACTGTATTCTTGTCAGGATCCTGTTTTGCAGGCACCCAGGCATAGAGATGTGAGGGATTCATTGCACTCTTTCACTCGGAGATCTATAATGCAACATATCAACATTACCTAGTTTCAAGTGATATTCAATTTATTTTATGAGGCCAGGGTCTCATACCTTCAAGTCCCAAATAATTCCTACCTCTCAATTTTAACTTCTACTTAAAACTCAGTGCTCTAAGTGAGCCAACCACTTCAACAAGGCCACTCAGTAAAAAGCAACTTTAGATACAGGATTATCTGACCTACTTTCCCCTCCATTGGGATGGATTCCCACCGAGTTTTCCATAAGGCAATAATATTCCAGAAAGATAGCAAGACAGTTACCTGAATGACGCTTCTCATTTCCTGAATATTCGTGTTTATTTTTTAAAACTGGCTTTGTTTGTTTTTCATCTGAAGTGATCATAAAATGACAGGACCAGAGACACATGGCAATACAAAAGATAAGCAAAACCAGGGACCAGAGGGGTGGATTAAAGCCAAAACTCAAATCTGTGGGGACTGTCAAAGATGAACTGCCTATAGCCCATTTCCTCGGTTGGTCTTCCTTCTTCTAAAGGAAAAAACTACTTTATGACTTAAGAAGAAAACGAAATCTATAAGAAAACTAATTTTGTGCTCATTGGGAAAAGCAGGGTTTTTGTGATAAAAGCAAGAAAAAAAACAAATAAGGATGCTGTCAGCAAGCTCTCTCACAGTGCTTTATAATGGGTGTCATAATTCCCTGTGCTGGAGGGTATGGGGATAATATTACAGCAGGATGACCTCAGCCTAGGAAGCACCCTCACTGTCTAAAGTCCTGAAGGGATCAGAGTCGAACAAGGGAAAAGAAGAAGATAGGGGCTCTCGATGGGCCTCAGGTGTAAGGGACAATATTTTAGGTGATGTTGACATCTGTGCCTGTGTTTAATATTGCTGCAAAACTAATTACCACAAATTTAGCAGCAAATAACAACTCCCAGTTTTTATCTTTCAGTTCTATAAGTCGGAAAAGCAGAGAATATTCCTGGATTCACTGTTCAAAGTGCCTCAAAACTGAAATTAACATGTCAGCCAATTTGAGCTCCCATCTGGAAGCTCAGGGTAAGAGTGCTTCCAAGCTCAGTAGCGTTGTTGGCTAAGTTTAATTCCTTGTGGTTGTAGGACTGGGATCCCCTTTGCCTTGCTTGCTGTCATCTCTGTGGACTATCCTCAAATCCTAGTGTCTGTCTGCATTCCTTGTCACGTGACTTCCCAAAGCTAGCAACAACCCACTGAATCTCCCTCCTGCTTTAAATCTCTGAGTTTGTATTTTATTAGCTGGGAAAACCCTCTGTTTTAATGAGCTGGTATGATTAGGTTAAAACCACTTTGATAATCTCCCTTTTATCTTATAACATGGCATAATCACCAGAGAAAAATCTTATCCTATTCACAGTTTCCATCCATGATCAAAAGGGGAGAGGATTTTATGAGAGCAAAGTCCATTAGAGTTCATTGTTATAATTTTGCTTGCCACAAATACTAATATTAGCAAATATTACATAATGCTTTCCACTGGGCAGAAACAGAATGTCAGTTTTAAAGATATTAATCACTGAATTTTCACAACAACTCTATTTGGTAGTTATTACTATTATCCCCAGTTTACATTTGAGGAAAGTGGGGCACAGAGTGTTGATGGAGAGTGCACAGCTGGTTACTTGTTGAGTTGGTTGAACTCAGGTTTGTGCCAGATTTCTTCACCATGCTTGACTCCATCAGTCTGTCTAGAAATTTTCTCTCTTAGGCAGAATGTCACCTTCCTTCCTCCCAAGCTTGGGACCAGAGCTCTGCAGTGGGACAGTATAAGATGCAGATAGAACATGACATGGCACACATGGACCATCAGCCTGTCTATAACTGAGACTTTAATCTCATGGTTACATGTGATGTGTCTCCCTTGCCCAGTTTCCTCGTCTTGCATTCTAAATCTTAGCTAGTTATAAAACTTTTCCCAAGGTGCAGATTTTCTCAAAATGTGTCCTCCCCAAGTATCCTTCAGGAACAGTGGGTGGTGGCTGAGTTGTTCACAGTGCAGAGTGAGGTCCTCAAAGAACTGATGTATCACCCCCACATCCCTGGGCCATTTCTTCTCACTTGATTTGAATGCTGTGCAGTGCAGGTGCTCAGGTCCATACAAAAATGTGCCTTAGCAAACTGGTGCTTACTCCATGGGGCATTTTGAAAACATCTTATGTTCAGTCAGAGAGGTAAACTGAGCCAATTATATATTTTTTCAATCTACCATTGACTGGGCAACACTATATTAATTTATAGAAGAAATAAAGATACATACTTAAAAATATAACTAGTTTAAAATCAGAAATTAGCAATAAAAAGGCTAATAAATATAAAACAAAATTTATTCCCACAATAGTATTTTGTGGTGCCTTCATATAATTAGTAATAGTATCAATATAGGAAATTCACTGATAAAATCAAAGAAGTTTACATGCAAAAATCAAAACCTAAAAAAAAATTTTTAAAAGCTACTAAGCAGAAGGAAAAAAACTGGCAATGTTTAATAATTGTAGCTGTAAATTTAAATGCTATGAATTATGCCACTGAATGACACAGAATACCAAACATGATCTAAAAGGAATCTAAACTATTTTTCATTCATCATCCAACACTAACTAAAAAAGATTCATAATGAAACAATCTAAGTGAAAATGAGGTAACAAGTAAAGATTTCTAGGGAGCAATTACCAATGAGAAGAATTAAAATGCAAAAACTGAGGATCACAATAAACAATGAAGATAGAAGGAAGTACTGGTGTAGGGAATTGCAAAATAATAATAATAATAATAATAATAATAATAATAATAATAATAATAATCATCTGTTTATTATCAGAGCTTCTGTAAAAGGCCTTAAGAACCAGATGGAGATTTTCTGAATGTGACTTGGAAAATGTGTGTGTGGCGGGAAAGGGTCATAAAAATCAAAATGTCCTCACACAGAGCATTGTCACAAGGGAAGTGCCACAGATGAAGGTCACTGAGGGACAGTGGTAGAAGGGATGGCATTACATTGGCTGCACACAGCAGTCAGGTGAGGATAACACTGACCTGGAGGCTACATTCTCTATCTCCCCCTTACACCAGATAACTTTGAAATGATGATGAATGGGTGCAAGGGGTGACTAGATCCATTGAGTTATGTGAGTTTAGTACTGATTGAAGTGAATTGGAAAGGCAGCCTCCTTCAGTGTACATATGATGCATTAGCTTGACATTCAAAGTCTCCTACATGGATCCCACTCTAGCCTGCCTTTCTAGACTTATCTGCAAATACACAGGGCCCTAAGGACAGCTTCTTAGCCAAAGTGGCCTCTCTAATGTCTACAAAGCCTCTTCCCCGTGTTCTTACCTCCGCACCTGTCCATGTTCTTCCTCCCTCCATTCTAGGAACGATTCAAATCTCAAATCATCCCTGGTCTGAATATCCCCTATAACTCCTGCTTTTATTTTTGTTTTTCCATCTTAAATCATTTATTGTGTTATTAACTATATCCTTTCATGCTCAACTAATTGGCCATAATCTATTTTAAGGTGATTTGATTGTTCATGTGTCTAATACATCTCAGTAAATGTAAATCTCAGATTTCAGTAAATCTCCCTGAAAGAAAGACTGTGTTTTTTAAATTGTATTTGTTATGGTTTAGATAATTAATGTCCCCCAAAAGTTCATGTGTGATACAATACAAGATAGTTAGATGTGAAATGATTGGGTTATGAGAGCTTCAACCTAATCAGGGCATTAATCTGCTGACAGATTAATGGGTGGTAACTATGGGTAGGTAGGGTGTGGCTTGAGGAGGTGGGTCATTGGGGGCATGCCTTTGGGGTATATATTTTGTCCCTGGTTAGCCTAGCTTACCCCCTGATTCCTGGTGGTCATGTATGTACCTGCTTTCCTCTTCTTCCATGATATTCTGCCTCATCCGGAGCAATGGAGCCAACCCTCTATGAACTGAGACCTCTGAAATCATAAGTGCCAAATAAACTTTTCCTCCTCTAGAATTGTTCTTGTCATGCCTTTTTGGTCATAGCAGTGAAAAATCTGACTAAAACAATATTGTGCATTATTTTGCCCTTCCAATTTCAACTTGTTTACCAATATTATCTCACAAAATGTTTGCTATAAAACTTCATGTTAAATATTATTTTTCACATTGTTCAGTCTAGATAATTAAGGAGAAGTTAATTAGGGAGATTAAAAATACACCCTAAATTATACAGTACAATATCAATATTTGAAATCATATGAGTTGGAAAAAATCTGCTTTACCCATGAGACCATGATATCTTTATAACTTTCTGGATCCATCAAATGAGATAACACAACAGAGTAAAATACTTAAGACACGTACCCATAAAAAAGAAAAAAAAGAGTACGTGTACAGGTACATGAGTCTCTTTAAAATTATTTTACTTTATTTGCATATAATTTTCTGTTATGATAGGACCTTCAAGTAGAATTAAATTCCTTGTATTGTAAGGTGTCTATTTACAAAGTGCCCATGTGCGCACACACTCACACACACATTCACTCTGTGATTGGTTGGCTGGTAAGTGCTGCTCACACATCTACCTGAAAGGGCATTGCTTTACAATGGCAAAGGCGTGAACTTCATTGGCAAGGACACGGATGACTTTAAATTCCATTTAGGGGAGAAAGGTGTGTAAACTTAATGGGGTGCATCGAGGCTCAATTTTACTGCCAGGATGGCCAGAGTTTATTGATTAGGATTATGGTCAGCACATTACCTGGTAGTAGGGCCCTGTCGTAATATTAGTTTAGAAGGAGCTCTTCTGTTGAAAAGCTCTATGTTAATTCCTTATGATCCCAGGAAATATAATGGATGAGAAGGGGGCCCACCAGGAATGTTGTTTGTCTAGGTTCTCAGCTTATTCTATCTTGAGGAGAGAGTCATGACAGCTCTCAAACTTACTAAGTGGGAAGAAGCCTGACAGGCAGAGAGAGAGAGAACTGTGGAGGGAAAGATACCAGATCCAGATTGTTCAGAGGTTACCTGGATAATTTTTACTTCACTTTTTGATACCAGATGGTCTCCATGGGCATAAAGATAATCACAACATTTCCCTGTATTGGGGGCTCTGAAACGGCAGGCACATAAAAATTAGTTGGGTAGCTTATCAAAACAGAAATAGGCCCCACTCCTGGAGATTGATTCAACAAGTCTATCATAAAATCTGATAAACTACATTTCTAACAAATTCCCAGGTGATGCTGATGCTGGTGGTCTAGGGACCATACTTTGAGAACCATTGTCCTAACACATATGATGTTTCATCATAGGACATAGGAACATCAGTTTCTTTAAGAAAATATATTATAATACCAATAGTCAGGAAAATTTCTCTAACACCGACCATAAACACTTTCTTCTATTTTAATTTTAATGTTCTTTCTGGTGTCTCAGAGAATGTAGAGAGGGTTTCTGTATTATAGAGGTGCTATAGCTACCTCATGCCTACAGGTAAGCTGAGTAGCTGTCCACCAAATAGGTGCTGATGTACTTCCCATCTCTGGTGGGAGCTGTTATTCTCTTCTCAAAAAGAAAGTCTGGCATTCTAGACCAAAGAGGACAGGCAAACCCTGACATACAGAGGAAGGAAACATACACCTCTGCTCCTTTTCTTCCATTTCTTTCGATTTCTCTATTCCTGTACTTCCTCTCATGTGGATTCCCTGTTACTTTATCTGCTTTCCTTTTCTCCAGTCTGTGTGTCTCTTTCTATGCTCCCCATTCTTTTACACATGTAGTTAATGCAGATGAGTATGATCTGCATAGATAGCCAACTTCTATCTCCCCAACTGTATTTTCTCTTACATCAACTTCAGGATATAAATCTTCTCTAAACAAAAAGTATGTAATTAAATCTGATCCTACAAACTTGTTCAAATAGCTTGAGACATTCAGGCCAAGCAAGACACTTGATAGTTATAGTGTCTTCTTCTAAATTGGGACATTCACCTGCCATGTACCAAGCCTCAGTTAAGAGTGTCAATGTCAATAAGTCATTGTGGCTTTGCTCTGTGAAATCCTGAGCACCGTGGATCTGACTTTAGACCCGAAAGGAACTTATCAATAGATAGGCATTGGTTAGACTTGTAAAGTGACTTGCTCTGAAAGCATTTTCTAAGAGTCTTATACGAGGTAGTGACTTTCCCAACCAATGGGATCTCTCTTTGTTGAAGAGTTTGAATTTGAGAAATATGTAGAATAATTCTGAAAAAAGCCATACTAACAATAGAAGTAGAGACAAATTTTGCCAATTCATTAAAGCAATAGTTTGATGGATTGGATTCCACCAGGAAACCACCACCAGAATTTCTGTGTATCATTACAGTATCAACTAGACTTTGAGAACTACTGCACTGACTTGAATAAAATCTCCATTTCAAAGAAGCCTGCTTGTATATTATATCAAACTACATAAGATTAACTGAGAATATCTGTTCCTTATGTCTCAAAAGAAGACTTGAGTTATGAATGATAAAGTTATTTTAAAACTAAGAACCAGGCAGATGGCTGTGTAAATACATAAAGAATCAATGATACAATATAATATTAATAATTATGATGGATAGCAGCCATTGGGAAAAAATCCTGTATGCCAGTGTACTAAAAATGTCAATCATGGCTACTATCTGCCTAGCACAGACCTCTAGGGAAATCATTCTTCTCAAAGCCACTGGTAAAAGGACAAACCTAGGCTGTGATATTGTATATTACATGACCTAACCCTCTCATTTGCATCTTTAGGGCAAAGGTGAGTAGCTACTTCAAGGACAACAAATTCACAGCCCTGTGTGTGTGTGTGTGTGTGTGTATACATTAGGTCTTCTGTATCTACAAATTCTGCATCTGGAGATTCAGCCAACCACAGATGGAAAATAATTGCATCTGTACTAAGTATGTAAACTTTTTTTTTCTTGTTGTTATGTCCTAAAAATTCTGATGTAAAAACAATTTGCATAGCATCTCAATGTATTAAATGTTATAAGTAATCTGGAGATTATTTCAAGTATATAAGAGGGTGTATCTAGGTCATATGCATATAATACAGCATTTTATATAAGGGAATTAATTATTCAAGAATTTTGATGCTCAATTGGTGATACCAAACCATCATGGATACCAAGGGACAATTATATACATATATATAGATGGATGATGCGTGTGTGGTGTATGTATGAGCTATTCATTTAAAATTAATGTATCTTCCTATATATAAGTAGTGTTTTCAGTAAACAAAAATAAATGCATAGCTGGGTGTAGTTGTGCACAACTGTAATCCCAGCAGCTCAGGAGGCTGAGGAAGGAGGATCACAAGTGCAATGCCAGATTCAGCAATTTAGTGAGGCCCTAAGCAACTTGGTGAGACCCTGTCTCTAAATAAAGAGTAAAAAATGGACTGGGGAAGTGGCTCAGTGGTAAAGCACCTGTGGGTACCAAAATAAGTAAATGAATAGATAAAAACAAAAAGGAGAAACTAGTTCAATCAGATCCCTGAGTAGGCCATTTAAATTAAGAATATCAAAATTATGATTTATTCACCTTGGGAAAGATTTTTAATTACAAGGTAATGGAAGCCATGAATTGATGCTATACAAACTGAAATTATAAAGACGCTGAGCCCCTATATTGTCAGAATCTATGATACAGAGAGAAGCTTGTTAGAGAAGAGGTAGAGTGTGGACCAGCCTGTAGCAGAGGCCCAGAGAGAGGCAAAGACAGAGCACCCAGCTCATGTGGAAGGTCCAGGGAGGGCCTGACTCTAGAGATTCCTTGTTTGTAGAATAATTTTCTGGTCTGGGTTCATATCAGCACTAAAAATGAACCCGATTTTCTTTGAGACTCAGATTTAAAGCTCTTTGCCTGAGATTATTGAGCTAATCCAGAGAAGAGCAGTTATTTGAAACTAGGGTTGACTTACTTCATCCCGATTGCTCTCTCTCCCTTACACTGGACATGTTAAGAACCTTAAGAAACGTGTAAGAAGATGGGAGTCTTCACAATGAGTGCCCTTATCATTCAGATCTGCCTTTCCTTTTCTCCCACGTGCCACATGTGTTTCTTGCTTGCTTATGTAAATTATATGAATTTTATCCTTCTTTTAACAATTTCGAATGTG
Source organism: Marmota monax (assembly GCF_021218885.2). Classification (NCBI taxonomy): domain Eukaryota; kingdom Metazoa; phylum Chordata; class Mammalia; order Rodentia; family Sciuridae; genus Marmota; species Marmota monax. The sequence goes on from NW_026692254.1 coordinate 25,292,037, forward strand.
CCCCTCTGCCTTTTCTACCCCAACCTCTTCTAATCACATTTCTGGCAATCGAGTATCTAATTTGTATGAATGAAACCAATACAGTTTTCACATATTTTTCCATTTTTTATGTGAGAACTTGCTGCATGTTAATTCAATCTGGGTTAATTAATGATTTCTTGACAAACTATTCCAATGTCTGTTCTTTCCTCCTTCCTTTTCCAGCATTCACTTATGTTCTTTCTTATTTCATTTTCATGGACCACGATTCAGTCCCCTTGAATCAGAACTTGAAACATTCTCTTAATAAGAAAGAATCTGATGTAAACACTGGTAGTAATGGAACCTGGCCTAGCATTTTTTAAGTAGGGAAGAGCATAGGGTGAAACACTTTTTAAAGATGTTTTGATTTGGATATGAGGTGTCATCCAGAAGCTCTTGAGTTAATTCAGTCATTTCGAGAGGCGAAATGATTGGATTGTGAGAGCTCGAACCTACTCCGTCTCTCCTAGTCTGGATGAACTTACTAGGTGGTAATAGCTAGAGGGGGTGGGTAACTGGTGGAGAGCCCTGGAAGGGTACATCTCCTTGGTGGCCACTTCTCTCTCTGCTTCCAGGCTGCCATGACCTTACCAGTAATCATCCTCTGCCATAACCTTCAGCCACAATATGCTTCACTTAGGCCAAGAGTGATGGAGTCAGCTGACCTTGCACTGAATCTCTGAAACCCTGAGGTGTTTTAGTCATAATCACAAAAATCTGACTAACACAAAGCCTTTCCTTTGTGGTTCTGGATAGAAATTCATCAATGTGATTTTTAAGGAAGCAGCTTTGCAGTGTCTTTTCCTAGGCTTCTGGACAATACTCAGTGTGGGCTACCTGTGTGTCACAATTCTGATGACTAATCACATTCCTGAATACCATCCCAGAGGTCTGATGCTTCTGATCAATTTCTACCCCCTCGGTCAACATGGTCAGACAGGAACAGGTGGGGGAGAAGCATCCAAGTGGCATCAACACTCAAGAGTGAGGAGATCCAGTGTAGAAATTGCAAAATAATATAAGAACCCAGAAGCTCTTTTCAGATAAACAGTTCAACACTCTAAGATTTCTGAACTATCAGAACTGCTTGATGTTACTAATCAGCCTACTGATCTTTGAAAGAATCTGAGCTTTCCAGAAAGTCAACATGTTTTATCTTTGAGTATAACTGGCAAACTCCCAATAATAGCCTTCTTTATGGTCACTGGCATTCATCTCTGGCATCGAACTGAAGTCCTATATATCATAGTCACAATTCACAGAGATAAACAGGGCATGCTCTCTGGACCATGTAAACCAGAAGATGCCTCTCTCTGGAGATCGCCTACCTGCCTCTCTTCAATTTTATAATCATCCTTTAGTAGCCTAGCACTGTGGTAAGCAGAGAGGCAAAAAGAATTTGTAATTTGGTTATTGTGAATCTATACAATTCACTTTCTATCCTTCTGCTGCCATTTCTCTTCTCAACTGTCTTGTCCCAAGTGCTAAAAAAAAAAGAGGGACACAGAAATATGATGAAGAATAATATAATCAATGGCTTCTCCATCCACCCCACACCAGAGAATGGGAGGTGGGAGACCTAGCTTCCTGTTTCAGTTTAACTGATGAAAGGTTAACTTACTGGAGGTAAGTTATCTGTCTTTGAAAAACCCTCTAGTGTGAAAATAAAACCCTGTCCTACCTCCCACTTCAAGCAACCATGAATGGATAAAATGATGCTGGTGACAATGGATCTAACTATTATGTAAACAGAAGGGATCAGCAAGGGAAAGGAAAAGTTAGCAGTTGCCAATGAAGGAGGATGTTCATCCTGTTGGGGGCAAAAGAGATATTATTTACTCTATAATTACCAAAAACCAGGAGAGGACTCTGGGATGCTTACTTAGAAGTAATCATTTCATTATGTCCTCAAGGGCTTAGTTTTCTCTTGTTGTTCACAATTCCGTTAAAAATTAAACAATTATTGTTGGGAATTGAGTGAAAGGAAACTCATTTATCTGCTACGTGTCAACTGTCCACATCAGGATATGGGGAATCTATTGAAATAAAATGGTGACAAAGGAAAACCTAGGATAACTCAACAAGTGTTTCCTGGGAATCTACATTAAAAAGTGATAAATTCTCTCAAAGAAAGCAAAATAGCAACAGGATGATTAGTGCCGTTTTCTGTTGTTGTAATCATCTCCATGCTAACAAGACTTTTTCATTTCCTTGGTTCTGTATGTGTGTATGTGGTTGTGGGGGATGTGCTTTGGGTTGAAATATTTTGAATTCTACTGGGACACATTTTCCTGGAGTTATTTGCTTCTTAAAACAAGCCAATATCATCATTTATAACCATAACCCCGAAGGCATCATGGTTGCCTAAATGTACAAACAAAATGAAATGCACAATTTGCAGGATCTTAAGTTGAGTATTTTGAAAAAAAAATAGCTAGAATGATTTAAGAGAAGACAAACATTAAAAAAATGATGCTATCCAGCAATGTTTATTAAATGCCTATTTGTAGTTCTGTTTGGTATTCTGAAGGATGAGATAAATGTGATTGTGTAATTATAGAACTATAAAGCTGAAAGGAATTAAAAATATGTCTTATCTAGTTTGTTCCTGTGCTGTTGATGGAGGGACAGAAGATAAAAGGCCTAGTTCTTGGGGCCACTCAGCTAGGAGAGATAGGCTGGACCCAGGTTTTCTGAGACCTGGCTCAACACTCCTTCCAATGTCTTTCCCACCAAGAATCCTTGTGTATCAACTGCTGGTGATGTGTCCTGTAAAAATTCTGTAATGTGCACACAAACAACCAAATAACTTCTAATTGTGATATTACAACAATAATGGACCTAACTATTAACCTTGGGCTCTATCAACACATTTAAATTAGGGAGCAGGTATTCATATATTACTCAAGTTACCTGATTAATGCCAACAGCCCGGATCATTCAGTGTTAACGTTTACGTATGAATTGTCCCCAAAAAGCTCATATGAGAAACAATCCAAGAAAACTTTGGAGGTGAAATGATCGGATCATGAGGGATTTAACCAGATCAGTTCATTGATCCACTCGAATGGATTAACTGGGTGTGGCTGAAGAAGATAGATCAATGGGAACATACATTTGGGATATCTATTTTGTCCCTAGTGAGCCAAACTTAATCTCTCTCTCTACTTCCAAACAGGCATATTCTCAGGTGTTTTTCTCCTCTATACCCTTCTGCCATGATGTTTTGCCTGCCTTAGGCCCCAGAGTAATGGAGTCATCCATTTATGGACTAAGGCCTCTGAAACTTTGGATGCCAAATAAACTTTTTCCTCTAAAATTGTTTTTGTCAGGTTATTTTGGTTGCAGTTGTGAAAAGCTGACTAAAATATTCAGCTTTCTAGAATGGTCTTCTGTGTGGACAAGAAACAGATTTGATCATGTATGGATCTAAATGAAAAGGGTACAAGGAAGCTCTTTCCTCATTTTTCTGCTAGGCGGATTTGCATGGAAGGAGGGCCAGAGAAGTGTTACGAAAGAGAACTGCTGAAAATAATTCAAATCACTGTACAGAGGAAAATAATCAATTAGGTCACATCTAGACGGCCCCATGAGGCAAGGGCAGAATTGCTTCTTGTGGATTGGTTCAGAGCATGGTATTTTTTTTCTAGAATTGCTTTGCAATGACATCAACTATGGCACACTCTTCATCCTCCTGCTCCACTGTTTGCCATATAATAGCCCATTGTAAAGGCTTTGCTGAAGGCAGAAATTAACCTTTTAGAGAAATTTCATTCCATTAAGTCTAGTTACATGAATCCAGGATGGTTTTCTTTTTCATGAGAAATTTTTTATATAATATTTAAATGCTTGTAAAAATGTTTTGGGCTTGACTGTGTATAAGAGGCTTCCTGGTGGAAGCAGAATTGTTAGTCAGCTATGGTCTCCATGGTGATTTTTTTTAAGGCCAAGTTTGAATCAATTTTCTAAATATTGAGGTATAATTTGTGAATGTGCAATTGGTTGAATAATAATAGAATTACCAACAATATAACATTGCTTTTAATTCTCGTGTTTGACACATTTCATAAAGTAATATATTACCAACCTTCAAACTGGTCTCTAAATGGGGTCTTACCAGTCTCCCATCCCCAACTATAATCTTCTATCTACTTCTTTTCCTTCATGTTATCATATTCTATGTATCTTGACCCTCTGAATAGCTCCACCTTGCTAACCACTGAGTCCTTTCTTATACCCATTTCCTTTTAATCTCCAGTGTCCTATGTAATTCAGACAACATAGGCTCCCTTGGCCTAGGAGTTGCCACAGTAGGAAGAAGTCTGAACTGGATAGAGATCTTGATGGGGGTTCTAAGTCTGCCAAAAACAAGTTCTGTAGCCTTATCTATACTTCTTGAATTTCAGGTTTTTCATATAAAAATTAAGGAATTCGAGGGAGATTGTCTACCATGTCCCTCATCAATAGATTCTGCAATGAATTCATTACAGAAACAAAATAATACAGTCATCAGGCAGTATTAACTCCACTGGCTACATTTTTAACAGGGTGTTTTTCACCCATCATCTCTTCAAATTTGTGTTCAAAGTTCAGGATTAAGATAAGGAGCTAAATGTGGCCAAAATCTGGTGAGAGGAAGACGTGAATTCACCTAGACAAAGTGACTTGTTTGGCAGACTGAGATCTCCTTGACCAGATGTTTGCAGTGGCAAAATTGGGGCATCAGATGATTTATTCCTTGTGTCCAGAAAGCTGTTAAAACAAGTAGAAGGTCCAAGGGTTTCTTATTGAACAAGAATAAATAAATCTTTGGAGAATCATCCATTTACAACAATAGGACAGAGCAGGAGAATCCTCAACCACTTCTCCACATTTGGACCCAAGAGAATGAAGAGATGGGTTTCTGTGCTTTTAGTTTTCTTCCCTTCTTTACCTTATTTCTCTTTTTAAAAATAACACGGGTAAAAAGGAAGTAACAAAAAGAAGCAAATATCCCCCCAAACGTCTTGCTATTTGTTCTTTCAACCCATGGGTAGCTAAAATAAATATGTATTGACCACCTACTACTATGCTATGTTTATAAGTTGAGGGGTCGGAATAATGTCATGGAGAAGACTATAACCTCTGGAGCCAGTTGATAATGGTATTTAAAACAGTGCTGGCCACACGGTTAGCACACAATAAATGTCACCTCTTAACAGTGTTGTCATTTAGTGTTGTTACATGCTGTGCATCAGATAGAAGGTGAGGGGAACAGTAAGGTTCCTACCATGGGCAGCCAATATAAGCCCTATGTCTATCAATAGGCATTTTTAAAACACTGTGTTTGAGAAAATTGTGGCCAAGGGAATAGAGCGTACACCAGCTATTCTGGACAATTCTTCTCTTGGATACATCACCTTGCAATTTCTAAGCTTGTGCCATAATAAATTGGACGAACATAGGGTTTAAGTTAAAATGTAACAGGCATAGAATAAATTCACACTGCAGCCTGGGTCACATTGGTTTTGCCCTAGTTTATAATCCTCCTGGCTGAACAAGATTTCTTTTTTGTTATGAGTGTGAAAATGAACTCAGCAGTTCTTATCCCTTTGCCTGACCACTTCCCCACTCTCCATCCTTGTCCTGCCCTGGGACCCTCCTCATGTCCTGGGTGGCAACAGAGATCAAATAGGGGGTAGCTCCATGTTTGTCAAGTTGTTCGGTCAACACGATAATGTGATCACGAGGAGTCATCTCAGGGGGATATGTGCCATTAAAATTAATTGTACACTTGAATCCATTGGCTGTGCTTGATCCATTAGATTTTTCTCAGAGAAAGCAATGGCTCTGGAGGAGGCAGAGAGGGTGAGGGCAAATTCTAGGCCTGGAGGCAAGCTAGTTAATGGGAGAAAGGTCCTGACTGCCACCATAACAGTGACAGCCATCCAGGGGCAAACTGCCATGCACAGCATCATTTCTTTATGCTCCTCTTCTTAAAAACACTCTGAGCCGCACCAGCCTGCACAGGTCGCATGACAGTCTCTAACTGAAACCTGTTTCTCCATTTCCCTGGCTCTTCTGGTGGCTCTGTAAGGAGAGAGTTTATGGAAACATAAAGAGTCCATGTTAGTGTTTAGCTGGTGTCAAGTCTGACTCAAAATGAAATCTTGTTCTTGTCATGCTGTGGAATTGCAAAGAGAGCCGCACCGAGGCCAGAAAGCAGGGGAACGCGAGGCGCCGGTTTTATGTGGGTTTTAAAGGGCAGTTTTGATTAGAAATGTGACTGTAAAAATGGCATTTCAATGTTCCAAATGTATTCCCCTTTGGTGACTTCCGTGTCCAATTCACTTAGTTTACAAACATAAACAAAAGATTCCCAACTGCAGCTGTGTGTGGTTCAGCAAAAGTCTAGAATAAAACAGCACCAAACCCTGTCCTTTCCAGTGTTTGAAGAGCCCCGGGCATCAGCAAAGGAGCAGGGGAGAGGGCAGAGCAGGCAGAGACGAGAAGGGTGGGTCTGAGGGGCAGGATGGTTGACTGATACAGCCCAGCGCCCCAATCTCATTCCATTCACAGCCCCCATGCACTCACCCTTACTGCAGCCCAGCTTTGTCAATGAGTGCTTCTGAAGGACAACAGAGTAATCATGAAACTGTAAACAGAGCAGTTTGTGAGTGTGCATGTCTGAGTGCATGTGTGCATCCAGGGCAGGGGAGAGGGAGAGGGAACAAATGAAACAGAGAGATAAACAAAGTACATGTACAATGTCTGCCATTGTATCCAGCTGTTGAAATGTTACTCGTTTATTTTCTAAGGCAAACTGGCTATTATCCACTAGATATTTACCAGTCCTCTGTTTTAGTCAGATTTTTCATCACTAGGACCAAAAGATCTGACAAGAACCATATAGAGGAGGAAAAGTTTATTTTGGCTTGCTATTTCAGAGGTCTCAGGTCCATAGACTGCCAACTCCATAGCTCTGGGCACAAGGTGAGGCAGAACATTATGGCCAAGGAAAGTAGCTCAGGACATGTCAACGGTAAACAGAGAGCTCTGCTGAAAAGGGACAAAATATAAACCCCAAAGGCACATGAACCTACTCATTCCAGCCCCACCCTATCTGCCTACAGTTACATCCCAGTTAATCCATTTCATTTAGGATTTAACTCTCATAATCTAATCACTTTGAGACATGGCAACAGATAGGTAGCTGATTATCAAAGAAAAGAAAATGGGTAGCTAGCACTTCCCTATCCACTGGTTGCTAACACCTCCAGGGGAGGGGAAGTATCACACTTTCCAATGCAAGCAATCACCCCCTGGGCAGCCTTTTGGTCCTGTAGGCATGATAATAGCAGGAGGGGTCATGAAAAGAAAGAAAACCTAAAATCTATAAAGGAGCAAGACACCCCCACTCCCAAGGGCTCCATCTCTGGGTTTCCTCTTCTCTGGAGGAGTCTCTCTCTCTCTTTCTCTCCTGTTTTTTAAATAAAATGTACTTTCTATTCTTGTCTCAGCATTTCTTAGGTGGTTAATCTTCAACACCAGAGGGAAGAGGACCCCATCCTGATTTTCAAGACTGGCATCAATTTCACATCTGAAATTTGTTACGTTGTCACACACATGATCTTTTGGGGGACAACACATATCCAAACCACAACATCCTCCGATCTACCTGACAAAGGAATCCAAACACAACAGCACACATGTATTGGCTTTGTGGCAGCACTTTCACATCAGTAGAGGGGGGAAATTGGCTGGTTTATAAAAATCTTTCAATTGTATGGACCACTGTGTCTCACAGTTCCAAAGGAGCCTATTCCTTCCACAAGCTAGCCCCTGGACACAAAACTGAAGCGTGCATGCACCTCAAGCCCAAATTGCAAGATGGGAAGTGAGAGAGCTAAGAAAAGCATAGTGAGTCCAGATGTATTAAATAAAAAAGGAGATTTGATCAATACAGTCTCATAAACTTGATTCTTAACACACCAGTCTCCTTCACTTCTAAGGTAAGAACTGCAATGCATAGGAATCATGTGAGAAAGAGGTGGGGGAAATGTGAGCTATTAAAGTGTTTCTCTTCCTGATAAAAGAAAGAAAATATGGCTGCTAAAGTCTCTTCTTTCTTCCATAGTCTTCTATGTTGCCCACAGATACAATGGCAGGAGCTGCAGCAGCATTCCTGTGACCAGAAGAGGGAGGCTATAAGAATGGCAAAGAATTGGACCTAGTGCGCCTGAGCCACTAAAATGATGGCACTAATTGACTGCATTATTGTGTGAGAAAAGCAAAGCCTTGTTCTTAAAAGCTTCTTTAATCTATTATAGGAAACAATAATTATTCCTAATAGATAGATGAGGATGAGGCTGTTCCATCTCTCTGGATAGACTCACCTATTCTTAGCACATTGTCCAAAGATCATAGCAAAGTTGAGGCTGACCCAAGTAAAAATCATGGGATATTGGGGAAAAACAAGGTGTAAAGTTTGATAGCAGAGGCCAGAGTTCTCAGGATGGCGGATTGTCAAAGTTGAAAGGTTTTTGGGGATACATGAACCATATAATTCAGGGCATATAAAAGCAGATTCTAGCTCTGACAGTGGTTGACAGACATGAAGAGGAAGACTGAGCTTCTCCACTGACTGGGTTTTATTTTTATTGGAGAATTGCACAAAAACAAAACATAGAAGATTCTACCTTCCCTCAGGACCCTGGGGGCATGAATCAGTTTAATGTAAAGAGGAACTCCAGCATTGTCTTGCTAGGAAGAGCCCTGGGTGTGACTCACTTTGCCTGTCTCATCCCTTAGGCATTAGATACTCCATCTTGCCTTTGCTCTCCACAACTTCTTATCTTGATACTCATTCTCTTGGTTGGATCCGTGCAAAGTCTGTGAACTTGCCTCTGACTTCAAATGCTATCATGGTAACTATCATGTTAGATAGGCTGCCTTAGGAAGTTTGGGTAAGCATTTACTTCCTCCATCAGTGTCACTTTCTTTCAATTTTCTGAGAGGACCTGAGTAAGTACTAATGAAAGCCAAGAGCAGGAAGAAAGCTTTACAGAGGCACTGGTCCTTTAGACTGACTCTTGATGGCCACAGCAGAGAGGAGAGTACAAATTTTCTAATGGAGGACTTTGGATTTGTCTCTTACTTTGAAACTCATTTTATTTGAAGTAATCTTACTCTGAGCTTCTCAACCTATTAATCTGTAAAATACAGATAGCAATAATATGGACCTTATAAAGTTGTTTTAGCTGAGATGATTCAGCAAAACATTTAGAAGAGTTCCCGGTAATTAGTAAGTATTCAAGAAGCCTAATCTGCTTGAGTGATCCAGAGATCATTCATTTTATCAGCAACCATTCAATATGGCTATGCTCCTAGAATATGAAGCTGACTAGTACGTCTAGTCCCCGTCTTTGAGCAGCTTACAAAAGGTGTAAGAGAAAATCAGTAGATAAACCACACTCTTGGGTGTTATATAACGATACGGGTAGGACACAAAACCCACCTGCAAAGAAGACCTGGAAACATATTAGAGTACATGATATATCTGGGGAGAACAAACTCATTGCCATGGTAAGTCCTTTTGGTGAGGAAATATTCCAGTTCTCTCTCCTCCCAGTCAGAAGATGCTGGCCACTGTACCCTGCAGGGTCCTGATGCTAGAGAAGCTGCCCATGACATACTAGAAGCAGGGGGAGAACCTACTCCCCTCACCACAGTGGGAATCTCTTGGTAGTGCTTTGCACTACACCAATGCTGGCCCAAGATGGAAGGAACATTGTCATTCTTTTATGTGCAATATACAGTCAATTGTTCCTTTTTGTGAAATATTTTTATGCTTCTTTAAATATACAACTTCACGTGCCACTCAGGTTAGTGCATGGTATCATCTGGTCATATAAGAGAACGAAACCACACAGCAATTTGAACAGGGAAACTGTAATATCAAGAACTATGAGCTATAACAAGAGAGCAGATTGAAGTAATCAGGAATTAGGCAGCAAGATGTCAAAAGGATGATGAAAATACAGGAATAGTAGATTCAAGGAGCAAGACAGAGCAGTGGGGCTGAGATAGCATGGCAGCACAAGAGCCCTCTGCCGTGGCCATCCCCCATCCAGAGCTGAGCTAAAGTGCAGTCTTGTTGGAAAGGCCATTGCAGAGCTCACTGATGACGGCGAAGTCACCGTGGCGCCATGGTCATAGACTATGCTGGAAATCCACTTTCTGGAATTTGCTGGACTACAGTCTTCTAGGAATGCCATTAACAAGGAGGTGTCTTACAAGAGGAAATGTACTGCAAACATTCAAAGAGGGGCCTCCAAGAAAGCTGCTGGGAGCTGGAGCTGACTGGCCACTGTGGTGCCAGATGCTAGAGAAGTTGCACATTGCATCTGCATGCCCGTGTGGTGCGCCAGAACAAGGGCAGAAACTTCCCCTCCTGGAATGTCTCTGCAGTGTCTTGTACTATACCGGTGCTGGCCAATGAAGAAACAGTAGTTAAAAGTCCAGGTCCATTTTAACCACACAGTGACAGGGTGAATTTGGAGATAAGAGGCAACAGATGAATAAATGGCACAGGTGTTCAGCTCTCACTAGGCAACACGCATTCTCCACTAGGATGGAAGTGTCAACTCTGGATCCAGAGTGTCAGGAACCAAAATGTTACTGTTTTGTAACACTCTTTCCACACACACACACACACACACACACACACACACACAATGATGGTGTTAGGGGAACAAGACACCTGTAGGAAACCCTTCCATTTGGGAGAGAAACAAATGAGGTAGGCTGCAGTAATCAGTGCCCCTAGTGATTCTGTGGGAAGCCAGTGACTCTTTCTTGCCTCCACCAGGTGCAGGATTGTAGTAAAGTCATGACTCTGATCTTCCAAAGGGCTTATTTGTCCTTTTTCCCTGTGTTCCTTGGCTCTGCTGTCTGATCATTTGTTCTGATGGTTCTAACTTGTTTGAGAAAAAGACATAGTTTTCAAAATTTCTAGGTTGGGCCCTCTTAATCTACTGATTCCATCAACCAGCTTCTGACCCATTTACTTTCAGTTTCACATGCCAGCAACCACCACTCCCGGGTACCTTAAGAGGCATAAGTTCACCTTCACACCTCTCTCTCAACTTCATTAAAACTACAGTAAAACTCGGTCTGATCTTTTCCCTGAACCACTTCATCCTACTGGGCATTTGTTATTCAAAGTCTTCTCCAGTCCTTCTCTTATTATTTTGCATTTCTGAAACAGCCTTTTCAAACCTTCAAGGCTCTAATTTTCTGGACACTTTCTATCTCATTCCATTCCATTTCAGCTCGCCTTTCTGCCTGCCTTCTTTCCTTCCTTCCTTCCTTTTTCTTTCCTTCTTTCTTCTTTTTTGGTTCTGGGAATTGAATTCAGTACCTTATGCATGCTAGTTATTTCTATTATTTCTTGAGTATACAATTTTCTTGTAATACATTCCCAATCCACTAGTAGTAGCTAATTCCTCATTAATAATGACAGTGTTTAAATCTTTTCCCCTACACTTCAGGAAATTTCCATCTGTTTTAATTGTTAAATGGGGATCTCCTCTTCTCAGCACCCAGTACCAGGTTCTTCATAGATCTCTGATTAACTGCTTAACCTCCTATTCATTGTCACACACATTAGTTTTTGTAATATGAGTAACCTGCTTTATAAGCCAATATTCATATTAGAGTATTAGCTTGCTAGTACAGTACACAAACCTCTAAAATATCCATGACTTAAAAGCACAGAGGATTATTTTCAATTTAACCCAAGTCTGATGTAGCTTGAACAGGCCTCTTCTAGCTCAGCACTACACATCTGGTGCACAACCTTCAAGAATAGCATAGCAGAGGGGAAGAAAAATAACAATTCTCCTGGGGAAACTTGGGTGCTCCAGGATGTAAACATGGGAAGAGTTTACAAAATACCATCGAGAAAGAATTAATGTTTACAAATAAATTACAACATGCACAATTTGTATGTGTTGTGGAATCACCAAAATAACACCAACTACTTCTACTCAGTTGATTGACAGGAAGCAGTCATAGCCCAGCTTCACTGCAAGGGAGACTGGAAAAGGTAGACAGTACATAAAAGAACATATGCTGGGTCAAAAGAAAAAAAAAAAAAGGTTTCCACATGTGGTAGTCTTTCATCATTGTCATAAATATTTGAGGGGAAAAAAAAAACTTAGAAAATGGTAGGTTTATTTTGGCTGACAGTTTCAAAGATTTTGGTCCATAGTTCGTTAGTTCCATTGCTCTAAGTCTGAGATAAGGCAAAACATCATGGCAGCGGGACATGGTGAAAGACAGCGTCTCACATTTCAGTTTATGGCAGCCAGAAAGGGGTGGGGGAGAGAGAGAGCGAGCGAGCGAGAGAGAGAGAGAGAGAGAGAGAGAGAGAGAGAGAGATTGAAATTAATCCACTGAAGATTTTCTAGCCCTCAGGAGTCAATTATTTCCTTAAAATCTGCCTGTAGGGATTCCTGCATTGCCTTTAATACATACACCTTTTAGGGGACATTCCAGAGCCACAATATAGCAGGAAGATAAAGTAAAATCTAAGATAATAACTGAAGAATGAGTAGGAGACATAAAAATAGCAAGAGCAAAGTATGTACTAGGACAGAGACCATTTGGTGAATACACTGGGCTGAGTCAGGAAGCTAATTCAAAATCATTCTTCTTTCTTTCTTTCTTTATTAATTTTTGTGGTGCTGGGGATTTAAACCCAGGGCCTTGTGCATGCTAGGAAAACTACCACCAAGTTACACTTCAGTTCCCTAAATCATTCTTGAAGATTGAGAGACATGTCACTAAGCTAGAGATTTATTCTCTCATGATTTTAGCAATGTTGGAGTCACATAGGATTCATGGTAAGCTTGGGGGAAAAAGGGACAGATATTCACCATTTAAAATCTTCCAGGAATATGTAACCATCTATATTTGTGATCTGCATATTTTAATGCCTTCATTTTCCAAGCTTAATGTACATTTTGCATTAGTTAGAAAACAAGTATAAATTATCATTATCTTTTACATAGCAATTCTACTTTAGGAGTTTTTTCTAAGGGTAATAATTGTGAATCACCAAAATAGAGTGAAAATATAATTTATTACCAAACTTGGATGTCTTTACTACTGAAACGGTATGCTATGGTAATCAAAACAGAATAACAGGTGTAAACTGGTTCTATCTTGGGCAAATGCAAATATATTATCATTAAGTATATAGGTATCATGAAATTTGTAACATCACTGTTTCCAAAGTCAAAGTAAATAAACAAATAGTAGTAATAAACAGACAAGTAATCTTATGCTTGTGTAAAACGATGACATAGAAAGCAACTGATAAAAATGTATTATGAATAAACTATCTGATACCAGGGAAGAGTTCATAGTATATCAAGACATGAAGAAGCAGCTTTTGGAAAATATATTCACATGTATTGTGGGTGTTGGTGGAGGCTGAAAGAGTGGAAAACTCCTACAACCTATTAAAATTATTTAACTTGATTCATTTAATGATCCTATGATGTTTGTATTTGGGTGCATATGAGTGTGGTGTGTGTGTGTGTGTGTGTGTGTGTGTGTAACTTAGACTATTTAGACTATTTCCACTGCTAAACAAAATTCATTAGTTCTGGGGGCTGAGAAGAGTCCCAAAGTAAGGTGTCTGATGAGGGGGCACCCTCTTCTCCATCACTTTATTGCTGTATCTTCACAGGGTAGAAGGGATGAATACTATCATCACATGGCAGAAAGGGGCAAAGCAGCTCCCTTCAACCTACTTTATAAGGGCACCAATCTCATTCATGACAGTGGAGGCTTTATTATTTAAACCATTTTCTAAGACTTTGCCTTTTACTTGTATCAGAATGGGCATTAGGGTCCAATATTTAAATTATGGAGGAGCACAAACATACAAACCATGGCATTCTTTCTTTCAATCTTTCTCCCCCTCTTCTTTCTTTCCTTCCCTCATCACATTTTCTAGTCTGATTCATTCTTACTAACCAGCAGTATGTGGGGAGATTGAACTTTCAAAAGCTACTTGGGACCCATCATAGCTTTTACAAGTGGATTCAGCTGAAGGGCAGCTCACAGTCAAAAAACAATAATTCTTCCCAAATGTATAGCACTTTCACATTAAAGTGCTTTCATGTGCATTATCTGACTTGATCTACTAGATGTTAGACAGGTATTATAATTCTGACTTTACAGTTTAAGAATCAGAATTTCTGAAAGATTAACTTAATTGCCCAAAGTCAAACAGATATTTTGAGGGAGGGTTGGAATTATAACTCATGTCTCCCAATTCCAGTTGCAATTTCTGTCAAAGGTTACTTCCTAAGGTCATTCCAAGTTTTTAATAGTGACACCAAATTTCATTATGGTAAGTGTTAAAGAGATGGTATTTGGTTGAAAGAGGACTCTGGAAAACCATCTTGAAATTCGTGTGTAAAAATTATGTGCTTAGCACACTGGGTATTGCTTGATCACTAGAAAATCAAAATGACCCCGAAATTAATAAAAAATCCAAACTCCATTTCATGTATTGAATACTTCACTAGGTTTTAAAAATGTGACCTTTAAGATTTCCCCTCCCCTCTTTTTTTGGTTAGCAGAATTTATTGCAACATTAGTTTATAGTTTATAATATTTGCTTTGTCGTTATCTTTTCATAGATCTCTACATGAGACCATAGATTTCATTCATTCATTAATAGATTTGTGATCATTATTAATGTTGAGGTGTCTTGCAGATGCTAAAAAAAAATTATAAGGGCAGCATGAAGGGAATTAGCCTTTACATGTGCTAAGAAAATTAGCACAATTAAGAAATTCAGAAAATTCAACCTTAGCATGTGCTAAGAACTTTGACTCCGAAATCAGTGTGGTGTCTTCTTATCTGGGCTTCAAGTTTTTGAAGCATCACTGAGGTGATGATAATACTCTCTGACCAGGCTCCAATTTGTCCCAGGAACACTAAATTAATCAGCTAGAAACAGAAAGACCATCCACTGCTCTTTCTTTGAAACTTAAATGTCAAATTTGGGAAGGGTGGTTGGAAATCTTTGCTTATACAGCTGAACGGAACACTGTCTGGCTCCTGTTGACTAAGCATGTCCTTGGATTTGAGTAGCTACTTCATTTCCTATTTTAGCAATTGGGTTGAATGATTCTGGAATCCAGTGACAGTCACTTACTTGGGCATAATTTCTAGTTTGAAAACTTGATGATCTTGTCTTATTTACCTGACCTAAATTTAAATTGTTATTGTTTAATATTTAGTATCCTTTTATAATTTTATCAAGTAACTTATATGTTGTTTTGGGTAAATTTTATTTCAAATATTTCATATTTTATATAATGTTTAGACTCAATCATTTACAGATAAATTGCTAAACATCTAAATGTCTGCCTGATCATGTTTTAGGTGCGAAAATGGAGGTTTAAGGAGCTAATTCCAGAAAAAGATTTTTTTCTAAAACATACAAATTTTGCTGTTATTTCATTATCAAAGAGTAAACAAATAAAGTTATAATTTATTTTACAACCCTGAGGGGAAAATATTTATAAAATAGAAGGGTAGAGGCCTTTAGCAACTTCAGGGTTGAAATTCCAGCTGCACCATTTAACTGTTAAATGACATAGGGCATGTTTTGCTCACACTTCTTATTTTATTCTTCATTTAAAAAAATACTTAATTTGTGAAGTTGTTATGAGAATTACAAAATAGTCTGTGCAGAGTGTCTCACAAAAACCAGGCACTTTTTCCTGCCTTTTTAAAGGTTTTACATTAAAAAATACATTATTGTGTTACTATAAGTTGTGATAATGGGCTTTAAATAAACACATTATAATTATTGCTTTATATTTAATTTTTCTCTTCATAAGATGCCTACATGTTTTCCCCATTAAAATGATGTTAATTTTGTTATTTACCTCAAAAAGTGAAATATGGACTTTTAATTTTGCAATGTGATGGAATATATCAGCATGAAGATACTCATGTGACAGAAGCCATGGAAGTAAGTAAGCAAGCAAGGGCAGTGACACTGTGATACCTTGAATGGGAATGGGAGGTGATTTAGACCAAATGGATACCCATCAGTATGCTGCAAATTGTCAAGAAAGATTAACTAAATAAATGAAGGTTTTGAAGTTTTTGAAAGCATCAGGGAAAGTACGGAATGACATTTTAAGTGGAAAATTTAAAAGAGAATCAGATAATTTTTAGAAAACAAAAGTAGTCATTAAAATTAAAACCTTAAAATAAAAATATAAACATAATAGGGATGAGAACTGGGGATGAGGTCTAGGGATATTAATATCAGAAAACTACAAAAGAAAGGTTAAAACCCACATAGTTATCCCTAGCTCCATGCATTCAACTTATTCTTTCTTTGACTGCCACTGAAGCATATTTAGGATTGCATTTCCTGATCATTTCATCCAAGGAAGGTTGGGATCCTTTGCTTTGTTTCGGCCAGTGAGTAATGAATGCCTCAATTAGTAGCACTTCTAAAGTAAATATTTAATTGCCAGAAACATTCTTTTCTGTTTGAAAACCAACAGAATCCTTCAGTTAGGGTTGCACAGTAGCTACAGTAAATAAATAAATAAATAAATAAATAAATAATCTAAAATTGACAGGTAGCATTAAGAAGAGATAAATTAAATTACTATTTGATGTTTGGGAAAACCAATCCTTGGGGAGTGTTTGTTACACTGGCATAGCCTGACCCAGGGGTTGGCAAAATAAGGCCTATACATTTGCAAACAAAATAGCATTGGAGCACAGCTACAGCCTGTAACTTATGTCACATCTATGACTGCTTCCATGCAACAACACAGGTTAAATAATCATGACAAGGAATCTATGTCCCACAAACTCTAAAATATCTGTCCCCTTAAGAACATGTGCTCACATGTGACCTAAGTCTAAACTCTATAATGAAGAAAGGGAGCAAATACTACTGAAAAATCTTGTGAAACTTCCAATAGGTGATAGTTTAGAAGAAAAGGAAATGAGATATTGTAGAGGATAGTGGCAGAGAATTTTCTAAAATAAAAATAAAAAGATGATTTATTGAGATTTGTGTTTCCCTTTTTCAAAGTTGATTGCATAACACCAATGTTCCTATTTGGGGAAAATTATGTCATTTCATTAAGATAAAATTCATATATATCTGTATATATGTATGTGTATATATATATATATATATATATATATATATATACACACACACACAAACACACATGCATAATTGCACGTGTAATAATAATTAATATATATATATATATATATAAATGCAAAAAAGTTATAACAAAGAAATAGTACAGAAATGAAATAGAAAACAGGTATAAAAAAGAATAAGAATAAAATGAAATTTGGATTTGTGAAGGACTAAATTGTTAGAAATTCAACCAAGAGTTTAAAAAATACTAATATGAAGAATATTAAAAAAAAATCATCCTTGATTTTTTGAATGCAGTAAGAGAGCAATTTTATAAATAGAATAGAAAAGCATTAACTACAAAGTAAAATATTTACAAGTTAACTTGTTTAAAATTAAGAAATTTCAGTTATTACAATAAATCATTCAAGTGTGAAGAGGGGAATCTGAGTAAGAGCAGGTATTTGCAATACAAAATCCAGAAAGGATTCATGAGGAATATATAAAAAGGACTTCCAGTCATTAACAAGAGGAAACATAGCTGGTCCAATTAAAACTGGACAAAAGACTTGAAGAGGCAATCACAAAAGTGTATACCAGAATGCCTAATAAACATAAGAAAGTGTGCTCAACATCATTAATCATTGGAGAAATTCAAATTGAAAACCACAGTGCAAAAGCGCTACCCACACCTTAAAGAAAAAGACTCCATGGAGCAAGGTTGAGAGCTGGGTGAGGTAAGAGAGTTGAGGTTGGTGGCAAAATTAAGAAGGCATTTAGTCTCATATTTGATCAAGTGCAGAGTTCTGCACAACACTGAAAGTGGGCACTTCCTTCAGTTTTGCACTACAAGCATCTAATTCTCAAGGATACACCCTCTCTCAGGTTCATGCCAGTGAGACTAGTGCAGAAGTTAGTGACAGTGAGAAGCTTTTAAAATCACCTGTCCTTGATATTTCACTGTCTCGTATACTCTCGTGTCCAATACTGAGTATTAAAGAAGGAATGAAGATAGTGGAAGTACTAATTGTCACAATCACCTAGGTAAATATTTTGGCATATTCTATTAAAGATGTATCCACATACCCTATGCAACAGCTGTTGTACTCTTTATTATCATACTCATGAAAGTTAAAACAAATGAGTTATTACTAAAACATCTCTTGGCATCCCTGGATGTAAAAAGAAAGAGGAAGGGAGTCAGGGTCCAAATGTTCCCTTCAAGGTCATGCCTCCAATGACATAACATCCTACCACTGGGTCCTACCTCTCAGAGTTTCCATTACTTCTTGACAATAACACGGACTGGCAACCAAGCCTTAATGTATGATCCTTTGAGGGACATGTGAGATTCAAAGCATAAGACTACCTGTATCAGAAAACAAGTTTTGAAGAAAAAAAGTTAAAAAGCAATAATGAGGAATAGAAATGAGTAAATCCCACTAAAGAAGCAGAGAGACATGATAAATACACTCAGAAAGTGAAAAAATAGAGAACAAAAGGAAAAGGGATGAAGAACAAAACTAAAGCTTTGTTTTTAAGGGACCAAGGAAAGCAATTTTTGACAAGCATAATTAAGAAAACAAATCATTAAAATATATGCTGAATGTAAAGCAGATATAATGACAAGATTAACAGAAATTTTCAATGTGTTAAAAAGTACTATAAAGTATACTTGATAAAATGCATGAAATTATAGAAAATGAATTTCTGAAAATGTATTAACTAGCAGATTTTAAAATTGAAAATCAACTTGACTAGGGATGAGGAGCATGGGAGGAATAGATGAATGCTATTTAGGGCAGAGGGATGGAAGGGGATTAGCAAGGATGGTGGAATGTGATAGACATCATTATCCAAAGTACATGTATGAAGACACAAATTGGTATCAACATACTTTATATACAATAAGAGGTCTGAAAAACTATGCTGTATATGTGTAATAAGAATTATAATGCATTCCACTGTCATTTATTTTTTTAAAAAATCAATTTTTTAAATCAAAAAACCAATTCATAGATTATGTATAATAATTTGCTATTGAAACACTTCATAAAATGCAGTGTATTTAAGGAATGACATTTTCTTAATTGCATGTTTTCTAATATGATGATGTTCAATGAGGTCCTATGAAACATGTGACTGATGTAAAATCTAATTTAAGAAATTAATTTTATCTTCAAAAAACAAAAACAAAAAATAAAATAAAATAGAATTCCAACCCTTTCCCTCATACAGAAAAGTTTTGGAAAACACAACCTAATACCAAAATGTAAAGAATATTGAGATTAAAAAATATATGTGTTATTGAGGCTACAGAGGAAGAAATACGTTCATGTACTGTTGGTAGTAGTGAGACCTAACACTATGGTTTTAGAAAATAATACAGCATTATAGAGTAAAAATAAGTATACAAGTACTATATACCAAATATGGGTAAACCTAGAAAAGTTGTTATGATTTAGATGCAAGGTGTCCCCCAAAAGCTCATGTGTGAGAGAATGCAGGAAGGTTCAGAGTAGAAATTATTGTGTTGAGAGATTCTTAACCCAATCAGTGAATTAATGCCCTAATGGGGATTAACTGAGTGGCAATTGAAGTGGTAGGGTATGGCTGGAGGAGGTGGGAATTGGGGACATGGCTTTGGGGTTTATATTTGTATGAATGTAAACCATGCTCTTCTCCATGACATTCAGCATCTCTTTGAGTCCAGAGGAATGGAGCCTGTTGTCTATGAATTGAGTTCTCTGAAACTGTGAGCCCCCAAATAAACTTTTCTTCCTCTACAATTGTTCTGGTTGGGTCTTTAACCACAATGTCGAAATAGGGGCAATTTATATAAGTTAAAAATATGGAACACACAAAATTGTACATAAATATACATATATATGTGTATCTACAAAATGGAATAAAATCACATAGATCATTCAAAATAAGTGGATATCTAGGTTAAAGGATGCAAAGGCAATAGAGCATGAACAGGAAAAAAAATTACATGAAACATTGGAAATGTCATATACAGTCTGATGATAAGGGCATCTGTGTTAGTCAGTTTTTCATCTCTGTGACCAAAATACTTGACAAGAACAACTTAGGAGAGGAAAAGGTTATTTTGGCTCATGGTTTCAGAGGTTCAGTTCATGGTGGACTGACTCCATTGCTCTAGGTCCATGGTGAGGCAGAACATCATGGCAGAACTCTGTGGTGAAAGAGTGCTGCTCTGAGCATGGTAGACAGGAAGTGGTGGCTGGGGAGAGGGGAGCGCTGCAGAGAAAATGCATCCTTCCATGGCTTGCCATAGTGACCTACCTCCTCCAGCCAGTTACCACCCAGTTAGTCCATTCAAACTAGGATGGACTAATAGTTTATAACTTTCATAATCCCATTAGTTTTTGTTTTTTTTTTTTCATTTCACTTATTTATTTATTTTTTTATTAGTTGCTCAAGACAATACAATGATCTTGACATATCATACATTTGATTCAAATGGGGTATGAATTCTCATTTTTCCACGTGTACAGATTGCAGGATCACATTGGTTATACAGCCACGTTTATACATACAGCCATACTAGTATCTTTTGTATTCTGCTGCCTTTCCTATCCCCCTTCCCCTCACTTCCCCTCCCATCACCTCTCTCTACTCAATCTGCTGTGACACATTTCTCTCTCTTTTTCTTCCTTCCCCCTCACACCATCATATATGTAATTTTGTATATCGATGAGGGTCTCCTTTCATCTTCTGTGCAATTCCCCTTCTCCCTTTCATTCCCTCCCACCTCTCTTCCCTGTTTAGTGGTAATCTTCTTCTCATGCTCTTCCTGGCTACTCTGTTTTGAGTCACCCCCTTATATCAAAGAAGACATTCGGCATTTGTTGTTTAGGGATTGACTACCTTCACTTAGTAAAATCTGCTCAAATGCCATCCATTTCCCTGCAAATGCCATGATTTTGTTATTTTTTAGTGCTGAGTAATATTCCATTGTGTATAAATGCCACATTTTTTTTTCCATTAATCTATTGAAGGGCATCTAGGTTGGTTCCACAGTCTAGCTATTGTGAATTGTGCTGCTATGAACATTGATGTAGCTGTGTCCCTGTAGTATGCTCTTTTTAGGTCTTTTGGGTATAGTCCGAGAAGGGGAATAGCTGGGTCAAACGGTGGTTCCATTCCCAGCTTTCCAAGTAATCTCCATACTGCTTTCCAAATTGGCTGCACCAATTTGCAGTCCCACCAGCAATGTACAAGTTTACCTTTTCCCCACATCTTCGTCAGCACTTGTTATTGTTTGACTTCATAATGGCTGCCATAGAAATAATAGAGCTGAAATCAATGAAATCGAAATGAAAGAAACAATTGAAAAAACTGACAAAACTAAAAGTTGGTTCTTTGAAAAAATAAATAAGATCAACAGACCCTTAGCCATGCTAACGAAGAGAAGAAGAGCGAGAACTCAAATTACTAGCATACGGGATGAAAAAGGCAATATCATAACAGACACTACAGAAATACAGGAGATGATTAGAAATTATTTTGAAAACCTTATACTCCAATAAAATAGAAGATAGTGAAGGCATCGATAAATTTCTGAAGTCATGGCACCGGCAAGGTAGAGGGAACTGTGACCACGCACAGAGCAGGCCCAGCGGCCTGCTGAGGGGCAGAGCCACCCCCCACCCCCCGCGCCTGCCAGGTAGGGGAACTGTGACCACCGACAGAAAAGGCCCAGTGGCCCGCAGCGGGACAGAGCTTCCAATCACTCCTGCAAGGTAGGCGGGCCTGCGACCCACCGGCAGAAGAGGAGCAGCGACCTGCTGAGAGGCAGAGCCGCCCCCTCCCCCTGCACCAGCAAGGTAGAGGGAACTGTGACCACCCACAGAACAGGCCCAGCGGCCTGCTGAGGGGCAGAGCCACCCCCCACCCCCCGCGCCTGCCAGGTGACCACCGACAGAAAAGGCCCAGTGGCCTGCGGTGGGACAGAGCTTCCAATCACTCCTGCAAGGTAGGCGGGCCTGCGACCCACCGGCAGAAGAGGAGCAGCGGCCTGCTGAGAGGCGGAGCCGCCCCCTCCCCCTGCGCCGGCAAAGTAGAGGGAACTGTGACCACGCACAGAGAAGGCCCAGCGGCCTGCTGAGGGGCAGAGCCGCCCCCCCACCCCCCCGCGCCTGCCAGGTAGGTGGAACGGTGACCACCGACAGAAAAGGCCCAGTGGCCCGCAGCGGGACAGAGATTCCAATCACTCCTGCAAGGTAGGCGGGCCTGCGACCCACCGGCAGAAGAGGAGCAGCGGCCTGCTGAGAGGCAGAGCCGCCCCCTCCCCCTGCACCGGCAAGGTAGAGGGAACTGTGACCACGCACAGAGCAGGCCCAGCGGCCTGCTGAGGGGCAGAGCCGCCCCCCACCCCCCGCGCCTGTCAGGTAGGCGGAACTGTGACCACTGACAGAAAAGGCCCAGTGGCCCGCGGAGTGGCAGAGCTTCCAATCACTCCTGCAAGATAGGCGGGCCTGCGACCCACAGGCAGAAGAGGAGCAGCGGCCTGCTGAGAGGCAGAGCCGCCCCCTCCCCCCCGCGCCTGCAAGGTAGACGGAACTGTGACCACCATCAGAACAGGCCAGACCTGCAACCGAGAGACAGAACAGGCCCAGTGGCCTGAGGAAGGGTAGAGCCGCCCCCCCCCCCGCGCCTGCAAGGTAGGCGGACCTGCGATCCATTGGCAGTACAGCCCCAGAGGCCTGCAGAGGGGCAGTGCCGCTGCCTGCGCCTGCAAAGTAGACAGAACTGTGACCACCGACAGAACAAGCCTAGCGGCCCGCAGAGGGACAGAGCCGCCGCCCGCGCCTGCGAGGGAGACTTTGCAAATATACAAGACCAATATAAATATATAGGGGGAAAATTCAATAGCACAACAGTTTCACCAAGTAGAAAGGAACGTGAACAGTATGAAGAGACAAGGAAAGAAAGGACCACAAGCATTGCAGGTCAACTCAACGTTAGAAGAGGTTATAGCTGCAGCAGATGGAATGTCAGATAAAGAATTCAGGATATACATGCTTCAGATGATCTGGAGTCTCAAGGAAGACATCAGACAGCAAAATCAGACAATGAAAGATCACTTCAACAATGAATTACATAAACAAATCCAAGAAGCAAAAGATCAACTATACAGGGAAATAGAGGTTATAAAAAACAAACAAACAGAAATCCTAGAAATGCAGGAAGCAATAAGCCAACTTAAAAACTCAATTGAGAATACTACCAGCAGAGTAGAACACTTAGAAGACAGAACATCAGACAATGAAGATAAAGTATTTCAACTTGAAAAGAATATAGACAGCTCAGCAAGACTGTTAAGAAACCATGAGCAGAACATCCAAGAAATATGGGATAACATCAAGAGACCAAATTTAAGAGTCATTGGGATACAGGAAGGGACAGAGTTTCAAACCAAAGGAATGAGCAATCTATTCAATGAAATAATATGAGAAAACTTCCCAGACTTGAAGAATGAGACAGAACCCCAAATCCTAGAAGCCTACAGGACGCCGAATGGGCAAAATCATAAGAGACCCACACCTAGACACATTATAATGAAGATGCCCAACATACAGAATAAGGAGAGAATTTTAAAAGCTACAAGAGAAAGGAAGCAGATCACATTTAGGGGTAAGCCAATCAGGATAACAGCTGATCTTTCAACACAGACTCTGAAAGCTAGAAGATCCTGGAATAACATATTTCAAACACTGAAAGAAAATGGGTTCCAACCAAGAATTGTGTTTCCAGCGAAATTAAGCTTCAGGATGGAAGATGAAATTAAAACCTTCCACGATAAACAAAAGTTAAAAGAATTTGCAGCTAGAAAACCATCTCTTCAAAACATCCTTGTCAAAACATTACAGGAAGAGGAAATGGAAAATAACAATGAAAACCAACAGTGGGAGGTAGGACACTAAAGGGGGGAAAATAATCAAAGAGGAAAACAAACCATGTTTAGTAACATAAATAAACAAATATGGCTGGAAGAACAACCCATATCTCAATAATAACCCTAAATGTTAATGGCTTAAACTCACCAATCAAGAGACACAGGCTAGTAGAATAGATCACAAAACAAGACCCAACAATATGCTGCCTACAGGAGACGCATTTGATAGGAAAAGACACACATAGGCTGAAGGTGAAAGGTTGGGAAAAATCATATCACTCATATGGACTTCGGAAACAAGCAGGAGTATCCATACTCATATCAAATAAAATAGATTTCAAGCCAAAGTTAATCAAAAGGGATAAAGAGGGACACTACATACTGCTCAAGGGAACCATACACCAACAAGACATAACAATCATAAATATATATGCCCCAAACAATGGTGCAGCTATGTTCATCAAACAAACTCTTCTGAAGTTCAAGAGTCTAATAGACCACCATACAATAATCATGGGAGACTTCAACACACCTCTATCACCACTGGACAGATCTTCCAAACAAAAGTTGAATAAGGAAACTATAGAACTCAATAACACAATTAATAACCTAGACTTAATTGACATATATAGAATATACCACCCAACATCAAGCAGTTACACTTTTTTCTCAGCAGCACATGGATCCTTCTCAAAAATAGATCATATATTATGTCACAGGGAAACTCTTAGACAATATAAAGGAGTAGAGATAATACCATGCATCCTATCTGATCATAATGGAAGGGAATTGAAAATCAATGATAAAAGAAAGAAGGGAAAAGAATACATCACTTGCAGAATGAACAATAGGTTACTGAATGATCAATGGGTTATAGAAGACATCAAGGAAGAAATTAAAAAATTCTTAGAGATTAATGAAAACACAGACACAACATATCGGAATCTATGGGACACATTGAAAGCAGTTCTAAGAGGAAAATTCATTGCTTGGAGTTCATTCCTTAAAAAAAGAAAAAACCAACAAATAAATGATCTCATGCTTCATCTCAAAATCCTAGAAAAAGAAGAGCAAAACAACAGCAAAAGAAGTAGAAGGCAAGAAATAATTAAAATCAGAGCTGAAATTAATGAAATCGAAACAAAAGAAACAATTTAAAAAATTGACAAAACTAAAAGTTGGTTCTTTGAAAAAATAAACAAAATAGACAGACCCTTAGCCATGCTAGCGAAGAGAAGAAGAGAGAGAACTCAAATTACTAACATATGGGATGAAAGAGGCAATATCACAACAGACACTTCAGAAATACAGAAGATAATCAAAAATTATTTTGAATCCTTATACTCCAATAAATTAGAAGATAGTGAAGGCATAGATAAATTTCTTAAGTCATATGATCTGCCCAGATTGAGTCAGGAGGATATAGACAACCTAAACAGACCAGTATCAATTGAGGAAATAGAAGAAACCATCAAAAGACTACCAACTAAGAAAAGCCCTGGACCGGATGGGTATACAGCAGAGTTTTACAAAACCTTTAAAGAGGAACTTATACCAATACTTTTCAAGCTACTTCGGGAAATAGAAAAAGAGGGAGAACTTCCAAATTCATTCTACGAGGCCAACATCACCCTGATACCTAAACCAGACAAAGACACTTCAAAGAAAGAAAACTACAGACCAATATCTCTAATGAACCTAGATGCAAAAATCCTCAATAAAATTCTGGCCACTCGGATACAAAAACTTATCAAAAAAATTGTGCACCATGATCAAGTAGGATTCATCCCTGGGATGCAAGGCTGGTTCAATATACGGAAATCAATAAATGTTATTCACCACATCAACAGACTTAAAAATAAGAACCATATGATCATCTCGATAGATGCGGAAAAAGCATTCGACAAAGTACAGCATCCCTTTATGTTCAAAACTCTAGAAAAACTAGGGATAACAGGAACATACCTCAATATTGTAAAAGCAATCTATGCTAAGCCTCAGGCTAGCATCATTCTGAATGGAGAAAAATTGAAGGCATTCCCTCTAAAATCTGGAACAAGACAGGGATGCCCTCTCTCACCACTTCTGTTCAACATAGTTCTCGAAACACTGGCCACAGCAATTAGACAGACGAAAGAAATTAAAGGCATCAAAATAGGAAAAGAAGAACTTAAATTATCACGATTTGCAGATGACATGATAATATATTTAACAGACCCAAAAGGGTCTACAAAGAAACTATTAGAGCTAATAAATGAATTCAGCAAAGTGGCAGGATATAAAACCAACACGCATAAATCAAAGGCATTTCTGTATATCAGCGACAAATCCTCTGAAATGGAAATGAGGACAACCACTCCATTCACAATATCTTCAAAAAAAATAAAATACTTGGGAATCAACCTAACAAAAGAGGTGAAAGACTTATACAATGAAAACTACAGAACCCTAAAGAGAGAAATAGAAGAAGATCTTAGAAGATGGAAAAATATACCCTGTTCATGGATAGGCAGAACTAACATCATCAAAATGGCGATATTACCAAAAGTTCTCTATAGGTTTAATGCAATGCCAATCAAAATCCCAACGGCATTTCTTGTAGAAATAGAGAAAGCAATCATGAAATTCATATGGAAAAATAAAAGACCCAGAATAGCAAAAACAATGCTAAGCAGGAAGTGTGAATCAGGCGGTATAGCGATACCAGACTTCAAACTATACTACAGAGCAATAGTAACAAAAACAGCATGGTACTGGTACCAAAACAGGCGTGTGGACCAATGGTACAGAATAGAGGACACAGAAACCAATCCACAAAACTACAACTACCTTATATTTGATAAAGGGGCTAAAAGCATGCAATGGAGGAAGGATAGCATCTTCAACAAATGGTGCTGGGAAAACTGGAAATCCATATGCAACAAAATGAAACTGAATCCCTTTCTCTCGCCATGCACAAAAGTTAATTCAAAATGGATCAAGGAGCTTGATATCAAATCAGAGACACGCCGTCTGATAGAAGAAAAAGTTGGCTACGATCTACATACTGTGGGGTCGGGCTCCAAATTCCTCAATAGGACACCCATAGCACAAAAGTTAATAACTAGAATCAACAAATGGGACTTACTCAAACTAAAAAGTTTTTTCTCAGCAAAAGATACAATAAGAGAGGTAAATAGAGAGTCTACATCCTGGGAACAAATCTTTACTCCTCACACTTCAGATAGAGCCCTAATATCCAGAGTATACAAAGAACTCAAAAAATTAGACAATAAGAGAACAAACAACCCAATCAACAAATGGGCCAAGGACCTGAACAGACACTTCTCAGAGGAGGACATACAATCAATCAACAAGTACATGAAAAAATGCTCACCATCTCTAGCAGTCAGAGAAATGCAAATCAAGACCACCCTAAGATACCATCTCACTCCAGTTAGATTGGCAGCCATTATGAAGTCAAACAACAACAAGTGCTGGCGAGGATGTGGGGAAAAGGGTACACTTGTACATTGCTGGTGGGACTGCAAATTGGTGCAGCCAATTTGGAAAGCAGTATGGAGATTTCTTGGAAAGCTGGGAATGGAGCCACCATTTGACCCAGCTATTCCCCTTCTCGGTCTATTCCCTAAAGACCTAAAAAGAGCATGCTACAGGGACACTGCTGCATCGATGTTCATAGCAGCACAATTCACAATAGCTAGACTGTGGAACCAGCCTAGATGCCCTTCAATGGATGAATGGATAAAAAAAAATGTGGCATTTATACACAATGGAGTATTACTCTGCATTAAAAAATGACAAAATCATAGAATTTACAGGGAAATGGATGGCATTAGAGCAGATTATGCTAAGTGAAGCTAGCCAATCCCTAAAAAACAAATGCCAAATGTCTTCTTTGATATAAGGAGAGTAACTAAGAACAGAGTAGGGTCGAAGAGCATGAGAAGAAGATTAACATTAAATAGGGATGAGAGGTGGGAGGGAAAGGGAGAGAGAAGGGAAAATGCATGGAAATGGAAGGAGACCCTCAGAGTTATACAAAAGTACATACAAGAGGAAGTGAGGGGAAGGGGAAAAACGAATGTCAGTAGAGGGAGCAGAGAGAGAAGAGGGGAGGGGAGGGGAGGGGAGGGGGGATAGTAGAGGATAGGAAAGGCAGCAGAATACAACAGACAGTAGTATGGCAATATGTAAATCAATGGATGTGTAACTGATGTGATTCTGCAATCTGTATATGGGGTAAAAATGGGAGCTCATAACCCACTCGAATCAAATTGTGAAATATGATATATCAAGAACTATGTAATGTTTTGAACAGCCAACAATAAAAAATTTTAAAAAAAAATTTCTGAAGTCATATGATCTGTCCAGATTGAGTTAGGAGGATATACACAACCTAAACAGACCAATATCAATTGAGGAAATAGAAGAAGCCATCAAATGACTACCAACCAAGAAAAGCCCTGGACCGGATGGGTATACATCAGAGTTTTACAAAACCTTTAAAGAAGAACTAATACCAATACTTTTCAAGCTATTTCAGGAAATAGAAAAAGAGGGAGTACTTCCAAATTCATTCTATGAGGCCAAAATCACCCTGATTCCTAAACCAGACAAAGACACTTCAAAGAAAGAAAACTACAGACCAATATCCCTAATGAATATAGATGCAAAAATCCTCAATAAAATTCTGGCAAATCGGATACAAAAACATAATCCCATTATTTTACCTGTGAACATTCCTGCATTAACATAGGAGCTTTTGGGAGTTACATCATATCCAAACCATAACAGCATCTTATTAATAAGAGACTGAGGAGTATGAGTAAACCCATTTTGCATATGTGGGTTGTAAAATCAGGTCCAATAACTTAATTCAATATTCTAACCCAGAGACTTTTTTAAAAAAATGATAGGTAAATTTCTATAATGCCATGACATTGAAGAGTATTCATTGAACCTGGAAAATATATCTACAAAAATCCTACAGAAGCTGTAACTTCTTAGAGACAAGGCACCATTTCTGTAATTATCACACTGTGGCAGAGTCATGGCCAGAAGAAATATAAAGACCATGCATAATGTTTGGAGGAAAGTTAGATACATCTAATATCATTCTAAAATGATTTTTAAAAAATCATGTAAAAATATCCATATAAACTAATCACATTCCTACATAACAATAACAATAAAATATGTAATGGAGATTACCTCTGAAATAGCAAAACTAATCAGGCATCATCCTGTCATATATCACACAGAAATATAAATTATCTTTCACAGAATATGTATAAAATTTAATTAAAGGGCCTTTAAAATAGAATCAAGTAAATGTAGATCCATACCATAATAAAGAGGAAGAATCAATATAATAAACTGTTAATTCTTGCCACATTCATCCACAAGTTAAATGCAAATTCAATAAAAATGTTAAAGGAGATTTTCTAAGAATTTAAGGGCCTAATTTTAATTCATATGAAGAAATGAAAAACAAATAATTCCAATAAATTCTGGGAAAACTAGTGGAATGGGACTCTCCAATGCTATTTAGAAGCATTTCTGGCCTCTACATTCACACAAGTGAGGACCTAAATTTCCACTGTCTCCTGGGTGTAAAGTCAATCCCAATCAAAAAACACTGAGTTGAAGTAATTAAAATGGTTTGATATAGGCAGAGGTACAGACACCTAGACTCAGTAGAAGAGGAAGAAAGAAATGGACCTCATTTCACAGGAACTGGCTATATGTAGAAGTGCAAGTATAAATTAATGGAGAAAAGTTCAATACAGGGACCTGCGACAATGAACTATTTCTAGAAAATGATAATGTAGGTCTCTATACACAAAAATAAATCTCTGATTAAGAAAGCAAACATGAAAACCTTATTGCAAAGCTTAAGCAAGCATTTTCATTTCTATGACTCCATCCTGAAAATCTTCACACATTCATTCAAAGAGATATTTAAGGTAACATGAATTTGGTATAGGAGACATCTCAAGAATATAAAACCAAAGAAAGAAGCAAATGGCAAAGTATACTTACAGTAAGATATCATATATTTAGAATGTTAAAACATTCAAAACAGTAATATATATTGCTTATAGTTGCCAACATATGTATTAAATATTGGGAACACTGTGAAAGAAAATTTTTACATTTCTCGGAAGGGAGAGAAGGAACAGAGATGATGTGAGATTTTAATTACAGATGTGCCTATTTTTGCAATTAAAAAAAAAAGAATTCTGAAGCCAATTTGGCAAAAATTTTACATTTCTGAGACATGTCATCATCAGTTAAGAAAACATGTTCCTTTTCCTCTGTATTTTTATATTTGGAAATGTTCTCTTAATAAAAACGATAGACATTGTCTGTTGGTTATGCCTGTTCCATTGATTAAAGATTATTTTAATGCAAGGTCTCTCCTTGCTCCTAATCCCAATGCCTGCTTTACATCTGTATTTGCATTCTTTCCCTACAGAGCTTTCCCTGCAGAGGAGATGGTGCATTGCTGGTTTTACTAGCAGTGTTTCCATATTATCCAGCATGGAATGAAGAAAACTATAGATTTTCTCTTTCTTGCTTTGAATCACTTTTGCCCATGAGATTGTTATTACAACACAAATTCTCCAATTCTTTTCCCTTTTTTTTTTTCTGGGTTTGAACCCAGGGCCTTGCACCTGCTCAGTGAGAGTTCCACCACTGAGCCACATCCCCAGTCCTGTCTCTTTAGTTTTGCTTTGTAACTTTTAAGCAAAGATAAGGATGAATTAAAATTTAAGTTCCATATTTTAGATTACTAATAAATATAACCCAGTTTTTATTCCTGCTTATTCATAATTTTCTCTCTTCTTTTCTCCCTCCATCTTTGTTTTTCTTTTTCTCACCCCAATACATTCATCTCTGTTCTCATTTACTTTAGTGTCCATTCACCAGTGTTATCTTTTTCTTCCTAAGCCAAAATAATGTGCATTATTCTTATCTGAGTCTCTTCATACTTCTCTATTTTGAGAATGGATTTAGTTTAGCCAGTAGATCAATGTCTGAATGTTCATACAGCCACACTGGATCTTTATTTCTATGTTCCAGGGGGATGAAATTAGCTCTTCTTTAATTGTGTCACCTATAAAGATACTTAAGAACTCTGTTCCATATTTTAGGAAATACTAAAGTGAATATTTAAAAAAAACTATTTTTAAATAATTCAACTGAAAGCCACCTACTTTTTTACTTTTTACGTTCTTGTGTTGAGTTGAAAACAAGAGAAAACAAAATAAAAAATGCAGGGTGCTATTTATCTTTCTTTCTACACAGTCTGAATCAATACATTCTTAGTCATTGAGCAGATGAAGATCCAAGACTGGAGCTATGTCTCATTTTTGTTGTTGTTGGTGGTGGTGGTGGTTATAATGGAACAACTTCTATATCTTATATCCTTTCAAGTCCTTATCACTCCATTTCATAGCTTCTATTTCTTTATATTACTTACTCACACAAATCTATACATTATAGATAATTCTATATTATTTAAAAGCATGATTTATCTTGCTTTATCTCCACAGGATCAAGGTCAAGTTTCAGTTGGAATTCAAACAAAAGAAAGTCATGGTCAAAAAGCCAAAAGACAACAGCACTTGTTGAGAATGTAGAGAAAACATAATACTTAAGATACTTATTGAGAATATGAATTAGTGCAGCTATTATGGAAAACAGAAAGGAAATTCCTTGAAATATTAAACAGGAAGCTACTCTTTGATCCTCATTGCCGCTGCTGACCATATGTCCAAAGGATATAAAATTTCCACCTTGAAGAGATATCTGCATTTTTTACTCATAGCATTATTCACACTGTCCAATATATGAAAACAACCTAAGTGTCCATTATAGATGGTGGGATAAAGAAAATGTTGTACAAACACACACAAACATATACACATACACACACACTCACACACATGGAATATTATTCAGTCATAATGCTAATGAAGAAGAAAATCCTGACATTTGTAACAACATGGATGAAACTGGAGGACATTTTGCTGAAAAAATAAGCCAGACGGAAAAAAAGTACTGCATTATCTCACTTTATATGAGAAGAAGTCCAACTCACAGAAAGGTACAGTGGAATGATAAAAGCCATAAGTTAGGGAGTGTGGGAAATAGGAAGGCGGTCCAAGGAGACAGACATTCAGTGTCAAGAGAAGTAAATTCTAGAGATAAAATGCATGGTAACTCTAGTTAATACTATGGTATTTTGTGCTGGAAATAAAGAGTAGTTTTCAAGTGTTATCAGCATATACACACATACACAAATGGTAACTATGTGAGTTGATTGGCATTTTACCTAACTTGATTGTGGTAATTATTGCACAATACACACATCTATCAAATCATGTTGTATATCTTAAATATATATGCATTTCTAATTTGTCAGTCATATCTTACTAAAGCTAGGGGGTAGGGGGAGAAAGAGAGTCATTGCCAAGGTCTCTGTTAAAAGTACTTACAAATTCTCCAGGGCCTGAGTGCATTCTTTCGCTCCAGCTGAAAAAAGCCATCGGGGCCCACACTGCAGCTCTAGAATGGGATTCTTGAAAAATTGAGCAGTATAATGGTGAACTTATTTATCACCATTACAGTCTCAATTTAGCATACCTGGAGAGGGCAGTAAAGGCAGTAGAATAGCCATGACTATTTAGGAGAACCCACAGCCAACATTATAGTGTAAGGTCTGAAACATTTGGGTGTGAGGATAAATCATCATTTGCTTTATTTCTCACCATGAAACACTAAACACATCTCTTGTTATGTGTTGGCGAGTCCTTATTTGTAGTCATATGATGTTACCATTTTCTATTACAAATTGCAAACTCAATTCTCAAATTCAATTATCCTGGAGACAGGCAACCAATAAGCTTAGCAGTATTTGAAAAGAAAGACTAGTTGCACCCAGGTTTATAAACCCACATGTAGATGCAAAACCATTAAATGTAAGTCTCAGCAAATAAAAATGGACAGTTTCCTGTTCTACACAGGGGTAGGGGTGGAGGAGAGGATTAGGGGTGGTGAGATACAGGAATGAACTCATAGATTGATGTGGTCTCTGGAACAGCATCTCGAAATGATGTTTTATGAGGCACAAGCTTTTTATTTATTCAAAAGCTTATTAAAACCTTGGAAATTCCAAAAATCCTTAAAGATTATTTTATCTTTTTTTTAACTTGGCATTTTCTATAACTTTCACAACCGAACACTTTTCTTAGGAATCCTTATTAATAGTTCAGTTCTCAATAGAGCTCACTTTGGAAAACAATGATGCAGAATACACAATTTTCAAGTTGTGTGAGATATACTATTGAAAGTAAGAACTGCATTTCATGATATCCTCTTCCTATGAAAAGCTTCAGGTACTCACAAAACATGTTTTGAGGCAGACCTATTTAGGATCTTGCTAAACAAGGTGTGGTTCTTGAAACAGCACTGCTGAATCCCCCTGAAGCTTTTTAGGACATTGGTCCTAAATTTTCCTGTCCTGTCCCAGAGCTATTGAGAAATAATACTGCATCATCAGCAAGATCTTCAAAATATATGGATTTCATGCATTTTTGCATGCAAATTAGAAAATGCAAACTAAACCTATTACATTCAGAGTTACTAGTATTTATCTTTTAGAATTTGAGCATCATTTAACTGCAAAATGTAAAACATTAAATTAAATATATCAGTGTTGAATAAATGACCAGTTGGTATATATTTGAGCTTTTTATTAGTGCTTTTAAGTTATACATAACATTAGGATTCATTTTGGAATAATTATAAAAGTACAAAATACAATTTGCTCTAATTAATTCCCTAGTACTTCTGCTTTTTCTTTCCTCCTCCCCTGAACCTGTTATCTCCCCTCTACCAATCTTTCTGCTATTTACTTATAGTTTTTTTTTGCGATACGATTTATTTTTATTTTTTTAGTCATACGTGACAGCAGAATGTATTTTGACATATAATACACACATGGAATGTACAAACATCAATCATATTGTCTATTCTATTATGCTGCCCTTCCTATCCTCCCTACTCCTCCCCCCTCTCCCATCATTTCTCTCTATCCAATCTAATGTGACACACTTTTTTTTTTAAATTAGTCTTTGTGGATATACATAAAGGTGAGATTCGCTGCGGTGTATTTATATATGTACATAAGAAATTTAAGTCAGATTCATTCCACCTTTCTTCCCTTATTCTATCCCCCTCAATCTCTTTCCTCTACTCCACTGACTTTTCTTCTATTTGATGAAATCCCAGTTCTTTTCTTTTCTTTTTTCTTTCTTATTTTTGACTAGCTTCTACATATCAAAATATTTCAACTTTGACTTTCTGGGTGTGGCTTATTTCACTTATTGTGATGATATCCAGTTCCATCCATAAACAGGTAAGTGCCATAATTTCATTCTTCTTTATGACTGAGTAAATATATATATTTACTTTATTAATTACTTTATTTATATATATAAATAAAATAAATATATATATATATATATTTATTTTATTTAATATATATCTCACATTTTCTTCATTCATTTATCAGTTGATGGGCACCTAGGGTGGTTCCAAAGCTTGGCTACTGTGAATTGTGCCAATATAAATACTGATGTGGCTACAGATGATCAACTTTAATTAGCACATATTAGCATCAGATATGGATCCAAATAGCTGAGTCAGCATATATTAGAAAATTAGGGAAGTGGCAAAAGACATGAATAAAACTGGAGTGAAGCCACAGCTTTCACAATGTTAGGACTTAGAGAAGAGAAAGGTGTTTACTAGTATACATATGTACAATTGTTATAAAAGCACAAAATACTTTGCTATACTGACACTATATACCAAATCCTTATGCCATTCACACTCTTAGCTAAGACAACTAAATGTCAAGTTTAGAAATATTGTAATAGTTTGAAAGTATCTACGTTAACATTAATTCATTCATTGCTCAACTAAACCACTTTACAAATGCTTTCTTTTTATTAGCACTGTCTTCACATGAATAAATTATAAAGTTTTCAATTGAAGGGTACATAATCTAGTATATTAGATGACTATGGACAATTACCTTGTTGAACATTTGCATGCTTCAAAGTTCTAATTAGAAATTACATAAATATGGAATATTACATACACATGACAAATATTAGGTGCCAGAATATGTTAAGGATCTGAAAAAAATCCTTAACGTATCTGCATATCTTCATATCATTCAGAGTTACTGGGAATTATTATGGTGTGCAGTTTAGAGGGTAGGGTAGGACAGTGTTTTTTTTTTTTTTTTTTTTTTCCCAAAGTTGTTGTGTTAGTCCTTTTGAGTCACTGAATTTCTCATTGAGCCATTGTTCAATGCTTTTCTGAACAATGGTTCTCTGAAGACAGTGGCTTACTAGTGGATGAGTATCTGACTGTTTTCCCCAGCAGTACTTATTTACTGAGATGATTCGTTCATTCTTAAAAGGTTAAGAATAAGAGACCTTGAGAAAAGGTTTATGAGTGATTCAAAGGTAAATCATTTGCATAATTTAAGAATAGAAAGATTTGCAAGCATTCAGACTAATGGAAGGTCTGAACCAAGAAGTGTGTGTGTGTGTGTGTGTGTGTGTGTGTGTGTTGTTTCAAATCATTTGAAAGACTTGGTGTTATACCAATTTTCTAGTTCAGGGAAGTTGTACCTAGAGAGGTTAGGTTCATAGTCAGCCAGTGTCAGGACTAGGAATCAAACCTGGCTGTGACTGTAAAACTACCACTCAGTCACTCTACTTCAGGATTTTTTAACTTCAGCACTGTTGGCATTTGAGGCTAGATAATTCTCTTGTGTGGGTCCTGCTATGCATTATAGGATATTTAGAAGCATCCCTAACATCTTCCTAATAACACATATGCCCTATACCTAGTTGTAATAACCAAAAATGGGTTCAGACCTGGTCAATTATCCCCTGAGGTGGGAGATTATAATGTGTGTGTGTGTGTGTGTGTGTGTGTGTGTGTGTGTGTGTGTGTGTATATATATATATATATATATATATATATATATATATATAGTATATAATTATATTATACTGCTTTGACTGTAGTAGGTACCTCAGAGTTTGAAAGTGAGCTATTATAGTAAGCCATTTCCTGACATGAACCATTGATAGAACCTCACTAATGTAGATGGCTAAGTGGGATTGTCTGTAGTCACTTCAACTTTTAAGAGAAATAAAGTCCTTATTTTAGGAAACTGCTTTGCCCTACTTTTCAATCTAGTAAAGATAAATGATTATTTTCTCCTGCTATCTCTTTGTCTCATGTGTGGAAAGGAATATGATCTAAGACAGGAGAAGATAGGTCCTCCTCCTCTGAGGTGAAGATAGAGGAGAATGAGATAAGCAGTCCATGGAAAGTTTACTGAAGGATCCCTTCAATGTGTAGGAAACAGAAGTCAATGGCTTCCATAACCTAGGTTTCCAGAAACATCTCTTATTATCCTGAGGCCTCTCAATTTATCTCCACTTTGATTCTGTAGGCTAATCCAAGTATTTTTGAAATAACTGATTTTCTACCTAAGCTGGTTAAGTTTTCTTTCTCTCATTTGCAACCAAAGAATTCCAGGTAACAAAACTTAAGAAACAACTGTAAAAGCCATGAACATCAGAGGCACATTCTTTCCCATTCTCAAATGCCATTCCCAACCCCTACCCCCAAACACCTAGGTGCAAAAAATCTGTAGTCAGCCCTTAACTATTTTGAAAATAATCCCGAGTTACCAAGAATGTCTTACAGAAGTGCCCAGATTTTGGTTAAAGAGTGACTCCACAGACTAGTGGCAACTAAAATCTGAGGACAGGGTTATTTAGTAAAATTCAATGTGTGATATCCATGTTAATTAAAAATATTTATAAGAAGAAAAAAACAACAAGATAATATTTATTAAGTCTTTAAAGAACTGAGTGATAGCTGTAGCAAAATATATACATAGTGTAATCTAAAACTTAAAGAAGAGAAAGTTGGCAATAACCCCAGCGAGAGATAAAAATGTAAACCAAGGTACTTGCTGTCGGGATAAAGCCGTAGGATGGAAATAAAGCATGATATTTAAGTATACTGGAAATAAATGGCACTGTGGGACAGGGTGGATAACCTCTGCTGAAGATGATGTACAAGGAAGTGTTTATAAATACAAGATGGCTGTAATAGTCCATAGGGGGCATTTCACAAGGTTTGGGGGCTTGAAGTTATATTATCACATTTATTTGAGGATTTTTTTTCATAACTTCTGCATTGGAAAAACCTTTGATTCCAGGAAAACCAAAAAAAGGACTCAGGACTCCAAGGATAGGAGACAGGAAACACACTGCATTTTCTTCTTGAATTAGAAATATTGAGAGTCTCAGTTTTCCTTTTAGGAGTTCCAGTTTAGTTGGTTAGAAATCAGAACAGTCAACGTGAGTAGGAATACAGATTAAATCTTTGGTGGGAGAAATGTCAGTATTATGTTTTCTTAGAATCAGACCATGATTTGAGAGGAGACAGAGAGAAAAAAAAGGAAAAAGGAAGAGAAAAAGAAAGAAAACAGAAGGAGAAAAATGAGGAAAAAAGGGGAAGAAAGAATAGCAAGAAAAGGAAGCCCCTCTAATCTGTAATCCCAGTCCACAAAACTATAGTGAAGCCTTCTCTTCTCAGAGCAAACATACTTCTCTTTGTCTCTGAACTCCACTTCTTTCTCCTTCATGCTCCACACTTTGACATTCTTTATTTCATTCAATAATGAAGCCCTTTTATTGTACCTTTTTGCCAGACACCAAAAGTCAACTTAAACTTGAAGTCCAAAAGCAGGACCCTATGTTGGATATAAATGGTGATTTGAGTTGACTGGAGAGTTTTGAAAGAGAAGACAAGACATTCATTCCCCATCTAATAAAATCCATCTTGATTACCTGATTGCCTTTTGACCTCATTTTTTATGGATCTGGCTTTTCCCACCATTATGAGTCTCTGAGTAACAACATGAAGAGATATCTGGTCCTCCACACAGGTGGCACTAGGAAGAATTCAAAATGATATTTTAGCAAATTATTTTCAAGGTTACCTATAATAAGTCTAAACCTTCTATTTTTGCCAATTGAGACCTTTATTCCCAATTACAAAAAAAATAAAATAAAATAAAAAAGAAAGAAAGGAAAGAAAAGAAATGAAATGTCATTTGCATAGGATAGCAATAAAGGATTATGATATCCGTGGCTCTGTATTATTTTATGATTCAAAACAAAAACAAAGCATATAAGAATAGTTTCAAGAGAGCACAAGACGAAGTCTGAATTTAGGTGAAAGACTGAAGCATTTGTAGCAAAATGTTTAATTCTCTTTATCCTGAGCTAGGCCTGGTGATACCAAGTGAGAAAGGTTCTTCCCTCTACGTGTAGGAAATGGACCACCTGAAGTAGTTGAGGGTAGTGGCAATGACATTCAGTGTGGAGTCAGAAGGAAGGAAAAACAGTCTACAATTTCAGTCTCCTTAAATGACTATTGTTTTGGTGATTCTAAGGGCCATTAATCTCCGAACTTCATATTTGAGCCTCAGATTTGTATAAGATTAATCATAGCTGTATCTATCCCATTGAGTTAATATAAAGTTCAGGTGGAATTTTCAATTAAAGAAAAAAAAACACACAAAAAAATCCCAAGCAAAATTTGATTGCTTCAAACATCAACTTGATTGCTCCACAGCAACATACAATTGCTTACCTAGTACTTTACCTTAGATAGAAATGACTCAAGGTGATTATTGCATAGGAAAATAGCACAATGTTCTTTTATAATTTTCCTTTGAATCAAGAGTCTTAGAAGCAAAGTTTCAAGCAAACTTAACTCTACATCTTCACTAGGTCACAATATTTAGTCCAATTTCCCTGTAAGCCTTGGCATAGAAATAAAGAAGAAAAGCACACCCAATCAACTCTCCAGCCACACTATGCCAATGATGTAAATATTTCTCTAGTTTAGGACATGCAGGATGCTATAAACAAAATTAAGTAATTTATAAGTACAAAATTTATTACTCACAATTCTGGATATCAGGTGGTCTATGGTTGAGGAGCCAGCTGATTTGGTATCTAGTGAGGACTCATTCTTCATATATGAAGATTCTTGCAGCTTATATGCTCTGTTAGGAGTCTTTCATGAGGGCCCTAATCCCATTTATGATGTTAGAGTCCTCATGGCCAAATCAGCCCCAAAGGCCCTACCTCCTAATATCACCTTGGGGACTGATTTTCAATGTATTTAATTTACAGGGGACATAACCATTCTGACCTTAGTACTCTTCCCAGGTTCCCTGAAATTCATGAGTTTCTCAAATGCAAAATATAGTCTTTCTATCCCAATAGCAGCAAAGTCTTGAATCATACTAACACTACAAAATTTAAAGCCCAAAGACTCATCAAAATCAGGTTATGGGTGAGGCTGAATCACCTGTACTTTTTAAATAATTGCTGACATTTCTTTAAGCTATTATTTAGTTTCAGATAAGGTCAGAGAAAAACACAAAGAACCAAGCAAAATCACAAATCACTCTGACTCACAATTTTAGGAGATCTAGAGTAAACTTTGCTTATTATAATCTCATTATAATGCTAAATTCTCCACCCAGGATATACTCTGCTCTGTCATTTGTGAGCATGTGAAGCATGATTTCCAATGAGGCATACTTAGGAACATACCTGCCTCTATGTCCAATGATGAGTCTTTCCATATGAATATGCATGTTTTCCTAATAAAAATCGTTTGCTTTCTTTGTTTAGGGGAGACACTACTTGGGGGTCATCTCCTATGCTAGTCTCCCTTGCTATAATCCATAAACCTCTCTTTACTTCTTTGTCTTCCAGTTGTATTTGCTGGTTGCATATTCACCAATGGGCAAATCCATTGTGTACAGTTATAGGATCATTTTGCCTCCGGTGTCCAAAAATATATTCCTCATTTCTGTCTGACACCTTATTATAATATCCTTTTCCATCCATATTTCTACCTACATTTGGTTCACAACCTCTTCAATAATCTTCAGTAAAGAAGACAGAGGCTTTCTCGACAGCTCTCCTCTTCCGAGCCCTCCCCAGAACTCCTCTGTTCACAGCACTGTGGGCTTTTTTCCAGCCTGTGGCTCCAAGCCTCTTCTCATGAAACATTTCCAAAGCTGCTTCCACATTTTTAGCTATTTGTTACAGAAGCATCACATGTGTCAGTACCAATTTCTTCTTTAATCCCTTCAGCTGCTGTAACAAAAATACTTTAGAATAGGTAATTTATAAACATCAGAAATTTATCGCTCACAGTTTTAGAGGCTGACCAAGTCAAACATCCAAGTGTTACCAGATTATGTGTCTTGTGATGGTTTGGTGTCTGCTGTAAAGGTGATTTCTTGTTGCCGAGTCCTTGTATGGGGGAAAGGTCAAAGAAGCTCCCTCAAGTTACTGGTACTGGGCACTAATCCAAGTCACAATGGTAGAGCCTTCCAAAGAGTATCACCATGGGGCTTAGGGTTCAACATATAAAATTTGAGAGACATTTTCAGACTATTGCACTACCCAAATTTACTCAAAACATAAACATGTTTTCCTTCCAAACTGTATTGTTGCAAGATACCACCTCCTCTCTCTTTGGAACTACTAATAATGGGATAAAATGAAATGACATGCAAGAAGCCAAAAGCCTTGTGTTTATATCATGTGCCAGGTAAGAGTTAAAAAGAATAGATGTATTTGTATATGGATGTTCATCTTTAACTGTGATCATTAACAATTAACTTTATTCAGTCTATGTGTGGGTATTTCTGCAAAAGCATATGCATGTATGTGACTATTTCTATTAAAGTGTTTTTATGGTATATGTTTGTTTTATTTTGTGTATGTATGCATTGGTTTATGTAGGTATAGATATGTGTATAGATTTTCATGTGTGTCTGTGGATTTTTGTTAAGGATGGAAGAGTGAAAGAGGAGAAAGTAGAAATAGAATAAAAATGTCTCTTATTGAACTTGCAACTGAAATTAATTGAAACATAATACTACTTCCCAAAGAAGAAGCTGGCCTATAGTTGCCTCTCTAAGGAATGTGGGAAAAATGTCACAGAAATTAACTTTAAAAACCAGTCAAATATAAAGGTTATTCAAACTCTGGATTTCATGTTGAATTTTTTTCTCAGATACGTTAGTATTCTTAGTTGAGTTGTGAGGGTAGTTGAGGGTAGTGGCAATGACATTCAGTGTGGAGTCAGAAGGAAGGAAAAACAGTTGATTTACTGGGGAATAGTTATATCCCACAGAAAAGGAATAAGATTCAAAGGTAAAGCCACAGAGACCCCAAAAGTCTTCTCAATATGTTTGGTAGTTCATTCTTTCAGCTGTGATTTGCATGGAGTCATGGCCAAGGCAACATTCAAAATATTGAACAAAGCTTTCCATAACTATAACGAAATACCTGAGGCAATTAACTTATATAAAGAATATAAAGAAAAAATTTCATTTATCTCATGGTTCTGATATCCCAGTCCAAGACTGTGTGGCCCCATTGCTTTATGCCTCTGGTGAAGTGACAGATGGCAATGGCAGATATGGCATGTCAGACAGAGCAAACTATTCACATCATGAGGGAAGAAGCATAAAGAGAAGACAAGAATAGGGTTCCAAATGCCCTTTAAGGGGACAATTTTGAAGCCCTAAAGACCTCCCCCAAGGCTTCACTTATAAATATGCATAGTATCTCCCAATAGCATCAACCTAGGGAACAGGATTAACATCTGGCTTTTGGGTGGCATTCAGCATCCCAAATAGCACACAATCTTTCTTTCCAATCTTCAGAAGCACCTCAGAATGAGATTTTAAGCTATTAGGAGGCAGGAAAAAGAAAGAAACTACAATCCTAAACCATTACTATTAATAATAGTAGCAAACCTTGATAAGGCACTTACTGTGGGCCAGTACCATTTAAATAGAGTTTTAGAATCCCTGTTGTTTATTGTTGTTATTCATGAACATCCAATTCTATTTATGGCACATTGCCATGTTAATTAAAGGTATGATCCCATTTAAACCAAATGTTGTAACAACCAAATGAGGTCCATAGAAATAGGTTCATTTTACTGGGGCAGGAACTCAAGTTCAAAGATACTAAGCTCTATGCCAAGTCACAGAGGTGGAGCAATGGTTTGAACTCAAGTCCAATAGATTTCAAATTTCATTTATCTTGAGGGATTATCCTCCAATCTACTCTACTCCTACTTTGGTTTGATTTGGTAGCAGAAAACTGTGTTAAACTTCTAAGCCCAGTAAGAAGGAAACAAATTTAAAAAAATTATTCACAAAATTCAGCATGTTTCTAACTACTTTAGTCTCCACATCCATACTGGATGGAGGTTTCCTAAATTTTCTCCCCAGATACCTTAACTACAGAACAATATACTTCAGAACAGTTCCAACCAAATTACGAAGCACATGCTCCCAAAATGAGGATGGTTCACTTCATCCCCTGGTTTCGTCTCCATGTCCATGGACTGGGACAACTGTGCCATTCTCCTTTGATATGGCTAGAACCCAGAGATGCCTTGCATTTTTGAGCCTGAAAGTATGCGTTTATGCCCTTTTCTGAGTATATTCACATCTATAACTGTATTCCATGATGTGGTGAGACAGTGTATCCCCTTAGCACTTTGCTCTAAGGAGCATACTGTAACCGGGAAAGGCATGTTCTTAAGTCTCCAGTTTATATAAATGCTAAACCCCCTTTAACTTACCTTGTTCCTCCCAGCCCAGGTGTGTGGCTGTGGAGAAAGGAGATGTACCTTTCAATTGAATGGCAGGAATTGCTCTGTCCCAGCATCCAGGGGGTTGCTAAGAAAGAAAATACATGGTCTCTCCTCTTATTTTCTTAACTGAAATTGCTTAGGGGATAGGGCTTCCATCTTGGTTCAGAGATAACAACTATCTGGAGCCAGGTAAGCCTCCTTTCCTCTCACTGGCTGGACAATTGCATTGATAGTAATAGTTTCTCATCACCCTGGGTAAGATCTCAGAATCCTTCTTAACACAGTGTGTCAGAAAGCCACTGCTAATAGATGATTATCACTCTATGAACCCTACCGGCCAACTGTGCCATAGATCATTGATCTGAGGAAAGAAGGTGAAAGAAATTTCACAGATACTTGGCATTCTTGAAATAAATTGATTTGGCCAACACATGACAAAAAGCTGAAATTCTGGCAGCTCTAATGAAGTGGTGGTAACTTTTAGTGTAGTCCAGACCAAGGCATAGATCTTGTGCAGCCTTATAGGATGAATTTCCTATTCAAGAAAAAGGTATTTATGTTAAATAAAACGAGATTATTACATTTATAAACTCTGAACTGAAAAGAGGAATCTTGTCCTTTGTCCCTTTACCATATAAGTACTATTATCAAGGCTATCTTTATTGTATATATGGATGCACCAAGCTTTTGGCTAGATGCCCTTAAATATTTAAATTATGACATTTGCATTTCTCTGACTCAATGATCATTTGTATATTCATTTGCTTCCCTTTTCTCTACAAGGAGAGAATGAACTGGTTGTGTTAATTTGCACATTCTGTTTTACAAAGCTAGTTTTTTTTTCACTTGTATACTGTAATAATCCATTGCTATTCTTATCCTCTTAATCTCCTTAAAACTTAGTTTTGTGCAATCCTCGAAGTGATTTCCCTAAGGTTTTTTGTTTTGTTTTCTGACAATGGTAATCCAGTGTCTTCATAAACTTTCTGGAACAAGCTTTCTGGAGTAGCCACCTGTTCCTTTTCTTATAGTCTACGCTTAAATAGAATAGCTGAGTGGTTAAGAGCAAATACTTCTGATCAGATATTCTTTTTTTTATCAGATGAGTTGACTTGCTACACCTTCTTGGTTTTATGACCTTTGATGATCCTCAAAACTTCGTTCAGACTCAGTTTTGAGGCTTGTGAAGTAGTGGTAGTAGTATGTGTTAATAATGCCATAAGCTTGAAAAGATTTTATGAAATGATGAACAGATGTGCTTAGCAGTCCCATTAGTTAGCACTTAGTATATATTAGCTACTGTCATTATTCCTTCTTTATAACTTCAATGACATTAAATTATTACATAGAGAACATAGTGACATGTGAATAGCATCATGTCCCTAATGATTTTATGCCCATGAGAACTAAACTCACTTTTGTGACTTAATCAACTATTGTTAGTTGCTATAACATCAACAGTTGAAACTTCTTGATGGTGAGGAATCTATTTTACATATAATTACTTAAAAGGACATTTTAACTATGGTAGCAATTTCAACTGACTTCATGTCATTTCAAAGT
Organism: Marmota monax; assembly: GCF_021218885.2. Taxonomy (NCBI): domain Eukaryota; kingdom Metazoa; phylum Chordata; class Mammalia; order Rodentia; family Sciuridae; genus Marmota; species Marmota monax. The sequence continues at coordinate 25,336,565 of NW_026692254.1, forward strand.
CACTCAGTGTCAGAAAGCCCACCTGATCTTCAAGAAAGTAGTTCCTCTAAAGACTTCTAGTGTCAGGTTGGTCTGGCACAATTAGGAACAATCATAGTTGGCTATCAATCATCCAATAGCATTTATTAGGAACCTAAAGGGGAGTAATGCTATGCTAACTACTGTGCAAAGTGAATTGCAGACACAGCCCTGCAGTACTTCCTTTCCTCCAGGGAAAAGAAGAAAGAATCCTTGCACTTCCTGAGAAGTGGAACATTGTGGAAAGAACATCTCAAGCGTTCAGAGAACTAGTTTTCCCAGGTTTATCCTTCAGCAATTTCATTTTACATCTCTGAATATGTTTCCTCACTGTAAAGTGGAATTATAAAATCTGCCTACCTCCCAGCATTCTTAATGCTTTGAAAAATTGTGCAGGAGGCCATGAATATTTACACACCACTTCTCAGCAAAAATTTTTTTTAATTAAAAAGTGATCCGAACAGAGAGGACATGAGCAATAACAACTAATTATAAGAATCAATTTTGGGGCTAGGGATTTAGGTTGGTGGTAAAGTGATTGCCTAGTACACTTTAGGCTCTGGGCTTGATCCTCAGCATAGGATCTGATATATATATATATTTGTGTGTGTGTGTGTGTAACCCATTTTTTAATTTCTACCGTGTGCTAGATCAAAAACAGAATCTCAAGCAAGTTAGTAGGACATGGCAGAAATTATTCTATATTGGTTAGTGATAAAAATGTAGTGGGTTAAGAGCATAGAAATCATACTCCCGGGCAATTATTTCATAGTACCTTGCGGGGAACATAGGATGTTTTCATGATGTTGGAGAGGTTTGTCAAGGGAACAAGAGGTCTCTAGAAGAAGTGCTACTTGGAGTACTCTGGCTATTCATTTTTCATCTCTGAGGCTCTGGAGACTAGGCCAAGTATACACTCCTCACCCAGGAAGCATCTGATGGGAGCAATAAGTCAAAAATCACCCAATGTCATCCTATGACTCTTAGGATACAGGTTCTTATCTTATTTTAGAACTGGAAATTTAATCTAATGAACTTATTGCTCCCTGTGTCCCAACTTCATGAGCAAATATTTTCAATTTGCTAATGTGTTACGCTTCCTCCCAACACTAAGGTCTTCTTCAAATAAGGCTATTTCTGTCAGAGACTCTCTTTTTTTTTACTGTTTTGTTAAATTTACCTACATTCCTCCTGTGACTTCACTTCTTCCGGAAAGTATCCTCTGATAAATCATATCCCAGTTGTCAATTCTCAGGATCTCCTCATCAGTTCTTTTCCTATCCTTTATAGCCAAAGTGTTTAAAATCCTGAGATTTCTACATGATTGTTTGGACTGGCCACTCCATTGGTCTGCAAGCCCCTTGGCAGCAGAGGCAATTTTACTTGATACCTAATAAAATGTCTGCAACTGCTCAATAATAATTACTGAGTGCATAAATGCGTAACTGAGTATATGAATTAAAAAGCTGCATGCTTGAAAATAAAGAAATTATAGATTTTATTATATTATTATACAGATTCATTGTAGAAAAATTTAAAACTATATTGATATGGCTGAGTCCCTGTAGTATGCTGTTTTTAAGTCCTTTATGAATAGACCTATGAGTGGGATAGCTGGGTCAAATGGTGGTTTCATTCCAAGGTTTCCAAGGAATCTCCATACTGCTTTACAAATTGGCTGCACCACTTTGCAGTCCCACCACCAGTATATAAGTGTACCTTTTTCCCTACATCCTCGCCAACACTTATTGTTGTTTGTCTTCATAATAGCTGCCATTCTGACTGGAGTGAGATGACATCTTAGAGTAGTTTTGATTGGCATTTCTCTAATTGCTAGAGATGTTGAAAATTTTTTCATATGTTTGTTGATGGATTGTATATTCTCTTCTGAGAAGTATCTGTTCAGGTCCTTGGCCCATTTATTGATTGGGTTATTTGTTTTTTTTTAGTGTTAAGGTTTTTGAGTGCTTTATATATCCTAGAGATTAGTGCTCTATCTGATGTCCTTGTGGTAAATATTTGCTCTCATTATGTAGGCTCTCTGTTCACCTCACTGATTGTTTCTTCTGCTGAGAAGAAGCTTTTTAGTTTGAAACTATCCCATTTATTGATTCTTGGTTTTAATTCTTGCATTATAGGAATCTTATTAAGAGAGTTGGAGCCTAATCCAACATGGTGGAGATTTGGGCCTACTTTTTCTTCCATTAGGCACAAGGTCTCTTGTTTAATTCCTAGGTTCTTGATACACTTTGAATTGAGTTTTGTGCATGGTGAGTGATAGAGTTTTAATTTCATTTTGTTACATGTGGATTTCCAGTTTTCCCAGCATCATTTGTTGAAGAGGTTATCTTTACTCCAATGTACATTTTTGGTGCCTTTGTCTAATATAAGATAACTGTAATTATGCGGGTTAGACTCTGTGTTCTCTATTCTGTATCATTGGTCTATAGGTCTATTTTGGTGCCAATACCATACTGTTTTTATTACTATTGCTCTGTATTATGGTTTAAGATTTGGAATAGTAATGCCACCACCTTCACTCTTCTTGCTAAGGATTGCTTTAGCTATTCTGGGTCTCTTATTTTTTCAGATGAATTTCAAGATTGCTTTTTCTATTTCTATAAGAAATGTCATTGAGATTTTAATTGGGATTGGATTGAATCTGTATAGTGCCTTTGGTAGAATGGTCATTTTGACAATATTAATTCTACCTATCCAAGAACAAGGTAGATCTTTCCATCTTCTAAGGTCTTATTTACTTTCTTTCTTTAGAGTGTTGTAGTTTTCATTGTAGTGGTCTTTCACCTTTTTCATTAAGTTTATTTCCAAGTATTTAATTTTTTTTTCAGTCTGTTGTAAATGGGATGGTTTTCCTAGTTTCTATTTCTGAGGATTTGTCACTGATGTACAGAAATGCCTTTGATTTATGGATGTTTATTTTGTATCTAGCTACTTTGCTGAATTCATTTATTTGTTCTAGGAGATTTTTGGTGGAATGTTTTGGGTGTTCTAGGTATAGAATCATATCTGCAAATATTGATAATTTGAGTTCTTCTTTTCTTATCCATACCCCTTTAATTTCTTTCATCTGTCTGATTGCTCTGGCTAGAGTTTCAAGAAATATGTTAAATAGAAGTGCCATATCAAAGTTTATAGCTGCACAATTCACAATAGCTATACTATGGAACCAACCCAGAAGCCCTTCAGTAGATGAATGGATAGGAAAACTTTGATATATATACACAATGGAACATTACTCAGCATTAAGAGAGTATAAAATCATGGCATTTGCAGGTAAATGGATTAAGTTGGAGAATATAATGCTAAGTGAAACAAGCCAATCCCCCAAAACCAAATGTCAAATGTATTCTTTGATATGAGGATGCTGACTCATAAATGGTGATGAGGGGGGAGCATGGGAGGAATGGAGGAACTTTAGATAGGGCAAAGGGGAGGGAGAGGTAGGGAGAGGCTAAGGGAGTAGGAATGATGGTGGAATGAGTTAGACATCATTACCCTAAGTACATGTATAAGACATGAATGGTGTGAAAATACTTTGTGTACAATCTTGAAAATTTGTGCTCTATATGTGTAATATGAAATGAATTGCATTCTGCCATCATGTATAACAAATTAGAATAAACAAATAATTTCATAAAAAAAGAAAATTTAAGAACTACAGAAGAATAAATAGGGTAAGGTATTTTATTTCTATCACATAACAATCATTAACTATATTTTATTTACTTATCATTTATAAATGTATTAGTAAGTATATTATTTAAGATATTGTTATATTCTCCAGTAAAATATGTGCTTTCATAACTAATGTATGTGGATCTATATAAAAATGTATATGTTTGATTTTGGATTACTGAACATGTATTTTTTATAAGCCTACTTCTTTAACCAAAAAATGCATCATAAGCTGGGCATGATGGCACATGCCTATAATTCCAGTGACTTGGGAGGCTGAGGCAGGATGATTGAGTCCAGCCTCAGAAACTTAGTGAGGCTCTATTTGTAAAGTCATTAAATGTTATTCACCAAAATTATTTTTAATAGCAAAGAGTAGTATTGTGCTTTTTGTCAAGTATCCCAATTTATTTATTCAATAGTATATTGTTGACATTTAGATTATTTTACACATTTTATCATAAACATGCTGGAATAAACAACTGTGGGCTAAACATTGCATTCATTTTTCTTAGATAAGTTTCTAAATGTAGAATTACTAAGTCTAGTATTTTGATGCATATTGCCAAATTGCCCTTAAAAGGAAAGTGATTCCCAAGCTCTCTCACACTAGTGAGATATAAAAATACCTAGTCATCTTTCCTGCAGGTGAGGGCGGCGGCTCTGCTGTCTCCTTATTCCAATTGGGGTGTCGTGGCTACCACGCCAGCAGGTCACTGGGCCTGTTCTGGGAGCTGGTGGCGGCTCTGTTCTGCCCCTACTCCAATTGGGGTGACGAGTGTACCACGCCGGCAGGCCACCGGGCCTGATCCGCCGGTCGTTTGCAGGTTTGCCTACCCTGCAGGCGCGGGCGGCAGCTCTACTCTGCCCCTACTCCAAATGGGGTGACGTGTCTGTCGTACCAGCAGGCTACTGGGCCTGTCCCGCTGGTCGGTCGCAGATCTGCCCACCTTTCGGGCACGGGTGGAGGCTCTGCTCTGCCCCTACTCCAATTGGGGTGTCGTGACTACCCCGCCTGCAGGACGCTGGGCCTGTTCCTGGCAAGGGAGGTGACTCTGCTCTGTCACTACTCCAATTAGGGTGGTGTTTGTACCATGCCGGCAGGCTCCTGGGCCTGATCCGCCGGTCAGTTGTAGGTCTGCCTACCTTGAAGGCGTGGGCGGCGGATCTGCCCTGCCCCTCCTACCACGCCTGCGGACCCCTGGGCCTGATCTGCAGGTTGATCACTGGTCTGCTCACCCTGCGTGCACGGGTGGCGGTTCCGCTCCGCCCCCACTCCAATTGGGGTCACGTGACCACCACACCGGCAGGGCCTGATCCGGGCGTGGGATAAGGATCTGCTCTGCCCCTACTCGAGTTGGGATGATGTGTGTACCACACTGGCAGGCCACTGGGCCTGACCCGCCAGGCTGTCACAGGTCTGTTTACCTTGCACGCGCAAAGGGCGGCTCTGCCCTGCCCCTCCTACCACGCCCATGTACTACTGGGTCGTGGGTCTGCCCACCTGGCGGGTGTGGGTGGCGGCTCCGCTCCGCCCCCTCTCCAATTGGGGTCACGTGGTCACCACGCTGGCGAGCCGCTGGGCCTGCTCCGGGGGCTGGTGGCGGCCCGGCTCCTTCCCTCTGGCTCGAGGACAAATTGAGGAGACTCGGGTGACTGAGCCTCACCCCCCTTACCAGGAGACCAACTGCTTATGTCACCGCTGGTATTGATGAAGATCTCTCCTCCACCGCTTTCTGCTGACATCAGATCTCTGCCATGTTGGTATCCTATGCGAATGGCAGCATTTCGTTCCCCTTGCCGGGCAACCCAAGCAACGGGTGAGTCCTGACCGGCCCTCAGCAGGACCCGGACCGAGACGCAGTTTCCGCGGGCTCCTAGCCCCGGTCCAGGGAAGTTCCGGGAGCCGGAACTCGGCCGCTCCGTGCTCGGTGTAAGCTCCTATAAGTGTAAGCTCCAAGAAGCAGTCCCCGCGGGCTCAGTTCCGGGAGCTGGAATTCGGCTTCTTAGTGCTTGGTGTTTGCTCTGATAGTAGCAGGGTCCAAGAAGCAGCCTCCGCAGACTCCGCAGCCCTGAGCCAGGGCGGTTCCGGGACGGTTCCGGGAGCCGGAACTCGGCCGCTCCGTGCTCGGTGTAAGCTCCTATAAGTGTAAGCTCCAAGAAGCAGTCCCCGCGGGCTCAGTTCCGGGAGCCGGAATTCGGCTTCTTAGTGCTTGGTGTTTGCTCTGATAGTAGCAGGGTCCAAGAAGCAGCCTCCGCAGACTCCGCAGCCCTGAGCCAGGGCGGTTCCGGGACGGTTCCGGGAGCCGGAACTCGGCCGCTCCGTGCTCGGTGTAAGCTCCTATAAGTGTAAGCTCCAAGAAGCAGTCCCCGCGGGCTCAGTTCCGGGAGCCGGAATTCGGCTTCTTAGTGCTTGGTGTTTGCTCTGATAGTAGCAGGGTCCAAGAAGCAGCCTCCGCAGGCTCCGCAGCCCTGAGCCAGGGCGGTTCCGGGACAGTTCCGGGAGCAAGCAGTATGAAAAGACAAGGAAAGAAAGGACCACAAGCAATGCAGGTCAACGCAACTTTAGAAGAGGTAACAGCTGCAGCAGATGGAATGTCAGATAAAGAATTCAGGATATACATGCTTCAGATGATCTGGAGTATCAAGGAAGACATTAAACAGCAAAATCAGACAATGAAAGATCACTTCAACAACGAATTACGCAAACAAATCCAGGAAGCAAAGGATCAACTATACAGGGAGATAGAGGTTATAAAAAACAAGCAATCAGAAATCCTAGAAATGCAGGAAGCAATAAACCAACTTAAAAACTCAATGGAGAATACTACCAGCAGAGTAGAACACCTAGAAGATAGAACATCAGACAATGAAGACAAAGTATTTCAACTGGAAAAGAACATAGACAGCTCAGCAAGACTGTTAAGAAACCATGAGCAGAACATCCAAGAAATATGGGATAACATTAAGAGACCAAACTTAAGAGTCATTGGGATACAGGAAGGTACAGAGCTCCAAACCAAAGGAATGAGCAGTCTATTCAATGAAATAATACAAGAAAACTTCCCAGACTTGAAGAATGAGACAGAATCCCAAATCCTAGAAGCCTACAGGACGCCGAATGTGCAAAATCATAAGAGATCCACACCTAGACACATTATAATGAAGATGCCCAACATACAGAATAAGGAGAGAATTTTAAAAGCTACAAGAGAAAGGAAGCAGATTACATTTAGGGGTAAGCCAATCAGGATAACAGCTGATCTTTCAACACAGACTCTGAAAGCTAGAAGATCCTGGAATAACATATTTCAAACACTGAAAGAAAATGGGTTCCAACCAAGAATTGTGTATCCAGCGAAATTAAGCTTCAGGATGGAGAATGAAATTAAAACCTTCCACGATAAACAAAAGTTTAAAGAATTCGCAGCTAGAAAACCATCTCTTCAAAACATCCTCGCCAAAGCATTACAGGAAGAGGAAATGGAAAATAACAATGAAAACCAACAGTGGGAGGTAGGACAGTAAAGGGGGGGGGAAATAATCAAAGAGGAAAACAAACAATGTTTAGTAACAGAAATAAACAAATATGGCTGGAAGAACAACCCATATCTCAATAATAACCCTAAATGTTAATGGCTTAAACTCACCAATTAAGAGACACAGGCTAGTAGAATGGATCACAAAACAAGACCCAACAATATGCTGCCTACAGGAGATGCATTTGATAGGAAAAGACATACATAGGCTGAAGGTGAAAGGTTGGGAAAAATCATATCACTCATATGGACTTCGGAAACAAGCAGGCGTGTCCATACTCATATCAAATAAAATAGATTTCAAGCCAAAGTTAATCAAAAGAGATAAAGAGGGACACTACATACTGCTTAAGGGAACCATACACCAACAAGACATAACAGTCATAAATATTTATGCCCCAAACAATGGTGCAGCTATGTTCGTCAAACAAACTCTTCTCAAGTTCAAGAGTCTAATAGACCACCACACCATAATCATGGGAGACTTCAACACACCTCTCTCGCCACTGGACAGATCTTCCAAACAAAAGTTGAATAAGGAAACTATAGAACTCAATAACACTATTAATAACCTAGACCTAATTGACATATATAGAGTATACCACCCAACATCAAGCAGTTACACTTTTTTCTCAGCAGCACATGGATCCTTCTCAAAAATAGATCATATATTATGTCACAGGGCAACTCTTAGAAAATATAAAGGAGTAGAGATAATACCATGCATCTTATCTGATCATAATGGAATGAAACTGAAAATCAACGATAAAAGAAGGAAGGAAAAAGCATACATCAATTGGAGAATGAACAATAGGTTACTGAATGATCAATGGGTTATAGAAGACATCAAGGAGGAAATTAAAAAATTCTTAGAGATAAATGAAAACACAGACACAACATATCGGAATCTATGGGACACATTGAAAGCAGTTCTAAGAGGAAAATTCATTGCTTGGAGTTCATTCCTTAAAAAAAGAAAAAAACAACAAATAAATGATCTCATACTTCATCTCAAAATCCTAGAAAAAGAAGAGCAAAACAACAGCAAAAGAAGTAGAAGGCAAGAAATAATTAAAATCAGAGCTGAAATTAATGAAATCCAAACAAAAGAAACAATTGAAAAAATTGACAAAACTAAAAGTTGGTTCTTTGAAAAAATAAACAAAATTGACAGACCCTTAGCGATGCTAGCGAAGAGAAGAAGAGAGAGAACTCAAATTACTAGCATACGGGATGAAAAAGGCAATATCACAACAGACACTTCAGAAATACAGAAGATAATCAAAAACTATTTTGAATCCTTATACTCCAATAAATTAGAAGATAGTGAAGGCATAGATAAATTTCTTAAGTCATATGATCTGCCCAGATTGAGTCAGGAGGATATAGAAAACCTAAACAGACCAATATCAATTGAGGAGATAGAAGAAACCATCAAAAGACTACCAACTAAGAAAAGCCCAGGTCCGGATGGGTATACAGCAGAATTTTACAAAACCTTTAAAGAAGAACTAATACCAATACTTTTCAAGCTACTTCAGGAAATAGAAAAGGAGGGAGAACTTCCAAATTCATTCTACGAGGCCAACATCACCCTGATACCTAAACCAGACAAAGACACTTCAAAGAAAGAAAACTACAGACCAATATCTCTAATGAACCTAGATGCAAAAATCCTCAATAAAATTCTGGCGAATCGGATACAAAAACATATCAAAAAAATTGTACACCATGATCAAGTAGGATTCATCCCTGGGATGCAAGGCTGGTTCAATATACGGAAATCAATAAATGTTATTCACCACATCAACAGACTTAAAAATAAGAACCATATGATCATCTCGATAGATGCGGAAAAAGCATTCGACAAAGTACAGCATCCCTTTATGTTCAAAACTCTAGAAAAACTAGGGATAACAGGAACATACCTCAATATTGTAAAAGCAATCTATGCTAAGCCTCAGGCTAGCATCATTCTGAATGGAGAAAAACTGAAGGCATTCCCTCTAAAATCTGGAACAAGACAGGGGTGCCCTCTCTCTCCACTTCTCTTCAACATAGTTCTCGAAACACTGGCCAGAGCAATTAGACAGATGAAAGAAATTAAAGGCATAAAAACAGGAAAAGAAGAACTTAAATTATCACTATTTGCAGATGATATGATTCTATACCTAGCAGACCCAAAAGGCTCTACAAAGAAACTATTAGAGCTAATAAATGAATTCAGCAAAGTGGCAGGATTTAAAATCAACACGCATAAATCAAAGGCATTCCTGTATATCAGCGACAAATCCTCTGAAATGGAAATGAGGACAACCACTCCATTCAAAATATCTTCAAAAAAAATAAAATACTTGGGAATCAACCTAACAAAAGAGGTGAAAGACTTATACAATGAAAACTACAAAACCCTAAAGAGAGAAATAGAAGAAGATCTTAGAAGATGGAAAAATATACCCTGTTCATGGATAGGCAGAACTAACATCATCAAAATGGCGATATTACCAAAAGTTCTCTATAGGTTTAATGCAATGCCAATCAAAATCCCAACGGCATTTCTTGTAGAAATAGAGAAAGCAATCATGAAATTCATATGGAAAAATAAAAGACCCAGAATAGCAAAAACAATGCTAAGCAAGAAGTGTGAATCAGGCGGTATAGCGATACCAGACTTCAAACTATACTACAGAGCAATAGTAACAAAAACAGCATGGTACTGGTACCAAAACAGGCGTGTGGACCAATGGTACAGAATAGAGGACACAGAAACCAATCCACAAAACTACAACTATCTTATATTTGATAAAGGGGCTAAAAGCATGCAATGGAGGAAGGATAGCATCTTCAACAAATGGTGCTGGGAAAACTGGAAATCCATATGCAACAAAATGAAACTGAATCCCTTTTTCTCGCCATGCACAAAAGTGAATTCAAAATGGATCAAGGAGCTTGATATCAAATCAGAGACGCGCTTTCTGATAGAAGAAAAAGTTGGCTACGATCTACAGTCGGTGGGGTCGGGCTCCAAATTCCTCAATAGGACACCCATAGCACAAAAGTTAATAACTAGAATCAACAAATGGGACTTACTCAAACTAAAAAGTTTTTTCTCAGCAAAAGAAACAATAAGAGAGGTAAATAGGGAGCCTACATCCTGGGAACAAATCTTTACTCCTCACACTTCAGATAGAGCCCTAATATCCAGAGTATACAAAGAACTCAAAAAATTAGACAATAAGAGAACAAACAACCCAATCAACAAATGGGCCAAGGACCTGAACAGACACTTCTCAGAGGAGGACATACAGTCAATCAACAAGTACATGAAAAAATGCTCACCATCTCTAGCTGTCAGAGAAATGCAAATCAAAACCACCCTAAGATACCATCTCACTCCAGTAAGATTGGCAGCCATTATGAAGTCAAACAACAACAAGTGCTGGCGAGGATGTGGGGAAAAGGGTACACTTGTACATTGCTGGTGGGACTGCAGATTGGTGCAGCCAATTTGGAAAGCAGTATGGAGATTTCTTGGAATGCTGGGAATGGAGCCACCATTTGACCCAGCTATTCCCCTTCTTGGTCTATTCCCTCAAGACCTAAAAAGAGCATGCTACAGGGACACTGCTACATCGATGTTCATAGCAGCACAGTTCACAATAGCAAGAATGTGGAACCAACCTAGATGCCCTTCAATAGACGAATGGATAAAAAAAATGTGGCATTTATACACAATGGAGTATTACTCTGCATTAAAAAATGACAAAATCATAGAATTTACAGGGAAATGGATGGCATTAGAGCAGATTATGCTAAGTGAAGCTAGCCAATCCCTAAAAAACAAATGCCAAATGTCTTCTTTGATATAAGGAAAGTAACTAAGAACAGAGTAGGGTCGAAGAGCATGAGAAGAAGATTAACATTAAATAGGGATGAGAGGTGGGAGGGAAAGGGAGAGAGAAGGGAAATTGCACGGTAATGGAAGGAGACCCTCAGGGTTATACAGTGGAGGGGGTAGAGAGAGAGGAGGGGAGGGGAGGGGAGAGGTGGGGAGGGGGGAGGGTGGATGATGGGAAAGGCAGCGGAGCACAACAGACACTAGTATGGCAATTTGTAAATCAATGGATGTGTAACTGATGTGAATCTGCAATCTGTGTATGGGGTGAAGGTGGGAGTTCATAACCCACTTGAATCAAAGTGTGGAATATGATATGTCAAGAAATTTGTAATGTTTTGAACAACCAACAATAAAAAATTAAAAAAAAAATTGACATTAAAGAGTTGCAAAATAAAATTATATTCATATAAAAAAAAATACCTAGTCATGTGCATTTGATAATGTTTTTTTCTATTCTTTTAAATTCTTCCAAGTTGAGGGACAAAATTTGCATTTCATTTCAATTCCTATATTTTTATTATAAATATGTCTGAACTTGTACTTGAACATTACATATACACACATGTTTTTGTTTATATATCTCCACTACCAGTTTACAATTAATTTTGTTCCAATTGAATATGTATCTGTTGCTTTCCTCACTCAAGATGTTTGTATTTTTCTTAGTGATTTATAAATAACTTTATATATTTTGTAAAATGCTGATACTATTTTCAGCATATTACATTCTCTTAATTTGTTAATGCCTTTAATTTTGATTTATTAGTTTGTTGCATAGAGACACACTTTAACATATTGATATGTAATATACAATTCAATATTTAATATTAAAAGTTATATATTTTATTGTTCTCAAGGTATGTCATGTGTGTGTGTTTTACATCTTAATAAATATTTTACATTTGTGTTGCTATAGTGTATGAGTTAAATTAGCTTTCAATTTCTCACAAAATGGATTTCCAATTGTTCCATCAAATATCACTTACAAAAAAATCCATTCTTGATATGCTACTCTTAACACTGAGCTTATCACACACACTTGATTTTGATGATCTGCTATTCTAATGTCAGAAAACTACTTCTATTAATGTAATTTTGTAATGTGTTATAATATGTGGCTTGCACCTCATTATTATTCTTTGTAATTAAAGCTATTCTTTTCTTTTGCTATTGTGATAACATTTATTTTTATACATAAAAAGAATTCATCATTCTTTTCCATGGGCTTGTCATTGCATTTTAGAGATTAAATATATTCCTTTATACATCTCCAAAAAGCTTTTCAATTTCCTTCTTAACCCTACACATTATTTGTCATGTTTCTTCCGAGGCATTCAATCCCTGTTCCTGCCTGCAATTATGAATGATATTTTTTCTAGTTATTGCACTTTGGTTATAAAAATAGAAACATTTTTGGGTTTTATGATTTAATTAATTATTTAAATTAACTTCTAGATTTTATTTTATTTTAAATAAATTATTAATTTGGTTATTTTACTCATTTTTGGTACAGGTCTTTAAATCCTATTTTTGATTTTTTTTTTCTGATGTTATTTTCTTATTGTTTACTTATGAACTTTCAGGTCCATATTGCTTAAAAAGGGAGCAAATGTGTTTTAATTTTCAAATGTAAAGAAAATGATTCATGCTTGACTATTATATTTGATTCAGATCTCCTGATACACATATTGTTTATTATGATTTCAATGAAGAATCTATTCTTGATTTAGTAAGAATACTTAAAATAATAAATTATTATTAAAATTATTCACTAAATTATCAAGAGTCTAAGATTCTCATCGTAGTCTTCTTTTATAAAATACTTTTTCTAGATCATAAGGTAGTATAATTGTAAATTTAATGTTAACTTTTCTGATCACTTAGGCATGTTTACGAGTAAACTCTATTTGTTAAATTTATAGTTTTTTACTAAACCTCTGTTGTTGTTTGCCTTACATGTAGGTTAACACTTAGTAGAAATTTGCAAAGTCGACCCTGAGCTGACTTTCAGGAAAATTAAGACAATACACTGAGACTCTGAGAATGGAGGTTAAACTTTTTCCTAGTGCAGGGATTAGTATTAATGGAACTAACTATACACAGAGAGAACAAGGGGACTTAAGTTTCAATGATGGCGCATGAGTCATTCAAGCACTAAAGTTACCTATTGCTGTTAATCATAAAAATCCAGATACACTGTCCGGCAGCCTCACCTAGAGGTTGGAGCTGGGCTGCGTGCCGAGCCCTGTCCTCCGAAGGCTGGACTGCAGCCTCGAGCGTCTCTGTGGCCTGTTCGCCGCTGCACCTTCGGGCAGAGCCTGCTCTGGGGTCGTTCTGCACCCCCCTGCCAGGGGACCCGTGCTCTGGAGGAGGGGGACGGAGAGCCGCGGCGGCAGCCGCTTGGGCCCCTGGGGCCTGGCACCGGGCTGAAGAGCTGCGGAGGCCAGGGCGGCTCTGCTACGGTCGCAGACAAGCGCGGACGCTCGTCAGCGCGGCCCAGAGTTTCATTTCTAGAAATCTTGACTGGAAACAGAAGCAGCAGTTTGTATAATCCCAAGAACTTGCTTATACCAGGAAGCTGTAAGGGCAACATGAATATTACTGAGGAGATGTAACATGGTGGCAGGCGCAGAGAGATCAAGTCTCTGACATCTTCAACTGCGCGGGCATAGGGAGCCGTAAACTGTCTAAATGCTGTTTGCTCAGGATCACTAGGCAATGCTGAGCTGACGTGGATCTGGGGTGTACAGGCTGGGCCCCTCAGAACACACACACAGAGCCCGAATCGGAGGCAATTAAGCTCCGGTTCGCCTGCTTCGTGTGACTCAGCACTAACGATCCCGCTGAAATAATTGGCCGGCCCTTAGGAACTTACAGAGGTAAAAGCCAACCGAGCCTTCATAGGCAGTGGCCACAGGACTGAAACGGGGATTGGGACAGACAGTCAGGACCCACCCGTTGCATTGGTCATCCGGCAAAGGGAACAAACGGTCACTATTTGCATGGGATATCACCATGGCAGAGAAATGGCGTCACGGGCAGAGGAGATAACTGCATTGAAACCAGCGCGACAGGTGTGTAATCCCCTAGCCATCTCTCTCCACACAGCGGGGAAACCTTAAGGGCCACTCCCAGCTCTCCTGTGAACGCAATAACCAGACCGAGGGAATCAGGAGTGGCGCGGGACTCGCGGCGCGGAACTCCCGGCTACCGCTCCCACCAGTGCTGACAACTGAGGTCTCTTGCACCAGCTACCGGGGGCGTGGCTACAGGAGGGCAAGCAAATTCGCTGGGGGATCTCAGCCCCAAGCTCTACAAACTTAGGGTCTGAGGGAGGCAAACAGGGAGAGTGAGCCCAGGTGTTCATGAAAACAGGGCTCCCAGGAGCAGCAGACCTGGCGTGTAGCCAGTATTGTGGTGAGCGCCACAGGTGAGCACGGCCTGGCTTGAGGAAACACAAGACAAGGCCCTAGACACTCAGGATTGGAGACCCGCCCAGTCTAGGAGAAAGAGCTGCTGCACAGTGAATGGTTCCCACCTATTGAGAGGAGAAGCTTGGCCCAGTGGGCACAGCTCCACCTACTGGAAGAGAAGTTAATAGAACTCTAGGACTGCATTTATTATTATTATTATTATCATTTTTTTTCCTTTTCTTTTTCTTTTTTTTTCTTCTTTTTCTTTCATTTTCAATTTTTATTTGTTGTTGTTCTTTAATTTTTTTTTCAATGTTTCTATTTTTTTAATTTTTTTAATTTTATTATTATTATTTTTTTTTAATTTTAATTTTCATTTTTTATTATCACTATTATTTTTGTTAAATTTTTTTTTCTCGTCTTTTCTTTCTTTCTTTATTATCTAATCTTTGTTATTCTTGTTTCTTTTGTCTTTTCATTTCTTTTCAATCTTCTTATTCCCCCTTCCTTGAATTCTACCTGCCTACTCTCATTCTCTTTAGTGACTTCTTCCCTTCCCTTCTAATATCTTTCCTCTCAAGCATCAAATAAATCTATAAGAGTAAACAGTAACTCAGCAGTCAAACAGAACAAGAAGTAACATGAGCAGCATAAAAAAGCAAGGAAGAAAAGGAGTACAAACAATGAAGGACAGCCTAAATATTCAGGAGGACCTAGAGTCAGCAGAAAAATGGTCATATAAAGAACTCAAGGAATACCTTAGACAGATGGAATGGAACCTTAAAGAAGATACGAGACAGCAAATCCAAACAGTGAAAGAACACTTTGAAAATGAATTACATAGACAGATAAAAGAAGAAGTTAAGCATCTTTATCAGGAGATTGAGATTATAAAAAAAAACCAAACAATAATTCTAGAAATGAAGGAAACGATAAACCAAATTAAAAACTCAATTGAGAGTATCACTAACAGAGTGGAGCAAGTAGAAGCCAGAACATCAGATAATGAAGACAAAATATATCATCTTGAAAAGAGCCTAGCCAACTCAGAAAGGCTGGTTAAAAACCACGAGAAAAACATCCAAGAGATATGGGATAACATAAAGAAACCAAACCTACGAGTCATCGGGATAGAAGAAGGTACAGAGATTCAAACCAAGGGAATGAGTAACCTGCTGAAAGAAATAATTACAGAAAACTTTCCAGAAATAAAAAAGGAAATGGATATACAAATTGTAGATGCATACAGGACACCGAGCACACAAAATCACAGTAGACCAACGCCAAGACACATTGTTATGAAGATATCCAATATACAGAACAAAGAGAAAATACTAAAAGCTACAAGAGAAAGGAGGCAGATTACATTCAGGGGTAAACCAATAAGGTTAACAACGGATTTTTCATCACAGACGCTGAAAGCGAGAAGATCCTGGAACAACGTATTTCAAACACTGAAAGACAATGGATGCCAACCAAGAATTCTGTATCCAGCAAAATTAAGCTTCAGGTACGATAACGAAATAAAAATCTTTCATGATAAACAAAAGCTAAAAGAATTTGCAGCCAGAAAACCAGCATTGCAAAGCATCTTGAGCAAAACACTACACGAGGAAGAAATGAAAAACAATAACCAAAACCATCAGTGGGAAGTGCCTCTATAAAGACAGAGGGCAGGGGGAAAGCTAACCATGGAGAAACAAACTAAATTAAAAAAAAAAAAAGAAGATAAATAATCAAACATGGCTGGAAGTACAAACCATATATCAATAGTAACTCTAAACATTAATGGCTTAAACTCTCCAATAAAGCGACATAGGCTGGTAACATGGATTAAAAAAACAAATCCAACAATATGCTGCCTCCAGGAGACACATCTGATTGGAAAAGACATACACAGGCTGAAGGTGAAAGGTTGGGAAAAAATATACCATGCACACGGTCCTCGTAAGCAAGCAGGGGTGGCCATCCTCATATCGAATAAAATTGACTTCAAGACTAAATTAATCAAAAGGGATAAGGAAGGACATTATATACTGTTAAAAGGAACCATTCACCAACAAGACATAACAATTATCAATATTTATGCACCAAATAATGGTGCTGCGACGTTCATAAAACAAATTCTCCTCAAGTTCAAAAATCAAATAGACCACAACACAATAATTATGGGTGACTTCAACACACCTCTCTCACAATTGGACAGATCCTCCAAACAAAAGCTGAATAAAGAAACTATAGAACTCAATATCACAATCAACAACCTAGACTTAACTGACATATATAGAATATATCAACCATCATCAAGTGGATATACTTTTTTCTCAGCAGCACATGGATCCTCCTCAAAAATAGACCATATATTATGCCATAGGGCAACCCTCAGTAAATATACAGGGGTGGAGATAATACCATGCATTTTATCTGATCATAATGGAATGAAACTGGAAATCAATGATAAAAGACGGAAGGAAAAATCCTACATCACATGGAAAATGAACAATATGTTACTGAATGATCAATGGGTTACAGAAGACATAAAGGAAGAAATCAAAAAATTCTTAGAGATAAATGAAAATACAGACACAACATATCGGAATCTATGGGACACAATGAAAGCAGTTTTAAGAGGGAAATTCATCGCTTGGAGGTCATTCCTCAAAAAAAGGAAAAACCAACAAATAAATGAGCTCACACTTCATCTCAAAGCCCTAGAAAAGGAAGAGCAAAACAACAGCAAATATAGCAGAAGGCAAGAAATAATTAAAATCAGAGCGGAAATCAATGAAATTGAAACAAAAGAAACTATTGAAAAAATTAACAAAACTAAAAGTTGGTTCTTTGAAAAAATAAATAAGATCGACAGACCCTTAGCCATGCTAACGAAGAGAAGAAGAGAGAGAACTCAAATCACTAACATACGGGATGAAAAAGGCAATATCACAACAGACACTACAGAAATACAGAAGACAATTAGAAATTATTTTGAAAACCTGTATTCCAATAAAATAGAAGATAGTGAAGACATTGATAAATTCCTTAAGTCATATGATTTGCCCAGACTGAGTCAGGAGGATACTCACAACTTAAACAGATCAATAACAATAGATGAAATAGAAGAAGCAATCAAAAGACTTCCAACCAAGAAAAGCCCAGGACCGGATGGGTATACAGCGGAGTTTTACAAAACCTTTAAGGAAGAATTAATACCAATACTTTTCAAGTTATTTCAGGAAATAGAAAAAGAAGGAGCTCTGCCAAATTCATTCTATGAGGCCAACATCACCCTGATTCCGAAACCAGACAAAGACACCTCAAAGAAAGAAAACTACATACCAATATCTCTGATGAACATAGATGCAAAAATCCTCAATAAAATTCTGGCGAATCGGATACAAAGGCACATCAAAAAAATTGTGCACCATGATCAAGTAGGATTCATCCCTGGAATGCAAGGATGGTTCAATATACGGAAATCAATAAATGTTATTCACCACATCAATAGACTTAAAAATAAGAACCATATGATCATCTCAATAGACGCAGAAAAAGCATTCGACAAAGTACAGCATCCCTTTATGTTCAAAACATTAGAAAAACTAGGGATAACAGGAACTTACCTCGACATTGTAAAAGCTATCTATGCTAAGCCTCAGGCTAGCATCATTCTCAATGGAGAAAAATTGAAGGCATTCCCCCTAAAATCTGGAACAAGACAGGGATGCCCTCTATCACCACTTCTATTCAATATAGTTCTCGAAACACTGGCCAGAGCAATTAGACAGACGAAAGAAATTAAAGGCATAAAAATAGGAAAGGAAGAACTTAAATTATCACTATTTGCAGATGACATGATTCTATACCTAGAAGACCCAAAAGGGTCTACAAAAAAACTACTAGAACTAATAAATGAATTCAGCAAAGTGGCAGGATATAAAATCAACACGCATAAATCAAAGGCATTTCTGTATATCAGCGACAAAACTTCTGAAACGGAAATGAGGAAAAACACTCCATTCACAATATCCTCAAAAAAAATAAAATACTTGGGAATCAACCTAACAAAAGAGGTGAAAGATTTATATAATGAAAACTACAAAACCCTAAAAAGAGAAGTAGAAGATCTTAGAAGATGGAAAAATATACCCTGTTCATGGATAGGCAGAACTAACATCATCAAAATGGCGATATTACCAAAAGTTCTCTATAGGTTTAATGCAATGCCAATCAAAATCCCAACGGCATTTCTTGTAGAAATGGATAAAGCAATCATGAAATTCATATGGAAAAATAAAAGACCCAGAATAGCAAAAGCAATTCTAAGCAGGAAGTGTGAATCAGGCGGTATAGCGATACCAGACTTAAAACTATATTACAGAGCAATAGTAACAAAAACAGCATGGTACTGGTACCAAAACAGGAGGGTGGACCAATGGTACAGAATAGAGGACACAGAGACTAATCCACAAAGCTACAACTATCTTATATTTGATAAAGGAGCTAAAAGCATGCAATGGAGGGAGGATAGCATCTTCAACAAATGGTGCTGGGAAAACTGGAAATCCATATGCAACAAAATGAAACTGAATCCCCTCCTCTCGCCATGCACAAAAGTTAACTCAAAGTGGATCAAGGAGCTAGATATCAAATCAGAGACTCTGCGTCTGAAAGAAGAAAAAGTTGGCTCCGATCTACATATTGTAGGGTCGGGCTCCAAATTCCTTAATAGGACACCCATAGCACAAAAGTTGATAACAAAAATCAACAAATGGGACTTACTTAAACTGAAAAGTTTTCTCTCAGCAAGAGAAACAATAAAAGAGGTAAATAGGGAGCCTACATCATGGGAACAAATTTTTACTCCTCACACTTCAGATAGAGCCCTAATATCCAGAGTATACAAAGAACTCAAAAAATTAAACAATAAGAAAACAAATAACCCAATCAACAAATGGGCCAAAGACCTGAACAGACACTTCTCAGAGGAGGACATACAATCAATCAACAAGTACATGAAAAAATGCTCACCCTCTCTAGCAGTCAGAGAAATGCAAATCAAAACCACCCTAAGATACCATCTCACTCCAGTAAGATTGGCAGCCATTATGAAGTCAAACAACAACAAGTGCTGGAGAGGATGTGGGGAAAAGGGTACTCTTGTACATTGCTGGTGGGACTACAAACTGGTGCGGCCAATCTGGAAAGCAGTATGGAGATTCCTGGGAAAGCTGGGAATGGAACCACCATTTGACCCAACTATTGCCCTTCTTGGACTTTTCCCTGAAGACCTTAAAAGAGCGTACTACAGGGATACTGCTACATCGATGTTCATAGCAGCACAATTCACAATTGCTAGACTGTGGAACCAACCCAGATGCCCTTCAATAGATGAATGGATAAAAAAATGTGGCATTTATACACCATGGAGTATTACGCAGCACTAAAAAATGACAAAATCATAGAATTTGCAGGGAAATGGATGGCACTAGAGCAGATTATGCTTAGTGAAGCTAGCCAATCCCTAAAAAACAAATACCAAATGTCTTCTTTGATATAATGAGAGCAACTAAGAACAGAGCAGGGAGGAAGAGCAGGAAGAAAAGATTAACATTAAACAGATACATGAGGTGGGATGGAAAGGGAGAGAAAAGGGAAATTGCATGGTAATGGAGGGAGACCCTCATTGTTATACAAAATTACATATAAGAGGTTGTGAGGGGAATGGGAAAATAAACAAGGAGAGATATGAATTACAGTGGATGGGGTAGAGAGAGAAGATGGGAGGGGAGGGAGGGGGGATGGTAGAGGATAGGAAAGGTAGCAGAATACAACAGTTACTAATAGGGCATTATGTAAAAATGTGGATGTGTAACCGATGTGATTCTGCAATCTGTATTTGGGGTAAAATTGGGAGTTCATAACCAACTTGAATCTAATGTATGAAATATGATATGTCAAGAGCTTTATAATGTTTTGAACAACCAATAAAAAAAATTTAAAAAAAATAAAAATAAAAAAAATAAACATTGAAAAAAAAAAAAAATCCAGAAGTCTTAAATGTCAGAGACAAGCACCATTCAGCAATGAGGAATTGAGACAATTAGACAACTTCTGGGACATGTCTATGAGCTACAGAGCCTGATCTTCTAGGAAAGTTTTAGAAACAAGTTCCATCCCTAGAGCAAGGTAATTCACGTAGGACTCCTTAAAAGAAGAAGATACTAAAGAAAAATTCCAACAAATCTTGTTTTTTTATTAGTAGGATCTCACTATGTTGCCCAAGCTGGTCTCAATCTCATGGGCTCCAGTAATCCTCCCATTTCAGCTGAGTACTGGGACTATGGGCATGTGTCACTGGGCCTGGATCAAGTTTTACAGATCTTAATTGACTTTATTTACAATTCTTAAATAAGGCAGCAGACTAGACTAAAAATTGATTGTTTTTTCTTAATAAGAAAAATCTGTTACAGCAATATGGGAATTTCAGAGCAATGAACACAATGCAAACCTAAACAGAGTGTACCTTACTTTTTACATGAGTATCTATAATTATAAAGCATAGGTGTTTCCCCAAATTTCCTCAAATTGCAGTTTTCTTGCTATATTTAATATATGGTACAATTTCAGAATGTTGACTTGCTATTATCTGAAAATACACAGGTAAGTGAGCCAATAATTTAAAGCAATATTTTGGTCCCTTCTTGAAAACTGAAAAGATATTAAAGTACCATCCTGTCTCTATCCTATACACACCTTATAACTAAACATGGGTTCACACTTTGGTGATTGCAAAGCCAATAAACACAACCAGGATTTAAAAAAGTGAAAATGTGTTTATTACTTGTAACTAGCAAGGAGATCACAGGGGATCTACAGCAATGTCTCCTGTAACAAAGAAGCAAGAGAAATTCACTGGAGAGACTTATCATACAGGAGAGGCCCATTATCACTGGTACAGGTGGGCACATTTCTGCACAGATGCAGTTTGAGATCATGCTTCTTCATACATTGCATTTTAAAATATGACAGGCAGGACCACCTCCTCTCCAGTGGAGAATTTAGCATCATAATGAGATTAAGAGGAACAAAATTCACTGTAGGTCACTCAGGACAAGGGCTGGGTGGCTTGAGCTGGTTTTAACCAGTTCCTTGTGGTCTTCTCCAGGGGGCCATACCTGAAACAAAAAGGTACTCAGAAGTGGTGTTTGCAGTCAGTGAGTAAAGCAGAAGCAGCTGCCACACAATCACAGGTGCTTGACCCTAAAATTTCCTGCCTAGTTGCTAGCAATTTCTCTCTTCCCCTCTATCATCACCTACCAACAGAGAAAAATTCACTGAGGGATTTTTTTCTTCAGATTCATTAAAAAAAAAAAAAAAAAAAAAAAAACTTCTTAACAGTGGAAAGCAATTTCTAACTTCCTTTTCCTGTGCTCTTCTCTACTGCACATATTCTCAAATATGGCTTGAGGAATAGCTGGAATTGAAATCTAGGAAGAGGCTTCTTTAAAGAAAGAGAACTTTTAACATCTTACCTCCTTTACCCTCTAACCCAAATCCTGTATTCTCCTAGAGTGACTCAATTCCATAATCAGATCCTAGTATGAAAACAGAAGTGGAGTTGAAGATACTGATTTTCGTAAATATTCTTTGAGGAAATGGTTGGTACAAGAAAGTAACCACTTATTTTATAGGGGGTGGCCAGAAGTTGGAGCTGCATGCTGATTGTTTTTTTCCCTGTGTATTATAGTTATTTTAAACAGTATTTAAAGGGCTATTTAAATCAGAGATTGTGTGTCACCTGGGGAAGCATTCTAGAGAATGCATTCTGTGTATAGGAATGTCTTGAGTCAGTTTTCTAGTGGAAAGGGGCTGCAAAAATTGTGAAGAGGAAATAACCCAGAAAATCCTACTAAAGCAGCTTTCCTCTGAAGTCTAATTCTCTCAGGATGATTATTTAAAAAGCAACTTCTATTTCTCTCAGGTTATAAACTTCTAAGTTGCAGGGTTGAAATGGAAATGTGATTCTTTTAGAAAATATGCCTTCTTCCTGTGTCTCATAAATGGACCTAAACATGCATTTCACCATTCATGCATAATATAACATTGACAGACACCATTATAAATATATTGAGTCTTGCATCTCACACTTTTTCATTAAATAGTATAAATTCTTAGTCATTCTCTGTGCTATTGATCTCATTTAAAAACTAAGAATTATATAGTACTTCAATCAACTTGATTATAAAATATAACTTATTTATCTGATGCTTACTTAAGCTTTATCTATTTATTGAATATTATAAATTATCTTTCCAATGCATCCTTATAGATAAACCTTTCTTCACATCTCTTACTGTGTCCTTAGTATTACTTACCTGAGAACAAGCATAATTTTTCCAGAACACATATTTATTTGTGTGCTTATTTACTGTGTTTAGTTATTGAAATATCATATTTCAGTAATGTGCTTTCCAGAAAGATTTTATCAGTTTTCATTTTCATTAGCTTCAATGGAGAATGTTATTTTTTCTGTATTCCATACAATGCCATGGTCATTATTTTTCCAACGTTGCTCTTTGATGGACAGGAAGCTGCCTTTTTATTTAATTTATGTTTCATTAGAAATGCCTTTAAATGTTTCTCAGCTTTTGATGCCTATTTTATTAATACTGTGGTCATGATCTTTGTTTCTCTCCTGGACTTCTCTCCTGCATAAACTGTTCTTTATGCAGTTGTGTTATTCTAAGTGTTCTTTATGCAGTTTGTCACTGATTTTGATTCCTTGTAAATAATGTCAGAATTGGAAAGACTAGAAGTCCATTTTCAGAGTATAGTATTTAGCCTTAAATGTAAAGTTGTAATATAAAAAAAGGCAGACAGGAAACAGAGCAGAATGGGAAATTACACAATAGCACCATAGCCTATGGATGTGGCAGATTCAAAGTCCATGCACCTAAACTTCCCCTTGACAAACAGGTGGGGGAAGGTATCAGCCTCATCAACAGAGCTAGAAATTTCTGTTAAGAAATAGTAACTTAGCCAGGATGGGTGGCACAGGAGGCAGAGATGGGAGGATCCTGACAGCATCAGCAAAAGTGAGGCACTAAGCAACTCAGGGAGACTCTGTCTCTAAATAAAATACAAAATAGGGCTGGGGATGTGGCTCAGTAGTTAAGTACCCCTGAGTTCAATCCCTGGCACCATCACCCCTCAAAGAGAAAAGAAACAGTAACTTAGATTTTAAAAATAAGGTCTGTGTACATGTCAGAATGCATGCATCACAAGAAGGCTTCCCTGCTATAGGACAAAAATGGGAGGTGGGAATAACTAAGGGTGTGTTTCTTTAAATAACCCAATAGGAGACAATAAAACCCAGGGACTGTTGGGGAAGACTTCACACCTCATAGTACTGAGGCAATGAGGAACCAGGGAGTGACCTTGTACACTAGGGAATAAAATGCTAATTTGAGTAGATCTGGTGTGCTTGTGTGCCAGAATTTGTTAGGGAGAACACCCTTCTGCGGAAGAAAATTTTGCCTTGCCGAGGAACTTTTGAGTATGTGCCTGATTTCTTGTGGCGACCCGCTATTTCTAATAACCTGTGCAGAAATGTAGAAAATTTTGAAACTTTCAGAATTGTGCCACTTTTTTGTGGGTTTGAAATGATTGTTCTTGCCTGATTTAACATTTTTCTTCTTAAATCTCTAAGACTGTAACAACTTCTATAGAGCAAGTTTCTAGGTCCAGGAAAATGAAAATTGTTTTGAGCAGAAAGAAGATCCATCTCCAGTCCAAATCTTCAGACTTTTAAAGCCACTTGAGCTGAGTTTTGTCAGGAGAAGCACAGAGTGCAAACAGGTCATCCCTAATGCTGTTTCCTGGAACCAGACAATTCCCTCTGTCTGCCACTTCCTCCTTTTTCTTTATATATTTTTTCTTACAATTATGTTTTAAATTATAAAGTGAAATATTCTAGACAGACCAAATATATATGGGTACAATGAACACTCGTGTAACAAACAGGCAGCTTAAGAAATAATTATCACCAAAGATTGAAAGCCCTGTATACCTCATGTGGATATCATTATTTTTTATTATTTTTTTTGTGTGTTTCTATTTTTGCACTATAATTATACAGAATAGTGCAATTCATTGTGACATACTCATATACGCACATTATATAATTTACTCCACAGTAGTTCCCTTTCCCCTCTCAACCTCCCTCTTCCTGTTTCCTCTCCTTACTCTTCTGGTCTTCCTTTTACTTATTTACACTAATGCTCTCCCCAACTAGAAAAAGTAGCAACCCTCACAAATGATTTATCATCACTAAGAATTTTGTTATAATAGATTACATACAGATGCGAATGGAAGGAATGAGGTTAAGGGGATAGTTTTATAAACCAGACCTACAGTGCCGACCCCCACATTCTTTTAAAAAAACAACTTACCCATGGCCCTGACTGGCCCTGTCAGTAGGATATGCTACATTCCTCTGCCAACAAGTGTTATCTGCAGAGAAGTGTAGGTCCCAAAATGTTACTCCTGGCTGATAAGAAGAACACCAGTTACCCTGAAGAGGGGAATTCTGTGACCATTACACAGATCAGATTTCAGAACTCAAGGAGACAAGGTAATTACAAAGAAAGTCACACAACAATAAAATCTATAATACTCAGTTGGCATAGGCCAAAGTGACCCAGAGTTCCTTGGATTTTTAGTCTACCATTATAATAGTAAAAACTCACCTCCACCTCCGTAGGCCCTGGGGTAAGATGGTACACAGGAGGATCTTGGGAGCCCAAAGCAATCCTGCTGTCCATCAAAAGTCAAGAGGTAGAGCCAAGTGGGACACTTGAAATTTCCCTCAGATCCCCCAAAAAACTGGAGAGAAGGAGGGGACTTTGTTTCTTCTGTTTCTGAGAAGGCCCACTCGGTCTCTAGAGAGTGTCCTCTCTTTCCCTTTTCCTAGTCTTTCTAATAAAAGCTGCCCTGCTACTCTGAGCAACATGATTGAAATATTTTGGGCATGATCACAAGAACCAAGGACCAAAGACGTCTGCTGCTGCTTCTACTCTGTGGATGGCCTTGCTTTTCAACACTTTCATTAGGTAGTTATATAATCCTATGCAATATACTTGGTGATCTTTAACTTTTCAAATGTATTTCAAATTTCATTAATAATTAATAATTAAGCATGCATAGTGATAGACATTTAGCTTTATATATATATATATTTTTTTTTCCCTTCTGTACCTATGAGAGATTTTGTCTACCTCTGAATATGTCCATTTTTCAGTTAGTTGAAATCTGCTTTTCAAAGTGGCTCACAAACTTAAACTCCTATCCCTCATAAAAATTTGTTATTATCACACTTTTTATTAGTGACATGTGATATTCTGATTGTGACAATTGGCACATTTTTATGGCTTAAAAAATTTGCATTTTCCATGATGATCATTGAGCTATTTTGTATGTATATTGAACTTCATATTTCCTTCTCCCTAAAATGCTTAGTAATTTATCTCATCCAAGTTTTACTATGGTGTTTATCTTTTCTTATTGATTTGCAGGATTATAAAATACAATCAATATATTAATCTATGTATATGGATATCTATCATCTCTCAGAGCATGGCTGATCTATTTTTTTAGCTACACAAAAAATAGATATGATGTATACATAAGGTATTAAAAGTAACAAAACAAAAGCCCTTATGCCAAATACCTATTATATCACTTGGTAACAAAATGTCATCAAATGCCTTTGTAACCCTTTAGGTACCCTTTTACATTTCTTGACATGGTTAATCTTGAATTTCTAAAAGTCAACTCTATTTATGTTTAAGTATAGGCATCAAAATGCACACATTTTAAGCCTTTCTTTTGACAAATAAATATAAATGGTCTCTAAATTTTATTGCTTGTCTAAAGACTTTTTAACTTTGCAATGTTGCAAAAATGTACCTATAAAGCCACTCTGTTTTTCACCCTCATTACAGTATTCACAAATTACATGAGATACTCTCTTCGCTACAAAATAGATTTTGTGTTACATGACTTTTCCCAGTATTGCCAGGACAAGTGTTCTGAGCACATAACATATGCTATGATGTTTGGTAGGCTTAGTATGTTACTTGCATTTTCAATTTATGATATTCTCAACATATGATGGTTTTTCAAGATGTAACCCCATCATAAGTCAAGTAACTTCTGTATAACCACAATCAGAATACAGGACACCTCCATCCCCCTAAAACTTTTCTGTATGTTCTTTTGCAATTAGTTGTTACTTTTGCAACTGTCAACCACTAAGAAACATATTCTAGAATTTCATATAATCTGACATTATATGTAATTCCTTGATGTCTCCATTTTTTGAGCAGCACAGTGTTTTTGAGAAGTCTACAGTTAGATGCTTCTTAGTATTGTATATGAAAGTCATCATACTTGATCTACTGTTGATAGACAACTGATTTTTTTTTCTGTTAAAACTATTACTTATATGGATACTCTTCAGTTTTTAAGTACAAGTATGGATGTATATTTTGTGGGAGTATATATTTTTATTTTATCAGGACCTAGGAAAGAAAAGTATGGAAGTCTTAAATAATTCATTCTCAGTAAGTAGGCTTGGCATTTTTTGTTTGTTTGTTTTAGCTATTGCAATTTTAATTTGCATTTCTTGAGGCCTACCGATACTGAACATATTGTCTTTGTGCCTATTGATATGTTTCTTTATTTTTCAAATTAGGTTATTTTCTAATGGTGCCATTTTTCCAAAATTTATTGAGATATTGTTATGGTTTGGGTATGAGGTGTCCCCCAACTAAAAATAACCAATAAATTAAAAATACCTTGTATGTAAGACAATGCAGGAGGTTCAGAGGTAAAACAGTTGAGATTATGAGAGCCATACCCTAACCAGTGGATTAATTCATTTGATGGGTTAATATTGTGAATGGATTAATGGGTGGTAACTATAGGCAGGTAGGCCATGGCTGGAGGAACTAGATCACTGGGGGCATGCACTTGAAGATTATATCATCCCTGGCTTCTTGCACTCAAACTCTCCCTGATTTCTGGGTGTTATAAACTGAGCAGCTATCCCTGCCACAGCCTTCCAAGGCATGGAGTTAGCAGACCATGGACTGAATCTTTGAAACTTTGAGTTACACTTTTCCTTTTATAAGAAGTTCTTTTTGTTGTTGTTCTAATTAGTTGGACATGACAGTAGAATGCATTTTGACACATCATACATAAATGGAATATAAATTCACATTCTTCTGGTTGCACCTGATTTGGAATTACACTGGTATGTACATAGGTTAATAAAGTCTGATTAATTCTACTATCCTTTCTACCCACATACCCCCTCCTCTCCCTTCACTCCCTTTGCCTAATCCAAATTCCTCTATTGTTTCCTAGCTCCACTCCCCGTATTGCCTTCTTTTTTTTTTGGGGGGGGGGGGTAGGGGTTGGCTTATTTCACTTAGCATGGTATTCTCCAGCTCTATCCATTTACTGGTAAATGCCATAATTTCATTCTTCTTTAAGACTTAGTAATATCCCATTGTGTGTATATAACACATTTTCTTTTTCCATCCATCTGTTGAAGGGCATCTATATTGGTTCTATAGTTTGGCTATTGTGAATTGAGCTGCTATAAACATTGATGTGGATGTGTCACTCTAGTATTCTGATTTTAACTCCTTTGGGTATAACCAAGGAGTGGGATAGCTGGGTCAAATGGTGGTTCCCTTCCAGGGTTTCTGAGGAATCTCCATACTGCTTTCTGAGGTGGTTGCAGCAATTTTCTGTCCCATTAGCAATGTAAGAGTATAGATTTTCCCCCACATCCTTGCCAAAACCAGTGTGGTATTAGAACCAAAACAGACACATAGAACAATGGTACAAAATAGAAGACAGAGAGACAAACCCACACAAATATTGTTATCTCACACTAGACAAAGGTGCCTAAAACATTCATTGGAAAAAAGATAACCTCTTCAACAAATGGTACTGGAAAACTGGAAATCCATATGCAACAAAATGAAATTAAAATCCCATCTCTCACTCTGCACATAAGTCAACTCAAAGTGGATCAAAGACTTAGGCACTAGAACAGAGACCCTGCACCTAATAAAAGAAAAAGTGGCCCAAATCTGCACCATGTCAGCTTAGGAACTGACTTCCTTAACAAGACTCCTAAAGCACAAGAAGTAAAATCAACAATCAATAAGTGGGATGAATTCTAACTAAAACGTTTATTCTCAGCAAAGGAAACATTCAATAATGTAACAAGAGAGCTTACAGAATGGGAGAAAATCTTTACCACATGCACCTCAGATACAGCATTAATCTCCAGGACATATAAAGAACTCAAAAAACTTAACAGCAGAAACAAATAACCTGATCAATAAATAGGCTAAGGAACTGAACAGACACTTCACAGAAGAAGAAATACAATTGATCAACAAATTATGAAAAAATGTTCAACATGTCTAGCAATTAGAGAAATGCAAATCAAAATCACTCTAATATTTACTCTCACAGCAGTCAGAATGGCAATTATCTGAGATATTCTTAATGGTAATGTTAGTCATGGTGACTCAGTGTTAATGTAATTTACATGTAATAAACATATGTAATTTACATGTAATAAACAACATTGATTAAAATGAATAATTTGGTGAGTTTTAACAGGTGAATACACTCACTAAAATACAACCAAACAAATATATAGAATACTACCAACTACCTCCTCTCCTGGCTGGTCATAGGCAACTGATGATCTATTTTCTCTCAAAATAAATTCATTTGCAACTTCTAGATTTTAAGGGAATGAAAATATCCAGTTTTTTTATATCTGATTTCTTTAATACAACATAACAATTCATTCATGTTGCATGTTTTAGTAGTGAACTAGTTTTTTTTACCTTTATTAAAAATGGGTTCTTATTAGTTAAACATTATAGTAGGGTATATTTTGATATATTTTTACAAACATGGAATAGATCTTATTCTAATTAGGATCCCAGCCTTGAGGTTGTGCATGATGTGGAGATTCACTGTGGTATATTTATATATGTAAATAGGAAAGTTAAGTCAGATTTATTCCACTTTTTAAGCATAAAATGTTATTCCATTGCTTAAATAGGCTGCATTTATCTATTTTCTTATTGATAGGCATTTGGATCACATCTGGGTTTTGCTTATAGTGAAAAAACTGCTGTGAACATTCATGCACAAGTCTCTATGTGTGGGCATCTATTTTAATTCCTCTTGGATAAATATCTAGTAATAGAATGGCTCATTCATATGGTAGGTTAAGTTAAACATAATCAGAAACTGCCTAATGATTTCCTTATAGTTGTATCATTTTGAACTCCTATCAGCAATATATGAGAATTTCAGTTGCTCTCTGTTTCACTAACATTTGGCATCATCAGCCTTTTTAATTTTAGCATGCTAATGTGAATGCAATGACATCGTATTATGGTTTTAATTTGCTTTCCCCTGATGACTAAGGCTGCAAAGTGGCTTTTCAGATGCTTATTTGCCATCTCTAAAACTTCTTTGGCAACATGTCTATTCAAGATTTTGCCCATTCATCTTCAGTTGCTGGTGTTCTCATTTTGCATTTTTGAGTTTTTTATTACAACTTTTTATCAGTTTTATACAGTTTGCCAATATTTGCTACCATTATATGATTTGTCTTTTCATTATTGAAATGGTTTCTTTCAAAGGGAAAAAATAATTTTAATGAAGTCCAATTTATCAACTTTTTATTTTACTATTCAAGTCATTGTTGTATATAAGTTGTAAATATTTTCCCCTGTTTATTACTAGAAGTTTTATAGTTTCAGCTTATACCTGTAGTCTCTTGAGTTCATTTTTGTGTATAATATGAGGAAGTACTGAGGTTCATTTTTTTTCCATATGAATATCAATTTTTCTACCACCACTTGTTAAAAGTAATAATGTTTTAAAACCCCATTTTTTCTATTGCCAAGGTACATTTTATGAAAAATCCATCGACCATACAAATATGTGTGTTATGATTTAATATGAAGTAACCCCCGTAAGAGCTCATAAGACAAAATAGGAATGCTGAGAAGTGAATGATTATATTAGGCTGTGAACTGCAACTTCATCAAAGGACAAATCCATTTGATGGATTAATAATATGAATGGATTACTGGGTGTAACTATAGGCAGGTGGGGGTAGCTGGAAGAAGTAGTTCACTGGGGGTGCACTGTTGAGCATTATATCTTCTCGTTGGTTCCTCTCTCTTTATCTGCTTCACAGCTTTCTTGAACTGGGCAGCTTTACTCTAATATACCCTTCTGCCCTGATGTTCTGCCTGACCTCAAGCTCAGAGCAATGGAGTTGATGGAGCATGAACTGAACCTTTAAAACTATGAGCTCAAAATAAACTTTTCCTCTTCTAATTGTTCTTGTCAGTTATTGTTGTCACAGTAATGAAAAGATAACACAATGTGGATCTGCATATGGATTCCCAGATTGTTTCACTGGGTACACACACACACACACACACACACACGCATTTATCCTTTTGCCAATACCATAACTTATTGATTACTTTATAATGTTTTGAAATCTTAAGTCTTCCAACTTCGCTCAATTTCAAAAATTGATTTTGCTGTTGTATGGCCTTTGTACATCCATAGATACTTTAGTATCAATTTGTCCATTTCTAAAGAAGAAGAAAGATGGGGAGGAGGAAGAGGAAAAGTGAGGGAGAGGAGGATGAGGAGGAAGAGAGACCTGTTGCAATTCATAATGGGATTGCATTTATTCTATAGATTAATTTTGTAAAATACTTGATGATAATGAGTTTTGTAATAAATGAATACTGTAATTTCTCCATTTGTTTGCATTTTGTTTAATGTGTTCTAGAAATAATCAGTAATTTTCACTGTTCAAGATTTAAATCTCTTTTATTAAACTTATGTGTCTTATGTTTTGTTGATGACTTTATCAAGAATATTACTTATATTACAATTCCACTTATCATTACTTATATGAAAAATAACAATTGAATTATACTTTGGCTTCATATCCTACCACCTTGATAAATACATGTGTTTATTCTAGTGATTTGTTTTATAGATGTTAGATTTTCTATAGTTATGATTTTATCTATGAAAGCAAGATAGTTTAACTTCTTTCCAATATGTATGCCTTTGATTTTTTTGGTTGACTTATTTCTTTAAATCTTATTTGTACATTATTAAGCAGCAGTGGTAGGATTAGTTGGTTTTTCATTGAAAGCTACTATAAGGCTAAGGAAGATTCCCTTTTATTTCTAGCTTATTAACAATTTTTGTCACTAATAAGTGTTGAGATTTGTCAAATGCTTTTCTACATCTATTAATGTGATCACATGTCTTCTCCTTTATTCTGTGAGTATAGTGAAACACATTCCTCCTTTAATCTTTAACTTTGATCATATGCTGTACCATTATATGCTTTAGCATATGCTATGTATGTTTCCATGAGGAGAATACTGTGAACAGTTACAGATTTATTGCTTTATAGTACCAGTATTGTATCATATGTATGCTATTGAAATTTGTTTTTCCCAATCAATAATATGCTTACAAAATCTATACCATTCATTTATGTGATCATTATAGATTAAAATGAGCCAGTCTCCTTTCAGAGCACATTTGATTTTTCACTACTCTTTGCTATTGCAAATTTCTTCACTACAAACATTCTTATGCGTATCTCCTACGCATGTGTGAAAGTTTTCTGATTTTATATTCCAAGATTGGAATAGCTAGATAAAATACTGTGCATGTGACAAAATTGGGGCCAAAGAGACAGAAAAAAAATGGAAGGCCCCACAACAACAAGGATCCCAAAGATGCTTCTTCACCTTCAGAAAACAATGCCAACTTATTATCTAAAGTGGTTGCACCAATTTATATTCATACAATTGAATAAAATCACTGGTTGTTCCCGTGCATACAGCTCTTTGATCTCTCCATCTGCATTCTCATTGTCAGTTTGGTACATGTAAACTAGTATCCCTTTATCATTTTATTTATTGGTAAATGTGTTTGTCAGCTTTTTGTTGCTATGAGAGGACCTGATCTAAACAACTTAAAGGAGGAAGGATTTATTTTAAGTCAGAATTTCAGCCCACTGTCAGCTGGTTCCATTGCTTTGGACCTGAGATGAGGCAGAACATCATGGTAAAAGGATGTGGTGCAGGAAAACAGTCACAGAGAAAGAGGGAAAGAGAGGGAGAGAGCCAAGCACACAATAAACATTTTTCTAGGGCATTTCCTAGCGACTAGTCCTTCCTATCATGCCAAACACTTGCAGTTTTCACTGCCTCCCATTCTGCTCTTCAGTGAATTAATTCACTGATGAGGTCAGAGCCCTTAGGATCAGATCATTTTCCAAATCCCCGGTCTCTGAACATTGCTGCACTGGGGACCAAGACTTCAACACATGATACTTAGTCTTTAAAACATGATAGTTTGGAGACCCTTCCATATCCAAAGCAAATTAGCAAACAAACATGCCATTTCCTTTATAATATTTGTTCCCATTCTGGATACTTTTTTTCTCTTCTTTGAAATAACTAATTGCATCCATTTGATGTAGACTTCAATAACATCAAATTTCACAGATTAATTTGGGGAGTGTTATAATTTTATAATAATGAGTAAATCTATTAAAAAACCATTTACTTTTGCTTTCCTTAATGTTATTAAGTAAAGATTTATCAATTTCTCTATGTATCACTTTTGTTGGATTTATCTCAAGGTTATTCAGTTTTTAGTGTTTTGGCAATGCAAATATGTTAAAATTGTACTTGAAACTGTGCATTTAAAATGTATAATAATGCACTGTATTTTATATGATGGTTTTATGACTAAAATCTCCTAGTACTTTTTTGATGATTAATTTTTGTAACTGTACCTATGGAATTCCATGCTTCTTTTACATAGATATTAGTGTTATCCTCAAATTGCCAGGTGTTTTGTCTCCATTTATGAAGGGTATTTATTTGTTTTGATTTTTTTTCTTACTTTATTAGTTAGAACTTCCAACAAAATATTAAGCAGAAACAAGTACATTTTTATTCCTGATTTGATTTTTAAAGCAGTGCTTTTCCGTTTTAAGGACGAAGTCTGAGGTTTGGGGAAGATAATCATTATTAGGTTAGGGGAGTTTCCTTTTATTTCATATATTATAAGTGTTACAATATTGTTAGTATAAATAGATACTAAATTTTAAACAGTGTTTTCTTTCCCCCTTCTACTGATGAAGTCATAAAGATTTTCTCTTTCAAGCTGTGAACATGGAAAACTATTAAAACATTTTATAATTAAAACAACAATGAATTTGTTCTGTACTGAACAATTATTTTTAAGCAACTACTTAGAGTTAGGTATTCTTTTATTATCTGGAGATAAGCATATATTGATGAACAAAGTATGAATAGCAACTAAGCCTTTGTTTTATATGTATGAATATATGTATATATACACACACAGTAAACAAGTATAACTATATATATATATATATATATATATATGCATATATAAGCACATGACAATAAATGTTTTGAATACAAATAAAGAAATAAAACAAGATAGAGGAGATTGGTTGGTGCTATGTTAAGACAATGCTTAAGAATATTCAATCTGGTAAAAATGACATTTAAGCATAGACTGAAAGATAGGGAGAAAATAAACATGTGGACATGTTCAGAAAGAGCTTCACAGCATGTGTCAATGCCCACAGAAGAACACGGGGACATGTTGGTCAGGA
Organism: Marmota monax; assembly: GCF_021218885.2. NCBI lineage: Eukaryota > Metazoa > Chordata > Mammalia > Rodentia > Sciuridae > Marmota > Marmota monax. The sequence continues at coordinate 25,370,948 of NW_026692254.1, forward strand.
TTACTGGGAAGCAGTGAGCAACAGTGTAAATGATAGTACATAAAGTCAGACAGACAGCCACATACCTGATGATACAATTTCAGATAATGGGATGCTCTGTTACAGGATCAGAATTTTGGCTCTTTTTTTTTCTGAAGGAGATAAAACCCTGGGGACTTATGTATGTCTCAGGAGGAGAGAGGATAGTCAGTAGCACAAGAAAGAAAGGTTTGGATTCTGTACATGCACGTGACATTTGATAACAAATACTATTATGATGATTAATAATATTTACTCTTTGCCAGACACTTTTCAAAGAGCTATGGACTCATTTCAATAATTTTCAGAAAAGTCTCAAAGGTAGATAATATTACTGCCTTTATTTTATGTAGAGAAATTGAGATACAGTGGGAAAATTACCTGCACATATTTAAAAAGGCCCATGGGTGGATTGAAAACTTGAAAATAGGAAGCAGGCATGCCCCTATGTGCATTCCCACCTTCATGAAACACAAACAGGATTCATATTCAAGTAGAAATTCTGGTTGCTTCTCAAAGCCCTTGTGGGTCCCTCAGTCAAATCACTTTCCCTTTGTTATTGTTTGAATCATCTTTATGGTATTTGTCTTATATTGCATTAGTGTCCTCATTGTGTCAAGGTCTCTCTTCATGTTAGCCTTAATGTAAACTGCAGAACGGAAGCACATTTCTTACAACAAAGGGCCCCAAAGGTGGCTTCAAAGAAGTTTCCAAGTCTCACAGGTATAAGGGCAGAAAATATCCTTTGGCAAATGTGAAATACACAGGAGAGGTTTACAGGCTAACCAAGGTCTCACAAGAGAGTGAACAAAAAATTTTAGCTATCTAGAATTCTGGGGTATTTCTTAATCTCCACCCCTGGAGATGATTTCCTTATCTACACCAGTGGAGAAGCAAGAGGGTTGAATAATGTATTGTTTTATTACTATTGTTGTTACATTTAAAAGGGGTGCCTAGCTAGGCATGGTGGCATATGTCTTTAATCCCAGCAATTCTGGAGGCTGAGGCAAGAGCATGACAAGTTCAAGGTCAGGCTCAAGAACACAGTGAGAACATCTCAAAATAAAAAATACACAGGGCTGGGAATATGGCTCAGTGGTAAAACACTGAAAGGAAGAAAGGAAGGAAGGAAGGAAGGAAGGGAGGGAGGGAGGGAGGGAGGAAAGGAAGGGAAGGAAGGAAGTTAGTTATCTAGTTACTTTGACTTTGACAGTCACAGATTAAATACAAAAAGAAAAAAAAATAGAGTATCTGAATTCTTCTGTTTTCCCACCTTGCTTATAATAATCAGTCTCGATCCTTAAAACACGGATTTAAATTTTTAGTGGTTGAATGGCATAAAAGTTCATTTTGTCTTGTATTTTTGGATATTGTTATTTTAATAAAGCTCTGTGCATTGCTAATGTGATGGCACAGGAGACCATGCTATTATTCCTTACAGGCCTCTGTCAATCATGTGTTTCTGAAATTCCCTCAGTTTCAGAGCTGCTTACACATGCTTGGTCATTTCCATCTTTTCCTCAAGAGTGAAATCCTCCAGGTCCCTTAAGCATCTTTTGTTCATTTCAGATTTATACATGGTTGTTTCTTTAAAAATTAGTTTTTAAAATACTTAGTAAACCAGATTTTATATTCATGTGTATAAACACTTACATATTTACTTTACATGCTTATATTTATATTATATTTATACTTTTACTCCATGATTATATACCATGTTAAATATTTATGTGATTTTATGCATTCTAATATATGATGCAATCCTCAAAGTTTGAGGATTTTTTGAAATTATAAAGAGCATACAATAGAGGCACATCCCTGAATCCTGGTGTACAATTATTGTTTGAGGTACTTGAAAAGATATGATTGGTGGCTGAAAAATCAAATCTAAATGGCCTGAAAAGACTAGGTCATTTAGAAGGTGGATCAGGTAAAGCCAGGCATTATTGCTTCAGATAAACAACCTACATATTTATGGAATATGTTTTATGGGTAGAAAACTATGTTGGGTGTTGTGCCATGAGGCTGGTAGTGTGATGATAAATGTCCCTGCTCTGAAGGAGTTTACATTTTAGCTAGCATGAAAAGGGATGTATACATGATGACAAACCAATGTGTTGTAGGACAAATTCCATAAAGATGATCTAGGCAATAATTAGGCAACTTTGGAGGAAGAAAAAATGACTGTTGACTGAGGGACCAACAAGGAATTTAAAAGGAAACTAGAATTCCTGCTTAAATATAAATACTGTATATATGTTTTTCATAGGTAGAGATGGACAGGGGTGCATGCCTGTTTGGATCTGCCTCAATTCTTTGCTCTTATCCCATAATTTTACTTATGATTTCCCCATATGTAATGGTGACTAACCATTCTCTGCATAATCATCAAGAATCTCAACCAAAATTTCAACCTCAGATTTACTTGTTCTAGGGACTTGGAATCAAGTCTTTATTGGAAAGTTCCTATGATCTGGGAATAAATCTAAAACTATCAACTTTGTTTTTTTCTCTATATTTTCCTTATACCAACTACACATTAGGTATTCATAAAATACTTGGTAAATACCAGAACAGATTTACACTGAACTAGAAATATTTAACATTCCACTCCTCAGCCTATCCATAGAGTCAGTCTTGATCCTTAAAAGATAGAGTTTGACTTATTGTACTGAACACAGAACTGGATGTATTATCAGATTTATTTCCTACTGATCAGCCACTTTCTAGAACTAGAAACCCTTTCTAGTGACCAGCTCTAGTAGACAGATCCTGGCCCTGGACTTCACTTAGCTCTCATCTCCCTCATCTAGGGTATACTGTCATGCATGACTAGGTGACCATAGCCACATGACTAGTTGACCATAGCCACATGGCTATGGCTATGAATATGATCGATCTTTGAATATGATTGCCACAAAGAGAGAATAGAGGAGAAAAATACTTGAAGATACAAGAGAAGAAAATTACTCTGAACTGATAGACATCATTATGCCATTAGTGTCTCTGAATATAATAATTACACTTTGCTACAATAAAGTTTTCCTGTTTCAGTTTTAATAGTTTTCCCCTGGATTTGAAATGGGTATTCTAAACACTACTCTCAAGGACCTGTACTGTCCCAACATCTAGTATTGTTAATTTTGCCTGTTTTTTTTTTTTTTTTTAAACTTATCTAAGTAGGATCCCACAGCAATACACTTTTCTGCCTGGCTTCTTTCATTCAACCTTGTGTTTGGAGATTCACTCATGTTGTACCATGTAGTTCTACTTTATTTTTTCTCGTTGCTGTACAAAATTGCATCATGTGACTGTTATCTAATTTCTCTCTACTTTCTATTATTGTTAGCCATTTGGATAATGTGCAATTTGGGGTCATTATATATAGGGTTGTGAACATGAACATTCTATGACATGTTTTTCTGTAAATATCTGCATGTGTTTACATTAGGCATATAACTAGAAGTAGAATTATTGGATTTAATTTAATTCATTTTAAAATATTTGCTGTCCTTACAATCGGTCTTGGGATAGACATAATAAGAATACTTTGGAACAGTCTGCCATCTTTACTTGAGAGCTTAATGCATGGTTTTGCCTGATAAGAATATTTTACTTTCAATACAAATGTTATTGTTTACACTTTTTAAACATTTACTTGAGGAAAATCTGAGCATATCATTATTAACAACATCACGATTTGTGAACACTGAAGATATCTTTTTATTCCCTTTTAAGACTCCAATGTATATTTTGCTTTAAGCACTAAGAAGTCTACATAGAGAAAATTTCCATTATTAAATTTATTTTTCTAGAATCTTGAACATAACCATTTCTCTAAAGCTGTAATTGAAAGAAAAAATAATCAAAAGAAAGAAAAAAAATTCCATTGCCAATTTTTCTTTCTTGGTGTTTGGATTCATATTTGCTCAATTATGCATCTCTGAATAAACCTAGTCCCTCATCCACTAACCTTCTGAACTTAAATGATTTGTGTGTGATCTAATCATATTTCCTGGTCCCAAGGCCCTCAGCAGTCTTAACTGTGCATGCCTGTCTCTTATTTCCATACATTGTATCTCAGAGATAACCAAATGCATGGCCAACTTCCCTAATTAAAGTCACTGGGTCCCAGTGGCCTCCTGGCCATGATCTCTCTTCCCAGCATCCTTTCAGTTTTGTGGAGCTTTTTCTTTTCCCCCATCTCTCTCCCTGAAGTCTCCTTTCCTTCAATTTCCCCTGCTCCTTAGGAACCTGCTTCAACATTTGTTTATATATCAAAATAATTGAAGACTAAATTAATTCTCAGCTTCAATTTATCAAGCTTCTTTTCAATTCTTGTAGCTTTTTTCCTCCTTCAGACTCGGGACTTGGATAACTAGCAAGGGCTTTGAAAACAGAAAGAGCAGAATAGATATCGATTGATCAGTTGATAGACTGTGTCCTCTAGGCCTTGTCTGTGTTTTTTATGATTGACGGATTTGTTCAGTTATTTTTCCCTTCTCATGGGTTCCTAGTATCTGATTATTACATTACATAGAGAGAGCCATTAAGCTTGTTTCTAAAGCCCACACTCTTAATACCTCTGCTTCTTTCATATAAGAGATTTAATGGAAAAACCTATAAACTTCTGAACTGTGTGTTCCTTAATGACTGGAAAACATAATGCATATCTTTTTATGTACTAAAATACTCAATACTCAATATATTAGCCAAAGCATGATAGAAGTTCCTCCCCTCTATAATTTTATATGAAATATGTTTTCTTGTGTATAAAATTCTGCCAGCTTAGTATTTTACATAGCATTTCATATATATGTGTGTGTATATATATAATATGAAGTATAAAATGTATTATGTATTGTACTTGTACAAAATCAGGCTAGATATTTATGTTAGGAATATATGCATGTAAATAGTGTATAATTCTTAATGAGTATATATACATATATAATATAAATATAATGTATATACACATAGATATACATATATAGATATATACAGATCTGTATAGATGTATATATCTCCAGAGAAAGTCAGGGAATTTCTACAATGTTTTAGGAACATATGGTTGAGAATTGTGGTACAAAGTTTCTTATGGCCCTGAATGATCCCCAGCTTCTTCTAATCATATTTTCTGTAATCCCCTTCCCATAGAGTATGCCTTAACTTAGTGATTTACCTTTTCAGTAATAAAATATAGCAAAGGTGGAGGAATATCACTTTGGTGATTGGTTAGGAGAGATTGTAATTTCCATACTTTTTGCACATTCAATTTATTTTCTCCATTGCTGGTTTTGATAAAATGAGCTGTCACCTTGAGAGATCCCAAGGAGCAAGGAACTGAGGTCAGCGAATGGACATCAGCCAATTAATAACTGAGACCATCAATCCAAACAGCCCTGGAAGAACTGGCTTCTGCTAGTAACCATGCTGAGTTTAAAATGTATCCTTCTGCTTTGAAAGTTCAGGTGAGACTGCATTCCTGTCCACACCTTAACTGTAGCCACTTAAAGACCCTGAAATATAGGACCTAGGCAAGTTCTGTCCAGAACCTGAAGTCACAGAAACTTCAAGATAATAATTGTGTATGGTTCTAAGCCACTCTGTTTATTTTATTTTGTTACATAGTCACAGATTATACAGGGTGGTCAAATTTATGGTGACTAGACTTAGTACTCCGTCATGGAACATCTGATATACAAATTCTGTTTTATTCGTTTTTTTTATTAGTTACACATGACAGTACAATGATCTTGACATATCATACATTTGAATCAAATGGGGTACAATTTCTCATTATTCTGAGTGCACAGGTTGCAGAATCACATTGGTCATACAGTCACGTATATATATATATATAGAGAGAGAGAGAGCAATACTAGTGTCTATTTTATTCTGCTGTCCTTCCAATCCCCCCTTCCCTTCTCCTCCCCTCCCATCACTTCTCTCTATCCAATCTAATGTGACACTTTTTTTCCCCTCACATCCTCATACATGTATTCTGTATAACAATGAGGGTCTCCTTCCTTCTTCTGTGCAATTCCCCTTCTCCCTCCTTTTCCCTCCCATCTCTCTTCTCTATTTAGTGGTAATCTTCTTCTCATGCTTTTCCTCCCTATCCCATTTTGAGTCACCCCCCTTATATCAGAGAAGACATTCGGCCTTTGTTTTTTAGGGATTGGCTAACTTCACTTAGCATAATCTGCTCTAATGCCATCCATATCCCTGAAAATGCCATGATCTTGTTATTTTTTAGTGCTGAATAATATTCCATTGTGTATAAATGCAAGATTTTTTCTTTATCCATTCATCCATTGAAGGGCATCTAGGTTAGTTCCACAGTCTAGCTATTGTGAATTGTGCTGCCATGAACATTGATATGGCTGTGTCCCTGTAGTATGCTCTTTTTAGGTTTTTTGGGTATAGTCCAAGAAGGGGAATATCTGGGTCAAATGGTGGTTCCATTCCCAGCTTTCCAAGTAATCTCCATACTGCTTTCCAAATTGGCTGCACCAATTTGCAGTCCAACCAGCATTGCATGAGTGTACCTTTTTCCCCTGCATCCTCGCCAGCACTTGTTGTTGTTTGACTTCATAATGGCTGCCATTTTTACTGGAGTGAGATGGTATTTTAGAGTAGTTTTAATTTGCATTTCTCTGATTGCTAGAGATGGTGAGCATTTTTTCGTGTATTTGTTGATTGATTGTTTATCCTCTTCTGAGAAGTGTCTGTTCAGGTCCTTGGCCCATTTGTTGATTAGGTTATTTATTTTTTTGTTGTTTAACTTTTTGAGTTCTTTGTAAACTCTAGAGATTAGAGTTCTAGCTGATGTGTGAGGGGTAAAAATTTGCTCCCAGGATGTAGGCTCCCCGTTTACCTCACATATTATTTCTCTTGCTGAGAAAAAACTTTTTAGTTTAAATTCATCCCATTTGTTGATTCTTGATTTTAACTCTTGTGCTATAAGTGTCCTATTAAGGAATTTGGGGCTTGACCCCATGTGATGGAGATTAGGGCCAACTTTTTCTTCTATTAGACGCAGAGTCTCTGGTTTGATTCCTAGCTCCTTGATCCATTTTGAGTTAACTTTTGTGCATGGTGAGAGAAAGGGATTCAATTTCATTCTGTTTTATTTTTGACAATCATTCTGCAAGATAAGGTTTTAGTTGGTGCATAGGATATGGGATATATATGACATATATGACATAAATCTTAAAAGTTAGAGGAAAAATCTGTTCAGAGTCATACAAAGTGAACATTTCTTTTAAGTTTGGACTACAGCCAGTGACGAATAGAATGAGAGAAAAAGAAATGGTTTCAGGGGCAAGAAATGAGAAAGGGAATTGAGCTTATAATGGGACAGTTTTAGTGATCCTCTAGTATACTGGGAAATGAAACAATGCAAGAAAGAACTAAGACATGATCTATCTAAATGATACTGCAGCAAATGTAAATATTAGTCTAAACTAACTATTGTATTGAGCAAAAATCAGTCAACATATAAGGTCAAAAAGGATTCAAAAATAACTACAAAAACTGATATTCTTTTTTTTTTTTAAGCCACTTCAGGAAGTTTTGGGCAGGCATTTGAAACACATAGCATATTTTTCCAGGAAAGCAATGTTTTACATTGGTACCACGTTTCTAGGCTAGCTAGAAATACATCTAATGATAATGCAGCTGAAATGCCATACATCTGTAATGAAAATAACAGAGAACCAGACTCCTAAAATGACACACATTAGATATAATGGCAAAATGAAACCACAACGAGATAGAAAAAATAAGTCGCTTAACTAAAGTATTTCCTCAAGAAATTCACTTTTAATGGGAAATTTGTAGGAATTCTGTACTTTGGTAAGCCCTTTAAAATTGATATCACCAGTTCTGCATTGTTATTTCTATTTTTGTTACAAAACAACCTGTTTTTCCTTGATAGGAATATATTGCTAGCATGGGTCTTGCTCATAATAAGATGTGAAAGAGGAACACAGAGATGGAAGGGCAGTTCTATTTAGAGATAACAAGACCAGAAGTTGGAAGAAAAAAAATACAAAGAAGGACAGAATTAAGAAAATAACTGAGCATGAGAAAGACATAAAATTCCCTTGCTGGTGGAAGAATCAGTTCAGTGAGATGCACAAGTAAATCCATCACGTGAGCAAACAGGAATGCTGACTCTACAAATCACCCCCCGCGTATGTATGCTTAGTCACTTCCTGGGCTCAGAATGATCTTCTTAAAATTGAGATGATGATGCATGTTTCTATTTTAAATAACCCAATGTATATGGCAATTCCTTACAGCCCGAATGCTATGATAGTAGACTCTTAATGATGTTTGTTGAATCTGAAACTGAATCTATGTAGACTTTCAAAGGGGGAAAATGGAAATCATATACAGGAAAATCTGAGTTATTCCCTTCTGAAGACAGATATCTCTGGCAAGGGAAGGAGGGAAAATTTGATAGTTAATTTTAGGTGTCAACTTGACTGGGTTAAGGGATACACAGCTAGCTGAAAAAGAACTTCTGAGAGAGAAATTGGCATCTGAAACAGTGGACTGAATCAGGAAGATGTGCCTTCAATATGGGTGGGCACATTCAATTGGACAAGGGTCCAGAGAAAACAAAAAGGGAATGAGAAGGTTAACTCACTCTCTGTCTCTCTCTGGAGCTTGCGCACTTTCTCCTTCCCTTGGTTATTAGACTTTGGTTCTCCAGCCTTGGGCTCTGGAGCCTGCATCAGTCCTCCCTTCCACCCTGGGTTCTCAGGCCTCTGCCCTTGGCCTGAGAGTTATTCCTTTGGCTTCTCTGATTCTCCAGCTTGTAAAGGGTGTATCAAAGGACTTCTTAGACTCTACAATCACATGAGCCATTCTTAGACTCCATAACCATCCGAGCCCATGCTCTTAATAATTTTTCCCTCATCTATATATTGATCTATCAATCTATCATCTAACTTATGTATTCTTTTGCTTTTATGTCTGTGGAGAGCCCTATAATACCTAAGAAGGGAGAAAAAAAAGTTCAAACAGCCCAAACTAGAAAACATAGCAGAGTCTGGCAAGATGCTGACCAAACCCATTTTGTCTTCCTGTAAGTGTGGATAAACTGTTTTATGAACACTTTGCATGCACAAGATACCATGTGAACACTTCTTTACAGTGGATACTGAAGGGAAATTATTTGTCAATTGCATTTAAGTGACAGAAATTCCACATAAGCCTGCCTTCTCAGCACAGCCCTAAACTATATATTGAAGGAAAGCCATCAAGTGACAGGATCTTGAGTCCCTGAATCATTCCATGGAGCAGAGGCCCACCTCCACATCATCTGCATTGAACCAGGGAATGAATGAAAGAGAAACCTCAACTGTGATAATCCACTAAGAATATGAAATCGTCATAGCAAGTAGCATTATTTACATGTAGAGCATAAATGGGAGAAGAAAGACATTCTATTCATCCAATGGTTGAATATATGTGTGTGTATATATATGAAATAAATGCCCATATTCAGAGTATTACTTTGTAGTACTTTTTGTCTCAAAATACTCCCCTTGGATTTCTCTCAGTGGTCAGTGTCTCTTGTCCAATTAAAAGTATTCTATTACAGCATAATTTTGTGAGCACAGTCATTGTTATATAAAAGGAGTTCCAAGTTTACTGTATAAACTTGAATTTATTGAAATAGATTCCCAAAGGAAGAAAGACCTCTCCACTGTAAAGAAGTTTATTTTGTAATCACAATTCAAAGAGTGTATTTTCTGAGATATTTACTTGGGAGCTCAAAATTCAAACTTGCAGTATTGGCTTAGCCACTTGTTTAAGGTAATAAAAGTGGCTTCCGTTGGAGATATAATATTCAGCATGCCCATTGTGTATATTTTTTCCAATTAATTGGACTTTAATTACTTTGCATAGAATCTATAAAAGAGTCATCAAAGTTTTCAGGATGAGCGCAAGCTGGTACATATTCCATTTACTTTCCATAGAGCTATCTCCCCGTGAAACTTTAAAAAAAAAAAAAAACAATAGCCAATTTAATTTTCTTCTGTTGAGGTTTATAAAAGACCCAACAGAGGCTACTATCTCTAATTTTTAATAGAGATAGTTCTATTTAGAAGTATAAATGCTGAGAAAAAAAATGGGCTCAGAAGTGCTGTTTTAAATCAAGGTGACCCTCCATATTAGCCACGTACAATGACATTGAGGGTGTTTGTACACAAATTTGTACACACACACACACACACACACACACATACTTACAACACTGCATCTCAATTCAGCCCAAGCAAGGTTAAAAATTCAAGAAGCCATAATAACAGAAAGCTAATTTCTTGTTCTTTTTTTTTTTCATTTCCATATCAACTGTTTTTTTTTTTTTTTTTCTGGGGCACTTTCTCATATTGGAGGGAGAAAGAAAAAGGATTGTGAATGTAAAAATGTTTAAGAAAATGTACTTGACCTCAATTACTGAATATGTGATTCAATGGGGTAAGGGTGGAGAGACAACATTAAATCATTAACTTGATGGACATTGTTTACAGGCAGCTGTTAAGAAGAACTTTTGTACCAATGATGCAACAGCTAATGATGGCATTTAGAAGTGAGGGAAGAAATGCTGAGTATGAGACAGGGGTGTACCTTTCATTTCCTCCATTACAAAATTGGTGTTAAATAGGGAGGAGATACTTGCAAATCCCATCTTAAACATGTCCAATGTGGTCAATGGAAAAAAAATATTTTTGGCATTTGGAGCAGTAGAGCAAACCAGATGGGGAGCTAGAAGCTAAATAAAAAGTGAAACCTGAAATTAAAAACCTGTCAAAATCCATCAGTTCAGTATGGCTGATGTATATTCTTACCTAGAGGGAGCCGATTGCCCTGGAGGGCATCTCAAATCTCTTTCCAACCCTGCACTTTGATGCTATAAGATTCGGAGCTGGGAGATAATTGGCTGAATATTGCGCCTTTGATTTGGAATTTCTAATCTTCAACCCTGTCCTGGATGCTGTTGCTACACTGCTTATTTTCTAACCAGGACTACTGACACCTACTTCATAATACTGCTGGGTACTTTCCTGTAGCCTGAATTAGTTTAATGTTTCTGACAATGAATTTCCAAGTAATTGAAATGGCTTCACTCCATGATATATCTCTCAGGGCACTCTGGGAAATTAAATGTTAACTTCTCAGCAGTTATTTGCTTACTTCATCCTCATTTTATTAAATAATCATAAAAAACCTTTCACATTTAAATATGCATGTTTTGTTATCTGAAAGGCCTGGCAAGTTGGAGAGACAGGATGAAACTAAGCCAGCTCCATGGTCTCTTTGCTCTAGCTCAGTGGATTTACCACTGGCATTTGACTGCACCCCAAGTATTGAGCTTGATGGAGATTACTGTTCTGTGCCCACTGGGGTCTTAGTTTATTTGCAACAGATATAACAGAAATTGCTTCTATCTAGAGGTATCTTAGATCTATTAGACATCAAAAATACCTAACCTATTTACAGCAAAGAAGTGAATTGATTTTTCTTTCTTTTTGGAATTTTCCACAAGATTTCTGAGGTCTTATTTTGGTAACAAACAAACAAACAAACAAAAACCTGGTAGGCAAGATCCCAAAGCCCACAGAGGTGATCTTGTGACGATGATTAGATATTTTATCTGGGTCCAGTTCATAAAACTGACTTGGGGTGCTTCTCTTCTGAAATTGTTATATGAGTTACTCACTGCAGAATTTGGAATGGACAGCATCCTCTTCATTTGAAGAAGTTCACTCAATGAGGCTTTGGATATTTGACTATTTGAATTCAGGATGCCATCTCTTATTAGCCTTTTTCTGTATAATAATAGCCTCTGAACTTCAGAATCTACAAAGTAAAAAAAAATGTCTATAAGGTTGTTATGAACATGAAAATTATCTTTAATATACTCAAAATATAATATATAGTAAACAATAATAATGCCGTTTTTGCTATTCATTTTATTTATTTATTTATTTTGCAGCAGGACGCTTGATTCAAGGCTGGCACCTATGATAAGAGTCATGATAGAGCCCAGGGATGTTGTTCAGAAAAACTTACGTTTGATTACCTTTATTTAACCACACATGATAATTTCTTCTTTATCAAAAGCATAATGCATAGTTCTCATAATTTCATTATAAAGGCTGTGTTTATTATTAGCTAATGGAAAAGAGACAATTTGCATTCTTTTTCCAATTTTCCCTCTTTATTTCTATTGTGTGATCCTAGACAAGCAAGAACATATTTCCATTTCTTTGGAGAGGAAGGGCAAAGGGCTTTATCTGCAATATCTGAGCTGAATCTGTGTAATTATTTCCAAGAGATGAATGAGAGTGACTGCAATATTGTCCCTTAAGTACTTGGCATTCCTTGGAAGAAAACATGATGTAATTGGACTTTAATAACTTGGATGAAAATGTATCCTAAGGCCATAAAATGTTTCTTTACAACATTAGGTCTAGGCAAGTTATTATGATTACCTCTTAAGAAGTGTTCAGATTAGTGGATGTGTGATTATAAAGTCCACTACAAAGATACAATCAGAAAAAGGATACAGAAAAGGTATAAAAAGTACAGAAAAGTACCCTGAAATTTCAATCCTCTTCACTCCTGAACGTGCTAGACAGAGAAGTTCTTTTATCACTTGTATGTTCAGGCTCAGTAGGGAAATTGCTGCAGAAAGAGGCCTGGCCTAAATGATTTCCAGGTCCCTACTTCCCCTGGAATGGGTTAGAAGCCTTTCTAAAGGAACTTGCATCTCTCGTGGTGTGTTAAGAGCAATACAGGAGTCAAACCACTGGGTCTAGAAGCTCAACTCCCAATGAGCTGTGAATCACACAGCATACATTCAGCAAACACCAAGAACAGCCTGTGGTAGGTGTTATGGATGGAAAAATAAATGTAACAAGATCTTGAACTCAAGGCTGGGGGTGTGGCTCAGTGGTGGAGCAATTGCCTAGCATGTGTAAGGCCCTGTGTTCAATCCTCAGCACCACATAAAAATAAATAAAATAAAGACATTGTGTCCAATTGCCACTAAAAAATAAATATTTTTAAAAAAGGATTCTTGAACTCAGTTGAAAATAACCTGGTGGAGGAGACCAGATGTTGTACACAAATGTATTTATTATCTCTTAAATATTTTGGGACCAGTTTCCCATAGTTGATTATTCCTAGCCAATTGTATTAATCTCATTCTCCGACTCTTCCTTATTCTTTTTGGTGGGTTCAGAAAGGAGTGATGGGGAGTTATTCTAAATTCTAAGCCAATTTAGAATACTAAAATGTTAGAAAGGATTTTATAGAGGCTTCTTGTTAGGGGGTGCATAGATCCTTTAGGTTTTGTCCTTTAGAAAGCATACCCCTACCCACAGGATAACCAGCCTCAGATGATGCTAAAACTGTAATTGCAGAATAACAAGGGAGGAATACTCGGTCCTGAATAACATAAATAAGCAACTAATTGAATTAAACTAAAGCCTTTTGCTCTGCCTCTGGACCTCATGTGATATGAACCAATAAATGACTTATGGCTTAACCTAGCCTGAACTAAATTTTTTACTTACTTCCAGCCAAAACTATCCTATCTAAACACTGGTTTAATTTCATGCTTTCCACACTTTGAGATCAGGAGAATAGCCTCGGATTCTTGTTTAAAACACACTCTCAGGTAATGCTTCTAGAAACTGCTTCCGTGATGGGATCTGTGGATGAGAGTTTTCAGTAAGTGCCCTGGGTAATTCTTATGTTTGGGAAATTTTCAGGCCATTGTTTTGGTTGTTATTATATAGACAATAATTAAGTGCAGGCTTAGCAACTGACTCCATTAGAGGATCAGGGATGTGTCTCAGACAAGGGAGGGATGGAATGGTACCTTGAAGATTGATGGAAGCTTGCCAGGCTAGGGAGAGTTGGAAAGATGTTCCAAGCACAGGGAATTCCAACAAATACCAGTGGCTAAGTCATTCATCTCCTTATCTATAAATTGAGGACATGAGAAAAGAAGCCCCTCTCTTCTTCAGATACACCATTTCTATGGTAACTTTGGAAAGTGGGAAATCTCAGCACTGTTTGTTTCTTGCTCCACCTTAAACTATTCAATGCTGTAACTTGTGGGATTTTCTTCATGAAACTTCCTTCTATTGAAAAAAACAACTGGAAATATATTGCAGACTCTATTATAATACAGTTCATTCAGGCAAAGATGCCATATTTCTTTTTGACTTTTGTATCTGTATCTCCTTCCAAATTACTTGGTTCACGGGCACTTAGGTGTGTGGTTATTGTATAACTGAGTTGAAATACATTTATTCAATAGTGCAGTGCTTTTAGAGATTAATCTCCAGTGTGATAATGTTTTAATTATAATGATGATAATTTCAACAATATTAACATTTGGAATTCACCTAACCACTTCATATTTTTTAATCTTTCTTTCATTCAACAAGTATTTATTGGGAATTTTCTAGGTGTTGGGGACTCTTCTGGACATTTGGAATGAAAAAGTAAACAAAATCCGTCTCCTCACAATTTATATTCTTATGGAGGACTGGAGATATTTTTTTCCATTTCTAATCTAATTTCAGGAATAAGTACCCATAGTTCATAAATAAGAAAAATGAATTACATATATTTATAAGGTCATTCATTTTTCAGTCTTGTGACACAAACCAAAAGTTACACAGCTTCAAGTACATTGATTAGTGCTTGTTTCTTTCTTTTTAGAATGTTTGTGACACTTTATGAGACTTTCTTCAAATGAACTCATATTGTTCTTTCTGGGTGTCCACCTACTCCTGGGGTTGTGAGAATATATTTGAAACCAATGAGGTGTCGTCTAAAAGTTACTGTGTTAATGCAGGAATAGTCAAAGGTGAAAGTTTTGGATTGTGAGAGCTGCAAACTAATCAGTCCATCCTAGTTTGAATGAACTGTCTGGCGGGTAACTGTAGGCAGGTGTGACATGACTGGAGGGAGTAGAGGCAAGTAGATCATTGGGAGGGTGCCTAGGAAGGATGCATCTTCCCTTGGACCCTCCCCTATTTGGTTGTTTGTCAACCATGGCCTTCCCTCCGACCATGATTTTCTGCCCAGAACAAAGGAGTTGGCTGCTATGGACTACATATCTAAAACTGCAAGACAAAGTAAAGTTTTCTTCCTCCAGTTGTTCTTTTTTTTTAGTATTTTGGTCATGGTGATGCAAGACTGACACGTACATAACACCCTGCATGTCTCAAGGAAGACTTCATTTCCACTTCTCTACACTCCCTTAGCTAGTATACCTCCCTACATAAGAAAACATTAGCACAAGCAAGCTTCCTGAAATTAGACTCCATTTACTTGGTTAACATTCCCCGGAACCTAGGTAGGATGGAACTAATATTCAATAAATACATGTTCAATAAATGAATGAAAGAATCATAAAGGCTGTGTCATAGACCATTTTCTACTCAGATATTACAGATGTTCCTATGTACCAAAAAAAAAAAAAAAAAAAAAAAAAAACCCTATTTATCTGGAGATCACTCTCCAGGAGCACTTATCAAGTTAAACATAGACCAAAACTGAAAATAAGAATTAGGTGACTCTAAGCTGCCAAAAGAGGTGCTGCTGCTTTGCATATTATCTGTTATGCTAAAACTTTTTCTTTTTGCTCTGTTCTTAGATCAACCATGAGATGACCAGCATTTCATGATGATTTTGGCAAAAACAAGAATAAGCAGGGTGAGGGTAGCTATTCCTTTGTGGCTACTTGAACACAATACTTTATTTCATCCTCCTGCAGACCTTATGAGGGTCGGGTAATTATGATCCCCACCTTATAAAGAGGATATTGAAATTTAGAGAGTTTAATTTATTTTTTTAGGTTCAGGAAGGCAATCAGTGGAAGAGATGGAATTTTAAAAGCACTGTCTTTGTCTAGGATATAAACTTTGCCTCCAAATATCTTATTTCCTAACACATTATAACCAATACACATATGTGAACATGCACACTTGTACACACACATATGTGAACATGCACACTTGTACAACACAAAATACCCTAAAACAAAAATGCATAGTAGCCCTGGCATTTTATTGCAGGTGCAAACACCCCTCCATATCTCAATGGCTCCTAGGATGGCACAGTGATTATGATATAAAGATAATTCTGAATAATGAAACAAAGTAGATTTCCATTGATTCCATTTTCATAAGAGTAAATGGAAGTGATACCTATAATTTTCAAGTGAATCTAAGCAAAATGATTAAAATTAAAAGAGTGAACAATGAACACAAATGAAACTATGGGTGTATGAAAAACGTGCTTATAATGAATTATAGCTAAATTGTAGCTAGAATTGATAACATTATTGCCACCAGAAGTTTATGCATCTGTTTTATATTCCTGACATTTGTAGCATAATACACAAAGATTTGGAAATATTATGTTATATGTATGTATATTTACAAGGTTAACCAACTGAATGAAAAGAAATAATGACCAGAACCTAACTTCATTCTTACAAAAAACTGAACCAAACTCAACTTTGGATGTCTAATTATTTAATGGTTTTAAGAACCAGGTTCCTGGATATTACTTTTATCTCTACAGTGGTAATTTAAACTGATAAGCATTTTTATTGAACATTAATAATAAAAGCAGGTTATCTTCCTTCATCCTATTTGCAGTTTTGTACATGCATATAGACTGCACTGCTAACAAAATCACTGATGTAAAACATATAAGTATGATGAAAGTCAGTTTTTCTATCATGGCAAATAACTAACAAAAGTATATATAGAGAAAAACGCCGTCACAGGAAAGCTCAGCAAAATGATTATTCCTGGTGATTTAGGGATATGAGCTAAGTTGCATTGAGCACCTTTCTTTCTTTTATTTCTAAATAAATTTACATACGACATTACCTTGCTAACCCTATTAGCTAGGTTTACCAATTTACAATCTGCTCATGAATAAAAGCCACTTGTTCCCTGGGAAAGCCCTCTCAGATCCTTCACTGGGCAGTTTTTCTTGGCAATCAGTGTATTTGACTTTTGTCACTCTGCTTGCCCTCAGTCATGGCTCCTCATCCCCAAAACACACAGACAGTGGTGAGAGTCATTCCTCTGATTTGCTGCAGGATTGAAGAGTGACAGAGGATGCCATCCCAGGGTCTCATTTTTTGATACAACCAGCAAAACTTCAGAGGAGAGTGACATCGATTTGCTCTCAACTAAAGGCAAATATTTGCTGTTATAAAAAAAGGATTTTTCATTTTCAGGCAAACATATTTGCCTACTTCTCCAGTTCCTACTACAATACCTTGAGCTTTCTATAAGCCAAACAAACTCAACCTTCCTTATCTTCTTATGTGTCAGCTTTGAATATGGAAGGAAGCAACTTTCCAGATATTTTCTGATATTGCTGATATTTTGTCTCATTTATTTCTCAGGTCTTTTTAAACCAACATCTGTTGTGTCCTGATGTAACTGCCATTATAAAGTAGGACATTAGTCAGTGACAAAATGGGAGAAAGGAGATACATTTATAGGAAAAGGAGATATTTTTCTTACAGGAAATATACATTTACATCAACTATACATTTACATAAATGTCTCCCCTACTGCTCTGAGATAATGTAGAACAGTCTCAAGTGCAAATAAATAGATTTTTATTATTTATTAAAATCTTTCCCCTTCAGGTTCTTTGCTAAAGTTCTACTTTTTTAATAGCTTACATTTTTATTGTGCTTACTTTAGCATGGTTTATGATATTGTTTTGATTTTTTTGTTTTGTTTTTGTCAGAGTTGAAGATGGAGATTGTCCCATATTTAATAACACAGATAGTTCTTCGAAGTCCAGGACAGTTCACTGATTAGTCAAATATGGACCAATTGCATGGGCTGTAAGTGTAAGTCAGCTTTTCATTGCTGTGACCAAAAAAAAGTGTAAGAATAACTTTGAGAAGGAAAAGTTTATTTTGGATCACAGTTTCAGTGGTTCGGTTCATGCTCTGTTGACTCCATAATTTCTGGGCCCGTGGCAAGGCAGAATGTGTTGGCAGAAGATCATGGTGGAGGAAAGCTGATCTTCATGACTTCCAGAAAGCAGAGAGAACTTGAGTGCAGAAGCTGGGGATTATAATCCCTAAGGACAAGCCCCCAGTGACCTACATCCTCCAGCCATGCCCTACCTGCCCATGGTTACCACCCATTAATCCATGCAAATTATTAATCCATCAAGTGGATTAATCTGCTAATTAGGTCATAGCTTTCATAATCAAATTATTTCACCTCTGAACATTCTCACGTTGTCATAAACATGCACTTATTTTCAAATCATCATGGACTTTTAGGGGACACCTCATAACCAAACCATAAGGAGAGCTATGAGCCAGAGACTTTCCAGGTAAAGTTGGCTTGTTCAGAAAAAAAAAAAAGTCACTTTTGTCAGTAGCTAAAGAAAGGGCTTTTCACCCATTTGACACCATCCTTTAGTTATCCCCTTACCACTTCATTCTCATTTAAAAATCCCATTGAAGAGATAATGATTAAGACTGTGCAATTGTAGAGTTCTGTAGACTCCGCATCTATCAACAATGCTTTATTCAACAAAAGAGAAAATGTGGCTTATCTGGAATCTTAGCTTATTATAAAAATGTATCCATTTAAAGGGAATTACCATGTGCCTTTGTAAGTTCTCCAGAAGCAGAACTTGAGATGAGGATTCACTAGCAAGTAATGTATTAACGTGGTGTTCCCAAGAGATACTGGCAGAAGAGAGGAGGGAGCAAAACAAGGAAAGGAAAGGAGTTAATTTAGGGTACAACTTCAGGCAAAGTAAAATCTTCTGATCACCAGGGAACTCAAGTGTTCTTTGTACCTCGCACAATTTGTCAAAACTCAAAATACAGGAGGAGCTGGGCATCCTTGATCTTATGAGTCAACCATGAAGGGAATATAAACTCCCAGGCATGGAGACAACGTTGGCTATCGTATCCAGAGGACATGCATCTGAAGATAATTGCAGGTACAGGGCACTAGAAGGCAAGTCTGCAGAAGCTGTAGATAAACGTGTAGATACGATAAAGGAAATTGACTTTTTATCACGTGTATGTATCAGAATATTTGCACATATTTTCTATGTTGTTCATTCAGGGTCAAAATGTATTACGAATATATTATCCAGTAGAAATAGAATATGAGCCAAATATATAATTAAAAATTTCTAGTAGTCATCTTAAGAATAAAAATAAATGAGATCAATTTAAATCGTATTTTATTTTATACAATGTGTCCAGAAATGCAATTAATAAACACATTTAATGAAATCTTTTGCATTCTGTTTTGTACTTTTTTTTTTCAAGATCCAGTGTGTACGTTGTGCTTGTTGTACATCTCAGGCTGGATTAGTCTCATTTCAATAGTTCAATAAGCCATGTGTGGCCTGGGGCTAGTTACTGTATTGGTTACCTTAGATCTAGCTGGTTTTTTGATCTTTGAAACTTTTAACAAGTAGTACATTCAAAAGAAATTACGTGTTCTACTTAAAATAGAATATCTGTATACTATGTACTATAAGTGGAACTGTAGAATTCTTGAACCATCTTCCCTTCGAAAAATTGTTTACCCGTCTCCATTCCCAAGGGTTCCTACCTTTGTAAAATGTGATTATTTTCAAATTGTCATGGACTTGACCTACAATGAGCCAATCACATTTTAGGATTGAGTAATTTTTCAATGGTTTTTCAGATCCTGATTCCATCACCCTCTAAAGTTTGGCTTAATTTCTACCTCTGGCTTTTATGAAATATGGCTGTAAAGGTAAAGCAATTTGCAATGGAAAGAATCTTTTAACTGGTAATGAAAATTGATACTCCAAGTACAAAGACCCTATGAATCTGACTGAGACAAGGCAAAGGACCATGAATCTTGCCCATGCTGGACTGGGAAGCCAAGACCAAGAAATGACATTAAGGTTCACTGTCTTGAGACCTATACTAATAGAACCCATTGATCAGAATTTACATAACTTGGTTACAAAATGTAAGGATGTCATATCATGGACTATAATCCTACTTTGGAAACTCCAGTTAGGTGCAGCAAGGAAAGGGAACAGGATTAAAGCTAGAATGAAATGAAAAAAGATCTGTGTGTGTATTCTTTTTTGACACACTAGAGTTTGTTCTTAACATAGCAGACAAAATGATCTTTCAGCCTTCTTTATATTGCCCAAACTGACACACTGGTTGTGAAAATGTTAGGTTCAATCAGAACTGGGCATCTAAAAGGAGAAGGAGGCATTCAGGTGCAGTGAAAACATGCCCACAAATCCCTTCAGGATACCTTCAAAACTTACTACTGAGTTTGTAAAATTTCCCATTGAGAAAGCATACGTTGAAACCGTAGGGCCGCCTCTATTTTACCTCTCTTTTTTGGTGTTTCCTAGTGACATTACAAAAAATATAAAAGTAAACCATAGAGGTTATGTCAGCAAACACAGAGGAATGGGCAGTTTCATCCTCCCATCCTCCCAATATGAACATAGAAAATTTATCAGAATCAATTTCATCAAAATTCTGGAAAGAAATAAGAGAATGAAGGTATCCAAGTGAATGCTGAATGAAATAGAAGACCACTTAAAAATGGGAAAAAATTCAGGTTCCATTTTCACTCCTCCTTGTTGTATCCCTCCTTAGCTTGGCCCCTCCAGCTTCTTTCCTTCTTTTTTGTTCTTTTATTCATTTTGTCTTTCCCTTTTTTTTGGCATTCACCTAAGTATCTGCCTGAACACAGGCAAAAGGAATCAACACTTCAGATATCACGCAAGAGGAAAAAATGTGCACATTTTGATTAAAGAGAGGCATTTGAAACCTCCAAACAAAAAGAAATGGTAAATACATAAATAAATGTAAATCTTAATTAGCCTGATTGGATAATTACACATTATATACTTGTCTTAAATTACCATACTTTATCCCGTAAATACAAATAATTACTATGTGTCAATTTAAAAGAAGAAATAAAACAAAAATTATATACTTACAAAATAAATTCAGCAAAATCACTAAATGCACAGTTTTGTCCTATAGAAAACAACTACAACAAACCCAGAGGAGAGGGAAGAATCTGACTTCCAGAGTTGCCACATGATAATATTTAAAATCTTCATTTCTCGACATAAACTGGAAAGGATGCAAATAAGCAAGAAAGTATGGAATATTCACAGATAATATTTATAGAAACTCTTCCTTAGAAATTATATATATTGACTTACTAGACAAAGACTTTAAATAAAGTCTTAAATAGGCTCAGAGAGCAAAAGGAAAGTATAAATAAAGCAAAAGGAAACCGTAGAATTATATGTAACTGAGTGTTAAAGAAAATAAAAAAGAAAATATTAAGATACTATCTCACTCCACCAAGAATGGCAGCCATGATGAAGACAAACAACCACAAGTGCTGGCGAGGATGTGGGGAAAAAGGTACACTTGTACATTGCTGGTGGGACTGCAAATTGGTGCAGCCAATTTGGAAAGCAGTATGGAGATTACTTGGAAAGCTGAGAATGGAACCACCAGTAGACCCAGCTATTCCTCTTCTCAGATTATACCCAAAGGACCTACAGGGACATAGCCACATCAATGTTTATAGCAGCACAATTCACAATAGCTAGACTGTGGAGCCAACCTAGATGCCCTTCAATGGATGAATGGATTAAAAAAATGTGGCATATATACACAATAGAATATTACTTAGCACTAAAAAAATAATATCATGGCATTTGCAGGGAAATGGATGGCATTAGAGCAGATTATGGTAAGTGAAGTTAGCCAGTCCCAAAAAAACAAATGCTGAATGTCTTCTCTGATATAAGGGGGGTGACTCAAAATGGGGAAGAGAGGAAGAGCATGGGAAGAAGATTACCTCTACATAGGGAAGAGGGGTGGGAGGGAAAGGGAGAGAGAAAGAGAATTGCATGGGTGGTGGAAGGAGACCTTCATTGTTATACAAAATACATGAATGTGAGGAAAAAAAAAGAATAGTGTTATCCTAGATTAGGTAGAGAGAAGTGATGGGAGGGGGAGAGGAGGGGTTGGGAGATAGGAAGGATAGTAGAATGAAACAGACTTATTATTACTGTGTATATATATGTGAATGCATGACCAATGTGATTCTGCAACCTGTATACTCAGAAAAATGAGATATTATATCCCATCTGATTCAAATGTATGATATGTCAGGGTCATTGTACTGTCATGTGTAACTAATTAAAACAAATTAAAAAAATTAAAAAGGAAAATATTAATAAAGAAAAGAAATTACTAAAAAAGAAAGCAAAGAGAAATTTTGAGACTGAAAGTGTTATAACTGAAAAGAATAACTCACTTTTTAAATTTTTTTCTGAGCAAGCAGAAAAAAAATAGAAAAGATGAAGACAGGACAATTGAAATTTTGAGTCTGGGTAACAGAAGGAGAAACAGAATGAAATCAAACTAACAAAGCTTAGGGACTTGTAGAGGAACACTAGGCTTATTACCATCTACATAATGAGAAGATGAGACTCAGAAATAGGAAAAGAAAGAATATTTCAAGAAATAATAACTCTCAATTCCAAAATTTCATAAAAGAAATATGCTTACACATCCAAGTGTCTCAATGAACTATAAAGATAAAAAATCAATAAAAATTATCACCAAGTCATGTTGTAATAAAGTTCATGAAATCCAAGGGCAAAAGAGACTCTTTAAAAGCAGCAAGAGAGAAACAACTCACTGTGTGCAAGGGATTACAATAAGAAAGACAGATTTTTTCCCTAGACACCAGGGAACCCAGGAGTAGAAGGAGATTTTTTTTTAAGGTGATGGATCAAAAAGACACTGAAGATTGGCCTGGGGATGTGGCTCAAGTGGTAGCGCGCTTACCTGGCGTGCGTGCGGCCCGGGTTCAATTCTTAGCACCACATACAAACAAAGATGTTGTGTCCACCGAAAATTTAAAAAAATATATTTAAAAAAAATTTTCTCTCTCTCTTCTATCTTAAAAAAAAGACACTGAAGAATTCTATACATGGCAAAACTATGTTGAAAAAATAAAGAAGAAATTAATGCATTTCCAGAAAGTAAAAGTGAAGGAAGTTCACTAATATGAGATCTGCCCTGTAAAAAATTCTACTAGAATTCCTTTAGTTAAAGTTAAAGGACATTGAACATTAACTCAAAGTCTCAGAAACAAATGATAAAACCTGGTGACAATAACTACACAGGTAAATGTAAAAATTAGATTTATTGTACATTAAATGTGTAACAGTTCTTTGCATTTCTTTTATGGCGTAAAAAGAAGTGTATAAAATAATATAAATGTATGTTAATGGACATAGCATGTAGAAAAATACAATTCGTCACAAAAGCAACAAAAATTGAGAGTAGAGTAGGATGTATAGGTGCAGAGCTTGTGTACTGCATAAAACTAAGTGTGTATGAATGTAAAATAAATTGTCATCAATTTGGAAAACTAATTATAATCCCAATGTTAATTACTAAGACAATATCTTTAAAAATACACACGAAATGAAATCATAAGGGAATCAAAGTGGTATCTTATAAAATGAAAGAAAAGTAGAGAAGATGCAAGAGGGAGAAAGAATAAGCATGTAGATATGGAGCAACAGGTACTCTGTGATCCCAGAGAGAAAGGAAATAAAATACCTGGTCCATACCATCACTCCAGTTTTTTTGCGTAGAGTCAATCTCTTGACTACTACAACAACAGGAGGAATCCTATCAGAGCCTGGAGGTTTTATTGCTAAAAGGAAGCAGACAAAATATCTTGAAAAAAGATGGTATGATTAGAATTTGTGAAGGTAGAAAACCAGAGCAAAGGAACTACCCAGAGCAAGAGCCACAGAAACCTGCAGGGTTCTTCCTGAAACTTTTGGCTTCCTACTAATCTCTGTAGGCACAGATTAATATTTCATGTAGCCAAAAAGTAATAATTGCCTGAAAGTATAATCCAAACACTTCTCAGATTTTTCACAAGGCTAGGAGGCATTCAAGTTCTAATGGTCAAAGAGAGAGACATTGGTGAACTCTGGGAGCTTTCAAGAGTGATTCTAGCAGATTGCTGACTACAGGAGCTTGAAGTAGGCTTGGTGGTAGAGCTTAGAGCCTGTGGGTAGCATGTGATCAGCCCTAGGTGGTTCAATCAATCCTCAGAGAACACCCACACACACAGACACATACACAAACACACACCAGACAATTGCAACATGCTTTAAAGATAGACAATGAAATCCAAACACTCAACTATGTAACAGTCATAATTGTCATCCAATAAAAGTTACTTACATGAGACAAGAGATCCCAAAATGGGAGCCACTACCAGAAAAATGGCTCATAAAAACAGACTTAAATATAATTGATAATCAAAACAACAGTTAAGTCATTAAAATGCTATAATAAATATGTTCAAAATTAAAAGAAAATGATGAGAAAAGAAATTAAATATATATATATATTTTAAATTTTAAATATATATATATATATATATATATATATATATATATATTTTAAATTCCAGAAATTAAAAATAGAGTGTCTGAATTGAAAACTTCACTGGATGGGATTAGAAAGAGGTTAAATAATGAGGAGAAACAGGAGTCTCAGGAAAAGTATAAGGAAAATAAAAATATTTGGGAAAATTGTAGAAAAACTTCAAATTTGTGAAAACTTTGTATCCATTATTTTAAGAATCTTGACAAATCTCAAGGAAGGAAAAGTCAAAGAATGCTACCGCAAAGAATAATATAATTTTAATTTATTAAATCAATGATAAAGTGAAAATTCCTAAAAGAAGATAGAAGAAAAAAAAGACAATTTTTTTTTTACAAAGAAACAAAAATCAAAATGAACATCTTGTCAGAAAAAAAGTGAGCCAGATGAAGGACCAGCATCTTAGAAGTGTTGAAAGGAAAGAAAAAAAAATTGGTGAAGACAAAATTCTAAAGACTGAAAACATTCTTCAGAAATGGAGATAAAATGATGACTTTTTTGACAAACAAAAGCTGAGAGCAGGCATTGCCAGAAGGTCTGTACTGAAGGAAATGTTTAAAGAGGCTGTTCACATGGGAGAAAAAGTTACGCTGCATAAAAACTGGATGTATAGAAAAGAGTGGAGACTATAAATGACCTGTATGTGGGTAAATAGGAAAGTCGATTTTTTATTTTAAAATTTATTTAAATAATGTTTTAATATTTGAAGTAAATAATAGGTATGTGCTGTGAGGTTTATGCATATGTAATAATCTATGAAGTGCATAACAGCACAATGGAAAGCTGAGGCACATAGGAGCCCACTGTTCTAAGTTTCTTACAATATATAAGAAGTGGTATAACATTTTGGGGAGGTGGAATGTAATAACATAAAGACAAATATTGTAAATGATAAAGTAACCACAATAAAATTAAGTCTATAACTAAGTAAATCCTATAAGCCAAAAGTAGAGTTTAATTAGAATATCAAACTACACTCAGTTAATCCAAAATGTTCAATAAAAGAAGAGAAAAGGAATAAATTAAAAACAGGACAATGAGAAAGGCAGAGCTGGATAACAAATTTAATTCTTGCTATATCATATTTACATTAAATAGAAATAGTTTAAATACTTCAATCAAAATGCTAAGATTGTCAGACTGAATAAAAATGACATAATTACAGTGCTAACTACAAGAAACCAACTATTACTGTGTAGAATTGGTTAAGAAATAGATACCTAGATAAAAGGATACACACACACACACACACACACACACATACAGCGCTAGGGCTAGAGTACATTGGGGAACAGGAATTTTTTTTTAATTGGTGCATAATAATTGTACAGAACAGTGAATTATATAATATAATTTCATAAATTTCACTCTCTAGTAGCTCAAGTTTTCTCCCCTCCTTCTTCTATTTTTGACCTACTTCTTTTACCCTAATCAACTTTTTTCTGTTTTTGTGAAGTCCTTTTTATCTTTTGTTTGTTTCATTTTATCTCTAGCTTCTAAAAATGAGAGAAAATACACAATACTGGTCTTTCTGAGTCTGGCTTATCTCTCTTTACACGATATTCTCCATATCAATTCATTTTCCTGCAAATGACATAATTTTATTCTTTATGGTTTTATAAACTTCATTGGGCATACTTACCATATTTCCTTTAACCAATAATTAGTTGACGGACACCCAGTCTGATTCTATAACATGGCTACTGTAAATTATACTGCGATAAACATGGGTATGTATGTATCACTAAAGTATGATGACTTTTACGGTAAATACTGAGCAGTAGGATAACTGGGTCATTTGAAATTTCGATTTTTAGTTTATTGAGAAAACTTCATACTGATGTTCATAGTGGCTGTACTAATTTACTTTTTTTTTATCAAGAGTATATAACAGAGAGCTTCTTTCATCCTCCAGTTATTTATTGTTATTTGTATTCTTGATGATTGCTGTTCTGACTAGAGTTAGATAGAATCTCAGTGTAATTTTGATTTGCATTTCCCTAATGGCTAAAAAGGTTGAACACTTTTTAATATAATTGCAGGCTATTTGTACTTCTGCTTCCTTGCATCTTATCTGATCATAATGGAATGAAATTAGAAATCAACAGTAAAAAATAAAAAAGTACAGAAGTTATGCAAACATGGAAATTAGCAATACATGATTTAATGATGAGTGGGACTTCAAAGAAGTAAAGAAGCTGTCCATTGTGGCACACACCCAGGGGCTCAGGAGGTTGAGGCCGGATCACAAGTTTGAGGCTAGTCTCAGCAACTTATCAAGACCCTAAGCAATTTAGTAAGAACTTGCCTCAAAATAAATAAATAAATAAATAAAAGTAGCTCGTGATGTAACTCAGTTGTTAAGCACCCTTAGGTTTAACCCCCAGTAATTACCCCCACAAAAAATTAGAAAAAAACTTTTAAAAATTCATAGAATCAAAAGAAAATAAAAATACATCTGTTGTGAATTAAACAGTGGTTAAGTGACTTAACCACTAAGCCACATTGCCAGCCACTTTTATTCAAATCTTTGGGATATATCAAAGGCAGCTCTAAGGGGGAAATTTTTTGCTATGAGTGTCTGCTTTAAAAAATCAAAAAAAAAAAAAGATCTCAAATAAACAACCTATTAATGCACCCCAAGATCTTAGAAAAACAGGAACAAACCAATCTCAAAATTAGTAAAAGGAAACAAAAGAGTTCAGAGCTGAAATTAATAAAATGGAGAATAAATGAGCAGTACAAAGAATTAATGCAACAAAGAGTTGGTTCTTTGGAAAGGTAAGCAAGATTAACAAACCTAAACTAACAAAAACAAAGAAAGAAGACTTGAAATTTAATAAAATGAGAGGTTAAAAAGGGAAATAAGACTCTTTTCAAAAGTGAAGTTGAAAAAAATTTTCCGTGCAAATGAACAACAAAAACACTGATTCTTACTATAAACATAGAAAACTATGTGCACACACACAAAATGAATTATAGAGCTAATGGAAAACATTAATTATAAAATTTGAAACAATATATATATATATATATATATATATATATATAAAATGACATCCTTGTAAGCCTGTGATAGTCCCAAGATTTCTTAGGTATCAATATAAAAGAATTCAAATAAAATTGATAAATTGGACCATACCAAAATTAAAACATTTTATTTTTAAAAGATGCCAATTAGAAGATACAAGATGAGGGCCAGAGGGAGGCAACATTCTGTGTTGCTCTGTGACCTGGGTCTCAACTAGTAAGAATAGTGCTTCTCTGAGTGACAGCGGACCCCTCCACAGCTGCTCACGCAGAAATCACCAGTGCCATGCCCCTGTGCAGGGCTCCAGGCCTCAGCGTTAGAGCAGACTCCTGGCTTCCGACACCCAACCCAGTTTCCAACTCCCCTCATCCCTAGCAGCCAGTAACCCAGAACAGTAACTGCCCAACACAAAACATCTCTCAATGGGACGTGTGTGTGAGAGAGGTCCCTAGAAGGAGAAGGTGCAATAATTTGGAGACTAACAGAGATCAGAAACTGGGAAATCTTCAGGCAAGATAGGGAGATAGAACCAGGCGCTCAAGTCACAGGAGAGGACCCAAAAAGAGACCCTTGAGGTGCAGTCTCCCTTTAGGGACTGGTGGGTGCTGCACCTGACTTCCAGGGGCCCTGGAAGGACCAGCCTTCTTACCCTGGTTACCTTCACCAACCTGAGGGTGGAGATACCAGCTAACAACAGACAACCCCACCTATGGGATGAGAAGGGAAGCAGGAAAAATACTGATCTCCAACCAAAAAAATTAACAATCCTGGTTCCTTCCTTTGAGATTTTTTTTATCTTTTTTTTCTTTCCCTCTATTCTCCCACCCTCACATCCCCAACATACATGAAACCAAGTACTTTGCATGAATTAGGATTTTGAGGACTGGGACATCTGAATAGTATATTATACTTCTGTTGTATATGACTTTTTTTTCCTTCTTTTTCCTTCCAATTTTTAACATTTTCTCATCCTTTATTTTTCTTAATACATATGTGTGTTTGTTTTATGTACTCTACTGTCTTCCCACATACTTGTCTACTCAAAATTACTTCCTGTTTATTCTCCTGCTACTAACCCTCTTCATTAGATTCCTCTTTCACACTTCCTACTAACACTATATCCTCACATCCTACCTCCTCAGCATATCATCCTATGCCTCACCCCCAGTTCATTTTCCACCATCAGAAACTGTAAACCCTTCTACAATCCTACTGGTTATATTATACATAATAATCAAATCCAATATTTCTGTAGCTTATGACCAAACTGTAAACATTTAAATAGCAATGAATGGTTTATAGGTGGTATATTGTTTATATTGGAGGTCTGTTAATACTGTCCTTCCCCACAAAGGAGAGGTATTAGAACCCTAGAGGAGCACTATAAGCCTATAGGTAAAAATGATAACACCTCAGACTCACAGCACTAGAAGGGAAGATACACAAGTAACATGAAAAGACAAGGGAAGAAAGTTCCCCCAGAGAAATCAAGATACTGCACTATTAGAATCCATGGCTAGCACAGTGAAATAAATGACAGATAAGGAGTTCAGGATGCACATGACTAAAATGTCCTGTGAATTATAGGATGATATAAGAGAGCAAATACAGGCAGCAAAAGATTATTTTGACAAAGAGATAAATAAACAAATACAGGAAGCAAAAGATTACTTCAATATGGAGATAGGGGTTCTAAAAAAAAACAACAGACAGAAATCCTTGAAATGAAAGAAACAATACATCAAATTAAAAGTCCAATTGGAAGTATAACCAACAGAGTAGACCACTTGGAAGACAAGACTTCAGACAATGAATACAAAATATATAATCTTAAAAAGAATATAGACCACACAATGAAAATTATAAGAACCATGAGCAGAACATTCAAGAAATATGGGATAGCATAAAAAGACCAAATTTAAGAGTTATTGGGATAGAGGAAGGCATAGAGTTCCAAACCATAGGGATGAAAAATCTATTCAATGAAATTATATCAGAGAACTTTCCAAACATAAAAAATGAATTGGAAAAGCAAATTAAAGTAGCCTACAGGATGCTAAATGTACAAAATGACAACAGATCCACACCAAGGCACATTATAATGAAAATGACCAACATACAGAATAAGGAGAGAATATTAAAAGCCACAAGAGAAAGAATCAGATTACTTATAGGGGGAAACCAATTAGGATAACTACAGATTTTTCAACCCAGACCCTGAAAGCTAGAAGATCCTGGAACAACATATATTAAGCTCTGAAAGATAATGGATGTCAACCAAGAATCTTGTATCCAGCAAAATAAAGCTTTAGATTTGATGATGAAATAAAAACCTTTCATGATAAACAAAAGTTAAAAGAATTTATAGCTAGAAAACTGGTACTACAAAATATTCTTGGCAAAATATTCCATGAAGAAGAAACAAAAAACAGCAATGAAAATCAGCAGATTTTCACAAAAATGGCGAGGAATACAAATCATACTTCAATAATAACCCTGAATATTAATGGCATCAACTCACCAATCAAAAGACATAGACTAGCAGATTGTATTTTTAAAAAAGACCCAACAATATGCTGCCTCCAGGAGACTCATCTGATAGGAAAAGATATCCACAGATGGAAGGTGAAGGGTTGGGAAAAATCATACCACTCACATGGACTGCAGAAGCAAGCAGGGGTTTCTATCCTTGTATCAAATAAAGCAAACTTCAAGCTAAAGTTAATCTAAAGAGATAAAGAAGAACATTTCATACTGCTCAAGGGAAACATATACCAATAAGACATAACGATTATAAATACATATGCCCCAAACAATGAAGCATCTATGTTCATCAAACAAATTTTTCTCAAGTTGAAGAGTTAAATTGACCACAACACAATAATGTTGGGTGACTTTAACACACCTCTCTCACCACTGGATAGATATTCCAAACAAAATCTGAAAAAAGAAACTATAGAACTCAATAATACAATCAATAACTTAAGACTTAACTGACATATACAGAATATTTCATCCTTCAACAAGTGAATACACTTTGTTCTCAGCAGCACATGGATCTTTTTGTAAAATAGACCATATAGTATGTCACAAAACAACTCTTAGCAAATACAAAAATGTAGATATACTACCTGCATTTTATCAGGTAATAATGGAATAAAATTAGAAATCAATGACAAAATAAAAAATAAAAATTACTTCAACACCTGGAGACTTAATAATATGCTACTGAATGAACAATGGGTTGCAAAAGACATCAATAAGGAGATTAAAAATTATTAGAAGTAAATGAGAACACTGATACAACATATTGAAATCCCTGGGACACTATGAAGGCAGTACTAAGAGGAAAGTTCATTGAATGGATTTCGTTCCTTCAAAGAAGAAAAAATCAACAAATAAATGACCTAACATTACATCTCAAAGCCGTAGAAAAAGAAGAACAAATCAACACCAAAAGCAGTAGAAGTCAGGGAATAATTAAATTTAGAGATGAAATTGTAACAAAAGAAACAATTGAAAAAATTGACAAAACAAAAAGTTGATTCTTTGGAAAAATAAATAAAATTGACAGACCCTTAGCTATGCTAATGAAGAGTAAAAGAGAGAAAACTCAAATTACTAACCATACATGATGAAAAAGGTAATATCACAACAGACACTGCAGAAATACAGAGATAATTACAAATTATTTTAAAAACTTGTACTCCCAACAAAGTAGAAAATATTGAAGGCATCAAAAAATGTCTTAAGTCATATGATTTGCTCAAATTGAATCAGGGTGATAAACACAATTTAAACAGAACAATATCAAGCAATAACATAAAAGACACCATTGGAAGCTTACTAACCAAGAAAAGCCCAGGACTGGGTGGATACACAGCCAAGTTCTACAAGACCTTTGGAGAAGAACTAATACCAATACTCTTCAACTTATTTCAGGAAATAGAAAAAGATGGAGCACTTCCAAACTCATTCTATGAGGCCAATATCACCCTGATCCCCAAACCAGGCAAAGACACATCAAAGAAAGAAAACTTCAGACCGATATCTCTAATGAACATAAATGCAAAAACTCTCAATAAAATTCTGGCAAATTGAATACACAAACATATGAAAAAAGATAATGCACCATAATCAAGTGGGATTCATCCCAGGGATGCAAGGTTGGTTCAACATATGGAAATCAATAAATGTAATTCATCACATCAATATGTGAGATAAGAATCATATGATCAATTCAATAGATTCAGAAAAAGCATTTGACAAAATACAGTAAACTCCTTCATGTTCAAAACACAAGAAAAGTAAGGGATAATTGGAACATCGTAAAGGCTATCTATGCTAAGCCCCAGGCCAACATCATTCTAAACGGAGAAAAAATTGAAGGCATT
This sequence comes from Marmota monax, assembly GCF_021218885.2. Classification (NCBI taxonomy): domain Eukaryota; kingdom Metazoa; phylum Chordata; class Mammalia; order Rodentia; family Sciuridae; genus Marmota; species Marmota monax. The sequence continues at coordinate 25,402,965 of NW_026692254.1, forward strand.
CTCTCTAAAAACTGTAACAAGACAGGGATGCCCTCTTTAGCCACTTCTATTTAACATAATTCTTGAAACACTGGCCAGAGCAATTAGACAGACAAAAAAAATTGAAGGGATACACCTAGGAAAAGAAAAACTCAAATTAGCACTATTTGCTGACAATATGATTCTGTACCTAGAAGAACTAAAAATTTCCCCAGAAAACTTCTAGAACTAGTAATAAATTCAGCAAAGTAGCGGGATATGAAATCAACACTCACAAATCAAAGGCATTTCTGTATATTAGTAACAAATCCTCTGAATGGGAAATGAGGAAAATTGACCCATTTACAATAGCTTCAACAAAGATAAAATAGTTGGGAATCAACTTAAAGAAAGAGGTGAAAGATTTATACAATGAAAACTACAGAACTCTAAAGAAATCAAAGAAAACCTTTGAAGATGGAAAGATCTACCTTGCTCTTGGATAGGCAAAATTAATATTATCAAAATGACCATACTACCAAAAGCACTATACAGATTTAATGCAGTTCTGATCAAAATCCCAATGGCATTACTCATATAAATAGAAAAAGCTGTCATTAAATTCATCTGGAAAAATAAGAGACCCAGAATAGCTAAAGCAATCCTTAGCAAGAAGACTGAAGCAGGTGGCATCACTATACCAGACCTTAATCTATCCTACAGAGCAATAGTAACAAAAACAGCATGGTATTGGCACCAAAATAAACTTGTAGACCAATGATATAGAATACAGGACACAGAGGCAAACACACAAAATTACAATTATCTTGTATTAGACAAAGGTGCAGAAAACATGCATTGGAGAAAAGACAGCCTCTTCAAAAAACAATGCTGGGAAAACTGGAAATACATATGCAACAGAATGAAATTAAACCCCTATCTCTCACCATGCACAAAAATCAATTCAAAGTGGATCAAGCACCTAGGAATTAAACCAAAAACCCTGCATCTAACTGAAGAAAAAGTAGGCCCTAACCTTCATCATGTCGGATTAGACCCCAAATTCCTTAATAAGATGCCTATAACATAAGAATTAAAATCAAGAATCAATGAGGTGGATAGAAAGCCTACATCTTGGGGAGCAAATTTTTACTCTTCACACATCAGATATATCACTAATCTCTGGGATATATAAAGCACTCAAAAATCTTAACACCAAAAAATAAAAAATAAACAAACAAAACAAAACATATAACACAATCAATAAATGGGCCAAGGACCTGAACAGATAGATACTTCTCAGAAGATGATATACAATCAATCAACAAATATATGAAAAAATTTTCAGCATCTCTAGCAATTAGAGAAATGCGAATCAAAACTACTTTCAAATTTCATCTCACTCCAGTCAGAATAGCAGCTATTCTGAAGGCATTCCCTCTAAAATCTGGAACAAGACAGGGATGCCCTCTCTCTCCACTTCTCTTCAACATAGTTCTCGAAACACTGGCCAGAGCAATTAGACGAAAGAAATTAAAGGCATAAAAATAGGAAAAGAAGAAATTAAATTATCACTATTTGCAGATGATATGATTCTATATCTAGCAGACCCAAAAGGCTCTACAAAGAAACTATTAGAGCTAATAAATGAATTCAGCAAAGTGGCAGGATTTAAAATCAACACGCATAAATCAAAGGCATTCCTGTATATCAGCGACAAATCCTCTGAAATGGAAATGAGGACAACCACTCCATTCAAAATATCTTCAAAAAAAATAAAATACTTGGGAATCAACCTAACAAAAGAGGTGAAAGACTTATACAATGAAAACTACAGAACCCTAAAGAGAGAAATAGAAGAAGATCTTAGAAGATGGAAAAATATACCCTGTTCATGGATAGGCAGAACTAACATCATCAAAATGGCGATATTACCAAAAGTTCTCTATAGGTTTAATGCAATGCCAATCAAAATCCCAATGGCATTTCTTGTAGAAATAGAGAAAGCAATCATGAAATTCATATGGAAAAATAAAAGACCCAGAATAGCAAAAACAATGCTAAGCAAGAAGTGTGAATCAGGCGGTATAGCGATACCAGACTTCAAACTATACTACAGAGCAATAGTAACAAAAACAGCATGGTACTGGTACCAAAACAGGCGTGTGGACCAATGGTACAGAATAGAGGACACAGAAACCAATCCACAAAACTACAACTATCTTATATTTGATAAAGGGGCTAAAAGCATGCAATGGAGGAAGGATAGCATCTTCAACAAATGGTGCTGGGAAAACTGGAAATCCATATGCAACAAAATGAAACTGAATCCCTTTCTCTCGCCATGCACAAAAGTGAATTCAAAATGGATCAAGGAACTTGATATCAAATCAGAGACGCGCCGTCTGATAGAAGAAAAAGTTGGCTACGATCTACAGTCGGTGGGGTCGGGCTCCAAATTCCTCAATAGGACACCCATAGCACAAAAGTTAATAACTAGAATCAACAAATGGGACTTACTCAAACTAAGAAGTTTTTTCTCAGCAAAAGAAACAATAAGAGAGGTAAATAGGGAGCCTACATCCTGGGAACAAATCTTTACTCCTCACACTTCAGATAGAGCCCTAATATCCAGAGTATACAAAGAACTCAAAAAATTAGACAATAAGAGAACAAACAACCCAATCAACAAATGGGCCAAGGACCTGAACAGACACTTCACAGAGGAGGACATACAGTCAATCAACAAGTACATGAAAAAATGCTCAACATCTCTAGCTGTCAGAGAAATGCAAATCAAAACCACCCTAAGATACCATCTCACTCCAGTAAGATTGGCAGCCATTAGGAAGTCAAACAACAACAAGTGCTGGCGAGGATGTGGGGAAAAGGGTACACTTGTACATTGCTGGTGGGACTGCAGATTGGTGCAGCCAATTTGGAAAGCAGTATGGAGATTTCTTGGAAAGCTGGGAATGGAGCCACCATTTGACCCAGCTATTCCCCTTCTTGGTCTATTCCCTAAAGACCTAAAAAGAGCATGCTACAGGGACACTGCTACATCGATGTTCATAGCAGCACAGTTCACAATAGCAAGACTGTGGAACCAACCTAGATGCCCTTCAATAGACGAATGGATAAAAAAAATGTGGCATTTATACACAATGGAGTATTACTCTGCATTAAAAAATGACAAAATCATAGAATTTACAGGGAAATGGATGGCATTAGAGCAGATTATGCTAAGTGAAGCTAGCCAATCCCTAAAAAACAAATGCCAAATGTCTTCTTTGATATAAGGAAAGTAACTAAGAACAGAGTAGGGACGAAGAACAGGAGAAGAAGATTAACATTTAACAGGGATGAGAGGTGGGAGGGAAAGGGAGAGAGAAGGTAAATTGCACGGTAATGGAAGGAGACCCTCAGGGTTATACAGTGGAGGGGGTAGAGAGAGAGGAGGGGAGGGGAGGGGAGAGGTGGGGAGGGGGGAGGGTGGATGATGGGAAAGGCAGCGGAGCACAACAGACACTAGTATGGCAATTTGTAAATCAATGGATGTGTAACTGATGTGAATCTGCAATCTGTGTATGGGGTGAAGGTGGGAGTTCATAACCCACTAGAATCAAAGTGTGGAATATGATATGTCAAGAAATTTGTAATGTTTTGAACAACCCACAATAAAAAATTAAAAAAAAAAAAAAAGAATACAATCAACACTAAGTGTTGGCCAGGATGTGGAGGAAAAGGCACACTCATACATTTCTGGTGGGTCTGCAAATTGATGCAGCCAATTTGGAAAGCAGTATGGAGATTCCTTGGAAAGCTTGGAATGGAACCACCATTTGACCCAGGTATCCCTCTCCTTGATCTATACCCAAAAGACTTTAAAACAGCATATTAGAGGGACACAGCCACATCAATGTTTATAGCAGCACAATTAACAATAGCTAAACTGTGGAACCAACCTAGATGCCCTTCAGTAGATGAAAATGAAAATGTAGTATATATACACAATGGAATATTACTCAGCAATAAAAAAGACTAAAATCATGGCAGTTGCAGGTAAATGGATGGAGTTGAAGAAGATAATGCTAAGTGAAGTTAGCCAGTCCCCGAAAAACAAGTGTCAAATGTTTCCTCTGATATAAGGAGGCCGATTCATAGTGGGGTTGGAAGGGGTAACAGGAAAGGTTAGATGAACTCTAGATAGGGCAAAGGGGTGGGAAGGGAAGAGAGTGACCATGGGTGTAGAAATGAAGATGGAATGAAATGGACATCATTATCCGAAGCACATGTATGACGACACAATTGGTGTGAATATACTTCATGTACAACCAGAAATATGAAAAATTGTGCTTTATATGTGCAATATGAATTGTAGTGGATTCTGCTGTCCACTACGAATATAATAAATAGAATATAAACAATATAACAAGTTATAATAAAAAATTTAATATAACAAATCAGAATAAAAACTTTAATAAAAAGATTCCAATTAGAGAAATAAAACCTTAAAATAGAAAAATATGTGTAATGTCTATATCTAATAAAAGATTTGTATTTATGTGCACATACACAAACAGGCAAACTGAGCATTCAATGTACTGAAAATTTTAAAAGGTTAAAAATTTAACATATATTTTATTAAAGAATAATCTAAAATATTAAAATGTATATGTAAACATACATACATATATACATATATATTAATTATAGTTTGAATCTTGAAGGGCTTCCAAAGGTACATTTGTTAAAGGCATGGTCATCAGCCTGTGGCACTACTGGGAGGTTCTGGAACCTTTGGGGACTGGAGCCTAATGGGAGGAAGCTAGGTTGTTGGGGTTTGTGCCCTTAAAGAGATATTTTGCCCCTGGTCCTTTCTGTTTCTCTTTTTGCCTCAAAACTACCATGAATTGAACAGCCTCCTCCACCACATATTTGAAAACAACAAGGCCGTGCAACCATGAACTGAAAACAATGAATCCATAGCCAAAATAAAATTTTCCTCCTTTTAAGTTGATTATCTCAACTATTTTGTCACAGAAATCTGACTAACACAAATGCGGTCAGCATCATTAATTATTATAGACTTGCAAAATAACACTCTAATGGTTAACCACAGCACACTCATTAGAATGGCTAAAATTAAATAACTTACTGTAACAATTATTGACAAAGATCTGGAGCAACTGTAACTCTCAAACATTGCTGGTGGGAATGTTAAGTGGTGCAACACTCAACATGCAACTGAGCAATTCTTCCACTTCTAGATATTTACCCAAGAGAAATGAAAACATAAGATAACAGGCTTTTACATGAATATTCATAACAACTGTATTCATAATAGGCAAAAAATGGAAACAACTCAACAAATGTACATCAACAGGTGCATAATTAAACAAGCTGTGGCATATTTGTATAATCAGAAGCTGCTTGACAATAAAAAAGAATTAACTATCAAATACATGGAACAACATGGATGAATCTCAAATGATTAGGCTTTCAAAGAAGTCAAATAGCACAATGCTCATTCTGTATAGTACAATTTATTGCAAAATTCTATGACAGGCAATACTAATGCGTGAAGGTATTATTAAAGTCTACCTGTGTTTATGAATTGTTGTCAAGGGAGGGCACTAGAAGACGGCATGAGGGAGTTTTTTGTGAAAGAGTTATGAGGGTTATTCTTCATATTAATTGTGTTGGTATTTAGCTCTGTGTATACATTTACCAAATATCATCAAATTGCGTACATAAAATTTTATTGTTATGTAAAATATATTCTAGTGAAATTAATTAAAAAATATAAGATGAGATTATATTTCACTAAATTTGGAAAAGAACTAGTTTTCTTTTTCTCCAGTTAAATAAGACCAGCTTACATGGATCTGAGATTAAGAAGGCAAAATTTTAAGCTGCAATTAAAAAAAAAATTGAAGACTGATTCATTAACATATCTATAGAACCTCCAAATTATAGTGTAGATTTTGTAGCCCATATGACAGAAGGTTGCCTAAGGCAAGAAAATTGTTTGTCTTCTCAAGAGTCCTTAGAACACATTAGATCATGCTACAATCATAATGGACCTCGGAGACTGATCAGAGAGAAAATAGGCCATTTTTTTTTCTTTTACAGAGAAGAAATAAGATCTGGAAGAGAACTTTAGCAATCCACAGATACTCTTCTACACTGGTGGCCCTGGGGCATCCCCTATAATTTAGTCAGCTTTTTCATCACTGTGAGAAGAACAACATAGAGGAACTAACGATTATTTTATTTGGGTCTCACATTTCAAAGGTCTTAGTCCATAGATTGGCCAACTCCATTGCTCTGGGCTTGAGGTGAGGCTGAACATCATGGAGGAGGAAAGCAACTCAGGACATGGCAACAAGGAATCTGAGAGAGCTCTGTTCACCAGGGACAGGATATAAACCGGAAAGGCACACTCCCAGTGATCTACCTTCCCCAGCAATACTCACCTTCCTGACAGCTTTCACCCAGTTCATCCATTCAAGTGGATTAATGTACTTACTAGGATGAGGCTCTCATAACCCTACAATTTCCCCCTCTAAACTTAACTTTTTCACATTGTCTCATACATGAGCTTTTGGGAGACTCCTCATATCTGAAACATAACACGCTCTGTGTGCTCCTATTCACTAACTGTAGCATAGCAGAAGCAATTCTAACCACTTTTTATAGTTAATGGCTCTTGACCTTATTTCAGGTATCTCCTATCAGAAGACAGACATAAATGCAGGGCCATTCTGAAACGGCCATTCTGTGAGGAAGCTCAACTGATTTACAGATAGAGGATGTAGAGAGGAGCATGAGGGCATGAGGGCTGGACATGTCCGTGAAACCATTTCATAAGCCCAGACACTAGCTAAACAGCTGAGCAAATGATCCAGACTAAAGCTGTGTTTAGAACAACCAAGCCATGCAAATTCCTGACACACACGGTTTTGAGAAGATAAGAAATGTTGTAAATTGCCGTGTTCTGGAGTTCTTTGTCATGTAGTAATCTAAGACAGAAATTGCTAACTGTTAACCACCGTAACAGATATCTGTTATATGTGACATTGACATTGGGCTTTAATGAAGAATAGTTGCCTGAATGTTAAGGAGCAAGAAGTCAATAACCAGATAGTAGAAAGGCATAAAGAAATTGTAAACAGAGATGGAGGAAAAGGTGATCTGTGTTCTGTAGCAGCAGAATATTTGGCAACATTGTCACTTTTTTTTCTTTTATTTCCTTAGGATAGAAAATAAACTCAATCAATTGGTGCAATTGCCTTTTTATAACTGTGTTGGACATGGTAGAAGGAGAGAGATGAGTGAAATGCTTGGTTTTCATATAGAATCTGAAGAAAAAATGATTTAAATATGAATTTGCTAGTTTGGAAGACTTAAACACATTATCATGGTCAGCTGCTCCACCAAGCAAGATTTACAAAGTAAGAAAAGGCCCGTGGGTGGGGATCATATCCAAGGCCCTGGAGGGGAAAGGTGCTCAAGAGGAAATCAAGAGCACAACTCAGATTTCAGAAGAATTTAATGTGGTCCCTTGAAGACCCAGGTAGGCAAAAGGATTTCTAAGATTCTTTTTTTTTTCTTTTTTTTTTAATTTTTTATTGTTGGTTGTTCAAAACTTTACAAATTTCTTGACATATCATATTCCACACTTTGATTCAAGTGGGTTATGAACTCCCACCTTCACCCCATACACAGATTACAGAATCACATCAGTTACACATCCATTGATTTACATATTGCCATACCAGTGTCTGTTGTGCTCCGCTGCCTTTCCCATCCTCCCCCCTCCCCCCTCCCCACCTCTCCCCTCCCCTCCCCTCCCCTCCCCTCCTCTCTCTCTACCCCCTCCACTGTATAACCCTGAGGGTCTCCTTCCATTTCCATGCAATTTCCCTTCTCTCTCCCTTTCCCTCCCACCTCTCATCCCTGTTAAATGTTAATCTTCTTCTCCTGCTCTTCGTCCCTACTCTGATCTTAGTTACTCTCCTTATATCAAAGAAGACATTTGGCATTTGTTTTTTAGGGATTGGCTAGCTTCACTTAGCATAATCTGCTCTAATGCCATCCATTTCCCTGCAAATTCTATGATTTTGTCATTTTTTAATGCAGAGTAATACTCCATTGTGTATAAATGCCACATTTTTTTTTATCCATTCGTCTATTGAAGGGCATCTAGGTTGGTTCCACAGTCTTGCTATTGTGAATTGTGCTGCTATCTAAGATTCTTAAATTCACCCTATCACAAGCATCCCAAAATTGATAATTATTTATCCTGAAGATATTGGAGGGTTCAGCTTTTGTCTGATGAAGTAAAAGCTTCATAAAGATTTTAGATATAATTACATGGATGGAAGCACTAGCATTTTGGACCAAAAGAGACAGGGACAGTTCAAAATGATAAGAGGCTTCTGGCATCTGGCGTGTGAAAAAGACTGAGAAGATCACATGGGTACAAACATAGACCATCTCATATTTAAAAGAAAGAATGATAGAATGATGCAGGGAGCTTAATCAGCAGCCTTGAGGGCAGAGAACACACACACACACACACACACACACATACACACTTTCCATGGAGTAGAAATGAGTCCAAATCCAGGAATACAGCAGCTACATTGACCTATATTTTCTACTTTTTGGATAGGGGAAATGATGATATGTGCCCAGGTAGATTTCAGAATTTTTACAAACTAACATATATAATATATATATACCTGTGACTTATTTAGAAGACAACATTCTAGCTCTCATACCTAAGCATAAAGTTAAAGTGAGGTCATACTTTTTGGATCTTGTGTGATGGGGACTGGATATTTTGCATGTTGAAAGAATCTGAATCTTTATGAATCAGAGAGAGGGTTGTGGTACTCTGTTACTTAGGTGGTACCCAGCGAATCCTACCTACCTCTGATATCCATACCCTTGTTCATTTTGCTTTAACAGAACTTAAAATAAGGTAAGGCAAAGTAAATACATAGAACACAGAATTTACAATTAAATCTATTCAGAGTTGTGTCTAAAGTATTTTACTTGCCTTGCTGTAACCCTGAGCCTTTTCTGGACTCTAGTCTCAGCTTGTGAATCACTTTAATCAATAGAATGTGTACACTCTTCCAGTGCTTTTGTGCCCTTGAGAGCTTTGAGTCTCCACAGAAGATGTCAGCCATGCTATACTTGAGAGCGCATGGAGAGCCAACGTGGGCACTTCACATGGGATGGGAGAGACTCTGAGATCACACGGGCAGAGAAAGATGTCCAGCCATGCCAGCAGCCCAGCTGAGCCCAGCTCCCAACAGACCTGCCAACTGAATGCAGTCACAGGAATGATGGCTGGCAAGACCAGCTGAGCCCTGCCTACAAATTAGAATCATGGGCAAATAAAATGGTTGTTGTTTTAAGCCACTAAGTTTTAGTGTATTTGTTAGACAGCAATAGATAACCAGAACAGAAACAATCCTTGTCTGTGTTGGCTGCTCTGATGGCTTAAGCAGCTGATGTAAATCATCACAGGGAATGGCAGAGAAAAGAATAACACAGGTGCTAGCAGCTGGAAAACTGGAAACATCCATGGGTTTTCTTACAGATTTCCAGAGGTGGGTGGGCTGGGGACTTGGATATTGAAGGATGGCTGGGGGTCAAAAAACAATGAAAGTATTGACTTGTCACTGAGTCACTCTTTTGCATCAACTGAGTTTATCATGGACTCTACTCATCTATTAGAGTTATATACATGTATGTTGGTGTTATTAACATATCACAAAAGAAAAATAAAATGACAGGGCAGGGGTCGGACTGATTCATCTGGCAGAGAGCCTTTAGAGTACTAGGGCTTCTGCAAACAGACTCATCAGCAGAGAGGCACAAACCCACAAGAGATTGTGCACAATAAGCAAGGACCCAATTTCTCTATATAAAGTGTCTCAGCACATTTATATGGATACAGCGCATAAGACACTAGGACCCCTGAGCCAACATAAGCATAACCTAGGCAGCCTGCAATATCCAGTCTTTGGGGACTCACTTCTCTCCTGCTGTGATTATATGCCTGTTTCTAGAAGCACAGTGCAAATTATAGGACCTAGGGAGTCTAAAACAGTAAGTGAATGTAGATGAATGTGGCCTCCCAGGAAATAAAAATACAGGCTCATTATTTTGTTTTTCAATCCAGAAAGGAACACTCTTTGAAATGGCAGTTTCTGGCAAGAATAAAATAATAGTAATAATAATGATAGCTCTGCCCAAGTCAATTTTCTACAAGTGGCAAAATCTGATAGGAGCTGGCAAAGTAAGGGAACATCAGCCTATCTTAAGCACAGAAACCTCCAGGGAACTTTTCATGAATCTATCACCACTAGGCCTTTTACCAACAGCATTTATTCAGCTCCTCGCACTGTGAGGAGGCAGGGGCACAACTGTACCCCTGATATAGGCACAAAATGTATTGCTAAAGGGTAGGTATTATAAAAAGGTGATATAAAAATTTTCCATTTTAAACATTTTCAAATTGGCCAATTTCCTTGATCTTTAAAAATATTTGCAACATACTGTGGTGAAAGAAACATTTTGCTATATTTAAAATGCATAGACCAGATTCATCTTGGAGATGGCTATGCTATTAGAATATTTTATGGATGCCATTTCTGCAAGCTAAGGGTACTTAGAGAAGTTAGCAAATGGTTCCAGCAATGTTTTCTGGGTTTGCTCAGCTATGTAGGTTGCTTTCCTGGTCTCCTTGCTGTAGAAGGTTCCAGTTTACAGGAGACCCTTCTGAGAAGAGGTCTCTTATGAGGTCTCTGCTCTTTTAAATCTCTGCTCAAAGGTCACTTCTCCAATTAGCCCATTCTGACCATCCTTGTTAAATCTGAAACTTCTTCTTTAACTTCTTCCATTACCTACAACCTTTATTCTGTTTGACTTAAAAAAAATGAATTATTTTTGATTAACTGCTAATGGAATGAAAGCTCACCAAGGATAAATGTCTGTGTCTTTTATTTCACAAATATATCCCAGTGTCCAGCAGCGTCTGCAGCTCAGTAAACATATGAAATAAATAAACAAACAAATAAATAAATAAATGCACCTTTAATAAGACCTTTTATTTATTGTGATGTAGAAATCTCATCTTTTCACTAAAAATGACTCTTCTAGTTTCCAGGAATAATATAATAAAATACGGTTCAGTGCAAATCTAGTTCATGTTGGATGAGACCCAAGAAGGTTTGCTTTTATATGTAATGCTAATGAATGGTACAACCAATAATAACAATCTTGTAATGTATGAATTTCTTGATTTTTAACATAATAATCTTCTCCAAGTATGTCCAGACTATTGATTTACAAAACCTGCATCTGCATTCTAGCGTTGAACTAATGCAACTCATCACACATCTGTCAGTGATGAATTTATCAAGAGCCTACTGTGCATCTGTTATGATTTGCATAAAAAGTGTCTCTGCAAAGCTCTTGTGTTAATGCAAAGGACAAAATGATTTGATTACTAAAGCTGTAATCTAATCAGTGGATGAAGCCATTTGAATGGATTAATGGGCGGAAACTGTAAGCAGGTGGGGCATGGCAGTCAGAAGTGAGTCACTGTGGGCATGCCTTGGGGACCACATATTTTGTTCCTGACTTCTTGAGGTCTCTCTCTGCTTTCTAGCTTCTATTATCTGAGCAGCTTTCCTCCACTATGCCTGTCCACCATGATGTTCTGCCTCACCTCCAGCACAGAGCTGGGGAATAAGCAGAACCTCTGAACCATGAACCCCAAATAAATTTTTTCTCCTTTACTTGTTTTGTCAGGTATTTTGGCCAGAGCAATGAAAGGCTGAGTAAGACAGTATCATGCATTGAGTTTAGTGTGTGAATGCAGAAATGAAATAAGTGTCATTATGAGTTCTCAAAAAGCTCACAGTCTTGTGCAAGATCAAGATGTGCAAATATATACAACAATGATAGAACACAACGTGTGCTGCAAAGGAGGCAGGAGAAGAAATGCTAAAGGGGCAAAGAGAAAGAAGCAACGTGTTCTGTTTGTTACAGAAGCAGTGACAAATGAGCTGTTTTTGGAGGATGAGCACAAACTTTCCAGGTAGACTGAATGATGAAGGTTGGAGGCCAGAATAAAAAGCATTTGAGGCAGAGTAGACCCTACAGGAAAGGTAATGGGCTGATGAAGGGATACTGGGTATTTGGAATAGAACACTGTCTTTTACAGAATAGGAATATCTTCATGAAGCTCATTTCTTCATCAAGAAGAAAGAGTCTTTCCTGGATTTTTAGTCAAAGAAACTGCATTGCTTCTCAGGCTCCAAAACAATGTACCCAATTATAAAGCATCAGTACCAGAGGTACATGCTTAAATGTGATCATGACATTTCCTATATGTCATTTAATGGTTTTGCCCAGTGGCTCCATGATCTCAATTTGATAGGTGCCCTGATCAAGCGTTATACTAAGGTATCTACAAAATAGCAGTTATTGACATGATCTAGAAAAACTCATTGGCAAGCCTCTTATTAATAAATATATCATTTAGAGCTGGGACTGTAGCTCAGTGGCAGAGCATTTGCCTAGCATGTGTGAGGCACTGGGTTCGATCCTCAGCACCACATAAAAATAAACAAATAAAATAAAGGCATTCTGTCCATCTACAACTACAAAAATTTTTTTTAAATAAATATATAGTTTAAACAGAACCACATACATATTTAAGGAAAGTAAGGTTTGATATGTTTTTGTCCAATAAGAAGGCTGAGTGGTGGTGTTATATTAATGAAGATGGACTGAAAAGGAATTTACCTGTAATAGCTGTTATCAGTAAGGCCCAGCAGGGCTCTCTGATTTGACCTGGATGCTTAGCAGAGGGAGCCTTTCCCTCTCCTATTTCCCATTGCACCTTCATTGCATGCCTTGGACATGTCCAGAAGTTTGCACTGATTCTTCCCTCTTCCAGGAATATTTTTCCTACATGCATCACTCCTTTTCGAGCTTTAAATTCTTGTTCGACTCTTATCTCAATGAGGCTTAACTCTACTTAAACTAGAAAATCTTTCCCTCTGTCATGGCAACCGATGGCATCTTCCTGTTAGCTTTGACAATCCCAATTGCTCTTTCTCTTCTCTACTGTTTTCCATAGCAGTGATTTTCAAATTATTTTTGGGGGAGTTGCTTTGGGGCCTGCTAAAGAGGAAACAATGGGGAGATTGAACCTATAGGGCCAAGTTATTCAGCATGTATTTTAGTTTAGCTCCTTGTATATAGATTTACCTTTGTTGACTCAATGGAAACACCATTTAAAGTTAAAAAATGATTGTATGAAAAGAAAGTACACAGGGCTAAATTCAGGAAAAAATTAGATTCCACTCCTACATCTTTGAAAAAAATATTTAAATTAGTGCATTCATCCTATAATTTGTTTTTGGTGGGTGGGGGATGCTAGGGGTTGAACCCAAGGCCTTGTTCATGCAAGGCAAGCACTCTACCAACTGAGCTATATGCCCAGCCCAAGTCCTACATCTTTTATAGACCAATGAATGTCATGCTGCTACTTGGTACCTATAAGATGGTGAACAAAATAATGGTCTGAAGGACCTATTCAAATGGAGTTTTACTGTAACTTTGAATAGTTAAGCATATTCCCTCCAGACACAGAATGAAGAAATAGCTAAATTGGTAATTACTGTGAGATAGAGACAAGAGCAAGAACTGACTTCAGGTGTGAAGAGATGCATTCATAAATCAAGAATTTGAAAAATGTTCATTCACAAAGTGACCAAGTACCTAACAATAAATACAATAAAGTAATGGGAAATAGAGTGAATATAGCTTGCATGCCAAGAGGTGAGTGGAAAGGATAGTTGCTGCAGTCTGGCTGGGCACAAAATCAGGAGCCACTCAAGCAGGAACAAATTTTATTTTTGAAACTGCCGCCAATGCCCGTGCGCTCCCTGGAAATATGCTGACTGACACACGCGGCGTTCTCCCGGACCCCAACAGGAAGTCCCTCCTCCGGAATTCCCTCCTACCACACTTCCCCAACCAATGGGAACTCTCCAGGAGTCCTGTAGCAGGCAGAGGTGGACAGCAGGAGTCCAATATCCATATGAATGTAGATCTTAACATAATCATATCATCTCAATGTCTTGCTGGCATCACCTTTCAACCAAAAATGCCATGCATCATATTACTTGGCTGTGGCTCTTAGCAGATAGTCATGGTGACTTGGCAACAAATCTAAGATATTATGTGGATTCTTAGAATCCACAAGAGAGGCTTTGGTGTCTAACTTTCCAGAAATTTTTCCAATAAGAGCTGAAGTAACATTCTGTGGTCATGTTTTCAGATTCATCCTACACGTACCCTCCCACATAGCAAAGCTGGAGGAAATATGGACCACTTTGTAATTGTGCTTTTAATATCATAAGCAGCTTTTCTTTAGAATGGATGATTTCAAAGGAAACCAGATACCTTCTGCCACACCCACAGGAGTCCTGATAACAGCTGTTAGGGACATTCTATCCAAATCCTGAACACACCATGGTAAACATGAGCCTGCTCTTACTGAGAGGTCAAAAGAGAAATCAATAGAGAATAGTTTGAAACAGTAGAGACAATCCCTATATTTGTGACATATTGGAAAAATTTGTACTAGTCTCTGCTAAGCTTCATTTCTGCCTATGTTTATTTACATATTTGGAAGGATTAAAGACAGAATCCTTGTCAGAAGTAATTCATCCTTATGACATCACATAACTAACCCTAGCCCAAATGGTTTGATGTTTGAAAAATTGATTGAATTGTGGATGACTTTTGCATTAAGAAGAGCAGAAGATGATTTTCTTTTAAATATTTGCTACCTTATTGAATATTATTGAGGGCTGAGCCTCCGAATGCAGAAAATGATGTAAAATGCTAAATTTTCTCTGGGAATTTCTTGATATTAATATCACAAGTTGGATATATGGCTCTTTAGATTACATCACATTAGAAATAATTATGAGAACCGGGGATATGACACTTCCTGTTAAATATCATGACAGGAGCTAAGCAAGAATTGATGATAGCAAAGGAAAAGATAGAAATGTCACCCAAAAATGAGACTGAAGTACCTAAATAATAAAAAATAAATTCCTTATAGGTTGTTTACAAAATATATGTCTACATTAAAATTGAAATGAAAGAAATGGAAAAAGAACCCTCCATAGCTCTAGGATCTAAGACAGAGTCCAATTACACTCTCAAACATTAATGCCAATGAAAATTTAAAAATATATGTGAAAACTTCAGGGAGTTAGAAATAAATCTGTTTGGGGAAGCATAATCTTATGTTGTGAAAACTTTAATTATTAAAGTAGAACAATGAAAATAAACTCTTCAATAATAACTCCTATCCCAAAAGAAACTTAACAAAAATATGATAAATGGCAAAGATAACACTGAAATTAATGTGCAAGAAACTCAAAACTAGACACATAAATGTAAAAATTAGGTTTTTCTTACTACACTATAAAAATAAGCAAACTATCTGTAAGGATGATCAAATAAAAAAATCAGGAAATTTAAATATATAAGAATTCACATTGCAGCAATGGGGCACCAGCATGGGAAAAACGTTATAAAGAACAATACTACTAATTGTACGAGTAACATTAGAAAATCTACATACAATAGGTTATGTCTAGGATTTGTTTCAACATAGAAGAGTTTATTTAATACACTTATAAATGGAAGAATTTGAAAAGTGTATTAAAACCACCCCTAAAACTCTGGGTCCAGAGAGCTCTAGATTCTGTAAAATCATTAAGAAACAGATAATGTTCAGGATTCCTAAATATTTCTGTGTTGTGGAAAGCAATTTATTTCTTCTCTATTAAATGTATAAATCTAGTAAAATTCTTATAATGAATCATGAATATAGCTCTAGAAAATTCAAAGGCTATTTTTTAAGAACAAAAATGCAAAATGCATTAATAATACATTAGTAATCTTAAGTATCATGTTAAAATAATAACAAACAATTAAATAAAGCTTATAAAAGAATGGAAGCTAGTGTAACAGAAGGATATATATTAAAATAATTTATCACTTTAATAAGCAAAGAAGAAAAAATACTAATAGATGTTAAAAATAACTTGAATAAATTTTATATCAATTCTCTACATTTAATAACATAAAAAGTAAGGCTTGAGCAAAATGTAAATTGAAATACACTAACTTTATCTGATGAAGATTTCAAAACCATCAACTTATATAAATATGATTAGATTCCAGAAAAAGTTTATTATATGTGTGTTATACAATATAAATTAGTATGTTTTGGGTTGTTCACATTATATATATATATTCTCAAACATAATATTCTTTATTTAATTAATTTCCTGGCATTGACAATAAATAAACTTTTAAAAACATTAATGATGATGATATTAATTAGAATAGGAAATATTTTAAAAAATAAGTATTCATATATTATGCCATATTTTATCTATGTTTTGGTAAAACATTCATTTATTTTTAAAATTTTTTATTTGTTCTAATTTGTCACATTTTATCAATTTTTTATCTTTACATCTATGTATCTCCTAGTGGGTCTATTTCTAAACTGAACCCTAAGTAATACAAGGACAAAATAAATAAACTTGAAACAACAAATATCATTAATTTTATGAACTCTGCTTTTGAAAATTAAATATTTTTTTTCTTAATAAATAAATAAATAAACTAAAGGAATAAATATATCCATATTTTTTTAATACCCAGATTGAACATAGGGGCACTTAAACACTAAGCCACAATCCCAACCCCCTTTTGTTAAACTTATTTTTAATTTTAAGGGTCTCATTAAGTTACCTAGGGCCCTGCTAAGTTTCTGAGGCTAATCTTGAACTTCTGATCCTTTTGCCTCAGCCACCTGAATGCTGGGATTACAATTTGTGTGAATATATTCAGGTTTAAAATGGAAAATTTTTTCTTAAATTTGCATAATCCAGCAAGTATCAAATCAAATGAATGAAAGAAGCCATAGATGTAGAATAAAAGGAGAAAGAGGAGAGTGTTTCCAAAGTGTCAGAGAGCCATAAAGTAAATAAACTGAAATCAACAATTTTTTTCCTGCAAAGAAAGAGATCAAAAAAAGATGAACGTGTTAGCCTTCTTTTCAGCACCACTCAATGTCAAAAAATTATCAAATAATTCTTGAGGGAAAATAATTTCAAATTATTTTCTATATGTACAAATAATATAAGTTGGATGTGAATGCAAATGTAAAATATGTTCAAATGTGTAAGAGTGTAAAAAACATAACTTCTCATATACTTGTTCTGGAAAAACATATCTTGATGTAATGCTTCATCAATAGAAAAAATAATCTTAATTAAGATATCCTGTAAGAAAATGTAATTATCTTTTTATTTATTTATTAATTTATTTTTACAATTACATTTATTTTTAAGTGGTACATAAAACCTAAAAAAGTGTACATGTTAATGAGGTAATATGGTGTTTTGATCCATGTATAAGTTGCATAATGTTTAAATAAGGTTACACATATCTTCCTCCTGAAAGGCTTTGGCAAAATCTTTCAGAATCCCTTCTAGCTTTATTTCAAAGGTGACCTAAATAGGTTAAATATCCAAATGCTGCAATGATCATAGCACATTGTAACTATTCACCACCATCACAAGACACAAAGAAAAACAATATATTTTCAGGGGAAAAACCATCTGTGAACTCTGTAAATCATGTGCAAAGAAACTGCGATATAGTGTGGTTGTGAAAAATTGATGGAGTTCTCTGTCAATTTATTCAGTCTTGCCTTGATCAAAAAATTACTGAATAAACATAATTTACAAGTACAAATTACACATTAACAAAAATGATTAATTTTTTATATTGAGGCAGCCTAGCATTTCCAGGAAAACTCTGCTTCTTCATATATATCGGGATTTTACATATTGGTACTTTATTGAGGGTTTTGAATCTATGTTCAGAAAGGATAACACTTTCACATTTTCCCTTGTTAGAATGCTTTTGTCCAGTTTGGGTATCACAGGAATACCAGTATAAAGGTGCAAATTAGGAAGTTTTCCCACCTTTTCTGTTTTCTGGAAGAATTTGTATTCAGTTGGTTATACTTCTTACTTAAATATTTACCAGAGTGAACCAATAAAGCTATCAGGGGTAGGAATTTTTATTGTTGACATTTTTCATTTTCAAATTTAATTTATTTAATAGACATAGTCTATGCAGATTATATTTTCTTCATGAGTGATATAGGAAGTTTATATATATATATATATGGAAGGAATGGGTTTATTTCAACTAAGTATCAAATTTATGAGCACATACCAAGTTATGCTATTCCTGATATCCATTTAATGCATGTAGAGCCTGCAGTGATGCTAATTCCAATCCTGATAATTGTAATCAGTGCCTTTTCTGCTTTTATCTTCATGAGTATGGCTTGGAGTACCATCAAATTTATTGATTCATTGACAAAGTTGGTCATAGTTTATATTCTTTTTGCTCTATTTTCTATTTCATTTATGTTCCTTCTTATTTTCATATTTCTTATATCTTTGGTTTTGATTTGCTCTTCTTTTTCTAGTTTCTTTAGGTGGGAGCTTAGATCATTGCTTCAAGACTTTAATTCTTTTAATATAACTTCAACTGTAAATGCTCAGCACTGTGCTATCAGCATCTCCTACTTTTAATATGTTGCATTGTCATTGTTTCCCAATAAAAATATTTGCTAATATCCCTGAGTGATTTTCATTTTGACCCAGGAAGCATTTAGTTATGAATTGTTTAATTTCCAAATATTTGAGGATAGCTTATATAATTATGTTTTAGTTTAGGAAAAGCAACATTATGACTCAACAGCATATTTTATTTTATGTCAATTAATTTCAGTTTTAAACAATGTAAATAAATATATTTGCAAACATACTTACAAATAAATAAATTTTGATTTTTCATGTAGGTTACATTTTACATTGATTAAAGTTCCATGTGCATCTGAAACAAATGAGGAAAAAAATGCTATTCTCAGAAAAAAGGTGTCTGGATAAAGAATCTTCTACTTGTTTCCCTTCCTTCAGATTTAATTAATTTCCACTCATGCCCAAAGAACACAGCTTAGGATTTAAGATCTTCATTCCACGGGAGACATAGGTTAGAGAGTATGTGTGGGTGTCTTCCTTTTTCACAGTCCTGATTGCTTCAGGAAAAGGTGCAAATTTCAGAATGGCAAGGATTTGTTGTCATTTTTTACAAGGGCAGGGATGCTGCTCTTTTGAGCTTTCTATATTCTGAGCTGAAGCTGGAAAAAAATTGCATCCTATTTCCATTGATAATAACTGCACCAACTTTTATGGGTCCCAGTATCAAAAAATATTCTTAAATGAGAAAATATAAGGGAGTAAATCCATTTGGTGTTGACAGTTGGAAAATAGGAGCTGGAATTGTTGATCTTCACGGCACTTAAAAAACATACACAGGAAGGGAATCACAAAATGTGATGAATCTAATATTGAATTAAAAGTGCATTGAAAAAACAATAACCCTCGGACTTTGTGATCTGTCATGATCAGATTTTAGAAATAATCAAGATATTGTAAGATTATTTGAGAAATAAAACACATAGGTCTACAATTTTATTAAACCTTACAAAATTTAGAGATACATAAATACTTAGCAAGTGTGAAAAATACCAATAAATGATGAGTATAAAAAAACATCGTAATGTTATCCTTGGTGAAGAGTGGAGGTGAAAAAAAGAAAAGAGTCGGCATGATGACAAAATGCAGAGAAGGAGATGAGGTTTTAGATATGTATTTTATTTTTTCCCTTACACTTCATGTTCATTAACTTGGTGATGATTGCAAAATGTTAGTTTTATCATTTTATGTAACATGGCATATTTCTATAGTACTTCAAAGTATGAAGGAAGTAATTGTTAAAAATAGAAATAGGTATTAAGGAGCTCAGTGAAGCCAAACTACCAGCAATCTTGTGTTTTTTTATGAGAGAAATTAAAATATTATAGTTCAGAGCACTTCAAGGGATGGCCCCTGATAAACACCCTGTTGTTTCACGTAGGGACCATTGGGAGACTAAGAGAGCCAATCGACAACTGTATCTGACAAAAACCTAAAAATCAGCCTCCATATGGGCTCAATCCCTGACTGGTGCTCTACTACTAATAACCTGGCTACAAAGAGAAACCTACAGGAAGCGTAATCTGAAATAAGAGACTGTCATCCTCGGATGCTCTATCCAGAGGATAAAGTACTTTGTGCATACTTAGCATCTGCCACTCTTTAAAAATAATCAGAAGCTCCAAGTAAAAGCACCAAGAGAAGAAACAGAGAACCTAAATATCTACACAGATGATGTAAATATTGAAGACATCAGGTACAGACTTAAAGTAACATTTAATATGCTTTAAAATAGATGACATAGCTCATTGTTAAAGGACTTGCCTAGGATGTACAAGGCCCTGGGTTCAATTCCAGTACTGCAAACAACAAACAAACAAACAAATATTAGATCATAGGTTAAAAGAACTCACTAGAAAATACATATTTTATTTAGCAAGTGTATGTATGTGTGTGTGTGTGTGTATTCTGAAAATTTCAATATCATATCTGAAATTAAGAATTTTATAGTCTTCCTTTTACTATGTTCTTTTTGTTTTCTTTATTCTTATCTTTTTGTCTTCTTAAAGCAGTTTATTATTTACTCCTCTTCTTCTTGTCTTCCACATTTATTACTTTGCTTGTCTTCCTATAGGTGACCCAAACCAGAGGATCCTGATAAAGGGCACCATCAGAACTATGCTCAGGAAAGGTAGGGCTTGTGGCATTAATAAGGCATACAAGACCTGGGAAGCAAATAAGGCTGGTGAGATTTTGGGGGGTTGGGGTTGAAGAGGTGACTAGTGTCCAGGAATGCATTTATAAATTTATAGGCAAAAAATTACTAATGACAACAAACCAAGATAATGTTACTTTTAGGGAGGGCAAAGGTGGCTAGGCTTGCATAAAGGATGCTTCTAGCATGCCCGTGAGTTTCTGTTACTCCATCTAGAGTGCATTATGTGGTTGTATCCTTTTGTGTGCCTGTTCATAAAAGTTCATTAAGCTGTATACTCAAGATTTGTAATTTTTAATAGGCAAGTTATATTGCTATAAATGTTTACATGAAATATAATTCTGACCTGAACATTTATAAATAAATTATAATTATCAAAAAACAAAGACTGAGAGAGAGAGTTACATATTTGGCAATGTGGGTATAGGTCCAGGAATATAAACTAGGATGATATATAATCGAAGTACAAATGGCTCTACAAATGAAATGTAAAGTTTGAGTCAGGAATTGATGGAGATGAAGCTAGAAAAGTTAAGCACGTTGGGGGGCTTAAATATAATATTAAAAATCTTGATTTACAATCTGTAGACAATGGAAAGCATGGAAGGATGATGAGGAGAGGAAGGTGGAGGGAGGAGACCACAGACAGTGTGGTGACATGCTAACAAGCAAATGACTAAAGCAAAAAGTCTAGAATTGGAGAAGCTTTCATATTAAAGGCTGGGTGGCAAGTATAAATTCCATTTAAATTTAGAACTGCACTTAGACACATGTAACAATTTAAAAAATTTTTTATATATGTTTTTAGTTGTTGATAAATATTTATT
Source organism: Marmota monax (assembly GCF_021218885.2). Taxonomy (NCBI): domain Eukaryota; kingdom Metazoa; phylum Chordata; class Mammalia; order Rodentia; family Sciuridae; genus Marmota; species Marmota monax. The sequence continues at coordinate 25,424,660 of NW_026692254.1, forward strand.
TTACTCATTTATTCATATGCATTGTTGAGAATTGAACCCAGTGCCTCACAAATGATAGGAAAGCGCTCTACCACTGAGCCACAACCCCAGTTCCATACTTAGTAATTTTAACACCAAAGTGTAAATGCTTTCAATCTTGGAAATTAAAAAAAAAACATAATATAACTTGTAAAAGCTTGGTGTTATAGATGGGGAGAAGTAGGTGAGAAAGTATATTACTTTTTTTTATTTGATACCAATTGAAATTGATAGATTAATACAGATTGTTATACATATTGCAAGCCAGTTGTAGTTGTAAAGGAGTTTATAGAGGCAAAAATATAAGAAATAAAGTCTGTAGATATTGTAGACAAAGCTAAAACCCATATCTTTTATACAAAGCAAAAGTGAACACAAGCCACAAAATATGACTGGTATTCTAAGAAACATTAAGAACAAATGGAATAACATAAATGACAGAATTCAGAACAAAAATATCTGTTACAGCAACAAATGTCAGTGGGATAAACTAACCTATTAAAAGAAAAAGACTCAGATGATATCAAAAAATAAAACCTAACTACATGCCATATATATGAAGTATATCTGAAATTGACTCAGAAGTTTTGAAGGTGGAAAGATAGACTAAAATTGTACCAGGAAAATACAAGGAAAATAACAAATCAGAGTTCAAGACATTAATAGAACACAAAGTTAAATCCAAGACAAATACTAAATGGCAAAAAGAGCTTTATAATAATAAAAGGCAGAGACACAGAGAACATCAAGTTCTCTTGAGACTCATGTATCAAAGAGGAAAACATTAAAATGTATAACCAAGAATTTTCAGGCAATGAGAGCAGAAAAAATAGAAACATGACAAGTACCTCAGTTAATTTCTCTCTTATCCCATCACCAGCCTGGTGAATACATTTAAAATGTGATATAAAAAATTTTAAGTGCAATGAAAAGGTAAAGGTATACTAAACCTGCCCCTACTCTATACCTGGAGGGTAACTTCTTTTCAAATGCCTCTGGAACATTTATAAATATTGACCACATATTAAACAACAAGAAATCCTTGGTAAATTTTTAAATAAAAACTATATGGACCACATTCTCTAAATAATTTATATGGAAACTATTAACTATCCTTAAAATAGAAATAAAAAATTTAAGAGCCTTGTATCTAAAAGCTTGAAGAATCTATTGTGTAAAAAGGAATAAAAACTAGTATTTACATTATATTGTATATATTATGAAATAACTATTTATCAGGAAATCAATAAACTTACCTAAAACTAAACTCTCCCTTCAAAATTATTCACGTTATCAAACAATAAAGAAATAAATTATGAATGTGATAAAGGAAAACAAAAAATATGACAATAGGAAGAATTTAAATAAAAACACTAAAAATCGGAAAAAACAGTAGAAATTACAATTAAAAAATAATATTTGTAATTATAAAAATTACTTAGTGTTGTCTTGGGTTTAACTTTGTGTGATACTAATATTGTGAACCCTGATTTATATTTTGCTTGTGTTTTTTATATGATTTTAGTTTATTCACTTTCAAAACTACTGAGTCAATTTCAGAATGTATTTAAAATTTCTTCAGAAACAAGAAGATAAAGAAGAAGAAAGCACAAATACCCCAAACTAGAAGTGAAAATCAAGACACCCAAACTGGAAGTAGAAACCACCAGGACAGAAAGCCTGAGGTGATTTTGCCCCATGTCACAATAGCGTCACTGGGATTAGGAGGAGCCCCAGCGTTCTGGTTTGCCCTTGGTTGCCCTGCTCAACCCCATGTCTGAAGAAGTGCATTGTATTTCCTGTTACTCAACCCAGGAGACCTAAATAACTACTGAGTCTTCTCCACACTGCTGAAATAAACCCCAGGGCTCTTATTCCAAGAACCATAAACTACCAAGGAAACAAGGCCAAGACAAGAAATAAGTTCTCATAACTGCCATTCCTGTTTGTCTCCCCAGTTTTAGGAGTCCAGTTCTCTTCAGTAGTTTATTCCTAGAATTTTCTTCCTCTTACCTCTTAGATACATTGTATTCTGATGCAATGTCCTTATACATGAGGGATTCCCAAACCTTCTGCTTCATTCTCTGGCAACTTCAAACAAGGATTGTAACGGCTGTAAATTCTCCACCTTTTAGGAAGTATTCATCACCATCTTGCTCTAATTAAAAGCTGTCATGTGCTAATGCTCACTTTTCTGTTGCCATTTTGATCTTTACTATCAACTGACACTTAGAATAGACACAATGTCCTCAACCACACATTTCAGGGGGAATCTCAAGAAATAGAAATTTGTAAACCAATACCTGGAGAATTCTGTCAGTTTGGCTCCAAGTGTGTAAACGCTGTAAACATCCATTCTCTTGACTAACATGGTTGGAACACTAGGGAACTATTTCTCTAAGCTTCTTGTCCTATATCTGTGGGCTATACCAGTGCATATAGCAGAAATGGACACTGTCTCAAAAATCTAAGGACTATTTGAGGGGAACAAATTTAAAAACAGAAAAGATGAGATACTTTTTCAATAATGGTTTATTTAAAAAAAGGAATTTATTTTACTATTCATTTATTTTTGCAAAATGTATCATTATGACAAAATAAAGGTTGCAAAACAGATTTAATTCATTCTACTATCCTTCTTACCACCATACCACTCCACTTCCTTCACTTCCCTCTACCTAATCCAAAATAGCTCTATCCTTCCCTACCACCCCCACCATATTGTGAATTAACATCTACCTATCAGAGGAAACATTCGGCCTTTGGTTTTTTGCTTATTTTGTTTAGCATGATATTTTCCAACTAAGCATATTTGTGTATTTATATTCTCTAACTGTTTACACACACACACAAATGTACATATAAATATATATTTATATCCCTGTATAAATGTGAACCTAAATTTCTAAAAAAAAAAAATGTTTTTGCTTGCCTTTCTCTTCTTCCCTGCCTTTGACTTTATCCTTCCCATCAAGTTACACACATACCAACTTTGTTTATATACCTTCATACTTTTGTTCATGTCATTTTATACAAACAGGAACACAAATATATACATATAGACTCATTCATATAAATAAATCTATATGCACAAAGGGCTACAAGTTTTTAACATGATTTATTTGTACAATGTACAAAATTTTCTCTCAATTGCTTTTTCACCCTCAAAAAAATTCCGGGTTGGAAGATTCTCCACAATAACTAGTGTAGCCCTGAAGCATTTTGTTTTGGGCTATAGACTATGGTTTGAATATTACACAATATACTCTGTCTATAATTGGAATTCACATTGTTTTCTCACTTTGTCAGCATAAGCTTTTCATCATCATAAATTATCTGCCTATACCTGTTGCATATCGTGTAAATACTACAAATAAAGGTAATATCTTTACACAAATAAAATGTTTACATATCTTGCAGTAAAATTTCTGGGAAACAAATTCTGAAAGCTTGAAAGTTCCTTCTGGAGTTTTCTTGGAGGAATGCTTCCAGGAACATCTGTGAGGGATGAGAGGATCAGGACTAGGCAGAAGAAGACTCTGCATTACAATGCCTCCAAGTTTGGGTGAGTCTAGATTTGCATAGTGGCTCAAAGTTGTCAACTAAGACAGGGTAGTTAAACCTTTAGATTCCATAGTGGATTCTGCCTCCCAAAAGGGGTCACAGCCTTGGATGAGTCAGCTTCCTTTTATGTATGGCAATTCCTGGGAAGCAACTTAGGCTGAGAGTCATTGCAGAACTTTGTCCCTAAGTAACTCAGCTAAGTTGGAAATACCTTTCCAGGAATTCCCTTCCCTGAACTGTTTTCTATTAGTGTTGTCCACACAAGAAAAGTGTATGAGATTTGAAAGGCAGAAGTAAAGGTGCGGATATATCGTTATGCCTGAAGATCAGTAGAGAGAGCAAGCTTGTTCTTGCTTCTGCTATCCTACTACCTCACTTGATTGATTAGTGCATGGACCCACAAATTCCTCCCACTCCCCCTTCATCTACTGCTTTGTTTTCTCTAAATCCTATGTAATTGAGTATGCAGGTCTGTGAGGACTGGAACCAGCTTTTCCCAAAGGTTCTTCATGGCATTGAGGTGGCAGGTGGTAAGACACCCGAATTCCTGTTTTATTCACTAAAGCTCATTGTTCCAGTTCCAACACATCTTTCTTTTTCGTCCAAATTCAACTTTGCTTTATGTCTACTGATATGACTGACCTATAATGATTTCAGGTCCACATCAGATGTAGAGCAACAGACATCTTCACTACATGCCACCATTGTGTCAAGACTTGATCCTTATTCTATATCCCTCATAGCACACCTGTCTCTCTGATTAAATAAACTGATAAAATATTCTTAAGATCTGGGGAATTAGTGACTCAGTCCTGATTGAAGATATGGTTGATGCTGTATGGTGTCTTCTTTATTGCTTTATTGCAATGAAACTGATTTCCAGGATTAAGATGACTGGATTGAAGCATACATGTATTTAAACATCAAATAGTTGCAGCCAGATGGCTTCCCCTGAAAGCGGTGAAATTCCACATCTTCATAATGAATATAAGAGCCTTTTATTTTTCTCCCACACAATACTCAATACTGCTACTCCTCTTAAGTTTTATGAGTCTGATACTTATGGAAAGATATCTTCTTATAATTTAAGTTTGAACTAGTGAATTTGAATCTCTCATATTTGTTGATTATTTGAATATATTCTTTCAGTGGTTGTTTGTACCTTTTGCACAACTTTTGTTTAATTAATAAGTAAAATTTTTAATTTAATTAATAAAGATTAATTATTATAAATAAAGATTAATAAGTGAAATTTTTCCTGTGAGTTATAGATTCCCTTGGAGATTATAGACACTAACCCTTTACCTGTTATTCACATGAAAAAATTAAGAACCTATTTTCATTATCTATTTGATTTTGTTGGTGTAATCTATTTATAATCAATATTGTATTATGTACTTACGGATGTTTATTTCATTGGAAATTCCTTTAGGAAGTGGTATAACGTAGAAATCCAAATAGGCTTTCTCCTGAGAGGGTGATAGTGATCTTTTCATCTCTGTGACCAAAATACATGACAAGAATAATTTAGAAGAGCTACTAGTTATTTTGGTTCATGGGTGCAGAGGATTGATCAGTCCATGGTTGACTGAATGCATTGCTCTGGGACTGAGATTAGGCAGAAGATCATGGTAGAAGGACACTGCAGAGGAACAGAGGGAAGCTGCTCAGCTCAGGGCAGCCAGGAAGGATAGGAGGGAGGGAAGGAAGTGTCAAGGGTGAAGAAGAAGAGGAAGAAGAAGGAAGAGGAGGAGGAGGAGCAGGAGGAAGAGGTGGAGGAGGAGGAGGAGGAGGAGGAGGAGGAGGAGGAGGAGGAAAGTGAGAAGGAGGAGAAGAAAACAAAGAAAAGAAAAGAGAAGGATAAAAATGCCAAAGAGAAGATAAATCTTTCCAGAGCATGGCCCCAGTGACCTATTTCCTCAAACTAGGTCCCGCCTTCCAGTAGTCCATTTTAGATATTGGTGGATTAATCCATTAATCTATCAAATAAATTAATCCACTGATGAAGCCAGAGGCCTCATGATTCAATCATTGCCTAAAAGTCACATCTCTGAATCATATTGCATTGGGGACCATGCTTTATTAATGAAATCTGGGGGACATCTCAAATCCAAACCATAACAGATATATAATACATTGCTAGTGCTATTTATTAAACAATACAATTTGAAAAATATATTTTAATATATTTGGACTTACTTATATGTATACACATATATGAATGTATTTAACTTCACCAATAAATGAAATAAATTAGATATTATAAATATATAATAATTAGAAATAGTGAAATACAAATACATTTGTAAACTTTAATATGGTTCATACATGAAATCAAAGATTAATAAGTGAAATACCAGAAGTTTTACCATTAAAAATCAAGAAAAAACAATTTGTACTTAAAATTACTTGGAAAATATGAATCAATGTGATAAAAGAAGTTAAAGTATTAGGTATTAAAATGGGAGCAAATTTATTATTATATGCACATGATGTGATTATATAGTTGGAAAGATAATCAACTGTAAAACTATTTTAATGGTTAGAGAAATTTATAGGTTGGTTGAAAATTAATATATAAAAATCAATAGTTTTCTAGATACAAACAATAAAGTTAGAAAATCTAATGCAAGAAAGATCCTATTAACAGTGGCAACAAAAAAGATAAACTATCTAGGAATAAACTGAAGAAATGTTGATTGTTAGAAGAAAATGACAAAACTCTACTGAGAGGCATAAAAAAACAATTCAAAATGGGGAAGGGTATATTTTTCATGTATACAAATATTTAATAGTATGAAGAGTTTAATTATTTTGACATTTATAAATTCATTGTAAAGTATGGATATCTCAAGAGGGTGGAGAGAGTCTGAGGTCCTTTAATAAGGAGAAGGGAAGGAGAAGATTTGGCAAAGAGTTATAATATTATAATTTGTTTCCACTATGTTCTTGTTTACATGTAGTAAGAAATAACATACATTGCTTTCTTATTATATGTATTTTTAATCCACACTTTCTTCTGAGGAGTATGAATGGTAGGCTAGTTCTTTAACAAATTGCTGGGAGCCATTAGCCAAGTAGGTATGACAATTTCCTTGCCAGCATACTCCATGTTGCTTAGTGGAAGGACTCGTGGAAATAGGACATTTTGCAGTGACATTGCATGTAAGGTGACCTTGCTCAAGGACCAGGGCGGATCCGGGTTTAGGGTGTTCCCGGTTTAGGACAATCCGGATTTAGGGTGGTTCCAGGTTTAAGGTTATTCCTGCTGGGAATAGGGCGTATCCTGCTGCCTGAGTTCCCCTTGAGTTCTCACGGGATTCAGACAGTATTTTTTGGGAGACAGAAGCCCAGTGGGGGTGGATTTGGGTAGAGAATGTGGATTTCCCCAGAACGTGATTGTAGATGGCTGGTGTGAGTTTGGGAATAAAGAGTTGCTGTTTGAATGTACAAGCTGTGCGGTGGCTCGTGATTTTGTGCCCAGCCAGACTGCGGCAACAAATCTTAGTAAATTTGGTTCAGAGTCAGTCCTGTAGAAGGACAGTGATTCTTGAAGCCTCTGTCCTTAAACTTGTAGCAACCCTATAATAAAAGCCAATTAAGAATCAACATGAACAGCTGGTGTTATGGCTCAATGGTGCAGCACTTGCCTAATATATGTGAGACACTGGGTTCGATCCTCAGCACCACATAAAAACAAATAAATAAAATAAATGTATTGTTTTAATCTACCAAAAATATTTTTAAAAAGAATAAACATGAAAATACTTAATAAGCTTATAAAGGATAATTTCATGCAAGGCACTCAGTTCACTTTGATTTTAATCTGTTAATACATCCAATATCATGTCTTAGGGTTCAGGAAAAAATAATGTCCCCTGAGCCATATCTGTCCTTCCACCTGTTTTTATAAATAAAGTTTTATTGGAACACAGCCACACCCATTCATTTACATAATGCTCCTGACTGCTTTCATACTGCAATGGAGAAGTTATGCAGCTGCAACAGATACTATAAGGCCTGCAAGCTGGAAACACTCAGTATATGACCCTTTAGTGATGAAAAGATTGCCAACACTTGTTCTTGATCATAAAATCTTGAGGCCAAGCTTATTTCTTTCTCATCACAGCATACTTGGCATTTTGTTATAGATAGTACTTAAAACCAATTTTTTTTGTGTGTGTGGGGGGATAATAAACTAACAAAAATATATTCTGTTAAATCTTTATTATTAAAGTTTATTTACTAATATTTGTTTGTGTGCCTGTTTTTGATGGACCATGAGATATGTGGAAGATCCGAGAAGGACAGCAAAAAATTATAGGTCAAAAATGGATAAAGTGTTGGGATATAAAGAAAATATTAAAAGCTAATTAAGAGAAAGGATAATAATAGACATAAAATGTGTGTTCATGAGGCTATGATAAATTTAGTGGGTGCACAAGTGGCAACAAAGTAAAGGTCTATAAAATAAAAAGACCTGGGTTTATTTCATTTTTTGGTTCTTCTAATAGTTTCCATTCCCCTTTGCACTCAAAATTAAGCCTCATAATTTCTTACTTCCATGTGGGAACTTCTCACTTGACTTCTTTGCCAACTCCATCACTGCTCTAGTGGGAACTTCCACTGTACACTTCCTGGGTACCACATTAGCCTCCTAATTGGACTCTGTTTTAGTCAGCTGTATCACCGCTGTAACTAAATGACATGACAAGAACCAATTTCGAGGAGGAAAATTTTATTGGGGGCTCATTGTTTCAGAGGTTTCACTCCATAGACCCAAGATGAGGTAGAACATCATGGTGGAATGTTGTGGAGAAGTTCTAGCAACAGTTCAGGCTTTGGGTGTCACTGGATTAGGAAATCAGGTCTTCTACTCTGCAGCTCTTTCATTTTCCCTTCGTCCTCAGGTGGATCTTGTCCTCTAACTGGCTTCTCTTCTAGTACACAATGGATTTCAGCAGCAACCCAAACTTGACCTTTCCTTGTTCACTGACAAGGCAGGTCCATGAACTACCTTCTTTACCAACGAAGGGTCAAAAGCCACAACACTGAGACAATGGAACCTATCTGAGGCAGTCATATTGGTTATGAGGGATGAGTGTGCACTACATGACTTACCAGTTTTAATATTGTAAAAATGCTTAAAAAAGAATTGGTGAAAAAATTTAAATAGCTAATGTGGATCAGTGATTATAAGTTATGGATATATCAGATGCTCCTGGAAGTTTTGTTAAAGCAGATTGCTGAGTTCCTCTTCGAGTTTCCTATCTTTAATGTCTCAGATATGACCTGGGTTTCTGCATTTCTAGCAAATCCCCAGATGATGCTGTTGTTGCTGGTTTTGAACTTTGATTCAAAATGGTATGGAGAAAGATTTAACCAAAATTTCTCTCCTAAGCCACAGGGCATCTAGGAAACATGTAAAGTTCCATTTAATACAAAGAGAACACAAAATATTAAGTATAAGGCTGTTCAATCATTTAACTTTATGGACAGGGAACCCTGAGTTCTGGGATGGTTCAATGAGGGGTGACTTATATGGATCCTTTGAGAGTTATATTGGATCTTTATTTCTTATTGGTGAGTAATTTTTGTTACTGAGGTTTCCTCAAGGTCTTGGGTCTAAGAAAAGAAGAAAATGATTTATTCATGGTTTCAGAGGTTTCACTCCATAGATGGCAGACTTGGTTGCTTTGGGCCCAAGAGGAGGCAGAACATCATGGTAGAATGGTGTGGAGGAGGAGAACAGCTTAGCACATGGCCACCAGGAAGCAGAGAGAGTGGAAAAACAAACAAACTGAGCTCTTAGAGAGCTGAGTCACAGGGTATATTCAGGAATTAACCATGAGAAACCAAAAATGTATGCAGTTTCTTCATCTGCTTTTCCCAATCTTCTGCTCTCATTTTAACCTGATTACCAAGTTGCCCACGCTTCCTCTGAGATCACAAATGTGACATCTTTTTATATCTCTTTCATTGAATGGAACCCTTTGACTGGCTGTCTTTAGTCAGCTCAGGCTGCCATAACAGAATACTGTAGAGTGGGTGCTTTCGATACAGTAGAAATTGATTTCTCACAGTTCTGGAGGCTGTGAATTCCAAGACTAAGGTGCTATTTTAATTCAGTTCATGGTGAGGGCTCACTTTTGGGCTTGTTAAAAGCTCCTTCCTGCCAAGTCCTAACATGGCCTTTCCTCAGTTCATGCCTTCTGGTGTCTCATATTGTAAGGCACTAATTCCATCAAGGAGCCTCACCCTCATGACCTCTAATCCTGCTTACTTCCAAAAGGTGCCACCTCCAAATACAACATTGGGGTTAGGGCTTCAGCACATGAACTTGAGGAAGAAATAAACATTCATTTGACCTTTGGTTTAATTACACAACAATGATCCCCACACACCCCCACCCCCTACCCCCCTGCCACATTAGACTAGTATAAGAGAAAAAAAGGAAGAAAAATAAAGAAAGAAAAGAAAACATCAACCTGAGAGTGATAATTCTACCTGAGCAAAAGAAGATAGGTTTGGCAGTCTGGATTTGCCCAGTTAAGAAGGGTCCATGATGGTGAATGGTAATTTGTGGGCTGATTTCAGTACTAAGTGGAAAAGCATTCCTAAACCCCTTCAGCAACGAACAGCAAATAATCTTCTCACTTCCTTTCCCAGAAAGAGAAGGGAAGTAAAAGACAAGGCAAGCATGCTGCCCAGGAAGCAAGACAGAGAAAGGCTCCCTCCCCAGGCTGTCATTCAGGCTGCTGCTTTTGACACAGGAACCAGGAATTGTGAATTGCAGACTCCCTGCCTTGCAGGCATAGCTGCCCCCCATGGACCTTTCTCTTGTTGCCTTCTGATTGTTTCAGTTTCCTGTTGGACATCCTGAAGTTCAGAAGCTCTTGTTGTGAAAGCAGAGAGAACAAGCTGTTGACTAAACCCCTGCACACCATGTCAGCAGAGAAGCAATGCCTTTTACCAAACAGTATGCATCCCAAAGCATTTTTGATGCACAATCCTGCTTGAATCACTTGGTAGAATAATAACAACACACAGATGATGTTGCGTGTGTGCAAAAACAAATCAATGTGCATCACCTGATTTGGATTATGGAACAACAGTGGGCTTAGAATTATAATGGCCCTCAGCTTTACACACAAAGGCCTTTGAGTTCTGTGATGCTTCCTGTAGGACACTTGGGGGTTGAGGGTTGTAAGGGCATGGGATTCCACCTACATGTTAAAGGTATGGTTTGAGAGAGGAAGGGTGACCATTGTCCAACACACACACACACACACACACACACACACACACACACTTTGCAGCCAGAAAAATATTGCCAAAATGGAAATTTGAGCATGTCACACCGATGAATAAGACAACCCAGGCCTGGATGTGGTCAAAATGCAACTCAGGCTCATGTCAAGCTGTCTGATACTGGGAAAATCCCACCCATCTCCAGGTCTTTGTTTTAAGATGAAGCTGTGGGAAAACAAATTGCCAGAACACTGAACATGTAAAGTAGTTCAGGTGCTGTATGAGAAACTTTGTGTCATTTATTTTTTGCAGTATTGGGTATTGCACCCAGGGCCTTTCACATATAGGTTAGTACTCTACTATTGAGCTGTACCCTCAACCCCCATTTTATTTTTTATTTTGAAACAAGGTCTTGCTAAGCTGTCCAAGTTGGACTTAAACTTGTGTTCCTCCTTCCTCAGGCTCCTAATAGCTGGGATTACAGATGTGCACAACTGAGCTCAGCTACAAGCTTTTAAAATATATTATCTGATTTAATCCTTGCAGAAAACCTGCATAGCTACCCCCATTTTACAGATAAGGAATCCTAGCTTGGGAAAATAAATAACGTCCTTACTGTCACATTGTCAAGAGTGGAGAATTGGTATATAAAAAATATCTGATGACTCTGGCTATTCATACATATATTCAGTCATTTACAAATTATTATTCTATGTTCACTTTGTCCAGTATGCTCCTTGAGGCATAAGACTCTGCCCTTCCTTATGTAATCTATAATTTTATGGGGGGGTTATTCATCAAGCATGTAAAACTACACCTATAAAATAATAACCCTAGTAAGGATTATGCACAGTATTAGAAAATAAAACAGGAGATCTTGTTTTGGAGTCATGGAGAGGAAGTGATATTTGAAACAAAATCTAATGACAATCTAGAAGTTAGCCAGGTCAAAGGGTGGTGATAAACATGCCACTTGGAAGAAATGACATGATCAAAGGCCTTGGGCTTAAAGAGACCATAGAAGTTAAAGGAAGACAAATTACGATTATCTTCCAGTTTATAAAAAAAAAAATTGATGATAGGGATGGTGGCACCCACATGTAATCCCAGCTACTTGGGAGTCTGAGACAGAAGGATCACAACTTCAAAGCCAGTCTGGGCTCAAAATAAAAGTTAAAAAGGAATGGGGATGAAGCCCAGTGGTAGAATATCCCTTAAATCACTAGTACTGGGGAAGGGGGGGAATAAATTAAAAAAGAATTTGATGGTTATCCTATGAGCGAATTATGAGGATCCATATTGGTTTGAGCTATGATGATGTCATAAACAAATTTTCATATTGAAATACATAGGTAGCTGCAAAGCATGGTAGATTAGAAGGACACCAAAGAATGTATTTTAATATACCAAACAAAGATGGTGATAATTTGGACTAGGTTAGCAGTGATGCATATGGGAATGAAGAAATTTTGGTGTGAAAAATCAAGGCCCAGAAATGGACTCCATGTGTGGATAAGGAAGAGTAGATCTTAGAGCTCACAACTATGATTTTGCCCAGTTGATGAAAGTGTTGCCATTCACTGAAAGGGAAGGTTGTGGAAAGAGGAGGTTGCTTGTTCTTGTTCGTTTATTGTTTTAAATGGGAGTTGTGTTAAAGGGTTAAAAACTATTATCATGACAATCTTCCCACCCTGGCTTCCACATATCTTTGCAATGTGACTTTGTTGCTTCTCCCATCAAGAAGTGGCATCTCTTCCCCATTCACTGGATCAGTATCCATCTCAGAACTTACTTTGACTAATGTGTTGAAATTGGAATTCTAATATTTTGAGACCCAACCTTAAAAATCCTTACTCATTCTGCTTTCTCTCCCTTGCAATGTTTGAAAGTGGTTCTAACTTACTCGTGAATAAAAGGACACATATGGGAAAAATAATTCCTGAGAACCTAAAAGTCTGATAGCAATAACTATCAGACTTGTACATGACGCCAGAATGGACTTTTCAGACTCCTGGCCCTCCAAATGAGAAACCTCCAGGTGAACAGGAAGAGAAACACCCCAACCAACCCATACATCTGGGAGAAATAAGAAATTGCTGTTTTAGCTTCTAACTTTTTGGTATTGTTATGTCCTAATGATTATGATGGAAGGGTTGGGTTTTAAGGTATACTATGGTCACCTTGCCTGGGAACTGCCTCAGAGATCCAAGCTAAGCAATGGAAGATCCAAAAGATTACAACCAGGTTTCTTGCACAACTGACAGATATGTGGGCACTCCCTGATAGGGGAGACTAAGGAGAGAGCAGGCAGTTTGTTATCCCTGTAGATGTTATGTGAAGTCGGGGATGCAGATGGTAGTGTACTTTACCAACTCTAGACTGCCATTGGAAACCCAGCACTGCTAATTACTAATATGTGCACTTGGACATGAGTAAGTTTTGTCCAAACTTGATTCCTTAGGTTTACAGTATCAATGAAATGGATTAAATATTTAGGAGCTTAGAGCAATAATTACTAACTCTTCTAAGGGATAGAACAAGAAAAGAAACAAACATAAGATCAAATCTTGACAGACACCATAACTTAATTTCTGCATATCATAGTAGGGGCTAAGCATGCAAATGGGAATGGAAAGAAGGAGAAGTCCTGAACCATCATAAAAACCAAGACAAGAGGGTTAAGAAGGAGAGGGAAAGGGGTGGCTGAGTCAAGCTCTGCTCAGCTGAGCATTGTCTGCTGGATTGAGCAGTGTAGACTAGAAATACCTTTTTGAATGAAGGTTAGTAAGAGAAACCAGATTGGAGTGGGGTAAGGAGAGAGTAGGTTAAGTAAATGAGGATAGTGAACATAGCAATTGTTTTAGGAATGTTTCCTATGAGCAAGAGGAGAATTATCCCTAAGATTAAGGGGGATTCTGTGGTCTTGGGAAGTTTTCTGTATTTTCTCCTCCTCTTTCTTCTTCTTAATGTAAGGAACTTCAGTTTTGTATTGCTGTATAGCAAATGATCACAAATACAACCATTTGAAACAACCTCCATTTATTTTCTCAGCTCTGTAGGTCAGAAAGGTGGGTGGTGGGTTCAGATGAGTCTCTTCTGCTCATGGTCCTAATTAGTCTGAAATCAAGAGGCCAGCCTGGAAGTTTGGGGAAAGAATACCTTAAGAAATCTCTGTCAAGCTGTTGGCAGAATTCATTTCCTTGTGATTGTGGAACTGTGGTTCTTATGCACATATCTCAGTAGTTTTACTGGGGGTCAATGTTATTGGTCACTTTATAACTTCTTTAAGACATGTCTGCTCAGATCCTTAGCTTATTTTTTAATTGGGTCATTTGAGTTTTTTTTTTTTTAATTCTTTAATTGTAAAATCTGCAATGTGTATTCTACATGCAAGCCACTTATAATTTTCAAATATTTTATCTTATTCTCTTTCTTGATGTATGTCCTTGAAGGGCAGAATTTTTTGTTTGTCTTTTTTTTTCTTTTGGTACTGGGTATTTAACTTAGGGGTGGTTTACCACTGAGTCACACCCCCATGCCATTTTAATTTTTGAGACAGGGTCTCACAAAGTTGCTTAGGACCTCACTAAATTGTTGAGGCTGGCTTTGAGCATGGGTCCTCCTACCTCAGCCACCATGTATGGCCAAGAAGTTTTTAATGTAGATTAAACCAAAAATAGTTTTATTTTAAAAGTTTATTGTTTACAATTTTGGATTTACGTCTCAGAAAACATTGCTTGATTAAAAATCATGAAAATTAACTCCTACATTTTCTTTTAAGAGTTTGATAGTTTTAGCTTTTATATTTAGATCTTGGATACATTTGAATTAGATTTTGTGTATGGCATGAGGTAGGGGTCCAATTTTATTCTTTTATTTGTGAATACTAAGTTTCTCACCACCATTTATTGAAAAGAACTCTGTTTCCTCTCATTTACTTGCCTTGGCATCTTTGTTGAAAACTAATTGACCATAAACATAATGGTTTATTTCTACTCTTTCATTTCTGTTTGTAAATCTCTCATTGGGCCAGTGTGACTACTCTACAGGGTGATCATTTTATCTTTGCAATAAGTTTTGAAACTGAGAATTGGAATCTTCCCTTTTTATTGTTTTTCAACAATTGATTTGCCTATTTTGAGATTTCCATGTGAATTTTATGATCTGCTTTGTCAATTCTAACAACAACAAAAATGCCACTTAGATGTCGATAGGAATTGAATTGTATTGAATCTGTAGATTGATGTGTGTATTGTTACCATTTTAACCACATTCCATGGCAAGGAATATCTCATCGTTTATTTAGATCCCCTTGTCAAAAATTCTTGAGGTTTTCACTGTAGAATTCTCATTTTTTTTTGTTTCAATTTATTTCCAAATATTTATTTTGCACTTTAACTTCAGTGGAATTTTAAAAAAGAGTAGCATTAATTTAACTTTTAGATTATTTATTGCTGATGTATAGAAATTATTTATTTATTTTAAAGACATTTATTTTTAAGATTATTTCATTATGTTACTTAGGCTGGTCTCCAACTCCTAAGCTTAAGCATTCTTCTTGCCTCAGCCTCCTGAGTAGCTGGTACTACAAAAGCATGTCACCCTATCCAGATCAGAAATAGTATTTGTTTTATTTTTGGTGCTGGAGATTGAGCCCAGAGACATTCTACCACTGAGCTACTTCCACAGATATTTTTATTTTTATTTCTTCAATTTTGAGGCAGGGTTTCACCAAGTTGCTGAGACTATCCTTGAACTTGTGATCCTCCTGTCACAACCTCCTGAGCAGCTGGGATCACAAACATGCACCATCACACCCAGCTAGAAATACTGAATTTTGATAGCTTATCCTGTAAACTTTCTGAACTCATTTATTACTTCTAATAGTGTTTCTGTGGGTTTTGGGTATTTTATGCATGCAAGATTATGTAAACTGTAAATAGTGATCACTTTTCTTCTTTCTTTGCAACCAGGATGTCCTTTATTTCTATTTTAATTTTTTATATTATTATTTTTATAATAATTACTTTCTTATTAATTAACATTAATGATACTTAATTCTTAATTAAAATAATGACCTTAACATTATTAATATTATCCTTATTATAATATTAAATTATATTTTGTTTCTTATTTTAATAAGAGTAGTAAGAGGGGACATCTTTGCTTTGTCCCAGTCTCAGAGGGAAAGCATCCAGCTTCTCACTGTGATGTATAATGATCCCTTCAATTCCTTGCTTAATTGTTTTTTTAATCATGAAAAGGTATTGGACTTTGTGAAATAATTTTCTTCCATATATTACAATTATCATATGGTTTCCTTCTTTTTTATTAACCTGCCATTGATTTTCATATCTTAAACCAGCCTTGTAATCCAAGGATAAATCCCTTTTGGCCAAAGTGCATTATTCTTTTAATATGTTTCTGGATTCATATTGCTAGTATTTTGTTGAAGATTTGGGGTCCATATTCCTCAGGTTTACCGATCTGTTATTTGTGTCTGGATTTGTATTAGGGTAAGATTGGTCTTTTAATGAATTGGGAACAAGGCTCTAGTTAGCCAGGCATTTCTTATCAGCAAAAAAGTCCACAAGCTCTAATTTTCCTTTCCTGGGATAGAAATTCATGACATTTATTTTAAAGATTATCTCACATATGTGGCCCTTGTTTGTCATAATTCTAGTTCAGGATAATCTGTTTCTTAATGTTCTGGGACTATGGTTTTTACTGTAGATTGTTCTGACCTCCTAAAATATTCATCATCATCCCCAAGGTATTACATGGACCCGCACTGTAGACCCTCTGGGAAGGTCAGACATGGAAAGAGATTTTTCTGAATTCTTTGAACCCATGCTAACCCAGCTGATCCAGACCAAACATTGAGGGAACACTAAAGAATGGCATCTGTCTTATCATGACTTATGGAATGATCAGATGTAACTGGCGTGTTGTTGAAAGGTACAGAAACATATAGAATATACCTGATCAGACAGGAGAAAATGGGAGGAACCAGGCTATACCTTTCCACTTGAGGAGCTAGAGATTATTGGCCAATGCTGCAGAAACTTATTGACCCAACTCCAAGGTAAAGGTTGGTTAGGATGAAGTTCACTCAGGGGTAGTATAGTTTAGCCTCAAGCAGTTTTCTGCAATGTTGAGTAAAATCAATTCCATGCTACAGAAGAACCACACAGATATATGTGCACAAGCAGGGCTCCCATCTGGGCAGACTACAGCATCTGAGATGAATGATTCAAGTTTTGGTCCATCAGCCCACACTCAAATAAGAGGATTAAGAATCTTGAAAATATTCACTTAAAAATGGATTTGTTTTGCCTTGTTCCATTTAAGATTTTCATGAGAAACACCCTTGCCTATCTTTAGGCTATAAAAAGCAACCTTTGTTTACCACCTGATCAGTTGTGTCTCTTTAGAGCCAAAGATTAAAACAAACACACACACACACACACACACACACAAACAAACAAATCCATCTCCTTGTTTCTCATTATAGTTGGTATTGTTTCTCTCTGGGTAATGCAGGTGTGGGGAAAGAAATAAACACCATTTTACTTCAACTTTCCTTTGTTATATCTAGTAGTTTTGGGGTACAACTTGCTGTTACAAGAGCAATCTTTTTTAGTCACTCAATTAGAACTTGTAAAGTTCAAAACTAACAATCATCCTCGTTTCTGTTGTTATTTTTAAGAAATCATAAGGGAAAAAATTACAAGATTCTTATTTCTAATTCACATTGTTAAAACCATCTACATTTTGATCTTTCTATATTTATTTGAATAATAAAGTCACCAAGTTAGGGTTTCTGTGAATGCCATATGTACAGCTAAAAACCAAATCAAATTCCTCAGGGGATCCTTCTGAATTTCCTGAGAATTTGAATTACTCAGTTTCAAGGAATAAGAATTAGAAATATAGGCTACATAGCCTGTTCATTATTCACACGAAGGATACACAATGGCTAAATATAAAAAGGCTGGGAGAATTTTTAAATCCCCTATTAATAAGAGAGAAAACATAGACTTTTGAACAACTCAAGCTTAATTAAAACCCTGGAAAAGAGTTGTTGTTTAAAAGTAGGTAAAGAAAAATTAAATACAAATTAACTATAAAAAGTAATATGTCTGAATGGCATTTGTGGACTTTCTAATTTATGAAATCATTTCCACTTCAATTTAAGGAGAGTGATAGCTAAGAAGGACACGTGGGTGAGAGGAGGAAAATAAATGTTATGTTTCCAGGTAATCTTCACAAATAATTACACTATTTCCCACCAGGAATTCAAAGTAGGGCAGAACCAGAAAAATATAGTTAAGCAATGTGAAATTTTTGAGGTGCTTCCAAGATTGTAATTCTTTAAAGGAACACAAGAATTTAAAATCCTGTAAACATGCCACTATTGGATAGGAGAAGTGTAAGCCTAATCCTGGGGTCAGAGTTGCTAATTTTTTTGGAGGGGAGGGTAAGTCTTCTCTGCTTCTCTCATTATGTTGGCAGTGATCTGAAGACAGCTCCCATGCCATCTCTAGACTACACTGCCATAGGCCTCCTGGGCTGTGTCATCACTGAGCTGCAGACCTAGGGGCAGTGGGCTGGCAAGGCTAGTGAGCCTCTGGGTAGCACTGTGGTGCAGTTACTGGAGCAACTCTGCCACTGTCACTGGTTTGGAACCTGGCTCTCCTCCTTGCCCACTGTGCAGCTTTAAGGAATTCCCTCAAGTTCTTTGCCCTCCATTTCCTCTCTATGGTACATGCCTAATGGCAATATCTAACTTATAAGATTAGGCTGAGCACAATGCATGGAACATATGGTTGCTCTCTGGATATTAGCAGTCATTATTATGGTTATTGGGATGATGCTAGTAAATGTGCAGTGCTTTCCAGAGAGAGATGACTGACCTTTGTTTGGCTCATTGTGAACGGCACTGTCACTCAAGGCTTGGTTTTGTTTTGTTTTCCTTATTCATCTCTAGGAGTGGTAATATACAACCATGATGGCAGTTTGGTTCTAGCTACTGTATCTTATGTGAATTAAGGCCACAGACAGCAGCTTGCTGAATGAATTCCAGACCCCAGAGAGAAGGCATTGGGGTTAGCAAGGGTTGAAAAAACTTCTAAGGCCCCAATCAAGTGGGGCATGAAAGAGCCCCCATCCCATCAGGGGAAGCAGGAAGATGAGTCCTATGGGCTGGGCTACTATGGGGACAAAAGAGCTGGATCAGTGTGAACAGCTGCAGCTTACTGTCTCTCAGGTGGACTCTCTCTAACCCTCAGATGGGCTAGATATTAGGATATTCATGGGCCTGTTAGGTATGTCTGTTGAATTCTTCCCAGTAGACTCTTTTATGTCATGCCACCCAGACCTACCAGAGCCAGCAATGAAAGTCTTGTGACCATAGGAGCCATGGATCTGCTGTGTAGGGACAGGTTGCTGCATGATGACTCTATGACAATGAGAAACAGTGACTGAGTGATCAGTGGACATTAATAGCATGTTCTGTAGATTGTGCCCTGATAGCTTGAAGAAGAATAGCAGACATTAACAAGGTTTACACTTAAGTTGGGAAAATTCAAAATAAACTGGAAAATACAAGATATACCCTGAACTCTGTAAAACTTAATTCTCCAGAATGTTTTTTCTTTGGTATTTCTCTGTGGCCAAAATTTACCTATTATTAAAAGTAGTGACTAAAGAAATAAATGCATGATTTTAAGTGTCTCCTTTTTTCTAAGTATGTTTCAGACAGCTTAATTTTAGAAGATAAAATACAGATCTAATGGGGTGTCAGCTAAGAGATTGTTAGAACTGGAAAGAAAGAGAAAATGAAAATATTAAGAATCTCCTCTTGCAGGTAATGTGTTAAAGGACTGACCTACTTATACTTAAATATCCTCAATATTCATAAGAGATAACATCAATATATCTGCTTATTTATGAGGATACTGAAAAATTTGCTTATTTATTCTTCTTTCTATAACTGTTTAACAAATCATCTGAAACTTACTAGCTTAACACAGAAATAAATACAGAAACACTTCAATATGATCTCTCATGGCTTTGTGAATTGACTGGGCTCCGATGAATGGTTCTTTCACTGATTTTCCTACCCATAGCTGTGGCTGAAGTCAACTGAAAGCTCTGTTGAATTGGGTATTCACAATGACATTTATCTATCTATCTATCTATCTATCTATCTATCTATCTATCTATCGTTCCTGAACTGAGATGGCCTAATCAGGGGCTTTGAAGCTCTCTCTCTTTCTCCTTCTCCTGTCCACCTGTTGAGCCTGGGCTTCCTCATGGCAGTATAAGAGTAGTTAGATTCTTTATATGGTGTCTGATATCCTGTGCAGTGGGCTGTCAATCATCCAATAGATTGGCTTCAAAGTTTCTGATATCTTGCTCTCAGAAATTTTGAATGTAACTTCTCCTGGTAAAGCAGTTTACTGAGCCCAGCCCAGATAATGGGGAGAAAAATTAATTAGACCCCATCTGTCATCAGGAAGAATATCAGAGGGTTTATGGCCATCTTTTGAAAAGCCATACCATGGTAACACAGTGCATATGAGATTTAAATGTTGTTATACCATTCCATGGTTCATGTTATCATATTTCAGATAAGTGAACTCCAGAGAGCATCTTATAAAGTAGATGAGTTTTGCCGATAAAGTAGCTGAGTTTCAACATAGGTAAAATCATATAATATAACTTACAATATTAGCTAGAAATTTTCCTATATGTAAGACTGTCTAGTATTGATTTGTTCAAAAATAAGAATCTGTTTCTAAGAAGAAGGTGTAAATTCAACTAATTTAAAGCAACTCAACACAATGAACCATCAAAAATCCTACAGGGCATCTGCAGAGCAAGTTGTAAATGCAGGGATTTGTAAGGTCCTAAAACCTAATGACCGTGCCAGGACAAAAAGCCACATTCTGCTCTTTCTGCATAATCACCAGGTGGCTGAGACTCAGAACAGATGGGTCAGTCCCAGAGAGTGGCTCATGTCATACATCTGGGATGTTAACGTGTCGGATTGGAAAGTCCGTGTTCTTGTAGTATCAGAAAGTGCTAAGTAAATCTTATGTACTTCTTTCTGCCCCAAGAACTGTGGGGAAAAAAATCTCCACTAATCTCTGAACATTTAAGAGGAAATCCAACAGCAATGAAAGTCTTGTGACCAAAAAGAGAAGTCATGAGGGAGAAATCCAAAGGCTTTCCATGTTTAATGTAGATAACAGGTCATACATAAGCAGGTTAGAAAACACTAGGGAAAGTGAACAAGAAAGATACCCCAGAGAATGGGGAGAAGGATGCTATTGGCTTATTTTCAATGGCGATAATAAGGATTTAGACCAGAAATCATTGTAGAAAAAAAAATCCCTACAAAACCGTTTTATATTAAAAATAATGAGAACAGAACTAAATTAGTTAGCTAATTATCACATGCATTTCACATCAGCCCAAAAGCAACCAGGAACCATTAGCAGTACACCCTGCCGTTCTCATCAAGCAGGGGATTAATGGGAATAAACCTGGAACTGGCTTCTGCAGAAATGAATGCACCCATCTTCAAAAGGTAATGATCATCATGCACATCCCCTTGTGATCTGCACTATGTGGTGAGGTTCTCCCCGGGGACCTTGAGCAGCAGGGAACATCTTCATCTTCACCAATTTCTGGTTGCTTCCCAGAGTGCTGGAGGTACAAGTTGAATAGCTTCACACAGATCAATTCATCTCATTAGTGACAAAACAAAATCTCAGGGTCTTTGGTCCTTCTTCTGTCACAGGCCTTGTGACCTACAGACAGTTGTCTCTGTCCTCATCAAGATTAGTAGTTGGGAGAATAGGGTTTTTTTTTTTCACACCTTTGTCTACCTGTCAAGCCTTAAGCTTCATTCATTTGATCATTTATCCATTAGAGCAATCACTATTATCTGATTTAGACCCCACACTGTATTAGGTAATGAGAAAGGAAGCACATAATCACATCATTTAATAATCAGATGAAAAAAAAATCCCTAAAGCCAGAGTGCAGTATGATGTATTATGACATGAAATTGTATCCAAAAAAAAAACAAACTGGACAGACATAAATGAAACAAAGTATCATGAAAGCTTGGTCTGAGCACTGAAGAAAACAGATAAACATGATCATCTACTCTGGGTAGTTCTCCTTGACAGAGGTCAAACAGCACAAATAAAAGATACAAAATTAAAAGTTGTCAATATTTTGTATGTCTGAAGGATAGAGTCCATGTGTTAAACTGGCAGGTGAATTCAAGCTAATATTTTGTACTTCAAGTTGGGTCCATGGACCAGCACTTTTTGCCTCTGGCTGCTCTTTTAAAAAACAGAATCTTGGACCATACCCCAGATCTGCTGAATTTGAATCTGTATTTTGACCATGTCCTGAGTGACTTGCAGGAGTTTGAGAAGCACCAGTTTAGGCCATGCACATAGCAGCTGACAGACTAGTTGGAAAAATATGAAAATAAAAAATAAAACTCTCAGGCTTTGACAGACACAAACCTGCAAGGAAGCAAGAGGATATGTGACTGCCTTGCTCAGAATTCTCCTTATTTCCATGTCCCTGACAACACAGATATGCCTAACAGTTCGTCTGAGCAGGATTGTCATGGTTATAGATGAGTTTGGCCACCTATTTTGCTCATTGGGTAAGGTGGCTAGAACGTTATTATTTTGCTAGTTTTTTTTTTCTGATAATTTTTTAAACTTAAGACTCTTCTCAGACTATGAAAGGATTTTCTGCCTCAAGTTAGAGT
Organism: Marmota monax; assembly: GCF_021218885.2. NCBI lineage: Eukaryota > Metazoa > Chordata > Mammalia > Rodentia > Sciuridae > Marmota > Marmota monax. The sequence continues at coordinate 25,447,299 of NW_026692254.1, forward strand.
TATTACAGCAGGACCCAGAAAATAGAGAAGTCGATTCTAGGCTTTTGAGTTCCCTGATGGATTTTGAAGGGATATGCTTAGGGATTTGGAGAATGTAAGCTTTTATCTTTAAAGTTCTAAGCTACAAATAATAGGGAGGATAAACCTCAGTTATCTATGGTGGATTGGGAAAAAGGAATAGAGATCTGAGCAAATTTGCTCCCAGATTATTAAAAAAGTCCATGGGCTGTGTGTAGAAGAGGGAGTCAGGAGAGCAAAGGGAGAACTGAGTTGAATTTGAGTCCTGGATAAGGTGCCCCATATCCTGGATTCTAGCTCAAGTCTCAGCCTTTAATATGTTTGAGAGAGAAAGCCTAGGCTTTATGCTAAGAGTTGCTTCATATTTCTATGATCTTCTAACAGGAAGGGAGAGTTCTTGGTATGGGTGAGTACACAGGGGCTATAGGATGCTCTCCAGAAAAAGATGATGAAAATGTGGGAGATGTATTAGTTAGAGTTCTTCAGGGAAAAGTAATAATAGGAGATACATAGATTTTCTATAATGGTGGGTTGACTCATATAATTATGGAGATTAATAAGTCCCATATCTGTTATCTGCAAACTTAATGCCTGGGAAAATCCAATCTAAACCCAAAGGCCTGAGAACTAGGGGAGCTGATAGTGCCAATCTCAATCCAAATTCACAGGTCTGAGAACCAGGGAATCTGATGTTCAAGGGCAGGAGAAGATGGATACATTAGCTCAAGTAGAGAGCAAATTTGCCCTTTCTCTACTTTACATTATATTCCCTCAGAGTGGATGATGCCTGTCAACCTTGGTCAAGGTGGATCTTGTTTTTTTTTTTATTTTATTTTTTAAATTGTTTTTTAAATAATATGATGTATTTTTTATTTTTTTAAATTTATTATAATTTGTTACATATGATGTTAGAATGTAATTCATTCCATATTACACATATAGAGCACAATTTTTCAAGACACTGATTGTATGTAGTTAGGGTACCATCATCCCTTGCCTGCTCCTTTCCTCTCCTTTCCCTTTGCTCTATCTAAATTCTTCCATTCCTCCCATGCTCCCTGCTCCAATCACCATTATAAGTCAACATCTTCATATCAAAGAAAATATTCAGCCTTTGGTTTGGGGGGATTGGCTTTCTTTACTTAGCATTATATTCTCCAATTTCATCCATTTACCTGAAAATGCCATGATTTTATACTCTTTTAATGCTGGGTAATGTTCCATTGTGTGTATATACCAAAGTTTCCCTATCCATTCATCTATTGAAGGGCATCAAGGTTGGTTCTATAATTTAGCTATTGTGAATTGTGCTGCTATAAACATTGATATGGCTGTGTCCCTGTTGTATGCTGTTTTTAAGTCCTTTAGGTATAAACCGAGGAGTGGGAAAGCTGGCTCAAATGGTGGTTCCATTCCCAGATTTCCAAGGAATCTCCATACTGCTTTCCAGATTGGCTGCACCAATTTGTAGTCCAACAATGTATGAGTATGCCGTTTTCTCCACATCCTCACCAACACTTATTCTTGTTTTTATTCTTAATATGTGCCATTCTGACTGGAGTGAGATGAAATCTTAGTTTTGATTTGCATTTCTCTAATTGCTAGAGATGTTGAACATTTTTTTCTTATGTTTGTTAATTGATTGTATATCAATTTCTGAGAAGTGTCTATTCAGGTCCTTGGCCCATTTATTTATCGTGCTATTTTTTATTTATTTATTTATTTATTTATTTTTGGTGTTAAGTTTTTTGAGTGATTTATGTATCCTAGAGATTAGTGCTCTGACATGCTTGTGGTAAATATATGTTCACATTGTGTAGGCTCTCTATTCACCTCATTGATTGTTTCTTTTGCTGAGAAGAAGGTTTTCAGTTTGAATCCATCCCATTTATTGATTCTTGGTTTTAATTCTTGTTATACAGGTATCTTATTAAGAAAGTTGGGGCCTAATTCAACATGGTGGAGATTTGGGCCTACTTTTTCTTTCATTAGGTGAAAGTTCTCTTGTTTGATTCCTAGGTCCTTAATCTATTTTGAGTTGAGTTCCATGCATGATGAGAGATAGAGGTTTAATTTCATTTTGTTACATGTAGAATTCCAGTATTCTCAGCACTATTTGTTAAAGAGGCTATCTTTTCTCCAATGTATATTTTTGGTGCCTTTGTCTAACATAAGATAACTGAAGTTATGTGGGTTAGACTCTGTCCTCTATTCTGCACTATTGTCCTACAGGTCTATCTTGGTGGCAACACCATGCTGTTTTTGTTACTATTGCTCCATAGTATAGTTTAAGTTCTTGAATAGTAATGTCACCAGCTTTACTCTTCTTGTTAAGGATAACTTTGGCTATTCTGAGTCTCTTAATTTTCCAGATGAATTTTATGACTGCTTTTTCTATTTCTGTAAGAAATGCCATTGGAGACCACAATAGAATAAAATTAGAAATCAATGATAAAATTAAAAAATAAAAGCTACTCCAACAAGTCAAGACTAAATAATACACTATTGAATGAACAATGGATTGCAAAAGATATCAAGGAGGAGATTAAAAAATTCTTGGAGGTAAATGAGAATACCAATACAACATATTGAAATCTCTGGGATGCTATGAAGGCAGTGCTAAGAGGAAAGTTTATTGCATGGAGTTCATTCCTTCAAAGAAGAAAACATCAAGAAATAAATGACCTAACATTACATCTCAAAGCTCTAGAAAGAGAAGAAAAAATTAACCCCAAAAGCAGTAGGAGACAGGAAATAATTAAAATCAGAGCTGAAATCAATGAATTTGAAACAAAAGAAACAATTGAGAAACTTGACAAAACAAAAGTTGATTTTTTGAAAAAATAAATTAAATTAATAAACCATTAGCCATGCTAATGAAGAGAAGGAGAGAAAAAACTCAAATTACTAACATCCATGATGAAAAAGGAAATATTACTACAGAAATAAAGAAGATAGTTAGAAATTATTTTGAAAATTTGTACTCCAATGAAATAGGAAATATCAAAGTCATCAACAAATTTCTAGAAGCATATGATATGCCTAAACTAAATCAGGATGATATACACAATTTAAATGGATCAATTTCAAGCAAGAAATAGAGGATGCCATCAGAAGCCTACCAACAAAGAAAAGCCCAGGACTGGATGGATACACAACTGAGTTCTACAAGACCTTTAAAGAAGAACTAACACCAATACTTCTCAAACTATTTCATGAAATAGAAAAAGAGGGAACACTTCCAAACACATTCTATGAGGCCAATATCACCTGATTCCAAAACCAGACAAAGACACATCAAAGAAAGAAAGCTTCAGACCAATATCTCTAATAAATATAGATGCAAAAATTCTCAATAATATTCTGGCAAATCAAATACAAAAATATATCAAAAAGATAGTGCATGAAGATCAAGTAGCGTTCATCCCAGGAATGCAAGGTTGGTTCAACATATGGAAATCAAAAAATGTAATTCATCACATAGATGCTGAGAAAGAATTTGATAAAATACAGCATCCCCTCATGTTCAAAATGCTGGAAGAACTAAGGATAGGAACATAACTCAACATTGTAAAGGCTATCCATGGTAAGACCCAGGCCAACACCATTCTAAATGGAGAAAACTGAAAAGCATTCCCTCTAAAATACGGAACAAGACAGGGATGCCCTCTTTCACCACTTCTATTTAACATAGTTCTTGAAACTCTAGCCAGAGCAATCAGACAGACAAAAAAATTTAAAGGGATACAGATAGGAAAAGAAGAACTCAAATTATCACTATTTGCATATGATATGATTCTATACCTAGAAGACCCAAAACATTCTATCAAAATCTCTTAGAATTAAAGATGGATCTTCTTTACTCAGTCCATCAAATCAGATACTAATATCCTCCAAAAATGTACCCTCAAAGACATACCTAGAAATAATGTTTTGCCAGCTAGCCGGGCATCTAACCCTTAACCTAGTTAAATTGACACAGGAAACTAACCATCTCAGATGAGGAAATCAGGGAAGATGAAGAGGGTTTGCTGGTTTATTTCAGAGTGTGAACATGCTCTGCCTGTTCTGTTGGATAGGATATTTGTTCTACTCCGATCTTCAGCAAAACATGGCATCTGATGGCCTCTCCTCCACAGTAAGGAAACCATGAACCAGCTGCCTAGGATTTAAATCTATTCAGATTAAATGTTTGCACCTGTCAAAATGGGAACTGAAAACATATATTAAATTCCACTTTAGGAAAAATGAATGCTCTTTACCTCTCTCTTATGTGATGTGATTCATACCTGTTTCAGACATATGTGACTACAGAATAGAAGCAGTCCCAGGCCTGCTGTGCACATCTTGTGGGATCTGTCCCCTAGCTGAGCAGACTCATGTGATGATGGGCAGGGACATGCACAAATGAATCCTTTGTCTAGGAAAGCCAATGGCACTTACTGCCCATTTGTTACCCCATCCCGGCACGCTAAAGAAAGAATATAAAACAGAAAAAAAAGAGTGGTAATGCTGTAAATATTTAATTCTCTTCACTTTATAAAATTCCCTCATCATGTAAGATATATTTCAACATTCATTAATATCAAATGCTAGAGGACACACCCTAAAACTGATCAATAACACGGAAGTGGGGTTCCTCTAGAAGAATTGAGTTGGTATTCAGAATACAATAAAACTGCGATCAGACTAAGTCTTTCTCAAAATCTTTAGAAAACGAATTTCCCCCCATTTACAATGTTGTTCCTCCAGGAATATAAAGATGAAGTGTTAGCATCTGCTGTGTTACTAACTGGATGACAATGGACTGCAATGGACTGCTAGACTGACTTGGATTTGAGTGCTGATTTCATTCTTCTTACTTGTTGTGTGACCTTGAGCCAGTGCCCTGTTTTTTTTTCTGGACTTTTTTGGACCTTTAAAATGTAGTTGTTGTGTGATGCAACATTGTGAATTGACTAGAGTCAAATAGATTTTCAGTAAATATAAGACTTATAGCTATTATATAATGACAGTTGAAATTTTTATGCCTCTACAATCCAATTCAGGACACAGAAGAATAACCAATCACCCCCTTCTATAATCACCCCTTTTTCTCTCCTTCCATGTTCGTTATTGAATAACTTAAATTGCCTATAAGAAAGAGTGTTCAGTTGTCCCACACTGCTATTCATTCATTCATTCCATTCAATAGCTATTTATTGAATATCTGCTTACTTCCTAAAATTTGCTGTGACTAAAATTGTACTGAGATAGACCATAAACAAAAAAATAACTAAATAAATCACAGAATATATTAGAATATGATAATTGCTATAGAAACACATAAATGGAATAGATGGTAAGAGGTCCGGACTGGAGGGCATAGAGCCTGCAATTTAAAACGGGATGATCAAATAGATTTTAGTGAGAGAATATAAAGGACATTGCCATGTGGATATTTGAAGGAAGTGTCTCACAGAGAGATGAGTGACCACTACAAATTCCTCAGACAGAACAAGGATACCTGGCATGTCTAAGGATCAGCATGCTAGAGTGCTAGAAAAGGGTGAGTAAGGAGAAGAGGTCAGATGGGGAGCATAGAGAGACAATCCCATGGTCTGACTGATCCCCAGGATCAGGGATTATCTTGACCTGGGCTTTCCTCTTGCTAGGTGGGGGAGTAGAATCCTCTGGTGAGAACTGCTCCTCCACTCTGCTTGTGCCAGGATCCTACAGAGGAAAGGCCTCATCTGGGATATGACAGAGCCTTTTACTCCCTGACCTGCCATGGTATCCCATAGAGCCACACCTCAGGAGTGGGAAGCATGAGTCTTTGCTATTCTCTGACCTTTGCTCTGAATTCTTTTTTTTTTTAATTTTTTATTGTTGGCTGTTCAAAACATTACATAGTTCTTGATATATCATATTTCACAATTTGATTCAAGTGGGTTATGAGCTCCCATTTTTACCCCATATACAGATTGCAGAATCACATCAGTTACACATCCATTGATTTACATATTGCCATACTAGTGTCTGTTGTATTCTGCTGCCTTTCCTATGCTCTGAATTCTTCCATACTGAGGTCAGCATCTGTAGGGACCCCTGTTTAGGACACAATCATCAAAGGAAAGTCCAGGAATGAGGAAGATGAAATTAAGAAGTGAAGCCTTGTTTAGTGTGCCAATAGGTAAAGAAGATTCAAAGAATGAGCAGTGAACTCACCGGCTAAAGTTCTGTGAGACCGACGTAATGCCCAAGCCTCATCCTATTATATAAAATAATAATTTAGGGCAGGCAGTCATTAAGATATTTCCCAGACCCCAGAGTCTCTCTACCCAGGCACACACAGTGTCACATGACTTGAGACCTATCTTTTTCAAAGGAGTCTTTTCATGTTCTGAGCTAAGTAGGGCAACTGCCATTGGCTGAATTGTTTCAACCCCAAAATTCATATGTTGAAGTCTTAACCCTCCAGAATCTCAGTATGTAACTGTATTTTGTGGCCTTTCAAGAAGTGATTAACTTAAGATGAGGTCATTAGGACAGTTCCTCATTCAATCTGATTGGTGTCCACAAGAGAAGAGGATTGATGCATAGATAGTTACAAAAGAAAGATGATGTGAAGATTTGAGTTAAAAGATTGTCATCTACAAGCCAAGAGGAGAACCTTCACAGAAAGCCAACCCTGTTGACATCTTGATCTCATATTTCTAGCCACCAGAATTGTGTGACTATAAATTTTGGTAGCTTAATCTACTGATCTGAGTCACTTTATTATGATTGCCCTAGTAAGTGAATACATTCCCTGCATAATTCTAATTAACAAAACTCTGCCCAGGGTATTGAGCATGACCTTGGAGCAGGTAGAGACATGGAGGAGAGGGGAAGGCACAGGACAGGAGTAATCTGTTTTCTAAGGCATCAAAACTAGTGCCTGGCTCTGCTCTTGATTCACAATTCTTTTTAAACTGTATGTGAAAATGCACTCTTGCTGGTTCCACTCCTGATTCATTGAGCCAAAGGGATCTGTCCATGCCTCATGACCTAACAATCCAATGAGGGTATCCACACTACTGATCCCGTCCGAGTGCAGCTGCCTTGTGCACCAATGCTCCCTTCCTGCCCTGCATTTGCACATAATTCTGGGCTTGTCTCATTTTCCTATGTCCAGTTTGACTTGCACCTGTGGATATCCTCCTTTTGGTTTCCTGTCAAGGAAACCTGATATGCTTCTGTTTAGGGCCACATAGGGTGGATCTCTATATAAATTATATTTTTCTGTGATTATCAGAGATGTTCAAGGTGGCTTTATATCAGAACCCTCTGTGTGTAAAGCAAAACCATAACATTTCATCCATATAGCCACTTAATTATTCATTTTCCATGCTTTATACATATAAATGCTTTAAATTTATAATCATGGAATAGATACAATTTTATACTTTGGTTTTCTCAAATTATAATATAGTGACTTTTTCCTTTATCTGTGTAATTTTAGTTGTTACTTGTAGTGGCTTCATATTGTCTTAGTATGTTTTGAGGTTGCTATAATGAAAAACCATGAACTGGGAAATTTATGAGGAACAATAGAAATTTGTATTTTAAAGTTCTGGAGACTGGAAAGTCCAAAGTCAAGCCCCATATTTGGTGAGGACTTTCTCACCTGTCATCTCATGGTAGAAAGCAGAAAGTCATGAGTGCGTAAGAGAGAAAGAGAGATCCTTATTTTATTATGAATATATTCCCTTGATAACTCACTCACTCTTGCACTAACAGCAGCAATTCATTCACACAACAGAGACCTAGGGATCTGATTACCTCATAAAGGTCCCACCTTTTAACACTGATGCCCTGGGGATTAAGTTTCCCATACATGAACTTTGGGGGACATATTTAAACCTTTGCGATAACATTACATCTAATCTGATGTTTCTTGTTCAATATCTTGTTAGACACTCAGACTGTTGTAAAATTCTTTATTTTTTGAATAATGCTGAAATGATCGTCTTTCTAAAAATTAATATTTTTCTTTCTTGAATGCAATTTTCTCAAGTAAATTTCCCAGGAAGACAATGGTTAAATAAAAAAAAAATCTGAGCACTTAAAAAAAATCTAAAAGCACATCAAATTTTCAGCAGACATTGCCAATGTATACTGCTTACAACAACGTATTCATGTTCCAGTTTCATTTCAGCCTTATCAGAAATTGGTGTTATCCTTATTTTTATTTTATGATTTTAGCAAAGTGAAAAATGATCTTATTTTTGTTTTTATCATAATTACTTAACAAAAATTCTGAACTTTCAGAAATCTGTGAGTTCATATTATTAAGAGATAAATAAAGTTGTGGCAGGGAGAAGTGAATATTCAATACTCACTATCTGCCAGACAATTTACTAGGGATTTTAAACTGGCTACAATTTAATCTTCACAATGACCTCTGAATACTTCACAGCTGAGCCATTAAGACTTTCGTTGGCTATGGAACTCACCCAGAGTTCCATAACAAGTCCAGTAGGTAAAAATGAATTAAACTCAGAGCTGTCCCCAGTGCTGAACTGACTGGTACTGTTAGCAGATGAATTTATAGACCTCTGTCATGTAAGTAGGTTCAGACTAGGACAGAAGCTAAGTCTAATGCATGGGAAGTTAAAATAGAGCATGTAGGCTCAGAGCTCACAAGTTCTGATACAATAAGTGTGGCTGTGGCCTGAAGTCTGCATTTTTATCTAACAGCCTAAGACTTCTCCAATCATGTGAGATTTGCATTTGTCAGTTGTCACTAATTTTCTACTCTTAGCTCTGGGAATTTCTTGGAGAGCTTATATAAAAAACAAACAAAAAAAACCCTATAGTTATCCTACTCCTTAGTATTTATCTAGAAGAACTAATAGCAGCATACTACAGTGCTATATTCATACCAATGTTTATAGCAGCATAATCCACAATGGCCAATTTATGAAACCAGCTTTAGTACCCATCAGTAGAAGAATGGATGAAGAAAATGTGGTATATATACACGATGGAGTTCTACTAAGCTATAAAGAAGAATGAAATATGTCCCTTTCTGGTAAATGGATGGAACTGGAGGATATCATGCCAAGTGAAATAAGCCAGGCTCATAAAGTCAGGGGTTGAATATTTTCTCTCATGCAGAAGCTAGAGAAAAATGGAATGAAACAGAAGGGAGATCAACACACTAGAAATGGGGAATCAAATAAGAGGGAAGAGGGGATATAAAGGGTAAGAACTGGTGAATATGAAGATGACCAAATGACACTAGGTGCATATATGAATGTACCACAATGTATTCCAATTTTATGTATAACTATAATACATCATCTAAAAATAATTAAATATGTAAACAGACTGAAGACCACAGAGTACAGGGAGGGGATTAGAGGAGGGAGTAGGGAAGGGACTGGATTAGTTCTGAAGATTAGGATGGAGAAAACTGTTTTATATGCATTTATGAATATGTCAAAATGAACCACAATCATATTAACTGTCATACATCAAAAATGATAAAAACAGCAAACAGCAAACAAATAAAAAGTGCAGATCTCAGAACCACACTTCAATCTACTGAATAGAGTCTCCTAATGTGAGGTTCAAAACTCTGAATAATAACAGGTCCTCCAGGGGATGATTAGAAATTCACACAAGGCTCCTCCGTGGTGGTGGGTCTCACTGCTGCTGTGTTTGGGATCTATGCCAGAGGATCCTGTATTAAGTAAATGTCTTTAGATATGTAAAAGAAATTTCTTGAATCCAGTGTACTCCATAACTGAGCCTGCTTGCTTTCTATAGATTCTCCCAGAAGATCACTATGTGAACTTGGAAGATCTTTAAAAACCTATAATTTGTTGTATTTATGAGACACATTCTTATATCTCAGTTCTTACATGTGTTAATACTGTATTTCTTCCTTGCTGCCAAAAATGCATGACATCTATTCTCATGACAAGGTATGGTTCTGAAATTCTCCCCCTTTTCATCTCCCCAGTAATTGTTATATTCACACTTTGGATGAAGAGCAGAAGATAAGGGTTTAATTTGGATTAATAGGATAATTACTATGTGACAAATGATTGCCAAATAATGTGAAGAATTGCTTTGTGATGGAATTTGTAGTTTGACAAAGGTTTGCTTTCAGGTGTGTAGACGGAATGCTGAACCTCAGAAATATTTCCCAGGCTTCTGATGAAATTTATATTTAAACATATAATGCAACCTTGCCATTTTCCTGGGTATTTCTAAGAGTCAAGTTTAAATTCTCCTGTGGAATCCGTTTGCTATTCCTCAAGCTTTGCTGAAGCAGCTGTGTTGTCACCTTGACCTTGTTGATACCCTCAAATGCAGCCTCCTAAAAATGAGGTGACACAGTCTCTAATCTGCAGTCTCTTGCCCTGCAGATTGTGCCTGTGTTTACAGGGTGTCTGACATGCACTACTGTGGTTGTTTACATGTTTCTCATTCCTGCTAAACTGTGAGCTCCGTCAGCTGTAAGGGCTGTGCATTAATTCTTTGGCTGATCATAATGGCAAAATATGTTGAACTCTAACAGTTTTTTTTTGGGGGGGGCTGTTGTCAGGATGCTTCAGGTACTGGGCTGATATCTATTAGGAACATTTCTGAGAAAAGAAAACTGAGACCAAGAAGGCAAGGAATTTACCAAAGATATAATGAATAATAAGTGGCAAAAGTGGGATTCAGACTTGGCATAAAACAATTCCTGTGTTTGTGTCACTACCAGGTAACCTATAATAGGTACACAATATAAAGAAGGTAATAAGTAGAACAAGTAATGGGCTTGTTAGAGTTTGGGGGGGGCACTCTTTGCTGGATAACTGTGCTCAGCTCTACATAGATATTTTCAACTCCTAGAATCTCACCACTGTACATCTGTGTGGGATCTGCCTGTGAAGATGGTAGCCACTCCTGAGATGAATCTAGGAGGGGCTGACTCTGACCTTACAATTCTGGCTGACATTTTAGTAAAGGGAAACTTTTAGCTATCTGAATTACTCTCTTTATCTGTTCTCTCCTGTCTTTCTCACTTCTTTAGCCCACCTGCATCTTATGAGGGATCCCTTTTCCCATTTACTTTCAACATTCCCTCTCAGAGTCTCTACCACCTGAATCTCTTCAATACCTGTGAAATATGCTCTGGGTGCCTCCCACATGCTTTGCACTAAATACTGCTGTCCTTCAATAGCCCCTCTCTATCTCTGTCTGTCATTTGCCCTTCTCAACTCTTGTCCGGCCACTGTGAAAAGCAGTGACAGGGTTTCTAGGTCACAGACTCTTCATCTCTTACTATTATATAAACTTGGGCAAGTTGCTTAGACATTTGAGGTCAGTTTTCTTATCCCTGGAAATGGGATAATAATAACCATACCTGCTTCATTAGGGTGGAGAAAAGTTAAATGAGTTAATATATGTATTGAACTTAATTGTCCTTGCCTTGTAACAAGAGCTGTAAGAGAGTAACCCTGCCCATTGACCTACTCCAATGTCTTCTTCAAGGACCTCAATTCCAGTTGTAATACACAATGGAGTATTACGCAGCACTAAAAAATGACAAAATCATGGAATTTGCAGGGAAATGGATGGCACTAGAGCAGATTATGCTAAGTGAAGCTAGCCAATCCCTAAAAAACACATGCCAAATGTCTTCTTTGATATAATGAGAACAACTAAGAACAGAGCAGGGAGGAAGAGCAGGGGGAAAAGATCAACTTTAAACAGAGACATGAGGTGGGAGGGAAAGGGAGAGAAAAGGGAAATTGCATGGAAATGGAAGGAGACCCTCACTGATATACAAAATAACATATAAGAGAATTTGAGGGGGAAGGGAAAAAACAAGAGAAAGAATTAAATTACAACAGATGGGGTAGAGAGAGAAGATGAGAGGGGAGGGGGGATAGTAGAGGATAGGAAAGGTAGCAGAATACAACAGTTAATAATATGGCATTATGTAAAAATGTGGATGTGTAATTGATGTGATTCTGCAATCTGTATTTGGGGTAAAAATGGGAGTTCATAACCCACTTGAATCGAATGTATGAAATATGATATGTCCAGAGTTTTGTAATGTTTTGAACAACCAATAAAAAAAAGACACCAAAATAAAATAGACAGTGTCCTTTGTAGACTGAGATTCTTCCCTGCTCCTCTTCTTACTCACTCTTCAACATTATCTTCTTTATACATTTTCCCTACCTTTTCCACCTCTTCTGTTTCTTTCTTGCTTGCCTATTATCCCTGAGACTGCACAAGGCTGTGTTGATAGTTATGCATGCTTATATTACATACATAGTCATCAGACCAGTGGAAATATCAAAGTTCGATTTCGTGGCTAGTTTTTAACAAAATGGATTGGTGTAGAACCTGAATAAATAGAATTAATCACATGTAAGGAATGTTTCAAAAACATTATAGCTTCACACTAATTCATTTCTTTATAGTCGTGTGTGTGTGTGAGAGAGAGAGAGAGAGAGAGAGAGAGAGAGAGAGAGAGAGAGAGAGAGAGAGAGAATTATGTCTGCTTATACTCCAAAAAGAGGCCAGGTCTCCTGAGTCCTCAGTGATTTCTAGTGAAAAGAAAACTCAACTTCTCTTAGCTTCCTCTGTTCTATCTGAACAGCAGGGATAGGTGTGTCCACCATATTGGTGTTTGGGAGAATGCTTTGTGTAATAGAATTTGAGGTAGAATATTAAGAAGATTTGATAGTATCTTTCTCCTCTGGGTTCTTTATTAATGTCTTAGAATTACTAATTATCCCATAAAGTTCTTATTTTTTCATGTACATGGTAATGTGTGTGTGTGTATGTGTGTGTGTGTGTGTGTAAGCAGCACACACTCTTCTACATTTCTTATCTATAAGATTATATGTCTTTAATCTAGAAAAAATATACATAATTTGACAAGATCAGTGGCTACCAAAAGGCACAGGGAAGACATTCAAAAACAAAATACATGGTATTGGAGTCCAGTGTTGTGCAAGAATTGAAAAATCAGGTTTGGGATGGTGATGCTACAGATGATAATATTTCAAAGAAAATGAGAAAGAGAAAAATAACACAGAAGCCTTTTCTTTGATCTGCTTTGTTAATTATGGAATGACTGGGTCATTTAAATACTAGGAAAAAGTTAAATTGGGAAGATGAGAAAATATTGCAATATCGGATAGGGCTTTTTATGCAAGTCCTTCTGAAATTTCTGCCTCCTATGGGGAATAAAAGCCCATGGATTGATATCCTAAGGCCAGAAATTCTCCTAGAATCTTTTCATCTAAACTAGTTCATGCCTTTTCTATATTACTCAAGGAGCTCTGATTGTATTATTGGGAAGATTCTAAGGCTGATAAAAAAAAGAAATTATGTGTAAGTTAAATTTGTTCATTTAAACATCTATGTAACCCACTGAAAGTTGTGGGTCAATCCTGTCACCTGATTCTAGAATTGGAGTACGTAACCCAGACCTGAACTGTAGTACATTCACCCTGCTTAGATAAATTCTGACTGAATCAGAGTTCATGAGATACAATTAAATTTTTGCTGAGATCTTAGGGAAACTGATACTTATTATTTCCATCTGACTTGAATCAGGAGCGATGTCAAGAGCCACTTTCACCTCAGAAGAACTTGTTTGAAAAGCACACCCACCCTGAGAAAGCAGATCTAAAGGGAGGCAAGAGAGACACTGGATTCCATCTGTGGGGGTATAGCATTCCCTTATAGGAGAAGGGAGCAACTAAGCTAACTGGGGATAACTAAATAGTCTACTAGTTTATATTCTTCTTGGGTTGTTTTTTTTTTTTTTTGGTAGCATATGGAATTGAACCCAGGAGCATTTTGACTCTGAGCTGTATCCCTAGCTCATTTTTTAAGTTTTATTTTTGCTCAGGCTGGCCTCAAACTTGGGATCCTCTACCTCGCCCTCCTGAGTAGCTGGCATTGTAGGTGTATGCCACAACACCAGGCTGCTCTGGTATTACTCTCAGGATAATAACCTAGCCAACCTACAATCAATGAGAACCAGTGACATTTATGCTGAGATGAATGAAATGGATACTCGTAATCCTTACTGCTGATTTGAACATGTAGTTTGGTAGCTGTAGCATCCATTTTTCAAGATCTAGGGATGAAAACCCGAAACAAAGCAAGTATGTGATTAGTATAATTTCTCTCACTTTCCCTTTCATGTGTGCTATTCCTCTGATCTTATGCTACCTGTAGATTGTACACCTTCTAGAGAGTTGTGGAGGTAGGTCATGGGAATTTAGAATACTGACTCTAGGACCAGACTTCCTGAGTTCATAGCTTTTCAATACCTCTTGTTAGCTGCATGTATATAGCTATACAAACACATATGTACATACATCCATGTACATATAGACCCATATACATACACATGAAACGTATGTATACATGCATATACACATTTGTATAATGTATATATGTGTTTATTTATGTGTGTGTGTGTGTGTGTATATATATATATATATATATATATATATATATTTAATTATTTCACTTTAATCTATAAAATACATTAATTATCTTAATTGCTTCACAAGCTTGCTTTGAAGATTTATTGAAATTATCATTTATCTGAACAGGTACATGAGTGATATTCAATAAATAATTAATATTATGTACTCCAGAGTATCAGAGACAGAAATTTCTGTTGCTGTAAAAGTAGTCTCAAGTCCAGATCACAGCTGTATATGGGGTTAGTGAGGGTGGAAAAGGGCCTGGAGGAAATCTTGTAATGCTCTTATCTCTATGTGTAATAGAGACATGATGGGACCTGAGACCATGAGCAGGGAGATGACCCTTCATGGATGAGGCAGATAGCCCCTTAAAGATATTTTCAACTGGGAAATAGCAGCAACCAGTAGACAGAATGTGGTCTCAATGAATGAAGGATATGGTGGGCATTTTAGTATGATCAATGAGATTTTGTTCTTTTAAACTGGAATAATTCAGAAGATAGAGGGAAACTTAATTGTAGAGACAACAGAGTTTGGAGGGAGGCAGTTAACAGAGAGAGTTCTTACAATGCCTCCCTTCCCAAACAGCTTCTCAGAATGAGCAATTCCTTGTACATGAGGGAGAAAATAGGAAGATTTTAAAAAAGACAGAGAACAAAGATTAAATAAGATAAAATCAGGGAGTATACTAACACTTATTTAGTGCTTAATATATAGCATACATCCATGCCAGACACTGCCTGTGATTAATCTTACATATTTTTAGAGTAGCTAGGTACTGCTGGTCTGGTTTTTAGAGATCTTACATAGATTAACTGACCTGTCATAACTGATGGGTGAATTCTGTCATTTATGGAGCATGACTAGGCATTATCACCTCTAACTTATTCAGAGCTTCCATAGCACTGCACATAGGTAGCCTCAGAAATGTCAGACAATGCTGCAACTTGAATACATGTCCTCTCTAAAAGTCATGTTGAAAGTCCCCACTGTGCTGGTATTTAGAGGAGGGGCCTATTGGAAAGTCATTAAGTCTTGAGGGCCCTGATCTCAAGAGTAGCTTGGGCCTTATGAAAGAACTAGAGCAAACTAGATTAGGTTTGTTTGTTTGTTTGTTTGTTGTCCTCCTGTTCTTTCTGCTGTGTGAGGACATAGCACTAGTCCCCTATGGAGGATGCAGCAATGAGGTACTATCTTAGAAGCTGAGACAGATACCAAAACTACTAGCACCTTGATCTTAGACTTTCCAACCTCTAGGACTATAAGAAATTTCTTGTAAATTATCCAGTCTGTGTTGCTTTTGTTGCAAAAGCACCAATGAACAAAGATAGTCTTCCACAATCTCAGAATAAGGAAGAGCTGAAATGTGGTTTGAAACTTATTATAAAGTCATCCCTCCTTATCCATGGTTTTGCTTTCCACTATTTCAGTTACCTGTTATCAGTCAAAAAATATTAAATAGAAAATACCAGAAATAAACAGTGCATAAATTTTAAATTGTGAGTTACATATAAAATCTTATTCTGTCCAACTCTGCCCCACATATTACATGAATCGTGCCTTTTTCCAGTGTGTCCCTGCCAGAGGTAATACCCATCCATTAGCCATTTAGTTGACATCTTGATAGCATATCAACAGTTGAGGCATCACAGTATGTAACTAATTCTTAGGTAGAATGCCTATGTCATTCACCTCATTCCATTTCATCATCTAGGCATTCAATTTCATCATCTCGGAACCTTTTAACGAAGGGAAGACACAGAATAGTCACTCTTCAGTATCCTAGGAGATGGTTCCAGGACCAACCCCTACAAATATCACAATATATACATGCTCAAATCCCTTTATAAAACAGTGTATTATGTGCATACAATTTATTCACATCTTCCTGAATACTTTAAACATTCTCTATATCATTCATTACACCTAATGCAATGGAAATGTTATGTAAATAGTTGTTATAATGTATTGTTTAGTGAATAATGACAAGAAAAATCTGTACATGTTATGTATAGAATCAAGCTTTTAAAAATATTTTCACTCTGAAGTTGTTGATTCTATGGGTGCAGAATTGGGAGTATCAACAGCTGATGATACAATATAACACTGAGAGAGAAAGATCACATTCACATAATATTTATCACAGTATATTTTTGCAATTGTTCTATTTCATTATTATTGTTCATCTCTTACTGTGCCTGAATTATAAATTGAATTTTATCAGAGGTGAGTATCAAGTAAATACACATTATATATATACACATGCATATATATGTGTATGTGTGTGTGCATGTGTGTGTGTGTGTGTGTGTGTGTACAGACTATTACTATTCATTGTTTCATGCATCCACTGGGGGCCTTAGAACATACCTCTGATGAAATGAATGTTTTTCTTTTCAAATAACATTGACTAACATTTTGATTACTAGAATTCTATATGATTGTGATTGTTTAAGGTCCTGAGTCTAGCTGACCATGAAACTCTGCCTCAGGTCACACCTAGTAAGAATGTGATCAAATCTCTAGAGATGAGGAAATTTTGTTGTCAGATCCTGGGCTATTTGATTTATTTTATATGATATGTAGTATTGATCCAGTTTCTAAACTTTATATCTTCCTGATCATACTCATGCATCCATTTAAAACATCTTGAAAGCAATGTTTTTTGGTAAGCACAAAGATGTAGATATTCCCGCAATGTATTACTGAGTCATTTATCCATGTTTACTGTATTATTGAAACACGGGGATTAACAAGTTTATGGAAAAAACTGTTTGCATATACAGAGGGATAACACACTGATTAAATTCATATAGACACATCATACAGAGCCACCCCTTATATTTTGCAGAGATTCAACTGCACTTGCAGCTGGTCCTGTTTCTCACCTCATCCCCTTGCCAAACAAGTGGGGTTGGACAAGAGCCATTGTTGTGCTTGACAATCCCTCACCCATCTGACATTCATTCCATCATTGTCTCAGTTTTTCATCTATTCATTCATGCACTCACCAAATAGATACCGAGTGCCTATTGTGTCACAAAAACTGTTTGCAGAAAGTTCCACCCTGATGGAGAAGAAAGAGCTGATACAAATTACAAATGACACAGTAGAATGATGAAAACATTTATTGACATCAATAAACTCTGCACTTTCATTCAGATGCTCATTCATTCCAATTTTACAAATACAGAGAAATGCAGAGAATATCTCAGATGTTTCTGATTGTGTTAGTATGCAAAGGACCAACTCAAAATTTGAAATACTGAAGAAAAATTTACAGCTGTCTGTCTAAAACATTTAGTTATCTTATATCTTCCTTTCCTTTTTACTTATACTTCAAAAACTTGGAAAAAAGAAAAATACATAGGTAGTAAAAATGAAAACTATTATTTCAATGCATTGAAATAAGCACTTTTAACATTTTTGTTTTTAGCTTTTTCATCTTTTTGTGCAAAAATTATTTATAAATAAATGAGATGCAGAAATCTATATATATATATTCTGCCACAAAAGCATATTATGCGCAGTATTTTGTAACCAAATATTTATTAAGTAAGTACGAGTGTTTTTAATGTGGCAAATGTTCTTTGATAATATTATTTTTGGCAACATTAACATGACACATTTTACTTAGTCATTCCTATTTTTAAGTAACAGTTTCTGAATTTTTTGATATTGTAAATTTATTGATAGTGTAAATTTTTTATATTGTACACATGTTTCAGTCAGCTATTATTAAAGTGATGCTGGGCAACAAACTACCATTTAACCCAGTGGCTT
Organism: Marmota monax; assembly: GCF_021218885.2. Classification (NCBI taxonomy): domain Eukaryota; kingdom Metazoa; phylum Chordata; class Mammalia; order Rodentia; family Sciuridae; genus Marmota; species Marmota monax. The sequence goes on from NW_026692254.1 coordinate 25,465,586, forward strand.
AGAATAATACTCTTTGCATCCATGATCTACTGGTTGATCCTGACAGCTCCATATGTCTGCAATTCAGAGTCTCCCCCATGTGACTTTCATCTTCCTTGACCATGAGATGAGACTATCTGTGACATGCTATTTCCATAGCAATAGCAAGGGAAATGCCACTTTGAAATCACATTTCAAATCATTGTTAACATTACATCTACTTATAAACACAGTTGTTTAAAAAAATCTCATAGACAATCTCAAAATACACTCCAGCTTTGTAAAGTATAACTCCAAGAGAGTAGAAAATATGGATACTAATGGGGGAGAGGGATTTGGGACAAGCTTGCTCTTTATCGCAATTATAATGAACAATATTATCTATTTCATATATAATATATGCATCTTTTTAATGCTGTTTCTTCAGAATAATTTCCTGAAAGTGGACCTGAACAAACTGTTCCCAGTGGCCTATGTACATCTAATCCACACGTATCTCCTGCTCTCATGTATGGAAATATTCTGTACATTTAAGCATCCAGGCTTGCTGATACTCTCTTCTATCTCCCTGAGTCTTTTTTCTAAGAGAGAGAGAATTTTTATAATATTTATTTTTCAGTTTTCGGTGGACACAACATCTTTATTTATTTATTTATTTTTTTATGTGGTGCTGAGGATCGAACCCAGCTCCCTGCGCATGCCAGGCGAGCGCGCTACCACTTGAGCCACATCCCCAGTCCTCCCTGAGTCTTTTTTGCTTGTTGAGTTGCTTCTCAGCTTTCATCTTTCCTCTGCCTCTCCTGGTTAATGACCTCAGAGGATCTCACTTTATTTCTTTATTGAACATCATCACTATTAATTGGGACACATGTTGAACTTGCCTTTCAGTACCAAGCAGAGTGGCCTTTGGGGAAAGATGTTGCCAGCATACTTTCCCCAGCCTTGCAGAACTGGCAGAACTTTCTACTTCCCAGCTTCATTTGAGCTGGAAGGAGGGAATCAATCTTATACCAATGGCTTCATTTCTCTCCATGAAGATCTGGCTTCCTTGCTAATTTTATCTACTATTATGATTAAACACAATATCTCCATCTTCAAAGAATATGAGTAGATTATTTTAAATCCTTTAAAGAGTAAGCTAGTTAAAATCTTACAGTCTCCAGAAAGGAAGTAATGGATGGGTGATCCACAATTTTTTTTCTTTGCAAGTCTTAAGAGTACTAGATCAATGGTCTTCAAACTTGAATGTACATGATAATTTCCTGGGGTGTCTATAAAAAGATAGGTTAAATATATCCTTCCAACCTTAATATCAAAATTATGATTTAGTTACATAAGAAGACATTCAGAAATTGTCAAATTTTTAACGAGTGGTTTTAGAGGAGTAAAATTCATATCATATCTTAACAAACTTTCTAAATAGAATTGCTGTTGTTTTTAGTCTGGCTTCACATTTAGAAATATATGAGAATTTAAAAAAAAATATTATAATGCCTGAATGCCTGAGACCTTCTACAAAGCTTTTCATTCCATTGGTCTTGAATTGGTTTCAAATAATAGTATCTTACAAAAACCCTCCCATGGGGTTTTTACAATGTAAACAGTTGAAGATTATTTCTCCAAGATCTCAACATTTTGCTGAGAGTTAATGAGTGTTGGTACTTAGCCACATGTGAGCATGCAGACGTGAGTGTGCACACGCATGCATGCGCGCACACACACACACACAAACAAACATACACACCATGGACATTCTTTTCTGCATCCTCCCTGAAAAGGAAGAAGAGAAAGACTTGTCTTTTCTTAGCTCCAAGTACACTAGTTTTATGAGAGAATTTCTTCAATGGAGAATTTGTCATATTAGAATTATCCCTTGGGATTTTGGGGTTTGTCTCTGACATGCATAGAGTTAAGAAGTCATCACTACCATTTGTTCCGTAGAGGAAACCTGGAAAAATTATAAACAATGACCTTTCTTGGATTTTTCAAAGAACATAGGTTGAAAGGAAAATTACTACCCTGAAAGCTGTAGAGCCAGGTGCCCCTGGATAGATGCAGCCACTGAGATCTGCTAACTTGGAGCGTATACTTCTGGAGACGTGTACTGGTAGGAACACAATGGACAAAAGTCAAGAGAACAAATCTGAGACTGCTTTCCTTAGACCTGTCTCAAATTTGATCTGTTTCTTGTGTTTGGGATCTTGGATTTCAGGAGGGTTCACCACCATTTTCAAGACTGATAACAGGGCTCACTGTGTTTAAACTGTTTGCACAAACCATGTTTCGCGACTGAACACCTGCTTTCTTTTGGGAAGCTGGAATAGATATATGTGTTATTCGAGCATAACCTCAATAAAAACTTCAGACACTGAGTCTCTATTGAGCATCTTAGGTAAATACAATGCAATAATCTTTGTCACAACTTATTGTTTTAAGAATTAACAGCATGCTGTGTCCTCTTCTAGGAGAGAATTATGGGGAGCTTGACTGTTGTTTTCCATCAGACTTTATCCCATACATTTTTTTTTGCCTTTATTAGTTACTTTTTGTAACATTTTACTGTAAAAAAATAATAACAGTGAATATGATGATATGCTGAGTCCTGTGAGTCCTCCCACTAAGTGATTGAACCCAGGGGTGGTCTTGGAGATGCACAACAGAAACACTTAAACATCAGATTTGATGAACTGCAGGAGGCTGAGTGGAGACAAGTGTGAGAGGAAGAAAGTCTCTAAGACCTTTGTCTTGGGGGAGCTTTACACTTTCATGGACTTCATCTATAGGAACCCCATCCAGTTCTCACAATGAAATTTAAAGAAAGATCCTCTAAATTTTTTTTGTAGGGAAAGGGGGAGAGTAAGCACTTTGAAATGTACTTAGAACATTCTATCTGTCAGAATTCCACTCTCCAGGGGGAAGTTCACCAGAGACTTCCACCAGGAAGAAAAGTTTTCCACCTAGTTTGCTTTATCTCAGGCCAGAAAATATTCAACAGAGGTTAGAACTTCAAGGGAATAGAAAGGGAAAAAAATCTGCAACTGAAAAAGGAATTCTGGTACTAGGGGAAGTTAAGACAGAATGAAAATAAGGGTGCTATAAGAACTTGAAACCTCTGGTACCAACAGCTACAACCAACATTTAACAGACCAGCTCCTAGATTATCTTACACTTCTATTTATCTCAGTTTCTATTACCTTATGAAATGTGACTGTTATTAACAAAAAATTACAAGATATGATTAAAGCCAAGAACAAACATAGCCTAAATAGATGAAGCAAGCATCAGAACTAAATTCAGATATGGCACAGTATGAATCCTAACTGCCTAGAAATTTAAAGAAATCATGATTCAATTGTTAAAGGCTTTAATGAGGAAAAATCAAATATGCAAGCACAGGTAACATAAGGAGATACAAGAGAATATTGAAAAATGATTTTAAAGCGCTAGAAATTAAAAATTAAGTACTGTAACATATATAAACTTAAAACAACTGAAGGAAGGACTGCGATATGAAGATTAGTGAATAAAATGTTACCAAACTGAAATGCAAAGAGAACGAGTAAGAAAAGCAAAACACACATTTTAAGAGTTCTGGAACAATTTTAAAAGAAGATATATATATATATATATATATATATATATGAATACAGGATGGAAGAAAGAAAGAAAATGGTTTAGAAGAAATATTTGAAGTAATAATGACTAAAACCTTTTCAGAATGAATGAGATATACCAAACCAGAATTCCAGGAATCTCAGAGAATACCAATAAGAATAAACATAAACACACACACACACACACACACACACACACACCTAGAAGTACCACATTTAAACTTGAGAGAGCAGAGTTAATGGTACATTTTTTTTAGAGAGAAAGGTGAAATAAAATCATCACTTTATTTATGGAGTAATAAAGGTAAGAATTATCACATACTTCCCATTAGAAATCATGTAAGCAAGAAGAGACTAAAGTAAAATATTTAATATGTAAAGAAAGAGAAACATCCTACAAGTATATGTAGTTTAATTATTCTTCAAATATACCTCTATTTTTGAAAAAATAAATAGTTATTCAGAGAAATAGAAGTTAATCAAGTCTTCATAGATAGCTTTGCCTTGCGGGTAAAAACAGTTGTCTGTCAGAGGAAAAAGATGTATGTCAAATATTTGGACCTCCATAGAGAATGAAAGAGCATCCAAAATGGAATGAATGTAAGCAAAAGAAACGCTTTATTTGTTATTAGTTATTGATTAAAAATTATAATAGTAGCAATATATTGATTGATTTTCACATATTAATAAATGAAGTAGATGACAACAATATCAGAGGTTGAGAGGCAACATTTGGGAACAAGTTTTATAAGTTACCTGCACTTCACATGAAGCAATATATTGTTATTTGAAATAGAATTACATTCATTACAAATGAATATCATAACTAGGGCAACCACTAACATTTAAAAATATAAATATGATTGATATTCTAATAGAAGAGTTATAATGGAATCATATAAAAATGCTCAATTATAGCCAGAGAAGGCAAATAAAGAAAAATAAATAAATATAAAAGCAGTGATAGTAGACAATAAAAACACAATAATCACTTTAAATGTGAATAATATAAATAGACCATTTAAAGTCTATCCAAATGGCTAACAATAATGAAAACTCAATTCTATGTTATCTACAAGAAACTCATGCTGAAGATAAAGAATAACATAAGTCCAAAATAAAGGAATGGAGGAAGACATGGTATACTGACACTAATTGAAAGAATATTGGAGTAGCTATGTTAATTTCTTTTTTTATTTAATCTTATAAGTAGTTTAATTTCACTCCCAGTTTTGTATGTACATGTTCATTAATAAACATGAACTAAAATGTTTATAGATTCAGTCAAGTACTGAAAATTATTGAAATATTACCAATAGTTGACGAAGCTAGATATATACAGTGAATACCACATTGTAGATACATGGCTACTTTAGATACATGGCTACTTTCAAAAATATAAGCGTGACATAATTTGGTTTTTTTTTGTTTGTTTGTTTGTTTTTATTATATAATTTATTGTCATCAATAATATTAGTGAGACCATTAATACTAATGGATATTAATTATTACTAAATAAAATTCACCTATTACTTTTCTCAGAACTCTAAAAACATAAATATTAATTTCAAAGTTATCAATAAGTGGTATATTTCTTGCTCAATTTAAGTTTTTTAGATGTTCCATAAATGGGACAAGGGGACATAATGGGTTAACTGTCCCATTTGATGTGGTTTCACAAATGCAGTCATGTGAAGACCATCACAATGAACTGGAATACTTCCATCCCTCCAAAAAGTTCCCATGTGATCCTCTGCCGCCCATCCCATCCCCAACCTCAACCCCTGGTAACCCTTGATCTGCAGTCACCGTAGATTTGCCTTTTTTTGAATTTCAATCAATGGGCTTATACAATATGTATTCTTTTATCTCTTCCCTCCTTTCTTTATCTTCAAATTTATTTTTGAAGTTACAAGAAAATTACACACAAAAAAATATTTTTTCTTTGGGAGTACAGTTCTCTGAATTTTTTTTTAATATTTTTTATTGGTTGTTCAAAACATTACAAAGCTCATGATATATCATCTTTCATACATTTGACTCAATTGGGTTATGAACTCCCATTTTTACCCCAAATACGAATTGCAGAATCACATCGGTTACACACTCACATTTTTACATAATGGCATACTAGTGACTGTTGTATTCTGCTACCTTTCCTATCCTCTACTATCCCCCCTCCCCTCCCCTCCCATCATCCCTCTCTACCTCATCTGCTGTTGTTCAATTCTCTCCCTTGTTTGCCCCCCCTTTCCCCTCACATCCTCTTCTATGTAATTTTGTGTAACATTGAGGGTCTCCTACCATTTCCATATGCTTTCCCTTCTCTCTCCCTTTCTCTCCCCCCACTCGTCTTTGTTTAATGTTAATCTTTTCCTCATGCTCTTCCTCCCTGTTCTGTTCTTAGTTGCTCTCTTTATATCAAAGAAGACATTTGGCATTTGTTTTTTTAAGGATTGGCTAGCTTCGCTTAGCATAATCTGCTCTAATGCCATCCATTTCCCTGCAAATTCTATGATTTTGTAATTTTTAGTGCTGCGTAGTACTCCATTGTGTATAGATGCCACATTTTTTTATCCATTCATCTATTGAAGGGCATCTAGGTTGGTTCCACAGTCTAGCTATTGTGAATTGTGCCACTATGATCATTGATGTGGCAGTATCCCTATAGTACGCTCTTTTAAGATCCTCAGGGAATAGTCCGAGGAGGGTGATAGCTGGGTCAAATGGTGGATCCATTCCCAGCTTTCTCAGGTATCTCCATACTGCTTTCCAAATTGGCCTTACCAATTTGCAGTCCCACCAGCAGTGTACAAGTGTACCCTTTTCCCCACATCTTCGCCAACACTTATTGTTGTTTGACTTCATAATGGCTGCCAATCTTACTGGAGTGAGATGGTATCTTAGGGTGGTTTTGATTTGCATTTCTCTGACTGCTAGAGATGGTGAGAATTTTTTCATGTACTTGTTGATTGATTGTATGTCCTCCTCTGAGAAGTGTCTGTTCAGGTCCTTGGCCCATTTGTTGATTGGGTTATTTGTTATCTTATTGTTTAATTTTTTGAGTTCTTTGTGTATTCTGGATATTAGGGCTCTATCTGAAGTGTGAGGGGTAAAAATTTGTTCCCAGGATGTAGGCTCTCTATTTACCTCTCTTATTGTTTCTCTTGCTGAGATTACAACTTTCTTATATTTGATAAAGGGGCTAAAAGCATGCAATGGAGGAAGGATAGCATCTTCAACAAATGGTGCTGGGAAAATTGGAAATCCATATGCAATAAAACGAAACTGAATCCCTTTCTCTCGCCATGCACAAAAGTTAACTCAAAATGGATCAAGGAGCTAGATATCAAATCAGAGACACTGCGTCTGATAGAAGAAAAAGTTGGCTACGATCTACATACTGTGGGGTCAGGCTCCAAATGCCTTAATAGGACGCCCATAGCCCAAGAGTTAATAACAAGAATAAATAAATGGGACTTACTTAGCTATGTTAATTTCAGAAAAAGTAGACTTCATAGCAAGGAAAATTATCAGGGATAAAGGAGAAACACTGTACAAAGATAAAGGGATTAATTCTTTTTTTTTTTTAATTTTTTATTGTTGGCTGTTCAAAACATTACATAGTTCTTGATATATCATATTTCACAATTTGATTCAAGTGGGTTATGAGCTCCCATTTTTACCCCATATACAGATTGCAGAATCACATCAGTTACACATCCATTGATTTACATATTGCCATACTAGTGTCTGTTGTGTTCTGCTGCCTTTCCTATCCTCTACTATCCCCCCTCCCCTCCCCTCCCCTCCCCTCCCCTCCCCTCCCCTCTTCTCTCTCTGCTCCCTCTACTGACATTCGTTTGTCCCCCTTATATTATTTTTCCCCTTCCCCTCACTTCCTCTTGTATGTACTTTTGTATAACTCTGAGGGTCTCCTTCCATTTCCATGCATTTTCCCTTCTCTCTCCCTTTCCCTCCCACCTCTCATCCCTGTTTAATGTTAATCTTCTTCTCCTGCTTTTCGACCCTACTCTGTTCTTAGTTACTCTCCTTATATCAAAGAAGACATTTGGCATTTGTTTTTTAGGGATTGGCTAGCTTCACTTAGCATAATCTGCTCTAATGCCATCCATTTCCCTGTAAATTCTATGATTTTGTCATTTTTTAATGCAGAGTAATACTCCATTGTGTATAAATGCCACATTTTTTTTATCCATTCATCCATTGAAGGGCATCTAGGTTGGTTCCACAGTCTAGCTATTGTGAATTGTGCTGCTATGAACATAGATGTAGCAGTGTCCCTGTAGCATGCTCTTTTTAGGTCTTTAGGGAATAGACCGAGAAGGGGAATAGCTGGGTCAAATGGTGGCTCCATTCCCAGCTTTCCAAGAAATCTCCATACTGCTTTCCAAATTGGCTGCACCAATTTGCAGTCCCACCAGCAATGTACAAGTGTACCCTTTTCCCCACATCCTCGCCAGCACTTGTTGTTGTTTGACTTCATAATGGCTGCCAATCTAACTGGAGTGAGATGGTATCTTAGGGTGGTTTTGATTTGCATTTCTCTGACTGCTAGAGATGGTGAGCATTTTTTCATGTACTTGTTGATTGACTGTATGTCCTCCTCTGAGAAGTGTCTGTTCAGGTCCTTGGCCCATTTGTTGATTGGGTTGTTTGTTCTCTTATTGTCTAATTTTTTGAGTTCTTTGTATACTCTGGATATTAGGGCTCTATCTGAAGTGTGAGGAGTAAAGATTTGTTCCCAGGATGTAGGCTCTCTATTTACCTCTCTTATTGTATCTTTTGCTGAGAAAAAACTTTTTAGTTTGAGTAAGTCCCATTTGTTGATTCTAGTTATTAACTTTTGTGCTATGGGTGTCCTATTGAGGAATTTGGAGCCCAACCCCACAGTATGTAGATCGTAGCCAACTTTTTCTTCTATCAGACGGCGTGTCTCTGATTTGATATCAAGCTCCTTGATCCATTTTGAATTAACTTTTGTGCATGGCGAGAGAAAGGGATTCAGTTTCATTTTGTTGCATATGGATTTCCAGTTTTCCCAGCACCATTTGTTGAAGATGCTATCCTTCCTCCATTGCATGCTTTTAGCCCCTTTATCAAATATAAGGTAGTTGTAGTTTTGTGGATTGGTTTCTGTGTCCTCTATTCTGTACCATTGGTCCACCCGCCTGTTTTGGTACCAGTACCATGCTGTTTTTGTTACTATTGCTCTGTAGTATAGTTTGAAGTCTGGTATCGCTATACCGCCTGATTCACCCTTCCTGCTTAGCATTGTTTTTGCTATTCTGGGTTTTTTGTTTTTCCATATGAATTTCATGATTGCTTTCTCTATTTCTACAAGAAATGCTGTTGGGATTTTGATTGGCATTGCATTAAACCTATAGAGAACTTTTGGTAATATCGCCATTTTGATGATGTTAGTTCTGCCTATCCATGAACAGGGTATATTTTTCCATCTTCTAAGATCTTCTTCTATTTCTCTCTTTAGGGTTCTGTAGTTTTCATTTTATAAGTCTTTCACCTCTTTTGTTAGGTTGATTCCCAAGTATTTATTTTTTTGGAAGATATTGTGAATGGAGTGGTTGTCCTCATTTCCATTTCAGAGGATTTGTCACTGATATACAGGAATGCCTTTGATTTATGCGTGTTGATTTTATATCCTGCCACTTTGCTGAATTCATTTATTAGCTCTAATAGTTTCTTTGTAGACCCTTTTGGGTCTGCTAGGTATAGAATCATGTCATCTGCAAATAGTGATAATTTAAGTTCTTCTTTTCCTATTTTGATGCCTTTAATTTCTTTTGTCTGTCTAATTGCTCTGGCCAGTGTTTCGAGAACTATGTTGAACAGAAGTGGAGAGAGAGGGCATCCCTGTCTTGTTCCAGATTTTAGAGGGAATGCCTTCAATTTTTCTCCATTCAGAATGATGCTAGCCTGAGGCTTAGCATAGATTGCTTTTACAATATTGAGGTATGTTCCTGTTATCCCTAGTTTTTCTAGAGTTTTGAACATAAAGGGATGCTGTACTTTGTCAAATGCTTTTTCCGCATCTATCGAGATGATCATATGATTCTTATTTTTAAGTCTATTGATGTGGTGAATAACATTTATTGATTTCCGTATATTGAACCAGCCTTGCATCCCTGGGATGAATCCTACTTGATCATGGTGCACAATTTTTTTGATAAGTTTTTGTATCCGAGTGGCCAGAATTTTATTGAGGATTTTTGCATCTAGGTTCATTAGAGATATTGGTCTGTAGTTTTCTTTCTTTGAAGTGTCTTTGTCTGGTTTAGGTATCAGGGTGATGTTGGCCTCGTAGAATGAATTTGGAAGTTCTCCCTCTTTTTCTATTTCTCGAAGTAGCTTGAAAAGTATTGGTATTAGTTCTTCTTTAAAGGTTTTGTAAAACTCTGCTGTATACCCATCTGGTCCTGGGCTTTTCTTAGTTGGTAGTCTTTTGATGGTTTCTTCTATTTCCTCAATTGATATTGGTCTGTTTAGGTTGTCTATATCCTCCTGACTCAATCTGGGCAGATCATATGACTTAAGAAATTTATCTATGCCTTCACTATCTTCTAATTTATTGGAGTATAAGGATTCAAAATAGTTTTTGATTATCTTCTGTATTTCTGAAGTGTCTGTTGTGATATTGCCTCTTTCATCCCGTATTTTAGTAATTTGAGTTTTCTCTCTTCTTCTCTTCGCTAGCATGGCTAAGGGTCTGTCGATTTTGTTTATTTTTTCAAAGAACCAACTTTTAGTTTTGTCAATTTTTTCAATTGTTTCTTTTGTTTCGATTTCATTAATTTCAGCTCTGATTTTAATTATTTCTTGCCTTCTACTTCTTTTGCTGTTGCTTTGCTCTTCTTTTTCTAGGATTTTGAGATGAAGTATGAGATCATTTATTTCTTGGTTTTTTCTTTTTTTAAGGAATGAACTCCAAGCAATGAATTTTCCTCTTAGAACTGCTTTCAATGTGTCCCATAGATTCCGATATGTTGTGTCAGTGTTTTCATTAATCTCTAAGAATTTTTTCATTTCCTCCTTGATGTCTTCTATAACCCATTGATCATTCAGTAACCTATTGTTCATTCTCCAAGTGATGTATTCTTTTCCCTTCCTTCTTTTATCGTTGATTTTCAGTTCCATTCCATTATGATCAGATAGGATGCATGGTATTATCTCTACTCCTTTGTATTGTCTAAGAGTTTCCCTGTGACATAATATATGATCTATTTTTGAGAAGGATCCATGTGCTGCTGAGAAAAAAGTGTAACTGCTTGATGTTGGGTGGTATACTCTATATATGTCAATTAAGTCTAGGTTATTAATTGTGTTATTGAGTTCTATAGTTTCCTTATTCAACTTTTGTTTGGAAGATCTGTCCAGTGGTGATAGAGGTGTGTTGAAGTCTCCCATGATTATTGTATGGTGGTCTATTAGACTCTTGAACTTGAGTAGAGTTTGTTTGATGAACATAGCTGCACCATTGTTTGGGGCATATATATTTATGATTGTTATGTCTTGTTGGTGTATGGTTCCCTTGAGCAGTATGTAGTATCCCTCTTTATCCCTTTTGATTAACTTTGGCTTGAAATCTATTTTATTTGATATGAGTATGGATACTCCTGCTTGTTTCCGAAGTCCATATGAGTGATATGATTTTTCCCAACCTTTCACCTTCAGCCTATGTATGTCTTTTCCTATCAAATGCGTCTCCTGTAGGCAGCATATTGTTGGGTCTTGTTTTGTGACCCATTCTACTAGCCTGTGTCTCTTGATTGGTGAGTTTAAGCCATTAACATTTAGGGTTATTATTGAGATATGGGTTGTTCTTCCAGCCATATTTGTTTATTTATGTTACTAAACATGGTTTGTTTTCCTCTTTGATTATTTTCCCCCCTTTAGTGTCCTACCTCCCACTGTTGGTTTTCATTGTTATTTTCCATTTCCTCTTCCTGTAATGTTTTGCCAAGGATGTTTTGAAGAGATGGTTTTCTAGCTGCAAATTCTTTTAACTTTTGTTTATCGTGGAAGGTTTTAATTTCATCTTCCATCCTGAAGCTTAATTTCGCTGGAAACACAATTCTTGGTTGGAACCCATTTTCTTTCAGTGTTTGAAATATGTTATTCCAGGATCTTCTAGCTTTCAGAGTCTGTGTTGAAAGATCAGCTGTTATCCTGATTGGCTTACCCCTAAATGTGATCTGCTTCCTTTCTCTTGTAGCTTTTAAAATTCTCTCCTTATTCTGTATGTTGGGCATCTTCATTATAATGTGTCTAGGTGTGGGTCTCTTATGATTTTGCACATTCGGCGTCCTGTAGGCTTCTAGGATTTGGGGTTCTGTCTCATTCTTCAAGTCTGGGAAGTTTTCTCGTATTATTTCATTGAATAGATTGCTCAATCCTTTGGTTTGAAACTCTGTCCCTTCCTGTATCCCAATGACTCTTAAATTTGGTCTCTTGATGTTATCCCATATTTCTTGGATGTTCTGCTCATGGTTTCTTAACAGTCTTGCTGAGCTGTCTATGTTCTTTTCAAGTTGAAATACTTTATCTTCATTGTCTGATGTTCTGTCTTCTAAGTGTTCTACTCTGCTGGTAGTATTCTCAATTGAGTTTTTAAGTTGGCTTATTGCTTCCTGCATTTCTAGGCTTTCTGTTTGTTTGTTTTTTATAACCTCTATTTCCCTGTGTAGTTGATCTTTTGCTTCTTGGATTTGTTTATGTAATTCATTGTTGAAGTGATCTTTCATTGTCTGATTTTGCTGTCTGATGTCTTCCTTGAGACTCCAGATCATCTGAAGCATGTATATCCTGAATTCTTTATCTGACATTCCATCTGCTGCAGCTATTACCTCTTCTAACGTTGAGTTGACCTGCATTGCTTGTGGTCCTTTCTTTCCTTGTCTCTTCATACTGTTCGCGTTCCTTTCTACTTAGTGAAACTGTTGTGCTATTGAATTTTCCCCCTATATATTTATATTGGTCTTGTATAGTTGCAAAGTCTCCCTCGCAGGCGCGGGCGGCGGTTCTGTCCCTCTGCGGGCCGCTAGGCTTGTTCTGTGGGTGGTCACAGTTCTGTCTACTTTGCAGGTGCAGGCAGCGGCACTGCCCCTCTGCAGGCCTCTGGGGCTGTACTGCCAGTGGGTCGCAGGTCCACCTACCTTGCAGGTGCGGGGGGGGGGGCGGCTCTACCCTTCCTCAGGCCACTGGGCCTGTTCTGTCTCTCGGTTGCAGGTCTGGCCTGTTCTGATGGTGGTCACAGTTCCACCTACCTGGCAGGCGCGGGGGGTGGGGGGCGGCTCTGCCCCCCAGCAGGCCCCTGGGCCTGCTCTGTGCGTGGTCACAGTTCCCTCTACCTTGCCGGTGCAGGGGGAGGGGGCGGCTCTGCCTCTCAGCCAGCCGCTGCTCCTCTTCTGCAGGTGGGTCGCAGGCCCACCTACCTTGCAGGAGTGATTGGAAGCTCTGTCCCGCCGCGGGCCGCTGGGCCTTTTCTGTCCGTGGTCACAGTTCCCCTACCTGGCAGGCGCGGGGGCTGGGGGGCGGCTCTGCCCCTCAGCAGGCCGCTGGGCCTGCTCTGTGCGTGGTCACAGTTCCCTCTACTTTGCCGGCGCAGGGGGAGGGGGCGGCTCTGCCTCTCAGCAGGTCGCTGCTCCTCTTCTGCAGGTGGGTCGCAGGCCCGCCCACCTTGCAGGAGTGATTGGAAGCTCTGTCCCACCGCGGGCCACTGGGCCTTTTCTGTCGGTGGTCACCTGGCAGGGGCGGGGGATGGGGGGTGGCTCTGCCCCTCAGCAGGCCGCTGGGCCTGCTCTGTGCGTGGTCACAGTTCCCTCTACTTTGCCGGCGCAGGGGGAGGGGGCGACTCTGCCTCTCAGCAGGTCGCTGCTCCTCCTCTGCCGGTGGGTCGCAGGCCCGCTTACCTTGCAGGAGTGATTGGAAGCTCTGTCCCGCCGAGGGCCGCTGGGCCTTTTCTGTCCGTGGTCACAGTTCCCCTACCTGGCAGGCGCGGGGGGTGGGGGGCGGCTCTGCCACTCAGCAGGCCGCTGGGCCTGCTCTGTGCGTGGTCACAGTTCCCTCTACTTTGCCGGATGAGGCTAGAGTGGTGTCGGTGCTGAGACCGCAGGATCTGGGCACGGGGCGGGGGGGGGGGGGACGCTCCTCAGAAGCCAGGGCTGGACGTTGGCTGGGGGAGCCTAGGATTGGCGGGCCAGGACTGGAAAGAGGGGCTTTCCAGGCCACAGGGACCAGGGACCAGGGCCAGCAGGCTGCCTGGGGTGCTAAGGGCAGGTGGTAGGCAGGGGCTGTCCCCAGGACGCTGGGGAGCAGCAGGGCCCGGGCAGGGCCGGCGGTGTGGGGGGGTGGCTGCCCCGCGCCCAGGCCGGGCGCGCGCGGAGGCTGCGGCCGCAGGGAATGGATGCGGGGAGACCAACCTGGGCCCGGTCCGGGGTAGCAGGTCCGGGACTGGCACGGCCTAGGCACCGGGGCTCGGCACTCCAAGCAGCGGCTGCCTGGGCCCAGGCGGCGGCCTCTGCGCGGCCTCCATCTTGCTCGGGTTTTCCCCGGGGCGCGCTCCCGCGCCGAGGCGCGCGCTCTCGTGCTCCGGCTCAGCGCGGTGGATCAAGGGATTAATTCTTGAAGAGCACATAACATTGCTGAAAGTGTATGCACCAAACAACAGAGCTTCAAAATGCATGAGGCAAAAACTGAAAAACAGATGAATCTATTATAAAGGGACTGCAGAAACATCGAATTGCTATATCACAAGGTCAAAACATAAGTAGTCAGAGACAACTGGATAGAACTATCAAGCCACATTATCCAATAGACATTTTATAAAGAACACTTCATCCAGCAATACCAGAATACACATTCTTCTTAAGCTCACCTGGAACATTCATCAAGAAAGACTACATTGTGGGCCATAAGTTATAACATAACAGATGTACATAATAGAAGGCATACAAAATATGTTCTCTGGCTACAATGGTATTAAACTACAAATCAATAACAGAAAAAAAAGCAGGAAATATGTCAAATATTTGGGAACTAAACAACACTTATAAATAATACATGAACCAAACAAATATTCTTGGGAAAAATTAAAATATATTTTGAACAGAATAAAAATAAAAAATCAACTCACCAATATTTATGGGACATACCCAAAATAGTGTTTAAAAAATTCATAGCATTGGATGAACATATTAAAATATATGGGAGACCTAAAATCAATAACTCTAACCTGCCACCTTAGGAAACTAGAGAAAGAAGAACAACTGAAGTGTCTCACTGATAAAGCAATTCCTAACAAATTGTGTTTCTTCGATCTTTAATAGTGGATTTGTCTATTTTTCAGTTTTATTAGTACTTACCTCCTGTATTTTGCTTGGTGCATACACTTTCAGCAATGTTATGTATTCTGGAATAATTGACCCCTTTATAAAGTGTTTCCTCTACATCCCCAATAATTTGCCTTGCTCTGAAGTCTGTTTTTCCTGAAATTAATATAGCTACTCCAATCTTTTTTTTTTTTTTGAAAAAAACAAAAATAGAAAGGGAAAGCTGCTGTTTTAAAAATAAATAAATAAATAACCTGGATAAACACCAACCTTCACTAAACAATGAAGAAAGAGAAGAGACAAAAATGATCAATATCATAGATTGAGGAGTGATTATAAATACTGGCCCAATGGACAAATAAAGGACAATATATGAATACCATGAACAAATGTATATTCACAAATATGATAACTCAGATGAAATAGACCAATTTCCAGAATGACACAAACTATAAAATTTGAAATTAATATTCTCATATCTTACAAAATGAGAAATAATAAATTTAATAGCACTGTGTCTAATAAGAAATTTAAATTAATAATTAATATTTCAAAATTGAAAATACCAGGTCCACTCCCTGGGGAATTCTATCAACATTTAGGAGGAAAAAATGATAAAAAATTTTCCATAATATCTTCTAGAAAATAAAAGTTGAGAGAAATGTCCTAATTCATTCTATGAAGCTAGCATTACCCTAACACCCAAACCAGAAAATGACAACATTAAAAAAAATCTACAGACCACCCATTTCTCTGATAATCATAGACACAAAAATGCTTTAAACAACAGCAAGTCAAACCCAGCAATGTTTAAAAAGAATTATGCCCCATGTTGCTGTGGGATTTATTTCAGATGTGCAAAAGTGGTCTAATGTCAAAGATAAATCAATGCAATCTACATTATCGACAGAATACAGAAAAAGTCATTTGACGCTATCAACTGAAACTAAAAAGCATTTGAAAAAATTCAACACACAATTTATGATAAAAAAGATTTTAGCACTCAGAGAAACTTCTTCAACTAGATAGGGAATATTTACCCAAGATTAATACTAATCTCATGCTTAATGGCAAGAGACTGGAAGCCTTTGCCCTAAGACTGGGAACTAGGCAAGATTGTCCTTTCTCAAAACTGTTCAAAATCATTTTGAAAGTTTTTGTTAGTATATTATGACAGAAAATAAAATAATAATAAAAGGTATATAGGCTGGTAAGGAAGAAATAAAATTGCCTTATTTACCAATGATAAGGTTATAACTGAAGAAAATCCCAATGTGTAAGAATAGTGAAAACTAATGAGCAGAAATAGTAAGGTAAAACAAATATACAAAACTCAATTGCTTTCATATATACCATTTATAATAGCCCTTTCCAAAAAAATTATTTAGATAAAAATCTAACGTATTTATACTGAAGGATTTGTGTGCAGAATATGACAAAATACTGATGACAAAATCAAAGAATGTCTAAATAAATGGAGAGAAAGAGAGTCTATGTTTATGGATTGGTAGAGTCCACATTGTTAAGATATTGATTATTATTGCTTGTTCAATACTTCAGTGCTATACCAATCAAAGCCTCAGCAAGTTATTTTTTTTTAGATATCAACAACCTGGCTCTAAAATTTGCATGGAAACACAAAAGACCTAGAACAAACAATAAAACATTGAAGGAGAACAAAGTCATAGAACTACCTATAGTCATTGGGTAGCCACACTACCCAATTTTAAAATTTGCTATAATGTCTGAGTGATCAAGACAGTGTAATATTTGGGGGAAAATGAGCACATAGTTCAGCAAAACAATACACACTCCATAAACGGACCACATGGATATAGTGAACTTGATAATGAACAGAAGCCAGTCAATGAAGCAAGGATAACCTTTCCAACAAAAGATGATGGAACAATTAGATACATATGAAAAAAAGAAAGAGGAAGAAAAGAAAGAAGGAAGTGAGGCAGAGGACATGAAGGAACTCAAATACTGATCTTAAAAGCTTAGTAAACATTAAATAAAAAATGGATCATAACTCAAATGTAAAATACAAAGCTATAGAATTTATTTAAGAAAACACAGGATAATGATGTCCATTTGATTCCACCATCTTTCCTGCCCCCAAGCCCCTTCCCCACCCCACCACCCCTTTGCCCCAGTAAATTTCCTTCATTTGTGTACAATGAATGAAAATGCATTCTGCTGTCATATATATCTAAATGAAATAAATAAATAAATAAATAAACAAACAGAAGAAAATCTAAGTGATAGCATTTGGTGAAAATTTTGCAAACGAAACACAACATTTTGCAAAAGAAAAAAATTATAAGTTGTATTTTATTAAAATTATATAATGCTCCAGAGACAGCAAAAAAGATGTAAATGTGCAATTGTGCACCTAAATATTTACCCAGTTGATTTGAAAACCACATCTACACAATAGCTATATATAAATGGTGATATAATATTTATTCAGAATAACAAAATACCTGGAAGCAACCAAGATATACTTTAATAGGTGAAAGATAATTAAATTGGACATCCATAGCCTAGAATACAAATCAATAATATTAAGATATGAACAACTAAAACTACAGAAAACAAAGATCAATCTTGTTTTCTTTAAGTACATATTGCTAACTGAAGAAAAAAACAGTCTGAAAAACATATTATTTGTTTTAGACAGATTTTTTCAGTGCTGTGACTAAAAGAACCCAACAAGAACAACTGTAGAGGAGGAAGTTTATTTGAGGGCTCACAATTTCAGAGGTCTTGGTCTATAGTGTTAGAGTCTGTAAACAAGTCAAAATAACACCTGGCATTTTGCCAGGGGAATGTTAGAGTTCGTAAACAAGTCTGGATGGTGCCTGGCAAAATGCCAGAGGGAGTGGTTTGAGAAGTAACAAAAGCGAGCCATTAAGTGTGGAGATTCCTTATTGGTTGACTGATGTATCTAGTTTATGCTAATTATATAAGCTGTGTGGAATGTATAAATACCGCTCCTGTCCTGCAATAAACGGCTTCCACTCCTGCTGTATCAACTTGCACAAGTTATTCGTCACCCACCCACCCCCACCCCCGGTTATTTTGCTGCAGCCGGACTCAGGCACTATAGAAGGGTCTCAAGGTGAGGCTGAACATCATGACAGGAGAATGTGGTAGAGGAAAGTAGCTCACATGATGATCAGAAAGGGGGGTGGGGGAGAGAGAGAGATTCCATATTCCAGATACAAAATATATACCCCATAGCCCCAGCCCAATGAGCCACTTCTTCCAGCTATCCCCCACCTGCCTCCAGTTACCACTCTGTTAATCCCATAATGGATTAATTCATATTATGTTACAGTCATTTCTCCTCTGAAACTTCTTGCATTGTCTCACAAGTGGAAATTTGGGGGATACCTTATATCTAAACCATAACATTATGTGATTCCAAATATAAGTGACGATATAAAAGACAAAACAATAAAAATGAATGGATCAATAGATATAATGAATATAGCATGAAGAGTGATCTTAAAGTATGCAAAATTTTTTCAAAAAGATTTAAAAAGCATTATAGAGGTTAGGGATCCCAGGTTGAAAGGCAGATTGTGACAGAAAAATCTGACTCCATACAAATTTATAAAACTGTATAACAAATATCTTGAAAAGGCTTTGTGAAGTTTATAAGATTAACAGCAAAAGGATCTTTACATAGCCATGTACTCTAGTTGATGAAGCAATTCCCCATGGTAAAAGGGATTAATAGTTCTGAATTCTGAAACCAATATGCATAATATAGGCATTATACAATTAAATAGCTAGCTCATGGTGGAAGGCAAGGTCATATATATATATATATATATATATAAATCTTAATATTATTTATATGTAGGGGTTACATATAAACAAAGGGATGAGGCTAGAATGAACCAGGTGGAAATGCCTTAGAGTCAGTGATATAAGTGCAAGCTCACATTTAGCTTTTTATAATAGAAAGGGCTACATATTTAAATATTTTTGTGTGTATACACACACACACACACACACACACACACATAGATTAGCATAGACATCTTTATTTCCTGGCTTTTCCTGTGGATAGCAAGTTTTCTAATGCCATTTTCTAATGAAAGGAAGTGAAGTTCCTTGGAGAAATGGTTAAATCTGGGACTGGGACTGGAAATATATAAGATGAATCTGGAGAACCTTATAGCAATGGTAAGTAAAGGGCTGCCAAAAAACTAAAAATAACACACACACACAAAAAAAAAATGATGAGAAGATGTCAAAAGAACTCTCAATGCCCCAAACTGGAACTATTTGTGCAACAAAATTAGGTAGTTCTGGATTATAACCCAAGTATAATTTAAATGCACATGAGTCTATACTGATGTACATAAATGATTGGAAAAAATTATTAAGAATTAGTGGTTGGGGCTGGGGATGTGGCTCAAGCGGTAGTGCGCTTGCCTGGCATGTGTGCGGCCTGGGTTTGATCCTCAGCACCACATATCAACAAAGATGTTGTGTCCGCCAATAACTAAAAAATAAATAATAAAACATTCTCTCTCTCTCTCTCTCTCTCTCTCTCTCTCTCTCTCTCTCTCTCTCTTAAAAAAAAAAAAAGAATTAGTGGTAATAGAGTCCTCTACCAAATGTCCCATGTAGAATTCCAGGTAATTTATATAGCACCTTCACCTTTGAGGAAGTGGACCTTCTCAATCTGTAGGTGTAGGTTGTTCAGAGTGATTTCATTTCAAAAACTACAGGATGGAAAGGAGTGAAATAAAAATACTTTCCCCTTGGAGAAATTAAGAGACCTTACATCAGCCAGGTGATGGAGAGTAGGGTCAACCGTGGTAATTCATGGGTATGTACCCTTGGTATAATGGGATAGAAATTGTTGTGGTTTGGAAATGCAGTGTTCCCCAAAAGCTCATGTGTGAGACAATGAAAGAAGGTTCAGAGGTGAAGTGATTAGAGATGAGATTTGTAACCCAATCAGTGGATTAATGCCCTCATAGAGATTAACTGGGTGGTAACTGCAGGCAGGTCAGATGTGGCTGGAGGAGGTGGGTCACTGGAGGCATGCCTTTGGCGAGTGGAGCTTTCTCTACTTCCTTTTTGCCATGCCCTGAGCAGCTTTCCTTGTCCACACCCTTCTGTCTTGATGTTCTGCCTCACTGCAGACCCAGAGCAATGGAGTCATCCATCTGTGGACTGAGACCTCTGCAAGTGTAAATGCCAAATAAACTTTTCCTCCTCTAAAATTGTTCTTGTCAGGTCTTTCATCACAGCGACACAAAAGATGACTAAAATAGAAATGACGTTTTACTTCTGGTCTTTCCCACCAAAACATCAGCCTAAAAACATCAGACAAATCCCAAATGAAGGACAGTCCACAAATACATAACCATTAATCCTTAAACCTGGAAAGGTCATGACAGGCAAGGAATGTCTGAGAAACAGTCACAGCTAAGAGGGTCCTAAGGAAACATGACAAAATATATTGGGGTATCCTGGACAAATAGAAATAGGATATTTGGTTAAAATATAAAACCCAGTAATCTGAGTGAATACATTAACTTTAGTTAATTTAAAAAAAAATTGCTTGTAATCACAGTTACTCACTGGGAATTAACCTCCAACCAAACCTCTTGTGCTGCCTTTGAACCCTGGAAACATGACAATCTGGACATTGTTTTAAGTGCCTTTCCCTAATAGTTACCATATAGAAAAACAAAGCCCTTTTCACCTGCCAGATGAATTCTTCAGTATAGCTAGATTTGGTGCCTCATGGAACCAGCCCTCAGTTCATCCTGGGAAGGGAGGCCAGGACTGGCTTCTGCAGCTGTCATAGTGAAAACTATATTGTTCCTGACAGATATCTGGAGTTTGAACAGGGCTTAGACCTGGCTATGTGTTGGCATATCCACTCTAGAAAGTAGCATTTCTTTTTCAGAATTTTTAATTTATGAGCTTATACTAGTTTCCCTCCTGTGTTTGGAGACTTTATCTCTCAGCTAGGCAGGTTAATTTAACCAAAGCAATTAATCTCTTTTCCAGGCAGCATATAAAGCAAACAATTCACTCTATAAGTGGTAGCATGTTTGTTGGAATGTTAATATAGTGCCCCCTCCTTATCCATGGAAAATATGTTACAAGACCCATGTGGATAACTGAAATTGCAGATAGCACTGGAATCTATCTATCTATATTCTGTTCCTCCCTACATGTATAACTATGATAAAGTTTAATTCATAAATTATTTATAGTAAGAGATTAACAATAATAATAAAGTATAACAATTATAACAGTATACTGCAATAAAAGTGATGTGGATGTGATCTCTCTCCCAAAATGCTTTACTGTGCTGTATTGAACCTTCTCCTCTTAATGATGTGAGATGATACACAGCCTATGTGATGAATGAAAGGAGGTGAATGATATAGACATTGTGATATAGTCATAGGTACTACAGGAAGGATTATTTAAACAAAAGCACTAAGATACCATGAAAATTCATTTCACAACTAATAGCAAGTGACTAACCAGGTGGCTAGTCTATCCAGTGTGGATACACTGGACATCATTTTCATGGGTGGCGGGATAGTGTGAAACTGCATCCTATTTTATCCCATTACTTAGACTACCATGCAATTGAAAACTTATGAATTACTTATTTTTGAATTTTCCATGAAATATTTCTGAATCAGGGTTGACTGAAGGTAATTGAATTAGTAGAAAGTAAAATGGGGGATAAGAGATAATCACTAATTATTTTGGAAATTTCTGTTGTATTATCTTCCTTAGGAAATTAAAATCCATTTCATTCACTCAACAAATATTTATTGAGCATTTGCTATATTTGAAACACTCTACTAAACATTGGGGCCTTTCAAAATGAAAACTCTTGACCTTTCTAAGTGTTTTCAATATACCTGAGGAGACTAAAAATCGACTAAATGTTTCTAAATCAAGGCACTGTATGGTGATTTCTTCTACAGCATTATAAACTTCCTGAGACCAAGCCATTGCAGACTGGGATGACTGAAAGACTTTTTTGAAGTATTTGAGCTAATCTTTTGAAACCTCTAGGATGCTGATAAGTAGAAGCAGGAGAAGAAGGCTCTCCAGGAGGGATGAATGGAATGGCAGATGACAAAATAGGATAAGCATTTTGGAGTACAGAAATTGAATCAATAAGTTACGGAGGGAAGAACATGTTACAGAGACTGGGAATGTGAAGCACAAGTATTTGAACTTATTTGGGAGGCAAAGAAGAGCCTTGCAAAGAGTAGTTTGTGACCATAGAAGTACCATGATCAGAGTGGTAATTGGGAAAAATCATCCTGGCATCAATGTGGAGGACAGATGGAAAGATAAATTGAAAGTACTGAAAGGTAAGAACCTGCATTCAAAGAGAAACTATGAGATGTGGGATTTTGAAGGAAAAAAATTCTTATGGGAGATATAAGGTCATTAAAAATGAGGTCTCAAACATAGGTGACTGGGCTGATTAGGTTGCCATTACCAGAAACGAGGGGATAAAGAAAATTTGGACTGCAGAGGGAAAGAGAACTGAGACAAAGTTTCCGTATGTAAGTCCTAAACTCTGACGCTTGGTTCATAATCCTTCCAAATAATTTTTCCTCAACTAATCTTCAACTGGGAGCATTAGCTGAGTCACAGAGGAAGTGTTGACAGAGACTTTTTTTCCCAGCATCTACATTTGCAATCAGTGATCACAAAGAGATGCAATATACCTCTCTAAATATATCAGTTGTATCCAAAGAAACTCATTTCTCTTAGCCCAGTAGCCAGCACTGATTCCTCAAGCCATTACCCAACAGAATGTCTAGGAGATACTCCTCTGGGTCTACTTGTACTCTGTACTTCCCATTGCAAAATTCCAATTCCAAATTAATGTAAAGACAAGGGGCATCACATGAACTTTGTACTACAGATACTTCAAGGTAAAGCAATGAGATAAAAAGTAAGAAGCTACTGGTTTTCTAAGGCTGGTAGACTAACCCCTGATATAGGAAGATTCTCCTCCTACGTCCTTTCCCACTGGAACCCCCAAGTGGAACCAATGGTAGGGGAGAGTGAGAAGACAGTCCCAGAGGTCTGAGGGTGTAGGCAAAGAGGCTTGCTGGAAGTCTTGACATGACTGCTAACCTTTATGTTTTATTTCTAGATTGATCGTGAATGTTTGTCTTCTATTTAATACCTGTGTTTACTCCAGATCACTGGGCACCCTGGGGGGACACATACCCCTGTATATAAACATGAGGAGGAGGATTTTTTTCCCAGAAGTCAGCAGTATGGAAAGAGATCAATCTCACATCTACCAGGCTCTATCTAAGGACAAGTGGGAATTCAGAAACCAGATGTATTCATAAATGCTGAACCACTAATAGGAACTAAGATATACAGATTTCTCAATGTGATCAGTCCTTCCCCCACATTCTAAGCATAGATAAATGCCAAGGCCTATGGAGACTGAATGGTCAATCTTGAAATAATCAAAGACTAGCCCTTTGCAACAAGGGACCCAAACTTTCCCTAACTCCATTAACATTTCTCTCCATCCAAATATGAAAAATGGGCTCATCTATTATTTATCATCTTCCCATTTGATATTTCACCTGCTGCCAACACAGCTAAGCCTAGCCAAGGTTCCCCTGAGGCTGGCCCGGAGGCAGATGATCCCAGCAAAGCAGAATCACACCCAGGGAAACAGATGGGTGACCTTTCTCTTGCATGCTCTCCAGACTAGAAAACGGATAGCCAAACTCTTTGGGTGGCCCAGACTTTTTGCTTCTATAAATTAAAATATATATTTCCCGACTGGTAGTCTGTTTCTCACAAACATCGATCACACATTTGTCAAACACCATCTTTCCTGCATTATGCCAGAGCAGCCAGTTTTTCTGTTATCTGAAATCCCTAACATGATACCCCCTCCCTTCTAGCCGACCTTCCCTCAAAATAACTTGGTGTGAGCTTTTCTCCATTGCTTTTTTCCTCCTCCTATGCAGCCATGTGTTTGAAATATGTTTAAGATATTGTCACATCTCATATTTTAAATATCATGAGGACAGGCCAATTCTATGATATTTTAAGTGCCCTCATTATGAAACATATGGCCAGAGGGGTGGGGATAGGGAAGTGGGGAAAGAAATATGGCAAATGTAATATTTTCCCAAGGGGGGTGCAGGGAATATGACCTGCAAGATGTAAGACTCTATGTGCACCACTACTGAAATACCATCTGTTTCCATTCAAATTATCATCTTGAAATTATGACTTTTTTGCATATGCCATAATGTATAGATTCAAGGGCCAAAACACATCATCATGTTTGCAACCAACAGATCCAGTTGCTGTCAAAGCTGTGGCAATTTTAAAAGAGAGAGAGAGAGAGAGAGAGAGAGAGAGAGAGAGAGAGAGAGAGAGAGAGAGAATATGTTAAATTTATAATTTTTGTTTTCATTTCTCTTCAAAATACAGATGTATCATTACAGAAACAGTGAAACAGCAATATCATTTATTCATTTGTTCGTTCACTTATTCTTTCATTCATCCAACAAAGTTTATTTTATGAATCATGCACAAAGTCTCAAGCTGAGGACATAAAAATTAGCAGTGATCAGACTATTAAAATATGAGTGATAAAAAAAATTGTAGAAGTTAGCACAAGTGTGTCAATCAGGGATGCTTCCATCCTTCCTAAGAGATGTCTGACCACTTAGCAATACAGAAGGGCCTAAGACCACAGTGTACATAGAACTGATTATGACTGGAGCATAAATGTCAGAAACACAAAAGACAGAAAGAGCAGTGCGAACAACTTCTGAGGAGTACTATGCTGTGGAGGTCCAACAAGTACTTCAACAGCTAACATCTTAATTCCTACTGGGAAGACAAATGGCCTTTGGTTGAAACAATATCCTGATTAACACTTAATATAGAAAACAATTGCAAGAGCTGATATGTAGACCATGGCACGTGACTCAGAGAAGCAGATAAGCTGCTGAGTAAGATGCAAAGAATAGGTCTGTTTATTAACCTGGCCAAGCATGTGGAAGGATAGGAAAAGAATAAGAGGGGGGGACCCGTGGATGGAGGCTATAGAACCTTAAAGAAAAAGGGTCAAGAAAGGAACTCCAAGTGTCAGAGAGAACAGAAAGAACTTTTGGAGGATAAGACTATCAAATATTCAGTTGTTTTGCTTTCTTTCTCTCAAGCAAATATTTTCACCTGTGTCTCCAAACTCCTTTCTCAGCTCCTTTATAAAGGTTTATGCCACCTTGTGTATTTTTTAGAATGGGTAAGATTATGTTTTGGAGACATTAGTTGAAGTTTCTTGTGTAAACAGAGTGACGTACTGAAGAGAAACCTGCAAGTTAGAGAGCAAGTAGGAGCCAGTGTATGCCTTCCAAACATAATAATAAAATCAGAGGATGGATGAACATTGAATTAGGACAGGGTGTATAAATGGAATTTCAATCCAATTTCACTCAATGTTTAGGCGTACAGAGGAATCCTAGTTGTTTTGATCTTGTCTTTCAGTCAAGATTAACTGTAATAGCCACGGTTAGGAATAACCATATGAGGAAGACTTGGTCCTTTTACTTTAGAACTTGTAGTTAACTGGAGAGACAATCAAATAAATAAGAGTAGTGATGAAACCGAACCAGCTAGCAGCAGTGCCCCTCAGCAGAGCCACCTGTCATCCTGAGAACCATCTGGAAAACACAAAATAAGGCACTAAACCTTGGACTTAGGCAAGATCATCACAAGCTAAAATACAACCAGCAACAGATAGAGATTCTCCATTATTCTGGAATAGTCTTGACAATTCTCTTTCTACTAAGCTGTGTTTTTCCCCCCTCTTACACTATTCTCTACAACACCAAAGTGTCCTGTGGACATGTGTCTTTTGGAACCCTCAGTGCTATTCTGTGTCCCCAGGAACTGGCCAAAATATCAATTAAATCTATTTTGTAATTGTTTAAAAATATTTGTTAAATAAATAAATGTAGATGTGAATTTTACAGATTAATGAACACTATCTTCTCCCAAGAAACTGACCAAGATATGTTTCTCAGGGGTGCATGTATTTTTAGCAGATTAAGAAACCTGAATAAACTTTTTTATTTCTCTTCTGCATAGATAAGCTGACAATATTCAAAACAAATTAAAGGATATATGATGGGAGAGCATTTTCCATAAAACTGATACTTAACAAATGATTATTTTTTTTATTTGCTCAGCATTTGTTTCTAGGCATGTCACACTCATTTCATCTGTTCCTCACCATACCATAGAGTGGGAGTGGGATGGGCAATGTCACTCCACTATCCTGAGGAGGACGCTGATACTACCAATAGTAATCTCTGGAATTTACACTCAAGTCCTTGGATCTATATCAGGACCTATGCAGCCTTGCTGAAATGAGGGTGTGGATTTATAAGTTCTGAGAATACATGTCAATGAGGGATTCTACAATTGAACGTAAGCAGGTCATTTTCTCATAGGAACTTCTGCCTCCATTTATTCAACCATCAGTATGTTCAGACAAATTTGTGAGTGACTCCTATTTGCCAGGCACCATTCTAGGTTCAGGGATTGACCAGTAACCAACACTGGATTCCTGCATTTGAGACCCACTCTGGTGCCTAGTTAACAAATTTCCTGCTTCTCAGGTGAGAGATAGTTTGGTACAATGGGAATATGACTTCAACTGTGATCCCGGGTTCAAAATTCTGTTTTCACTGCCTAGGATCAGGTAGGATGAAACACAGGTCACTCTGTGTCTCCCAGTTTCCATGTATGGAATGAATTTCCCAACCTCCCAGGGTGAAATAGGCAAGGAGCAGCAACATTGTCAGAGTGCTTAGCTAATGGCCGGTACACAACAGGTGCACAGGATGGCTGTTTCACCCTGTGACTTCTTCCCCATGGACTTGTGAAGACTCTCTGTGAAATATTTGTTTCCTTTTGAGTGCCGGCCTTTTTTTCTGGCTCAATACCTGGTTTCCCCACTTGTGCCCATCTGATTCACTCCTCATTCGGAGCATTTGGAGAGATGTTTTGAAATGGGAACTTGATCATACCACCTCTTTGATTAAAACCCTTCAATATTTTCCCATGTTCTTGGAATAAAATTTAAACTACTCATGACCTGTGATTAATGTCCCTTCCTGTTCCTCCTGTTCCGTCCCCATCCTCCTTACCTTTCCCTCACTTTCCTTCTAGCCCTGTATCCAGTACCTCTTCCTTAGAATGCCAGTTCAGTTTTGCCTTGGGGTCTGTACACTGCTTTGCCTTCTTCCAGGAAAGCTATTGCTCACCAGATCTTTGTCTAATGGATTTCTAGAAAAAAGTACCACCTACTCGTAGTGCCTTTCACCCACCACACAATCTAAAATGCCCCCATTCTTAATCCCTGTCACATTTTCCTATCTAAAATTATTTATTCACTTCCTTATTTTGTGCCCCCATACAAAATTGTAAACAAACAAGAAGAGTCTGTCTGGGTCACTGCTGTGTCTTCAGCATCTAGGATGGTGCCTGGGGTCATAACAGATCCTCATCAACTAGTTTTAAATGACCCTATAAAGGATGCTTCTCATTTTGAACACCTCGCCCCAGCTGTTAGATAAGACTCTAACTTGTCTAAATTCAGTACGAACTTAGCTTTAACTCTCCTGGAAGAGACACCATTAAGCTAGTTTTAAAAATAATAATAATAGGCAGCCATAATGGTCTCCAAAAAGCAGCCATAAGCAAGTGCCCTCTCATTATTAAAAGGGGCCTTTTGGACTTCCTGTGGGGAGCTGTTTCATAAGGACAAGTGGGTGGATGGCCTGATTATAGAGGCCATTCTCTGTAAGCAAGTTTCTAGAAAGGCGCAGGAGATGTTCAACCTTGATTACAGAGTACTGTCCACTTTCCTTCTCCTCTCCGCCCTCCCTCCTCCACACACATGAGGAGGTGCCCTGACTGTCATCCCATTGCCAACAAATTGGTTCCCTTGCCTCCCCCTCATTGCCCTTCATCTCTTCCCAACATAATTACCATCTTGCTAATAAGTCAAATGAGTGGGTACAGCAAAATGGGCTGCTGCATTTGGCTTCCTCCCTGAGTGTTGGCATGAAGTAAATGGGAAATATGGATAATAGGGCTGCTGCAGCCCCTGGCACTCCGAGCGAAGCCTGCTAATGGGTTTTCTCTTCAGTGGCTGTTGCTTACAGGGATGGCAGCACAGGAAACCAGCTGGAGGAAATCAGAGTGATGGTTCCATCTCCGTCCCCAAGCTGTGCCCCCTTGGCCATAGCTGTACCTTCCCAAACACCACAGAAAAGAGGCAATCAGATCCTCGGAGCCTGGTGAAGAACTCAACTTGCTCAGTGTAGCCTTTTCCTCCCCAAACCCCAGCCTGTTCCTAGCAGACATACTCCCTAGTGACTGTGGCCCCATATGTCTGGGCTACCCTGCAATCCAGATACTAAATTGAGTTTGTCAACCAGACGCTCCTGCCTGGCACGTCATAATTCCAGGCAGGATGAAGGATTCTGGGACAAGAGGGCAGCAGCATATTTAGTGTCCTTTCCTCATCTAGACTTGTCAGCCAAGCAGCAAGGCAAATCAGGAGGACCAGAAGATGTTAAAGAACATGAAATCTTTGCTAATTTATGTGCTTTGTAACACATTAGCATGAACGTTTGTGCAACAGCACAAGGAGTGTCAAGTGCTTAAAATGCAATACTGTGACTACTGGTGTAGTGATTGTTAATTTCATTTTAAACCTCGAGGAGCATGGGCAATGGCAAAAATGGTGGTGCTGGTTGGGTGCGGCTTTGCTCCTGCCTGCTATAGAAGAATTCCGATGAAATCATCACAGCAGAAAAACACCAACGCCTGAGCACCAAGTCAATGTTAGTAACCAGAATGTGCTTTCTTTCTTTCTTCTTTTCCTTCCTCCACACAATTGAGCTTTGCAGCTTTGTACAAGGACTCTAAAGGGGTATGGAAAGAGCAAGTCAAACCTCTCTCATCTCATGAATTACTTCCCAGTGCATTTTAAATATTAATCCATGCCAGGTGGAAGTATTTGGAAGGCAACATGGATATGGGCCACAGAGGCTCCATCTTTTCTCAAGCAGATCCAAAAATGCAATAGGAAAATATGAAAAATTACTGGGAAACCATCTAAGAGACACCTTCACTTTGTCACCCTCTCCTTTCTGTCTTGGAGCCACCAGGGGATTTGCAAGCACTCTCCTTGCCTCTTGTGTGCAAAATAAAAGGAGAGAAGGTGGGTTGCTTTGAACATAGCATGCCTTACTGACTTGAAATGAAGGGGTGAAGTTCAGTGTACATAGGTGGAAACCCCAAATTTGGAATGTTCTTAGAATAATTGATAATACCTTTTTCAAATGTATGAAGGAACATAATTATAGCTAATGAAGTGTTTCCAACAAGAGTCCTGTAGGGGACCACATAAACAACAGTTTTTGAAGTTCACTGTTTATACATTAGTGGTTGGTTAAAAAAAATGGCTGTTGGAAGGCTTTGAAAACATTTGTCTTATGTAATATTTATTCTTTTATTTATTCAGGCTTAAAATAATAGTGATCTTTAATTTCTCCATGTTCATAATTTTTTTGCCCACATTCCCTTATAAGCTAGTATTATTTGAGTGACCATGATTTGCCAGGTGGCTATTAATAGTAACTTTGATCTTTCCTAACCTATTGTAAATAGTTTTAGGCAAAATTTGCAGAGAGGAAAACTAAACTTCAGAAAGATTAAATGGTTTGTTCTAAATCACAAAGTTCTTTAAAAATTAAATACGATAAAACCAATGTCAGATCACATTCTTTTCTCTCCTAATAAAATTGCTAAATATGTAGATCAGTGTAATGTTAATCTAAGTGTGGTATATCTGAATTTTACTAGGTATTTAATAAATTTTCATACACAAACTTATGAAATATGAGTGTCAATATTAATTAAGTCTAGAACATTTGTTCCTGATTGGTAGATGCCCCAGCTGTTTACATCTGGATCAGATGCATCCCAACAATTGGTCCCCTTGTATCTTCATCCCTAAGAACAAGAGATATATTCAACCACATCATCTGGTGGTCATTGGCACTGTAATGTATTCCAAAGTCAGAAATAACAATACCAGTGATTAATCCTGAGTATTATATAGACTTCTAAACCTTGCCCTAATGGGCTTCATCTATGTCTCCTTATAATCTTTCCATTCACTTAAACTGTCAATAACTGGATTCCTTCATCAACTCTATTTTGCTGAACTGAATCCTTATAATTATTGGCAATTCTCCAAAAAGCAAAAATTTGACCTCTATTATAAATTACCAATGAAGGATATTCTTCAATACTTATATGTGGTACATATGCATATACACTCACATATACATATAATTGGATCCATAGTATAGCTTTGCTTAATTTTATATTATTGATGTTTCCAAGGAATATTTCTTAAATGTTGTCCTATCCCAAGAGGCATTATGTCCAAGTCTATTTTTTCTATGATGAGAACTCAAGACTTACTACTAATGAATGGATTTTACCTAGAAAGCATGCCTCTCTTGAATTGTGAATTTGTCTGAGACTCACAAAATTTTTTGTTCTTAACTTGATGAAGATGCACATGGTCAAATCAACCTGTGGGTGACATAGAACTGGGATGGAAAGTAAAAAAGGATGAGAGTCACAAAATGCTCCAAAAGTTGCAAACATGGGCTGAATTTAACATGTTGAAAATTAACAGGCACAAATCTAAATTTAAAAACAAAACCACCAACAATTGCACACATGAATAATTGGGGGGAATTTATCAATAATACATGTGAAAAAGATGCAAAGGTTTTAATTGCTTGAAACTCAGGATGAGTCAACTGTATGATGTAGTTGCCAAAATGTTAATGTAGGCAAGAAGAACAGAAATAGAATGGATTTTGAGAACAAGAGACAATTATCCCACTCCTTTCTGAGCAATGAGATAGCACCTGGAGTGTTGGGAGAGGTTCTGAGCAGTCCTCATATAGTGGAAGAGCATGAGTCCATATGAGGAGTGGGAGAAGGAAACAAAGTCCAGAGTGAAAAAGGTTAAGATGAATACTTAAAATATCCAAAGCATTTCTACATAAAAGGAAAATCAGAGTTCTCCTATGCAACCCTTATATGGAAAATGGAGGGGAATCCAAGATCAATATAAAGGGGACATTTTACCATTTAGAATATTCTTTTTTGTGTGAAATTTTGTAGTTGCTAGATATAGCTTGTGCATATTTATCTTGCATACCATGATGTTTTCAAATATATATTCATAGTGGAATGGCTTACAATGTTCTTAAATGGAACAAACTTCATTTGGAAAAAGAGTTGTCAATCAAAATATTAAGCTGATGCTGAATTTGCACTGAAAATATTTTGTAGAGGAGATTTATGCCTTTAATGAAATGGGGTTGGACAAGAAATGTAGCTTAGATATGAGTGGCATATTGTCCTAGCAAATACAACTGACACATTGTTGTACCATCCTGAGCCATTTGTTGTATTTGTCTGCAATTCCTTATGTCTTCATTATTAATAAAGTGGAAGCTCTCTGGTGCCAGAGATCATGTACTTATTATGCACTTTTTCTATCCACCTCTTCTTTGCTTCCAGTGTGGCTCAGAGATAAACTCATAATTAATACGAACAAACTGATATCCTGTAATATTAATTTACACAGCTAACATTTCCCCCATTGAAGGATAATGTTATATGCCAGTCCCACCTATCTTAGGATTGGCACATTCCTGACCTGTCATATTAGAGTTACATTCTATGATTCTGATAAACCATTGTTTGTTCATCTTATTTGATTGCACCAAGGTTCTATCCACAAAGATATCCATTTCTCAGTAATAGGGACATTTAGGGAAATCTCTCTATGCCTTAATGTTCCCTTTGTGAGGCAAAGGAATGGGATATTGAAGGTCCCTTTCAATTCTGTCATTCTAAGCATTTAGTCATGTGGACTGCCTTAAGGGGTTTTGATTATTTTTGTCTTTTTCATATATTTTCTTCCTTGCACTCCTTCCATGTTCCTTCAATGACTTTGACAGTATCAGCACTGAGATAGCTATGTTAGCATCAGATTCTGAACATAGCATCTCAAGAACTCATAATGATTAAATATGTAGAGAATTATAAATATTTAAAATACCCTGGGGCTAGTATATGTACTGTCTTTAAACAGATCTTTTTGATCTAGTATCTTTTATTTGCTTGCTTGTGTGCTGGCTTTCCCTACCTCTGTTAGAGCATCAAAATCTTTGCAGACTTTCAGGACAGGGGGAGACCTTACGGATTGTCACAGCACCGTAACTACCTGCCCCCATACTTATTTATGTTGAAGAAAGAGATGAGGTACTCACAAGTTCTGATACCTCAACATAGTACAATACTGAGGTTTGCTTTGGCTGAACCCGAAAAATCTTGTTAACTATTAAGTGATCTAAGCACATTTTTTAAACTTTGCTATTCACTCACTTAGGAAAGACTCACAGCCTTATTGGAAATCCATTTTCAAGAAGGTGACTCATACACCCCACAAATATTTATTGTATGTTTTTCTTAAACATTTATTTCCTAATTCTGATCTATCATAATCAAAATGTTGTCATTGCAATTCGGTCACAAAGATAAAGTTAGTAGACATTGTTTCTGCATAATGCTTAAAATATTCAAAGGATTCCTGCATAGAATAGTTTTGTTTATTATTTATTTATTAAATATTTAATATTTATTCCTTCCATTCTTGATTGCTTCATTTATTTCTTATTTCTTCTCTTTCTTTCTTATCTTCACTCTATTTCCACCAAAAATGCTTTCAGATGGCTACAAAAGAGCACACAAGAAAAGTGAAATTTAAATAAATAAAGACAGTAAGGCAAAAGGAAAAAAAAATGGATGAACTCAGGATAAGTACACAATAGAGAATATCCATAGAGGATATGAGGGATATAAAGTATATTTAGTTTATAGAGTAATAGAGTACAGTTGCATCATTTGTTGAACCATCCTGAGCCATTTTTTGTATTTGTCTGCAATTCCTTATGTCTTCATTATTAATAAAGTGGAAGCTCTCTGGTGCCAGAGATCATGCACTTATTGTGCACTTTTTTTATCCACCTCTTCTTTGCTTCCAGTGTGGCTCAGAGATAAACTCATAATAAATACGAACAAACTGAAAAATTCCATTATTGGCATTTTTGTTGTGCAAATATTGTAGCATGTACTTACATAATCTTTGACAGCTACAATGACAGTGGGTGATATATCTTATGAGTCCACTGTTATGTACATTATCTGTCACTGGCAGAAACATCATTATGCAGCACATGTCTGTATATATAAAGCATTTTGTGCATTAATATCTCATATATATTATATCATATATATTAATTAATATATTATATATATATTAATGCACAAAATGCTTATCAAATGTCCACCACTCTCTAGAGTATTGCACTGTTTTGTAATAACAAATAAAGGAAGAAAATTAGGAATTACATATTTTAACATGTATATAAGCCAAAAACTCATGAGCCAAGAAATAAAAAACTCTCATATGGGACAAAAGGGAAACAAAAGAATACTTTGGATTGCTGTAGGCATGATCCTTAAAAAAGTTTTACAAAATATGTGACACCAACTTTTGTAAGAATGTTTTTTCAATATTTCTCCAAGTAGGCATTGATCATGAGGCCAAATATTGCTTCATTTAAAGGTGTTTTTTTTTGTGTGTGGTAAAGACAAATGGTGGGATATCAAAGGGATCTGGGAGAGGGAGACGCAGCTCTCTGTCCTGTTTAACAAAAATATAGATTTTCAACGACTAGAAGAGTAGATCAACTGTTCTTTCATACAACTCTCTATAAATTCAGGAACCCAAACTCTTTCATAAGCCCAGCAGACCTCTTGGTACTTGAAGCTTAATTTGAGCACCAAGATACAACTATGTCCCATCTCCAGCAATATTTAGTTGAACACACTAAATAGTCAAGTTATAGGTAAGATAAAATCCTTTGATTAGAATGACTAAATGACTTACATCTATTGGTAAGTCACATACAGCATTTCTAAAACTTATATCTACTCCTCTAGGTCAGTATCAGGTAGAAACTAAGACATAGAGAAACATGCAAATAATTGTCCAAAGTCACAGTAAGTTGAGGGGTCAGAATTCAAACTTGTTTTTGACTATGTAGGTCAGTAGGACTATAAGTCAGCTGCCTGGTGGTCCATGAGACTCCACTTTGGCCAACACCTTGACAAATATTCATTATGTCTCTGAATTTTTTAATTGCTATTTTTTATTCAAACATTTGTATAGTTTTACAAAATCTTCATGATTTATTTTGGTTTTCAAGTGGGATGAGAATTACAAAGGAGATTCATGTTCTCTTCCTCTCTTTCTGTGTTTCTTCTAGTTTTAAAATCTAACCAGACCCCAGCATAACATAACACATAACCCTAATCTAGTTTAGTATAATCACAAAGGAGAGAAGTGTTCACTTTTAATAGAGTCAGTGTCTCTTAGATATTATGGACTAAAAGAAGCAAGTGGGCAAATATTGAATTAGACACAGAGTACAAAAGAGAAAAATTTCTTCCAGGAAGTGGTGTATGCCTGCAATCCCAGCTACACTGGAGGCGGAGGCAAGAGGATCTCAACTTCAAGGCCAGTGTGGACAACTTAGTGAGATCCTGTCTCCAAAGCAAAACAAAACTACACTGAACTAAAATAAAAAGTTCTGGGGATATAATTCAGTAGTAAAGTGACTTAGGTTCAACCCCCAGTAACGGAAAAAGAAGAGAGAGAGGAAGTTTTCTGATGTCACTGTCAAAATATGTAATGGATGCAGACTAAGATAATAACCCCTGACACAACATCCACACTTGCCCAATCTTCTATATATAGTTCAAAATCTTTCTTATAGCAGAATAAATAAGTTAAAAAGACAACCTCATCATTTTTTTCTCCATCTAAAAGCTATGCCATTGACCTCTTAAGACACTTTTACATTTTGTAGGTTTTAGCATATTGCTTATAAAATCTGTAACAATACTGTATCCAATGGGCAAAATAAAGGGAAATAAAGGGTGAAAATTAGAAGATAAAAATCTATTATTATGATTTAACCTCAATGATATCACTGTTTATCTATTTGTGAAGATATGTCTAGGTTGTTTTATTTTCTCCTATGTGTATAAATGCACAAATACATATAAAAATTCACATGATTTTAAGCTGGGAATATGTCACAGTCATAGAACACTTGTGTAGCATGTGAGAGGCCCTGGGTTCGATCCCCCGTACCAAAAACAAACAAATGCTGCCAAAAAAAAAAAAAACAGCATTTGTTTCATTATAAGGGTATTAGAATTTCAAATAATTATACTTTCTGATCTTTGTAACTCATTTTATAAGCATATTTATGCTAAGTGAAATAATCCAGACACACAAAAATTTTTGCATGATCTCCTTACGTGTGGAATATAAAAAGAAAAAAAGGGAAAAATACAGAGATAAAGGATAATGAAGTGGTTACTGGGATAGAGAAGAAGAATAAAGGAGCAGTAAGTGGAGAACTCTAGGGCAAAGGATATAAAGAAGCACATATGTAGGTTTCACATGTCTAAATAACTATTATGCAGCATAAAGACTATAGATTTTATAACTTCATTTATTGGGTTTTATTGATTTATATATTTATTGTGGTTACTGGGGACTGAACCATAGACTTGGCATATGCTAGGCAAGCCCTCTGCCACTGAGCTACATCCCCACCCCCCAAAAATGCAACTTGAGTTGATAGAGACGTTAATTTGCTTCACTATGGTAACCTTTTTACCACCTATGTGTATTCTATAATGTCACATTGTAAATCTAAAATATACACTATAAAATTTATTTAAAATCAAGTTTACTGAAAAATTTAAAGTATGTTTTAAATTGATTCATATTATTCCAACATGGGTTATAACTTCTTTAATTATTCAACATTACTGCATATTTATGTTTTCAATTTTTTTACTGTGTAAAATAGTGAGGCAATGATAATTATTGTTCATAATATACATAAAATTATGATGTGCCTTAAATCACTTTCTCATCTGCAGAAGCAAAATATTAAGCAAAGGTCTTGAGTTAACTAGGTCAAAAAAGCATGGAAGGAATTTAAATATTAAGGGAATAGCATGTGCAAGAGCCTGCTAGCAGGAATGAATGTGATATAAATTCAAACTTTCCCTCTTTATATTTTAATGCAAAATATCTGAACTCATTAAAACCTTAACTTTGTTAAGTTTCTAACAAATAAAACAAAAACATAATGGATAGAGTGCACGCATCCATTACACAGGTCCAATATAATAATATGTTATATTATTTGGAGCAAATAATAATGGTGACCTACAGAAAGGCATAGCTCAAATATGCCATGGTCCATTCGTCAAAATGAAAAAAAAGAAGGCAGCCTTGAAGCCTCATTTCAAAATGTACTCAGAAAATGAAGATCAAAACAGTCTGTGCTTTACAAAGTCCCTTTGACTGCCCTATGGATGATGAACTGAAGTACAATGTTCATGGATTGAACAGATAGGAGGTTACTGTCATCATCCCCCGGGGAAGATAATTACAACCTAATGTGGAATACTAAAAAAGAGCTAGTGAAAACTGGATGGATTCAAGAAATATTCAGGTGGTATGACTGATAGGACTTTCTGGTAGGTGGGATATGGGTGGGCAGAAAGGGAATATAAGTTTACAAGGATGACTCCTAGATTTTGGACTTGCAAAACTAGTGTTGTCACTCAACTAGATAAGGGATATTGCAAGAGGGCAATTTTGGCAGGTGATATTTTGTGTTCAGTGTTTTTTAAAACTCTTGGGCATCTATGTACATGTACTTATACGTAAAGAACTTTAAGGAACAGACCGAGAATGAGGGTACATTTGACTGTGACTGACATGTAAGAATGAAGTGGTTAAATACCTAAGTAGATGGTTA
Organism: Marmota monax; assembly: GCF_021218885.2. NCBI lineage: Eukaryota > Metazoa > Chordata > Mammalia > Rodentia > Sciuridae > Marmota > Marmota monax. Next base: position 25,502,648 of record NW_026692254.1, read on the forward strand.
AGAATGAGAAAAATAGGGGTCCTGGAAAAAGGATTAAAGTATAAAAGGAGCAAGGTTCAAAGGGAAGCCAGAAAACTAACATCAAATGTTAGAATAGGAGCCAATGAATTGATGAATTAATCACTTAATTACATTTGATTCTTAAATGTATGTTCGTCACACTTTAACACGAAAGTTCCAAGTCCATTCCTTAAGTATGTTGACACAACTTTATAACTTACTAGTTATAGGCAGGTAATTCATGATAGACTTGTTAACATTTGCTTGTGAGAGGATTTTCTTTTTTAATGACACAATACTCCCACTGGAGAGATGGGAAGGCTGGTGGCATTTCAGGTAAGGAAAGGACCTGCAAGCTGGGAATCTCCACAAATGTACAGTACACACTCAGGCCAAATGGAAATGAATGGTGGTGACCATCTGCTACTTCATCCTAACTCTGCTCCCAGAGATGGTGAGGACACTTGATAAAAGTGGTGATTCTACATGAGTGTGGACCAGGTTGTAGATAACAGACTCTCAAGGGAATGGAGGTTGGAAAAAAGCCATTCTGCCATTTAACCCACTGAGGTCCATTGAGTTTTGAGATATCATCTGAGACAGGGAGTGAAAACAGTGCATAAACCCAGACCGGAAAGACTCTGAGAAGCAGGACACACTGCACCAGCATGTGTGCATTTTTTGGTTACTCTGATTCTTTGTACATGAGGCCCCAAGCTCAAAGGACTCTCTGTGTTTGTTCTTGAAAGCATCCAAGATTACTGAGAAGGATAAAAGTGTGACCCCAAATGCTTCTGATTGTGGGACTGAAAAATACTAAAAGATATAATATGGCAGTTCCTATGAAACAAAAAGTCAAAAGGTTAATGAGCTCCTGGATCAAGACACAAATCATTAGATCCTAGAAAAAAATTAAAAAAAAAAAACAGAGGTGAGAGTGAATATTAACAGAAAATTTATGGAGATCCCAGCATGTGCCAAGTGTACAAGTCACTCAGCAAGAGATTAAGCTGATGGTGGAACTCGCAAAGTTTCATCCTAATTTCTAGTGTGTTTTACATTGGTTTATTTAGGTATTCATTCATCTTATCGAATATGTATTATGTTTCAGGCATTAAGGATGCAATTGAGGACAAAAACACACGTGGCTCTTAACCTCATGATTGAACTTGGTGACATTTTTTTCTCTTCTGTTGACTTCTTAAGGGGATTATCTGTATAGGTTCCCTGGATCTTTCTCAATGTTACAGTTTAAAAACCCTTTTCAGCATACACTTAGATCAGTAACTCTCTTCATCACTTTCCATAAAATGTCCCTGAGGTAAATGAAACTTCTGAAAATTGTGAGCCAAAATAAATCCTTCCTCTCCATAACTTGATCATCTCAGGTATTTTTGTCACATTAACAGAAAGCTGACTAACACACACTCTAAACCTGCAATTTCCCAAAGACATGTTTTTCACATTCTTTCCCTCAGCCTAAAATCATCAAGGCATCTGGCAGATACAGTACTCTTTCCTTCATTTCCTGGACTAATCATCTTCTTGTTGAATAAATTATCATAAAATATAGGCTACCTAAATTCCAAGTACATTTTAATTATTCTAGCAAAAGACACACTGAGTTATTTTGAATTCCTACATTAATTGGAAGCAGAAGATGAATTTTGTATATTGTTGTTGTTTTTTTTTTTTAGTGGTTGTTTTAAACTGTCTCACAGCTGAGCTTTTCTCACCTTGTTTCCCTAAGAAGCAGAGTTTCATTTCACGTATCCATACTTTTACCTCCATTTGAACTAGAACTCTCATTTTATTGCTTCTCCTTGCAAATACCTTGTATTTCAAACTATTCACTTCCTATTCCTGCTCTTCATAATACAACTTATCTTTGATTTAGTGTTCTGCTGTTACCACATCTGAACTCTTAAACTATGCAGTGGTGCACTCAAAACCAACAAAGTGGCTCCTGTTTCAGATTCAAAAGATGCCTTGAAGGATAAATTATGCCCAAATAGAAGTGACTGAAGGTCATTCATTGTAGAAATTTTTAAAGTGCCTGACAAATAACTAAAAAAAAAAAACAACCATGTGATCCAATACTCCTAGAATTCTACTAGAAATATGCCAATAAGAATAGAAAATAATGTGAGCTGGGGTTGTGGCTCAGTGGTAGAGTGCTTGCCTAGCACACGCAAGGGTCTGAGTTCATCCTCAGCACCACATTAAAATAAATAAATAAAATAAAGGTATTGTGTAGAACTACAATTATAAAAATAAATATAAAAATTTAGAAAATAATGTGTGTAAAGAATTATTTTGTGAAACTCTGGCACATCAAAGATGGTACTGAAAACTATCCAGATTCCCATTATGGGGACTGATGAAATTAAGTATAATATCTTCACAGAATGGAAATATAAGCAACTAAAAAGTATAAGAAGTATATTTTTTATATAATTTAAGAGTATAAATAAGTAATATGCTTATTTATAATTTATATGTATAGGTATGTGCGCACACACACACATGCACACACACAAATAGACAAAGGCAGAGACTATATATTAGTCAAAGTTCTCCAGAGAAACACTTGATAGAATATTTGTAAGAGGGGATTTATTAGATGGGTTTATATGATCAGAAGCTGATTTGTCCCAAAATGGGCATCTGAGGACTGGAGAACAGGGGAAATTGGCCCTTGGTCAGTCTAAGTAGCCAGAAACCTCAGAAGAGAAAGAGGCCAATATACAGCTGCAGTCCAGTCTGAGAACAAGAACCAGAAAGCTCACCAGGAAAATGCTGGTGCAAGCTTGTGTTTAAACATTGAAGAACGGACAGTTTGATGTCCATGAGTAACAAGAGAAAAACCGTACCTACTTGAAAAAGGTCAAGTGTGTGTGAGTGTGAGAATCTCCCTTCTTCTGCTTCTTCCATTCCATCTGGGCCCCAGCCTATGGGAGGGTGCTGCCCACATTCAGGGAGGGTCTTCCCTACCCAGTTTGCTGATCCATATGCTGATCTTCTCTGAACTTACCTCCATATATATGCCCAGAAGTATTCTGGGCACCCTGAAATCCAGTCATGTTGACAATCAAAATTAGCCGACAAAGAGAAACTGAGATGAACAAGGAGAATCAGACAGACCGACTTACTGATCAATAGATGGCAAGAAAGACAGATTTAAAGGAATTGTAACTCCCTTATGAAATGGTGGAGTGGTAAATGTGAAATCTGCAGGCAGTGTACCAACCCAAAGACCCAGGCAAGAGTCTATGAGGCAGTCTTCCGAGTCTGGACATAAAATTGCTTCCTCTTTGAATGAGGAAAGGAGCTCAGTCTTTCCTTTTCAGTTGTCAAACTGCTTGAATGAAACCACCAACATTAGAGAGGGTATTCTGCTGTACTCCAACTCAACTGGATTTGTCAATCGCACCTTTAAAAAATACCTTCAAAGCAGCATGCAGACTAGCTTTTGACCCAACAGCTGGGTACCATAACCTAGGCTAGTAGAAACAAAATTAACCATCACAAATACAAGGTCAAGAATCTCAATTTAATATATGTAGGGATATATTTTAAAAAATATATGTGCTGTGCTGTATAGAAAAGAGTTAATATAGAAACGTGAGAATTCAGTTTTTAAGATGGACCCTTACAAATTTGGTCTTTGACAGGCATGTGGAAATTTAACTGGTAAATAGTTCTCTGCGCGCTGACATAAACCTTTCCCTAACTTCTAAAGGTGTCTCACTGTGTCCACACTATGCAAGCTATATGGTTCATGATGAATACTTGCTTTTCTTCTGAGAGTCTGGAATTTTGGTAAGTAGTAGGAATAGAATGCTATGTAATCATCCCCTAATAATCACATCAGACACTCAGTAGACTATCATGGGAAGAAAGATTGCACACATACTACATTTTTGTCCACAAAGTCATGGAAGAGTGATCTCTACATGAGAGTGCAAGGGCAGGAGGAAGTGTGGATGAGAATCCTCCAGAGCCCTTCAATCTTTCCTTCATGATCCAAGTGTAACCTTATTACATCTGAAAATGCAATTATGTGCTGAGTCTTTATACAATGATGCATTCAGTTCTTCCAGAGAATCTCAGGACATGGAGGTGGTCTTGGAAATCTGTGTAATACTTCCCCTTCAAACAGATAAATTATTATTTTTAGATAACTGTTCTACCTAAATTTTTAGAAGAGTTTTGCATTTATGTAAAAATTTCAGTATAGTACAAGAAGGTCTAACATACCTTGCAGTGTTTCTCATGTTAAAAATATCTTACTGTGGTACATAATTCACAACTGCTGAATAAATTTTGATATATTTCTCAATTAAATGTCACAATTTATTTGTATTTTATTAGATTTCCCAAAATCTAGAGCTGTTTTCTATAATCTGTTTTAGGATTCTATTCAGGATACATTAAATTTAGTCATCTTGTCCACTAAGTCCCCTCTGCTCTGCAAATATTTCTCAAACTTCCTGTTTTCTAGTAAGCCTTGACTTTTTGTTTCTTTTTATTTTATTTTTGAACAAGAACTTTTGGTTTAATTAATTATCTCTTTTAATTCTCAGTTAAACTTCTGCTTTTTAACTTTATTATGCCCTTTCCTTTATCTCCTCTGAGTTCACTTTGGTTTTAATTTTTGAGCTTCTTAAATAGAATGCTTATTTCTCTTTCTTACTTTCTAAAATATGCATTAAAGATATAAATGTTTATTTTTTTTCTGTATCCACTATTTCTGTGGTGTGTTTGGGTAATTTTCTCAGATAACTTTTCTAATTTGGTAATACTTTCTTCAATAGCATCTAGTCTATTAGATTTAAATATATATATACATTGACATATAATTTAGATTTAGTTATATATGGGAGAAGGCCTAGAAAAGGGTAAAGAGAATGGAATGAAATTTGAGTTTAATAGATTTTCCCTTGGAAATGTAAAAACAACTTCATAATTATAAGATAAAATTAAACAAAAAAATAACAAAGAGGAAAACAAAATAAAATGAATTTGATATCGAAAAATGTAATAAAAATAAAGCAAAGGATTCTAACTGTATAAATTCGCTCTCTTAAAAACACTATTTGACTACATAGACTTTGTGGAATATATTGTAAGGGCAAAGCAGACCTACACAAAATTAAATTTAATAATACTAAGTACTAATTGCAAAACTGTAACTAGTATTATTAGCAATAATGTTGCTATTAGTATAGAAATATACCTGAATATAATATGAGATAAAGAAATGATGTTGCTACTTTAAACTGTTACAGGATAACATTTGTACTGCAACAGTAAATAGATAAAATTTAAAAATCAAATAAGTCAATACACTTCATCTTAAATTTGAATTGGAAATACCCTTTTGAACATACATATGATATATTTTGTCTTTAAAACCAAATTCTTTGCATCCTAGCTTTATCCAGTGAAATGGTTTAAAAGTGATAACAATAGCCAATAGGAATATTACCACCTTTGTTTTCAGAACTGTTAATCTCTCGACATTATTTTCCAGTAAAAGCAATGAATCATTTTTGCTAAAGGATTCATTCCATATCTACAATGGGAAATGTGTGAAGAAACATTAAACATCATGTTTATTATAAAAGAAGAAAACTATTAAAGCATATGCTTGGCATAATCCCAATTGGCTTTGCTAGCACCAAGGTAAATGAATGTCTGTTGATAAAAAAATGAAAATTAGAGCATCTGAAGTAAATTTGGTTATAATTGATTAGAACTTATCATCATTAAATTCATGATGAAATGAAAGTAAATCTCACTGATCATTTTAGGAGATTGTTAAGGTGAAAAATTATTATTCTGAAAATTAGTAGCAAAGGAGAAAAATGAGGAAAGGGGAACTCAAGGTTTATCCTTCCTGTCCTAAACCAATTATGTTTCAGGCTAATTTAATAGCAGGGAACCACAAGTTCTTTATAGAAGGATCTCACAGCTGATAAGAGAAAACGTAATGGTAGACTATTACCATTTTGGAATACTTTAACAATAAATCTAAACAGTGATCATGGAAGGGAGCTGAAACTGGTTGAGGAATTTAAAATGAATGGGTTGAATAGACAACCCCTGAACCCACTGATAGACATTAGCATCATAGAGAGCTAGGAAGATATTGAGTGACACTTGAAGTATAGGTAAAGACTAGGCACATATTTGTGAAGAAAAAAAAAATCTAACATGAATCTGATCAGGTCTCCCTCAAGACTCAGCACACATGGGAAAGCAGAACATGCAAAATCACTCCATGTGGCCAAGCTCAGAATATGAGAAACAGGACAGGAAAAGGGACTTCAATTTTCAAAGAAGATATGTTAGGAAGGAAGAGTGGGGAGAGAGAGAATGGAAAAAAGAAAGGCAGGAAGAAGATCTTACTTATTTGTTTATTTATATATTTATTTATTTTGTACTGGGGATTGAACTCAATGGCACTCAACCACTGAGCCACATCCCCAGCCCTTTTAAAAAATATATATATATATATTGTATTTAGAGACAGGGACTCTCTGAGTTGCTTAGCATCTCGTGAAGTTGTTGAGGCTGACTTTAATCTTGTGACCCTCCCACCTCAGCGTCCCAAGCTGCTGGGATTATAAGCATGCATAGCTGCACCCAACTGAAAGAGGAATTTTTATAGATTATTAGAAATTCAGTGCTTTTGTGATGATGTCAGGATACATCATTCTGATGTTACATAAAAAGAAGAAAAATATTTTTTAAAAATGAAAGAAACTCAAGAGGCTGGTAAACACTTGTCTGGCAAATGTGAGGGCCTGAGTGTTCAATCCTCAGCCCCATTAAAAAAAAGAAAGAAAGAAAGAAAAGAAATCAAACTCAAGACACATATTGCTATGGTTTGAAAGATTTTAAAGGCTTCATTGTTGAAATTAAATCTCCATTGTGAGGTATCAAGAGGGTGGAAACAATCTGACTATGGTGTTTACAAGCAGGGCTTTTGGAAAGTGTTTAGAATTAAATAAGCTCATTAGTGTAGATCCTTCTTGATTAAATTTTGATGGCTTTATAGGCAGAGGGGGACACAACAGAGAGACACATATGCACATGTGATGCCTTTATTTTGCCATGTTCTTTGTGATGTCTTGCAACTTTGCCAGAAGAAAGCCATTACTAAATCCAGCCACAGACGTCGTACTCCAGAAACATGCACTACAATAAAACTCTTGTCTTTATCAAGTAGCCTGCAATACTAGTTATATGAAGGCATTTCGTTACACTAATGTAAAACACATTAAAATGGTAATTGCTGGCATAGTGGGTGAAATTAAACACAATTTTTGGTGTTCACATAGGGATTTCTTTTTTGATTAAATCTGTGGATGCAGAAAACAGGTATGGAGAATTACTGTATTTAACATTAAGATACTTGATGTTTCCCATTATTTGGAGTACAGTGTCCCTATGATTTAATGAACAAATCAAATTTTACTAGCCAGTCTTTAAATTCCACACATTTTTTTTCCTGTTTTGCATGTTCACTACCCATTTTTATGCAAACATAATCTTAAGGTTGTATGTTATTTCAATAACATTTCTAAACATTTCATTACTTAGGCAAATACTTACATTATTTTCTATATTTTTGTATTATGGACAAACTTTGATCTACATTCATATTCATAAGCTTTTATGTTAATCATGAGCTAATTCTTCAGAATTGCTTTCCAGAAGTGGAATTAACGGATCAAAGGAATTTCAAGGTTCTTGGTAATATTGCCAAAATGCTTTTCAAAAGTGTCTTACCAAGTAACACGACTGCTGGCAATACACATCTTAACACGCTTTGCAGGAACAACTTTCTGCAGATCTCTAAACTTAAGTAGACTTGACTTGCACCTCTTCTGAGTTTTTTTTTTTTTTCCTCAAATAATCTGGTCTTATATTGTGTGTTGGTTAGGTGTTGAGGGAAGGGGACACAATTGACCTATTTCTTCCCCTGGGGCTGCCATTCACAGTTCATTTTTGAGCACTTTGTCCAGAAGTGATTTTCATTCAACATGCCCCCATTTCTATGCATGAAGACACAGGGTTCTCCTGACTTATAATCCTCTTATTTTTTTTATTTGCTGGCTGGTTGAAAACAAAAGGAATAAATAGCTGGCACACACAAGCACTAGTATTTCAGATGAAGTTTCCTCTTTGACCAGCGGGCAGAAGCTTGGCTGTCTACCTTGGTTCCCAGTGGTCTGTGCTCTGCGGTGGTGATGTCTGGTTTAAGGAATTCCTTGTCCAGACTGCTGGTCAGAATCAAGCTCAGTTTTGAACTGCTATTTTAGGCAGTATTTAGAATTGACTCATTAGAGAATTGAAACAATGTGCAAATCAAAGACCTTTTTCCTTTAGAAAGCCAAGGGTTGATTTACATTTCCTCTTTTCCCCTTTCTATTTCAAAGTCTCTGGAAAGCTGAACCAGTCCTGGTGCTTTGAAAAAAGAGGAGTGGGGATTAAAAATACAGCGTAATTTGAAAGAAATAAAACATGTTTCTTGAACTCCTCTCTCTGTCTTTTTTCTCTCTTTTATCTCTTACTAAGAATCTGTGAAAACCTTACGAAAAATGGAAACCTATGGGCTGGGGATGAGGTTCCGTGGTAGAACACTTGCCCAGGATGTGCGAGGCTAGTTCAATCTCCGGCGGCACAAAAACTAAAAAGAAATAAGATAATTAAAAAATAAAAATACAATTTTAAAGCCAGAATACAAGATGCTAGGTCCATGGGAGTAACAAATTTGGAGGCTTGGGTTGCACTACAAGCATTCATGCATCTGGAAATTCATCCATTCATGCAATAGCCATCTATTTTTCATTATATGACATTTCCATGCTACTTTTAAAAGATTCAAAACTAAAAAGCAATATAATTCTTATACATCAGAATTCAAATTTCAAATTTTCCTTGAGTTTAAATTCAAGGAAAGGGCTGACCCATTCATGATTAATTCTAATATGAAACCTTCCAAAAGAACAATAGCTTTGATTCTTACCATTTGTGAAAACATAGTTAAAAATAAATGAACAATAAAAAAAGCTAAGCATATTACAAACCACCATGAAGAGCTTAGCAACATATTTACAATGCCAATTTTTGTGAATTTTATGGAGAAAATAGCCTTTGATCAGTAGTGAATAATTTTTTATTTTGGATTTTTTTTTTCGTTTTCTCCTCAATGATTTCCGTACCTAGAGACCAGCCTATAAAGATTTTCTAAATCCTCTCTTCTTCACAAAAAACATCCTAAGCAAGATCATTTATTATGAGGAATCCTGAAGCTTCAGGACGGGGTAACCCAGAGATGATAAAGGGTCCAATATCCTCTTGGGTCATTTGGTTTGGATTTGCCCATATAAATGCCTTGGCTTCCTTTTTCTGTGTTATAAACCTGGTTGTCATGGTTTGCCATTATTATTATTATTATTATTATTAGCCTCAAGGGTTCATGTTTAAAACCTTGGTCATCAGTGTGGCGAAAAGAAGTAGTGAAAATTGGGCACAGTGGTGCTGTAATCCTAGCAGCTCAGGAGGCTCAGGAAGGAGGGTCACAAGTTCAAAGACAGCCTCAGCAACTTAGCAGGTCACTAAGCAATTTAAGGAGACCTTATCTCTAATTAAAATATAAAAAAGGGTCAGGAATGTGATTTAGTGGTTAAATGCCCTGGGTTCAATCCCTAGTGCCAAAAAGAAAAAAATAAATAAATAAAAAGAAGAAAAAAAGAGAGAGAGTGAGAAATTTTAAGAGGTGGGACCTAGTGAGAACTCACTACTGGCCCTTATCCTCACTCTGGTCTCCTGTTTCAATACATGCTCTCTTATACACATGCTCCTGTCGTGATGCCCTCTGCCAACATACCATTCACCAGGAGGTCCTTTCTAGACCAAAGCCAACGCTGTTGCCATCCCTTAAACCTCCAGAACTGTGAGTTAGGTAAACCTCCTTTCTTAATAAAATTACCATGTCTCAGGGTTACAGTTGTGGAAAACAGAGAGATATGCTGATTATTAGCTATTGGCCTTGGAAACTGAGCCGAAGGATTATCTTCTACCATGGCTCTCTGTGAAGTGCAGGCCTAGTTTGCTAGAGTTCTTTCCACCTAGTTTTCCAGAAAGTAATAATTGAGGGATAATCCTCTGATCCCCTTTGTAGGTCTTTGCTATATTCCAAGAACTCTATGGATGTCATAATATCACAGTTTGCCCCTCTTCTGAAAATTATCCGTGGTTTAGTTTAGACAGATCTGACGGGAATGAGTTCCAGGATGGCCCTGGCCATTTCATTTGTCATCTTCGAGGGTTAAGAGGATCTGACACATGGTAGATATTCTATCAGTATTTTTAGAATGAGAAACGAGGGGATGCATTAATACTTTCCCCTGATTACCGCAGAATTTTAAAAGTGACCTTCTGTCACTCATGCAGTCCATCACTTTGATGGGACTTTCCATACTGACACATGGAGCTCACCAGGAAAGCAGCTGCTCTCGGAAGGAAGAGGTTTCTTTCAAATCTCACTCATCTGTCCTAACAAATGATTGAAATAATGAATTCTGTCTTTATAGGGGCATTTTTTTGTCAGGTATTTCTAATTTAAAATACCTTTCTTGGCATTGTTAGAGTTTGGATGTGAAGTTTCCCCCAAAAGCTCAGTGGGAGACAATGCAAGAAGGTTTAGAGGACAAATGATCAGGTTGTGAGAGTCTTAACCCAATCAGTGAATTAGTCCCTTGAAGGGATTAATTGAGTGGTGGCTGAAGGCAGGTAGGGTGTGGCTGGAAGAGGTGGGGCATTGGGGGCCTGCCTCTAGAGTATATATTTTGTATCTGGCGAGTAGAGTCTGTCTCTGCCTTCTGATCATCATATGAGCCACTTCCCTCTGCCACACTATTCCGCCATGATGTTCTGTCTCACCTAGAGCCCCTAAGAATGAAGCTGGCTGTCTATGGATGGAGATCTCTAAAACCTTAGCCCCCAAATAAACTTTTCCTCCTCTACAATTGCTCTGGTCAGGCCTTTTAGTCACAGCAATGAAGAATCTGACTAAAACAGACATTTTTCCCCTGTTTTTATGTGAATAAAAGCTAGAAACTTCATGGAAACAACACTTTTAGGCACATTGACTTTCTATCGGTCCTAAATAAAACCAAGCTTTTTCTTTTTCTTTTTCTTTTCTTTTTTTTTTTTTTGGAGGGGGGTTGTACCAGGGATTGAACCTGGGGGCACTTGACCACTGAGCCACATCCCCAGCCCTATTTTGTATTTTATTTAGAGACATGGTCTCACTTAATTGCTCAGCACCTCACTTTTGCTAAGGCCAACTTTGAACTCTTAATCCTCCGTCTCAGCCTCCACCAGGCCCAACCTCTTTTTTAACTTTGAGTTTTTACCTTTGTATCTCCCTCTATGTAGAATATTTCCCTACTTTTTTGTTGTTGTTGTTGTTTGTTTCTAATGATTTTAACCTGTTGTATACTGAGGTCTCCACTTAATTGTAATCCCTTCCAGCAAAGTTATTACTTGATCATGTATCCATTCAATTTATATTTAGTTCTTAACTCTGTGTTTTTATAGAAACTAGCCACACAAATAATTCCTCTTATTTAGTGCTGAATCTCCACTACCTGGTACAGTGTATGACATATAGCAGAAAATAATGATCAATTGGCAGATCCACTAATGAATGGATGAATTTAAGAAATACATCAAAGGATCTTAATTGTGCCTTCCTATTCTTAGGTTCCTTGGCAACTTTGTGTACACGGTGCTATTTAACTTTTCTACTTAAAAAAAAAGGTCTATTGTGGCTTGGACATCAGAGCAGATAGGCTTTATGTAAAAGGCTGTAAGGTAATGATGGGTAATTATCAAAAGGAGCTGGCTTACTCATAGGCTGAGAGCTCAAGAAGGTACCTGAATTGCTGCCCATTTTGCCAAATCTGAGAAAGATGATTGGTGAAAAATTGCCCTCATTCTAAAAGTTGTGCTGATCAGCAAGATTTACCAATCATTGTTAGGACACTGAAGTAGAAATTCCTACAAACAATAACAGATCGGTAATGAAATATTGATTGGGGGTGCATTGCAGGGCAATTTTGTCCATTTCCTTGTAGAAGCTGGAGCCTCCTCAGGGTCTGAACTGGAATATCTAGCCCCAGCCTTTCCTCTGTAGAAGCTGATTGTGATGCCTATTAGAGGTTGTCTGGAAAGTGTGACTATTTCTAATTTTCCAGGGCATTTAGGATTCTATTTTTTTCCTCTTCTTTCTCTCATCCTCTCTCCTTATATATGACTCTTAAAATGAGATAGTGCAGCTTAGAAATCACCCTGTGCTAGGCAAACTTTGAAATCAATCAATCAGGTTGGCCCAGCAGCAGCAGCTATAGTTCAAGCATGACTTTGCCAGACAGCTCAGCCATTACTCACATCAGAGATCACTTCCTCTTCTTCCTTTCCTACTCCATGCCTATCCTAACCCTGGACAGATGGAGCAGTTTGTACAATGTCAGACGGTACTGCCTTTAGCTAGAGAGTTAATCGGAGAGTCCTAGTACTAAAAATCCTCTTTTTTTCCATGCACAAAACAGATAATTTACAGGCATCAGAAATATGTGTGATCACCAACTATCTTCTTCATTTCTTCTTCAGTCTTTTGCTTCTTTTGACACCTGGAAAATTTCTCATTTAATAATTGAGAGATGTGTCCCTTCTCAGAAGCCAGTCTAAGGTAGAAGGAGGAATCACACTGAAGTGGGCATGGATAGAGGCAGGACTACACATTGGGGCCATGTCTGTTTTCAACCACAGAAGAGTTTACATCTGACAAGATACAATAGAGGACAACATCAGTGAGCACTTTTAAGTCTCAGAGGGAAGGAAAGAGGTCATGGAATAGGATATTACTTGAAAATACTATTATTGATGATTTCTTCAAAATTATGAGATTTATGAACACACACACTTAAGAAGATCAGTAAATATGAAACAGGATAAAACAAAGACACTTGACCTCTATATTATAAACACAGAAATTTTTGCAATCAACTTTTCAAGATAAATTATAGATCTAAATTTTGAAGAACACACAGGAGACTCTCTTTTTGTCTTGATTAGTGAAGCCTTGTAACCAGAAGGAGCTCTTCTCTTAAATTATTTATTAATTGCACTTAAATAATATTAAGAACTTCAGATTAACAGAAGACATCACTAAGAATGTAAAAAGGCAAGCCACAAACTTGGAGAAAATATTTTTAGTACATATATTCCCCAAAAGATTTGAGTAAAGAATATGTAAAGACTCCTACAAATCAAAATAAAAAAGCAAAATGCCCAATTAAAAAGTGGACACAATAATTTTACAGGTTGTTAACCAAAAGATGGACAAAATGGTCAATGATCAGATCTAGAGGGGTTCAAGTCAGTAGTCTTATGAAAATGTAAATTAAACTACAATGAAGAATGAAAATACAGATCAATCTATCAACTCCCAGTGGTTTCCCAACAGTCTTCCTTGGGTCTCAGTGGATCATGATGGACAGATAGAGAGCAACTGGAACAGTTAACTTTAAAAAACTAATAGGCAGTATCTATTCAAGTCCAAATGTTCTTTAACATGTGAATCATTAATTTTACTACTATGTAAAAAAATCAGTGCATAAGTTCCACCAGAAGTTGTGTTTAGGAATGTTCATTATGCACATCTGGAAAAAAACAAGTGTTGATCAACAGAAGATTGTAAAATGAAATTGTGTTTTAATCATTCAGCAGAATGTTATCTACTCAGCAATATAAAGAGACAAACTATTAATACAATCAAAGACATGCATGAATCTCACAGAAATAGTGCTGAATGGAAAAAGACAGTCAAAAAAGAGTACATATTGTGTCATTTCATAAATATGATATTTAAGAACAGACAAAGCAAATCTGTAGTTATAAAAAATCTAAATATTGGTCACATCTCAGTGGAAGGCAGTCGTTATTTCTGAAGCAGCACAGGGAAACTTCTGGATGCTGGGAATGATCTTATTTTGATCTGGGTTGTGGTTACCTGATTGCATTTATATATACATCTTTATTGAGCTGTAAACTTAAATGTGTGAAATTTACAATTTGTATATTTTTGTCTAATGGAAACAATAATTAAATACATTAATAGTGCCATTTAAGGTTTGTGTATACATATTAAGACCAGAATTGGTCCTTAGAGTTTTCTAGATGATGTCCCAATGCAACTAATCAGAGCAAACTAGGTAGAGGATAGCATAAATCAATGAAGTATACATCATACCACAAATAATGATCAAGAGAGAGAATTACTATAGTAGTTTCTCTAAAAATGATCTGATTTAACAAATCAATTTATCATCAAGACAGGCTTTGATTCAGTACAATTAAAATATTTTATTTTTTTAAAATATTTACAAAGAAGCCCACTTGAATTGGTCAAAATCAGTGTCCTTAGAATATCAGTCTGACATGAAGTGCTGCAGTTTGAGATGGACGCTACAGAGAGCCAATTTTAGTATTTCATGCAAGATGTAAATACAACAAAATAAAAAACTAACTTTGTGATATATACTTTAGGAGTCAGAAGATCAATAATATAAACTTTATTCTTATATTCAAGCCAAATATCTTTACCTAGTTACACCTTCTTTGAGTTTACAGTTGCTCTCTTATATAACAGAAGGTTTTTTTTTTCTTTTTTTCTAAGTAAAAAAACTATTATTTTGAATGGGTTGTAATATAATACATAAATTAAGGTGTGTTCTGGTAGCATCATGACCTGAGGATTGCCCTTTGGTTTCCATGTTGTCCATCATGATCCCCTGAGACCCAAGGAAGATGGATGGAGAATCACTGAGAGTTGATAGTGCCCAGCTCTGCTGTTCTAGGATGAAAGGGAAAATCTCTAAAGCATTGCCAAGCAGGCTCACCTATCACTTTGAATTTTAGTCAGTAATTCTGTTTCAGCCACTGTGCTTAGAAGAGACAATATTATTCCTTTTCATGTTCATACAGATCCCAGGATGCAGTGTGTTCTACCTCAAGCTTCACAGGAGAGGCTGCATGGAAAGAGAAAGCCTATAATGGAAGATGGAAATTGGTCTTAAAAGTTTTCTATTTTCCTACCCATCTACTGGTTTTCACCCTTTCTTCCAAAACTTTATGCATCACTTCTTCATAGAACCTCATTATAGCTCTATCCATTGGTTTATATTCCCCTTCAAAGATGTAATGAATTTTCTGCTAACAGGTCTTTGCTAACAATATTGACCTTGATACAAGATGTAAAAGGTAGAGTGGAAGAAACTTTTGAGGCAGTTATCTTGAATCTTTGTTTTGCTCTGTGGACTTGGCAAAGTCAATAATATTTCTGTGAACTGCTTTAATCACTTGCAAAATGTGAATAATAATAAATAAATAAATAAACCTCTGTAGAATGCTGTGTGAAATAAAGTTAGCATGTATCAAGTATAGTCATGCACTCCAAAGCACATTTCAGTTGAAGACAGATGGTATATATGACAGTGATCTTATAAAATTATAATGAAGCTGAAAAATCCCTATCACCTATGGATGTTAAAGCCACCATATATAATTTAATGTGTTACTCATATGTTTGTGGTGATGCTGATGTAAACCAGCTTACTCCACTGTACTGCCAGTCATATAAAATATATCCCATCAATTATATACAGTACATTAAATATTTGATAATGATAATAAATGACTGTGTTGCTCAGTTATATATTTACTATATTTATTTTTTCATATTCATTTTAGAATGTTACTCCTTCTACTTTTAAAAGTTTACTGTAAAAGAGCGCTACACAGTGAGCACTTTCACACGTCTCACATTTTTTCTCTCAATTTCATAAGAAGGTCACACCCTATGAATTGATTGACATGCACCATGTAGGTTTATATAAGTATACATTGTGATGTTTGCACAATGGTACAACTAATGATGCATTTCTCAGAATATATCCCCATTGTTCAGTGACACATACCTGGCATATTAGCATGCATTTAAAATGACATCTATATTAAATTAAATTAATTTATACTAACTTTGCAGCTGGGTCATATTAACCTTTCCATGGTATTTATGTATTAGAGAAAATGTTGAATCTTCTAGTGATGTTTTTATGAACGTATAATGAAATTGTTCTGTGGGAAGAGGGAGTTTACCAAGTGACACTTTCATCTTAAGAACACTCTAGATTTAGATTTGGGGGATGTTAGACATGAGTAACTCTTACAAATGTTGGATTATGATTAGGCAGATTTATCAAAAGCACCCATGGAAAGCATGATGACCCTGAGGTGAACTTCAAGGGTTCTTCCTACCTCTGTGATTCCACTTCAATATTTTAATTTTGCTCCATTTATAGTATTCCAGAAGCATAGAAATATAGACTTTTTTCACCTACAGAAGTGGTCTTGAGGGATTCTGGCAATCCATTACTGATTCCTGTTCCTTAGAACTCAGTGAGGGAAATATGATTCAATGGAGGTTGAACTCCCTTGACCTCATTCTCTGATGAACTAAAGGAAGCAGTGCACATTCATGGTTAGACACAGTGGACTAGTAAAGTTAGACAATGCAGTTTCAAGGCTCTGCAGTGAGAATGAGTTAACCCACAATTATTGAGTTAACCCACAATTATTAACTCAACTTCCATGTAAGTAAAATGGTGACAATGCTACCTGGTTAACACCAGGTAGAAGCAGATCCTGTGAAGATGAAATAAATTACCCAGTACATGGTAATATCAAAAGCTCATCCTTAATTTTAGAAGAAAGATCCAGTACAAAATCTGGATACATGAGGTATATACTCTTGATTTTTTTTATATAGTTACCAGATAAGTTTACTTATCCTTTTTCATTTTGGTTTCTTTTTCTAAAAAAAAGGGGGGGGGGGAGGGAATCCTTTCTTCTTCTAAGAGTTCTCCAAAACCAAAGATGTTTTCACACAGTGGAAGAAAACTTCTTCAAGGTCTCTGATCTACTCTGAATCTTTTCATGTGAGGTGGCATCTGAATATGACCTTAAGAAATGGAACACTCACTTGCCAAGTGTAATGTCTTTCTAAAACCAATTTAATAATCAATGATCACCTATTTGTTTACCAGCAAATATGCTTGATACCTCATATATAGATCTGACTTGAGATGTTATATCACTTACCTAGAAAATCATCATGCTTGATGAACAATACATGCATAAATGAAATGGAGTCATTATATGTAATGGGATATTATTGAATTATAAAGAAGAATGGGATCTGTCATTTGCAGAAAATGGATGAAACTGGAAAACAATGAGTTAAGTGAAACTGGATGGACACACACACAGAAAGATACATTCTGCATGTTATCTCTTATGTGTAAAAGTTAACAAAAAAAGAAAGAAAAGGAAAAAAAGGCAACTTGAATGTAGAATAGTGATTAGAAGAGGCTGGTAAGGGGGGATGGGTGCATGATAAAAGGAGGCTGGATTTTATCAGTTCACTGTCTATGCAAGTATTGAAATGTATTGAACCCATTAATATATACAATTGATTCATGTTAATAAAAAAATAAAATGCCTCCATTTAGAAAGGAATTAAAGATCATTCTAGGAGAAGAAATGAGTCTCCACCTAAAAACCTGAAAGCAAGCAATCCAGAAGAATAAGCAAGTAAAAGAGTTATGTGGGCAAATTAAAGGCTTAACATAAAAAAATAAGCTGTATTCAGTGCTATTGATAAAAACCTGAAGAAATGTTAGAGATGAGAACAACTTCAAAGACTAAAGAATTAATAAGAAGGAATAAAACTAGTATTGAGTATGACCTTTCCCCATGTCAGGTGTTTTCATATTCTTAATCTCAGAATAATCTTTCCTTTGGAGGAGGAATTTGATGAGTGATGAGTCTAAACAACTTTCCAAATTACTTCCTCCCTTCCTACCTTCCTTTCCCTTAAATTCTCTTTTCTTTTGCAGTACTGGGCATTGAACCCAGGGACATTTTACTTCTGAGCTCCACCCCTAGCCCTTTTTATTTTTATTTTGAGACAAAGTCTCACTAAGTTGCTAAGCCTGGTCTTGAACTCATGATCCTCTTGCCTCAGCTTCCCAAGTCACTTGGATTATAGACATGTGCCACCATGCCTAGCCCTTCCTTCCTTTTTATGACTTTTCTCCTTTCTTCCAGTCTAGTTAGTTGCAAATAAAAATAATGCTAGAGCCATCTTACCTCAATCTGATAAATGCACACCTGAGATATATAATACAAACTGTAGGCAAGATGCTGAGTACATCATGTCTAAAGTCATCTTTAGCTGCAGGAGTCTGTACATCTCTAGCCTCAATAAGGATTGAGAAAAACTTTTTCTGTGTTCTGTCATTTAACCAAGAGATGCTACCAGAGCAAAGCTTAGAACCATGCTGCTATAGTTTCTTTCTAGAATGTGCCCCAACATTTCCATGTGCTTGAAGATGGGGCTCTTGGGAAGTGATTGGTTCATGAGAGTTCTGACTTTAGAGTGGAATAATCTATTGATAGCTAAATGGAATAGTGGAAGGCAGAACCTACTTGAAGGAAACAAGTCACTGAGAGCATGCCTTGGAAGGCTTTATTCTAGTCCCAGGCTTCTCCTGCCCCCATTTATCTAACTCTCTTTCTTTTTCTCTCTCTGCTTCCTGGGTATCAGGAGCTGGGCAGTTTTCCTCCACCATGCCCTCCTGCTGTGATGTTTTTGCTGAGAGCTGGATAAATCCTCTGCTCAGAGTGTAGAGTGAATCCTCTGAAAGTGTGAGCCAAAATAAATCTTTCCTGCTCTAAGTTGTTCATGTCAGGTATTTTGGTCACAGGGACAAAAAGCTGACTAACACACAGACAAAGCTCAATTCACCTGTGAGATTTATTACTATTATTATTTCATGTTTCTAATTTCTCAACCACATAGACAGAAGAATAAAAGGAAAAAAAAGAATGGATGGCAGGGAGTGCCCCATTTACAAGAGTATGATTCTAACATTATGTTGAGCAAAGGCCCTAATTATTAATTAATAAGACAATTTCCCTAAGAGACATTATTCACCAGATTGGTTGTGTTAATGAGGAAGCTTTGCATCTAATTTCATGTATTGCAATGAGCATTTTTATCACAAAAAGGGCAAACCTTATCTACATAATCAAAGCTCTTATTAACAGCAAACTTCTGGTAAATAATTCCTAATTTCTTAAAGGGAAGACACATACCCTGCAAATTATCTTTTGGAGAAAGGTGAACCTTTCAAGTGTGCATTTAACATAACACATTCCTCATAAACGCTCTGAGGTCTCTGTCTCATCTTCCAATAACTTCCAAGGTCCACATAGCAGAGGTCACCACTGGAACCATTAACCTGAATGGACAGAACTCTGGTTTATTTACATAGAAACCTCTCATTCTGGTATTTGGAAAGTGCTCTCAATTGAATATTTATCCAAGTAACAATCCATACAAATTCCTTTCACTCAGCATTTAAAAATCAGTTAATGGTGCTACCATTTTTGCCTTAGAGTGTCAAAATATCAGCGTCTACCCTGAGGATCAATATCCACCCCTCCACCTCCCAGTTACTTGACAATCACTGACTCAATCTCTTCGCCAGTATCAAGGAATCCCAACACACAGGCTTCAAAATCTCAGCCACCTGGTCTGGCCACCATAATATTATTGACAAAAACATGCCCCCCAATTTTTGATACAAAAATCACTAATTTGTAAAAACTTATTTTAGAGTTTCCTGTGTTCCTGTCTTCAATATATTTCCATTAGCACATGCAGGTATACCTTCTTAAAATATCCCTTCTTGGCCACAACTGGCATTGCCCTTTTCCTTTATCATCTTCTCAGCGCAGACATTTGTATCATATTTTTTATCTTAGCAAATCCCTGTCTCTCCTTCCCTATGCTAAGCCAAAGCCTTCTAGAATCTCATTTCTACTCTATCTTATCCAAAGCTGAAATCACTCACAGCATTACAAAAGCACGCTGTTATTGTGCTTTGGATAGGAGGTGGCTCCCCAAAGCTACTGTGCTAATGCAGGAGGTGAAATGATTAGATTAGGAGAGCTGTAACCTAAGTGGATTAATCAATTTGATGGATTGATAATTTGAATGGATTGCTGGGTGGTGACTTCATGCAAGTGTGGCATGCAGGTGCTTTCTGGCTGCTGTGAGCTGAGCAGCTTTCTTCCACCACGTCCTTCTGTCATGATGTTCTATCTCAATTGGGCCCAAAACAATGGAGTCAGCTACAGACTGAGCCTCTGAAATTACAAAATGAACTTTTCCTCCTCTAAGATGTTCTTGTATGGTGTTCTGGTGACAGGAATGAAGAGTTTACTAACAATAGAGATTCTGGCTGGGCAAGGTAATTACCAATAAATTGAGTCTTGTTCAATCCAACTAGTCCCTGATGTAGTTAGTGTAGTATCAGCAATTGGCTTCACTTTGGCCCTAGGAGCAGAAGACTCCACTTTGGGAATTGAGGATAAGTCTCTTTTACGGTAGTACCTTCTAGAAGCATATCTAGTCACTTGGACAAGAGACCAATGAGCAATCCTGTGTCTCTTTCTCCTTTATGTAACTTCAGCCCTCACTCATTGGTGGATGAGAGTCAGCCCAGCTCTTCTCTACAGCCTCCTGAAGGCATCTAAATGTGGCACAGAGTATTCTGCCATCTTCCTCCTACACCACCATCACATATGTTTTTCATGCCATGCACATTGGAAGAGATTGCTGAGCCTCTTGTCTTCTTACTGTTATGGCAAAACCAGACCTGGTTGTGAAATGAAATTATTAAAACATTATGGTAAGAAACCAATGCCTGGGAAAAGGGTCAGTTTATCTCCCCTTTCTCAACCTTTCTCTAGGAAGCCTAATTAACCAGAGGCCCTTCTCTTTTGAATTATAAAGAACTGCCCCAGGAATCTAAGGACTCCTTTGAAGTGCAAATGTCCCTGTGGCAGCTATTGGCTCCAGAGTAGAGATTTACCTAAGGCCTTTTAAGAAGAGCCAGTCCTGCCCCTCATTGTACTCTGCTTCTATAAACATGCTTCCCACTAGAAACCTCTTGAACAACCACGGATCCCTTACACTAGAAAATTTATGATATTAGATAGCCTATAAACGTTGTGAAAAGAGTTAATGAGTGCTCAGAATTTGGAGACTGACCTCTGGGCCTGCTAATATAAAATAAAGTTTGGAGTTCTCCTCCGGCTTGCTGCTTCTCAACCAGTGTGTTTCCTGCAACATGACATCTCCCCAAGGGAAGGGAGAACCATTGAGAGTGGGAGGTAGCCACGGGAATGAGTGTACAGAGAAAGAATATTTAAAAACTGAAAAGATCCCCTCTCCTTAAAGCGATTGGTTTCCTTCTATCTGATGTTTTAAATCATCTCCTCCAGCAGAAATATAATTCAGGGCAAATGGTGATTCTTTAGATACTATTCTCTCCACTTGAACACTTGGCATGAGACTTTCAATTCAATTATTTGAGAACTTCCCATGTACTCAATATTATACAAGACCTACTGACCTGGACAAGGCTTCAAGGTAAAGTCTTTTTGTTAGGCTCCTTAGAACCTACAATGCCACTCTGGTTTTAACTCTGAGAATACAAATTTATCTTCCAGTACTAAAATGATCTCTATGAGGTACCATGGTATTTTCCAGAATCAAATGGTTTGCCTCCCACCTCCACTAAATTATTTCAATTATACCCTAAGGGGACATTCTTTCTTCTCTTCTCCAAATAGACTGTGGATCATGACTCATTGTGGAAATAATGACAAATACTCTGTAAACTGCTTTGGATAGTAAGATCCAGATCTCCATTTACAGAGATTGATAAATGACAACTTCCAGGGAAGGAGAACTATAGATGTAGAGGAACTGGGAAGACAAGATACAAGTACAAAGTAAACTTACAATCTTTGAGGGAAACGATCATAAGGACCAGAAAGCTGTCTCCCTGCAGATAGTCCCCTGACCCTGGCCCTCCAGGGAAACTATCAGTCAGCTTATTACATGCAAAACGTCCATGTTGAAATGCTGTTCACCTGTACCCCAGAGAACTTATCCAGCTGCTAACCCCAACCAATTCTTCTATGGATAACCCAAAGTACGGTAGTCTAGAAAAGTGAAAGTCCCTACCAACCCACACAGAAAAAAATTAAGTAGGTCTTGAATATCTTCTGTGGAAACAGAAGCACTAAAATAAATCCCAAATTTTACCTCAAGGCCCAAGTAGAATGAGATAGAATCAGCCTTTTTTTTTTTTTTTTTTTTTGCTAAGTAAAGAGTTTGGAGGAACACACCATTCAGTTAAATATAGATTAGTTTCAAGTCATAGTTAATCATACTAATGGCCCAGAAATCAGTCAAGACCGTAGAAAACTACTAATTCAAGTGGCTCAATTCACTTAGTACTCAGTGTAGAATTAGGGGATGAAGTTCAGCAACCTGGTTTCCTCCCTGTGTCTCAGGTACAGGTAACCAAGTCGACTGAAGCCCAGTGCGCTGGTGCTTCTTTCTTACTCCCCTGGTTGTGAGAAATTCCTTCCCTGGAGCTATTTGGAATATGTCTCAAAATCAGGGTCTTCCTTTTTCACTTGGTGGAAACTGAGCTGTCAGAATGGTATTAAGCTTCAGTTGAGGAGGGAGCTGCAAACCACATTGTTTCCTGAGGCAAGGGTAAGGCTGTGTATGTGAAGATTCCTGAGGAGACAGATTTTTCCACACCAAAACAGTTACAGAGAAGTCATCTTTCCTTCTCCGTTTTGTTCTGTGGGGTAAGAGCTCAATGAGTTGGAGGATGCCAGCAGCATCCACTTACTCCACTGATTCCAATGCTAATCTCTCCCAGAAGCACCATCACAGGCTCACCCAGAAATAGGGTTTTACTAGCCAACTGGGCATCCCCTTGCCTAGTCAAGTTGACACAGACAATTAGCACAAAGAGCAGTGTGTTCCCCCTCTCTAAAAAGGTAATTTTTGAGCAGAAGTGAGAATCATGCAAAGGAACTAGTTGGGTGAATCTCAGGGAGATAAGTAGTCTTAACAGAGTTATCAGCAAGTTAAAGCAAAATTCAACTGAAGTAAAAAGGTCAGAGATGAGTGAGAAGCATTGGGTCAGTGGGATCACGGGTGAGGTCATGAAAGTCATGAGAGGCCTTTGGATTTTATTATGAGTGAGGCAGGCACCCCTACAATTGTAAGCACAGAGGTGACTTTGCGTTTTGTGGTGAGAATAAGTTGGAAGAAAGGATGAGAACAGACATGAGATCCAAATTCCAGACTTCTGGTCCTGTTCTTTTGGATGAAGATCTCAGCATGTACATAGTTTCAGTTTTCAGTGTAGAGAATTCTTTAGGTCACTAGAACTGACTTCTTCCAACTGTTCCCTCCTTGCTCAGGTAAGTGAGGTGACATCTAAAGATGGATTGCCCAGCCCTTGGATCAGGCAGACGAAGCCCTGTCTCTTCTGTTGTTCCCATCAAAGACCGGGGCTTAGGTGGTCAAGTACAAAGAATGTTAACTCCAGACAGGAAGTATTCATATATACCACTGAAGTGATCAGAACTCACTGTGAAAGATGAGCTGTTTTTAATCATTCCTAGAAAATTCACACAGAAATGGGGCACTAGGACCCGGGCATCCCTCAGTTTCTCTGTGACTCATACCACTATCCACTTTACCATGTCACTGATATCAAAACCAAGTACTGTGCCTCATCTTCTGCAAGTGCTAATTTAAGAGAAACATTGTGAGAAAAAAAAACAAGAATAACTAATATATCATTTATTCTTTCATCCCTTTCCCATGAATTTCTTTTTGGGGGGAGGTTCCCAGGGATTGAATTCAGCAGCACTCAACCACTGAGCCACATTCTCAACCCTATTTTGTATTTTATTTAGAGACAGGGTCTCACTGAATTGCTTAGTGCCTCACCATTGCTGAGGCTGGCTTCTTTTTTGAACTCGTGATCCTCCTGTCTCAGCTTTCGGATCTGCTGGGATTACAGGCTTGTGCCACCATGCCCAGCTTTCTTTCCCATGAATGTTGAGCAAGGATGCAGATATGAAAAGTGAATACAGGATTCCTATTCTAGTGGAGGAAAGGAGAAGCAGCAAACAACTGCATAGATAATATCATTTCAAATGCTATAAGGAAAAAACTCAAATTAGACATCATCAACCTCTTGCAACGTTGTCTAAGATATGAGGTAGAGGCAGCATTAGGGACATTATCTGGGTTGATCTCTTGGAGGTGAAATACCAAGAAGAAACTAGATTCCTAAAAATATGTAGTGACAAAGTCAGTAATAGTTACCCAGAGTGGTCACATCCATTGCCGTGGCAGTTAATAGTCCCCAAGACACGATTGCTGTGGATGGATATGCTGGTGCTAATGGAAAAACAAGTAGCAAATAAGATAACAAAAATAGTTCTTTTTGAAGAAGACCAAGAGGAAAAGTATGGTTTGTGATAATTGTGTTAGGACTGCAACCTCTGAATCAATAGTTGCCAGTTTCCCAAGGGGATGTGCTATCATGCAGTGGTCCAGTGGGATGCACCCCCCACTCCCCACCCTCACCCCATGCACCTTGTGTCCTGGCTCTTGCTCCTCCAAATCTGCCACCACAGTCCTCCCTGCTTTGGGACCCAGTGAAATTTACCAATCACTTTTCAAGTGTAAGGCATCAGATGTAGGCTGTCATGGAGGATGGTTTGAGCTCTGATGGGTAGGAAGAGTTCCCAAGCTCTCTCAGCCTCCATCTTCTCAGATCCTCTCCAAGGAAGTGGCCTTTGAGAATACAAAAGAGAAAGAATACTAATGCGGATTTATGTTATTGCAAGCAAAGGAGCTTTTCCATACAGGGACATTTCCAGGTAATAGAACTTAACCATTTGCTTCCCATTTGAAAGAACAACAACAGAAACAAAAATGTGCTAATTTTATTTACTCATGCCCTATAAAGGTTCTCTCTCTCTCTCTCTCTCTCTCTCTCTCTCTCTGTGTGTGTGTGTGTGTGTGTATTGGATTAGTCTCAACCATATGGGATGAAAACATGGAAGTGGCAATCTACCTCTTTGCATTTTCTTAATTTTAATAAATTTAAATTGCTCCAAATAGCTTATGATTGTCTTTAAGAGATGGAGTTCTATGAGAATATGGATGCAAGCCACCACATGTTTGGAGACCAATAATCTGCTTGTTTTCCTCTGATTCCCATATTTTCTTGCTTCTCTTCCTTGTTGTCACTTTCCTGGATACCATTTTTGTCTTATCATAAAGCAATTATAGCAATGTAGTCACTATGTCCCACTCTCCTCCCACTCCCATCATCCACTCAACCCCTTCTAATCTGTAGGTTTGGCAACTGATTACAATTGTATGCAAAATTAAGATAATTCCATTATGAATGAGGACTTGAGAAAAACTTCTATGTCTCAAACATGCATGGTTTTGAATATAGACTCTGTGATATTTATTTTGGCAGGTTTTCACTTTTGAGCCCAGCGTTGACAGTATCCAAAATAAGTGGAAAGTAGGTTTGAGAGAAAAATATGTAACTAAACGAAAGGTAGATTATTAGATGATGATGATGATGATGATGATGATGATGACAATGATGATGATGACAATGGCAATGATAATTTTAGTGACCTTTCAGAACATGAGTTTGTAGCTTCAGTGGCAGCCTGGTAGGTGTAACTCACATTAGATCAGATACTGTGCATCAATACCAAGGAAAGAACACTGACTTCCTCATAAACCCTGGTCCTATACCTTGCTGTGTTAGTAAGTGCTTCCGTGCTGTGAATGTCACCTAATTTTCCTGTGCCAGTTAGATCAACTCTAAAATGGGTCATAAGTTGATCCCCTTCACCAAATTGTTTATGAGAATGAACTAGGAAATGAATGTGGGTAACAGCTTGAAAAATAGAAAGTACCATATGCATGAATGTGTAATTCCTGTTAATTACTTTTTTCAGGCTCTGTCCTAATTTTGCCCATGGTAATGACAACCAGAAACCAGAATATTAGGGAAGATAACAGCCAAATCAAAATCAGAATCTAGAGCAGTCAAATCAACAAAAACAACTGGAAGTCATCAGGAAAAAAAAAAGCATTTCTTGTAAACAAATTGATTATTTGATTGTAAATGAATAGTATAAAACTTAGCATAATTGTGCCTTTTTTCAATTAAATTGTAGACAATTTCAACTTAGCTAAAATGCCACTGATTAGCACACTGTACTAGAAGTTGGGGTAAATGGGTTTCTACATTGACTTTTAAAATAAAGTAACTGCATTGGTGGGCAGACTGCTTCCTCTCTATGAATCTGATCTTTCTGGAGAATGAGGGCACTCTCCCTAAACTTGCCCAGTTTTGCTATTTCTAGGATACAAAATAAGAGGGGGCAGCAAGACCCTCTTTGTCTAGGACATGGGACAGTTGTGGCAGGGGGACTGAGAATAATTCTGGAGAACAGAGCAGAGCATGATGTCCCCCTCTCCCTATATGCAGAAAAAGATCATGAGCTGCTAACAGGAAGTTCCTGGGTCCTGGGTTTTTCAAGTGGTAATACTTGACACTCCATCACTGTTTATCATTAACCATTGTAACAAAGTTTTTTATGGCTCCTTCTTCCATGCTCTGATGGTCATTGATCAATTGCAAACACATGGTAAAAAGGAGGAGAAACTCCCTTTGTGGTCCTTCAACTGGGCATATGAGTTGGTTGGCATACCTGCACCTCCATGTATGAGTGGATCATTCTTATTTATTGGTGCTTTATCTACTTATATGGAACCATGGTGCCGTTCAGTGGAAATAGAAATAACTGCCTCATTTTGGATTGTCTTGGAATCATGGACCTGGTGCTGCCTTAACCAGATCTCTAACTTCTTTTCTTCCTTTGCCTTTAATTTTTGTGTATGTCTTAGAAATTGTATGTTTCAAATCTTTGTATGATAAAAATACAGACAACTAAAGTTAAAGTATTTAATTGATTTCATTTTTACAAGCAACAAAATAAGTAGCATATAATTTGTTGCCTTGTGCCAACAGACTGTTATGCCAACAGGTGCTCACTAATTTAAAGAATTGTCTGGCTCTGTCCTTTGATCTCAAAATGTGATCTCCAGTTCAGATGCCGATCTCAGATGCCCTGGGTCCTATCAAGCCCTATCTCTTCTCCCAGGAAGAGGACTTGCCTAAAAGCCTCTCAGCTCCATGGTACAAGAGAAGGTGCACACAGAGAAAGCTATGGCTTTCAGGGACAAGATAATAAAATCAGCAGAGGAAGGGTAACCATCCAGAATCTTTGTCTCCAGGGTGATCTATGTTCAGGTTAGGCTGCTACAGATGCAGGTTGTTTCAGTGATGATTCAGGTACATGTTGAAGATAGTGTAGGAAGCCAGATTTGTTGACAACATTAATTGAATTTAAGCAAATCATTTCATTTAAACTCTTGAGGGCTTAGTATCTCCATCTGTATAATGAGGCCATTGCTTTAGGAAAGCAATCTGTGCTCTGACATTCATGACAGATCTTGCTATTTGGTGCTAATACTATTTCATATCTCATTACTTCTCAAAATGTGCACCAAAATTTACTTACTAGTCAAAAAGAATAGACATGTGAAATATATATCTGAGATCTCTGATCTAGGGGAGGAATTGCTTAAATGGAGATAAGAGGAGAACTTTAGTGGCATTGGTGTCCTAAGAAATACTTAGCAACTAACTATAGAGGAGGTAGGGAAAATTGATGGGTTGCATTTACCAGTTTCCATGATATAAATACTCCCATTGTGGCCATTTCACACTAACCACATACTAAGTAGTTTTCAAAATTCTATAAAATTTTGCTAGTAGTTCTTATAAAATTCTACTACAAGCCAACTCTAGCACAATTCTTGTCATCGCTTCCTGGCTAGTGTATAGGGAAATCTGTTACCTCAATGAAATTAAATGCAAAAATGTGTATGTAACCACCTAGATTTTTCTGTGTAACCAATCTGAAGTTTTTATTAGACTTTTGATAAGATCATGGTCCAAAATGCTTTAAGAACCACTAGCTAAATGATATCTATCCATGGTTACAATTAATAGCTGGTTCAACACTCATTTTTTTTTAGAGAGAGTGAGAGACAAAGACAGAGAGAGAGAGAGAGAGAGAGAGAATTTTTTAACATTTATTTTTTAGTTTTTTGGCAGGCACAACATCTTTGTTTGTATGTGGTGCTGAGGATCGAACCCGGGTCGCACGCATGCCAGGCGAGCGCGCTACCCCTTGAGCCACATCCCCAGCCCAACACTCATTTTTAATAAGTGTGTAGTCCCCTTGTAGTTAGACAAGTACATTTAACTAATTCTTGAAGGTGATCCATAAACACAAAGGACATCTGTTGCTTCTAAGGCACAACTGTACATTTTTCATATGTCTTCCTGGGACTCTGGGTGATTGCATGGAACAGAGAGCTTGCCAATCCATAAAAGGTAATAGCATAGTAGGAAATAAATCTTATACTATTAAGCCACTGGGACTGGGGGGTAAATATGATACTGTAGCAAAAGCTAGACTATTCTGAATATAGTTGATAAGATGCTTTCTATTTTTTAATTATATAGTCTTGAATAAATGGTCCAATATGTCATACTTGAAACCCTAAATGGACTTAATAATCTATGTAAAATTCTTTCCTGAAACAGCTTTGCTTTTAGACATCATCCAAGATCCAGAGTCCAACCTTGAATTACTTTTCTCTCTTCACTGATCACAATTTCCTTCAAGTCCACTTTCCAAGCATTCAGAATTCACCATGGGACCACTCTGTGCTATGAAGGCCATGGGTTACTATCTATTAAGGTTCAATATCACACATTCTATATTTTTCAATTGAGGAAACATCTGCAGTTTATATCGGGTTATGTCAATAGCAGCCTTGGTGGTAGTTACATGTAACACATCCAGAGGATGATGCTGTTAGCTTCTGTTATAGTTGAGAAAGACAGTTGTTTGTGATTTAATTTTGTTATTTAATTTTGAGAGCTTTAAGAATTCTTCCTGAAACAAAATAGCTTTTTAATGCTCTTATAGACCAACCTGAATTTCCACCATTTGAACTCAATTTCAGTGGCCAAAAAAGGACCATACTTAAAAACTTTCCGCTGAGTATGTTGGTACATGCCTGTAGTACCAGCTACTTGAGAGACTGAGGCAGGAAGATCACTTGAGACAAGCCTAGGCAACATACTGAGCTCCCATTTAAAAAATACACATACAAACATAAATATTTGTAATATGTATACACACACACACACACACACACACCACCCCCAGATCCTTGAATAGGATATTAATCAATGAACAGTCACTTTCTTGTACTACTGACACTTGAAAGAATTCTTTCTTTCCTGGAAGTTGGGTGAGAGCAATAAATTGAAGAATTGAGGCTTTTGTAAAAGAAGAGAAATGAGTGAGGAAGGATATGGGGTCATCGGGGAGCAAGAATATTGCCCAGGGAAAACAACTATAGATCTCTTGGCAATACATAAACTAGTGAAATGAGGTATAATTGCTGATGTGCTTTACATATTACTGGCTTTAAGTGATTAGTCCTCACTTACATGGGAAAACGAATGGAAGTCAAATAAGCTCAATGTCATGTATAAGATCCACCAGTTTATAAGTAATAAAGGATTTATTTAAATCCAGTGGTGGTAGTGTTTATTCCAAGTACAGGATACTTACCGTTTTTGATTTGTTCTTTCTCTGAAATGTGGAAGGAGTTTTCTTTTACTTAATTTAATTTCATATAAAAATTACAGACCATACTACTTCAGGGAAAAAATTCAGAAGCAACATGACTAATATGACAAAGATAAAACAATGGCCCAGGAACAGCCTAGAACTGTGTGGGTTCCTCACTCTTTTTTTTTTTTTTTTTTTTTGAGGAAAGACAGAGAGGGCTCAGAAGTAAACAGAGAGGGGTTGATTATTATATGTTTGAATCACAAGCATCTGTCCACCCCATTCACGAATTTAATTTTTTTTTAGGCAACTAATAACTGGCCTCCCCACTACTCCAGACACTTTCCTGTTCAAAGAGGTAGAAGAAACAAACTCTGCTCTTATAGAGTGAACAGTGTGAAGGGAGATAAATAAAGGATAAATGAATAAACAAATTACCTGTGTGACAAATGCTATGGAAGTGAGAAATAACACTTTGTGAAATAATTGCAATCTGCTTTATACAATAAACATTTCACTGCAGGGTTGGATGGGGCAGATGTATGACCTCCAAAATGATTTTTTTTTTTTGGTGGAGAACAATAAGGTGTGCTGATAGCTTCTACCTGGCTCATCAATAACCCCATAACCCCAAGGCCCAGCAAACCCCATGGATACAAGGATGAGGAGCAGATAAACTCAATCTAGTCATAGTGATAAACATAGGGGTCCCATAGTAGGAATTTTAAGCCCTGATATCTCAAGAAATTATCTTTATATTAATCCCCTTAGCATCAGACAGAAGAAAACAAAGCAAATGACAACAACCAGGCATTTGGCACAACCGGTAGCAGTGACAAAAATCTGCATTTTTGCACAGGCTAAGCAAGAAAACAAAATCCAGGTAAGGTAATGTCTAAAGAAAGCTGAGAAGGATGAGTTACAAAGGAGCAAAGAAAGAAGGTAGTGATGGCCAGATGTGTGTGGTCTGTGATTCTTTTTTCCCATTTCCTGTGTAATGATGTGACTGAGCTCAAATGCAACTGCAAATATAACAGAGTGTGGGCCTACAATGGGTCCAGTCTTGTTTTATTGTTATGTTGCGTTAAGTCTCCATTGATGACCCAAGATATAAAATAGGAGTATTTTTAGATAAAGCAAGACAATGTACTCCTATAGCAAACAATCCCTGGAAAGCTCATTTATCCACTTTATTTTCCAGTTCCAAGCAAAGATGCATAGTTGGAAGCTTTCCATATGGACACCAGTGAGGATACTTCTCCAGGATCTCCCCATAATGACCTACCTGGAGCTTCCTGGAGTTTTGCTTATTCATTCTAAGGGACCACAGAGGGTGTCTGAATAGAAGATCTGAAAAAACAGAATGAGATTTGAAATAGTGTCAGAGTATTGAACAGGACAGTTTCCATAGTCAGACATTAGACTACAAATCCAAGGTTAATTAATATCTGTATGAATTTTGGCCAATTACTTAAACATCATATCAGTCAGGATCTAACTGGGATTCAGATGCCACATGTATATTTAAGCCTAAGGAATTTAAATCTGGATTTGCACAGGTGATGAGAGAGCTTAGAGGTATAATAGAGGATAATAGGAAATACAGATGAGAGTAGCAGCAAGGGGAAGCCATTCCCCTAAACAGAGGGAGCAGAGGGAACAACATTACCTTCCAGAAGCTGACACCACAGCAGGTCTTTTTGTTAATTGGTGAAACCAAAAAAGAGATGTAGCCACTGCAGGAGACCCCAGGTAAACTCCAGGGACGTAACATTATCCTGGCTTCTCTTCTACCAGTCACTCCATAACATCTCAATAGTCCCGAAAATGACCAAATCTAGCCAGAAGCCTACTGACATGAAGCCTAGGAAATAGGCTGAAGGGCTCAGCTTCCCTGCAATATATGGCTTGGTTCAATATAGGCAGCTGATCACAAGGCTGTTATTATCAGAAGTCTTTGTCAACAGATATTTCAAGTGCATCCAGTGGTATGTTGGCTAAATTTTAGCCATTGACTCTCATTCAGAAAAGCCTTGATTTGTAGCTGGTTTCTGGGGCATGAATGCAGTCATCATGGCTAACTTTAAACAAATAAGCAAAAGTACTGAACACAGCCTTGGAAAAATTGGCATGTACATATGTGTATAAACAGACTCCAGTAAAACACTGAGAGGAGGCATGTGAAGGAGATGGTAAACAGACTTGTACAATTCCAGAGGAACTACGTCACTACCAGTAATTGAAACTTGTAGAGAAATAGGGGTTGTACTCTGTTTAAATGAAAATTTCTCAGATTTGGAATATATACTCCTCTGTATACCGGTTCTTCATCACTTGGGGTCACATTCACTGGAAATTCCTTAAAGATATTTTTAAGGCAATCTATATTACATAAGTGGGAAGTCATTAAAGTATATGCCTTTGAGTTCCAGAGACATGAATCCAAAATCACCACGTTATGTTGGAGCTGAGTTGAAATCATTGACCCTCACCATGTCAGTAGAACAATTTTAGTCCTTAATACATGGACGCTGGTTAGGAATTATTTTGCATTTCACTGTTGATGTGAATTAACTCTTGACACTATCTGGATGGTTCCTCTTTCCACCTGTAGTATCTATCAGGCTATTTCCCTTCACATCTCTCATTCCCTTTGTCATCTTGTCATTGAACCAAGCAACAGTAAACTAGCAGATCTGCTCACTGATGTGTGTCATGCTTGGATTTCTATTTTGTTTATTTCTGTGATTATACAAAAGTACTATAGTCATCATTACACCAGTCCATTCTTTAAAGGAGCTCTCCACAAACTGCTTGAGTTACTACTGCTTTTGACAAACTAGGAGACAGTTTCCTGGGCATGCATCAATTCATGTACATTAGTGTGGCATTGGAAGTTCTGAAGACAGGCTAGAGAGTCAGCCTTTCATATCTGTAGGACTTTGCATCTGTGGATTCAACTAATCACATATTGAAACATTTGTGAAAAATATTTATCCATATTTAACAAGTAGAGGCTTTCTCTTATCTCTAGTCCCTATATAACAACTATTTACAATACATTTACATTGTAGTTGTATTTCTAGTAACCTAGACATGATTTAAAATATACAGAAGGATGTGCTTAGGTTGTGTGCAAACACATCATTTTATAAAAGGGATGTAAACATCTGCAGATTCTGGTGACTGTGGGTCACTCCTGAAATGAATCCCTGATGGATATTGACGGTATAATAATAGTGTCCAAGAATGCAGTTGTTTTAATATTTGTCCATATGAGTCAAATTTCTTTGTCAATATGTAGCTCTTTCATTTTCTCCATGTGTTTACCTATTTGTGTTGAAATCAATCAAAATTTGGCACACTTATTCATTTGCACTTTCAAAAAATTGGGGAGAATATAAACAAAGATTGGTGCAAGGGTCAGGGGATGTAATAGTGAAAAGAAAATAATTCTTATTTCCATGATGTTTTTGAGATGTTCCCAGTCTAGTGGAATGGAAGATAATGAGAACCAACCATTATAATCAGTACCTATCAATTTCAGGGAAGGTGAAGGCTGAAGTGTTCTAGGAGAGATAAGCAAATTCAGCTTGGAGATTATACAGGAGAAGTAACTGAATAAAGATCTGAAAGGTGTGTACAGGATTGCAGAATTGAGATGTGGAAGAAAAGACCATCTCTGGTAAAACCAGTAGATTGTGTCAAATCCTGTAATAGAAAAGAATCAGAGGAAGATCACTTCTTATCAGGTGCTGGATTCACTTTTCACAGAAAACCTGGAATGTTATATGGTTTCCAAGTCACTGGACCTCAAGCAACAAGGGGCAATAATCCCCGAGAGAAAGGAAACAAATAAAGTAATGGATATAACTTTCCCAGTTTGTGGCCTGTAAGGAATTTCAACAACAGAAAAAAAAAATAACCAAGGCAAATACAAGTGGAGTCCTGACTGAGGAGACAGAGCTGAGAATCCAGAGTAATCAATGCAGGTAAAATTCACAGTGAAGTGTCATAGAGGAAAGAGATACTCAGAAAGAGAACTCTAGAGATATACAGAGAGACTGTCATAACAATGAGCAGAGTGCTGGTCAGCACATGTGTTGGAAAAAGCTAGCCCAAGTCTGAAACAAAACAAAACAATACAATAATAACCTCAAATATAGTTGCCTCTGCAGGTTTCTACAGGTTATCAATTTAACCAACTGTGGATTGAAATGTATTTTTTATTGTGTCTGTACTGAATATGTACAGAAGTTTCTTTTTCTCTATTTCCTAAGCAATGCAATATAACAACTATGTACAGAGCACTTACATTATATTAGATATTAAAAGTTATCTAGATATGATTTAAATACACAGGAAGATGTGCTTAACTTGAATGCAAATATTACACTCTTTATATAAAAGGCTGGATAATTCATGAATTTTGGTATGTTATGGTTTGGATGCATGGTATCCCCCCAAAATTTATTTGTGAGACAATGAAAAAAGGCTTTGAGGTGAAATGATTGGATTGTGAAAGCCTTAACCCAATCAGTAAATTAAACCCCTAAGAGGGATTCATTGCATGGTAATTGAAGGCAGGTTTACCTACTTAATTAGTATAAGCTACACCTGTGGCCGAAGACTGGTGGAGGTGGGCATTGAGGGTGTACCTTTGGGATATATTTTCTGCAACTTATGAGTGGAGTCTCTCTCTGCTTCCTGATCATGTGCTAAGCTGCTTTCCTCTGTTACACTCTTCCTCCATAATGTTCTGCCTTATCTCAAGCCCAGAGGAATGGAGCTGACCTTCCAAATGGACTAAATGGAGTTAGACCTCTGAAACCATTAGCCCCCAGATAAACCTTTCTTTCTCTGATTTTTCTTATCAGATCTTTTTGGTCAGAGCAGCAAAAGAACTGACTAAAACAATACTCAGTGTCCTGAACATTGATACTGAGGGACGGTTTATATGAGGGAATAATGCCTTGAACTCACCCAGGGTCATAAATATTACCTAATTGTCTCAAAAATAAGACCGAAAAGATCCATAATTCCTAAGGTATTAGATAAAATACTCAGAAATATCTTTCATCAGTAGTGGGAAATAATGAGCTCTAGAATAAATCCCATTGTAGCCACTTATACTCTTAAAAACATGGTCTAAAAAAGTCAAATTATGTAAATTTACTTCAGCCCAGAAAACAAAGTTAAAGCTTATTTATATAAAAACAAAAACATCCAGCACTCAACAAGGCAAAATCCCTATTATGTAGAACCTAACAAACATTAGTTAAATAAAATGCAGAAACAGATGGCCCATAATAGGGACAAAAATAAGCCCATCAAAACTGTGCAGAATAGTCACAAGTGTTAGGACTACAACAGAAGCACTTACATACCTGTATTTAATATAATCTAAAACTTCAAATGAAACATGAGGTATATTTTTTAAATTACCCAAACCAAACTTATAGAGATAAAAACTAAAATGTATGAATAAAAAACACACTGAATAAGATCAGTTACAGATAATAGCTAAGACAAAACTGAAAAGACATTATTGGACTCAGGGACAAATTTAAGTGCACTAATACATGTGTAATTGGAATCCTTAAAGAGTAGGTTGAGGGAAGGGGAAGGATATTTGAAGAAAATGTTTGAAAACATTTTTTAATCTTTAATTTTATTTTATTTTGCAATTTTCAAAAAATATTATAATTAATTAATTAATTAATTTTTATTAGGTATGTATGAGAGCAGAATGCATTTTGATTCATTGTACACAATTGCAGGACAACATTTCATTCCTCTGGTTGTACACAATGTAGTGTCACACCATATGTGCAGTCATACATGTACTTAGGGTAATGATGTCCATCTCTTTCCACCATCTTTCCTGTCCCTATATCCCTTCCCCACCTGTCCCTCCCCTTTGTCCCATCCAAAGTTCCTCCATTTTTCCCATGCACCCCCCACACATTATGGATCAGCATACACTAATCAGAGAGAACATTTAGCCTTTAGTTTTGTGGGATTGGCTTACTGTTGCTTAGCATGACATTCCCCAACTCCATCTATTTACCTGCAAATGCCATAATTTTATTTTCTTTTAATGCTGAGTAATATTCCATTGTGTAAATATACCACAGTTTTTTTTTTTAATCCATTCATCTATTGAAGGGCATCTAGGTTAGTCTAGGGTAGTTCCACAATTCAACTATTGTGAATTGTGCTGCTATAAACATTGATGTGGCTGTGTCCCTGTAGTATGCTCATTATAAATCCTTTGGGCATAGACTGAGGAGTGGGATAGCTAGGTTAAATGGTGGTTCCATTCCAAGTTTTCTAAGCAATTTCCATACTGCTTTCCATATTGGTTACACCAATTTGCAGTCCCACCAGCAATGTTTGAGTGTGCCTTTTCCTCCACATCCTCGCCAACATTAATTGTTGTCTGTATTCTGGATAACTGTCATTCTGACTGGCATGAGATGAAATCTTAGAGTAGTTTTGATTTGCACTTCTCTAATTACTGGAGATGTTGAACATTTTTTCATATATTTGTTGATTGATTGTATATCTTCTTCTGAGAAGTGTCTGTTCAGCTCCTTAGCCCATTTATTGATTGGGTTGTTTTTTGTTTGTTTGTTTGTTTTTGTGTGTGTGTTAAATATTTTGAGTTCTTTATATATCCTGGAGATTAGTGCTCTGATATGTGTGTGTTAGTTTGAATCAATCCCATTTATTGATTCTTAATTTTATTTCTTGCCCTTTAGAAGTTTTTTTAAGGAAGTCAGGGCCTAATCCAACATGATGAAGATTTGAGCCTAACTTTTTCCTCTGTTTGATGCAGGATCTCTGGTCTATTTCCTAGGTCCTTTATCCACTTTCAGTTGAGTTTAGTGCATGGTGAGAAATAGAGGTTTACTTTCATTTTGCTGCAGATGGATTTCTAGTTCTTGAGCACCATTTGTTGAAGAGACTGATGAGAAAGAAATTAAAGGGATACAAATAGGAAAAAAAGAACTCAAACTATCATTATTTGCTGACAACATGATTCTATACATAGAGAATCCAAAAAACTCTACTGGAAAACTTCTAGAATTAATTAATAAATTTGTCAAAATAGCAGGATACAAAACCAATAACCTTAAATCAAATGCATTGTTATACATCAGTGATGAATCATCTGAAAGAGAAATTAGAAAAACTACCACATTAACAATAGCCTCAACAAAAAATAAAATACTTAGTAATCAATTTAATAAAGAGGTGAAAGACCTCTACAGTGAAAACTACAGAACACTAAAGAAAGAAATTGAAGAAGATCTTAGAAGATGGCCAGATCTCCCATGTTCTTGAATAGGCAAAATTGATATTGTCAAAATGCCCATACAACCAAAAGTGCTATACATATTCAATGTAATTCCTATTGAAATCCCATCATCATTCCTTATAAAAATAGAAAAGGCAGATATGAAATTAATTTTAAAAATGAAGAGATCTAGAATAGCCAAAACAATCCTTAGCGAGAAGAGTGAAGCAGGTAGCATCACAATACCAGACCTTCAACTATACTACAATGCTATAGTAACAAAAACAGCATGGTATTGGCACCAAAATAGACATGTAGACCAATGGTACAGAATAGAGGACATAGAGACAAAACTACATAGTAGACAAAGGCACCAAAAACATACTTTGGAGAAACGAAAACTTCTTAAACTTGATGAAACATATAAACTACCAGATCCAAGAAGTCCCAAAACCTTGAAGCACAAGAAAAATAAAGAAAACTAGATATATATGCATCATGATCAAATTTCTCAAATAAAGGTGACATAGTGAAAACCTTAACATCATACAAAGAAAAAAGAAGGCACATTATGAATACAGGAATAAAGGCAAAGGTGAGAGCCATTTTCCCAACAAAAACACTGCAAAAGAAAAGCAATATTTTTAAAATTCTAAAACAAAATACACTGTCAGCCTAGAACTTTATGCCCAATCAAATTACCTTTTTAAACTAATGGCACATAGGGCTGGGGTTGAGGCTCAGCAGTAGAGCACTCACTTAGCACATGTGAAGCCCTGGGTTTGATCTTCAGCACCACAGCACCACATATAAATAAATAAAATAAACATATTTTTAAAAACTAATGGCAAATAAAGAATATAACAGACATATAAATGCAGAAAGAATTAATATCCATATAAGAAATTTTAAAGGAAGGTAGATGCTCCCATAGGAAATGGAACTATGCAAAGAACAAAGGGCACTGGAAATGGTAACTGTATATATAAATATGGTTTTTAGGATTTTGAAAATTTTAAAATAAAATCATTTTTTAGATAAAAATAATAATAATGTACTGTAAGAACTATATGCATGCATAAAATTTTTGACCATAATATCCCAAGACCAAGAAGGAAGGAATGAGAGTATACAATCATAAAGCTATTTTACTGTATAGCAAGTGACATAATATTACCTGAATGTAGACATGTAAGTTAAATATATATACTAGCCATCCTAAAGCGATCATTAAATAACAAAGAGTTCTAGCCAGTAAATAAACAGAGTAAATAAAATATAATGATGACAAATAGTCAACACAACAGGTGGCCAAAATAAAACAAGGAACAGATCAGACAAGTAGAAGAAAAATAGTAATAAGAAAAATGTATATTTCGCTTCATTAATAATCATATTAACTGTGAATCTGAGGTAATCACACACACACCCCAAAAGCAGGAATTATCAGGATTTAGTTTAAAAAGAAATTATTGAACTATGTGTTCCTTAAAAAAAACTCACACCTTAAATAGAAATATACAAGCAGATTAAAGCTAAAGGATGAGAAAAGATACACAGTTTTAGTCAAAACAAAACAAAACAAAACAAAAAAACTCAATGTCAATAGAAGATTTCATAACAAAGAATATTGCCTCAGACCAAGAAAGCCAGTCATCTCATAATGATTGCTTTAGTCAGACTTTTCACTGCTGTAACCAAAGACCTGAGGAGAACAATTTTGAAGGAGAAGTTTAGTTGGGGCTCATGGTTTCAGAGGCCTTGGTCCATAGACAGTCAGCTCCATTGCTCTGGGCCTCAGATGTGGCAGAACATCAGGGCAGAAGGATGTGGAGGAGTAGAAAACTCAAGACATGACAATCAGAAAGCAGAAGAGCAAGTTAGCTCTGCGTAACAAGGACAAAAATATAAGCCCCAATGGCACATCCCCCAATGACCCTCCTCCTCCAGCCACACCAGACCTGCCTATAGTTACCATGCAGTTCATCCCTATTAGGGGATTAAAGCACTGATTAAATTAAGACCCTTATAAGCCAATCATTTTACCTCTACACTTTCTTGCATTATCTTACATATGAGACTTTGGGGGACACCTAACATCTAAACTATATTAACAATGATGGTGTTAATCCATGAAGAAGATATACCATCCTAAATTTTTTTTTAACACTCAAGGAAAAAATATACAAATTTAAAGTTTATATTAAGAGATTTCAATACCCTATTCTTAATCATAATAGACCAATGGACAGAAAACTCAGTAAGGATAATAGCTGAATAACACTATCAATAAACTAGTGACAACAGCAGAATACATTCTACTGCAGCAAAAAAGAGCCTTTATAAATATAGACCATATGCCAGACCAATAAAATGAGCCTCACTATATTTCAAAGGATTTAATTCATTGAAAAACACAATGAAATTTCATTAGACATAGTAAACATAAAAGTTTCTGGGAAATTCTCAAACAGAGAAATTAAATAAAACATGTCTAAATAACTTTGGGGTAAAATGCAGCCAAAAAAAAAAAAAGAGAATAGATTTTTTTTTCAGCTAAATAAAGGTTAAAACACAACAATACTTGGGGTAAGTTTAGAATACTACATGCCTTTGCTAGAAAAAAAGGAAGAGTTCTACTCAATTATCTCCATTTATACTTTAAGAAACTAGAAAAACAGGACCAATTAGTTTCCAAAAAAATAAAAAGGGAGGAAATAATAAAAGCAGAGAATGCATAAATGAAACAGAAAGCAGAAAAATAATAGAGAAAATCAAGGTACTCAAAAGATACATCTAAAAAAGGGAAAGATCAGCTAATTGATATAACTAGTAAGACTGATCAGAAACAGACTACTCACATTAATTGTATCATAAATGAGAGCAATGACATCACCACAGTTTCTGTAGATATTCAAAGAAATATAAGGGAATGTTTTATAATATTATAAATGAATTTAACAACTTGGATGACACAAACTAATTTCTTAAAAGACACAAACTACTTAGGAACAATCAGGAAGAAAGAGACAACATGAATAGCCCCATATTACTTAAAAAATAATGAATATATACACAAGACACCTCTACTCTTCTCTCACCCTTCCTTCTCTAAAAGAAGTCTGGGGTAGATTCAAGTGACTTCAGTGGTGAATTCTTCCAAATATTTAAGGGTAAAATGATACCCATTTTACACAAGCTCTTCAGAAAACGGAAGAGGAAAGAATCTTTAGCAACTAATTCTTTGAGGACAGCATTGCTCTTATATATAAACCAGACATTACAAGAAAAACATACCACAGATCAATATTCTTCAAATGCACAAATGAAAACTTCTAAACAAAATTATAGCAACATAAACTCCTACAATATATAGAAATAATAATTTATCATGATAAGCCATTGTCTTAAAAGCAAGGTTGGTTTAAAATTCAAAAATGAATCATTGCAATATGCTATATTAATGAACTAAGAAAGAAAAACAACATGATCACCTCAGTAAATGGAGGGAAAAAAATGTATTTCAGAAAATTCAACATCTTTTCCTGATTAAGGAAAAAAAAAAAAAACAGAAAACCATAAAGAGAAGGAAACTTTTTCAATATAATAGTGCATGTTTACAAATAAAACAAACAAAATCTATAGCTAACATTATACAAAATGTTGAAAGACTGAATGGCTTTCCTCTAAGATAAAGAGAAAGTTAAGAGTGGACTCACCCTTTCTAATCAGTCTTTTATTAGAGGTTATAAATAGGTATAATAGGGCAACAATAAATAAATAAAAGGTATCCAGATGGAAAAAGGCCATTGTCTAGAAAGAAATTTTCTTTATTCAAAGATAATACCTTTGTCTATGTATAAAATCTGGTGGAACTTCAAAAATCACTATTAGGACTCATTTTTTACTTTAGCAAGGTTGCATAATAAAAGATAAATATACAAAAGCCAAGTATGTGTTGATATAAAGCAAAGATATAAAATTCTAATTAAAAATACTATTTATAGAACATTAAAATATTAGATATTTAGGGATAAATATGGCAAAAATGTACAAATCTCATACACTAATATTAGAAGAAATTGCTGATGGGAATTAAAGAAAATCTCAATACATTGTTATATTAGTCAGGTCCATGTTACTACAATGAAATACCTAACGTATGCCTTAGAAAGAGAAAAGGTTTATTTAACACATCATTCTAGAAGATCCAAGATCAGAGAGCCCCATTGCTTTAAGCCTCTTATCAGAGGACTGGATATCAGTGTATCAAAGCAAACCATTCACATATCAAGGCACAGTGCAGAGAGAGACTGAGAGACCATAGTTACACAATCCCCTTCAAGGGCACATCCCCCAAAGACCTAAGGATCTCCCACTAGGCCCCACTATTAAAGATCCCACAGTACCTATGTATAGTATTATAGGGACTAAGCCTTTAAAATTTACACCACTGGGGGACCCTACTCATATTCAAACCATAGCAATTTTTATATATACTTCACTCATAAATCAGATTCATCAACAGCAATAGAATTTTTTGGTAGAAATCAAGAACTTTATTCTGAAATGCATGGTTAATGCAAAGGGCCTGAAATAGCTGAAGCAACTGAAAGAGTAGAACAAATACAAAGGACTGGCACTTCCTGATTTCAATATTTATATAGTTATGTTAATAAGAGAGTGTGGTATAAATGTGAAGTGAAACAAGTCAATTAATAGAATAGAAATAGTGTTCTATATAGCTGGATAACTAATTTTCAAGCATGTGCAAAAGGGCAATTCAGTGGGATAGCAAATGTTGCACTATCAAAAAAAGTACTTAAATACCTATCTCATACATATATGAAAATTAAATCAAAAGAGACCATCAACCTAATATAAAACCTAAATTGAACAAAGATAGAAGAAATCTTTGTATTTTGGGTGAGGCAATGATTCTTCAATAGAATATTCAAAAGTCAATCCATACTTTTTGCCAGTTCAAAAAATTATCATTGTGAGTTGAAATCTTGTGTTTCTCTGAAATTCATATGTTGAAACTTAAATTCTCAGTATGGCTGTATTTGAAGATGAAACCTCCTTATAAGGAGTAATTAAGGTTAAGTAAGATTGTAAGGATGAAGTCTCTTTTCAACAATTAGTGTCCTTAAAAAAAAAAAAAAAGCAAATCACTCACATATCAAGGCATAATGCAGAGAGAGACTGAGACCACAGACCAAGAAGAGACACCAGAGATCACTCTCCTGCTTTCTCCCCCAACCAAACAAGCTGATGAAGGATAGACCATGTGCACACATGGGAGAACACAGACCCACCAGGAGGGCCCTCACAAGATGCCAAAACTGCTGGCACCTTGATCTAGGGCTTTCAATCTCCAGAAAAGTAAGAAAATAAAAGTTGCAAAAGCCATTCAATCTGTGGTATTTTATCACAGCAGCCCAAACTGACTAAGAAACACAGTAATTAGACTTCACAAAAATTAACAGTTTCTGATCATCACAAGCCACCACTGTTAATAAAGTGGAAAAGTCATAGAATGAAAACAACATTTTCCAATGGTATATCTGTGAAAGGAATTATATTTTGAGCATATAAACATTTCCTATAATTAAATAATAAAATAACCTAGTAAATAAATGGACCAAATATTTGAAAAGACACCTAAAAGAGAGATGAATGACAAGTAAATACATGAAAACAGGGTCAATATGATTAATCATTAGGGAAATGTAAGTGATATTAATACACTATTATTAGAAGAGCAAAATTCTAAAAATCAACTATATCAAGTACTGAGTTGGTAGGAATGTGGAGGAACTGGAAGTCTCACATTGTTGATGAGAATGTAAAATAGTACAAGCACTTTGGGAATAACTTGGCAGTTTCTTAAAACATTGAGCACATAAAATGAGATCATACTGGTGTAGAATGGTCTCTAATTCAATGGGACTGGTGCCCTTGTGAAAAAGATATGCATACATCCAAGGAGAATGTGAGGTGAAAATATAGGTGAAGGTAAGGGTGATCTTTCCATGGACTGAGTTATGCCAAAGAGGGCTGAAAACCACCAGCAGCTAGGAGAGAGGCACTGAATCGACTCCTTTTAAGTCCTCATAAGAAATTAGTTATCCTGATAGCTTTATCTTCAGACCAGCCTCCAGAACTATGGGACACTACATTCCTATTGTTTACGTTAAAAAATTGAACATAAATTTACATGCATCTACCACATCATCCAGATATTCACTCCTAAGTATTTAACCAAGAGATATGAAAGTATCTGTCCAAAAATATATAAACCAATGTCTCTAGCAGTTTCATCTATAATATCCCCAAACTGTAAGCTACTGAGGAACAGATTAACAAATAGTGATATGTCCATACAATTGAATATTATCCAAAATCAAGAAGGAATGAAATGCTTATATCCACAACCACATGGATAAATTAAAAAATAATAACAATGAGTGAAAGAAGCCAAAGAAATGCAAATTGTATGCTTCCATTTATATGATACTCTAGAAGATTCAAACTAATCTATAGTGACAGAGAACATAGAGGTGATTTTTCTGTGTGGAGAGGAAGGATGGGCAGGAGGGAATAACAGGAGTAGGAGAAAACTTTGCAGGGTAATTGGTATGTTCACTGTCTATGGTAGTTTCCCA
Organism: Marmota monax; assembly: GCF_021218885.2. Lineage (NCBI taxonomy): Eukaryota > Metazoa > Chordata > Mammalia > Rodentia > Sciuridae > Marmota > Marmota monax. The sequence goes on from NW_026692254.1 coordinate 25,546,478, forward strand.
GGGATGTACTTACGTCAAAACTTATCAAATTGTACATTTTAAATATGTCTACTTTATTGCATGCAAATTATACCTCAAAAAATCTGATTAAAGAAAGAGAGAGACTTCAATGACCTGCAAGTCCATCTATTCAGCAAGGCAGGAGCACAGACCATGAATAGATACTGCAGTGAAGCAAGATCTGAAAGGAATTGGGAACAGAAGGTGAAAAGCCTTCTTTGCTGTGAAAAGGAGTTTGTGCTTATTCCTAAAGACAACAAGAAGCACTGAGGCATTAAAAAATGTATGTGAGTCTGTGTGTGTTATAAAAGTTAATTCATGCTTTCCCTTTCAGTTAATTTTTGTATATTTCTTACCACAGTTTCCAAGCCAAACCAAGCAAAACAACCATAAAATACCTACTTCCAAATGCTTACTTCCTAAACAACATAATCAGCTTGACTTCCTCATTTCAGACCATTCTCAGATCCCGTGAGCTCATCATAGTGTACTGATGAAGATTGATGTGCTCAATGGGGTCTTCAAATAATGGGAGTTATTTCTATGGATGGTCATGGAAGATTTTCCCTTCATAATCCGTTTTCTACAGAGACAGTTAAATAGGTTTGATTTTCCCCTGGCCTGCCTGTCTTTACTGCCCCATGGAAAGACCTTTAGCTCTAAGAACTCTGCACTAGTTGTAAGTACTGAACAGGATGATTTCTGGGTGACCTTGGGATGATCCAAATCTCTTTTAAAACACAGCTTCCTCATATGTGAAAGGGGCTAATAACACAGGCCTTATGGTGGAATATGAGGTTATTAAGCTTCAACATATGTAAAGCCCCCAGCAAAAAAAATGTACAGAATTGAGGTTAGTTTCTTTTAGTTGGCTTTCATCTCTTCCCGTCCTCCTCCCTCTTTGGATTATTTCCACAAGACGATGAGATCAGAACATCACTTATTATTCCTCAGGTACAAATTTAGTTAGGTGTAAATCCATGACCCATTCATAGGAAGTATTGTTTAAATTAAAAAAAAATACACAAAACTGAGACCATCATTATGAGAAAGACAGATTCAGACTTGGCCTGGGGAGGAGCTCTGGCCTGAATTTTAATCAACACAGCCAGTGTTTTCGAGTTAGGGCCAAATTCTTGTGACATATAATATAAAATTTATGAACTTACTGAAACTGATTTATAAACTGATAAAGGATATTGTAACCATATAGAGCTGGTTGCAAAATAACCAGGGGATAAAATTGAAGTTTTATTAAAATGACCTCAATCGTTTTATCTCATACCTACGCTGGATAAATCATCACATTTGTAGGCTTTGTGAGCACCAGGGAGTTCCCACCCGGGTTTCTAATGCATGATGATGCACCAGGATTTTGAAGGGAAAAAAAAGTCATCTCAGGAAATGAGTCTGAATGAAATGAGCGAAACAAACATTTATGAAGTGCCTACCCCTGTGCCAGGTTCTGGAATACACAGACATCAAAACTCATTTTCTCTGAAGGGAGATTTGATACCTTGGAGAAGACAAAGTTTTCAATACAGAGAAGAGCTTAGGTACAAGGAACCTAGGAGGCACAAAAGAGAGATCAGGGGAAGGAAGTCAACATTTATACCCCAGTAAGAAGCAGTTTCTGATCTCAGGATTCGTTCATTAATTTAGCAAATATTGAGTTTCTACTATAAACCAGACATAAGAATAGTCATTGAACAATAAGACCCTGTTAATTTTTTTCACTGAATTGGCTCATTCTGTGTTCACTTTTCTCTCTCCCTAACTAAACCAAGTTCCTGAATAATGGAGATTATATCTGTTTTCCCATCAATGAAATAGTATTTTTATATTGTTCAGTATTACTAAAATGACATAAGATCAGTTCTTATGAACTGTTTCTTTTTTCCTTAAATGAAAAGAGAGAATAAAAAGGAAATTCTAAAGGTCATGAGGTCATGAAAGAAAATACTTTTCCCATTCTGTCATTAGTGATCTTTAAACCTTTGCATGGTTCCCTGCTTGCTAGTTGGGCAAGTTCATTGCTAGTGATCTCCTGCAAGGAATATGTCTTATGTATGTTTTTAACATGTAAGATTCCACCCACACTCCCCTGCCAAATGCATTTAGAGTTTACCAAGGAAAATGAAGTTAGGGTTGGGTAGAATCTAGAGCTTCATTAGAAGTTTAAGACTGTGAATAACATATTCACACGTATTTTAAATTTCCAGTTCAGAAATATTTCCAGCACTGTGGATACAGCCATCCCAGTATCTCTGAGCACATCTTGCCATCTGTCACATTAAAAAATCGTGGTGTTAGAAGAAACAGATCTTTGTTAGAAATCTAGTATAGCCAAGCCCTCTACTAGTGGTTTTGTATATATCACCTCATTCCATCACAACAACCCTTTAATGTATAATGTTTTTCATGCCTTCAGACTAGAAAATAAAGAAATCAAGAAAAACCCAGGAAAGCATACAAACCCCTTGGGGAAAAATTAGAATTTATGGCCAAATCTAGTTTACTTCAAAGCCCTTAAGCTTCTACCACCTCAAAGAGGGCCCAGAACGGTCATCTAGTTCAGACCACTTATAACAGTGGTTTGCACAACCAGTCACCCAATCCCAGCTTCATCCCCTCCCTTATTTGAGTTGATACATATCAGAGAAGAGGCACAAAATAGACCATAAAAACTCTAATTCTGTGCTTTTCAACATTCAGACTGCTTGGGGGTAGGTCTCTCAGAAAATACGCCAAGTCCCAGTTTTGTCCAAATTGAAGAGTATTTAACCAGGTGACCAGCAACTACTCACCACAGGACCCACAACTATCTCTGCAAGGAACAGCTCTGAGCCTGAGTATTTTAGGATATTTAAAGGCAAAAACCACATTTGGGTTGATGTAGGTATAAGCAAGCAGGTACAAAAGCTAAATTGGGCAGTTAGTGAGACAATATAAATGGGTACATTGGCATTTCCCACAGGACCTTCTAGGTTGGCAAAGCAGCAAGCAAGAAGAAGGGAAGTGGGTCAAAATGACCCTAGTTTAGTACAAGTTAAAGAATGGTAACTAATGTCTAGACAATCAATCTCTGACAAGGTACATTGCCCAAGAAAAATGGAAACCAAAGAGAACAATTTTACATTGTATAAGAATTGGCATTTTGTGTTGCCAACTATGTTATGCTAGGTAACTATTAATGGGTACAGAGGTAAGGCTTTCCCACGGAAGAAGACATGCTATGGAGCCTCAGGGTAAAATGGAATCTGTTTGCTCATTGCCCATATAGCCTGGCCCATAATAAGACATTTATGTAAGGATGATTTTTTTTGTTAAATAATTTAATTTTAAATTTATCTATCTTTCTTCCTTTTAAACTTATATCAGTTTGTTACCAACAGACATTTTATATCATCAACATTAGCAATAATAGAATAGGGATTAAGAGCACACAGAGGGTTCAAATCCCATCTCCACTATTTATTTGCTCTGTTATCTCAGATAACTTACCTTACCTCTCTTTGCTTGAGTTTTTTCATCTGTAAAAGAATAGTGGTATCAGTTGACTAATAGGGTTGTCATGGAGATGAGATCAAAATATGGTAACTATATTGGTGACTTGTATAAGATAAACCTTCAAGAAGTGTGAGTTATTGTAATTGTTAATACATTAGTAGAAATCCAAAACTACACTCTGGAAAGTAAAGGCAACCATATAAACCAATACTATGAAAATAAATCATTATTATTAAATTCTGGCCAGATCTGATCTTGAAGGCTGCAGACCTCAGGTTTACTCTGTTTTGCTAAATTTCCAAGGGTTATTAAAGGCTAGCACAAACAGAATCTTTCTTTTTGTTCTAGTCACACAACTAAAGGCCATGGAAAAGAAAGGAATTTTCTGGGCACGATTCAATGGCATTTACTTTCTTGTCTCAGCACCAATTGAAAACTAAACTCCTGGTAGTGGATATGAATTACACACCCAGTAAGACATCTCAGAAGTGCTTCAATGCACAAAGGAAATTGGGCTTAGACCAGGCTGCTTTAACAAAAATAGCCTAAGTGAATTAAAGAACCAACATTTATTTCTGTAGTTCAGGAGGCTGGGAAGTCTGTGGTCATGGTGACAACATGGCTGGGTTTTGGTGAGGGCTCTTTCTGGTTTGTAGATGCCCTCCTTCTTGTTGTGTCCTCTTATTAATGCAAGCAAACAAGTTCTTCAGAAACAAGGCCTCTGGTGTCACTTCTTAGGAAAAATCTAATCTCACTCGTGAGTGTTCCACCTCATGACTTAATTACCTTCCAAAGACCTCACCTTTAACACCACCCAATTGGGAAAGTTGGGATTTTGACGAATTTTAACATATGAATTTTCGGTACATATTATCTCCCTGGACTATTCACTCGCCCAACTTCTCCTAAGATAGAATTGTCATTCTCACATCTCCATCCCAAGAGATCTCAACAATTGTTGGATATGTATTCCACATCACATATCCTGAAATGTTGGGGTGGTATTTCAGACACAGATTTTGTCAGATTCACATAGAACGAGGCTCTTATAAAAGTAGAATAAATGGTGATGGAAGGGGAGAAAACCTACATGACAAAGAATGCTTCGGAAGGGTCAAGGTCAGTCAGAAAGTCGTCCTGTTCTGCGGAGACACAGATTGTGAAACTGTGCATGCAAAGAGAATGTATGGCCCAAAATAAGATATGATAATGGATGTCAGGATACTAGTGGTCTCTGCCAGCACATGCTTCATCTGGGAGATCATGGAAGGAAGCACAGGCTGGAACTGGAAAGGCCTCGGGCTGAATCTGTCATCAGGTCTGGAATCAACAACAGCTGACATTCCAAGGATCCACAGAGGGTTGGGGAATTGCATGGAAAGAAATTCTAGCAACTGGCTACAGGATAAAGTCATTAACCTTTCTCTTTCCTCTTTCCATTCACTCATTAAACACATGCACATATACAGATAAGCTATTGAGCACCTACCACATAGATAGCTCTTTGTGAGCCATCGTACCAGACCAAAATGCTTATGCCTGTAAAGTTTTATGGTGCAATAAGAGATATCCATACAAATAACCATGGTTCACAGTACAAGGTAATGAAGTGAATAAAACAATAGAGATAATCTGTAAAGGAGATTTTCCTCAGTTTCTTACAATTTCTTGAGGTATCTCCATCCACTGGACCCGCTCTTCTAAGAATGACAATCAGACCATGAAAGCCAGAAGAAAGGGAAGAATAGACAGAGAGACACGGGGAAGCAGGCATTCAGGAAGTACAATGCATGATATAGGAATGATTGACAGTAGGGTAAAGCTAGAATCTAGAAGAGCTTAAGGAAGTAAATACAACTAGTTGGGACCAGTTAATGAGGAGACCTTTTCATTACAAGTTGAGCACCTAAAACCCTGCTTAGGAATATGGTCTGTGAGACATCAAGGTGTCTTCTAGGTGGCCTGTGACAATGTGCCATAGCTCTTCCATCTCCACCAGCTCCAGACGTAGCGTGATGGTGTAACGTGTTCACTGCATGCTTCCATTGTCTGCAGCCGCTCCTGCCACACGTTGGTGGAGATCATCTGCAGTGTTCCTAGAGAGCTGGAAGCCAAACAAAGCTTCAAGGCTCCAATGACTTGCTGGAGTGGGTCAATATGTTCTTCCCTACAGCTCCAGGTGGGGACTTGGAGAGGGAAGGAGTGACCCTTGAGTGCTTCTGAGATTCCCTGTCACTGCCGCATCGCTGAGTTTTCACTATTTGGCAGCTAAATGTCATTGGGCATGTTTCTATCTACTCCCCCTTCTCTGCCCAGACGAACACGATATAGACTGTGGGAGGAGACGGCCCCTACCCGCGTGACTAGGCAGTGGCAGCAGCTGTGGCCCTCTCATCAGCAAAGTAATGAGGATTCATTTCCATCTCATCACTTCTGTCACGTCTGCTTTTTTCCTTCTGTGTTATTTTATTATTACGGCTGAAATTGATTGCCGGAACCAAGCAGGCATCTAAACCCTATCCCTTTACCCTCTCTCCCTCCAGCTCCCTTGAGCCTTCTCCTCCCAACCCTGGCTGCCTTCTCTGAGCACTCTTCCCCTGGCTGCCTCCTCCTGCCGTGGTACATTAACGGGAAAGAAAAACTCATTTGAAACAATTTACGAGGTGACTCAGCAATCTGTGTTCTCCTAACTGTCCTGTGAGCCTGGAGACAGAAAGCAGCCTCTGATCTGGGTGCTCCGTGATGAGACAGAGACTCCCTGCCATGCTGGTCTATTTCACGACTACTGGGAGTCCTTCCTGTTCTGGGAAACCCAGGGAGAGGAGCAAGGGACTGAGAAAGCTCATACACAGGTCTGCAAGAAAAGTGCCTGATGGTCTGTCCCCGGGTGGTTTGGCAGGGTGGGCAGAGAAGAGGAAGAAAAGTGGTAGATATTGTGTGAAGCATCATCTTGTCATGTTTCCTCGTCTGTAAGTGTGGGCAGGAAAAATTGGCTTCTGGAGGAACTGTGTATTGTAAGACTTAGGATTCCGACTGAGCCTGAAACCCTACTGCTCTGAACTCAGTTTCTTACAATTTCTTGAGGTATCCGCTGTGAGATGGAAAAGGCCAGGTGGGAGTGGTTGGGGTGAAGAAATCTATGACAGATAAATATTAATGGGTAGAATTGAGAGCATCCTCATTGGAGAGGAACAGAGGGAAGGAAATCTAAAGGAACTGAGGAAGACAAGAGTAGGAGACTTGAATAGGGTGTGCTCAGCGTGGCTCAGACCCTCTGGTGGATATTGAATGCTAGGTGGGTCTACCTCAGATCTGCCTGCGCATTGGACTCATGGTCTTTCCGTCCGACTACACAGCTAAACTCATGGCAGCTGCAGATTCAACCCCACCCCAACCCCATTGGCTCAATCCAAAGAAACACTCACTTGTATTTGTTACTGTCTAGGGATGCTGGGTTCATTGTCTCTGTTCAACAAAGAATTGAAGAATAGGACACAGAGATCGCAAGCAAGAAGGAGGTTTATTTAAAAGATATAGAAATACAGAGATAGGCTTCTCTGAAAAGAAGGGCCCAGAGCTGGGAATCGGATGGGGAAGTTTTGGCCCATTCTTTTTATGGTCTCTGGAATCACCTCCTTTTCTTATCTCCTCCCCTGTCCATAGGCTCCTATTATTGATTGGGGCCTACTCTGTCCACATGTCTGTTTTGGTTTCTCTATTGGATCCCCCTCTTAGGAATGGAAGTTTCTGATTGGGCCTCCTGCTGTGTCCATGAGCACTTTCCTCAAGCAGGAAGTTGACCTCATCAGAAGATCCTCTCCATGCTCCTTTGTTCTGGCCCTGCCCCCAGTCTCCTTACTGGCCATCTTGTCCTGACTGCCTAAGCCCTTCTACATTCCATCATAATCATTTACTTGTATTATTAAATCCAGGGTTCTGGGGGGGGGGGGTTGTACTTCCTAAATTATGGCAAAATTTTAAACTTATAACCCACAGGAAAAAATAAGTGCTACTAATTTCTTAAATTAAGATCAGAAAAAGTAATTCTCTCTAACCTGGTAGGTTTTAGAAACAAATCTTCAAGGTTGAGTTTGGTTTTAAATCTCTGTGTTTTGTCACTTCAGAAAATAGAGCTAAATGCCAGGAGCAGGGCACATGCCTGTAATCTCAGAGCCTCAGGATGCTGAGACAAGAGAATCATGAGTTCAAAGACAGCCTCAATAAAGGTGAGGAGCTAAGCAACTCAGTGAGGCCCCGTCTCTAAGTGAAACATAAAATAGGGCTGGGGATGAAGCTCAGTGGTTGAGTGCCCCTGAGTTCAATTCCTGGTACTCCTCCAGAAGAAAAAGAAAACAGAGCTTATGTTTATTTATTTATCTTAACTTTTCTTTTTTTTTTTTTTTTTATTTTTTTTTATTGTTGGTTGTTCAAAACATTACATAGTTCTTGATATATCATCTTTCACACTTTGCTTCAAGTGGGTTATGAACTCCCATTTTTAGCCCATATACAGATTGCAGAATCACATCAATTACACATCCATTGATTTACATATTGCCATACTTGTGACTGTCATGTTCTGCTACCTTTCCTATCCTCTACTATCCCCCCTCCCCTCCCCTCCCCACCCGTCTTCTCTCTCTACCCCCTCTATTGACCTTCATTTCTCCCCCTTGTATTATTTTTCCCTTTCCCCTCATTTCCTCTTGTATGTTCTTTTGTATAACCCTGAGGGTCTCCTTCCATTTCCATGCAATTTCCCTTTTCTCTCCCTTTCCCTCCCACCTCTCATCTCTGTTTAATGTTAATCTTCTTCTCATGCTCTTCGTCCCTACTCTGTTCTTAGTTACTCTCCTTATATCAAAGGAGACATTTGGCATTTGCTTTTTAGGGATTGGCTAGCTTCACTTAGCATAATCTGCTCTAGTGCCATCCATTTCCCTGCAAATTCTATGATTTTGTCATTTTTTAATGCAGAGTAATACTCCATTGTGTATAAATGCCACATTTTTTTAATCCATTCGTCTATTGAAGGGCATCTGGGTTGGTTCCAAAGTCTTGCTATTGTGAATTGAGCTGCTATGAACATCGATGTAGCAGTGTCCCTGTAGCATGCTCTTTTTAGGTCTTTAGGGAATAGACCAAGAAGGGGAATAGCTGGGTCAAATGGTGGCTCCATTCCCAGCTTTCCAAGAAATCTCCATACTGCTTTCCAAATTGGCTGCACCAATTTGCAGTCCCACCAGCAATGTACAAGTGTACCCTTTTCCCCACATCCTCGCCAGCACTTGTTGTTGTTTGACTTCATAATGGCTGCCAATCTAACTGGAGTGAGATGGTATCTTAGGGTGGTTTTGATTTGCATTTCTCTGACTGCTAGAGATGGTGAGCATTTTTTCATGTACTTGTTGATTGATTGTATGTCCTCCTCTGAGAAGTGTCTGTTCAGGTCCTTGGCCCATTTGTTGATTGGGTTGTTAGTTATCTTATTGTCTAATTTTTTGAGTTCTTTGTATACTCTGGATATTAGGGCTCTATCTGAAGTGTGAGGAGTAAAGATTTGTTCCCATGATGTAGGCTCTCTATTTACCTCTCTTATTGTTTCTTTAGCTGAGAAAAAACTTTTTAGTTTGAGTAAGTCCCATTTGTTGATTCTAGTTATTAACTTTTGTGCTATGGGTGTCCTATTGAGGAATTTGGAGCCCGACCCCACAGTATGTAGATCGTAGCCAACTTTTTCTTCTATCAGACGGCGTGTCTCTGATTTGATATCTCAAAATCCTAGAAAAAGAAGAGCAAAACAACAGCAAAAGAAGTAGAAGGCAAGAAATAATTAAAATCAGAGCTGAAATTAATGAAATCGAAACCAAAGAAACAATTGAAAAAATTGACAAAACTAAAAGTTGGTTCTTTGAAAAAATAAACAAAATCGACAGACCCTTAGCGATGCTAGCGAAGAGAAGAAGAGAGAGAACTCAAATTACTAGCATACGGGATGAAAAAGGCAATATCACAACAGACACTTCAGAAATACAGAAGATAATCAAAAATTATTTTGAATCCTTATACTCCAATAAATTAGAAGATAGTGAAGGCATCGATAAATTTCTGAAGTCATATGATCTGCCCAGATTGAGTCAGGAGGATATAGACAACCTAAACAGACCAATATCAATTGAGGAAATAGAAGAAACCATCAAAAGACTACCAACTAAGAAAAGCCCAGGACCGGATGGGTATACAGCAGAATTTTACAAAACCTTTAAAGAGGAACTAATACCAATACTTTTCAAGCTACTTCAGGAAATAGAAAAGGAGGGAGAACTTCCAAATTCATTCTACGAGGCCAACATCACCCTGATACCTAAACCAGACAAAGACACTTCAAAGAAAGAAAACTTCAGACCAATATCTCTAATGAACCTAGATGCAAAAATCCTCAATAAAATTCTGGCGAATCGGATACAAAAACATATCAAAAAAATTGTGCACCATGATCAAGTAGGATTTATCTTAACTTTTCAAAAGAAAACTGGCCACAGTGTGTAGTGTTGTGGTTCAGTTCACATTGGGAGGCTGACTTCAACAGGGCTTAATTCCCTGGGCAATTTAAATCCACTTTTTTTTTTTTTTTGGATCCCTAGTATGAGTTAGACCAGATTTCACAAAACCCTGGAATATTGGTTTGGATGCTATGGGATGATGAGTCCCCATTACACTATGTAACAGAATAATGAGTTTGAACTTGAACTTACCAAAATCCAAACTGTCTACAGAGCTTCTAAAACCTGGTTTGCTGTCCATAAGAAGGAATACGAAGGCATAAGAAAGAATAATAATAATATAATAATAATAATAATAAGAAGGAATAATCCCCTTTTCCTATCTGACCTCCAAGAAGTCTCACCTTTACCTATGAGATCTAATTTGCATATGCACTGAGAAAACTGTGGGTCCTGGACTAGAAAGATATGAACTCCAGTTCAGACTCTAGCCCTCCTCCTACCTCTGTTCCTCAGCCCCCTATGGGCTTCATTCTGTCCCTGCCCTGCCTCTGGCCACTGTGTCTTCACTGTAGCCCTGATTGTCCTTGGCTACCCTACCATCTTCTGAACCTTCCCAACTACCCAGATAGGCCCGCCTTCCTATTCCCCCACTTTTCCTTTCCTCAGACTAAGCTTACACCTCATCTGTCTTACGATATTAGCCCTCACCCAGCTTTTGGAACTTCTGAACTTGGCATCAAATGGAGACTTTGGCTGCTTTTATTTCTTCTTTACTAACCCGCCAAGGTAAATACGGGTTGAATGAATGAACACATGATTGAATGAATGCCCCTTCCTCTGATGATCCCCTTACCTGAGCCCTGGTGTCCAATTCCAGATGTCACTCCAAGGCCTGGGAAACATGCCCATTCAGAGTGAGTTGGACCCTGGATGACTGCTGAGTCTGCTCTCTCCGTGGGGTGAGAACTTTGAAACTTTTGCTTGTCTGTGTTTCCTGTAGGTTGGAAGCTTGAGCTTCCAAATGCAGCCTTGGAGAAATGAGAAACCACTTTGTTTTGTGGTTGGCAGCAAGAAGGCCTCTCTTCTCCCTGAACCCCAGGAAAGGGAGGATTTAATGTTTCTTAACTCTGCAAATCTGGCCTCCCTGAATCACTGAAACTTGATTCAGATGTATTTTGTGAAAGTACTAAAGGCTGCTGCTCTGGCTCCTAAACCATGTCAAGAGAGACACTCAGGGGCCCCTCTGGCAGCCCTGAGCTCACAGGAGAAGACAGGATCTGCTGAAGGAGGTCAAGAGGTTGAGCAAGAGAAAGCTGTTGGCCTCCTGAGGGCCTGGTGTTAAATCTGGTTCTGCCACCTCCTAGCTGTGTGAGGTTTGGGCTCAGTTACTAAATCTTTGTGAGCATCCCTTTACTCATTCGAGTATGGTATTGCTGATTTCTTGCCTCTGACCTTGTTGAGAGAAAATGAAATGGCCTGGCAGATGGGTAAGTCTCTAGAAGAATGCCTGGCATCCAAAATGGGCTCATTTTATCCTGATATCTCCCAGAGCTGTTTGTTATATCTGGTTCTCCAGAGCCTCAGACACCTGCAAACTCTCTCTGGTCCAAAACCTCAGATATCAAGTTTTCTTTCCCTCCATTCCTTAAAACCCATATGTCAAAACTGTAGAAACCAGCTTCTTTCATATTCACTGTCCCCTTGGCCCTGGAGTCAGCATCTCCTGCCATTTCCATTGCCATATAACTCTTCAGCTAAGGAAGTTCATTTTTAAAAATCCTGATGCATCTGACAGGCTCAAGTTTATTGTTCACAAAGCTCCAAGAAACTTGGCATAAGGGAAGAGTTAATTTATACTTCAAACTGTGGTAGACACTTACCTCCATAATAGCCTTATCCCAAATTTCATAAGTTAGAATGTATAATGACACCATATATCAAATGCAGGGCTCCAACTCCTGCTGCCAAACTCCCTGACACACTGCAAATTTTCACCATTTCTCTACTCCTGGAGAAGATTCCACCTCCCGGAGAGCTTAGATTTGGGCAAGAATACCTGGAGTCAGATCCCATGATGGTTCTGGTGAGATGTTGCATCCAATAACTCACCATTACCACTTCAGGAACGCATGAGGTGGGCTCTGACTGTGCCAGAACAACTTGTCACCTGGCTCCTTCTCTGCACTTTGATAGGAGGTCATGACTCTTACCCTTAACTTTGGATATTCTCCAGTCCCACTCTCTTTGGCTCTAGGTCCATTGCTCCTGTTAATGTAATCTGTCTTGCCATTGATATCAAATTTTCTTGTTTTCCTGGAAATTTCATGTAACCCCATATGCTTTTCACTTTATCATAACTTGCATAATCCTTGAATTTTTTAAAACTAATATCTCCTTTCTCAATTATTGCCTTCTGTAAGAGGCCTCTCCGATTTTCTCAAATTCAAGTTTTTTTAAAATTTTAATTCAAATTTTTATTAACTTTTTAAATTTCTTACATACATGACAATAGTGGAATGCATTACAATCATAATTATCCATTCACAACACCATTTTTTGTAACACTGTATATAAAGTATGTTCACTCCAAATTATGCCATTATACATGAGCTCTATTATTATTATTATTATTATTATTATTATTATTATTATTGCATTACAATTCTTAATACACCTTTATACCACAATTTATCATATCTCTTATTGTGGTATGTTGACACCAAATTCACATCTTCATACATGTATTTTGTATAATGATGAGGGTCTCCTTCTACCATCCATGCTATTCCCCTCTTCCCTCCCTTTCCCTCCCACCTCTATTTCCTATCTAGAGGTAATCTTCCTCCCTTGCTCTCCCTCCCAACCCCATTTTGAGTCATCCCCCCCCCTTATATCAGAGAAGACAGTCGGCATTTGTTTTTTGGGGGATTGGCTAACTTCACTTAGCATAATCTTCTCTCATGCCATCCATTTCCCTGCAAATGCCATGATTTTTACACAATGGAATATTACTCAGCAATAAAAATGTATAAGATCAAGTTAAGTTTTCTATGGCTCTCTTTCATAGTCTGTTCTTGAGAAAATACTTTATAATTTAGGAAATGGTGTATGTTTCTGCCTATTATAGTTTAAATATGAGGTGTCCCTAAAAAACATGTAAGATAATGTAAGAAAATTTAAAGGTGAACTGATCAGGTTATAAGAACATTAACCTAATCTGGGCATTAATCTGCTGACAGGGATTAACAGTGAGGTAATTGTAGGCAGGTAGTTTGTGGTTGGAGGAGGTGAGTCATTGGGGTATATATTTGTCCCTGGTGAGTAAGAGTTCTTTCTGCTTTCTGATTATCATCTCCTGAGCTGCTTTCCTCCTCCACACTCTTTCACCCTGATATTCTGCCTCATCTGGGGCCTAGAGCAATGGAGTTGGCCATCTATGGACTGAGATCTTTGTATTCATGAGCACCAAATCAATTTTTTCTCCTTTAATTTTTTTCCTTTAGGCCTTTTAGTCACAGCAGTAAAAAAAAAAAAAAAAAAAAAAAAGCTATCACCAGAATGTGACCTATTACCAGAATGGAAAAGAGTCTGTTGTTTTTTCAGCACTAAGGGCAGACTGGACACATGAGTTGAATGAATGAATGAATGAATGGACAGATGGATGGATAGATGGATGGATGGTAAAACCACGCTTATTTTTCTTTTAACTTGCTCTCATCTCAATTGCTTGGATGGTGGAATAGATTTCAAGTTCAGACTACATTCTCACAGTAAACTGACTACAGCACACTTTATTCATAAAGACAGTGATTCTCTAGCTTATTACATATCAGAATCACATGTAAGACTTATTGAAAGACAGAATTGTGGGTTCCAGCCTCGGAGTTTCTGATTCAGTAGGTCTGGGTAGGGCTGGAGAACTTGTTATTCTAATACATTCCCTGCAAATGTTGATATTCCTGGTCCTGTGCTGATCACACAAAGAGTAAAAGAAAATTGAAAAGTCAGTATCCAAATGGCAACTATGGCATAGGGCTTACTTCTTTCTATTTTCCCTTCAAAATCAATATGGGAAATAAAATTCACATTCTCAGGAGCTAAGACAATTATTCAGAAATGTTTCAAAGGATGAGAGAAGTTACTCTTGTTTATGGTAGCAGAAAACAGATTAGTTCAAAAAATGCTGCTTCTAACCAGTCCACTTATATAGCCACAAGGCCAATGAGCAAGAGGAGGGTCATGTTTTCTGCCTATTTCTGTCTGGAACCCCAGAATCAGATACCTGATGTGTGGATCACCAAATAGGAACCTTGAAGTAACACCTCCACCATGCCATCAGCCTCCTTCCATTATCACACCTACCTTGGCATCTTTTTGATTTGAAAGGCACAGAGAGTTTCCAAGGAAGTAGGCAAGGGTGAATTACCCTAAGTGTGTCAGAGCAAAGGCAGGCAGAACAGCTGGAGTGGGGAACTCTGGGCTGACACTTTTAAATAGCTCTTCTTGTAAAAGATCAGATGCAGATGGCTTCAAATGGACCTGCCGTACTCCAGTAGAACTGTGTGAGATTAATGTGTATGAAACTCTGGATGTCTGTTTGGGTGTATTCTTAGGTTATGCTAACAAGTACTTTTGCATGGACATTCAAGGTAACCCTAGATTGACAGGAAAATGTATCAAAAGGAATAAATGTATGATGTTCATTAAAAAAAAAAACTCCAGATCTAAGGTTGGGGGTATAGCTCAGCTGGTAGAGTTCTCGCCCAGCATGTGCAAGACCCTGAGTTTGATCCCCAGCACCACCAAAAAAAAAAAAAAAAAAAAACAAAGCTCCAGATCTAAAGAGAGTTCTTCTCAATGAATAAAATGGAAACTGAACAAAAATGCAAAAATGAAGTTTAGGTACTGATTCACTGACAGTTATATTTATTAAAATAATTTACAAGCAAATTTAAATTAATGTTGCTGTTGTTGTCTTAGCATGCTTTTATTGATGCTCTTAATAAAAGCCAAAAATCATGAATTCTATGCCGGTGTTTGGAGATAAATTTTGTTGAGATACAATCTGCAATGAAAAACAAAAAAAGTTTACATAAAGTTTTTAAATAGTAAAGAAAATATTTTAAAAATGTAATGAAATTGACAGAACTTGTATAGGAACTATAAAGAATAAAATTAACAGCAGAAAATTAAACAAAGTACATGTATAAAGACATGAATTGGCGTGAACATACTTTATAAACAAAGATGAAAAATTGTGCTCTATATGTGTAATAAGAATTGTAATTCATTTCACTTTCATGTACTTAAAAAATAAAATCAATTAAATTTAAAAAAAGTTAAGGAATGCTTGCCTGCTCCCAAAATCAACCAATCCACTAAAGGACATAAGCATCAACATGAAAGATCTCTCAATGAATAAACTTACAATTTGAATAACTAAAAATGAATAATGGATCTGATATAAAACACACACACACAAAATAAAATAAATATGTGTGAATTCATATTGCCATAAATACAAGATTAAATAAATAAATTAGCAAAACATCAAAAAAAGAAAAGAAAAAGATTCATATACTAGCACATGACATCTTCAGAAAGGATACAAAATAATCAAACAAAAATAGTTATCAAAAACATAAAAGAAGAAAAATTCTTAAATTGAAGAAAAGAAATTCAAATTTACCTACAAACAAAATAACAAAAAATAACACATTAATAAAAATTATAAATATAAATCAGAGAAATATAATTTTTATAAAGGAAAATTAAATCCTATATCTAACTTTTTGCTTACAGTATTCTTGGCCAATAATAAGTATCTGCTAAATTTTAAAATATCAATTATTGCTGCACAAGAAATATACCCAGCTAATATTTTCTTCATGCATGATTGTAAAAAGCTATTTTTCAGAGAACAGTTCATACACTTTTAAAATTTGCTTTAAGTCCAATAGAAGCCATCTGTGAGATGAGTCAGAAATAAAATCTTAATAATGCAGTTGTTAATTGATTACATTTCATTATTTGTTATTTTTTTACATTTCTAAATTATTCATTTCCACTATTAACTTTATGAACTTCTTAATCAACTGATTATATTTTTTCCATCTTTGATTAAATATGTAGTATTCATTGCATTTTATTCACTTTCTGCAGTAGTGAAAATCATTGAAGCTATGAATTTATTTCTAATTATGAATTAGAGATAGTATTATTCTTTTGAGTCTTGTTTTTTTTTTCAATCTAACAATAACATATTACTTTTTTTTCTATCTTAGACTATAAGCTCGATATTTAGGACCATTTATGTACTGTTCACTGTTTATCTACTACCTAATACTAATTATTGAACTCCATAAATCTTGATATGCAACAATTTGATTATTATTAGAGCCTTAATTTTCAGAAGTTGTAGGTCTTGATTTCCAATGTATTTAAGAAAATAAAAAAATGTGTTTAATATATTTTGTTTAAACTTTTTTAAATGTAGATTTTTATTTTTTAAAGCAATTTTAGGTTTATGGAAAAACTGACTGGAAGCATGCGAATTTCCCATAAGTCCCTTATTTCCCCACATGAATAATCTCCCTCAGGATTAATAACCATACCTCTGTGGGAGATGTCTGTCCAATTGGTAAACATATTGACATCATTATCACCCAAAGTCCACAGTTTTCATTAGGGTTTACTCTTACATTGTCTGATAGCTTTGTTTTCTGCTGTGTGTGTGTGTGTGTGTGTGTGTGTGTGTATGTGTTTGGTATTGGAACTTGAGCCCAGAGCCTCATGAGTAGTAAGCACATACTCTACCACTGAGCTACACACCAGCCCCTATAGCTTTTGGTTTGCGCTTGTTTACTGTTTCCTCTTTTAAATATTAATTAATTTATTAAGTTATTTTACAGTACTCGGGGGAGAGAACCCAGGGTCTTGTGCATGCTATAACTTTGCTTTTAAGTACCATTTTAAATATTTTTGTCTAGAAATTTTCTGTATACTTATTTTTAAAACTTACTAGAGTCATCTTTATAACCTCCTATATGGATCTTTTTAATACATTTTAAAGGTATACTTGATGGCCATGAGCTATTCAAGGCTCATTTCCTAATATATCCATGACCACAAAGTAAAGGTTTGATGTGTGAAGACAAAAAAAAAAAAAAAAGAAAGAAAAGAAAAGGGAAATATAAAAATCCTCCTTGGCTGTATTGACTCTATTTCTCATTACTGTCCATGAGAAATTCTTTAAACAGCTCCCAGATTATCCTGATTAGCATCTCTGTAGAGAAAAATAGGTGTAAGTGCCAATAAAAATGCATTAAGAAACCTGATTTAAGTATAATATCCAAGCATCGACCATTTCTCCTCTCAATGGTCACCACAGCGCATTAGCAGATGAAGTCATGTTTCCCACTGAGGGTGCAGGGCTTCTCTTTTATTGCAGTCTTATGGTTATTCTGTTAATCAGATATTCACAGAATAAGTCACTTGGTTAACATTCTTTTGCTGTCCTCTTTCAGGTTAAGCATCCCTCCTTTGGAACACTGATGTCTCCCCCGTTTCCCTGGGGTCATAATAGGTGGGCATTTGCCAGAAGATGATGTCAAGGCTTCACTAATAATTATGCTTTTTCCAAAGACACATTATATGCTCCTCAAAGCTCATTGTAACCACACCACCTTCCACCATCCCTACCTCAAAGCCATGTCTTCTATTGCAGAGTTAGTGGCCCTCACATGGCCTTGATGGTTTGACACTATCAACTTCAATGGTGGCAGGTACACCTCTACAGTAAAGCCTCATTCCCCCAAGGGGTTAAATGTGGCTTCTACTAATGACTTAGTCTGCCACTTTGAAATAGGACTGACTTAGGCAGAAAGTGTGTTACCCCTTCATTGGAACAATCTTGCCAGAATAAGTGCTGTCATCCCTGTGCTGGGCATGGGACAGACCTGAGAAGGTCTAATGCTATCCAGAGGAAGAGGTCCTGCCACTTCTCCAGGTTTACCCACATTTGTTCTGATTTCTTCCTTGCTAGAGAACAGGGATATTGAATCTCTCATCTACCTTCCTCCCTTCTCCAAACCTCCTCCAATTCTAATCTATTTTAATTTCCTTAACAAAATGTAAAATGCTACAGAAGTGCAAGATATTGCCGCTAAGTTTTCTAAAGCAAATTGTTTGCATAAACATTTGTCCAGAAAGAATTTCAATGTAGAGACTAAGTCTGCCCTGAAAATCTCCAGAATGCACTGGTCCCTCTTTCTGCCACACAAAGGCAGCATCTCTCTCATATTAACCTGATATGATTCTGCTTCCAGGACCAGGGGCTTTGATAAAACTGATCTACCAAGACCAGCACTTATTTTAGGAGATGGGATGTATTCTGTGTTTGCAGAGTATTAGAGCTGCAATGGGAGAAAATATATGTTGTAAGGAAAAAGACTATGGTTTGACATGTGATAGAATTTTTTTTTCTGTAACATACAGCCACATACAGACAAATAAAATACCTTAGGTTTGAAGTATGGCAAAATTTTTGGAACTGTCTGTCATAATATAAAATATAATATGGAAGTTTGAATATTGGCTCTTCTACATAAGAATTGGGTGATCTTGGGTTATTTATTTACCCTGTTTGGGTGTCAGATTCTTCATTCTTACATTGTAGAGAAATTATATCCTTGGTGGCTATGAAGATTAGACATGTATATTTAAATTATCCAGCATCATGCCTGACACACGCTAGATGCCCAATAGTGGTGGCTCATGTTACAATTAACTGAAAGTAGAGTTCTTTTGTATGTCAAACAATATTCATGATGGATTCTTGGTCCTATTCTTTCCTTCCAAGATCCAGCAGCTATATTTAAATACAAAAAAATGAACTTTAAACATTTGATTTAAAAATCTCATTAATTAAAGAAAAGCATAGAAATATTATCTGGTGAGAAATCGCATAGTTCTTTTTTCTTCATTCCCAGTCTTTGGTCAAATATATGCCTCTTTTTATGAGTATGGGCCACCTTGGCCTGACCAGGTCTTGAACAGAAAATACACAAGAAATATGTGTATCTGCTGTTTTTGCTAAGCCAGCTCCATTTCTCCCTCTGTTTATATCAATTCCCTGATTTTCTTAGGAAATTAGCTTTCTTGCCTTCTCATTCCAGGTTGCTCATGTTGTAGGTGAGATGTTGGCACATAAGCCAGTTCTGGCCAATTGGAAACTTGTAGTTCCCTGGCATTTGTTCATAAATGGACTCATCAGGCAGTCCAAACCAATGACTTTTGATACAGGGCTTTTATCAGAAGTGTCCGGTGTTGTGATAGATAGCATTGGTCATTACCGGCAGCCGTCTTGCTACTATGAAATGAGACTGGATTGTTAGGAAGTGGTGGAACCTTTAGGAAAGGGGGTCTAGTGGTAGGTCCTCAGGTCATTGGCAGAATGCTCTAGAAGGGTATTGTGTGACCCTGGTC
Organism: Marmota monax; assembly: GCF_021218885.2. NCBI lineage: Eukaryota > Metazoa > Chordata > Mammalia > Rodentia > Sciuridae > Marmota > Marmota monax. The sequence goes on from NW_026692254.1 coordinate 25,565,980, forward strand.
TCTTCCTCTTTTTCCCTTCTCTTTGTGCTTCCTGCCTCATGAGGTGAGTGGTTTGTTCAACCATTCACTTCCTCCATGATATGCTACCCTTGCCAGAAGACCAAAGTGATGAAGCTACCTGACCTTGGACTGGAAACATAAGTCCAAATAAACCATCTGTTTATGTAAGTTAATTTCCTCAGATATTGTGTTATAGTAATGTTGCAAAGCTAATATACCTAACTTGAGTTGGGTTTTTATCACCTTCAATTAAAAGTTATCCTCACATGAAATGTGTATCCACACTTTATATAGCCTGTAGTTTATATAATTTGTGATGTTCTTTTTAAGAACTCAAAATAATGAAAAGAAAGCAAGATACTAATTGTTTCTTGAGATTTGAAAGAAACAAAAAAAATTGTGAAGTGCTCACAAATATCACAAACCTAACAAAAATCCAATTTTTAAAATAAACAACTTTAATTAATTTATATAAAGCTCACAAACCTAACAAAAATCCAATTTTTAAAATAAACAACTTTAATTAATTTATATAAAGCTCTGTTTTTGTCTGTATACTCTTCATTTGTTCTGTCATAGGCAACTATTCTAGTGTCATTTTTTAAAATACAGAATATAATTTACATACCCTCTGTTTATTAATTCAGGTTTGTTTTTGTTTTAAATTTTTAATAGTCAAAACGTTTTTCTCAAGTTTACAAACCATTGTTGTAATGATATTATTGTCATAAAGTGGGTTATTATTAATCTAAGAAAACTGACATTATGTGAACTATCAGTTTTTAGGGTCTTTTGAGTTTTCTTGTATAATGATTCACGTTGAACGTTCTTTGAATTACTTCTACTCACTATCCATTTTGTCCTGAATATTGTTGATGTTCTAATTATAATGACACGACAGAAGTTTTATATTATCTTTGTCAATGGCAATATTTCATGTCATATTATCAAGAAAATTGAGTTCATTTTCCAATGTGTTCATATGATTCATTTCTCTTTATTAACTATGTTATCAAACAATCCTAGGACGTATTTTTGAGGAGTTTATAGATTTGTAGGCTGGGTAGTCTCAATGACAGAGAATTTTTATTTTGACTAGGTATGAAAAGTTGCCTCATTTCAATCATAGCATTATGTATCTAAGGAATGCAAAAAACTTCCCTCAGATTAGCCTCTGGCTCCTTATGTTTCAAGCCTCACTTCTCCTTTCTTACCATATATTCTGGTATTGAGCACTTTGGGATCATATTGCAATGATTCTTGGCCCCACTTCTTTGTTCCACAATGGTGGGTGAGTCAGCATAGTGAACAGTCTAGGAATTCCTAGAAGGCATTCCTACTCTGAGATGGCAACAGTCACTTAACTACAGTTATGACTGCAAACCAATAAATCTCTCTTTCTAAACTCCACCTAAACTTAGTTGAATCCTCCAAATGTCCATATCACTCTAGTGCCATATGACAAGAGGACGTATATTGCTGAGGAGGGCTTCAGATAAGAGTGGAACATCATGACATTGTTAGCTGACTGTGGTCAGAATTCCTCATTTCTGCAAATTTTGCAAAACTATATAGTCAAGTTAAAGCATCACAGGTCACCTCCTAGAGTTTAGAAGGAGTTTATGTAAGTGGTGGACTCTGTGGTTTAAATTTCATTAACTTCACTAGACATAATTCTGCTGATGTAGTATATTATTTAGGGGGCTCTGGGCAGTTAAGGAATCCTAATTGCAGTTCTTGGACTATTCTAACACTTCAAAGGTCAAAATATGTTTTGCCATATAATTGTGAGACCTCAGGAAGAACCCTGAGCCATGATACTATGACAATCAGGCATAGCAAATGTATATGATAGTGTGGTGTCCTCATTTTTTCTTAAACACTGATGCAATAGTTGTTGACTTTTATGGAGTCCTAATGGATGGAATGCTGTCCTAGGTCAAATCAAAGAGTACGTTATGCTCTGGCTTTGAAAATAGACCTAAGAGTCATTTGCGGGGAAGTAAGACTTTCCCTTTTTAGCCACTTGAAAACATTAGGTTTCTTTGTCAAACTATTTCAGATACCCTCTTATTTTCATTCTAGACACTGGACTATGTCTTAGAAACTGAGTGACTAACATCTGTCACTCTGAAAATTAATGAAAGATCTCGGATCATATAAGATCAATGCTAATAACAGAGGATTTGGAGGAGGTTTTTCCTAGGTCAAAGTAGGTCACAAGCCAAGAAAGATTTATGCTGATTTGACCAGTGAGGAGAAATTAAGGATTAGATTTTCAATTTGAGAAGTCAAATGGGCCCTGGGGAATTTAATCAGCCAGTCTACATGTGCTTCACTGGTTACCAGCAATCTTGAGGTCTGTCTGCTCTATGTAAATATGGAGAGTGAGTGAATCTTGATAATTCCCAGTTCACCTAATCAGATTATCTCCTTGTCTGAATGCAAACTGACAGGTGGAAGACAGGCTTGTAACTGGAGCACATTTAATCAGGGCTCCATATTCTTCCTCTGGTTTCTCCTCCAAATGGCTCTTTGGAGAAGTTAATGAGCACAGAGTTGAAGGACTGGAAGTATACAGATGGCAGGGCCTCACATCCCTTTTGGCAAGACTCTGTGGAAGAACCTTGCCTGTGCAATCACCTGTAGCAGAAATTGGAAATCACCACCTGCCCAAACCTCACTCAGTTCACCAAGAAAGATGAGAAGATAGCATTTGTGGAGTCCCAGATGCACTCATGTGCAAAGCTGCTTGCAGAGAAACTTCAGGGATTGTAGAAGAGATGGATTCAGAATCCACCAGGACATTTCTTAACTTGAGAATTCTAATCATTTGTCTGGTTCAACCCTGAGCATAAATCAAGGCAGCATGAACTTTGATATCAAATAGATCTAGGTTCAAAGTTTCCTAATCACTTTCAGATTAATTTTCTCACCAAAAAAATGGTTGATGAGACAATATGTTCCCATTTGTATTATTCTGAGGATTAAGTATGGTAAAGTGGATTAAAGTGTCCACTGCTGGGATTAGCATGGAGTGGCATTTAGAAAATGTTTGCTCTGAAGTTATATGACACACATTTATTGGTATCAATAAGATGGTTGACCAGATTTGTTTACTGAGCCCATTTACAAAGAACATCCTATAGTTCACTGTTGCATATGCTAGTGTTTCAAATACCTTCTACTTGAAAAGGATGTGAAAACAATCTTGGTAAGCCCCAATCCAAAGTCTCACCTATTAAAGGAGAATTCATAAGTTCAGGGTCATGAGATGAGGCTAAGCACTACAAAACCTCTAAAACCCAACCATGATGTCTGTTGATTGACACTTGTGGGATTGGAACAACTTACAAAGATGAGTAGGTGGAGTGTGTTCAGGAGTGGGTTGCCTGGCCAACTGATTCCATGTATTCACATTCCTGAGCACTAGTTGTGAAATATCAGTTAAAAAATAAAAATAAAAAATAAAAAACCTCTCACACTGCCAATGAGAACTAGATGATTCTACAAAAGGAACTATCTATCCTAGGATGATATAAAATATCAGCTACTTAGTTAGGAAATTCTTCAATTTGAAACAAAAGCATACTTCCTAAAGGAGACTAAATCTATTAGCCATTTTGTCTTTTTTTTTTTTTGTCCCCTGATTCTTCTTGGGATGATAGCTTAAGACATATTTACCAACAAAAATAAGATGCTTCTCACTCAAACCTCATAATTTTGCTATTTCTGTTTGAATGTAATTCAAGTCTTTTACCTTTAAATGTATTCGCTAAGATCACTCAATATTTAAGACATTGTTCTAAAGAAGAATGGTGCAATAATTAATAATAATTAAGAAATTGACCTTTCATTGGTGGGAATACCCACTTTATATCCAGCTTGTGACAGATATAAATAATTGCAACACAGTGAAGTACCATAGTAGGAGTATTTTAATAATAATTTACCAAGGCTATTTTAAAATATGAGGGTTGATTGTGATAATCCTCCATGATAGAGTCAGACAAGCTTCTCAAGGTCATTATGTGCTTTCCATTTCTTTTGGAATAAGTAGAAGCTTGCAATAGAAGTGAGGAATGGTTATTGGCAGAGGTTGAATGATTAAGAAAATATCGTATTGATACTGAAGAGAAGAATTAGAACAAGTTTTTGTGTGTTTTCCTGTTGAATATGGGTAAGATGGGTATGACAGTAATAAACTTGGATAAGGCAGAAGGAGAAATGGAGAGAGAATTTGCTCTAGAGTGTGGACTGATAACTAGGTTAAACTTTAGGACAAGTATCAGGACAAGATATGGATATTTTCGAATTATCTGTTGTGATATAATAATTCAAGCCAGCTGTTTTGCTTTTGAGCTAGACAAACCTAGATTTGAATTTCCAAGTCAATTTGATAAAATACTAAAATGGCTTTAAAGCCTTGGTCTAAATATGGATAACAAAACTGCCTCATGGTTTTGCTATGAGGACAAAGTAGGTAATAAAGACAAAGTGTTTTCAAGATGACATGTGTGTTCCTATTCACTGTGTATAGAAAGCAGAAATTTGACCCCCATGATTTTAACCCTGAATGAATATGTCATGTTTACATGCCAAATAGTACTTTACAGATATAATTAAGGTTACTAATAAATTGAATTTAAGATAGAAGGGATGATCTTGGATTTTCTTGAGGTTGCCCACTGTATTTACTTAAAGGACAGCTTTTATCTCAATTGAGGACAGAAGAAGTAAGAGAGATAAGCAAAGTTGGAGAGCAGAGAGATTCAAAGTTTAGAGTGATTTTACCTACTGTAGCTGACTTCTCATGTGGAAGGAGCCATAAGTCAACATATACAACTGGATGTTATAAGGTGAAAGAACCCTTATCTGATAGTTACCCCAGAAATGGAGGTCACAGTCCATCCACCTCCCAGAACTGAATTCTTCCAACAATCTGAATGAGGCTGAAAGTAGATTCTCCTCTTGTAGCTTCCAGCTAATCAAAGCCTGATTTTGGCTTTGAGTAATCCTAAGCAAGGATACAGCAAAGCCCTAGTGTGGGTGTACATTTGATTCACAGAAGCTGTGAGAGAAATTTGCATTAATTCAGGTTGTCACATGAGTAACAGAAAACCAATGACACTGCAAGATGCAACATTAACCAATGAAAACCACAGGGATTGGGGTCAAAACTCTCCAAAACTTGACTGTGACATTTCCAAAAAAAAAAAAGAAAGAAAAGAAGGAGCAATCTAATATAAATGATAGCACACTTATACACATGTGAAATGATTAAGAATTATAATAATCCAGGGATACTGCAAAAAATATGGCAGGTTACCTGGAGAATGACCTGAAGTTAGTTTGTGGAAGTAGGTGAGAAAAGGATTGTAACTCATGTCCTATGGTGAGGTGACAAGAGGGCTACCCAATATCACACACAAATTTAAAACCAGGTGTGGATGAGTGTGGCTCACAATGCATGTGAGCTGGGGTCACTAGTACATGCTGAAGGTGTGTGTGCATGTTTATTTTTACATTACTCAAGGAAGTTTTCTGTGTCTATTAGAGTGGATGTGAACAAAATTACACATAAGCTATTGCAAAAATTCATATCATGTTCAAGTTGCTTACTAATACATCAGTTGCACCAGAAAAAATTACATTTTTCAAAATAAAACTGCTATAGCAATACTGACTCTATATAGGAATAATGGCACATGTACACACCTGGTAGCCCACATTAAATGTGCATCAATCTTCTTGACAAGTAGACTAGCTGGATGATCATAGGTATGGGGGAACCATGGCACACTGAGAATGACCTTGAATAGCCACAGGTAACTCAGGGGGTGGAATGTATCCACAGGCTTCCTTAAAGTCAGCAACAGAAAACATACTTATAATCAGTATGTCTCAGTTTCTCAAAAGGGAAACAATATGAAATCAAACCATATTTTGGGGATCTATACTTCAATCCTTGGAGTCAATTCCTCATTTTTCAGTGGCCTGAATGGTATAAATCTCTTTGTAAATCTTTTAAACAGAGTTTCACTCTGAGGTATTTTAGCCTTTAAACAATTAGTGTTTCTCATTGATTGCTTTTCTGTGTGATTGCCTTTGAAGAGTCAAAAGGAACATAGTCTTCAGGGAAAGCACCAGATACTGTTTTCTGGTCAGGGGAAATTATAGAGGAGGAAAAAATAATCCAAGAATTTAGCTTAATGAGAATGATACATACTAGTTATGAGTATAAATTGCAAAACCAAGATTTGCTTTATAACTTCAATTATTTGGAAAATGCCTGACTTCAGTTCTGAGATCACTTGAAGCCCAGCAGGTGGGGTGCTTTGCCCAAGGTCTAACAGTGAGTTAGTGTCAGAGCCAGGATGAGAACTCAGGTTCTCTAACATCTTTCAGGTATGCCATGATTTAAATACAATTTTCAAATGTTATACAACTTCAAGACATTTTGCACAGGGTTGTCTACTTTTTTTTAAAGTTCTCCAGAAAGAAATTCTGGAGGGGGTTTAGTACTACCAACATTCATGAAGATGTTTTAGGATTAGATAATTCCATCATTTTAAAATCATTCATTATTTACTTCTCTCTTTTTTTTTTATTTTACCTGAACAAGAAACTAGATGTACCCTAAGAGTGTCTGATGAAAGAGGAGAGAGAATGACAAACAAGACAACCTGACTTTTATCACTTAAACAATGCACCCCGTTTATAACCTCATTATCTCCTAACCTGAATGAAGTCTTTTCTTCAAAAATAAAAAAGGTTCGTAAAGACCTTAACTCCGTCTGCTACCACTATGTTTCCAAGCACTAGGCTTCTGTGTCATAAATATCAGAGTCATTGCTTATTAAAAAAAATAAATAAATAAGTTTTACGGTATTGTTAAAACAAAACAAAACAAAAAAAGAAATGCAAGAGGTTTCCCCATTGTCTTGTGTTTGAAAATTCAATTTTAGGCCCGTTATTGTCTCTGCCGTAAAAAGAATCAAGCGTCCCTATGGTTTGAAGTCCTTTCCAGAAGATGTGCCATCATCTTCCATCATCAAAACCTAAGTGGTTTCCATGGCAACCTCCTCCTCAAACCTGTCAATTTTTCTGGCAATATCATTTCATTCTGTCCCAGGGACCACATTAGAGTTAAAAAAAATTATAATAATGCTCTTAAAAATTAAGTTAGGGAAATATCAACAGGAAAAAGAAAGTAAGTCCACATAATCCCAACAATATTCTGAGCATAATAAGATTGAGAGAAGAAAACTTTCCCAGGTAATTTTGGGTTTGGGGTATTAATGAAGATTTGACATAAAGAATTACATTCTCAGAGGACAGAAGAATAGAGGCAGGGAAAAGCCAGCCACAAAGAGTAGAGATTGCACAATAGTTTGGGGACAGCCAGCTTCCTCTCCTTGCTTCCCTTTTCTTCTCTGATAAGCATAGGGTCGCTGGCACTGAAATAGAATTAAGCTAAACCTGCAAATGAGGTTTCCACTAGGAAAAGCTGTCTCTTGCAGAGTTCAGAGCAGAGCTGGGAGTGGTGCCAAGTGCTCATGAAGCAATTTTGGAAGGTTCTGCTGGAAAGACAGGAATCCCTGTCCTTCCATCACTCACTCACTCACGGCCCTTCACAACAACTGGCATTATCAGGGGATGAGGATCTTATGGTGCAAGTCAGAATTTGAAGTGGCTCTGGCAGTGCTATATTTCTATTATCACCTTAACTTTAGCCAGTACTAATTATAATGAATGCCCATTTCTCCTCTGTAGCCTTGGTGAAGATTTATTTCTCATTTTCAGTTTTGCAATTCTAATTTATTTGGTACTATACCATCATATGTAATGGCTTTGTGTTGTATGATTGCCAATCTCACTGTGTTAGAGATTCTTTGGGGGCAAGGAAGATGGGCCTCAAGTCCTCCGAAGCGTATACTTTATAGATACTTTTGTAGATTCCCAGGAACTCCAGTTTGAGTGATGTGCACGTGGGAAGGGACAGGTTCTAGTGTTTAGATGCAGTTCATGCCTGGCTTTAATCAATCCATCAGTCAGTGGTCAAGAGAATAGTAAAAGAAACATGGACACAGGTCCTTTGATCTCTGTTAGAAACCTGATTCCTTTGCTATGAACCCAGCTGTAAAGATCAGCTTCCTAGGGGGAAGATCCCACACCCCTCCCAGGTGGCACTGCCAGGAAAAAAAGAAAAAAAGTTTTCATATCCAAATAAAGGGTTTCCTTAGAGAAGTAAGGGGATTACTCCTTAAAAGAGAAACAAAGGTCTTTAGGAGAAATAAATGGAATTTGTAGGATACCTCCCAGAGTACATATTGGGAGCTTGATAAATTACCCCCAGGGTGGAATTGGTCAGGATGTGTTAGATTATGCTATGCTAACAAACAACTCTGAAATATGATGGCTTAAAACAACATTTATTTCTTTTCATGCTACATAACAATTATGTGTCAGCTAGGAGCTCTGCTCTTCATCACCCTAGCTCAGGGCTGAGGTTGACAACACACTCTGAAAGTCTATGGTATCTGTGGCACCAAGAAGGCTTTGGAGGGCCTCATACCACTAATCACACTCTCCAGATGCAAAGAGTCACATTTTCCTTCTGCACACAGCCTAATTACAAACCTAATCACATGATCCCATTTGATTCCAGGAAACCCAGCTAAAGCTTTCTTCCCACTTACTTGTAGGTCCTCTGATGTTTAGTCCTCTATAAGACACTGGTAATTATTAAAAAAAAAAAAAAGTAAATAAATAGGTAAAATGTTTAAGAAACTTCCCCTGCTCATGATACTTCCTCCATGATTTATCCCATTATTATACCCTCTCCTGTTTTTCTGGCAAAATCTATTAGGCATCAACTCTGGCCTAGATGAACAGATTCATAAGTATACTTCCTGAGTCACGGTGACTTGAGCCACTGTATCCTCTCTGGAAGGATTTACTGCTTTATTCTACCTACCTTTATTCTGGTCTCACTTTTAAGCTTCATCCTCTATGCTAGTTTTAATTTGCTCTTATTTTATCAATGTAGGATATGATACACATCTATCTGAGTTACTTTGCAATTTATTTCATTGTCTAATAATACTTACTGTTACAGTTTATCAGTTGCAACCAGAGTGGACTATTGCTACCTCTTCATCATTTATGCTTTTTTAGAAGAATCTATGCTCTTGAATTCTTCCCAAATACCTGAGGAAATAGGTTGTGAAACCTGATTTATCTGATATATCATTCAGAAATCATAATTATGACATGTGTTTATGCCTCAGCAATATGTGTTAGGACTACAGGTAGAATGCTAACAAAGTATTTAACTGAAAAACTTCAAATCAAGAGACAACATTTATTGAAGGAACATCTGTTCTGTCCCTTGATCAGAGGAATTCCTATTGGAATTCTTAGGTGTAAGAAGTGAATCTTGACAAATTAAATGTACTATGAAATGCAAATTTAATTCATTCACTAAAAGTTTTTAGAAAGTACAATTGAGGCACAGTTCAATAAGTCAACTTTATGCAGCTCTCAAATTTTCTAATGCAAATCTGTTTTCCCTGACCACCATAAAAAAATGGAGCCCCATAATTGATGGCAATGATGATCCCAAATAAGGGACATTTCCAGATCACTCACAGAAAGGTACAATCATATGACTGAGTTCTGGCCTATCATATTCTAGTGAAAGCTGTCAGTGCCTCATCCATATTCACCTGAGCTTTTTAATGTGCTTCATTAGCCAAGAATCTGTTCCTGTATGTCTAGGACAACTTTTCCTGGCACTGTGGAAAGCTGCTGTCTACATGTGGCAAATTACAAGTGCCACTTAAAACAGTCAAGAAAGATCTTCGTCCAATAGCTCCCTGGTATACAAACATGCAGGTTTTCTTACACCTTGGATGGGATAATTTAAATTTGCCTGTTTTGTGCCCTTGCTCAGAATTCATTTGCCAATTATGCTCCAATAGTATGCTGACTTACTAGAAAACCATCTTTGACTACCTCTATTTCTAATACAAATACTCATTTCTGTACTGGTGTCTACACACCTCCCAAGTAAACCACTGGAAGCCCTGAACTCTTGTGTCAAGAGTCTGATTCTGGGGTAATTTGAAATAAGACTAAAATGTAAACAAAAATATGTGAAATGTCCTATAATTATCATTAAATGAAGAAATATACCCTTTGTAACCTTCCCTATCCTAATTGCTGGAACATACATGTGATGCTTGGAGCTCTATAGCTCTCTTGGGTCATGAGGATGAGGGTTTCATCTGTGTCAGTGATTTTCTGAGAAGTGGAAAGAGCCTAGAAACCTGAAAATCCTCTACACTGGGTCCCCACTTCCACCCCCAGAACCTACTGTGTGAAGGAGAATAAAATTTCTACTTAATAAAACCATAGTTACTCTATTTCCAAAACTAATCCAAACATATATATGTGTGTGTGTGTGTATACACACAAATATATATATATATATATATAAATATATATATATATAAATTATATTTATGTAGGCACATACATATATGTGGGCAAAGGGGGAAGAAAAAAATGCTTCTTTGAAATATATTTGGAGAGTTATTTATGAGTTTGAAAATAACCACTAGCCTGTGAAAGAATGATTCATTCAGGATTAGAGTTCACCTCACCTTGATCACTTTTGCCCAAGATTTAAGGACTATAAAAATCTCACATCTGGGATACAGACCACCTGCATGCCTACCTGGCTCCCCTATTTCAGCCCTGCCTAAGCCAGATGCATCTGCTCCTCTTGCAGATATGGGGGAATCGTCTAGGCCCTGCCTCCCTGGTGCCTGCCTCCATTCATTAGAGCTATCCTGCCTTAATCTCTACTCACGACTTAGCATGAAAATCAGATAGTATTAGAAAAACTCGTGGCATAAATGTTGCTATTTTTCTTCATGTATCTTTAGTACTGTGCCTCTTTCTACATTGTTAGTTTCTTTGGATCAGCCCCTTGGGATGGAGTTCATGTTTTGCATTTGTACTAAAAGCCAATTATAGGGGAGTAACTAATGAGCAATGCTCTGCTGGGACCTGTGCTGTCTAGAGAGCATTGAAGGAGAACGTGAGCATTTGTGCATGTATCCTCTGCATGGTGAGCAAGAACTGCTGTTTCCGGTTTGTGCTCTTTGCCTCCCACTATAAGGCTTGCACAGCTCTGAAGGATAATGACCCTTGAACAGCCTAAGGCCACTTCCCATTGGACAGAAAGCTCACCAGATTATCTGTCCAACCCCTTCACCCCCAAGTCCTGGACACAAGGTGAAATAAAGACATTCATGGGACATGGTAGTGGAAAGAGTGTGGTCTCTGCTCCAGATCTGCCATGGCCACCAACAAGTTGTTCTTTCTGACACCATAATTTTCTATTCCTAGAACAGGGGGACCTCTAATTTTCAAAGGGCACAGAGGTTGCCTTCTGGTCAGAGAACACCTAACTTTCTGATCCATTGTCATTGACATATTCTGAAGCTTTTTCTCCAGGGGATTCAAGCTTGATTTAGAGAAGACTCTGGATACTTACAAAGAAATGGGGAAAACAGATTTGGAAATAGTTAGATGAGGAACTTACCACGCACCTGACACTTGCCAAGTACAAGCCTAATTACTTTATGTTATCTCATCTGATGTGTTTCACAGTCCAGAAAGGGTTGTGTTTTATTATTGTCACTTTACAGGGAGCATAGTCCATTGCTGCCAAGTACAAAGGCTGGGGTTTGAATCAGGCCTGAGCAATCAGACTTCCACTTGTCAGCAGCATGTAGGCTTTGAACCTGACATATCTTTATCCTCACGATGTATCTGCAGTCCTAGATTTGAACCTGGAGAATGCTGATATTTCTGATAAGGAGATATAGTTCCCAGCATATGATACAGAGACCCTATGGAATACTTCTTAGTCCATCCTGGTTTCAGAAATACAGAGAAAACTAGATACAATTAAAAGATCTTTGTCCTAAAGATCAGACAAAACCAGATGGGTTTTAGAGGCTAGGACTGAGCAGCAAACCTAAGACGTTAAGGAAAATGTCAAGGGCTCAGTATGAAAGGCTACACTTGACTTTCAGGCTATACAGGCTGAAAGAAGACTAAATTATCCAATGACTAGCTTATGTCCACATCTGGCTTAACCTGGCTTCAGCGTATCCCTGACTACCATGTCCCGTTTTTTTTTTTTTTTTGTGCTAACCTGCAAGTGAAAGATGTGAGAAGACAACCAATAAAATATAGGACAATTTTGCTATTCTGATTGCCAATGTGCAATTATAGGAAGGGCAATTCCCCCCAAGAAAACTTGTACCATTAATGGGAGAATTTTAAGGTCAAGCAACTAGAAAGATATGGTTATATGACACTTACTTGGGGGTCAAGAAATTAAAAGTAACTCCCAACTCCACTATTTGATAATTCTGTGATCTTTGGCAAGTCATAAGATTTTATGACCTTTATTTTTTGATGGAAGCAAAAAGAATAGAAATATGCCCAATACAGGTTTTTTGTTGTGAATTAGATAATGTAATATCTATGGATAAGCTCTACAAATTTCAAATATGATACCACTACACAGTAGTATTCGTTACACTACTCAGAATGGATAGCCTGCCGTGAGAATCCCTCCCCTGCCCAGTGTAAGAAGTCAGATTTGGGGATCATTAGAGAATGTGTTCAAGATGAAATCAGAAGAGCATCTCTAAGAGAGGGCCACACAATCAGGACATGAACTACCACAGAACCTGAGTGTGTGTCTGCGTCTGTAAGATCCAAGGGAGTGGAAAGCCAGAGATTAGGCAGAAAGTTGAATAGCATAAAGAGACAACTGGGTCTGAGGGTACAGCTCAATGGGAGAGTTTTTGCCTAGTATATGAGAGGCCCTGGGTTTTATCCTCAGCACTGCATGCACATACACATACACACACACACACACACAAACACAAATACACACACACACATATGCACACACATACACAAAATGGGATGCAGGGAAGACAACTGGGCTTTTATATTTTCAGCAGGGTATCATATGTGGATCCCTGACTCATTTAAAGGACAGGAGTTGAAATCCATCTATGGATGATTTCCACATGGTGATACAAAACTAAGTCTTAATCAGAAGGTACAGGTCCAAAATTACAGGAAGAACTGGAAAAACATACTCAGATAAGGGCAAGTTCAAGTAACAAACCCAGACCTGAGTGCTGTACAAATATAAAAGTTTGACAAATACCTGCTGTTTCAGGAAAGTTAAAATTTATGAGGGGAATATGACAAGCATACAAATAATTATCATGTGAAACAAGGAGCAAATGCCAGAGAAAAGATGCCAAGTGCTCTGAGGAGTTGGGAGAGAAAATCATTTTTGTTGTGTGGGAGACTGGTCCTGAAAGTGTTTATAGAAGAAACTATGTTTAAAGTGTAGCAGAAGTGGACAGATGTGGTGAGAGTAAGAAGTAGGTCCTACAAGGGATCACTAACCTTGAAAAAAAGATTTCAAAGTTTGGGTTTGACAAAGGGAGCAGCTTGGCCAGACTGGCCACATGGGTAAAGATGAGTCCTGCAAAGATTGCTTGGGAACAAAGAATTACAGGCCAGGTTCTTAATGTGGCCTGGAATTTGGCAGATAATACTCAGTCATTAAATGCTGAGAAGCAGAAACATCATAAGATAATTCTCTCAGAAATGTGAATTATTAACTTTTTAGATTATATTAATTCTACTGCAATTACAGTCATGAGTCCTATAACCATGTTTCAATGACAGACCACGTATACAATGGTATTCCCATCAGATTATAGCTGAACTGAAAAATTTTTATTGCCTAGTATTTTTATTGTTTTCTTTGTTTAGATGTGTATACATGCACAAATATTTATCATTGTGTTACAATTGCCTATAGTATTCAGTAAGGTTTTCAGTATAGTATAATGCTTCTAGGTTTGTAGCCTAGAAGCAACAGTTTATCTCAAATGGCCTGAGTGTGTAATCGGCAGTCCCATTTAGGTTGGTGATTTTTGCATAATGGTAAGATTGCTGATGTATTTCTCTTGTCAAGTAAAACATGACTATATTCTGATTTTTATTTGTCCTTATGATAGCTAGTGTCCAAGGTGGTCCCCAGTCATTTCTGATATGTCCTGTGTGAACCCTTCCTTATGATAAAAGGGTTGGTCTGTGTGACCAATAGAATGTGGTTAGAAGGAATAGTGTGTCACTTCTGAGACTAGGTTGTAAAAGAGCCCGTGGCTTCTCTCTCTTTTTCTTTCTGAGTTTGGGTCTGCATGGGTCAGTGTGTTTGTATCTCTTCCTCATCATTTGCCATGGAGAGAACCAGCTACCATATTATAAGCTGCCCTATGGAGAAGCCTAGGTCATAAGGAATCCAGACATCTAGCCGACATACAGAGGGAAGACAAAACCAGGCATCTTGATATATAAGGGAGCTTGGGATAGGATATATCAGGGCAGCCAAGCATTCAGATGAAACAGCCCTGGCCAACTTCTTGACTACAACTTCATGAGAGACCTTGAGCCAGAAACATTGAGCAGAGCAGCCTCCAGAAATTGTGTGAGATAAATGATGGTTGTTTTAAACCACCATAGTTTATGGTAGTTTTATTTTCCACAGCAATAGCTAACTAATGTACCCCATCACTCAACAAACATTTATTCAGTTTCTACTAGTCTCCAGAATTTTATAATTAGTTGACAATTGTTACAAGCCAAGGCTTCTTACTTTCAGAGAGGAATATATTGAACTTGTTTTTTTTTTCCTTAAAGCAGTTGATCTTTTTCTTTTTAAATAGGTTTTTATTTTTAATTGATCAAAGCAATCAAACGTATTTATGGGGCACAGTGTAATATTTCAATGCATGTATACAATGTTTAGTGATCAGATCAGGTACTTAGCAGATCCATCAGCTCAGACATTAATCATTTCATTGTGTTACGAGCACTCAAAAGCCTCTTTACTCACTGTTTTGAAAAATTCAATTAATACTTATAGAGTATAGTTATCTTACTGTTCTATATTTTAATTTGGGAGGGGTATTAGGGATTTAACCCAGAGGTGCTTAACTACTGAACCACATTTCCAGCCCTTTTAATTTGAGACAGGGACTTGCTATATTGCTAAGACTGGCTTTGAATTTGTGATCCTCCTGCCTCAGCCTCCAGAGTTGCTGGGATTATAGGCATTCATCACTATGCCCAGCATATTTTAATTTTTAAACAATAAAACATTTTCTAGTTTCTAGCCTTATTATGTTTTTTGTCCTTTCTCATCATAGAACATTGTCTTCCTCCATCCTACTCACTTTCTGCTGATCAACTCCAAAGTGTCTATTGCTTAAACATAACCTCTTCCTAGAGAACATTCCTAATAACTAGACAAAGACAGGAACCGTCTGGAGTGATCCCTTATAGCACATATTTTATCAAATTATCTTGTGTAATTATCATCTTCCCTCCTGTTTTACAAGTTCCATGATTATTTTGTCAACTGCTGTGTCCCTAGAACCCAGCACAGTGCTTGGCATAAGATAGGCAATTTGTGTGTGTGTGTATGTGTGTGTGTATGTGTGTGTGCGTGCATGTGTATGCACTCCCCATGTTTGTGTGTTCATAGATAGATGGATGATAGATGATTGATGGATGATAGGAAATAAGTACATAGATGATAGATAAGTAAATTCAGGAAGTGTGATTGATATTTTCCATATAGTCACAAGCCAACCGAATCCATCCTCAGTCTGCGCAGTCCTTCCAGATATGCTTGGGAAAACACTTTTCTCATGCACATCATGGTCCCTCTGATCCAAACTTGTCCAAAGTCAGCTGTTCTGAATACTTTAGCTAGATTAAAGACTAGTTTAGTTGACTTATGATGATATAGATGAAGATAAGTATAAATTCTTGACTGTTGAAGTGTTATAAGATAATTTGGCATCACGACCTCCAGCCCCAGAGGAAAGGCAGATTTGCCTTCATTACTTTAAAGGGGCAGAAGTTTCAACAGGATGGAACTCTGGAAGAAGTTTTCATAAATTCTGGGATGGCAATTGGCACTCAATGGTACTTTGTGAGTTTTCCAGGATTTTAGCAAGAAAGGCAGTAGCTGTGCTCTGGGAGTCCTGGTTGACCATACGCATATTTCTCCATGACCCTAAGGCTGTGCTAGAGTTTATATTGCCACACACAAAAGCTCTTAATGGATTTTCTCCCCATCTTTAAGTTTTATGTTCCCTTAAGTACCAAAATAGGGGTGGTATTTTAAAGTGATTTGTCCAGAAAGAGGAAACTCTGTCAATGCACCAGGCATTTGACATTTGTATGCGAGGGATTTTGTGTGGTCTGTGGTGGTAAATAAGCTCAAGTCTCATTCATATCCATTACAGTTTTAACCCAATACCCAAACTGAGTAGACTTCTGATTGTGCTTCTCCCTTGCTGCTGTGTGAGCAACAGGGAAAGGGGGCCAGCCCCTGTTTCAGATCACAGCTCAGCCTTGAGTTATGCTAATTAGGAAAAACACATATTGTCAAGCTGGGGCTTTGAAAGAGAAAACGATGAATATTTTTCTGCTCCTTTCCTCTTTTTCCTTCAACTAATTGGTCCATTTCTCTGCTACAATTACTGGGAAGATGGATTGTTCTCCCAAGTTGGTAAAATAAACTGAAATCTATTTTTCTTCTGTGTCCATTAGAGTCAGCTCCTTGCTAATTGTGCCTATAAATGAGAAGATAGTTAGAATGCTATGTTGAGAAGGAAGTTTGTCTTGTTTTGTTTTTCTTTCTCATGGCATTTTATGGAAGGCTATTTTTCTCTTTTTCTTTCCCTTAAGAAAGGAAGCAATGTTCAGAACCTTTCACATTTCAAATAAAAGCTTTCAAAATGAAAGAAAAAAAATATTTTAAAGCTCGGCATTTAAAGTCCATATGGTCTCTGTTCATGGTGAACAATTAAGGTGTAGCTGGCAACAGTACTGTGGGAACAGATGTGCCCAGCTTCCAAGAACACTGATAGATTTCTGACGACAGGTCTAGCAATTAAGGGCTTGAGTGCATCATAGCCAGAAAAGTGACATATGAACAAGAGCTCAGAGTTGAGAGGATTCAGGTTCTCTGTTGTTAAAGCAGATGGAGGTATACCTGAAACATAGGTTGAGCTAGTCATATGTAAATTATTAGGATGTATTAAATATTTGCTGAATTAATCACTATAATCACATGTTGTGACTTTTTTCCATAATTATTAATGCAACAGGTCAGATTTTTATTTTCCTCAATAGTAATGATAATCAGTCTACTTTCAAGCTACCCAATCAATTTAAACCCCAAATTGGAAGTACCAAAAGCCAACCTAAGCTCTACATAGCCACTAAAAGCTTAATCAGCATGGATTAAAAACCTATATAATCGTGGGAAAACGCAGCTCTCAGTCTATGCCTGTGATGGATTCCTTGCTCTGTGAAGGATGAGGCACAGTCATTACTGGATGACCTGGAGCAACAAAAAAGAGAAAAACATCAAAGGGAAGTCTTCTCCCTATTTACTTGTTCATGTCTGCTCATTTTCGGGCTCTGTTTGGTCAAAGCTTCCGTCACAATCCTACGTAACCCTATGATACCACATTAACCTTCTGCCTCTAAACAGGCATGGAGTGTTGGTGCAGCAATTCTGCCAGTAATCTATTCACATCAGGAACAGGGCAAGCTCATGGTCCAGACTAAAACACCAGGTGAATAATCTTTAATGCAAAATAAATATGAGCATGTACCATGTACTAGACACTACTTAAAGGGCCGAGGATATACACATAGTCAAGTATTTTCTCTGGCCGCCCTCAATATCCTGAGTGTAGAAACGTGTAGTTTTTCTGCAGTGCATTAAGATCTCTGAGGTAGGAAAGCATGAATCAGAAGGTTAATGCAGTATCATAAGGGTTACGTAGGATTGTGGAGGAAGCTTTGACCACACAGAGCTCCGAAAATGAGCAGACATGAACAAGAAAATAGGGAGAAGACTTCCCTTTGATGTTTTTCTCTTTTTTGTTGCTCCAGGTCATCCAGTAATGACTGTGCCTCATCCTTCACAGAGCAAGGAATCCATCATAGGCATAGACTGAGAGCTGCGTTTTCCCACGATTATTTTGGTTTCCACGTACTCTCCTTATAACCAACAAAGAGGACATGTGGACTTGGGTTGGTTTCTTCTCAGTCCTATACCATAGGGATAAGTGCTTAATTATACTCTGTCCAGAGTGAAGCAGTCTAAGAATGGAATTGTCTAATTCACAGGTGCTTATAGCTAAAGCATCCTTGATGGGCCCACTGTAAACCCAGGCTTGACAATGTTGTGGAAGGTGATATTCAAAGCACTGCTCATATGGAAACCAGTCCTGTGTTTTAATAGTTTCCTCTTGGATCTAAAGTTTGTCTGGACCCTGCTATCAGTCTCCAAGTGTTCACACCTCCAGTGATGCATTCCCTCTTTTCCAACAGCCCTTGAGTGTAGCTGGGTGCTATTATATGCACCACTGAGATCAGTTACATGGGCCCCTATATTATTTTTCCATGGCTCTTCTAACAAATTACCACAAACTTAGTATGGCTTAAAACAACATTCATTTGTTATTTCATGGTTCTACAGTGGTGTTAGAAGTGAAAAGGGGACTCATCAGGATAAAATCAAGTGCCATCAGGGCTATTTTCTTACTGAAGGCTCTAGGGATACATCCACTTGAAATTCAGTCAGGTTGTCCATAGGATCCAGATCCACGTGGCTGTAGAATTAAAAGTTCTTGTTTCCTTACTGGTTGTTGGCCAGAGGCCATTCCCAGCTTCTAGAGTCTGCTTGATTCCCTGGTTTATGGGCTTCTCCATCTTCTAAACAGCAGCGACCAGCCAAATCCTCCTGATGCTTTGAGTAACTCTGACCTTCCTGTCTGCCTGTCCTTTCCTGCCCTTCTGCATCTTCTGTTTGCAGCCAAAGAAGTTTCTCTGCACTCAAGGGTAAATGTGATAAGATTGAAAACACTCAGATAATCCAGAATAATCTCCCTCATTTAAAATCAGTAATCTTAATTTTATCTTCGAAGAACTCTTTTGCCTTATAAAGTAACTATTTATGAGAACAAGGGGTTGGGGTATAGATATCTGTGAGAGGATTATCACCTCTAACACAGTCCTTTACTGTGGAAGTCAGATAGTTAGAACATCCACTGTGTTGGTCACTTTTTCATTGCTGTGACAAAAATACGTGACAAGACCAATTTAGAGGAGAAGATGTGTTCGGGCTCATGGCTTCAGAGGTTCAGTCTATCTATTGTTTGAGCCCCAGATACGGTGGAACATCATGGCTGAGGAGTGTGCTGAAGGAAAGATGCTCAGCTCATGATAGCCAGAAAGCAGAAAGAAAGAGAGAAAGATCGAGGACAGATATGGTCACCATGGTTGTGCCCAGAGTGATCTATTTCCTTCAGCCATATTTCACCTGTCTATTGTTTTCATCACTTTCCAGTAGTTTATTCAAATTATCAATCTATCAAGTGGATTAATCCACTGATCAGGTCAGAGCCCTCATAATCTAATCATTTCATCTCTGAACATTGATGCATTGCAGTGAGACTGAGGGAGGGGGGCATTCTAGATCTAAATAATAACATCAATAATTCAAGCTCCTAAATCTTGCTGGAATTACTAAAAAGGAGGTACAAATTGTGTATGACTTTTTCTCTGGTAATATTTCAAGTTTGCAACATGCTTTCGGCAAACCATTGTGAAGATAAGCAAGACAGGTTTGAAAAGGCAGCTAGCCTAGAGCCTGACACAAAGTTGGTTCTGAGTCTATGTTAATTTTCTTTCCCCATTCTTACACTTGGCATTCCCAGAGAGAGCACCATGGTGTGACTTTGAAGTTACAAAATTGATCCTACAAGCTGTGCTCACAAATCAGCTTCAAGATCATTATAGTTTGGAACAGGCAGAAGTCTGTTACAAATTTAAGCTCAGCATCAAAATTCTATCAATTCTATTAATTATTGGGCCAAGAGTAACTCCAACTGTGATTTGAAAACCCACATATTGGTCATCTATTGGAAGAGGGGATACAAGTATTGACTTAATGGCTTAAGAGAGCAAGGAAGGCCCAAGGTAATTTCTTTCTTGCCAAATAACATCTTTATGTCGTCACATTTCCTAGAAATCAAATTTTATCAGTTGAGTATCCCTTATCTGAAATGCCTGGGACAAAAAGTGATTTGAAATTTAAATTTTCTCAAGCTTTGGAATATTCATATATACACAATGAGATTTCTTGGGGATGGTACCGAAATCTAAACATAAAATGAACTTTTCATCTACATATTTTATATACATGATCTGAAGGTACTTCTATATAATATTTTAATACACCCGTGTTTTGATGGTAACTCATTACCTGAGATCAGGTATGGAGTTTTCTTTCCATGGGCCTCGTGTACTCAAAATATTTCAGATTTTAGAGTTATTCAGATTTCAGACTTTCAGATTAGGGATTCTCAACCTATCTGTCATCCCTCATATGCCTAAGTAATATTGGGGCACTTGTTTCTTTCTTTCTTTTCCCCCTTTGATATGTTGAATTTCTACCTAGCTCTAGGCATACATTTTGAAAAAATAAAACCACACACACACACAATCCTCTCACGAGTCAATTTCATAATGATCACTCTTTATATAAAACTCCTTTTCTATAAATAGTACTGCTCGTAGTTTATATGTTTATACCAAGGTATTAGGGTCTAGGGTCCACATCCATTTTTCTTTCCTTCTCCATTGTCCGACAGTGAATTGACAGACAGTGAATTTCAGGTGAATATGTGAGATGGCATGGATTATTGCTGAACTGTCATACACACATGATTTCAGCCTCTTAAGTGCATAGTAAAATTATGAATGTGAAGGGTAATTATTTTCATTTAATTTATATCTTAAACAACATAGAGGAAAATACTACTGTCCTTTCTTTTCCTCAAGTTGCAGATATCATTCTTTATTCACATTCCTAGTATGTAAGATAAAGACACAGATTTGCTGCACAGTCTCAATGCAGCTCTCCATTAAAAAAAATGGCAGGGCCTGGGGTTGTGGCTCAGTGGTAGAGTGTTCACCTAGCACATGAGGGGTGCTGGGTTCAATCCTAAGCACCACATAAAAATAAATTAAATAAAGGTATTGTGTCCAACTACACCTAATTTTTTTTAAATGGCAAATGAAATAAAATCTATTTGCCAATCCTTGCATAATATAACACCTGAGACATTTACAAGTATGGGGAACATTTTCCAAAATGAATGAGGAAGCTGTCACAGTTAGAAGAGGCTAAGAAGACAGGACTACTAAGTGTAATGTGACACTGAATAGGGCCTTGAAACAGAAAGAAGAACATTAGGTAACAGCTAAGGAAATCTAAGTAAAGCATAGACCATAGTTAAAATGTATCATTGTAATGATAATAAATGCACTATACTAATATAAGGTTAAGAATAAGCGAACCTATGTATGGTAGTATGGAAACTGTGTAAAATCTTTACAATAATCCTTTAGGTCTAAAGCAGTTCTAAAATAACAAGGTTATTTTTAAAATTAAACACAAAGGAAAAAAATGGAGTGAGTATGTATGAAATGGATCTGGAAGCCTAAGTTCAAATATAAATATTAAATAAAAACATAACTATACTTTTTATTATGTTTTTATTTATATGTGACAGCAGAATGCATTACAATTCTTATTACACATATAGAACACAATTTTTCATATCTTTGGTTGTATACAAACTATATTCACACTGATTCGTGTCTTTTATACATGTACTTTGGATAATAATGTCCATCACATTCCAGCATCATTTCTAACCCCATACTCTCCTCCTTTACTCTCCCACCCCTCTGCCCTATCTAGAATTCCTCTATTCCTCCCACACTCCCCCTCCCTACTCCACTATAAATCAGCCTCCTTGTATCAGAGAATACAATCAGCATTTGTTTTGGGGGGATTGGCTAAATTCTCTTAGCATTATCTTCTCCAACGTCATCCATTTACCTGCAAATGCCATGATTTCATCCTCTTTTATTGCTGAGTAATATTCCATTGTGTATATATGCTACACTTTTTTTTTTTATACATTCATCTATTGAAGGGCATCTAGGTTGGTTCCACAGTTTAGCTATTGTGAATTGTGCTGCAAAAAAACATTGATGTGACTGTGTCCCTGTAGTATGCTGTTTTTAAGTTTTGTGGGTATGGACCTAGGAAAGGGATAGGTAGGTTAAATGGTGGTTCCTTTCCCAATTTTTCAAGAAATCTCTATCCTGCTTTCCATATGCAGTCCCACCAACAGTGTATGGTGTGCCTTTTTCCCCACATCCTCGACAATACTTATTGTTGTTTAGATTCTTAATATCTGCCATTCTGAGTGGAATGAGATGAAATCTTAGTTTTGATTTGCATTTCTCTAATTGCTAGCAATTATTAACATTTTTTCATATATTTGTTGATTTATTGTATATCATCTTCTGAGAAGTGTCTGTTCAGGTCCTTGGCCCATTTATTAAGTGGGTAATTTTTTTTTTAGTGCTTAGCTTTTTGAATTTTTTATATACCCTAGATATTAGTGCTCTACCTGATGTGTGAGGGGTAAAGATTTGCTCACAAGATGTAGGCTCTCTATTCACCTCACAAATTGTGTCTTTTGCTTAGAAGAAACTTTTTAGTTTGAATCCATCCCATTTATTGATTCTTGATTTTAATTCTTGCACCAAATGTGTCTTATTAAGGAAGTTGGGGCCTAAATCACAACTCAAAATGGATCATAGAAATAAAACCAGAGACCCTGCGTCTAATAGAAGAACTATACTTTAAAATAATCATTTTTATGTTTGCAATTGCCTGTGGGCAGTTTCTGACTCTTCTTTTTCTAAACTAAAAAATATGATAAATATACTGGAAAGTTGACTTTTAAAACGACATTGAAATTTGCTCCTGATGAAAAAGGATTTTACTAGGCAGTAAAAATCTACAGTTACATGATGAAAAAAATATTCTTGTATGTGTTTTCATTTCTTTTTGTTTTACTATAAGTTGTATCTTTCACTATGTGTGAGCTGATAACTATTGAAAGGCTAATATCACAATGGGTAAAGGACGACACTTCATCACATGCTTTTTCATTCAGCTATACTTTGCCCACTGATTCTACAGCACTCAACCCATGCCTGGAAAAGGATCTCTGCCCCTTGGAAGTCTTGCTAATTCAGCCAAATAAAACTGAATTGTAGATACACAGAAGGAAAGACATTCAAACTACTAGCAGTCCACACATTATTAAAACTTAATTTTGTAAAGGAGCTGAAAAATGCATTAACTTCCTGAATCCCACAACCAAAGTCCAAAGTGTGGAATCTGTATTAAGAAAGACAAAAGAATGAAAGACAAGAAAGAAGACATCACGTCATTCATAAACCACACTAAAGATAATGCTCCTGTCTTTCATTATATGCTCAACATCTTTGTCTGAATATGGAGAATCTCGACACAGCCTCTCCAAAGTCCCATGGAGATAAATTGCTCACAGGCTTGTGGAAGGCGTCTTCACAGGCAGGTGTTATAAAGTTTTGGTGGAAAGGAGCCAAACTTTGAGTAAAGGCTGTTCTTGCATTAGTCAGGGTCTGACTGGAAATGCCTGAATGCACATGAGGAAAGTGGTTCTCTGCAGCTCCTGACATACTAGATGTTTGGATGGTTCACAAAAGATTCCGATAAGCATCTAGCCATCTGGGTTCAGGTTCAAGCCAGACTTCTGAAGTTCCTGAGGAGCATCCATCCATGCTCCTTACATTGTAAACAAGTGCAGATGAAAGAAATGTACCAAACCGTTGTACAAGAATGTCTTGGCACCTATTATCAGTCACAAATAAATGGGGGAGTTTCATTCTTTGGACAAGTGTGGACTGTGCATTTGGTCCAAACATCAAGCACAAGCCAGGAATCAAAGTAAGCTCCACTTTTCCTGTTTCAGAAAGAAAAACTGAGCCAAGAACTATACGCCAGGCCCTGGTTCTTGAGGGTGGAGTTTTCTGGCAATCAAATTTGAAAGTAATCTTCTCTGTTTTTAGTGTATATGCAAAAAAAAGGCCTGTCTGGGAGTGAACTTGGGTTTCACCTTCTCTGTCAGCTATGGGAGAGTGCTGTCTTGCATCATTAGCACTATTAAATCATGGCCACAAATCCTGTCCCCAAGGTCTTGAAATCATCTATTTACATCCGGGGAGACAAACACAGTTCTTTGTCAATAGTAGTAACAAAATACAGAACGGAGATTTGGGCTCCCCTAGGCAAATAGGATATTGGACTATAGCCCACAAACACATGAATAGATAGTTCCACATAGGACCAGGCAGTCCTTCAGAGCTGATCATTAATTCATCTAAGGGTGACGGTTATTGTCACCAAGAAAAAAGGGGAAAAAAAAGAGTCCTTTTCTTCTCTTTTCCTTCAGACATGATCCCTATTTGACATCTGTGATCTCCTGTGTTTTAATTTTTATAAGCTGCTTGGTACTTGCAGAAATGTTAATCCTTTAAAAAGAAAACTTCGGCCTTCTTCTTATTCCCAGCAGCTCAGGTGAATAGTAATAAAACATCTGAACATAGTTGCTCCATTGTTTTTATTCCATGGTCTCATCATCCCCATTCACCCTTGAGTTTTGACCTCCCGGGATCCCGTTGCCACTGTGGAGAGGAGTGGAGAGGAAGTAAGTCCAGGGAATAGGAGAGAGGTGGAGAGATCCATGAGCCATGTTTTTACATTGAGGAAAGAAAAGAGAAGTTGATGAGAAAAAAACATCTAAGATAAACTGGCATGCAGTTTTACATCTTTGTGAGCCTCTAGAGGTACAGAAATAAACAAAGGGCCATCACTATCATTCAGAAATTTGTAGCGTAGTGAAAGAGAAAAAAAATATGAAAACTGATAATCTCAACCTGCTTCTCAAAGTGCTATGAGATACGAAAGAGAGGCCTTAGCTTTACCTGAGGATCTCATATGGGTTTTCTGGAAAAGTAGATATTTGGACTAAATATTAATGGCTGGCCAGGAGAAGCAGAAATGAAAAGTATGAGAAAGATTAGCAAGAACAGAGAAACAAGAGTAAGAAGTTAAGTGATAGGTTGCTGAAGTAGACTAAAGGGCATAGAAACTAGTTTTGCTTTGGAATGATCTCACCAAAATTGACTGACTGAGATGATTAACCTCCTTCGTGGTTATTTGGAGAGAAGACTGAAGGGAAGGCACAACCCAATGCCAAGGTGAAGCACAAGGATGAGTAAGTGCATCATTGGCAAATGAGGTGGTCAAAAGCTAAGGCCTCTCTTTCGTATCTCATAGCACTTTGAGAAGCAGGTTGAGATTATCAGTCTACATTTTTTTTTATCTTTCCCTTGTGACATTAGGGATGCTGGATACTAGTCCAGGTGCATGTAGACATTCCCACTAAAAACATTATCCAGAATAATCTGAAATGTTTAAAATGATGATTCCTGGAATCTAATTAATTAGAATGGAGGGCTCTAGGAACATGTATTTTAATTCTCCCAGGGAATTCCCTGGGACATGAAAACCCAAGAACAACTGCCTAGAGTATTATTTATTTTGAGTCATTGAATGCAGAAAGTCATATTTTATTTGGAAGAAGTATTGAGTCCATCATCAAAGCCTAATTTGATGGGCTGGGAGATTCCCTAGGGGAATGCCTGCAGTTGGGATAGGAGGAGTGAGAACACTGGGGACAACCCCAGGTTCTTTGGATTATAAATGCAAGGGAAGTCCAGGAAGAGGTCTCCTTCATAGAGCACCTGCAGTGTGCTAAGGATGAGGGAGTAGTATTATAACATGTGACCAACAAATGAAAAGGAGAATCTCAGAAGAGGGTAATATTCAAAGGTATTATTACCTTTGATAACATTTCCTAAGACACCAAATACTCTCACACATTTTATCCCCTTTATACCTCTTAGTACCATAGCCCAGTGGCTTGACCATCAAAACCCCCAGTTTGCACATGAAGATCAGCATTTTAAGAGTTGGATGTTTTCAATGATATACCCGTGCCCTTCCCAGCCCCAAAGAAAAGCTGCTGCTAGAGTGTCAGAATGCAGATGAAAATCATGATTTTATTTTTTTTTCCTTCCAATTCCCATCTGTTCTGGGCAACATCAATGAGAAATTATCAACAGCCAATTTTCACTTCTCCTGTGTCTATTCCCCTCCTAAAACTAGCACTAATCATCTCGATTTGAGGGGTTTTGTTCCTTGCATACTTTTATGATGATCATGATCATGATCATGATCATCATCATCATAGCAATAGTAGCTAGTGTTTATTAAATGATTGAAATTGCTAGGCCCCGTATGTTCTAAAATAAACTACCTAATTTAATTCTCACAACAACTATGGGTAATACTTCATATAACCCCTATCTTAAAGACAGAGAAACATAAGCTCAGGAAGGTCAAATGACTTGCCCTGGGTTCATAGTCCTTTAAAGAGGCAGAGCTAGAACTGGAAATTAGGTCTGCCTGACTCAAAAGCCTGTGCCCACAACCACAATGACATCTCTTTTCTTATTTTAATATTTCTGGAAATCATGTCAGAGGCTGGGTTGCATTCAGGGAAATAGACACGTATTTTTAAGTTTGGGTTGTAAAATATGAAATATCTTATTAATGAGAAGGGAGTAGTGTAGGATACAAAGTGGGAATAAATTTTAAACTGGTGGCTGACTGTAATAGTGTTAATGAAGATCTGCTGCTATCATCGCATGCATTTTATGAAGCCCAGGAACACAGGATGAGGACAATCTTGTCATTGGCGCACTGATCTGTGGAGAGAGCAAAGCAGTAAACCCCTCCCTGGGTGCTGGTTGTATAGGTTAAGTGTGAAATCTCTCCTGTATCGTATCCCTGTTCACAGAGCATGAACAGGGTCCTTATTTTAACAGACTGTCTGCTAATCCAGCCCTGAGAATGGGCTTGGGAGAGTGGCACCCAGGCCAACTGGCTGAGGGTTAATGCCTCTTTCCTGATTGCCGTGCTGGGTAGATTTGAGGAGTAGATTGATGCTGGTAAGAACACAAGTCATACTGCCTCCTGCCTGTTCTAATTCTATCAGGAGAGAGAGTAGGTACAGCTATGGCTTGGGGTGGGTAGGGGCAGCGCTGGACTGGAGAGCTAGACCATTGGTGCATCACAAGGAGACCACTGCCGGCTTTCTCTGAAGCTGAACCTGTGGTTTATCCAGTCTTGGTTTTGTGCCCCAGACATATCCTTACAGAATGCTGTCTTGTTTCTGAGATATCTCTACTAACAACCCTATTTATATTTGATAGTAATTTTTTTATCCTTTTTAATCAAAGCTGACAGGAAACATCATAGACTGCCAAAACTGGAGATGATTGTTAGCCTAGTTATCCTAATCATTTTTTTCCTTCCTCCCTTCCTTTTCTTTCTTTGCCCCACCCCCACCGTCTCTCTGTCTCTGTCTCTCCCTGGTGGATACATTGGAAAGAGCTTTCAGACATCAACCCATTGGCAATAGACTGAGGATTAAAATGTGAATCTCCTGTTCCATGTCTCTGGACACCGTGTGTTTGTGGCTCAGTTCACTACACCTTTTATTGGTGCTATAATCTATTTTTATCCAGATACACATTGAATTTGGAGTGTGGGGCTCACGTTGGTGGCAGGCATGATGGAGACAATGAAAACAGTTGTCTTTGAAGCAATCATTGTAATCTACAACCCTGGAAGGGTGGGAACTTGGCCTGGAGGGTTGAGAGCTGTTATTCAACAGTCACAGCACTCCAGCTTCAGTCTGTGGTGTTATTTTACAACCAACATTAATACTCTCAGGAATGTTTCGTTGCCTGGAAACAGAAGCCCATCACTGAATTCATTAATATTCAGCCAGTAAGCTCTTATGTGCTATATTATATGAATTTCCTCCTTTGATCCTAATTAACAGGTAAATATCATCAAATGAAACATTTTCAAGAATCTATGGAGGTGAGCTTGAATTTCCAATTTTCTCTTTCTATTCCCAACTTCCTTGTGATGGGATCACTTTCCCTGGATTCTTATGATGATCGGGAAACTAAAATGGCAGAAGGTGCATTCCTCGTAAAAGAAAAAATGGTTCCTGTCATCATTTCTCAATTTGAGATGGGATGAAGGATAAAATCCATCAATTTAAGATAGAATTGTTAACATTTAATTAAACTCTGCAGGAGCAGACCTAAAATTCTGGCCAAAGATGAAGCTAGGTCTTGTGACCCCTGAATTAAATTCATAAACATCCCTTATGTGCCTTCTACATGGATGTTTGAGATCAAAGATGCATCAGGGAATGGACTGAAGGTAGAGGATGTGTGCACAAGTCTTAGAGGACTGCTTTCAAGAGTTACCACTGGGGTTCTTAGTTCAGTATATCAAAAATTATTCTACAGATGATGTTCTGAGTTAAATTATATCCACCAAAATGTTTTGCTGAAATCTTATACCCAAATACCTGTGAATATGTTTTGGAAACAGAGTCTTTGCAGAGGTAAAAGATTTGAGATGAGGACTTTGTGTGTGTGTGTGTGTGTGTGTGGTGGGGTGTGTGTTCCAAAGATAATACAACTGTCGTCCTCATGCAGATAAGAGAGACACAGGGAAGAACACCATGTGACCAGTAGGAGGAGACACAGAATTATGTAGCTACAAACCAAGGAATCCCAATTATTGCCAATCCCAGAAGCTGAGATAGGCATCAGACAGATTCTCCCCTAGAGAACTCAGAACATGGCCCTGCAAACACCTGGATTTGAAACTTTAAAACTCCGTAAGTATAAAAAAAAATAAATTTCTGTTTTCTTTTTCTGACCACCCAGTAGATGATAATTTGTTATGGTATTAACCCTAGGAAACTAAATAGAGATGGAAAATCACAACATGTTGCAAAGAGTTTAAATATTTGCTTTATCTACAGATACTGAAATCATCAAATTTTACTGGAGAATTCCAAAAAAAGATCTGTTACAAAACCTGTGATTCAAACACAGAAAATTCAAAGAATATTGTTGAATCTTAATTGATAGTTTATGATACATTTGATCAACAGAGACTATACTAAATCTATATTCTAAAAATCATATTTAGGAGGACTCAGTTTTTGTGAACATAATCCATAGGGAATAAAATTAATTTGGAAGTTGAAAACAAACAAAAAGTACTTGGCTAAGACACATTCTTCATTTTATTTTGTATTGCTTTCTGGTAAGATTTTTGGTTGTAGAAATGACATTAACTTGTTGATTCATTTGATTAGTGATTCATTTTTAAGCTGCTCTTTAAGAATGCATACAGGATGACTTACAGATGTTTTGTTCCTCTTATCTGCTGTCTTAGCCTATGTTTCCACAAATCAGAGTGACTGGTATTTGATAGATATCTACAGCATCAAGCAGTTGCATAGCAGAGACTTAGAGATACCAAGACATTTTACATGATTTTTTCTTTAGTTTTAAAACAAAATAGCCCAATTATTCAGCTAGTAAAATGGACTTTGGAGATGTAACTTTCCATGGATTAGAATAGAGGCTGGAAGAGTTGGATCTGGTGGTACACACCTACAAACCCAGTGACTCAGGAGGCTGAGGCAGAAGATTTGCAAGTTCAAGGCCAGCCTGGGCAATTTAGTGAGAGTTCGTCTCAAAATTGAAAGAAAAAAAAAGAATTTTAAAAAAGGGGATATGAGGATATAGTTCAGTGGGAAGAACCCTGAGTTTAATCCCTGGCATAAAACAAAAAATAGAGGCTGGAGTTCTTTATTTGTTCTTGTAATAATGGGTCCTTCAAATTATTTTGAAGCTGATAGTTTAATGTTAAAGAATTATTTTAAAAAATTTTAAAAATACCTCTGTAAAAAATTATACAAAAGTCATTGATCAGGTAGTTAAAGCAAGAGGCTATTATCACAATATAAGGGAATGATAACAATGTAAGTAGGAAGTTATATTATTGACAAAATTGCTAGTAATAGATAATCACACATAGTCAGTACTTTTTGGGGGGCGTAAGGGGTGCTGGGATTTGAACCTAGGGCCTTATGCATGAGAGGCAAGCACTTGACCAACTGAGCTATATCCCTAGCCCTATATTCAGTACTTCTTAAATCCTTTTCAATATAGAAGGACAAACAAAATAATTTATTCTGCCAGGTTTTGAGGACATAATCTATAACAATTGCCACAAGTACAGAATTTCTTTCAAATCTTATTGATTTCCATATTAACAAAAACACATTCTATTGTATGATACATCAGCTTTATTATTAAAACAATTGTAATTTCTTACTATAGAGCAGGGGAATTATTGGTTAAGATGGGTAAAATGGGGACGTTGCTAGTGCATCTGTATTGGTCTGTCTCCTTTTGTGGGTAGTAAGAAAGTCATACAGTCTGCCCAGTACATAACATTTTGGTCAACGAAGGACTGCACATATGACAATGTTTCCATAAGATTAAAATGGAGCTGAAGAATCCTTACCCTCTAGTGATGTAGCCATGGTAACGCTGTAGCCTAACACATTACTCATGTTTGTAGTGCTGCTGCTGTAAACAAACCTTCTGCGCTGCCAGTCTTATAAAAGTATAATACATACAATTATGTACAGAACACAGTACTTGATAATAGTAATGAATAACCTGTTACTGGTTTATGTATTCACTATACTAAACTTTTTATTGTTGTTTTTGAGTGCACTCTTACTTATTATTAAAAAAAAAAAAACTACTTTGCAAAGAAGGTGGGACAGGTCTGTAATCCTATGAATTTGGGAGGTAAAGACAGGAGAATACAAATTCAAGGCTAGCCTGGCCAATTTATCAAGACCCAGCCTCAAATAAAAAGAATAAAAAAGGTTAGGGATATAGTTTAGCATAAAGCCCCTCAGGTTTATAGCCCCAGTACTGCCTAAAAATAAAATTAAAAAAAAAAAAAAACATTTAACTGTAAAATATTATTCCTTGTTACTCAGCAGTGGCTTCATAAATCCTGTATTTATTGTGTCTCTTGATTATATCAAGAGGGTTTGAGGAGTGATTAATCCATATCATCTAGATTTGTGAATGTGCACTCTATATACCTGGATCTATGCATTAGAGTAAAAGACAATTAGTGGGAAAAAAGAACTTTCAGAGGTGAGAGAGAAGAATGAATCAAGCAAATAATGGGTAATAGTCAAAATAAAGATTTTTTTTAACATTTACTAAAAAAAGCAATGTTCTCTGATGTTCACATATTGACAAATAACCTGGTGGCCCATTTCTCAGAACACATCCCTATTGTTCACTGATGTATGACTGTGTTCTACTCCCTGGTCCCTTGATGTAGTTAGGGATATTGGACTATAATTTTGGTAAATTCTAAGTAAAGTTTTATGTATCATTCTGGGTCAGGTAATGAAAATCTCCTTGGCTAGAATTGGGAAAAAATACACACACACACACACACACATTAACTTCTCCAAGACATTTCCAATAAGATATAAATAAGCATAAGGTTTTGAAAGGAATGGTCGCATCTGCCAGACCATGGTTAAAATGGATTATCAATTTGATTGGATTGAGAGATGCCTAGGATTAAAAGACTTCTGAGTGTATCAGTGAGGGCTATTCCAGAGACAGTTGGCACACGGGACAGTAAACTGAAGGCAAGACCCACCCTGAATGTAGACAGCACTGTCCAACAGGTTGGGGACCTAAATGAAACAAAAAACAGAAGGAGGAAGCCTCAGGGAATGCAAGGTTGAGTTTTCTTAAATGGGAGCTTCATCACTCCTACCATTGTCAGAGTGGATCAGACTCCAGTCCCCACTCTCCTTCAATGTGGATTCTCACCAGCTCCTCTTCAGGAGGCATGTAGTCTCTGGGGTTGCACTATTGATCTCTCTTGCTCTGAGGCTCTTGGACTGAGCAGCTACGGTTATCCTGGCTCCTTAGCTTGGAGATGGCTATCGTGGGACGGTTTGGCTTCTGATGATGTAGTTCAATAAATCTCCTTTTATAACATACATACCATATTATCTTTTCATGGATATGACCAAAATACTTGATAAGAGCAACTTAAAAGATGAAAAGTTTATTTGGCCTACGGTTTCAGTAGTTTACTCTGTGGTTGGCGAATCCATTGCTCTGGGTCTGCACTGAGGCACAACAGAAGGGCATGATGGAGAAGCATTGCTCCATTCATGGCAGCCAGGAAGCAGAGAGAGCAAGGGAAGGGCTTTAGGGAAGAAGAATCCTCCCATGGCCCAGGTGACCCACTTCCTCCTGCCATACTTCACCTGCCTACAGCTAACCTAGTCCATTCAAACTAGGATGGACTGATTAGGTTACAGCTCTCATAATCGAATCTTTGCACCTCTGAATATTCCTGCATTAAAACAGGGGCTTTGAGGACACACCATTCATCTGTTCCTGTAGAGAGCCCTTTTTGAACCCTCACAAAGGGGATAAACTTGGATAAAGAAAGGGATAGGAAAATGATTACAAAGTTTCAAATATAAGTAATAAAGAATGTACCCTTCTAGGCTGTGCCCCTCAGTTTACTTCTTCCAACTAGACCCCATCTCCTTTAGTTTCTACCACCTCCCAATAAGGCCTCAAATGGATTAATCCACAGATGAGGTCAGAGACCTCATGATCCAATCATTCCCTAAAAGTTGCTCCTCTGCACATGGAAGCAATGAGCCTTTGGGGTTCATTCCAGATCTAAACCATAACAACTCTTTGAATTTTTTAAACTATCTACTATATGCACATGTCAAACACCTACCAAACAAGAGATATTATCTGAGTATTAATTGGGAAATGAAAAGATCACTTCAGCTGAGGGCAGCTCACCATACTGATCCCAAAATATCACAGCTCAGATGCAATGCCAGCCCTGCCTGGAGCTCCCTTGTTTTGCCTCACAGGGGACCCGTGTGGCAGTTACAATGCAGTATGGCAGGACTATCAAGCCATAGGCCTCTACTTTAGAGCAAATTAGAGGTGGTTTACATTTTGTCCTCTCCATGCACATGCAAATAACAGGACACAGAAGACAAAAGAAAGGCTGTGTGCAGAGGTTAGAGCATCCACCCTCCCTTCTGCTTTATCATAAGCCTAGTTCATCTGTTGGAACAAGGGTTCAAGTAACTCAACCTTAAAGGGAATTAGAAAAAGACCTGATGGAGCCAGAAAACTGAAACCCTAAGAAACAAAGCAGCACTTCCTTAACACTTCTCCCAAGATCATTTTAAATGACCTCCTCTATGAGTCTCGCCTGAAAAGCCTGCCTCCCTTTGTGTTTCCCCTCGAAGCACTTTTGTGAGATGATGGATGGAGACTGCTATGTAAAAATAAATTGGATGGTATTCTCTCTTATTATCTATGATTCCTTGATCTTCCTACAGAGTTTTTAATAAACATTTGAATTATTTACAGTAATCTACAAAGGCATTTTAATAGTGCATATGGTAGAGGGAAGAGAGTGAAAAATGTCTTTGTTTCACTCCGTCGGGGCCGATGAACCATGACGCGAATGATTGCTTGCCTCATTTGTAATTATTCATGGCAAAGATCTTCATTCAGTGGCAGAAATTTTCAGGCTCTGGGTCCTAATGATTATGGAAGCATGAGAGTTATTTGCCACATTCTCACTCGAGGACAAACTGTATTGCACACAAAGTTAGGGAGATGGACCTCAATGCAATTAATATGGATGCTGCCCACTGTTACTGCCAGTTCTTGCTTCCAGGAAATCCCAGAGAGTAAAGCATTTAGATTTTGCTTTTTCCAGCCCACAGGGTCTCTCTGTGACCACTCGGATTGCACCATTGATATTTGTGTTCAATTCTATGAAAACAAATTTAGTTAGATACTCTTAACCATCTATAATGCATTCTTTGTTCATGCAAATGGAGTCCAGTGTGGTTTACGTCACTGGAGATTGTCTGGCCAGAGTGGGTGCCTTTGAACTAACTTGAACTAGACTCTAACATGTAAACATTTCAGTCTTGGTTAATATCCATGGTCTATTTACTTTGCTCTTCCATTCTTGTTCTACTTCTTCTTCTCCCTGCCACCTGCTTTATGTTCATATTTTTAGCTCTGTGTCTTTTCTATGGGGTTTTCTTTTAATGGATCATTTTCTATTTTAGAGCTTGATTTTCTAGTTTTTCTAAGAATCTGGGAAATCTCTTTCCACTCTAGATCCCTCTACTAAAGGATCCTGCTTCAGCCTCCTAAGAGCAAATGGTCCCAGCACCTTTTGAGGAAGGCAATTCAAAAAGATAAAGCAGTAGTTCCCTACCATGGGCAATTCAGAACCATCTGAGACTTTTGAAAAATGTGTGAAGTTCTCAAACAAATAAAATTAGAATTTCTATGGTTAAAGTCTGGGAATTGGTATTTTGTAAGAGTTTGGGGGATGGTTTTTAATATCTCACTGGCTATAAAAACCAGAGATGAAGTTAATTCAGCGTTTTAGCTCTGAAGTGGAAAGAAAATATTATTCAGTTGCAGCTGATCTGTGTCTAAACAGATTGAATGAATGACTTAACATTCGCTTTCACTCAAAAATTATTAATCAAACATTGCCTATGCATCAAATCTTGCTGGAAGCCAGTCTTCGCCCTGGGACAGTTACCTTATACTGGCCAACACCTTTTTGCTCAAGTCAGCTGGGCTGGAATTTCTGCCACCTAAAAGCAATTGATGAGCTGGGGATGTGGCTCAAGCGGTAGCGTGCTCGCCTGGCATGCGTGCAGCCCGGGTTCGATCCTCAGCACCACATACAAACAAAGATGTTGTGTCTGTCGAAAACTAAAAAATAAATATTAAAATTCTCATTCTCTCTCTCTCTCTCTCTCTTAAAAAAAAAAAGCAATTGATAACAAGGGGATGGCCAGTGTGTGGGTTGGTGACTCAGTGTGTGTGCAAGAGAGTGAGTGTGTGTGTGTGTGTGCATGTATGCATGCAGGAGTATGTATGCAAGGGAGGGCAAACATGAGAGAAATTATCTAAATAAAGACTGCTATCACACTACACAGCACACATGTGGAGGGCACTGAAACCATGGTGTTTTAATGTATGATGATTGACTCTTTCATTATTTTACCATATTTTTGTAACCATGTAGATACTGTATATGTATTATGGGTGGGTAGGGATTGAAGGATGGGGAGGGGGAGTTGGGGATGGAGGGAGGGAAGGATGAAGGGAGGGGGGAGAGAGAGAGAGAGAGAGAGAGAGAGAGATACAATGAAGCACTTTTGTCACAAATTTTATTCTCTCTAAGGATACTTTAGCCCAAACAGATATTACAGTATAGGAGCCTGTTGTGATAGGCTAGAGCATCTGAAATAAAAGTTCCACAGCATTCAAATGTGCTATTAAGTGTTTCCACTAGAGATGAACAAAAGAGATGTAAAAGGAAGTTCACTTGAAGGATCTCAGTGACAGGCAGAGGCATTGCAGATGCAGACGTGCTTAAGAGGGGCTGAGAAGCCCAATGTATGGAGGTAAGTAGCAGAATTGTGCATTATCAATTGCAAGGTTTCACACACACGAGGGACTCTATGGAAACCAGAATGAAATCTAGAGGACTGGGTTGCTGCTCAAACTTGGCTTTTGATGCTTTTATCTGAAATTAACAATGTTGTTTTATATCCTTGGCAATTAGAGAAAATACAATTAGAAAAGAATCACAAGGATCTTTATTAATACATGTAGGCTCCTTCTTTGTTGTCATCAGTGTTTCAAAAATTTCCTTTGTAATTAATGTGTGTTTACTTATTTATTTTTCTAATCTACCTCCTACCGCAAACAGCACCCCATGCATTTCCTGTGTATTTTTAAGCAAAGTAGTGTGGCATGTCTCACTGAGCAGCACAAGTGAAAGCTTGTCAATATAAAGAAATGACATTCATTTTAATTTTTTTAAAAAGCATTCAGAACCTTACTGTATGCAAAGCACTGGACTAGGAATAAAACATGAAATGTATAATATATCTGTTCCTTTGCAGAATGCTTAATGGATGCCTGTTATATTCTGTGCTGCATGTTATATACATGATTTAATTTAATCCTTCTAACAAACGAACGAGGGAGGTACATTACTCATTATATACAGATAAGAAAAATTGAGGCATTATTTTTCCGACTATAAAACCCATGTGGTTTTAATTATGTTAAATTTTGATGAGCACCTATGATGTGCTAAGTACATTATGCATTATACATGCTCTCTTAATTAATTATGTAAAATTCCCTGTTAGAATTAACATTTCATTGATGAAGGAAATGAGGCTCAGATAGAATAAATAACTTCACAGTCATAGGACAGCAATTTAAATCCAAATTGACTCCAAATCCCATGTTCTTTTTAACCAGTTGGAAGTTGGAAAAGAGAACTGGGTTAGGGGGAAAAAATAAAGGACATAAGATATATTTTAAAATGAGAAGTTATCCATTCACATTTATATTGTATACTTCTAAGTAGTGGCCCTGGGTGTCTTTTTGAAATCAATGTAAAAGCCATTTTAGGAAGTCCCTAAAAAAATATAGGCTCCAATAAGTGAAATGAAAAGCAAGTAGAAATATTTTTAAGTGATGTAAAATACTTGCAAACAAAAGTAAGATTGTGGTTGTTCTTCCTTCTTTTATTCATGTACATATTTTCTAGGTGTCAGTTTGAAATTAGTGAATATACATGGTTTTCAAAATTAAAAGAGAAAGGCTAATTAAAAGAATACTGATGGAGGATTCAAATCAAGCTTATTCCTTTACATTTACATTTTGCCATGAACAAAGTATAGTGATGTCCTGCTTGATATCCCATATTTACCAGATTTGGACTTGGGTGTGGAAAAAAGATCTAATCCTAATCCTCGAGCAAAACCATCTTTCAGAGAATAATTATGTTCTGCCAGTGTATATCCTCAAGGGAATGATGGCAATTCTCCAAAATACAGTTCCACAAATGACTTGGACAAGAGTAGCATTATTTCTATAAGTACATGGCCACCCTTGGGATTTATTTTGAAGAGGATAAGATTATCACAGAGCTCTCAACTTGTTAAACATTTGTCAGAGTGCAGTACAGCCTCATTCTAGTGGACTACTAAACCAAGAGAGTTAAAAAGTCCTGTTGAAAATGTGGATACACTGGAGCTTTGAAACACTTTCTTCCTTGGTAACTGGAGCACCATGCTCACCTGGTTTCCTGTCTACATCACCTGACACTCTCTCTGGGTCTCAGTCCAGGGTTGCTCACTCCTCTTCCACCCAGCCTCAGTTCTAAGAGCTCTTCTTTATGCTTAATCAGCCCTTACATGACTCCATCTAATCCCATGCCTTTAAATTCTATCTATATGCTGACAGCTGTAAGATTTATTTCTTAGCCTTGATAGCTCCCCTGATGTCAAGGCTCTGATATCCAACTTCTTACTTAAATTTCCATGTAGATAACTAATACATATTTGAAACTTATTATGTCCAAAACCAAATTTCTCATCTTTCCTACAACCTGATCATTCTATAATTTTCCTTATTTCATTTAAAGACAACTCCGTAATTCTATTTGAATCCTTGCTCCATTTCTTAAACCACACATTCAGTTCAAATCCTTTTTATTTCTACCTTCAAAACATAACGAAAAAAAAAAAAAATCTCTTACAAGTGGCCCTGTGGTGATAGTTAATATAGATTTTTGATTTGATTAAATTAAGAGAATTTTCGATGTGTCCATGAGGGTGTTTGCAGTGATTATCGACACATGGGAGAGCAAACTGAGGAGGATATACCCACCCTGAATGTAGGCAGTACAGCCTAATAGGCCTCGGCCCTGGATGAAAGGAGGGCAGAGGAAGCAGGAAGCCAAAACATAAGATGCAAAACCATTTTCTCTCTCTTTGGTGAGTGTTTGGATTGCTAATGCAATTGCCTGAGAACGTCAGATTCCAGCTCCTTCACTCTTCCAAAGCAGACTATGATCATTGACTCTCCTGGGAGTTCCCAGGTCTCTGGCTTCAACTTTTTAGACTGAGCATCTACGGGTTCTTCCAGCTCTCCAGTCTGCAGACTGCTGTTTGGGGATTATAAGCTTCCTGATTCCGTAAGCCAATATAATAAATCTCCAGATAAATATATGTATATATATGAATGATTATAATATATTATACATAACACACCACTACCCCACCCAAGTCATCCTACCATTATGTCATGACTGGATATTAACCACACTCCCTTAAATGATTTATGTTTCCAATTTTGCTCACCTAAAGTGAATTTCTA
Source organism: Marmota monax (assembly GCF_021218885.2). Taxonomy (NCBI): domain Eukaryota; kingdom Metazoa; phylum Chordata; class Mammalia; order Rodentia; family Sciuridae; genus Marmota; species Marmota monax. The sequence goes on from NW_026692254.1 coordinate 25,604,437, forward strand.
ACAAAGCAGTCAGTATTATCTCTTCAAAATGTAAGTTAAACCATATTGTGAGTCTATTTGAGAACTACTAATGTTTTCCCAATTACAAAAAGTAAAACAAATCTCTTAATTGATGTACCATGTCACACAAAATTTAAACCTTAATTATTTCTGTGATCTCTTTACCTACAACTCCTCCTTGTACACACCACCAGTTCAGTCACCCAGTTGCCATTATCCTTTTCCTCCTCCTCTTCTCCCTTCTCTTTTCTCCTTCCTCCTCCTTCTTTCTTTTTTGTTCTGGGTATTGAATCCCAGCTATATTATTGAGCTTTTCTTCTTCTTCTTCTTCTTTTTTTTAATTTTGAGACAGGTTCTTGTTAAGTTGCTGAGGCTGGCCTTGAACTTGCAATCTACCTGCCTCAGTCTCCTGGGTCTTTGGGATTTTACAGGTGCCAGCTGGTCTTCTTGCCATACTTGAGTACACAAGACCTATCTATTGTCCACTACTACCTTAACCCCTCTGCACTTGCTGGCCTTTAACTAGGAATATTCTTTCCCATACAACCAATGTCACAGCTGCCTTCCTCATTTGAGAAATGAATTTTTATTTTCTCCGAAGAATCTGCTTTTAAATGGAATAGACTCTGTAGCTAGATACTGATTGCTTTATGTTGAAAAGTCCCATTCCATAAAAGAAGAGGTCTTCTAAATTCCAAACCAAACCAGGCCCATCCAACTTCAGTCAGGCACTAGAAGGATGAGGGATCATGAATATAAGTCAGTAACTTCCATGTCTATGGAAGTTAGGATACTTAGGATACCTCATGGCCATAAAACTTCTAAGTTTAAGAATCTTACAAAATCACCTGTGTTAAGTTTGCTTAGAAGACCCTGAACTCTCTAACTGTAAGCTCCAGTTTCCTTCTCAGAGCAATTTAACTCTTCCGTATCACATACCATTCACATGTACAGCAGTCTGTTCTTGCTTTTCAATGTTTTTCTTTTGCTATTTCCTGCCAGCTTCCAAATAACAACAAAAATCAAATGCACAAATCATAAAACAAATTTGAGAAAAGCAAAAAATAATATATATATATATATATATATATATATATATATACACATACATACATAAATATTATATGTATATATGAATAGATAATTCAAGGCCAAATGCTTAGAGAATTAATTAAAATCATCTGACATAAAATTTCAAATAACACCATCCATAACTGTGGCTACTAGGCCCAGAGAACTATGGCAATCACTTCTGGTCCTACAAAATGAAGACAAAACTTTGGCCTCAAGGAGTTTGTAAAGCACTGTAGGAACATATTACTCTTAAATGTAATTAATAGGGTGGAAAGTTCTATAATTAAGCTACAAAGAGCTCTAGGCAGGAAAAAAAAATGTGGGGACAAATTTAATTTAAATAATAAAATTAAGGGAAATTTCATGAGGTGACATGTTTTTATGTGGTCTTTGAAGGACAAATTGAATTTCAATCAGCAGTCCTGGAGAGGAGCCAGGAAGGCCTTTGTTTATATAGCCATTCATTTATTCATCACAATGAATACTTTCTGAAAACTTTCTATGTGTCCACGAAATGCCTTAGATGCAGGAAACGTGTTTCTCATTCCAAAGAAAGAAGATCTGCAGAGGACAGGAAGCATTGAGAACATCTAGGGGAAAGAAATCACCTGAAGAAATGGAAACATGAAAGATAAAAAGTGATTGTTTGATTAAAAATTTAAAAAAAATTGGGAGGATGGGACTCAGAGGAAATGCGAGTAGTATCATGTTGCTGAAAGTGTATGATTTTATTGAGAAGCTCTGGAAACAGTTCCTGTTATTATAATCAATACTCTTAAATGATGAGGTTCAATGTTTTGACTTTTTGCAATAGCAAAGCTTTTGGGACAGGGAAATGACTTCAGAATACTATTCCTAGGAAGAAAAAAAAATGTTAATATATCCCAAAGAACACTGGAATAATGGGGTTTCTAAAACATGACTCCTACAAATTCCTCTACAAATGAGTACATTTTGTGTCTGCTTCAGGGCATTCTTTTTTATTAATTAATTTATTTATTCTAATTAGGTATATATATGACAGCAGAATGCATTTTGATTCATTGTACATAATTGCAGCATAACTTTTCATTTCTCTGGTTATACATGATGTAACATCATACTATATGTACAGTCACACATGTACCTAGGGTAATTATGTCCATCTCATTCCATCATCTTCCCTACCTCTGTGCAACCTCCTTCCCCTCCCTTCCCTTGCCAATCACACTTCCTCCATTTTTTTCCATGCCCCCCCCCATTATGGATCAGCATTCACTTATCAGAGACAACATTCAGCCTTTGGTTTGGGGGATTAGCTTACTTCACATAGCATGATATCTCTAACTCCATCCATTTACCTGCAAATTTAACCCAGTTAGATAAAAAACAAACAAACAAACAAAAAATCACAAGGAAGAGCAAGACAGCAAATTTGCTTAAATGGCAACTAGCTTGGAAGGAATTTTCTCAAAATTACTAAATGTGTCCGATATTCCAAACACAATTCTCTCTGGACTTGAGTTATAGGTTTTTAAGCACTTATTTTAAACTGATGGATACAGTGAAGTCCTTGGTTATTTCTCTTTAAAAGCTCTGAGTCCCAGGCCAATTTTCTTTGCCATGACCATCTTCAACTTTTCATTTGCACAGGACAACATGTGTCACATTTCCATATAGAACAAGCAATTGTGAATACATGTACTCCAGTCTGTGCACTCAATCTTGTTCTTCAGATACACCATCCATGTTTGTGTATGTAAATACAAATATTCAATTTATTTGGACTACAGTAATCCTATGTGAGATCATCCTACCTTTCCTGAGAGTGTTCACCTCCATTTCTAACCATATGACTCTGTGTCTAGCTGTCGATGATGGCTCTTTTGCCAATATGAAGACATAGATAATTGTCTATGTACATGGAACTGGGGCCATAAAGTTCGCCAAAGCCAATTTGTTTAGATTAGAATTTAGCATCTCAACTCAGCCACGTTCTCCCCATCTTCACAGGGGAGTTTCAGTGAACTCCCATTTGGCTACAAGTAGAAATGTGTAGGTATATTATACCCTGAAAGTTACCAGACAATAAAGCCTCCTTGAAAGGAAGAAAAAAAAAATCTAGGTACCTAGTTTGCTTTTGCAACTTTGCTGCCATGTATTACCTTCCAAACTCCTTGTTTCTTAGAGGATTTCGTGCCATGTATGTGAACTTTAAACAGCTTCTGGACACTATACTCAAAGAAGGGAATGGCCAGGGCAGTGTCCTCAGTGAATATACACGCAAAGGCTTGGGGCACCTACAAAGATGAGAGTTGACCTTTTTCCATTAAAAACACAACAGAGATGTTGAAAAGGCAGACTGTAGGACAGTGAGACAAGACAAGAAATCAATAATTCAGAAAAAAAATATATAAATCAGGGTTATCCCTTTTCCCTTTACTCAGGCTTGTGGGTTGGTGATCTGCGTGTGAATTGAGGATTTCACCAGGGGCAAGGTAGTTTAGCACACAACTGAACTAATGCCAGAGTCGGGAGGGCCAGAGTGGGTCCCAAAATGATGGAAGAGAGACTACAACTCAAAATGCTAACCTTCCTGGAGATCAGTCTTTAGCTCTCTTTACTTTTTTAACTTATGTTTTCCAGATTTGCATTTTTCAGATTCAGCCTCTCCCCTGAACTCCAGACTCATTTATTCAAGTATCATGAAGACATATAACAGACTTCTGAAACCAAAAATAACCAAAATAGAACTCTGGAACTCCTTCCCAAATCCATTCTCCCCAAGACTCTCCATTCAACTAAATGGCCTTATGTTTCACCCAGTTGCTTAGTTCAAACGTCTGGGTATTTTTATTGATTCCTCTTCACTCTAAGATCCCGTATATAATTCATTTAGGAAGTCTTGTCACTGCTCTGCTAGACTGATATTATGAACTTGATCAATTCTTACCAATTCTGATGTTCCAGAGCCATCTCCAATTGTTTCTTTCCTAGACTATCACAAAGGACCTGTTACTGAGTCCTCTCCTTCTGGGCTTGCCACGAACTATTCTGTACCCCTCACAGTGGCTTCTCCATACACACATCCAGAAAGTCCTTTCTGCACAAGAAAATCAGATCACACCATTCCCGTGCTCTAAATGCTCCCAAATAAAACTTAAGTCTTAAGAAAATCTATGCTGCCCTATATGGCCTGACCCTGCATTCTGCTTAGACCAAGCACCTGTCCCCTCATCCTTGCTCATTTTGCACTACCCTCATCCTAACTGTGCTTCCAAAATGGCTAGCTCCCTTATGCGTCCTGGATTTCATCTGCCAAGCTGTTCTCCCAGGAATTTAGAAGTGCGGGATACTTCATACCACGTGAGCTTCTATTTGAGTGCAACTTCATAGGTCATTCCACACAGAATAACCTCCATCCCATTTCCACCCTAGATGCACTGATTCAGTCACACCTGGCTACCTTTTTTTTCCTTCCTTACATGACACCACTGGGAATAATATTATAAAATCATAATATTTATAATCACTTATTTAATGTCCCTAGCTTCAAAAAAAATGTTCATATGAGGACGAGACTTGTTTCACCCAATGCCATTTCTTGAAAATGTAGACCAGTGAGTACATGGTACATAATGGGTGCTGAATATATATGTGGTCAATCAGAGCACAACCAAGACCCTTGGAGCAGAACAAATAGCTGCCAACTTTCCAACAACAGTGTGTGATAAGTACATTAAAACTATCTGAAACTTAGTTTTAAGGACTTTTTATTTCTATAAACCGCCTTTTAAATTCAATACTCATTGTGCATAGTTTCCTATTTAGTTTTTTCTCTCCTCTTTTTAATGAGTACAAATGAAATGAGTGGTCATGATTTTTCTTGTTTTGTATGGCAATCACTCCCTTGAGTGTTGAAATGGAAAATGAGATCCAAAGACAATCTTTCTTAAAATAAAGGCCTGAGGGATAGTGGAAAATGCACTGAAGCTAGAGTCACATGTTCATTGAGTGTAAGAATAGATGTTCCTTAGAGAAAAACCTCAATCCTCTGCAGGAATTCCTTCCTCTGAACAAAGGATCAGAGTATCCCTGTTATGGTTTAAGCATACATAATCTAAATAAGATCCCAAATCTAATTAAATTTTCATCAAATTATTATAATTTATCTTACTAAAATATGAAATTAAACAATTATCTTTTGTTTATCTTTTAAAATGCCAAATCTAGCAGAAGATATGAAATGTGCCAATACCTAAGATTGTGACTGATTTGGGGGTGCTTCACCTCAACTTAAAGAAGGAGAGAGACTAATTCTTATCTACTCAACTGTGATAAGAATTAAATAAGAAAAAATAGACAAACAGGCTTCAATGGCTATGACAGGCTAGAAAAACATAAAAATTGTCAATAGTTTAGCCTGCAATAGAGGTTACACTGACTCAGGAAGACCCCAGTCTAATTAGATGTTTTTTTATCCCCACCTTATGTTTGACTGCACTCCTTTCATTTGACTGAAGCCGAGGCCAGCTGTGGAAGTCCAGAACAAACACACATCTGGAAGGCAGGAACCTTAGTCCCCAATTCTTTCATTTCTTTATTGACTTTCCTCAGGTCTTTCTATCTCTATAACCTTGACTTTATTGTCTATTTTTTAAAAAGGGAGTCTAAAGTGATGACACGTATGTGCCTACCAGCTCTAAGTATTTGGATTTTTTATACTATTTAGTAGAGCCATACTATTATGCTGCTAATTCCTGAAAGTCTAACTAGATGTTTTATTCCCCCATCTCCTTCTATGAAGATTAAGTGAAGAGAACAACTTTAGAGTAAGAAATATCCCAGTAGACTGAGTAGTCGGTAGCATCCATGGTGCTCAAAGAAGAGCTGGACCAAGATTTCAGTGACCAAGTCTGCAAGATGATGAGGGATAGACTGTGGCCCCATAGGCATCTCATTAACTCACCCCTCCCTCAAGACACAGAAACTGGATACTGAAGGCAGAATAAGAAAATTACCCCATGGTCCTCATTTTGCAGAATTTTTACGTAACTGCAAATCTTTATCAAGTCTTTTACTTTATGAAGTATATGGCACTCCTTTTGTTTGTTTTTGATATTAGCTAAAAGACAGACTATGAGAGCATTAAAGTATACTTTTTGTGATGAATTCCATGCAAATTAAGTTAAATAATTTCCTTATATTTGCTTTCTATGGGATCACTATATGCCAGAGATCTTTGATATGTAGAAGAAACTGAACCTAAGGTCAAGGAAAATCTTCATTTTGTTTTTCTTTGAGGTCAAAGTTTGTTTTCTCTAGTAAACCAATAATATACAAAGCACCAGAAAGGCAAGATTAGCTTTCTTTGTCTCTATTACTATTGGCTGCCCTGCCCACTGCTCTCATATACTAAGAAAATGCTCTTTCTATCACAAATACGAAATAAAACATTCTTTACTTTTAAAAAATAAAGATTTACCAGGGTGCAGTGGTATATACCTGTAATCCCCGTGACTTGGGAGCCAAAGCAGGAGGATTTAATTTCAAGACCAGCCTGGGCAATTTATTCAGACCTTAAGAAACCTAGTAAGATCCTGCCTCAAAATAAAAAATAAAAAGGGCTAGGGATATAGCTTGGGTAGAGTATTAAAGTACCTCTAGTTTCAATGGCAAGTACCTGAAAACATTAACTTGACCTCAAAGAAAAAAATAATGAAGATTTTTTCCTTGACCATAGGTTCTGTTTCTTCTGCATATCAGAGATCTCCGGCATGTAGTGATCCCATAGAAAACAAATATAAGGATATTATTTAACTTAATTTGCATGGAATTTATCACAAAAGTGTACTTTAAAGCTCAAATAGTCTGTCTAATAGCTAATCTATCTTAACAATGAACAATATTTACTTTTGATGTACCATGAATTCAAAACTGCTCACTTGAACATAAAAGATAAGATTTCTGGATAACTAAGATCTAAAATTTAAAAAAAAAAGAAATGAAGAAAAGAAAAAGGAGGAAGAGAAAGAAGGAGGGGAGAGAATAAGAAAGGAAGAGCAGGTGGATAAAATTTTAAGTGGGAAGGGAAAACAGGATGGTATGGGAGAAAGGAACAAAAGAAAGCCCCTCTCTTATAGAATAGAGGTTAAAAGAGTACTTTGATGTTAAAAAATCTGGATTGAAATCCCACTAACTCATTCAGAAAATTTAGCATTAGGCAACCAGCTTTAAATCTTTATGGAATGAACAAGTTTTCAGCAAATACCTGGGAAAAAATTAAAATGATGATTAATTGTGGTTGCTATTATTATTTTCAGTGCCAGGTATTGAACCTAGATCCTCACATGTTAGCAAAGCATTATATCACTGAGGTACATCCCCAGCCATTTTGTTTTTTATTTTGAGATAGGACCTCACTAAGTTGCCCAGACTTTACTCAAGTTTGCAATCCTCCTGACTCAGCTGCCCAAGTAATTGGGATTACAGTGTACACCAACTGTACCGTACAAGATAATGATTACTTTTTGAATATCTATTATAGGCTGGGCACCATGCAACACACTTTATATAAATCAACTCTTTTAATCTTTATAATAACTTCACAGAGCAAATATTGTCTTCTTGCTTTAAAGATGTCTACTTACTTTAAAACTGAGAAACAAAAAGAAATTAAGTCATGTGCCTGGGGTAAGTTTAGAGATGTGATTGAAAACACGACTAGAGTGAGTTTTTCATCTGTAGCCTCAGATACATTGCATTGCCAGGTACATCATGGCAGGCTCAATGGGTGGAAGTGGACCAAGTTTCTAATAATTATTGATTTTGCCATACCTGTCTCTTCTTGAACAGACCTATATCTTACCTCAGTTTTTGTAATAGTTCCCAATAGATATTTATTGATGTTTTCAATATAAAATCACTTATCTAGATTTTACACAGAAGCATGTAGTGAATTAAACACCTATTTTTTGATGTTTTGTTATTTACAAAGTACTATCAAATCAACTTTTTAAAAATTGACATTATTCCTTACTTATATAAAAAAAATAAGCAAAGAAGAAACAAAATGACTTTTCCACACTCACCTAATTAAATCTTATGCAACCAGGACTTGCATTTAGCCCCACTGATACTTATTTAAATTAGCTATGAGAAGTAGGAAGGTAACTTTTCTAATTAATACATGGGATTACTCCAGTGAATTATTTAAGAGAAAAATTCTGGTCTTCAAAACTTCTTATTTCAAAAGAAAATACAAGTAAACCATCTGCAAAATCTAGATAATTACTTTAAGCAGAACATTTTTCTTCCCTATAAGTGCATGAAATTCACCTCAAATTAATATTGAAGAAGGTTCTAGAAACTTTAACTTAGGCTATTAAGTTAAAGTAATAGATGTACATCCAGTTTTTAAGTATGAAAATGTGTAATATAGAAGGATTGGATGGCTTATATTTCAGAGAACATTATAGCCATCTAGTCCTCAACTTCTGTGAACAGGAATCAGAAGAACTAACCAAGTATTTGGAAAATGCAGAAAATATTTACAATAGCTAACTGACCTTCAGAGATTTGAATCCTGTTAACTAACAAACAAGGAAATACTTTTCATTCTTGTTGATGAATTGATTTACCACAGAAAAAAATTAGTTTATAATTCTGAAACTACTTTATCTGTACACTAGGGTCAAACAAGTAAATAAAGATGATAGAACCCTGGTTTCTCAATATTGGAAAAGGACTGATAAATAAGTTGGAGAATACTATCATGAACATTGTAGAGTTGACTGAATACCAAAACTAAAATTATGAACTCATTTTATAGGTAAATGGATATGTAAATAGATACAGAAATGAATATGATATGTATATATACATGTGCATCAGTTATTGCACACATGTACTTCCTAGTACTGTCTTGTATGGGACTTTGAAATAGTTACAAACTATTAGCCATGTGCACACATGTTGCCCAAATCTTCATTGCTAAATATCATTCTGAAAAATTTTTGAAACTACTAGAAGAAAACACAAGGGACACACTTCAAGATATTGGCATAGGCAATAATTTTTTAACAGGATTTCAATAGCTTGGGAAGCAAAAGCAAGAATGGACTAATAAAATTACATCAAATTAAAAAACTCCAACAGCAAAGGAAACTGACAGAGTGAAGACACAATCTACAGAATGAGAGAAAATCTTTGTCAGCCATTCCTCTGACAGAGGAATAACATACAGAGTAACAACAAACTCAAAAATTTAACAACAAAAGAACAAGTAATCCAATAAAAAAATGGGCAAATGAGATGAACAGACACTCTCAAAAGTACATATGACCAATAAATATTTGAACAAATCCTCAAAATCTTCAGCCTTCAGGGAAATGCAAACCAAAACTGTATTAAGATCCCACCTCATACAGAATAGAGGACACAGAGACTAACCCACAAACCTACAATTATCTTATATTAGAAAAAGGTGCCAAGAACATGCATTGGAGAAAAGATAGCATCTTTAACAAATGGTGCTTGGAAAACTGGAAATCCATATGCAACAAAATGAAATTAAACCCCTATCTCTCACCATGCACAAAACTCAACTCAAAATGGATCAAGGACTTAGGAATACAACCCAGAGAGACTGTATTTAATAGAAGAAAAAGTAGACCCTAATCTCCATCATGTGAGATTAGGCCCCAACTCTCTTAATAAGACTCCTGTGGTATAAGAATTAAAATCAAGAATCAATAAATGGGATGGACTCAAACTTCTTCTCAGCAAAAGAAATAATCTGTGGGGTAAATAGAGAGCCTACATCTTGGGAGCAAATTTTTACCCCTCACACATCAGACAGAGCACTAATCACTAGGGTATATAAAGAACTCAAAAAGCTAAACACACACCCACAAACAAAACAAAATAACAAACAAAACAAAACCAAATAACCCAATAAATAAACGGGCCAAGGACCTGAAGAGACACTTATCAGAAGATGATGTACAATCGATCCACAAATACATGAAAAAATGTTCATCATCACTAGCAATTAAAGAAATGCAAACCAAAACCACTCTAAGATATCATCTCACTCCAGTCAGAATGGCAGCTATTATGAAGACAAACAACAATAAGTGTTGTACGGATGTGGGGAAAAAGGCACACTCATACATTGCTGGTGGGACGGCAAATTGATGCAGCCAATATGGAAAGCAGTATGGAGATTTCTTGGAAAATTGGGAATGGAACCACAATTTGACCCAGCTGTCCCTCTCCTCAGTCTATACCCAAAGGACTTAAAAACAGCATACTACAGGACACAGCCACATCAATGTTTATAGCAGCACAATTCACAATAGCTAAATTGTGGAACCAACCTAGATGCCCTTCAATATGTGAATGGATAAAAAAAATATGGCATATATACACCACGGAATATTACTCAGCAACAAAAGAGAATAAAATCATGGCATTTGCAGGTAAATGGATGGAGTTAGAGAAGATAATGCTAAGTGAAGTTAGCCAATCCCCCCAAAACCAAAGGCCTAATGTTTTCTTTGATATAAGGAGGCTGATTCATAGTTAGGGAGCAGGAGCATGGGAGGAATAGATGAACTCTAGATAGGGAAGAGGGGTTGGAGCGGAAGGGAGGGGGCATAGGGTAATTAATAATGGTGGAATGTGATAATTATTACTACCCAAAGTACATGTATGAAGACACGATTTGGTGTGAATATACTATGTATACAACCAGAGATATGAAAAATTGTGCGCGCTCTCTCTCTCTCTCTCTCTCTCTCTCTCTATATATATATATATATATATATGATAAGAATTGTAATGCATTCTGCTGTACTGTATAAATAAAAAAAATTACATAAAAAAGAGTCCACCTCATTCCAGTCAGAATAGCTATTATTTTAAAAAATAATAATAAATACTGATGAGAGTGTGGAGAAAAAGGAACGTTTATGCAATATCGGTAGGTATGTAAATTAGTACAGCTAGTATGGAGAACATTATGGAAGTTCCTCAAAAAGCTAAAAACTGAGCTATCATATGATCCAGCTATACCACTTCTTGGTATTTATCTGGAAGAAATCAGCATCAAACGTATTACATGCATACCCACGTGTATTGTAGTGTTATTCCCAATAGCCAAATTATAAATCAGCCTAAGTGTCCATCAACAGATAAACGGATAACAAAATGTGGTCTATGTATACAGTGGAGTATAATTTAGCCCATTTACAGGGAAATAGATGAACATCATGTTAAACAAAATAAGCTAGACACAAAAAAGAAGTATTATAGGTTTTCTGTCATATGTGGAAATGAAAACAGAGAGGAAGGAAGGACAAAATAAAAGGAGAAGATAAAGAAGACTTGGATGTAAAATATAAATTACACAGACAGATTGAAATCCATTAATTTGTTTTTTAAACCATTAATAACTATTAATAAACTTTTTAAAAAAATTATTAAACCCACATACAAAAATAAGGCTTTTCAAAAGAAAATAGGAGCCAACCTTAAAAATCTCCTAAAGATGGAACAATCTAATAAAAAATAATAATAGTGTTGGATTATAAATCAAATAATTAAACATCCTTAAGTGCATCCTGTGTAAGTTAATGATATGATAAATAAATAAGTGGAGGGAAATAGGCAGAACTTCATTACAAAATAATTCCAAATAAAAATGCAAAACAAAACTAATAAATCAAAGTATTTTCTCAAAACATTCATTAATCATAAAGGGAAATATAATAACTTTATAAAGGAGAAATTTAGCAGAAACCACATTAACCAAGGACTCAATCATATCTCTAACAATAAGGCTCCTCGATATCATGTACCCTGGACAGGGTATGTTGTAAAAGGCCAGAACTTCTGTGGTGTTCCCCAAACCCACAGCTTTAATCCAACTGCAAAAAAGTTCAAACAAGCCCAAATTAAGGTACATTTTACTACATACCTGAGCAGTACTCTTAAAGAGTGTCAGGGTCATAATAGACCAGGAAATATAGAGGAATTGTCACAGATTTTTTAAGAGTAAAGAGACATGTCAAATGCAGTGTGGGATCATGTAAGAAAGAAAGCATGCTAGTAGAAAAACTAGAAATATGAATAAGATATATGAATTTAGTTAATTACAATAGTATCCTACTTTTGATTATCATGTCATGGTTATGTAAGATGCTTTCATTAAGAAAAGCTCAGTAAGGAACATATGCGTATCTTGTATTGTTGTTGAAACTCTTCTATTTAAAGAATGTAAGTAAGCCTATTTAAAATCTGCTTTAAAATAGAAGACAAAGATAACAAAATTTTGAATCTTCCCCATCAGGTGGAACACAAAATTTTGAAGGTCCTGGAATAAGACAGAGGGGACATCAAGTATGAGGAAGAATGGCCACGAGGGTTTCTGGGATGTTGTTGGGGGTTTCTTGTTCATTTCAAGATGTTGCTTGCTTTTATCTTTGTTGTAATGCAATTCTATTTTACACTTTACCACTGAGCCACATCCCCATCCCATTTTTTATTTTTTGTTTCAAGACATGATTAAGTTGCGTAGGGCCTCAATAAGTTGCTGAGGCTATCTTTGAGCTTGCAGTCCTCTTGCCTCAGCCTCCCAAGCTACTGGGATTACAGGTGTGCATCATTGTGTTAGGCTGTAATTCAGATTTTGCAAGTTGAGTTCATAAGGATGCATTCCCTAGACAGAGATCAGTGTGGAGGGTTCTTATTCCAGAATTCTTAGAAGAAACACCTATTGGGAACAAAATAAAGAATGAGCATTAAAAGTAGTTAAACAGATACATAATTTCAACAAAGGCTCCAGCTGACTTATAGGAAGCCCTGAAGCTAGGAAGGACCCTCAGGGTTGACCCTAGTTGGGATGAGGATGGCAAGTCTTTTACTCATGAATCATGGAATGAGTTTACTCCTTGGGAAAGGCAGTTTCTTCAGTGAAGACCATCACAAAATGAGAATGACAGCTCAGTCATCCAACAGAGATATAAACCAGAGAAATGAGTCTTTCATTTATGAAAATGGACCCACCGTGTTGTTCCTCTACAACAATTAGGCAACATGTTATTCATAAAAAAAATATATTCGCAGTGATGTTCCTGGGAATGCAAAAGCAAGTGAAACAACTAAAATAAAATAAAATAAAAACAAAGTGCCCAACCTTACACCCTTGTCATACAGCAGGCTGTTAGGATGACAGCAAATATTCCATGAGAAGTGGACTCAGGGAAAAAAATCATGGCAGGAAAGGGATGTCCAGACACACCAAGAGAGTATTAAATCAAATGTGTGACATAGGACCCGAGGCAGTTTATTTGTTCATAGAGGAAAATGTGACCCTCCAAGAAGGTCTAAAATCCCAATGGGTAAGAAAGTGTTGCAAAATTATATTACACAATTTTTTAATAAAATAATGATGTAGTTAAAAAGAATGATGTCCCAGGCCCCCATTCCTCAAAATTGTCCTCATTGTAATCCCTGGAATCTATGAACATGTTAAGTTCCATGGTAATGGGATATTGAAGTTCCAGATAGGTAAGGTTTGTTAATAAATAGACCTTAAAAGAGGGAGATTATTCTGGAATATTTGAGTAGGTACAATGTAATCACAAGGGTCCTTTAAAGTGGAAAGGGAAGAGAGAAAAGTCAGAGGGAGATGCAATCATGAAAAATAGAGATGTTATGTGGCTGATCTTAATGATGGAAGAATGAGGCCACTAGCCAAGGAATGTGGGGAACCACAATGAGCTGAAAACAGCTGGGAAAAGGATGTTCATCTAGGGCTTAAACAAGTCCTGCTGATATGTAGAGTTTAGTCCAGTTAGAACTGTTTCAGATTCCAAACTGCAGAAGGGTAAAATATTACATTTGTATTGTTCAAGCCACTAAGTTTGTGATCATATGTTGCAGAAGCAAAAGAAAAATTAAAAAGTTTGGGGTCCCACACTTCTCTTTTAAGTAGCTATGTCTGGTGGGTAGGGTAGGTAATGCCTTTTATTCACCCCATCCCTGTATTTTTTTCTCTTTCCCCTTCTGGGAGCCAGGCACTGGAGGCTGTATCATTCAAAAGTATATACAGGAAAAGGAAAAGGTCACTGTGTGTGCGCACAGGAGAAAGTACAGACTCAGGCTCAAAGAGACCTGAGAAGTTTACACCTCTAGGTAATCCTTGGCACAGACACAGTTTGCAACAATAAAGCGAACAAACAAAAATCAGAATCGAAACCTAGGCAAGGGAAAGAATCTGATTTCCAGAGTCATCATATAATTAAATTCAAACGTCCATACAGAGAAATGGAGAAGAATGGCACATTCAAAGGAAAACAAACAAACCAAAAGAAAGTGCCCCTGAAATCGACCCATTGATAGACTTACTAAATAAAGACTATAAAACCACTTACTAAATAAAGACTATAAAACTGCTATCTTAAAGTACTCAAGGGAAAAAAAAAGGCAGATAGGAAAAATTCAAGGAAATGATTTGTGAACAAAATAGAAAATACGCTTAGTGATAGTAAACCTAAAAAGAAACCCAAACTGACCCCATGAATCCTGTCCCAGGAAAAAGTTGCACTAAAATTTATCAATTTATGAGTGTGTGTCCCCATCCTTGAGATTCTTAAAAGGCAAGGCCAATGTCAGCTCTTTCTTGGTAGCTCCAATACCTAAGTGGGGTTCAGCATTTGGCATTCAGTAAAGATTTGTGATCCCTATTCCATTGTAGCTCGAGAAGTAGGACATGATCCTTAAGACCATAAAGTGCACCTGTGTTTGGTCTAAATTACAGACCACTTATTTAAGGAATGAGGTACTAATTGCAAGTCACCAGTGTTGGGAAGTCATCAACAGGATTTGTAGCTGATATTATTGAGAAGCCAAAGTACAAAAACGGATGTGTTCTTGGCAGGGTAAGGTGTGTGTGTCTATCTCTAAAGGTATTTTAAAATAAAGAAAAAGAAGGAGAAGAAGAAGAGGGGAAAAGGAGGGGAAAGAGGAAGAAGTAAGGGAGGTATGAAGGATGAAGGAGAAAGAGGAAATTATGGAAGGGAGACACAAACAGAATTGTTTTTTCAGTCAGAGAAAAAAACACACAATAAAAAGATGGATATCAGGTGTGTGTTCAACACTGTAAGAACACTTAGACAGCAGACTAGACCTAAGGGTATGGTTTAGGAATCTAAGCATCAGGTGAGGCTGTGTGGTTGTAAGGAAACCAGATACCCAATTCCTGGCCAAATCCTAGTAGAATTGAGTCCAGGCTTTATCCTGCTGACTATTCAAAAGTAGATCACTTCAGTTAAGAGTATAAGATTTCCTTCTTCAACCACAGCATTCAAAGCCAAAATCATGGATGCTCCAAAGAGCTATTAACAATCCTTTTTGTAACTTAGTTTCCTTCCAAAGGAAGATTGCAAGAATTAGTCTGTCTGTGTGTCAGAATTTTGCTCTCTTAGCACCCATTTATCAGAAAATTGAAAACACATTTGGCAGAAGGATGGCCAGAATGTCTTTGGTTGGGAGACTGAGCTGGATCTTATATCTACTTGAATTGTTTTCCTGAAGATCACAGGGCATTTTTATTGGAAATATGAACGAAAATACATAAGCAATTGGTATATGGGAGGAAGAAACTCATAAACCTCCATAACTTTATAACTCCGAGAAGAGTTCATAGATTATTAAAGAGTAATGAATAGGTAGAATATTACTGAATTCTCAGTGATTTGCCCTATTGAGTGTCTCTTCTCTGCCCTGTAATATGATAATGTGCAAAGAAATGTATGACTAATGCTTGAATTAAGAACATTATTTAATATGGTTTCAAGATCCCTGAAATCAATAAAATGACTTCAGACCCCTGTGACAAAAGTAAGAAGGCATCATTACATTATTACTATTGGGCAAATTGGAACACTCTGAATAAAGATTTGTGGTTGAGGAAGTGAGTGAGTCTTGTTCCAGTCAAGAAGGTTTATGTAACTCTAAGTAATCTAATCTAATGCACATTGCGCTAGGAATTTGAATTTTATTATCAAGGCCAGCAGTCTTCACAGGGTGCAAAACAACCAAGATGCAGGAAGAAATTATTAGAATTTCTATTTATAAAGATAGAAAAAAAATAAAGAAAATATGTTTTACTAATATTACTATATAGATTGTCACTAGGCCCATTGTGTGGGTCACGTAAAAGGTGATCCTAAATCGCACCTAGCATGCAAGCATCCTGTGCTAAGACTATGAGGTCCCAAAATAGAAGGTGATGACTCAATTCTTTTTTGTTTGTTCACTTTAGCACATCATGAGGGAGATGGGTGAGTGAATTTTTGTATTAAGTAAAATTTAAATTAAATAATCTGTCTTTCATTAAATGATCACAAAATAAACAGGTGGTTTTAAGACTTTTTTTTCACCAAGAGCATCAGGCTGAAATAATATTAATAATACAAATACAAGACAATAACTCAAACCCTGCAAATCTGACACTTCCCCTTAACCTTGTAGGAGCCACATAATAAAGCAAGAAATAACCACAATGTCATCAGTTCTGACAAGGTATCAGCTAAAAATACTTGAAATTATTAAGAAGGTTCTTTGAAATAGTTACAGCTACTATTGTTAAAAATGAACATTTTCCTAAGTATATATTTTATTGTTTGCTCTCAACTTACAATAGTATAACTGCAGCATGATTAGTGAAAAATATTACAGTACTATTCATATTATACTATTCACATACTTTTACATATTTTATTATGCAGTGTAGCAACATACTCAAGGTAGCATAATATTGCAATGCATGGATATGTCTCAAAGTAACCATAGAAAAACTGAGCACAAATATTTGAAGAATCTCATCATTAATGTCTAATGATGAGATTCTTGAAAATAATTTTGAATGCACTGTTTTAATAAAATGGTTTCAAATAAAGAAGTAACTTTTCAGTCTAGTTTTGGAAAGGTGGCTAATAGATGAAGGTGAGTTGGAGGAAATCATAAAAGAAGTCACTAGCTAGAAGGCTATTTTGATGCTGAAAACAAGAGTCAAAGCAGATCTCAGAGAATCAAGTTGACTTCTCTCTAGGTTCTGCCAGCAAAATAGTCTCATATAGAGGTCTTTGTCCAGAGGGAATTTTCTTTTAAAGAAATAATATAATACAGAGGAAAAATCATAATAGAAAACAAGAGCAAGGGGGAAAAATGACTCCTAGGAGGAAGACAGACCACCCCTCTCCTTTGCTGTTCTGAACTAAAAGCTGGAAAAGGAGAGAGAGATATTTACCCTCTCCTAGGAAAGCAATTAAAGAGTGGGAAAAAGTTTCTATCTGTTCTTTCCTTCAGGGATGCCTGAGATTTAATCCGAAAGTATTTACAATGCCAACATTTGGGGTCTTCAAATCTTACTGGGAAAAGGAAGCAACCAAGGATCTAATGAAAATGCAGATTCTGATTGAGAAAGCATGAACTTTGTTCTAAAATCCTGCATTTCAAACAGTCTCTCAGGTGATGCTATTTCTAGCAGTTGGCTGACCTTAATTAGAGGAGTAAGGTTCAACAGTAATCTCTGAAATTATTTTGACCTGCATTATGCTCAATAAAAAAATGTGAGAGCATGTACCCCGGATATATGTGGATTTATTAATGTATAAGTAACAATTTTGCTATCATTTGCTACCAATATTATAGCTGCTAAAACAGGCAACCAAAAAGTAGAAAATTATACATGATAATTTTTAAAAAATATAAATAGAAATTCAATTCTCTTATTCCTGCACCCTCTTTCGGTAGGATCGTGTTTTGTACCCTTGGAGCAGTTGCCTCATTCTGGAGGTTAAAGGGCTAGAGGAAGATGATTAGATGATTATTTGGTCTTGATTTTTTAAGTATGGGTGGTCACTCCAGGTCAATAGGCGTGCCTACACGTTCTTATATAAGCCAGGCATTGAGGCTTCCACAACAGTCATTAGTTGAGTCTACTGTGCGTTTCTAAAATATAGATTTTATGACTGCTTTTTTTTAAAAAAAAAAAAAAACATTATCACTAATTATTAACTTTCTTTTTTTAAAAAAATATCACTAATTATTAACTTTCCAAAATACATATCAATTAAAATAAACAGAAATTGTTAATTAAGAATGGATGACCTAAAACAAATCAAGTGCTTTCCTAGCTAAGCTGCACTGTAACGATACAAATTCTTACATAAACTTTCATACATTCTTCTGGGTACTTTCACTTACATACTGGATAATCAAGAATCTTAGCTTGTACGGGTGATGAACAATAGCTGTAAAACATCTGCAAGGGATCCATCAAAGCAAAATTATCTACCATCACCACCTTCCAAAATGCTCATAAGATGAGCAGAGAAAATAAGGGTAAGTGTCTTTCTTTGGCTTATTATAAGATTATATAGTTATTTTCCTTCCACAGGAAATAAAGTTTTCTTGACAACTACCTCTCTGCCATCAATTCACCATTAGCATGAAATCTAAGCTGTCATAAAATCCAGTGTGTATAAGAACTTCCCTATGGAATTTGTTTAAAATCTGAATTCCTACAGATTCTTACTTATAAAAAGAAAAAAGTGCAATGAAAAAGCATGAAATATTCCCCCAAATATAAGGGGATCATGGTGGAGGGAGGGAAGGAGAGATAAGGGAAGATCTGGGGAGTAAAACTGACTAAATTATGATTTTTGCATGTATGAATATACCACAGTGAATCCCAGTTTTTTATATAAATATAATGCACCAATGAAAAAAAAACATAAATGTAAATAAATGAAGAGAAAATCAGAAGAGTAGTAGTAGGAAAACAGGGCAGGGAGGAAAAGGGGAAGTAACTGGGAACAAATTGGATTAAGTTATGTGCGTATATGAATATGTCACAGTGAACCCCACTATTATGTATAATTATAATGGATGAATACAAACATAAAAAAGAAAACTATAAAGCCTAGAAACAGAACCATAAATGTATAAAAGTATATAATAGATATATTTTTAATCAATAAGGAAACAATAGAATGAATACTCAATAAATGGCATTAAAACAATTAGGTTTCCTTATGGATATAAATAAAAAGGGGGTCACATAAAGTCAGCAGGAAATAGATGGCACACTAATGTTACAATATTTGGAGGAAGGTTTAATAAAGGGATTATTAAAAGAGATGCAAGCAGGGTATGGTGAAACCACAGAGGATGACATATCCCAGGACTAAAATCAGCAAAGCAGTTTCCGCCTTTAAATTCAAAGAGAAAAAGGGTGAGAGAAGATTACCAGAATCTGATAGCAGAGCTGCTATGTCAGGAGGGCCACCCTGACATTAGATGCCACCTTCAACCCAGAGGCACAATCAGCCAGAAGCAGTATTTCAAGGAAGAAGCCCAGCTTGAGTATCTACCCACAGACAGGCAACACCTCCCACCTTCCTTCCAGTCTCCTTTGGTAATTTATTGCCTGGAACAAACCAGAAATCAGAGATCAAGGATCCCTTTGTTGTTCATTGTATAAAGAAGCATAACTGGGCAGAGAATGGGTGAAGAAAGGAAAGAAACTGATCTGGGAGGGGAATGTAAGATACTCAAGAGAGATTACTAATGCACACCATATATAAAACAATTCCAGATCCCTTAATATTCCTCTTAATTCTGCTATTCTCAGAATATGGTTATTATTGTTTTATTTATATAAAATAGTATATCTACATTTTTTTTCAATTTGGTACCAGCATTGGAAAGCAGGGGCGCTCAATCCCTGAAACACATCCCCAGCCCTATTTTGTATTTTATTTAGAGACAGTGTATCACTGAATTGCTTAACTTCTCTCCATTGCTGAGGCTGGCTTTGAACTTTCGATCCTCCTGTCTCAGCCTCTCCAGCCACTGGATTAACAGTCATGCATCACCATGTCCGGCCAGTATATTTATTTTTAAGATAACTATTTTGTTGTTGCTCAGGGACACTTTTGTTTTTACCATAGTTTAAAATAAAATTACTATTGATAATGTTCTAGTCCTTAGCAAGATGCTTAACTAGCATAATTTCTAGACATCACCCCTGAGAATGGTCCCAAAGGAAATATAGAAGAAAAGCAAGATACACTAAAAATGTGAAGAATGGCTAGGGTGAACATTTGTTTGTGTGGTATAGTGGTTTTACTGAAAGACAACCATTGCTTTGAGATCAATTAGTGATTCTCAAAGTGTGGCACTAAGACAGCATCATCATCATCGTCTCTGAATTTATGAAAAATAAAATAAAGTTGTAGAAACCAATACCATATAATCTGAGTCAGAAACTGCTAGGATGAAGACTAAACGTTCATTTCAGTGCACAAAGAGATTGATACTAACTCAAAATACAGTCTTTGAATTGGAAGTAGTCAACACTAACTGAGATGTTGTAAGAAATGCAGATTCTCAGGCTTGCCTCAGAACAACTGAATCAGAAACTGGAGATGTGACCAAGAACACTGTTTACCAAGTTCTTCAAGTGACCCTCTTGCAACCCTAAGCTCAAGAAATTTGAGAATCATAGTGCAGTCGACTCTCAGGATCTGCAGGTTACACATCTGCAGTTTCAACCAACCACACACAGAAAAGTTTCAAGGAAAAAAAATTGTATGGGACATGTATAGACCAGACTTTTCTTTCTTATCATTAGTCCCTAAGTAATATGGTGCAACAGCTATTTACTTGGCATTTACATTATATTAGATATTAGAAGTCATCTAGAAATGATAAATAAGGAACTTGAGCAACCTCACACTTTGTCATCTGGTGAGTGGTGTGGTATGGGGATTCCTGCATCCAATTGTTTGAGAACACCAAGGGACAACTGTTATAACTGACCTCCAGCAATTAATCCCACTCCTTCTTCTTTCAAATGTCAAAGCCTGAGAAGCATCTCAAGGATGCTTTTCCCAGCAAAGCAGAGAATGAAGATTTGACCAGAGGAGATATTTTGTGTCCTATCAGCATTTCTGCTGAATTAAATGCATGAAAAATGACAAATACCTGGCTGAGAATCCATCTGGTCTCTAACATTTCTTAGTTGGTAAGTATTTGATAGTGTCTTCAATTTCATTGCTTGAAATTGTTCTGTTTCAATTGTCTATGTCCTCCTGACTCAATTTGTGTAGGTCATATGTCTCTAGAAATTTGTCCATGTCTTAAAGATTTTCTATTTTATTACAGTATATTTTTTCAAAATTGTTTCTGATTATCATTTGTATTTCAGTAGTGTCCATGTGATATTTCTTTTTCCATCACAAACTTTAGTAAATTGAGTTTTTTTTCTCTTTTGCTTCATTAGCATGGCTAAGAGTTTATCAATTTTGTTTAATTTTTCAAAGAACCAACTTTTTGTTTTTCCAATTTTTTAATTGCTTCTTTTGTTTCAATTTTATTGATTTCAACTCTGATTTTAATTATTTCCTGTCTTCTGCTTTTGGTGTTGATTTGTTCTTTTTCTAGGGCTTTGAGATGTTATATTAGGTTACTTATTTGGCAATTTTTAATTATTTTAATGAATGAGCTCAATGCAATGAATGCCCTTCAAAACATGAATTAAAAAAGAAAATGTGGTACATACACATAATGGAATATTACTCAGTTATAAAAAGAAATGAAATTATTGCATTTGTCAGTAAATGGATGAAACTTGAGACAATCAGGCTAAGTGAAATCAGCCAATCCCAAAACCTCAGAGGCTGAATGTTCTGATATGTGGATGCTAACTCACAATAAGCAGAGTCGGGGGACATGGTAGGGAAGAATATAAGTACTTTGATTAGACAAAGGGGAATGAAGGGAAGAGAGGGGAAATGGGAATAAGAAAGATAGTAGAATGAATCATACATTACTAATTTTCCTATGTTCATATATGAATACACAACCAATGTGATTCTACATCATGTAAAACTAAATGGGAAGTTGTACTCCATATATGTATGTCAAAATACATTCATTCTACTATTATTTTTAACTA
Organism: Marmota monax; assembly: GCF_021218885.2. NCBI lineage: Eukaryota > Metazoa > Chordata > Mammalia > Rodentia > Sciuridae > Marmota > Marmota monax. Next base: position 25,626,524 of record NW_026692254.1, read on the forward strand.
AAAAGAACAAAAAAGTACACATTTTTATAGCTTATTTTAGTGAAACAAAGCATTATATTAAAAAAATTTAAAGACAAAAATAGCAAATACCTTTCCACAGTAAGGGGGAAGGAATTATGCTCATCTCATGAAAGAGGAATATGATAAATTTGAGTCTATGTATTTTAAAGCACAATAAAAACAAGATGTTGACGCTAAATTTGTGAAAAAAATATGAAATTTTAATCAAAATAAAGCTTGCATGACTACTTTAATGTAGAATAAAAAATTAATATTAAAGCCAAAATATTCTAAATCATGGAGGTTAATAGGGTCATAAATAAAAAACAAAAATTCAATTTAGCAACAAAGCTATATCAATTTTATAGGTGTAAGTATTTAATAAAATAGCTTAAAATATATAAAGCAATAAAAACAATAGAACTACAGGGAGAAATTTATAATTCCTCTAATTTAATAGAAAAATTCAAAATATCTCTCTTGGTTATTGACAGTCTACTCAGACAAAAAAATTAGTTAGGACATCGAGGATATGAAAAACATTCAACAGGTTCAATATACTGAACACTTATAAAGTTCTAGGCAGCAATTGGAGCATACACTTTTTTTCACACATATATTCAGATATTGGTTATTTACAAAGTCATAAAGACTCAACAAGTTTCCTAAAGTAGGCATTCTAAGATGATGATATCTGTTCAAAATGCAATTGGTCTACACATAATAACAAGAATAGTTTCTTGGAACCTCCACTTGGAAATTTTGAAATGCAAGTGTATGCTGAAGAAATCATAATAAAAATTTAGAAAATATTTATAAGTGATTATAAAGAAGACGGTCATGTGAGAAAACCCATGAGAGTCAGCAGAAAAATGCATCATGGCATATTTATAGCCTTAAGTACATAATGAGCTAAGTGCCCATCTTGAGAAGTAGCAATAAAATATCAGAATATAATACTAGGGAAAAGATAACAGAAGGGCAAAAGTAATAACAAAGAAAACAAAATATAATGGTAAAGAAAAAAATTGGTTATTTTAAAAAATTAAAATAGACACTTCTGGCAAATTACCAAGAAAATTTTTTAAAGTGATGCGTGTGTGGAGTCCAAACAGGCTCACTCAGCAAGCAGTAGCAGCCAGGACTGACTCCTGGAATAGAGAAAGCATTCCTTCAGAATTCTTAATTAAGGAAGCACAGGGAGAGATTCTGGTATCAGACTCTCAGCAGGAAACTGAGAGCATCTCAAGTGGGGTAACTGAGGAAGGTTTAATAAAGGCACTGTCTCTAAGGATGCAGATAACCAACCAAGGTAATGAAAGTGGCATGAATCAGCTAGGGGACATTCACCTTCACTGTCATGAGTTGTCCATGGGCTGTGTGTGTCCATGGGCTCTATTGCACATAGTAGCCAAATGAGGGGATAGGCCTGGCACTGCAGTTCCCTGCCAGGGAGTGACAGCATGATGCAAGTGCATCTCACCCTCTAGCTCTGCCTAAGATCCCACACAGCACCTGAGATGGCTGTGATTCACCAAGATGTCAATCAATCCGCTGACCAGAAGGCATCATGGAAGCAAAACTCCACCCTTGAAACCTTATCCCTGCCTCTGATGTCCCCCTCTATATAATAAAGGAAACACTCTCCTTTCCACCACATTCTTTCCAGCATGGAAGCTGACCCTTACCGTCAAAGAGCTGTCCTTACCTCAGTTTAAAAACTACTGTCTGTGTTGTGTGGTTTTCTTTTTCTTTTCTTTTCTTCTTTTTTTTTTTTAGCTGTTTTCTTAGCTTAATGTGGCAGCCAGCTCATGTAAAGCCAGTTTGTCTCGTCTGTGCGGGTTGTGGGAGAGACTTCACCATCCACAAAGAGGTAAGGATACACAGACTTTGTCAGAATCCAGTGAGAAGGGTGACCTCAATCCCTTCTACCCTGCAAATCCCACTAATGCTTCTTTTTGGTTGAACTCAACTGAAAGATTTTGATTAAAACAATTCTGTGCACCTGAGTTCTAAAAAGCGTGGTTAAGAAAAAAAAAATCAGAGAATTGAGACTCTGACTATTGATGCTATGGCTGTAGTGAGGAATTGGGTAGACCTGCAGCCTCCTGAGCTTTTTGTTGTTTTGTATGAGGCCTTGTTCTCTGAGAGAAGGCTTTCTTGTCCTTTGTAGTGGTCCGGAGTTAGCCAGAATGTCTCTACCTCTTTCTCTTGGTGCACTTAGGCATGTGCTAGAGAAGAAAGTGAACTCCACAATCACGGAAATGCATGTTGCATAGTCAGTTTCCAGGGTGAAGCCTGATCAGAGTAAGGTATGTCAGAGTTCTTCAATTCCAATGAACAGTACTGCCATTTGTCCTTTTGCCTGATCCTGCAGCCCATCCCTCTGCCTCTGATCTTGGAGAAACTTCTTTCATGGAGATCTCTCTTACTGATTTTGCAGGTTGAGACACTCATTTTACTCTTTATGATGTTCTCATTTACTGGATTTTGTAACACACATAGGTTCTTAAATGGTATGGTGTGCTGGTGATCATCTTTCAGGTCCTTAATGCTACTGTAGATTTGCCCCTTTTTTTTTTTCCCTGTTATTTCCCTGTGCTTTAGAGAAGAAGAAAGTACAGCTCTGATACTCCGTCAGCTATCGTGAAATGGAACTTCTCAGAAATTCATTAGGAATGAGGACAGGGATCTGAGACCAGTTTGGTCTCTTTGAAAAGGGAAAATATTGTTGATGGTTTAGAAATGATGTGTTCTAGTGGTTTGAGTTGAATTATTTACCAAATTCAGTCTGAGTTTCTAGAACTGAACAAAACAAACAGAATGAATCTGAAAGAAAATTGGGTTGCCAACAATAGAGGTTTTAAATAGAAGGCCTGTAGCCCTGGGCACAAGGGCTGTATTCCTCAGACCACAGCAACCTTCAGGCCCATGTGCTGGATACATGTGGTTAGTACACCGAGTTGTTGAAATAACAAGCCACACTTTAAATAATCTGGTACTACAGATTTTTTTCTTTACTCTTTTGTTTTCTCACATTGGAAATGGTAATTTATGTTCTCCAGGAATGATTTGAAATTTTAATCTAATGTTGTTTGCAAGATATTCTGACCTGCAGAAATGGGATATATACTGAAGGATTACCTCCAACTTGTATCGTGTGTTTTAATGTGACCCCATCAGGAAATGTTCTGTTGGAGCCATTTGAAGAAGATAGTCACATATACAATGTACAACAAAATTTACAGACAGATTTGAGACAATAAACAGTAAGGAACCCTGAGTTATGATGCTATATTCTGTCTACTGGGGCATCTAAGGTTTATCCTTAGTGCTATCTAAGACTTTCTATGAATGAACTTGCCCCTTTTATCTTCTCCTCACTCATCCACCTTCTCTGGGTGTACCACAGTCTTCTATGGCATCCGAACTTCTGATACTGCTGTATCTGTTACTTTTACGTTCCTGATTGTGGCTAGAAACCACCTGATACTGCTTGCTCTTTTCCCTGTCATGGTAGTATAAGTACATTGCCTTGGGTTTCTGAAACATACCATGATCCTTGCACCATGCTCTTTTCACCCTGCCTAGAATATCCTGATTCCTTCACCTCTCCTGACCATCCTTTATCTCTCAGCTTAAATGTCACTTGTTCTAAGAAGGCTTTTCTGACCTTCTCATACAAATTTCTAACAGCTTGAACTTTTCCTCCAAAGTATTTATAAATATTGTGTTTTTATACCTGTGTTATATTTCACTGTGGTTCTTATTTAATGTGTCCCCGGTACTATATTAGGACAGATATAGTGCCCATTTTCTTTCCTATATATGTGCAATAAACTCACAGTACTCAATATTTGGTAAGTTTCCAATGTATATTTACTGAGTTACACAATTGGAAAGTACAGTTTTAGATAAATTAGGGCTGAAGTACACACTAGAGGAATAACTAAGTTCAGGTTCACTTGGATACATATTAAAGAGGTCCAAATTACTAAATAATTCTGAATATTGTTTCTATCACTTCCTGCTCAGTTGACAGGCCCTTTTATAGTCATGGCATAGGAGATGATGACCCAAATTTGGAGCTAATGCCATGACTAGGTCTGTGTCATGGGCAAATTATTGAACCACTCTGTGTCCCATTTCTCTGTCTTCAGAGAAAAGAGACCTATTAGCACATACTTCATGGAGTTGTTAATACTAAATGACTTAATAGAAATAAAGCTCGTAGTGTTTGGCAAACTATAAGTATAAAATGATGTTTATCATGTTTTTATTAATATTATTTTTCTACTATGCTTGCATTTCCCATCTGTCCTAATGGCTAGTCCAATGCATGTAGACTTTAATTGATTTATTAATTTATTCATTCAACAAATATGTAAGAGTACCTATTATGTTGCAAACACAATCTTAAATTCTTGGAGTAGAGCAGAATAGTCAACATTCTTGCTTTTGTAATAAAACTTAAATTTGAAATTTGTAAGGGTTGCAAAAAAAGCTAGAGAAGTCACTATTAAATATATGTATATGTACATATATGTGCACACACAAACATATATACACATATAATTTTATGTATGGATAGAGACAAACGTTTATATACTGATTTTATTGAGGCACAAAAAAAGTAAAATAAGGCAATGGAGTAAGAGTGTGAAGAACTTTAGATAGGATGTCAGGGATAAACACTTTGGTATTTTCAGCCAAAATCAGAATACTGGAAAGGGTCCAGGAATTTGAAGGTTTTAGGGAAAAGTGTTCAAACAGAGGGAAAAGTAAATGTAAAGACACTGAATTAAAAGTAGCATCAAAAAAGACCAGTGTGACTGGAGAATAACAGGTAAAGGTAATAGGAGATAAATTCAGGCAAGTAGACAAAAGATACTGCCTGCTGCTATAAAAGGAATTTATATTTTAACATAAATATAATGGAAAGTCAAAGGAATTAAGCAATTAGTAGTGTGAATTATTTCACACTTTATGTCACTCCATCACTTTATAATATTCAAGTGCAGAAATTCAAAGCATAATTTCTATCCCCAGTGTTGCTCTTCCTCTTGGTCATGTGAAATCCAAGGGTTTAGAAACACATAGCCCTTTAATTCTAGTATTTCTCTGTCTCTCTGTCTCTTTTTCAAGATTAGTAAATCCTCAAAGATATTCCCCAAACACCTGTACCCTTGTCTTGCAGACTACATATGAGGATCACCTGGGGAACTTGTTAAAGCCAGAGATTTCTGGGTGAAGCAGTCAGTATTCTTAGTTGCGAACAATAGGACCCACTCTTGCAAGTTGAAACAAAAAAGAACTTATTACAGCATATTTGGCTCCTCTCAAAATCCCCAGGGTCTTAGCAATTGAGATTTCAGCACACAGGTTATAGAGACAAGAACCGAATGGAAACCACTGTTTGGCTCTCAAATCACTGTTGCTGTGATGGGGTACCCAGCACAGATACTGACATTGCACCCAAAGCCAGCACACTGAGCAGAGCCTGTCCCTGCTTGGAATCAGCTAACACTATCTCAGAGGGCTCTACATCTCTGCCACACTCCCCTCCAGCATCATCACTGATAAAACAAGACTTCCTTCCACATATCAGTCTTTTCCAGAAATGAAGCCCATGAAGGGGCATTTTGTGTACAGGACCTAAGATGTATGCTATAATCCCATTCACAAGGCAACTTGCAAAACTGAGTGTTTTAGTTAGCTTTTTTACTACTGTGACTAAAGGACCCAACCAGCATGATTGTAGAGGAGGAAAAGTTCATTTAAGGGCTCACAGTTTGAGAGGTCTCAGTCCGTATACAGCCAGTTCCATTCCCCAGGGACTCCAGGTGAGGCTGAACATCATGGTGGGAGAGTTTGACAGAGGGAAGCGGCTCACAGAGAATAAGAAAGCAGAGAGAGAAGTCTCCATTCTCCAGATACAAAATATATACCCCATAGCCACGTCCTGCAATGAACCACTTCATCCAGCCACAACCCACCTGCCTCAAGTTACCACTCAGTTAATCCCTTGCGGGATAATAATGATTAGGTTAAGGCTATGGCCCAATGATTTCTCCTCCAAACCTCCTCACATTGTCTCACAAGTGAGCTTTTGGGGGACACCACATCTAAACCATAACATGAGTATTCAGGTTTCTACTTCAGGAAGATGGGAATTCTAGAGTGGGAAATAACTGAAATGTGAGGGTAGTGTATATACAACTCTGACAGATATACATGTTGTCAAGGAAGTGGCATCTGCAACCCATTAGCAGTTGAACTCCAAACACATTTGCCTAATGAATCTTGGTATCATAATCACTAAAGAAAACAGTGCAACGGCATTCTGGATAGAACAATGCTTCACTTAAAGAAGAGATAGATCAGTGTGTTAGTCAGCGTTCCATAGCTGTGACAAAATTACCTAAGATAAACAACTTAAAAATGGTTATTTATTTTAGCTCATGGTTGCAGGTGTTTCAGTCTGTGGTCACTTGACTATGCTGTTTTGGGCCTATGGCAGCACAATACAGCAGGGCAGGAGTGCATTATAGAGGAGACTGCTCATCTCATGGTGGTCAGAAAACAGAGAGAGGAAGGCAAGCCAGGGTCCCCAAATTCCCTTCAAGGGCAGGCCCACCTTTTTCCACTAAGCTCCACCTCTTAAAGTTTCCACCACCTCCAAGTAGCGCCCCACACTGGAAACCAAGACTTAAACATGGGTCATTGGAAAATATTTAAGACTTGAACTACAGCAATCAGCATCAGAACTGGGCACTTATCTCCACAGGCCAATGAATCCTTCCCAGCAGCCATTTCAGAGCAGTTGACTTGCATTCACCCATTTTGTGCAGCAGCAGAAAAATCTTGTCCATTCTGCACAAAAGACAGACATAGCAATGAGCCTACCCAGGTGTATAGAATACATATGGTTAATCAGAACAAAGAAGTACCTGTTGAGCTTTAAAAAGGGAAAGATATTCCTGCACAAGGTTACAAACACAGCACAGCCTCCGGGACACTTTGCCTCTTGGTAAGCAAGTATCCGTGGACTGTGGACCTTTTTAATGCAGTTGAGTAGAGGTTGAAAGACTGTATTTAGGATAATACCTTTTTCAATGACTGTGATAAATTCCCTTGTGATTCCATGATTGTCCAGCCATAACATCAATTCATACTCTTCATGTTGCAATTTCAAACACTCCCATACTGCTCCCACCAAATGTAATGCATCTAATAAAAATGAAAAAAAAATGTGTTTTCTTTTGTCCTAAAATGAGGTAAACCAAAGCTCATTTACATTATCCTCCTATAAAACTTGTATCTTGAAGGGATGGCCATTCTCCTATAGTTCCACCACAATCCTATAGACTAACTGGTGAACTAATATGAACTATGTACTAAATTTTATAGTTATAAAAGTCATTCTATAAATAATAATGGAAAATAGGAGACTAATTTAAATATTTATTGCTATATCCAGAAGAAATTATGGCTCTTGTTTCTGCTATGAATTAAGAGGACTCGAATAACATTTATTCCTTTATCCATTACATTTCCATGTTACCGTGTCCTCTGTTAGCACTTGAGATGCTCTGACTTCTTTTCCTTATGGGTGAACTATCCTATCCCTTTGTGACTCTGCCTTTATAAGACTGCTTCAGCTTCCAAAGACTTTTATCACTGCACAAGACAAAAGTAGAAGGCATACCAGGGAATTTTCTGAGTTTCAAAAAACAACATACTCCCAATCTAGTACATATGAACAGCAACATTACTATTAAAGACCAAGATCAATAACCCTACTTAGCATATAACTCACTTTTATTCTGCCCATCAGTGTCCTGAGAATCTTAAAATTTTAATGGAACCATTATTCGATAATGGTGGAAACACATCTCCAATGGTACTAAGACCTCTGAATCAACAAAACTTGGAGGTAGGATAAAGAAAGCAAAATTGAGAAAATTAGTCCTGAGATATGATAATGTAGACAGCATTACTATTTTTATCCCCACTTCTAAATTCATGTATTCTACCTATAAGTAATGTAACATGAGTTTTGTCTTCTAGTAGAACTCTCGATCATTAACATATTATTCTATACACAAAGCCAACAATTTATGGATCATGGGTGATCACTGAAGGACCCCTGAATTTTATAAGCATAAGTCCATTGATTTTATTCCTTTGTTGTAAAATCAGTTTCTTGGGCTGAAGCAATGCACTATATAGGACATTTACTCAATCATAATTCGTAGTCCCCACAGAAACATGATTGGTAGTAAAAACAATTCTAAGTCCAGATTATATGTCTTTCCCATTGAGGACAAATCATTGACCCTTTCATGATTAAAGTTTTCCAATGTAACTAGCCTAACACTAGTAGGTAGATTGGTCCTCCTAATGTAGTATGATAACCAGACTCAAAGACGGTCACAAACAGCAAAACAGGGCACTTAGTCCTGGAAGTAATGTTTTAGTAGCCTTCTTCATCTTTGAAAGCTTCTTGATGCTCCTAGATAAGATTTGTTTCCTCTTTTTGCATTTATTTAATATATAAGATATGGCTTTTTAGCTAGTTCCTTTATTAGTTTAGTTAATAATAAGATATGGCTTTTTAGCTAGTTCCTTTATTAGTTTACTTAATAATAGGATATGGCTTTATAGTTATTTACTCCCCCCCCCCGTTAAATGGTATAGTGTTACATGATAAAGACAGAATTGTATGCACCCTTTAATTTCCAATACTTCGAAAAGTTAAAACAAGTAATGAAGGATGCAGAACGATGGCTAGTACATATGTGGTCTTCATTTGTAAAATTTTGTGTGAATGAATATGTTTCTATGCAAAATTTTGTATATAATCCATAGATAAATATTAAATTGACAGTACGGATATAGACACACACACTCAGAACTTTAAGCTTATTGATGAAAAGCAATGCAAGGTTTTGTTCCACATTTGTAAACCATGCAACATTTTGCATAGTGTTTAACAGGGAGTTAAGATTCAAAAACTACTTTTTGGAATTAAGAATTAATTTTATTCATGGTCATTGAAAAGGAAATAAAATTCTGAAGACCCTACCAGTTATTTTGCTGATATTATATTAAATAAAATCCAATTTATCCAATAATATCAGTTTCTTCCCTAAAAGGTAAGTTGATTTGCTTACAAAGGGAGCCTGACACTACCCATGAGAAGGCTCTTTGTTTTCCTCTCTTCATGATAGATATTGTCAAACACCTAATTTCCAAGATTATTCATCGTCTCTCTTTGGAAGATCAGAAAACATTTATTTTTAATCTTCTGGTATTCTCTCAGTTCCCTATAATTTCATCAGCCTAGTGACTTTAAAATCTCGAATGATAAACCAAGTGATGTCCGTATGTTGTAAGAATCAGTTATTCTTTACTGCTTCTTACAAGAAAGATTGTTTCCAAGAGAGAAGAGCTCAAAATAACCCTCTAATTATCTTGACCATATTTCTTCAATTGTGAAAGGGTTGAGTTCAAGTTTATCATTTCAACCTGAGCAGTGTGCCTTGAAATTCATTGGTTTTGTCCCCCAAAATTGGATCCATTGCCCCCCTTGGCAGGTCCCCCCATTGCAGTTCATGCATCCTTGAGGATCCTATCTATTTCTTCCTTTGCATTGACTCAATCTGTGTTTTCCCCCTTCCGAATTCTTTTTGCAGAAGTGGCATTCACCACTATTCAGTCCTCACTCTCATTATGTTCTTTCTTCTCTCTTTCTGTTAACTGATTTCCACTTGGCCTGCAGGCAAAGAGGCAGCCTTTCATAAAGTCCCATTAACTGTTTCTTAAGAGTATTACCCTTTATGGGCCTAGTTAAAGAGGGTATTTCAGAAGCTGGCAGGTTATTCAATAACTCTGCTCATTTTTATAAAGTGAGCTAGCTACACAGAGTGTTTATTGTGATTTACAGATGAGCAGCAGAGAAATTGTGCATCATGATCTCTGAGTTGTCCAGCTAGTCCATGTAACCTTCCTCGTTACTGTATCTCAGAGCATTGCAGGAAACAGGTCAATGTGACTCGGGATGCTTAGTATACAAACTGCCAACACCTCCAGGGACAACCCTTTAATAAATGTGACGTCGAATCTAGTATATTGTAAAATCTTAACTGGGTTTATAAAGGTAAATTAGAGGTTCCACCATGTTTTTAACATCTGCATTGATTTTATGTCTTGAGAAAAAAAATAGAATCAGTTTCCAAACGCAGTTCGAGTTGATCTTTGTCTTTTATATCTCTTTGTTTATCTCAAGACAAAAAGAAAGCAGCTGAAAAGTACACAAGTTTAAGTATCATATGATCAAAGCAAAGGTGCTTTTCTTTGCTATTTTAGAAGATCTACATCAGTCACATATTATGGTTGTTAATGTGGACTCCAATTCTTAACATCCAACATCTAAGCTCTAAGTACATTTTTGGGCCCCACTCCCTGTACCTAGCAGAGCTGAGGGCAACCTACAGGAATAACTATTGTTTTATGAGTCCCTTGGGCTTCAGCTATAAAGAGATAAACCAAGTTCCAAGCCAAGAAACACCAAATTCAAGATTTCCACTGATCTTCTCCACACACTAGAGTTTCAGTTTCAATCACAACTGAAAGATTAAATGTGAATCGCAGGAGGATTCTAGATGAAAATGAGCATGTCCAAAGAAAACAAACTGAGAAATAAAATTAACTTTGCAAAAGGAACTTTAAAAATCTAACAAATTGAAGTATATTTAAAGACTTCATGGATCGCTGGGGACTAACACTAAGGTTATCAAAATGAGAAAAGAATCCGCTAAACTTAAACAAGCTTTGCTGTTTCCCCATGTCCCTTTCTTGCCCATGAGAAACACTGCCGGAGAGTGTTTGGCAAGAGGCCTGGAAGGAAAAAATAACAAAGGGTCTTTAATGATTGCACAGGTGGATGTTTAAAAACTGACTAAGAATAGAATTAGGTTTTATCTCTGATGACATAGTAGCATATTCCTTTGGAAAATGCACTCACTCTAGTAAATGTTTTTCATTTATTTGCCGAAGATATTTTCCTAAGAATCAGTAAAAGACAGCACATAAAGTATTTTTTAATAGTATCACAGATCTGATTATTGTTCCAAGATTTGAAGAAGTCTGAAGTTTAAAGTTGCTAAAGCTTAGAGGAGCAAGAACACGTGAAGGGTTAATGTTAAGAGAGCCAAAACCTTCACAATGAAATGAGTGCAATCCGATTGCAACACTTATTTTCTCATTCTCCTAAATGGGCTCATGTTTGATGACTGGATTGTATGCTATAGAACAATATTCCTTTTATTAAAGGAATATACATACACAACTTGTGGTGATAGAAAATACATGGGAAAATCCAGGACACATGGATTTGTTCCTTGTAAGAGGTCTTTATTTTCAAGTTTAATTCTGTGTGAAAGCTATTTCTGAGAAACTCAGTTAATATTAACCTTAACTCAATACTATTTTGAGCTAAAGATAAGAGAGGAGATTTGGGGCTGGAAGACCTTTTCTTCAAATTGTAGAAGATGAATGAAAGCACTTGAACAAGCATATCCCCTTTAAGATCAATGACCCCAAAGGCTAATTACCCAACCCTCTCACTCTAAATTTAAAAAGACCCCCCTTAACTGGAAGAACACATGATTAACTGGCTGAGGAGATTAACCACGATAAGAGTGGTTCGTGCTTCCAGCTTTATCCCTCCGTTACCCATTTGTCACATGCAGAATATACTCTAGGGCCTGTGAGCTGCAACTTAAGGGGCAGAGACTTTCATAGAGATTAGTGTATAGGTAAAAGGATGGAGTAAGATAGGCCAAGTCTTCATGAGCTAGTACGTCCTGGGACAATGAGGAAGGCAGTGAGGCCTTAGGGAATCCTGGGCCAGTCTCAGTGACATTGTTCCTCTTCTTTTCAAATCTATAATCCTGAGTTCCTGGTGAAGGTAGAACCATCTTTGGCTTCCGGGCATCATTATCCATCTAAAATTAATATTATCTTTACTAAAATGAAAATTAATGTAAACTATTTTCTTGCACTCCTTCTCCTTAGGCTGCTCACCTTGTGTTCACATCTGTTTGTGACTTATTGTATGCTATCCTCTGTTCATGAAGGGTCTCCCACACTCTCAGCATGGAGCTTTAGACCCCTTAGAACAATTTTCAGTCACATCGTTCCATTTTTCTTGCATTCTGCAACCCAGCTGTACCCTGTCTCACATGTATTCACTTACTTATCACTTGGGCTAGGATAAGAAATTCATCACACAGGCCAAAGCTTAATTAGTGTGTTTTCTGTGATGTTTAATGAAAAAAAAAATTGCTGGTGCATATACAAATTTGGTAAAACACTTTAGACCTATATCATGGTTTATTTACTTTGGCTCATGAATGGCATTCCTGGGAATTTATCCTAAAGAAACAATTTAGCAGATGTGAAAACAAGCAAACAAACACAATGATTATAAGGTAATCATTGTCAATTATGTAAAAATTATTAAAAGCTATTCAAATGTCTGCCTATAAAAAATAGCTAAATACAGGTTACACCACTGAATAGTGTAGTTTAGGCAGATATTTGAAAATTTAATGATTAAGACAATGTAGAAAACTGAAATAGTTTACAATGTAGCATTAATTAAAAAGCATTATATGAAATAACATGTTGTTTATAATTGTAATTATATAAACCATAACTATGCAGATTAGGAGTGGGTGATACTCTGCAAAAATGGAAATAATTGCTGTGCTAAGTGAGGCTGTTAGTGAATTCTTTCCTTCAGAAATCTATATTTTCACTTCATTTTTGTTTGAGTTTTAAATGTATTGATGTTTTAAAAGTCATCAAATATATACATTTTCACATATCAAATCTATGTGTGCTCTTCAGTTAATAAATAAGGCAAATAGTGACTGAAACAGAATTTACCACTCGAAACTTATGCTTAAATATTACAAAACTAATACAAGTAAAATCATTTAAATAATTAACCATTAAATTATTTTTTAAATACTTTGTAGGGTTTATACTCCTGAAAATTATTAAAGCTCAAGTCTAGTCTAAGACTTTTGGTTCACCTGTCTATAAGTAGACAGATAATCATTGATTTACTTAAATTATTAAGAGTAAGTTAAAGAGAGTTTGGCTGTCTAGTGACACTACTTCAGCATGTATTTCCTTGGAAAATGAAAGCTTTCTCATGTAACTACAGCACAATGAGATCAAAACAAAATTTGAAATTATCTTTTTTTTGGGGGGGGGGGGGTACTGGGGCTTGAACTCAGGGGCACTTGACCACTGAGCTACATCCCCAGCCCTATTTTGTATTTTATTGAGATATAGAGTCTCACTGAATTGTTTAGCATCTCACCATTGCTGAGGCTGGCTTTGAACTAGTGGTCTTCCTACCTCAGCCTCCTGAGCTGCTGGGATTATAGGCGTGTGCCTCCACACCCAGCTGTCATTATCCATTAATATTATATAATTCATAATTTATATTCAAATTCCATCAAATTACCCAATACTGTTCTTATAATTAGTTCCCCAGTTCCTATAGCTAGTCCCCAATCCAGGATTATGCAGATTATATTTAGTTGTCATAGACCCTCCGTCCACACTTGTAGTGTCCCTCACTTTGCTTTGTCAGATCTTTCCTCATGACTAGACTCAAAAAAAAAAAAAATCACAAAATTAGTGAAGTAACCTTCTACACTTTATTTTTTATTGTTAATAGAGAAAATTAACAATTTTCCTAAAGACATTAATTATATGTAACTGCACCCATAAAACAAATGTCACTACAAGTGAATCATGAAGTTTTACTTCTAAGAGATTAACCTTCACAAGAGAATGCATTATTGCAAGGGCTAACTTGAGTTTCTTAAAAGATGAAAAACTAAATAGAGTATTCAGTGTGCTACAATCAGTAGGTGAGGTAAGTCCTTCCACCAAATGAAGAGTTTATAAGAAGCTAATTCACAAGCCATCTAGCATTTACCCAAAGGACAATCCTGAGGGACATCAGCATTTTAAATATAGCTTTGCGTCAGTGCAATTGAACCAGAGCAATGCTTTCTCTTCCATCACAAAATCCTAGCCACATCCTTCTGGCTGGTGAGTCTGCTCAGTCTCAACTCATCAGCCTTTGCAGACTAGCAAACCAACCACAGACCAACTGCTGGGCCAGAACATCAGCAACTGCAGCTCTGCCGTAAGCTGGGACGGTTCCAGAAGCAGCAAAGCCACAGCTGGGTGCTCAAACCTACAGAGCGGCTCCCAGTCTAGCAATTACAAAATTCGACAAGGAGTTAGATGCTGAGAAAACGTGATCTAGATATCACATACTGCAGATTCTTCTTCTGGAACAGGATGCTACTTGATGTGTTAATTTAGTTTCCTCTGCAAATCTCTACAAGTGATACTTGAAGAGGTACAGGCTGGGAAAAAAAAAATTTTAGAAAAGAGAATGTGTTCAATCCTCAAAAACTACTGTTGACTCTTGTGACAGTGACTCTGTTTATTTATTCCATTGATAATGCATGTTTTGTTCAACAAAAGAAAGCCCATGATCATTCTGATGCATCCACAAATGTGACACCTACTCTTACAACTTCTAACCTTGGACTGTGATTATTATAAAATTTTAAGTGAATGTTTTCCATTTGCCTTGCCACTGTGATGCTTAAAGAGCTCTTGCTTATATTTTCAGTTGAGTATTACTGAACAGGGACAGGCAAGGGGGTTGAGGTTACCTATTGCCAAACTTATCAGCACCTTAAGAATGAGAAAGTGTAAGTGTGGGAAAATCAAGAAACAAGCCCAAAGTATGTAAAACTACCTGGCTTAGGTTGAAGCAGAAAGACTGTGCTCCCAGAGCAAAGAAACAGAATCAGTCTGCCTTACTCCACTAAACTGCACAACTAATGTGTTCTAAGTAGACAATATGTCAAGTCTTCATTAAAGAATTTGAGACTTAGGTAGGGAAAGTAAAAGACACCAAAAGTTAGCAGAAACACAGGCCAAGAGAAGAAAAGAAAAAGAAAACTGAGCATATTGTGCAAATTAGCTCTTGCTACCTAACAAACTACCCCAAAACTTAATGTTTTACAACCCTAATTTAACGTATTAGGATTCTTAATTAGATATGAGCTGGTCGGGCAGTTCTGCTAACATGAACTGAACAGTTGGCCCATATATGCATCTTTGGTCAATTTCAGGTCAGGTTAGTGGCTTGACTGACCTTGGATGAGCTCTGTTACAGAAGTAGGGGCTCAGTTATAAGAGCTGGGCTGATTAGACTCTGATACATGGGTCTCAGTCTGCAACAGTCTAGTCCAGATAAAGTCTCATGGCAAAGACAGAGCAATGGAGAGAGCAGAAAAATACAAGGCCTCCGAAGTCTGAGCTCTGAACTGTCACACCTTCACTTCCATTGTATTCCCTTGAGCCAAGCAAGTCACACAAAAGCTCAGATTTAAGGGAAGAGCTGCAAAGTCATCTTTGAAAAAGCTCAGATTCAGAAATGAAATTGGGGCCATTTTGGCAAAGAATCTACAATAGAAAAAAGAGCTAATAATCATATTTGGGTAAACACTATGACTATAGATGAAGGTCAGTGGTGGGAAATGAGACTGGGCTTGTAATTAAAGTCATAATTAGGCTTAATGTATTTTCAACTGGTTACCAGTGGGACAATCTGAGCACAGAAGTGATAGGATCAAGAACATTAACCCAGAAACATTGCATAGAATTAATTGGAGTAGGAAGGGATGATAGCTCCGGTTATGAGGCTATTAAAGGGTAGGGGTGGGGGTTAATGTGTATCATGTCCCTGCGGTCAGTGTAGAGTTGAAGAGAGGTATGAAGGCTTTTGAGACTTGGTGGAAATAAAATCAAGGGACTCGGTGTCTAAAATGAACAGAGAAGAAGGATGCCAACCTTTTCTGAGGATGTTTAGGATTGATGGCAGAAAGATACTTATACAATTAATGCACACAGCAAAACTTCTCAGTAAATGATCCCAGTGTTCACTCACAGAAAGCACTGTTTACTTCTTATGATAAACCAGTTATGTTATGTAATACAACAAACAAATTCACAATGTCAATGGCTTATCAGGACAAAAACTCATTTCTCTCTCATGCACCATGGCCCACATCATGGGCTCTTTCCACACACCCCCTGAGTCACCAAGGGTGAAGCCTCCATCATCCTGTAATAGTGCTATATTTAGGGTGACTGGTTTGTCTTGTTTTTCTGGGCACTTTGCCAGTTTTAACACTGAAAGTTCCGTATTCCAAGAAAAACCCCAGGCCTAGACATACTGGGAGCGTGGGTCATCCTGCATCTGGTACAAATATCATTCGGTGCCTTTCCAGAGAGAAAAGACAATTGTTGAGCTCTATTTTTCTCCAACATCACACACTATTTCCTATTATCCAGAATTTATCACCTGGTCTCATCAAATATCAGGGAGCTGGGAATATAAGAAAGCACAGAGAGTGTTTGCTAATAGCAAAGGCCCTGCTTTGAGATCTTTCAGAGGGAATATTCAACTGTGTCAAAAAAAAATGATTTTTAAAAAATGTATGGAATTACCATTTTTATCAATTTTCTCTACCTCTGCATGTAAAATTCTTAAATTTTGTTTAGTCATGGTTTTCTGCAAGGCCAGTATCACCCTCTTGTGATGTATCCCCACCAGCCCTACTGGGAATACCTGCTCTATTGATTAATGGACTCTTGCCCTCTCACCTTGAAGGTGCTCACAGTAGAACAGTAGAATGAAGTTCTATTGACTAATCAAATACATGAAAATCTAAAGTCAGCAGATTTGACACGAAGACTGAATATATAGCATATTTCCTAATGGAAGGATACTTAACACAGAAGGGAGAATTCAATCTTAGAAATCAAAAGTTTTGGATCTAACTTCTGTATCTGATCTTTCTTGGTTATGTGTCCTTAGACAAGTCTCTTATTCTTTTTGAGTTCCTTTTCCTTTACTTGAAAATTTATGAAGAATAATAATGACCTTATTTGGCTGCTGTGAAAATTAAATAAGATAATGTCTACAAAATGTTGAGAAAAATACCGACTATATTTTAGTTATACAGCAAGTGAACATTTCTTTCCACTTAATTACATGAACATATCTCTCCACTGAATGTAACAGGGGAAAAAAGATATGAAGGGACTCTAATGCAAGAATTTTTTTTCAAATATTTCCTATTTGAAAAGAATATGTTACATGTAATATGTTACAGCTTCTTGTTTGCCAAGATCCTCCCCATTAATTGATCAAGAATCACATTTAACTCTCTGTTCCAATTGCCTATTGCTGTACAAAAATAGAACTCAAAAAGTAGTGACTGAAAACAACAATTTCACTTACTTTGGTCATAAATCTGTAATCTGGGTCTGGATCATTTGGAAAAGTTCTACTTTCATGTACCCACTGGAAGACTTGTGCCTTGAAGGCTTGCTTCTCCATCAAGATTTTAATCAGGCTGTACAGACCCACCACTCCATGGTCACCTTGTAAAAGAAACAAGTGAGAGGGATATATTGGAAAATACATTCTCCAATCAGAAATGGGCTTTGGGAGGAAGGTTCACCTCTGCATTTTTAAATTTTGGGCTCATTTATGCTCTTTATGCAAAAATGACATAGGGTTGACCATATCACATATACTTAGGGTAGTTTTCTTCCTAGTGTGGGAAAAGGGGTTCAGAAACCTATGAGATATTTCTTCAATCCAAAATATCTATTATAATTTATTCAACTATAAATGTGATACATTTTGTCTTTAACAAAAAGTCAAGGAAGAAAGAAAGGAAAGAAGGAAGGAAGAATGGTAAGAGGGAGGACGATTTCGCAAAAATACTTGTTTGCCAATCTGTTGGTTGAGGTTGCAGTTCAGTACCAGAGCATATGTGAACCCCTGGATTCAATCCCCAGTACCGAAAAATACATAAGAACAAATAAAAATAAAAAGGTAAAACTCCTAAAGAGAATCATAGTTTACATAGTCCGGAATGCTGATGTTTTCCTCTTAGCAGTGGTTCAATTTATGGATACATTAGAATATCTTTAATGAATTTCCCATTTATGTAATTACCTCCATTGTTTGTAATGCTTTTCTACTATAAAAATACAAGAAAATACACTCTCTAATCAAACATATTCCTGAGCACTTTGCTTAGTTTCTCCTTAAGTCTTAAATTGTCTTAAGTGTGTCTTTTTGTTTTTTCTTTTCTTAAAAAAAAAAATATAAAGTATAGAGTGGCCATCCCAAGCTCTTTCTAAGACCTCCTCTAGCAGTGTCCCATTCCTGTGAGTCCTTGAAATTCTGACTTATTTTAAGCAAACTTGGTTAAAATGAAAACATGCGTTTTGTTGCTTTACATCTGTATATAAATTTATATGAATATGGCTTTATATAAGTCAGTTTGTATAATTGTCAGTCATGATACTGGTGCATCCTATAAAGTATTTTTATTTAGTTTTCAAAACAAGTACTGATGATAAAATAAATTCAGAGTGGCCAAGTCACTAGTTCTCTGAAGACTTCCTGGACAGCCAGTGGCAGCTCTAAGTCTAAACCTGACAAGAGAAATTTAGCCTGACTCCTTTTCACTACATAACACTGAATTCTCACTAACATGTATAAAATATTGGTGGAGGCAAAAATGCGGGTGACATAGTTACACACTATACAATGTATCTTTCAGGGTGACTCCTTTCTATTCTCCTGAAGTCCCTCAATGGCTTTTTAAATATATATTATACAATATAAGTTAGATTCTCTATGTCTTTTCTCTCAGCTCTTCACCTCAAGGATGTGGCTGATGAACTTGTCTAACCTTGACCCTGACCTTGGCACCTGCTTTCACTGGCTTTCTCTGATCCTCAACCCTCTGCCTCCTTTTTCTCTCTTTTGTTTCCATCATTGGTTCTCTTCTTCCTCCTGCCCTCAGCAGTGGGCTTTCCAGAAACCTCAGCCCTCTCTCTGTCTTTTCTTTTAACACTCACCCCAGGAGAGCTCATCCATTCTCATAGCTTTAAACATCACTTCTATGCTAATGACTTCTAAATTTACATTTCCAGGCCCATCTTCAATCAAGACAAAAACCCTCATTAATCACCAGGCTCCTGTTCCCTGTCTCCACTTGCCTACTGGACATATTCAGCAGGAATATTGTACTGTTAATGCACTCTTAAAACCAAACACATCATCTATCCACTGAAATTAATCCTTCTAAACTCTCTTGTAGTCCATGGCACTATCCGTCCACTCCTTGGGCGACTCCTGCTAGCCCTCTCCACTTTAACTCTGGAAATAGACTACAAACTGGATGCTTCCTTTATTAGTTTAATTTGCATTGTTAGAAAAAACTAAACGAAAAGATATTTAATGCATGCCTAGAGAGAGGCTTCTCATTCTTTAGTTGAATTCACAGGATAAACAGCTCCATTTCTCTCCTCTGGGGAAGATGATAATAATGGCTATTAGTTTTTAGACACTCTTTATGAATGAGGTACTGTTCTTAGCACTTTTTACATGTTAAATCATTTATTCTCTGTAGACACCTGATGCTATCCCCATTTTGCAGACTGGGTATCTAATGATAGATCATAGCAGAAACAGCTGATTGCATCATTTCTGTCCTGAATATACATGAACCCCACCCACTCAGTTCTTCCCTTTGTTTCCCCAGGACTGGACACAAAATAATACCATTTAATTTAACAGGCAGTTTAGCTCCCTTTTCTCTCTCTTCCACTCCTTTGGCTCTCTCTGATAGTCATTACCAACGTGGGTCCCCTGATCTCCAGAGTACTTGCTCTTCTGAACAGTGGTCAGTCAGGTCTCCTGCTTCCTGTCTTTGTCTACTGCCACTATCCTGAGGCTGGCCCTCAACCCATCACCTGACCACCCAGTCCTCCTGGCTGGGTCTCCTGCTCCTCTTGCCTCTTGGTTATGACCCACCCCATGTATTGTTTATCAGACAAATCCTCCAGTCCCAACCTGGAAAGTCCACTTCTGCTGGGACATAAAAAATAATTTCATGTTTCTTAGTTGGCCCCCAAATCAAATTTCAAATTATCATATTGATTATCTTAAAGGGTTTTTTCTTCATCTATATTTAATTACTTTTGTTTCTTTCTGAGCCATTTAAAATATCTGTACATATGACAAAAGTTCATAGTATAGGCAGTCCCTGACTTATAATAGTGTGGTTTATGATTATTTTACTTTATGTTGGCACCAAAGCAATACACAGTCAGTAGACAGTACAGTTACCATTTGACTTTTGTCCTTTCCTGGGCTAAGATCCTCTCACGGGCTTGGCAGCAGTAGTGAGCCACAGTTCTCCAACAGCCACATGATCATGAGAGCAAAAACCTGACACTCTACCAGTGGGGGTCCCTTGATCTCCAGAAACATTGTGGCCATCATTTTGGGAATAGAAGTCTTCAACAAATTATATGAAATATCTAACACTTTATTATAAAATAGGCTTTGTGTCAGCTGATCTTGCCCAACTATAGGTTAAGTAAATGGTTCTGAGCATGTTGAAGGTAGGCTAGGCTAAGCCACAATGTTTGTAGGTTAGGTGTATTAATTCCATTTTTTAACTTGTTTTTATTGGTGCATTATAATTATTATTATTTTTTCATGTATACAACTTAATTCAATCAATCTCTTTCTCCATTTTTTCCATATTTTTATTGGTTCATTATAGTTGTACATAATGTGAGAGTTGTTGTTAAATATTGTACATACACACAATTTAACAGTATAATTGGACTAATATAATTGTCCAACATTTTTTTTCTTTCCCAACCACTCATTTCCTTCTACTCTACTGATCAGATGAATTTATTGGGATGTCATTCATTCATAAGCAAGGGAGCATGTGTACAATGTATTCATCATAAAAATGACTTTATGTAAAAACTGGTGAAATGGTGAAATTTGGGTAAGTTTTGTAGTTTAGCAAGGAGTTGACTCTATGTACACCTATTTCCTGGTTTTGATAACCTACTGTGGCCCTGCAATCTTATCATTGAGAGGAGCTAGGTGAAGCATACATGAGAACTCAATGTATTATTTCAGCTAACCATTGGGAGTTTTATTGATTTCAAAATGAAAATTAAAAATACACTAAAACATTTCTATATAAGGATACGCCCCATGCTGCTATCATTTGAGATGAATTGCAAAGAAAGGAAGTGAAAGCATTTTCTTTTCATTCTATATAGTTCTGCATTATTTGAATTTCTAACTAGATTAATATATCCATATGTAAGTAGTATGTGAATAAAATAAAAAAAAAATGTCCAAAGACTCTAATCTTTTTTTCAAGTGCAAACATTCCTGTTTGGTTCTGAACTTCCTAATTATTGTTTTTTTTACTATTGTCCAAGACTGTTTTACACTACTCACACACGTGATGCTTTCATGTTGGATGAATTCCAGGCACCTCCCTCATTTGCCCTTGTCTTTGCTGTCTTAGGGAAACCTCATGGATTTGGCTATGTCTCCTCTTGATTCATCTCCCATACATCACTCTTGAATTCCATCTGCTGGGAGTCCTTGGCATTTAGATTTTTTTTTTTTTTGCTGGTATCTCAAACTTTGTGAAAATATTGAGCTTTTATTCCTTCACTGGCTAGCTTCTCCCTCAGCCCTGTGCTTGTCTATTAAGGACACCATCATCTTTGCAATCACTTAGACCCAATCACATTAGTGTTATCTTTTTTTCTTTTGTGTCCCTTTTCTACCACCCTTATTATCACCACTTCCTCTTTATCCACACTTGGGTGTCTCTGTATCATGGTAGTTAATGTCATATAAAATCTGCTCTCAGCACATTTTCATAGGTCTCTCATTACTCAACACCATGCTTTCTACATTTTCATGAAAATGAAATTCTCACCACTTTTCTAACAGGTCTCTTTTCTTCTCCTTCCTGCCACACACAGGTAGACAATGGGGTTTCAGAGGGCTGTAGTCATACCTCCTTGTCTTTATATCACTTGCCGGTATTATGTCATATTCAATAGGCACTCAAGAGGTATTTGTTAAATTAAATCGATTTTCCTAATCAGATTATAGTATTCTGAAAATAGATTCTTTTGCACAAGAAAGATTGTGAACGCATAGTAGGAGCTTAATAAATATTCATTGATTGATTACAGTTGGTGAGTCTAGTTTCATTATTCAGGGAAAATGAAATATGGAAAATACACTGCCATCTCAGGCTAGATTTTCCTCCTAGAAATAAGTGGAGATGAATGATTCCATTGAGTTATATCAGATGAGTATCTGGCCTAGTATCCATAAAGAAGAGTAAATTAGATTTTTAAAATAGTTTCAGGGTTAATAATGTAAGATGTTATTAGTAACACAAGTAAGGAATCATTCTTAATGCAGTCTACGACCTTTATCTTGATGTACAGGAATAAGAGATTTATACATCAGAAGGGATGAATTGTTCATTTCCATCAAGGATTTGAAGACAACCGGGCAGAAACATAAATGTGAAGATTCAGATTTTTCTAAAAACCAGGTGTAAGAATGCCCTGTGATCTCTGGGACTCTGGAGAAAGTTCTGACTAACAGAATTGGCCTAAAGAGAGATAGTAATAAGGACCAAGAAAGCTACCCTTTTTACACACAAGTAAACAAGTCACAACCATCAATAACTTAAGAGCAAAAAAAGAAAATACAAAACTCACCTATGTAAATTTATTCAGATTGGAGAAAATATGATATTATTTTATTTCAATACAATAGGCCTCTTTAATGTATCCCTCATAGGATTTAATAGAGGTTAACAAGATTTAAACAATCATCACCCATTTTTATTAAATATTATGTAGATTTTATAAATTCACTTGAAAGTCAATACTTGGTATTGTAAATCAATATTAAAGTTAGTAAATCTTGCCTCATGCTTATTGGTACTCTGTAATTTAATGAGAAGTTAGGTATAACCAACACTAGGAATTAATATTTACAATTTTACTTAAAAATAGATGATTCAGAGGCTTAATTCAATATGCTTAAGACTTAATAGATATCATCTCAACTCAGAGAAATAATATGGAATAAAAATAGTCCTAATTGCTTCCTCTAAGATAAGTGTTCAATTTCCCAATCATTTTATTTATTTTTAATAAGTTGATTATTAAATCAAGTGCAATGTTCATTACAGATTATATCAATTTAAGGAATGTATTTCATCTATGATTTATTCAATCTAATGTCTCATTGATTAAATGTTCTCCAGATTTTAAAAGTCCACTTCAGATTTAATAGGTATCAGGTCAATTTAGCAAACCATCCCAGACACTTGAAAGCCAGCAAGCAAGAAGGGATTTGTGTACTCTGTGCTATATGGGTGAGGTGAAAAGGAGTGATATTGGGAAATGGTTTACTACTTAAAATACTACTTAAAGGCATTTTGGAGGGAAAATACCGCAATCCTATAAGCTTCTCAGATGCCTCTAAGTGGGACAGATGGAAGCAGATACATGAGCCAGGGAGGAGGTGGTGGAAGGCTGAAATTCTCAGGAGCAGAACTAGAAATACGAATTTTTGGCTAAAGTGCCTTCCCTAGGAAAGGCTTTTGAATTAGGGATGTAACAGTATCTCAGGGTTTTCAGGGGGTGTTGTACTCTCCACTGTAAGACATAAGTAGGGCTTCTATACAGAATATAGCTCTGTAATTTGGAGTGCATTATTCTTTGGTTCAATTTTATAGTGATGTAATAGCCTTATTCCAAGATTTGATTCCTGCTGGCTATTATTTGATAGATACAGGACATATATATAACATAAATTCTATTTGGATGCCTCATATGCATACATACCTTGGATACTGCTTCCAAACTGTGACTCTGTGTGTTTATGGGCAGAGAAAGCATTGCATTTACTACTTAACTGTTAAGTCAAAAGTTCCTGGACATAATAGGCAATTAGAGCACTCAGACATGAGACTTTCAATTGCTTATTTAACACCAAAAGAATACCATACTCATATCCATTAGCTTAGTAGCCACTATACACCAGACATTATTTTTAAATTTATTATAAATATGTTGAATAAAAGCTCTAAATATCTCCAAATTGAAGATTAACAAATGAGGATTTGAAAATCAAATAATTGCAATTTCTGGTAAGTAGCATAAACAAGATTTGAAATCAAAATTATATCATTGCAAAGTCTATGATTTGTTTTACTACCCTGTTTTACTGCTTCTGTGGAATATCAGGATGGTCAAATTTGATTAAAACCATGAATTGAGTGTCTTTCCTTTCTCCCAGTCACAGTGCTAAATAATAAAGATCCATAGATAAAAAGACAGGTCTTTTTTTTTTAAGTCAATCACTGTGTGATTGGGGAGACAATTAAAGAAAGAGAAAATTAGCATGCAATAAGATAAAAATTTTGGTAGAGTGATTATCTGTGCTATAAGACACCGCAAAAGAGGGATTTCACTACAGTATATGGGAAAAATCAAGAAAGTTTTCTGAGAATATGAAGCTGTGTTTGGGATAGTACTAAAGATAAAGAAAAATGGTGTTGGAGGCAGAAGAAACTTCAAATTGCAAAGGTCAAGTAACAGAATCCATTTCATTTTAAGTATTCATGAGGTTTTCCACATTCCTAGGAAAAATGCATGTACACTAGCAATGCCATTTCCCCAAACTTCAGATGAGGTACTCAGGTGCCAAGTCAAATAAATTGGGAAAGAAAATTATTTTCAATGACAGGTGCTTGAGCAATTGATGTCCAAATAAACAAAATAAGCAATTAAATTCTTGATCCCTAACTTACTCCAAGAAAGAAAAATTAACTTGAGATGGTAAAGTTCAAAATGTAAAACTTAGAACCATAAAGCTTCCAAAAGAAAATATAGGGTAGTATCTTTATCCATTTGGGTCAGGTGAAAATTTCTTAGAACAAAAATTTGTTAATCATTAAAAGAAGATATGATTGATAGAACTTCATCAAAGTTAAAAATGTAGACTGATCTAAAGGCATTTTAAGAAAACAAGTTGACAAGAAGAAAATATTTGCAATATATAGTGTTGGTAAAGAAATTATTTTCAGAATACACAAGGGATCCCTATAATGCAATAACAAAGAAGACAAAATTAAATTTAAAATGGTCAAAAAGACTTTCACAGATATGTCACCAAAATATGTGTGAATGGACAATAAACTCATGATAAAGTACTCTATTAGTTATCAAGTGCTGACTTATACTATAATAAAAAGCTGGTTTGTACCTTCTATAATGACCTAAATAAAAAGACTAATACCAAATACTAGAGAGAAAATGAAGTAGCCAGAATTCTCTCACACAGTGTTCATAGAAGACATTTTGAAAATTTCTATGGCAATTTTTAAAAAATAAAGTTAGGTATCTTTATAGCCTGTGAGCCAACAATTCCAACCTCAGCTACATACACAAGAGAAAGGAAAACACCAAATCCATGCATGACTTACATAAAAAAGTTTATGATGTCTTCATTCATAAGAGCCTCCACTGAAAACAATCATCGACACATGAATAAACTAATATGTCATAGTCATTCTATGCCTCAGTCCTCAACAACAATAATTAATAAAATGATGATACATGCAAAAGTACGGATAAATTTCAAAAATATATTAATAGGCTGAATAAACCAGACACTAAAGGAAATACACCATCAAAATGAAAAGAAAATGAAAAATAATATACACCATTAGAAAGCAATTGGGGTCTGGGAAGGCATTGACTAGGAAGGGTATTGATGAAACCCCCAGGAAGTGTTCAGTATCTTGTTTGGGGTAGCAATTTCATTGTTATACTCAATAGAAAAAACTCATTCAGCAGAATTTTAGCAATATATGTTGGGGAATGATACTTTAATAAAAGAAAAAAGAAAGACAAAAGAAGCCAGAACAAGAACCCTGCTTAAATATTTTCATTCTTTTGCACTGAATTTTGGAGAATGAAGAGAAAGCTGATTTTAAGTCTTTATGTTTCAGGAACTTCATACTGATAGGCTTTCAAGTTGGAGGGTAAAATATGTTCTATACCTCACTAGTTATTTTTTAATTTGTTGGATAGTGAAGGCCTGAATTTCCCTCTTCTATAATAACCATTAGAAGCTGAATATCAAAATCATCTAACATGAAGAAAGCAGGTGAGGATTTAGAAGTTTCAAGCCTTCCAGGCTCTTGTCAGTGGTGGTGTGTATGACTTTGGACAAGTTCAGGGACCACTGTGGAGCTCAGTTTTCCTCTGTGGGTCATGGCAGTGTGTGTTGAGGGTGAGGTGGCATTGTAATGTCTAAAGATAGACAAAGATTTTGTAATAGCAATATGATGAGAGATGGGAATGCAAAGGAAATTTCGATCTTCCAAATGCCCTGAAAGACAGAAATTACTTTCTGGTCAAATTCTAAGGTGCATGAAGATGATGAATGTTGAAAAGCATCATTCGGACGCTCTAAAATTAACAATCTGGAGTTAAATTTTTCAGCAAAGGCAGGATGTATGGGGCTAAGAAGCTCCAAGCTGAACTTTCAGAAGACGACTTTCAGCATTGAAGGCAAGAAAGAAAAATCTGGTCTAAAAGTCATGAGTGACATTAATAAATAACTGAAAACCTAGAGTCAGTCTGACATTTTGAAATACCCATGTGCATACTTAGTATGCTTATGTGCATGAGAGGGATATACACATATGCACACACTTTCTAAATATGAACTCTGTTTCTGCTGTCATGTTAAGAGTACTTGAAAATTGCAGGTCAGAGCAGGGACAACAAAATAGATTAGATATTTACAATGTATTTTTGCATAATTAGCACTATAGTTTACAATTATAAGGAAAGTTTTCTAAATATAATTGGGAGGCATAATATTTTGAAATATTAATCAGTATAATTTGAATTTTATAACTATTAATAGTATTTTCCTGGGTCCTCATCATAAATGATGACCAGTTTGTATCTACAAAGTGCTAAATTTGAATGACTTCCCCTTGAGTAATTTGTTTTAAAGAACATGAGCCCAGGAAGCATTTTACATTGGGAATATTCTTTGTTGGGAAGCAAAGCATGTGATTTTGAATGTGACATTTATCTCTTCAACAAAAAGTTTTTCTGTATTCTTCATAATGTACTGAGAAATGTCAAAAATATTATACAAGTCATATTCTAGACTGTCACAAGTTCATGAGGATGTTATTACCACACCAGTAAATAACCATGATTGGCTTCATAATACTTAATGAGGTACTGGTTTCAATGTTTCTATGGGGGGGGGAGGGTGTAACACAAACATTTATTTGCATGATGTTTCACAAATACCTGATATTTATACATGTAATGATGCCCCCCTAGTAACTTGTCAGATGATAGGCCAAGCATTATTACATATATTTGACAGACAAAGAAACTGAGGCTGAGAGGGTTGGTCATTTGACAAGTAAAACTCAGGTGCTAAAAGGCTGGAGAGAGATTTGACCTTAGTCTCCTGATTTAGATAGCAGAGGACTTTTCACAGCCCCTCTCAGACTCTCTGACTTATACCTTATTTCTAGAATCTTAAATACTTTTTGCTATAAAAGCCACAGAGCTTATCTTTCACATGAAAAGTAACAATGACTTATGTCCTTGATTTCAAGCTGCTAACCTTTAGCAGGACAGGAAAAGGGACTTCAGAATTTAAGACAAAGAGACCTGGAGGGAAAGTAGACTCAATACAAATAAGCCTAGTTATCCCTAGCTAATGCTCTTTTAAAATAGATCAGCCAGAGGGATTTCTGGGGAAAAGAGGAAAAACCATCACTCAGAAGGAGATAATAATCTTAATTGAAATCAGAAAACCTTCAAATCTCTTTGTGTATATATGTGTGTGCTGTAATAATGAGCATTTAGAATCCCATTGGGACTTCTAAAATTCTGGGCAATGTTATGTATATACATACATATATATATATATATATATATATATATATATATATATATATATATATATATATATATCAGTGTGTGTGTGTGTGTGTGTGGTGTGTGTGTGTGTGCGCTTGTTCCTGCAGGCGAGTGCTTGTATGTGTTTTCAACTGGATGTGGGTATGAAGGAGGAAGTTGTGAGAAATCAGAATTACTGAACCATCCTCTGCTTTCTGAAAGTTCTTTGTGGTTACTTACTGGGCTTTCTGAAACCAGGGTCTTAGGGGATTGCCATGATTTGATTACTTCTAGTTAAAGAAACAAGCTGTAGTTGCAGGTATCCATAGATTCCTTTGGAGGATGGAAATGAAGTTAGTTAAAATTTTGCAACTTGACACCAGAAAGATAGGGATAGGGGGATAGGGGCTGGGATTGTGGCTCAGCAGTAGAGCGATTGCTTAGCACGGGCGGGACCCAGGTTTGATTCTCAGCATCACATAAAAATAAAGGCATTGTGTTGTGTCCATCTACAAAAAAGATTCATTCTCTCTCTCTCTCTCTCTCTCTCTCTCTCTCTCTCTCTCTCTCTCTCTCTCTCCCACACACACACTTAAAAAAAAAGATATGGATAGCCCAATGAGGAAGGGAGAGATGACTCTGCTATGATTCAGCTCACAATATCTTTTTTGAGAAATAATTATAAAATTATAAAATGTAAATAAAATGGTGAAAACCAGTGATATTGTGATAGAATAAGATATACTAAAGGACCCCTGGTTCTTTGCTCAGGGATGCTGAAACCTTTGGGGTTTTCTGATGAAGATGAGAGGGTCTTTTATTTTCATAATAAATGTATCTCTACCTTACCTGAACATAGGCTAATAAGGTGATAGCTGCCACAGGAACCAACCATGTGATTATAGGTTCAAAACATTTAGCACCAAGGGTTGACCTCTGGAGAAGGGAGAGAAGCTGGACATAAATGTGATCACTAATGGCCAATGATTTAATTGATCATATTTTTTATAATAAGGTCTCCAGAAAAAAACTTAACCAAAGAATTTCAAAGAGTTTCTGAGATGGTGAACATATGAAGGTTCTAGAATGATGCTATGACTATGGACAGCTTGGAAGCTCTGTGTCTTCCCCTAGACCTTGTATAATACACCTCTTCCAGTTAGCTGTTTCTGTTTATAATATTGTTATTATAAGCTGGTAAACATAACCAAATATTTCCCTGAATTTTATGAGCCATTTTAGCAAATTATGTAACCCCATGAAAGGGTCATGAGAGCTTCCAATGTATAGCTAGCCAGTCGGAAGAAGAGTAGGTAAAGACTGATGTTCACATCTGAAGAGGGAACAGTTTTGTGGTAGCTAACCCTTCACCCATGAGGTCGGCACTAATCTGAACAATTAATATCAGAAATGAGTTAAATCATCCATTGAGAACTAGATAATTAGTTGGTATGAAAAATTTTTAAAAAAACACAATTGGCTGTCAGAAGGGTTCTATGTGAACATAAAGAAAAATAGATTTTTCCTTTTTGATCATAAAATAGAGTCAATCTATGAAGGCCCTACTCTCTTCTGTTCGCAATCATCTGACTAAAAAGAGATACTAGGTACTAGTGATACCAGATACCAAATCAAGTGAAGAAAGGTTATTGGTGTGATCTGCAGTCACAGATATAGAAAGCAGACACAGCCCAAGGGAGGAACTTCCCAGATGGACCCTGATGCATTGATTCTTCATAATGACAATTATATCTCTTAACCCCTTTTCCAGGGTTTAAATGTGTCTCCCAAAGCATGTGTTGGAAAATTAATCCCCAGTGCAACCAACGTAAGGCCATTGCCAAGGGATTGACTCCTTACAAAAGGTCAAGTTAGGCTCTCTTTTCTCCCTCTTGCCCTTTTGCCTTCTGCCATGGGATAATGAAGCATGAAAGTTGTTGCCACTTGTGAACCCTTAAGTCTGAGACTTAATTTATTATTACATATTATTTATATGTAATAATAAATAAATAAATAAATAATACTGGTTCTTTATAAATTACCCAGTCTCAAAAACTCTGTTATGGCAACATAAAATAAGACTAAGAAAATTGTTACTGAGAAATGAAGTTGTTGATATAACAAATATCTAAATATACAGAATCAGCTTTAGAACTGGTAATGAATAGAGGCTGGAACAATTTTGAAGTAAATTCTAGAAAAAAAATCTTATATTGCCATCAACAGAGCAGTAAGGGTGATTCTGGTGAGGATTCAGAAGTACAATTCTGAATAGATATAAGAAAAGTCTGCAATTTCTTTGAGATTACAGAGGAGGTTGGTAGAAATATAGAGGCACTTTAGTATGGGATTTTTGTCTCCTTAAAAAATTATGTTGAGGACTGGGAATGTGGCTCAGCAGTAGAGCATGCTCGCCTAGCAAGGGCGTGACCTGGGTCCGATTATCAGCACCACATAAAAATAAAGGCATTTTGTTGTGTCCATTTACAAAAAAGATTCTCTCTCTCTCTCTCTCTCTCTCTCTCTCTCTCTCTCTCTCTCTCTCTCTCTCTTTCTCTCTCTCTTAAAAAAAATTATGTTGAAACAATCGCCAAAGACATGTTAATGATGTTTGCAGGTGGAACTTTGGGGAGACAATTAGAATTAAAGTCATGAGGGTGGGGCCCTCATGATTGTATTAGAAGCTTTATAAGAGGGAGAAGGGAGACACACATTAGCAAGCATAGTCTGTCTCTCCATGTGATGCCCTGTGCCATCTCAGGACTCTGCAGAGTCACAAGCAAGAAGTTTCTCACCTTTGATCTTGGTTTCCCCATCCTCTAGAATTGAAATAAATGAATTTCTTTTCTTTATAAAACATCCATTTTCTCTTATTAGCTATAGTAACAGAAAATGTACTAAGATAGATGATGGAGGCAATTCTGATGAAATTCCAGATGGGAGCAAGGAAGAGTGTGTTGGAAACTGGAGTAAAGACGGTCCTTGTTATAAATTGGCAAAGAAATTAGCTGAACTCTATGTGTTCCCTAGAGCTTTGTGGAAGGCTGAATTTAAAAGCAATGAATTGGGATATCTGGTGAAAAAAAATTATAAACAAAATGCTTCAGAAGCTGTGTGGCTTCTTTTAATGTCACTGAGTAAAGTAAGAAAAGAGAGAAATTATTTAAAGATCAGATTTATCATTGAAACAGAAATAGAATAAAAAAATGTAAAGCTCACAGACTGGAAAAGAAAAGAATAGAAACGTATGCAGGAATATAGCCAAGTGTTTCTTTGATATAAGGATTAACATAGATAGAAAGAAGAAGACTAGATAATTCCAAAGGCATTTTGGAAAATTTCCAGACTGCCCTTCCCATTAGCAGATCCAGAGGCTTCAAATTCCTCTAGTATCCTTAATTTTGTTTCCTCTCTTGTTTTCGGCTTCCTTGAGAATTCCTCCTCAGGGAGAGTCTGTGAAACTATTATTATAGTGTGGCTATATATTTTTTTTCTTTTTTATTTGTTATTTTTAAATATACATGACAGTAGAGTGCATTTTGATATATTATACATACATGGAGTATAACTCATTCTAATTAGGATCCCATTCTTGCTGTTGTACACGATGTACAGTTCCACTGATCATGTGTTCCTATATGAACATAGGAAAGTCAGTGGGGCTCTAGTGACATGGTGAAAAGGCATGGAAAAAGAAGAGTGCTCTTCTATAAAGTACAATCTAAGTCTCAATCTTTTAGTGGGACTGCTTCTCTGATCTTTGAGCTTCTTAAGTATTTCTTCTTTGGGGACCACTTCCACCCACCCTGGAGGGGACTGGAGTAAAAGCTGCACCCTTTTCCCACTTCTCTGTAAAAATTACCCCCCCAACACACACACCAAAGAGTGGGCCTTTATTGTAGGAAAGACTTTTTGAGCATATCTCTCTTTATATATATATATATATATATATATATATATATATATATATATATATATATATAAATATATATATATAATGGCATTTTATTTGCAAAGAACCACATGTATCCTTCAGTATACTTTATATCACCTCTAGATTTCTTTTTTTTTTCTTTGTTTTATTGGTTGTTCAAAACATTACAAAGCTCATGATATATCATCTTTCATACATTTGACTCAATTGGGTTATGAACTCCCATTTTTACCCCATATACGAATTGCAGAATCACATCGGTTACACATTCACATTTTTACATAATGGCATATTAGTGACTGTTGTATTCTGCTACCTTTCCTATCCCCTACTATCCCTCCTCCCCTCCCCTCCCATCTTCCCTCTCTACCTCATCTGCTGTTGTTCAATTCTCTCCCTTGTTCCCCCCCCCCACTTTCCCCTCACAACCTCTTATATGTAATTTTGTGTAACATTGAGGGTCTCCTACCATTTCCATATGCTTTCCCTTCTCTCTCCCTTTCTCTTCCCCCACTCGTCTTTGTTTAATGTTAATCTTTTCCTCATGCTCTTCCTCCCTGTTCTGTTCTTAGTTGCTCTCTTTATATCAAAGAAGACATTTGGCCTTTGTTTTTTAAGGATTGGCTAGCTTCGCTTAGCATAATCTGCTCTAACGCCATCCATTTCCCTGCAAATTCTATGATTTTGTAATTTTTAGTGCTGCGTAATACTCCATTGTGTATAGATGCCACATTTTTTTATCCATTCATCTATTGAAGGGCATCTAGGTTGGTTCCACAGTCTTGCTATTGTGAATTGTGCTGCTATGATCATTGATGTGGCAGTATCCCTATAGTACGCTCTTTTAAGATCCTCAGGGAATAGTCCGAGAAGGGCGATAGCTGGGTCAAATGGTGGATCCATTCCCAGCTTTCCCAGGAATCTCCATACTGCTTTCCAAATTGGCCTCACCAATTTGCAGTCCCACCAGCAATGTGCAAGTGTACCCTTTTCCCCACATCCTCGCCAACACTTATTGTTGTTTGACTTCATAATGGCTGCCAATCTTACTGGAGTGAGATGGTATCTTAGGGTGGTTTTGATTTGCATTTCTCTGACTGCTAGAGATGGTGAGAATTTTTTCATGTACTTGTTGATTGATTGTATGTCCTCCTCTGTGAAGTGTCTGTTCAGGTCCTTGGCCCATTTGTTGATTGGGTTATTTGTTATCTTACTGTTTAATTTTTTGAGTTCTTTGTATATTCTGGATATTATGGCTCTATCTGAAGTGTGAGGAGTAAAAATTTGTTCCCAGGATGTAGGCTCCCTATTTACCTCTCTTATTGTTTCTCTTGCTGAGAAAAAACTTATTAGTTTAAGTAAGTCCCATTTGTTTATTCTTGTTATTAACTCTTGGGCTATGGGTGTCCTATTAAGGAATTTGGAGCCCGACCCCACAGTATGTAGATCATAGCCAACTTTTTCTTCTATCAGATGCAGTGTCTCTGATTTGATATCTAGCTCCTTGATCCATTTTGAGTTAACTTTTGTGCATGGCAAGAGAAAGGGATTCAGTTTCATTTTGTTGCATATGGATTTCCAATTTTCCCAGCACCATTTGTTGAAGATGCTATCCTTCCTCCATTGCATGTTTTTAGCCCCTTTATCAAATAAAAGAAAGTTGTAATTTTGTGGATTGGTTTCTGTGTCCTCTATTCTGTACCATTGGTCCACCTGCCTGTTTTGGTACCAGTACCACGCTGTTTTTATTACTATTGCTTTGTAGTTTAGTTTGAACTCTGGTATCGCTATACCTCCAGATTCACACTTCCTGCTTAGAATTGCTTTTGCTATTCTGGGTCTTTTGTTTTTCCATATGAATTTCATGATTGCTTTATCTATTTCTCCAAGAAATGCCTTTGGGATTTTGATTGGCGTTGCATTAAACCTGTAGAGAACTTTGGGTAATATTGCCATTTTGATGATGTTAGTTCTGCCTATCCATGAACAGGGTACATTTTTCCATCTTCTAAGATCTTCTTCTGTCTCTCTCTATAGGGTTCTGTAGTTTTCATTATATAAATCTTTCACCTCTTTTGTTAGGTTGATTCCCAAGTATCTTATTTTCTTTGAGGATATTGTGAATGGAGTGGTTTTCCTCATTTCCATTTCAGAAGTTTTGTTGCTGATATACAGGAATGCCTTTGATTTATGCTTGTTGATTTTATATCCTGCCACTTTGCTGAATTCATTTATTAACTCTAGCAGTTTCTTTGTAGACCCTTTTGGGTCTGTTAAATATATTATCATGTCATCTGCAAATCGTGATAATTTAAGTTCTTCCTTTCCTATTTTTATGCCTTTAATTTCTTTCGTCTGTCTAATTGCTCTGGCCAGTGTTTCGAGAACTATATTGAATAAAAGTGGTGATAGAGGGCATCCCTGTCTTGTTCCAGATTTTAAAGGGAATGCCTTCAGTTTTTCTCCATTTAGGATGATGCTAGCCTGAGGTTTAGCATATATAGCTTTTACAATGTTGAGGTAATTTCCTGTTATCCCTAGTTTTTCTAGTGTTTTGAACATAAAGGGATGCTGTACTTTGTCAAATGCTTATTCTGCATCTATCGAGATGATCATATGGTTCTTGTCTTTAAGTCTATTGATGTGGTGAATAGCCATTTATTGATTTCCATATATTGAACCAGCCTTGCATCCCAGGGATGAATCCTACTTGATCATGGTGCACAATTTTTTTGATATGCTTTTGTATTCGATTCGCCAGGATTTGATTGAGAATTTTTGCATCCAAGTTCATTAGAGATATTGGTCTGTAGTTTTCTTTCTTTGAAGTGTCTTTGTCTGGTTAAGGGATCAGTGTGATGTTGGCCTCATAGAATGAATTTGGAAGAGCTCCTTCTTTTTCTATTTCTTGAAATAGCTTGAAAAGTACTGTATTAATTCTTCTTTGAAGGTTTTGTAGAACTCCGCTGTATACCCATCCGGTCCAGGGCTTTTTTTGCTCGGTAGTCTTTTGATGGCTTCTTCTATTTCTTCCTTTGTTATTGGTCTGTTTAAATTGTGTGTGTCTTCCTGACTGAATCTGGGCAGATCGTATGACTTAAGAAATTTATTGATATCTTCACTATCTTCTATTTTATTGGAATATAGGGTTTCAAAATATTTTCTAATTATCTTCTGTATTTCTGTAGTGCCTGTTGTGATATTGCCTTTTTCATCCCGTATGTTAGTAATTTGAGTTCTCTCTCTTCTTCTCTTCGTTAGCATGGCTAAGGGCCTGTCTATCTTATTTATTTTTTAAAAGAACCAACTTTTAGTTTTATCAATTTTTTCAATGTTTTTTTTTGTTTCAATTTCGTTGATTTCTGCTCTAATTTTAATTATTTCTTGTCTTCTACTGCATTTGCTGTTGTTTTGCTCTTCCTTTTCTAGGTTTTTGAGGTGTATGAGTTCATTTATTTGTTGGTTTTTTCTTTTTTTGAGGAAATAACTCCAAGAAATTAATTTCCCTCTTAAAACTGCTTTCATTGTGTCCCATAGATTCCGGTATGTTGTGTCTGTATTGTCATTTGTCTCTAAGAATTTTTTTATCTCCTCGTTTATGTCTTCTGTAACCCATTGATCATTCAGTAGCATATTGTTCATTTTCCATGTGATGTAGGATTTTTCCTTCCCTCTTTTATCATTGATTTCCAGTTTCAATCCATTATGATCAGATATGGTGCATGGTATTATCTCCACGCCTTTATATTTACTAAGAGTTGCCCTAAGGCATAATATATGGTCTATCTTTGAGTAGGATCCATGTGCTGCTGAGAAGAACATGTATCCACTTGATGATGGTTGATATATTCTATATATGTCGGTTAAGTCTAGGTTATTGATTGTGCTATTGAGTTCTATAGTTTCTTTATTCAGTTTTTGTCTAGAGGATCTGTCTAATGGCGAGAGCAGTGTGTTGAAGTCACCCATAATTATTGTGTTGTAGTCTATTTGACTCTTGAACTTGAGGAGAGTTTGTTTTATGATCATTGCAGCTCCATTGTTTGGTGCATACAAATTGAAAATTGTTACGTCTTGTTGGTGGATGGTTCCTTTTAACAGTATATAGTGTCCTTCTTTATCCCTTTTGATTAACTTAGGTTTGAAGTTGATTTTATTCGATTTGAGTATGGCCACTCCTGCTTGCTTCCGAGGGCCATGTGAGTGGTATGATTTTTCCCAACCTTTTACCTTCAGCCTGTGTATGTCTTTTCCTATCATATGAGTCTCCTGAAGGCAGCATATTGTTGGATTTGTTTTTTTGATCCAGGTTACTAGCCTATGTCTCTTGATTGGTGAGTTTAGGCCATTAACATTTAAGGTTACAATTGAAATATGATTTGTACTTCCAGTCATGTTTATTTATTTATTTATTTATTTTAGTTTGGCTAGTTTTTACTTTTTGGTTATTTTCCTCCCCCTTTACTGAGATACCTCCCATTGTTAGTTTTGGGCACTATTTTTCAATTCCTCTTCTTGTAGTATTTTGCTCAAAATGCTTTGCAGTGCTGGTTTTCTGGCTGCAAATTCTTTTAGCTTTTGTTTATCGTGAAAGATTTTAATTTCATTGTCAAATCTGAAGCTTAATTTTGCTGGATACAGTATTCTTGGTTGGAATCCATTGTTTTTCAGTGTTTGAAATACATTGTTCCAGGATCTTCTCGCTTTCAAAGTCTGTGATGAAAAATCAGTCGTTAACCTAATTGGTTTACCCCTGAATGTAATCTGCCTCCTTTCTCTCGTAGCTTTTAATATTCTCTCCTTGTTCTGTATGTTGGCTATCTTCATAATTATATGTCTTGGAGTTGGTCTATTATGGTTTTGAATGTTTGGGGTCCTGTAGGCTTCCAGGATTTGGCAATCCATTCCATCTTTCATCTCTGGGAAGTTTTCTAGAATTACTTCCATTAATATGTTGTCCATTCCTTTGGTTTGAATCTCTGTGTCTTCTTCTATCCCAATGACTCTCAAATTTGGTTTTTTTATGGCATCCCATATCTCTTGAATAGATTGCTCGTGGGATTTAAGCATCTTTTCTGTGTTGACTATATTCTTTTCAAGTTGATAAACTTTGTCTTCATTATCTGATGTTCTGACTTCTATTTGATCTAGTCTATTTTTAATATTCTCGTTTTGAGTTTTTAATTTGGTTTATAGTTTCCTGCATTTCTAGGATTACTGTTTGATTTTTTTTAAGATCTCTATCTCCTGGTAAAGCTCGTTCTTTGCCATTTGAATTTGTTTGTTTAATTCATTTTCAAAATATTCTTTTATTGCTTGGACTTGCTGCCTCATGTCTTCTCTGATATTCCTTTCCATCTGAGTTAGGTATGCCTTGAGTTCTTTCCCTATCCCTGTTTCTGATGCTTCTAGGTCCTCCTGTAGAATTAAGTTGTCCTGCATTGTTTGTACTCCTTTTTTCCCTTGTTTTTTCATGATGTTCACATTACTTTCCAGCTCTATTTGATTGCTGTGTTTCTGCTCTCTTCTATAGATTTGTTTTGGTTTTGTATATCTCTGTTGTCTCTCCTTTGTGTTGGTAGACTATGCCTGCT
Organism: Marmota monax; assembly: GCF_021218885.2. Classification (NCBI taxonomy): domain Eukaryota; kingdom Metazoa; phylum Chordata; class Mammalia; order Rodentia; family Sciuridae; genus Marmota; species Marmota monax. The sequence continues at coordinate 25,664,066 of NW_026692254.1, forward strand.
AAAGTGGATTCCACTGGGAAGGAATTCTGACCGCCGAGCTCCAGTGATGTCACCTCTCTGCTATGGCGGGCCCCAGGCTCCTTGCCGGGGTGTCCGAATGGGGGGGTGGGACTGGACTGTCTCTGGTTGGTTTCAGGTCCCAGTCGCTGGCGGGCGGGCAATCTCTAGCCGCCCAGTCGTGAGGGCCTGGCCTCTAGTCCCCTGGTTTCTCCTGCTAGTCCTGGTTTCTCCTGCTAGACCAGATTTCCCCTGAGTGATGCCTCTCGGCAGTTCAAACTGTACTCTGGGCCTGCCGTTTGTTGGGTGTGGAGGGTGTCTATTAGGAACCCCAGCACTCTATTGTTTTGATTTTTTCCGCTTGCCCCTCCCCCAGCACTGGCTAGACAGGTTTCGTTTTCGCCGCTGATGGGAGAGGGAGTTGAAAGTCAGGTGTCTCTAGTTTTCCCGGCGTCTTTATGCAGGCTCGCTCTGATAATCCCTCCCCCAGAAAGCCTAGGAAAGATTTTATGTGAATTCCTCGCTGTATGGGAGATGAGCTGCATAACACACACCTGTTTTATTGTTGCAATCTGTCGGAGAGTGGCGGTGGTTACTTCAGCTCTCCAAGAAGGTGGCCGCTGGTTTCCTTGGTGGAGTTTCCGTTGTGGGGGATAGAACTGTACCGCTTCCTTCCCCGTCTGAAATCCCGAACTCAGCCCGGGACTCAGTGGGGGCTCAGCTGGCAGGATTCCACAGAATCCACAACAACATTTCTCCCTGCTTGCTGGTCGCTTCTCGGTGGTGCCCCGCCGTCTGTAGCCGCGGGGCGGGCCGCGCGGATCAGTCAGCCCGGATCTCCGGTCGCACAGTTGGCTGTTTTATTGTTGCAATCTGTCAGAGAGTGGTGGTGGTTACTTCAGCTCTCCAAGATGGTGGCCGCTGGTTTCCTTTGAGCATATCTCACAAGAATTACTTTCCTGCCAGTTCCAGCAGGGAGTCCTACTCAGATCTTCATTCACTATGTGAAGATTCCTGGGGGGGCTGGGGATGTGGCTCAAGCGGTAGCGCGCTCGCCTGGCATGCATGTGGCCCAGGTTCGATCCTCAGCACCACATACAAACAAAGATGTTGTGTCCGCCGAGAACTAAAAAAAAAATAAATATTAAAAAATTCTCTCTCTCCCTCTCTCTGTCTCTCTCTCTCTCTCTTCTCTCTCTCCCACTCTTTCTTTAAAAAAAAAAAAAGATTCCTGGGTATTCCTGGAAGTAAATCCTTCAGAAGTATGGGAGCCTTCCTCAGACTGCAGCCCCAGGAATATTGCATTCTCAAGCTAGTTCAACTAAACCTCCAGGAACTCATCAAAATTATTATTTAAATGTTTCTATTAGCTTATGTCTGCAGTGATTTCTGTTTTCTATAAGCAGATCTTGGCTGCCATGCTCTGAAATCACCCAATTCTTTAGATTTCTTTTTATTTTTCATTTTGTTATTTGTTCTAATTAGTTATACATGGTAGCAGAATGCATTTCGATTCATTGTACACAATCCCAGTACACGAAGTAGATTCACACCATTTATGTAATCATACATGTACCTAGAGTAATGATGCTCATCTCATTCAACCATTGTTCTTGCCCCATGTGCCCTCCCTTTCCCTCCATTCCGTCTGCCCAAAGTTCCTCCATTCTCCCCATGCCCCCACATTGTGGATCACCATCCACTTATTAGAACATTCAGCCTTTGGTTTATTAGGATTGGCTTACTTCACTCAGTATGATATTTTCCAAGTCCACCCATTTAACTGCAAATGCCATAATTTTATTCTCTTTTAACACTGAGTAATATCCCATTGTGTATATGTATCACAGTTTCTTTATCCAATCATCTGTTGAAGGCGTCTAGGTTGGTTCCACAGTTTAACCATTGTGAATTGAGCTGCTATGGACAATGATGTGACTACATCACTATAGTAGGCTGATTTTAAGTCCTTTCCGTATAGACCAAGGAGTGGGATAGCTGGGTCAAATGGTGGTTCCATACCAAGTTTTCTGAGGAATCTCCATACTGCTTTCCATATTGGTTGCACCAATTTGCAGTGCCACCAGCAATGTATGATTGTACCTTTTTCTCCACATCCTCGCTAACACTTATTATTGCTTAAATGGTGCTGGGAAAACTGGAAATCTGTATGCAGCAAAATGAAATTAAACCACTATCTCTCACCATGCACAAAGCTCAACTCAAAGTGTATCAAGGACCTAGGAAATAGGTCAGAGACCTTAAACCTAATAGAAGAAAAAATAGACACAATCTTCATCATATTGTATTATGTCCTGACTTCTTTAAGCAGACTCCTAAAGCACAAGAGATAAAATCAAGAATCAATAAATGGAATGGATTCAAATGCAAAAGTTTCTTCTCAGCAAAGGAAGCACAGAGTGGGAGAACATCTTTACTACATGCACAACAGATAGACCACTAATCTCCAGGATATATAAAGAAATAAAAAACTTAACACCAAAACAAACAAACATACAAACAAAAACCCAATCAATAAATGGATTAAGGAAATGAACAGATACTTCTCATATGAAGATATACAATTGATCAACAAATATATGAAAATGTTCAACTTCTCTAGTAAGTAGAGAAATGCAAGTCAAATCTACTTTAAGATTTCATCTCACTCCAGCCAGAATGGCAGTTATCAATAACACAAACAATTCTTCGGATTTTAAGCTGTAGTCTAGCTTCATAAATTCAATTCTATAAGGAGTCCAAATTTTCATTTTGTCCGTCTTTTCTTTGGAAGACTAGAGTGGTGACTTCTAAGATATTTGCATATCAGAGATGAAGGTCGATGACCCAGTATGTTCTTTGGAAGAGCTGAGGACTCCAAATCCTGCCACATTCTAAGGAACAATACCTTAGTCTGTTTTGTGTTGCTATAGCAAAACATCTGAGTATGAATAATTTACAAAGAACAAATATTTGCTTCTTATGGTTACAGAGGATGGGAAATCCAAGACTGAGAGGCCTGCATCTAGCAAGGGCCTTTCTACTGCTTATTCCCATGGCAGAACATAAGAGGACGAGGGAAAGTATGGGAGCTGACCAAGTCTTTTGTAATAAATTCAGTCCTGTGATCATGGCCTTCATCCATTCATGGGAGTAGAGTCCTTATAGCCTAATCTGTTAAAGTCTCACCTCCTAACATCATTGCATTAAGGTTTAAGTTTCCATTATCTGCTTTTCTTGGGAGGAGTTTATTCAAACCATAACATCTTCCTCTCAATCCTCAAACTAAGTCCTTCTCACATAGAAAATACATTTATTCCATCCTAATAGCCATCCAGAGTCTTAAATCTAAATTATTCCTGCATCAACCCAGAAAGTCTAAATTCCCATGTAAATCATAAATAGGTGAGAATCAAATCATGATTTATTCCATGGTAAATTTCCTTCTAGCTATGAGCCTGTGCAGTCAAAAGAAGCTGTTTCCAAAATGCACAATGGTGGGACATGGAGAGGTTAGAAATTCTCATTCCAAAAGGGATAAATAGGCAAGAAAATAGGAGTAACTCTTCCCAAGTAACTCCAAAACACAAAAGAGCAAACATTTTCATAAAGACCAACTCAAAATAGTTCATGCAGTCAACCATAAAATATGAAACTACAGAACCAGAAGACAACAAGAAGAAAATATAAATAGCAATGAATTTGATGACTAAATTTTATACTACGCCAATAGCAATGATCCATGAAAAAAAATTGCTAATTTGGACTTTATTAAAATTATAAATTTCTGCTTTGTCAAAGACATTGTTAAAGAAACAAAAAGAAAATGCATGATAGGAAAACATATTTGCAAAACACGTATCTGATAAGGACTTGTATCCAAATATACAAATAACTCTTAAAACTCAACAATAAGAACACAAACCAATTAAAAAATGGGCAAAAATATGAACAAATATCTTGCCAAAGAAGATATACAGATTACAAGTTTTCATTTAAAAATGTTCAACACCATTTGTAATTAGGGAATTGCAAATTAGAATAGTTATGATATACCACTGGATACTTATTAGGATGGCTAAAATCCAAAAACTGATAAAACCAAATGCTGACCAGGAGACAAATCAACTCCTATTCCTTGCCAATTGGAATTCAAAATGGTATTGTCTCTCCAGAAGATAATTTGGTCATTTCTCACAAAGCTAAACATATTTTTAAAATATTTTAAAGCTATTTTTATAGCTTTTAGTTATACACAAAATTAGGATTCATTTTAAAATAATTGTAAAATGATGGAATATAATTTGTTCTAATTCAGTCCCTAATACTTTCCCTTTACCACCTCTCCTCTCCCCTGGTCCCTTCCCTCTAATCTGCTGATCTTTCTGCTAGTTACTTACAGTTGTTTTTTTAATTATTATCTTCTGGATATATACAATGGTGAGATTTATTGTGATATATTCATGTATGTACCTAGGGAAGTTAGGTCAGATTCATTTCTCTCTTTCCCTATCACATTCCTCCTACCTTCTCTTCATTCCCCTTTGTCTACTTCACTGATCTTTCTTCTGTTTTATTTTAGTAACCTCCCTTATTTTGGATTAGCTTCTCTATATCAGAGAAAACATTTAGCCTTTTACTTTGGCAATTGTCTTACTTCACTTATCATGATAGTCTCCAATACAATCCATTTACCAGCAAATGCCATAGTGCCATTCTTCTTTATGGCTGAGTAATACTCTATTGTGTATATATGTTTTTCTTATCTGTTCCTCTGTTGAAAGACATCAAGATTGGCTCCATTGCTTGGCTATTTTGAATTGCGCTGCTATAAATACTGATGTGTCTGCCTCACTGTATATACTGACTTTAAAACTTTTGGATATATATTGGGGAGTGGGATAACTGGATCATATGCTGGTTCCATTCCTACTATTTTGAGGAATTTCCATACTTGTCTTAAGAGTGGTTATAGTAATTTGCATCCCCACTAACAGTATCTGAGGGTACCTTTCTCCTGACGTTCTCAACAACATTTGCTGTTATTTCTACTCTTGAGCACTGCCATTCTGATTTCAGTGAAATGAAATATCAATGTCATTTCAATTTGCATTTCCCTAATTGTGAGAGATGATGAACATGTTTTCATATATTTGTTGACCATTTGTATTTCTTCTTTTGAGAAGTGTCTATTTAGTTCTTTTGCCCATTAATTGATTGCATTGTTGTTATTATTATTATTTGGTGTTAAGTTTTTTAGTTCTTTGTATATACTGGGTATTAATGCTCTATCTGAGGAGCAGGTGGCATAGATTTTCTCCGATTCTGTACTCTCTCTTCATGTTCTTAATAGTTTAGTTTCCTTTGCTGTGAAGAGCTTTAAATTTGATGCCATCCCACTTATTAATTTTTGACTTCCTTTATTGCACTTTAGGAGTCTTGTTAAGGAAGTCAGTTCCTGTGCCAACATGTTGGAGTGTTAAGCCTACGTTTTCTTCTAGCAGTTGTAGGGTTTCTTGTCTAATTCCTAGGTCGTTGGTCCACTTTGAGTTGACTTTTGCACAGGGTGAGAGATAGGGGTTACATTTTATATTATTCCATATGAATTTGCAGTTTTCCCAGCACCATTTGTTAAAAAGGCTATTTTTATGTATGTTTTCTATATGCATGTATGTTTTTGGCACCTTTGTCTACCATGAGATAATTGTATTTATGTGAGTTTTTCTGTGTGTCTTCTATTCAGTTGATATCCATGCCTGTTTTCGTGCCAGTACCATGCTAGTTTTATTACTATAGCTCTGTAGTATAAGTAGTATAATTTGAGGTCAACTATTATGATGCCTCTTGCTTCACTTTTCTCAGTAAGGATCTAGCTATTCAGTATCTCCTTTTTATTATCAATTTCATAATTGATTTTGCTAGTTTTGTGAGGAACATCATTGGGATTTTGATGGGAATTGCATTGAATCTTTATAGTGCTTTTGGTAGTATGGCCATTTTGACAATATTAATTCTGCCTATCCAAGAATGTGGGAGGTCTTTCCATCTTCTAAGGTGTTCTTAAATTTCTTTATTGTACTGTAGTTTTCACTGTAGAGGTCTTTCACCTTTTTTGTTAGATTCATTTCCAAGTATTATATTTACTTTCAAGACTATTGTGAATGGAATACTTTAGCTAATTTCATTTCAGCAGATTCACTATTGGAGTGTTGATCTTGTAAACTTTTTTATCATATTACTTATAGATATTACTAAACTAACTTGATAACTTAGGCCTAGACAAAAATTGCATATACATGTTTGTAGATTATTCAGAATTGCTCAAACTGGAAGCAACCAAGGAATTTCTTAGCAGGTAAATGGACAAATAAACTGTGGTACATACATAAAAGAATATTTTATTCAGTGATAAAAATAAATAAACTTTTGAGTCCTGAAAAGATACAGGTTAATTTGATATGCACACTGCTAAATGAAAGAAGCTGGTATGAAAAGGATATGTACAATATAATTCTGATATATGAAGTGTTTATAAAAAAACAAAATTATGTAGATTGTAGATAGCTAAGTGGTTGACAGGGCATTGGTGGGGTAGGCCTGAATAAGTGGAGCACAGGGGATTTTCAGTGTGATGAAACTATCCTGGGACAATGTAATGGTGAAAAAAAGATATCAAACATCTTTTAAAACTCATAAACCCTTATAGCACAGGGTAAACTTTAATGTATGTAAATTAAAAAATAAAAAAGAACACTCAATAAGTTGAGAATTATAGGATGGAATATAGTATATTGCAAAATATTTCAAATATATAAGATGTAATAATATAAATATACAAAAAATCTCACAGAAGAAGTAGAGGAATAAGATATTGACCTAAATAACTCTGGAAATAAAAGGAATCTAAAAAAGTAAGTAAGAAAGAAAGAAAGAAAGAAAGAAAGAAGGAAAAATAAACACTGTAATTTGATTAAGTTATTAGTTGTGGGAGTTACATATTGACAATTCTGATACTGTCATGCACATATAATGAAACTGAAGAAATCAGAAAATGTAAGGTGGACAGTGCTTTTCACTGTTGGAACGCAAATATGCAGATAAGCAAGGGAAAAAGAGTAGAATGTTCCATATGCTAATAGATTAAAGTTGGAGACATCAATATGAACTTGCGTGTAGACGAATATAGGTACAGATGTTTAAGTATAGAAATAGGTATGCAAATGTATCTGCACAGTAGTTAATACACACATATCCTTATTCTATCAGCTAAGACCTAGAAGAAGTGAAGACACCCAATAGTAAAGAAGAGAATGAGCCCTCAGACTTTTGGGTAAAGGAGCCAGGACTCCTTGGAGAAAGGACTGATGCTAGAGATATGACAGGAAGTTTACAATACAGTGGTGCTAAATAGTCATAAAGTGTTAAAAACTGGAAAAATAAATAAATAAAAACCAGGAAACCCCACACTGACTAAAGTATGTAACAAGAACATAAGACCTCTTAATAGTCATATCTGGAAATTTTTAATATATATATTATTTTCGTTGTAGATGGACACAATACCTTTATTTATTTTTATGTGGTGCTGAGGATTGAACCCAGTGCCTCCCATGTGCTAGGCAAGTGCTTTACCACTGAACCACAACCCGAGCTCATACCTGGAAATTTTGAGCAGTCAAATGAATCAGGCAAGAATCAAAATATAACCCAGAGTATAAAATAAGTAGCCATGAGCTCCAACTATGTAAATAAATGATTGAATAAATAAATGGTGGAAATAAAGAAATCCTATTGTAAAAGAATTCCAACTAGTATTGTCATGCATACAGTATAACAAGCAAATCTCCACTCTTGAAGCATGGGCAGTGTACAATGTTCATCCAAAGATACAGTAAGGAAAGTGAAAGCAAAAGAGTGGAAAAAACTGACAAATAGGAGCTCAAGTCAGAGGGTCACAGTTAACCCCAACAGTGATAAGTTGTATTGATATGAAGTAATAAAAAAAGCATTTTCCTCTATCGTCCTCCCCAAACTGTATAACCCCAGTTGAATTATTAAACAATAAAATGAAATCTGACACATGCTAAATAAGAAACATTCTAAACAATATTTGACCAAAAATCTTCAGATCTGTGAAGGTTATCAAAAACAAACAACATTAGGCCAAGAGAAGCCTAAGGAGACTCTTAAGTATAATATCCTGGATTGGATCCTGGAACAGAAAAGGGACATCAGAGGGGAAAATTGAACAGCTCTCAATAAAGTATGACTTTAATAATAATACTGATGTTAGCTTATGAATTGTGACAAAAGTTTTTCTTTTGTTAGTAAAAAACTAAGCATAGGGTATACGTGAACTATATACTATCTTTGTCAGTAATTCCTATGTCTATGCGGCTCTAAAATAAGTTTATTTTTAAAAGAATATGAGGTCATCTAAAATGCATTATATCTCTTTCTTGTCTTTATTGTCATGTAATTATAACAACTTTATGGAAAAGCAACACATTTCAACACTGCTCATTTTCTGCTTCCTGTGATCTCTTGATAGCTGGAGAACATTTAATTTGAATTCACATCCTCAAACACAGTCTCTCATATGATGTTGCTTTGCAGAGAAACAATGGTTATAAGTGACATATTGAGATTTTTGTAGGGTAGTCTTGACAGGTATGTTTCAGAAAGTGATCAATGGAAGGAGACAGTTTGGATCCCCAGAAATGTGTCATTTATTTTGAAAATAAGTGCAAGGATACCTTGACAATTTAGGTAACTTCTTCCCAGTGAGACACATCTATCAAGTCAAGAACTTTAACCCTGATTACCTGATATATTTCTCTGTTTTCTGCTTTTGTTTTATAGTTGGTTTTGTTAATTTATTGTTTACATGACTTTGAAATTATTGAAGAATATTGACAAAGTGCCCCATGATACCATCATGCTTCGGGAAGGTGGTAACTCAAGATCAAAATTGCTTCTAGATCACCAGCCCAGTTGAGTGTATGTTTATCTTCTGTTTTCCAAGACTCCTGATGGACAAGGTCAGTTGGAGAAGTGGGAGACACATGAGTGGAGGTAGGACCAGAGGGCTATAGCTCATTTCAGAGTACCCTCACATTTAGAAGATCAACAAAGGAAGAGGAAAAGCCAGTGGGAAACTCTGAACCAAACACAAGGGCAAGAAAGGAGGGTGCATTCACGTGTGCAATGAAACTGGAGCCCCAAACCAGACTCAGGTGGACACAGTCTTAGATGCATGTTAAGGTATTTGAATGCTGTACTGGAGGCAGTAAAAGATAACTAAAAAATTTAAGGTCCTAAGACTAATTTCATTCCTCAAGTTATTTCTAGAACTAATGCTTCAGGAGCCAATGGTGATAGAACATGTGCACCTATGGTGAACTCAGCTTTAAAATCACTGACAATTTTACCTAATAGCATAATAGGTAAGAATCCTCCTTCCTCTCCTCCCAGCCAGAGAGCTAAGGAGTTAAGGTACAGGATCATATGGTGGAGGTTAGTCTTTCTGTTTTTAATTATTATTTTTTTTTAGTTGTAGGTGGACAGAATGCCTTTATCTTATTTATTTTTATGTGGTGCTAAGGATCGAACCCAGTGCCTCATACATGCTAGGCAAGTGCTCTGCCACTGAGCTACAGCCCCAGCCCTGGAGGTTAGTCTTTATTGTGGAGATCTAATAGCACAGATAAATGGCTGAGGCAGCCCAGGATGGGGAGAATAATGGTAGCAAATATAAACTAGAGTCCTTGAAAGAGACCACACATGACTTTAGAAAGTGCTAGATAGATCATAAGATTTTTTAAAAAGTGGTAAAATAAGATCAAAAGATCAAAACAAGAGAGAAAGTCCAGGGTCAGGACTTTCTCACTGAGCAAATGGTGGAGCAAGTGGTGAATTAGCAAGTGAACCTTGAGGCAGGAAGTAGGAACAGCAGCTGTGCCATAAATAGCCATTGAACGTTGTAAAAGTTACTTAACCTCTCTGTCCTTTTGTTTTCTCCTCTGTAAAATGGGAAAAGCCACTGTACCTCCCTCATAGGGATGCTGTGAGGTATAAATGGAATAATGCACATCAAGTACTTAGAAGCACTCAGCTGGTGCTCAATAGATGTTTAGCTCTTATTGCTTTGTATTATTGTGGCTACTTTTTTAGACTCACTGATACTTGATATGGGGAACTAATTAAATCAAGGGCAATAAGGAACAAGAAAACAATTTCAGGCTGGCTGAAAAATGAGAGACGGAACAACATTAGGATCCAAATATGTACATGAACATGCCCATGAGGAACAGAGGAGGGCTCCTGGGCTTTCTGTAGATTGCCAACAGAATCATCAGTTCTCCCTTCCCTAAAAGACCTTTCATTCAGAGTGGAGAATGGCTTAATTTATGGAATCAGACATTAAGTTAGGAACATAGAAATCAAGACAAAATCATCTTTCCTTCCAAACAAAACTGTGCTAATAAACAGGTGCAGGAAGAGTCTACAATACATTCCTCCAAGCAGTCTCTTTGATGTGCTCAAACTGTCCGCCCTTTCTGTATTTGTTTATGGCATGTTAACTGTAACTGCGCTTGTTTCTCCCAGATGTTTGGACATCCATTAATTAGCACATCCTCTACAACATATTTGTGGATGTTTTTCACCAAGTGAAAGGGAAGGCTGGATCAGCTGTAAAGAAACTGCAATTAAGAAAACTCTCTCTCACACACACACACACACACACACACACACACACACAGCTTTCAAATGGAGAGGAAGACAAGGGGAGCATGTGAGCTCTGTGGAATGGCAGTCCAGTGGGGCCCATTCCTACCTTAAACATTTTCATGCTCACACATTGTCAACCAATATTTAGCTAGCATGTGACTCCAGGGTCAGGTTGACTCAGGGAAAAAATAATCTTGCCAGAGTAAAAAAGAGAAGCCTTTTTTACCCTCTACTGTGAAACTGGCCAAAGTAGGACTCCTCAAAATTCATTAGTTTTCTTGACCTCTCTTTGACCGTTTTAGTCCTGGTTAAGGAACCACCAGAGTAACCAGAGGATTCAGTGCAAAAAGAGCAACACTGATTTTTAAAAAAAATCAAACAGACAAACAGACAATCAACTTCCTACCTATGACAAACCTGTTTGAAAAAGGTAGAGAGTAGAAGGCGAAAGCTTCCCTTTCTCTAGAATTCAATCTCTCATCCTGGTCCCCTATCACCTTCCCTGGAGAACCAGTGTCCTATCCCCACTATTAGAGGAGATGCCAGCGATTCTCTCATGAAACAATGGGACCAACATCTGTTAACTCCTGAGTATTTCATAAAACATTCATTTGTCAGATTTTACTCACCTCTTTAGCTCCTCCTTTTCATTTTATTTTTTAAAGTCAGGTATCCCTTACCCTACCTCGGTAGCTCAGGAGGCTGAGGCAGGAGGATCACGAGTTCAAAGCCAGCTCAGCAAAGGGGAGACATTAAGCAACTCAGTGAGACTCTGTCTCTAAATAAAATACAAAATAGGGGTGGGGATATAGCTCAGTGGCCGAGTGCCTCTGAGTTCAATCCCTGGTCAATACTCCACCACCACCAAAAAAAGGAAAGTATCCTTTACCCTGATCCATGACATTGCCCATTTTATGGACAGCGATGGAGGACATGCAAAAGGCCAGAGAGTGGGCCCTGGGAAACCTCTCCTCTGGTCCAGAAATTCATCTCTCTGGAAAATTAATAATCTCTATAAAATCTCATTCCTCACATCCTAGGAACTAATTTTTAACTTTTAACGGGTCATTTCACATGTAGCCAAAGCCATAATGTGAGACTATGATTTGCAAACATTACATTGGAATTATTCATTATCATTTTACATTTTACCTCTGGTTGTATTTCTTAAAGAGAAAACAGTCAAATGCCCCCTGAATCTTACTAAAACACATGTGTACTAAGAATGTACCAAGGAATTGCAATAAATAAACTCTAAAGCGCAGTGCATTTTTTGTGAGGGTTTGTAGGTGAGATAGGAACACAAGAGGAAAATGAGGCACTGTGCTAAGTGTAAGATCTTCTCTGTTCTCCCTGTACTAATGTGAATTTGGCACTATTTTTCCACAGGAAAAGGAAGGCGAGATGCAGAGGAAAGAAGTCAATTTTCCTCAAAGTTGAAGACCCAGGAGGGATATTTGTAGGACCACTTGCACCGAGAAAGAGGGTGGGCCTGAGAATCTACAAATGCTGGGTCACCTTTACCTTATCAAATAAAGAGAGCCATGGAAGAGGAGGAGATGGGGAGCCAGGCTAAGATGACAGTCCTGGTACACAGCATGACAGGAGATCACAATGGGGGTGGATGCTAATAGAAGAGACATGTAGCTGTGGTGACTTCAGGGGGGGCAACCAGACTTTACGTGCAGAATCCAAGTAGAGGAAATAAGTAAACATACATGGACCAACAGTGCGTCCTCGTTAGCCAGAGAATTATTCAAAATATGTAAGTCAGATGCCCTCATTGCTGTGAGTGTCAGGTAAATTCTAAGAGGCAAAGAGCTCAACCTTGGAACCTCACAAAGTTGTGACATAAATTGTCCAGAAATTGATCACTTCTTGGGTAGATCAAAATGACTGACTGATCATTTCATATGTAGATTCATCTTAACACACATAAGGACACACACACACATACACATACACACACAACACACACACTTTGAAAAGTAGGCATTATTGTTCCCATTTAGTGTACAGCAGAGTAGATCACCCACATACATGGGCAGGGGCATGACTGGGATTTCAATGGAGATATGGCTGACTATAATCCCCACACCTTTATCCCATGCTTAATTAGAGAAATGATGAATGAGATTTTGGCTCCTTGGAGGCAGGTAGGTATCAGGAGGAGCCCACATAAATATGAAAAGAAGTATAAGCAAAAGAATAAAAATTTAATGGTGGTGGGCTACGAAAACACTCAACCTTACTAGTCACCAGGAAAATGAAATTAAAGCATTAACAGGACGCCAATTCTGAATTATATGGTTGGTGGAAACTTTCAGTGTTTGCTCACATTCAGAAATTATTAAGAGTGTTAAAATATGGATAATCTTATACACTGCTAGTAGGAGTTACAACTTTTCTAGCTGTTTTGGAGGACAATCTGGCCATATCTATTAAATTTTTAAAATGTAAATAACATTAACTCATCAGTTCTACTCTTTGGTGTACACTCAAGAGATATTTTCACAAAGATGTGCCAAGTGCCAGAGATATGAATACAAAGACATTGGTGCAGAGTTGCTTGTACTCTCCAAAATTCGACAAAACAAACAAAATGTCCAAATAGAAGAAATAAGCAAATCGAAATTGTGGTTGATTACATTGCTGCAGTTTTTAAAATGAGTTAGATTAATGTGTGCTGTTGGGGGAAAATCTCTCAGATATATTATTATATTAAAAAAATCCATATGACATTTGAACGATGGCCATATGCCATTATACATTTGTCTAATCCCTTAGAATGTTCAGCACCAAGAACAAACCCTAGTGTAACTGTGTACTTTGGGAGATAAAGATATGTTAATGGAGGCTTATCAATTGTAACAATGCCCCACTCTAGAGTGGGGGTGTTGACAATGGGGGAGGCTAGACATGCAAGGGGTCAGGGACCATGTGGAAGATTTCTATACCTTCCTCTCAACTTTGGTGTGAGCCTAAAACTGCTCTAAAAAGTTTATTTAAAATAAAACCAAGTACCAGAAAAATACTATGTTTCCATAAGCAAGTGTAAGTAAACCCCAAATTTTATACTTTTGTAGATAAAGGTATGGTATTCTTCGCCAAAGTGAACATCATGGTTCCTCTGAGAAGGAGATACGAGTTGGAGTCTCTTTTTTTAGTACATAAAGCAGTTGACCTGTCTGAAATTGTTTAAAGGTCTGATAAAGACATATATGCATACCTTTCTTTTGCAATTAAAAATAAAAAAAAAATTTTAAATGAAACAAAGAAACAACAACAAAAAAGTCATCGAACACAGTATCAGAAAAGAGAAAGATAGGGTCACCAGCCATGGAGTTCTGGGAAGAGAAAGGAAGACCAAGGATGAATGATAAAGGTAACTGCAAATGTCCAATACCTTGTCCCAGATTCAAAAGGAATCTGATATCAGGTGGGAAACCTGCTTTTTTGATACATCTATCCACGCCATTCCTTCATATTGCTGATGGCAATGTGTGGGGATGATCTTTGACCTCAAGAATACATTAAAATTAGGCTAGGAGTGGACTGCTGCCAGCAGGAAAGAGCCATATTTGCTTTGTGATCACACCACTCTTCAAAATCACCTCAGTATGCAGGTGTGGTGACCCACACCTGCAATTCCAGCAACTTGGGAGGCTGAGGCAGGAGGGTGGCAAGTTCAAGGCCAGCCTCAGCAACTTAGAGAGACTCTGAATCAAAATAGGAATTTAAAAGGCTGGAGATATAGTTCAGTGTTATAGTGCCCTTGACTTGAGTCTCCAGTATCAAAACAAAAACAAAAACCAAACACCATCAAAATCATCCTAGGACCTGAGAGACCATGTAAACATTAGCCAAGCAGATGCTCAGATGAGTCTCCCTGGAAAAGATATTTCATGTGTGGGGCTGAGAGAAGTTGTCTGGATTAAAGAGAACCCAGTGGACTGTAGTTTCACAGCTCCTTGCAGTTACACTCAGACGCGGAGCACAGAAAGATGCTCCTGGCTGTTGCTGGCCTGGATAACCTGCGAGCTGACTCCCATTTGGTTGCTGAAGGAGGGAGATTCAGACTGAATAAGAGATACACAGTTCTCACAAACTTCTGGTGAAATGAGTGGTTTCCACAAGTGGAGACACAAGGAACTGATCCTGATTCATGCCTTATCTGGGTAACCAAGGCTAAAGTTCCAAGATGGCAGGAGTAACTGTAGGAATGAACTTTAATGGAACCACAGACAGTTCCATTTAGCCTTGGAAAAAGTCACAGCAAATAAATAAATAAATAAGAAAATACACACATGCAAATGGGACCGTGGGCTTCTCCCTGGGCTGATTCTGCCATGGAGAATTCCCCAGGTTGGAGTGGAGGATGCCTGAAAATCTCCTGTGTTCAAATGTCCCAACTGTAACTTGCCAGGGATCAGGGAGCAGCACCCCAGCACCCCCTCATAGACAAAGCCAATTACCTCAAAATGCTGGGAAATGATTAGTCATGTTAATTAAAAAAAAATTTTTTTTTGTTCCCACTCCTAAAAAGGTCACACTGTCTGCCTTATGGAAAATTGAGGCTTCGTACATCTTCATTTGATTTCCTATTCAAAGTCTAATTAGTCACAATTCACTGTTAAAACTGATAATTTTTTTTCTTTTTTTGATAATTCAGTTGCTTTTGATCACGTTGCCTTCATTTTCATGGCAGGCTTAATCTTAATACTGTCGCAGGGTGGTGTTTTTTACTCCTCTAAGCTAATGCAATAAGGAGCTGATATTTCTTCAAGCACTGTTGATCAAATCAAGAAAGATCGCAAAGTGCTCACAGTGGAGTGGAGGAGACACTATTTCCCAGTCTGGCTTGAGTGCTGTCCATGATTACACCAACCGATGTGCCATCGGGTCAGAAAAACCTGTGCCCAACCCCAGCTCTGTCACGTATAGAAGCTGTGTAGTCCACTTTCCCTATGAGGTCATTAAGATTCCCCAGCTAAAATCTAGGAATAATTATGTCTATCTCATAGAATGTCTGGTAAAAATACATACCAAACATCAAATGCCTAGCACAGTCTTGAGCCTTCCAGAGGTCATCAGCAAATGTTAGTGAAGAGAAGCCTAATGGAGAGAAAATGAATCTCCTTCCTCCTAACTAAAGACTAAATGATAGTATTAAAAATAACCTACACTAGGAACTACAAAATTGTACAATGTTCTTTTACATAGATTAGATTACTCCAGCTTCCTGCTGACTGATGATATATGTCATCTTTGAGAAAGGAAGTGACTTGTCCAAAGTTACAAACCAGAGTGAATGGTAAAGCCAGGTCACATATTCTAATCATATTCAAATCACTACATTAATTTTTAAAGAGATGTTAGTGCTCTCTGCAACACATAAGCCCTCTGCAGGGTGTTGGTTGCCTGTGGTAACAGACCATAGGCAAAAAGCACAATCCCCTTTAGTATGCTCTGGTGTTTTCTCTGTTCTGTTCAGGGATCTGAAAACAAACCTCTTTATGTTAAATGAGGGCTTGGAACAAAGGCCTTATTGCAATACCCACCCACGAAAACACTGGAGTAATCTGGAAGCCAAATAATACATCATCCAATCCTAGGGTTGAGAGTAGGAGGAGGAATCTTATAGGGCTTACTCTTTTTTGCCTTTTAACCCCAAACTATTCCCATCTGAGATTTCAGTGAACAGGAGAAATGAACTGAACTCCACATCTCACATTAACGTACCCTAGTCATACTTGATATATATATAAACCAGTGTGATAATCCTATGTAAGTAGGCACATTGTCATTTAAAGACAACTTTTTAAAAATGGAATAAAGGTAAATAAAAGAGCCCAGTTTTGATGTAATACAAAAGACAGCATGTCTTAATAGCACCCATCAACAGGGATGGTCCATTCAATAATGCCAGTCAGAGGAGAAACACTTAGGAAAGCGGCAGCGCCGTGGATTAAAAAGCCTTTTTGTCAAATATAAAGGTCACCGAGGCAGTAAACTCCTTAAAGGGAAAGACAATGCATTTCATGCATGAGAAGCTTGGCCTGAAACAAGACGCGTTGACCATACAAATGATAATCCTGTCTGAGTCGAAATAGACTCAGAGACATCATTTGCAGACATAATGGCATAAAAATAAAGCAGCCATCAGAGAGAATGGGCAAGTTCATCACTTCCCCTGATGCCACCCACAGATGAGTGTCCTTGGGAATCTCTGAAAGTGTGGTAAAAACATCCAGATGGCGTTGCCTGAGGCCATGACCCTGTAGCTGCAAATCGAACTTCATGCAAGGAAAAGGTCCACAGGCCAAGGGCTTCCCGCGTCACCCGGAAAACCTACTCCCTTTGCTTACTTAAGGGGAAATGTCCATTCTGGGACAAGTTCTCCTTGGGGATGGTTTGGTTGCCCTTGGGGCTATGACCTTGTTAGTGCAGTAGAGCAGAGCAGATTGCTGGTGCTCATGTTCACTAATAACCCTGACGGTCTGTGCTAGGCAAGCCACCAACAAAATCTTTTGGAGAAATTTGCTTATCCATTAACTGCCTCTCCATGTTCAGTCCCTAGTGTGCCAAGTCATCAGACCCAACTGTGCATGCAATCATGCAGCCTGAGTAAGGGAGCAGGGGCCCAGAAGGAAACCCACCAACTGCCTAATTGCTGATAAGCGTCTCAGCCCATTTTCACTCCCCTATGCTATTGCAACAGGGCCAGTACGATCCTCTATCTTTGGAACATTTCCACTCAGAGTGGTATCCATCAAAGCTCAGCCAAAGTTTTCACTGCCAATTGGGCCATATATTTTGGACCTACTCCCTTTTACACCTTCTCTGGGCCTGACTAGCTGCGCTGAATTGGATTAAACCAAGCTGCTCCCAAAAATACACCCCACTTTCCAGGCCACCACATACGGTTATAGAGGTTGCCCACTGCTTAAAAGCAGTTGGACACTGGTTCAATTTTCCAGCAAATATTTTTCAGTAAGAATATCAAATCATCTAATTAAATTAAGCAATCTGGATTCTGGGATGTATTTACGTTTCCAAGTTTATGAGATTTGTCTCTGCTGAGGCACCTAAAGCTGAAATACATGAGATAAGTGTATTAATTGTCAGAGTTCTTTGGATGTGAGGAAGAGGAACAGTCTCTGATTATAATTTATGACAAAAGAGATTTATTGGTAGGGGGATAGTTAAGTCACAGAACTGAAAGTCTAGTGAACCAAAAAATGGAGTGGGAATCAAGTCAGATCCAGGGCCCAGGCTACTTGATAAGAATATTGAAAGAGTTCCATTCTTACTGAGCAGTGGTATCATTGAACAGATAGTAGTATCTGTTCAATGATAGCAAATTAGCCCAACTCAGATCACAAGTGTGTTCCTTGGCTAGAGTTGGGTGGAGAGTCCTGATTTCCTATTCCACCAAAACTGCACAGGAGAGAAACAGAGAGGAAATTTCCCAAAGAGATGAGGATGTGCTATTACCAAGCAAAAAACAGTAAGTTTCCACCTAAATCCCAGACTCCAGCTGTCCTTCTCCAAGGAAGCATCAAGTGTCCAGTAAGCACCTGTTACAAGAGCAATACTGAAGGAACAACGAGGAGATAAAAGCAGGACATGATCTCTGACTTTGCAAAATAAAACAAAACATGTGCAAGGCACATGCCTCCACATCTGTCTTGATTTATAAAATGTTTTGCAAAAAAAAAAAAAAGTGTGGCAGAATAAATCATTTTCAAACTTTGATACTTGTAGTGTGATTCATAGTCCATTACTTGGAACATACTTCACACGTTTGTGGTTATAAAATTTTGACCTAGAGAATTTGTGGTTTTGAAAAGTCTCTTTCTGCCTCTGTTCTCGGTAACCCCTTGCTGCCTTGCTGCCTTGCTGCCTGACTCTAGGAAGACTGGGGTGGCAGCTTTTAAGTGGCACATGCTTTTATGCACTTGTTGGAAAGCTGTCAGTTGGATAGAATATTCTCTGGAAAAACCAATTGGCAAACCACTGCTCTTCAAGTTCAGAGTTAAAGGGTCTCTGAGGAAGAAAGCTTCTCAGAGAAAGGGCTGTTGGAAGAAATGTGTTTAAGTGAGGTCAGTGCAAGAGAGTGCTTCAGAAAGGGGTTAGTCTATGCCAGGGAGCAGAAGTTGACACACACTTGACTTGTCACACAGTAGTGAATGCACAGGCCTGACTGAGAGGGGGCGGGGAGGGCTGAGCTCTCCGTGCATCTGGAGAAAGCAATGCCATGGCATCGTCCCCATGGGGCTCTAGTGAGGATCACATGAGACCATCTTGTAAAGCTCCTAGTGTGGGAGTCCTGCAAATGGGACTTTTAAGATAGGCTTCAACATATTCCAGCCGCCTGTTGATCAGTTGAGGTTCTTAAATGATGAAAGTAGGACTGGTGACAGCCTTGTACCAATGGTCATCACAGGCCCGGTGGGACAAGAACTGACTTTGCTTTTGAGAAGATTACCTGCTTGGGAGGGTATTAATGTGTGGGCACCTGGAATAAGGCCTAGATGACAATATCAAGATGAACAGAACCAGATGATAATGAAGTATTTCAGGCCCTCACCTCAAACTTCAAAAAACGTTCTTTAAAAATTCATATTTAAATCTGAGGAAACCATAATGAAGGAAATTTGTTACAACGGTGACAGAAATGCTGTAGAGCCAATAGAGGACTTCAGGCAACCCAGAATTTAGTGGTCTTCACACCAGGATGGAAGAGAAGGGAAAAGAAGTATTCCAAAGCCCAGAGCAGGGGCTTGAGGAGAGAAGTTGAGGTGCTGGGGTTGGGGACGAAATGCCCACTGTCGGGGATATCTTCTCAGGTAGAGAGCTGGGGCCACACTGCCCTGGCTTCCCGCTTCCTGGGCCAGTCTCCGTCTCCCCTGGCCTGGAAAGTGATGCAGGTGTGCAGGAGGAGGAGCAGGAAAATGGCTCAGTGGGTTCCCAGGCAAGCAGGTCCAGGACAAAAACAGGTTGTGAAGAAAGTCTCAGTAGAGATGAGTGGTTATAAAATGGGAGTTCATAACCCACTTGAATCAAATGTATGAAAGATGATACGTCATGAGCTTTGTAATGTTTTGAACAACCAATAAAAAAAAAAGATACCTAGAAAGGAGAATTGGAGAGTAATGAAGGGGACCAGGGACAAGAAAAAGGGGAAGAAAGGGAAAGCAAATTGACCAAATGATGTTGTGTGCATGTATGAATATCTAACAGGGAAGCACACCGTTGTATAAAATTATAATGCACAGACAATTAAAACAAAAAACAAAACAAACAACAACAACAAAAAAACCTAAAGCACACTAGGATTTAAATGAGTTGTTCCGAACACCCAGGAATTCATAATCCAGAAGCACTGGAGATCAAGCAGTCCAATGCTGGCTGTGCCTTAGGGAAAGGCAGGGAGACAGCCTTCATAAGGTATTTATCAAAACAATACAGTGATTGGTCTTTGGTGGGTTAAAGTACTAAGTTCCTGCTTAGAGGAGAGTTGGAGGCTTCTGATGGGCTAAGCTTGCATTTCATTTTCTGTTTGTTTGTTTACACTGGGCTTCCATTTGCTTGTGTAGGAATCCAAGGCTGTCTCAGCCTGATGTTCCCTTATTATCATCAGTAGTAGTCGTCATATTAAAACAGAGCAAGGGAAATAGATAAGCCCAGCCTGGATCTTCAGACACAGGGGACTGTGGCAGGGGGTTTGGCCATGAGGAGGAGGAGGTGTGAAGTCTGGCTGGAGGGAGGGCAGAGCCTCATTTTACATCCAGCATTTCCCAGGAATATATCTTGTCCTGGTTCTTCCTTGCAGACTTTTCTTAGGATCTTGCTTAGGGGTGAGCAGTATTCAACCCTTACAGGTGTGTGTGTGTGTGTGTGTGTGTGTGTGTGTGTTTGGTCTTTCCACCCATTCACTCCAGCTGACACATTCTTTCCTAGATATCTCAATGCTACTGATATAACTCTTCTGCTTTCAGTTCTGCCTCTTACTTACCTTTAAATGTTATATTAGTCAAATGCTCAGAGGTAAGTTTGCCTTACTCAGATTCCTGTGAACTCCACACTACCTCATTAATTCCAACAGGAAATTTGGAAAAAGTGACCAATCTAGGGCAGATAGATAGGGGAGTGGAAAGGGATATGAATAGAAGCACCACAAATTAGTTTATTTCTAAATTATTTTTTAGTTAAATTTTAAAGGCTATCTTAGGACACCTAGTTAATTTTTCTTAATTTGTTTTATTTTGTAATTGAACTAACAATTTGTTAGATTGAACTTAACCGTGGATTCGTCATACTACGAATGTGTGGCCGTAACTGCAAAGGTAGTCCTCCTTGGCTAGTGCGAATAGAGCTGGCATGAGGAATACCCAGCTCAGCACCACTTCTCAGGAATGCTGTATATTGCCAGGGTTGTGACTTTTACAGCTCTGGGTGAATTGCATATCTGAGTTCATATATCCCATGACGCCATTCTTAATCCTAAGGAAATACTGGCAGAGGACCGCCATTTTCGGTACTCTTGTAGTTTACTAAGGAAAAGGCATGAATCAAAATAATGATTTATGAATAATATACCATAGTGAATAATATCCAAGGAATAGGAGTAAAAGCTATGTGCAGGGCACAGGGGGAGGGCCTGCTTACTTCATATTCAGATCCCATGTGTTCCCTTGTGGATATATGGGGGCAATCTGAAATGTGCATATCATTTCATCCTAAGAACTAGTTTCCACGTCAAGGGTAAAGGGGCACGTGTCTGCTTGGTTCCAGAGTGGAGCTCAACAGTGTAGCATGCTCTTTTCTCCACCGGAGCACCTACACATTATGATTGAGTGCTTGGCCTCAAACTGGCCTGGCTGCATATTAATAAGAAAAAAAAATTTTTTTCAACATTCCTCAAACCACAGTTCTCAAAATTAGGCTACAGTTCTTTTCCAGAACAGCTCTGTCTCAATGACATTTATGTGCATATGTTTGTTTGTGTATTTGTGGCTATGGTTCCTTTTATTCTCTATAGATGGAAAATAGCTTCAGCAATACTTTCACATTTGCTACATCTAATTCCATCAAAATGGAAATGGAATGGGCCAGAGAAGAGATGCAAACTCACCTTCACTGCCAGTTGGATGTTTAGACCATCTTCCCAGTCACTTTCTAACATGATGAGATGAGCAGGTGGGTTCCTTCTTGGCTGTTTTGAGTGTTTCCTTCAAGACTCTCTCAACTTGGTTAATGGGATATTTTCCCAGTAGCTTTAACTCTCTTTTGCATTGTAAGCTGCAGAGGAGAAGAGCATCTCTAGGCCCTTCTGTTTCCACCACCTGAACAATGACAACAACCACAAGAAAACAATCTGCAACTGCATTAAGGAAGTGAAAAGAAACTGGCTTTCACAGACAGTGGTGGACCAAAGCAGCTCAATATTTCATCTGGGTGTTCTGTCTGTTTGAAGACGTTCATGAGCATCTTGTTTATAATTCCATTGAAAATGAAGTACTCAAAAATAAAAGCTGTTTGGTCCTTTCAAGCTAACTGTCCTTTGTTCATGGCATATTAATGGAGCAATTTTTAAATAATGACTTATTTTTTTTCCCTCCTTGTGAAAGATGCTTTCTGCAATAAAAAAGCAGGGTTCTTTATTTCCTAGCTTGGCACTCACATTCATTAGGACTAGTTGCATCCAACTTGTAGAGGTTTATTTGTTCAGCTGGAAATGGGACATTAACATTTTAAGAGGATGAGGCACAAGCTTTTAGAGATAATATTCTCCCTGCCCTATTCTGTTGACATTCTTTTCGAAAATGCAAAATGTGACATACATTTTCCCCCAAGAAATGATGAGTTTCTAATAGCTTATCACAAAAGGCATTTTTTTTATTTCAATCCTCCCCCATTTCAAAAAAATCAAAATTTGGATTGCAAATAGAGGGCATGCAAATATGACAGATGTCCTGAACTAAGTGTACATCCATTTCCCACAAACAGTGAGCATCCACGTGTGCGTGGCAATCCAGCACAACAGATGAACAGGCAACGGGGATAGCAAAGTCCTAGCCTCTCTCACTTCCTTCCTTCCTCTTGTATCTCTAAGTGTCTTTCCTCTTGTTGAAGGGATTTACCTCTCCTCTCCCCTCTTTAAGATTCCCTCTCTCAATTTCACCATCTCTCTCCTGAATCATTTTTCTCTCCCACTGGGCCTTCTGGATTCCTCCCACTGGCAAACACACAAACTCCATTCAGCTTAACCTTCATTTCCCCATCTAAACTACTGCCTTATTCTTCTCTTCCATAGCCAAACTATCCATTCTCCTCTGACTTCAATACCTACTACTCCTCAAAAATTTCTTCTTGCCAAAGTTACCAAAGAACTTGTTTTGGAAACTTATATAATCATTGTCTTTAATTTTAATTTTTTTAAAGAGATAGAGAGACAGAAGAGAGAAGGAATTTTTTAATATTTATTTTTCAGTTTTCGGTGGGCACAACATCTTTATTTTATTTTTATGTGGTGCTGAGGATCGAATCTAGCGTCCCACGAATGCCAGGCGAACGCGCTACCGCTTGAGCCACATCCCCAGCCCCTCATCATTGTCTTTTATATTCCAACAAAACCAACCACTCTTTCCTACTGGTGAGACTCATGACAAATTAGAGACAGAGGAGTCCTCCATATGCCCATTGCTTCATTTTTGGGTCTCATCCTAACCCCTTGCTCTCAAGATTAGACCACCACATAGTAAACACAGATCGGTTCTGATCCACTTCATTCATATCTTTAAAAACATAAGATGAAATGACCAGAGTTTAATCTGTAAGGATTTCCATGTAAAGCTGCTTCTCCCCGGTCAAATCCACCATTGGGGAAAGGTCCTCTTGGAGTCTCGGTGGTGATATTGAATATGACAAGAAAAGATAATATAAACAACTTGTTGTTTTTACTCTAATCTTGGTGTTTTACTCATGATCCAAATACTGGAAATAAAATGGAAACTCAAAGCAAATTTCATCCTTGAAAGTATCTTTGACACTTTCCTTCTGGTCCCCATCAAGGTCTCTATGAAGATGAGTCCAGGAAAGGATCCTGGCCAGTTATCACAGGCCAATTGCTCTGTCTGTTTGCTAAAATTATGGATTTAAGTGAATTTATTAATGAAACAGATGGGGACGTGGGTGTTTGAAAGTGCTTTGCAGATAGTGATGGGGAATGAACCACTTCATCAACTCTGAGCAGCGAGCCATCTGAGGGCTTAATTGAGAACTGCCTTTGGAACTCAGAGTAGCTGTTTCACTGGGGTATGTTTCACTAATCATCCCCTGGGAAGTTCGTTCTCTGTCACTTTTCTTCCTCAGAGGCCTGTCAGTGTTCTCCTTCAGCCCTCCTCCCACTTACAGCCCTACCGCACAGTCTGACTAAGGCTTCCACTTGTCATCCAACAGCCCATCTACCTCTGTATTTCTCTCCTGCAGAGCACCAGGAATTGCAGACACTTTGACAGCTGAGCCAAATTAGCATGAACAGTAAACACCGGGCACTGCGACTTTCCTAGACTCAGCTATTTGTTTCCCTCAGAGGGAGTGGACAATGAATCAACAAGGAGAACCACAGAACAATGAATAGTATCACCATGGCTCTTGAAATGAGCCTGGGGAGGCCGCACTCGATTCCAGCCCAGGGTTACATGTGAAAACCTTAAGTCTGGCATTTCGTAACAGTGAGAGTTTTTGTTTTCCTGTGGCCAATGCCCAGGGGGGTCTGTTCAAGCACATGCCTGGTGCTATAGACCTCTCCTTTTGATGGATTGCCAGAGGCGTTTCTCCCCTATAAAGGGCTCTTGATACAACACAGCCAGCTGTGAAGTCTGTTTAACCACAGTGCGAAACCCTCCAGCCTCCAAACCACCAGCAGTCAGGTCAATGGACACCTAGCTTCATTAGTCAATGTAGCTTTGCACGAATTTATCCCCACTCTGTGGATGAGCACTAAGGAGGGGGGAGGGCTGTGCAAGAAGTAATGTACAGCTTCCCCGAACCTCCTCAGTTCCTCTCACAGGTATCAGAGGAAAGCCAGCACCCTGAATACCACCACCCTTCTCCATCAGGGATCAGGACTGATATGGGTAGCTGTGGGCCAATTCTATATCTTCTCCTCTCCCATCTTCTATTCACAAAGATTTAAAGAGAGTCACAAACATGCCTACTCCCAATATTCTCTATCACCTGCACTAAGTCCCCTAGGGAATAATGGACATACTGCCCCTTATTCCTGTTTCTGTGACAAGAACCTTCCACGTTGTCAATCATCTCACCCACTTGGTCCAATACTGGAAAGCTCTACATACCCCCTCTTCTACTTCCTCCTTGCACCACTCCCCAGCTTCTGAAATCCTCCCACTTCACTGTCTAGAACTCCCAGCTCACTAGCAGCTGCATCTCCCCTGACATCAAACTTTTCTCTTTGTTTTCTTCTAACTCCCCACACTAAGTGAAACAAGAGCCTCCTCTGGTATAGCTTTCCCTGGAGCCTTGTGAAACTGTATCTGTGTTTCCCCTGCAGCCTCCAAATCTCTGGACCTGGCGGTGGAGAAAGCTTCATTCTTGGTATTCATTGGTTTTCCAGATTGTTCTCCATCCACTATTTCCTTCTTCCCTTGAAACATCCGCCTTTGAATCTCTGAATAACAGACTATATCAAGAATGGCCCCACCCTGTTCCAGTTGGTTCCTGACCCCCAGGTGGCTTTCTTATTTTTTTTTCCTCTTCAGAATATGTCTTTCTCTTCCTCAGGGCTCTTAATGATTGATGATTTCTCTACCTAGGGAATGAACTTTCCAACACTTGGCATTCATTTTTTTTAAGCATCTCCCATGTTGATGATGTCCTTCATCCTATCTCAATCCCATTTCCATGCTCATAATATAGAGTTCCTCATTGCTCAATATCCACAGGCGCATCACAATCATAGTTCTATGTACCCAACTCTGCCTGCCACTTCCTATCTTTATAGATAATTCTTTGGGGTACCTTGACTCCAGTAAAATCCCAACCACACCTTTTCAGTCTCTTCCTGATATTTCTTTCCCTCTTTCCCAAGTCTCTTCTCTTTCACTGTAACCACTCCTTACACATACCTTAATTCTCTTGCTCATATCTCCCTTCATTACACACAATCAGCATATCTAGAACCCCAATTAAGTTCAATTCTTTATCTACTTCTTCCTGTCAGCATAACTGTAAAATATGGCCCTAGATAAAGAAATACCCTGTACTATCTCATTTTAAATACATGGTCATGAACTTCAGGTGGGTTCTTACTAATGTCTGATGATCTAATGCCAAACCCTTGATCCATTTACACCCTCACCCTTACTCTCTGGGAGAAAAACTTTATGCATTTTTCCCTTTTCTTCAAACCCTCAACTAACTCTTACTCTCATCTTATATCTGTGATTCCTACCTGAAGGAGACAATTGCTATAATCACCATTGTATATATTGCCCACACTTAGCATTTATACTTTTTATTTCAACCTCTTACTAAAGCAGCACAGTTCTTTGAAGGAATTGCCTACACTGATTGACTTTTCCTCCCAAATATCTTTGAAATGAGTATCTTGGATTCAGTGTGATGTATGCTCTGTCACTCCATCCAAACTGTGCTTATTAAGGTTGTCAGTGACCTCTACATTGCTAAATCCAAAGGCCAATTCTCAGCTTCAATTCACTTGATATGTCCACAGCATTTAGGACAGAATATCATTCTCTCCTACTCTGTACTGTTTTCCCCTTTCACTCGTCTTTCAGAACCATACATTTTCTTTCTTCCCATTGCATAGACATTTCTCTGCCTCGGCTGATCCCTCTTCCTTTCTCAGTTTAGGAGTGATCCAGGGCTCCATTCTTGCTCCTCTCCCTTAACTACTTTGGCTTCCTTGGGGTTTCCATTCATCTTGTGACTTTAAACACCACCTCTAAGCCAATATCTCTAAAATTTGTATTTCCCACATGAGCCTCTCTCTTGGACTCAAAAGTCCTATAGCCATCTTTCTTTATCTCCATTAAGGTTCCCAAGATTCACCTCATACTTACTGTGTGCACCTCATCTTCCCTGACCCTAAACCTGCTGCCCTCCACTCCCCTCACCTCAGCTATCCCAACATCCTCTCAACCACCTGTGAACCTTTCTTTTCTCTCACATATCATATCCTTGCTATTGATCAAACATGTCCAGCAGATTTCCACATCAGAGCTTACCTCTTCTCATTCCTTCTGCTTAGAAAGCATTTATTTCACAGGTCCCTTACTATTGAGCATTACTTTCTAAGTGATTTCCCTATTGCAAACCACTTGATATCCCTTCTAAAACTTACTCTGTCCTTTCTTGCTTTATGTTTATCTTCATTTATAGACTAGATAAAAATACATTCATATAAGTACCTTTACAATATTAAATCACCTAAACTTTAGAACAATTCTATGAGATAGATAGTATTATTATTAGTACCCTTCTCCTACAGATGACAAAAGGGAAGCATAGGGAATTAATAACTTGCCAAGGTCATACTGTTGGCCTCTGCAAGAGACAGAGCTGGCATTAAAATCAGAGTCTGGCTCCAGGGCCTGCACTCAGCCATCATACTGTGCTGTTTTTGCAAAAAAATACTTATAATCTTTGGGCACATCATATACGATTTTTTTATGGTTCATAATAGTTAGATATAAGGTTAGGATTCATTTTGACATCACTATAAATGCACAGAGTATAGCTTACTTCAATTAAGTCCCCAGGACTTACCCTCCCCCTCCCCCTATTCTATTTCATCTACTTTACTGATCTTTCTATTTATTTACACATGTTCTATAAGTTAGCATCTTGTGGATATACATAATGATGAGATTCACTCGAATATATTCACATAGAGACGTTGGAAAGTTAGGTCCGTTTCATTCCACTCTTTTTCCCTTATCCTGTCCATTCTTCCTCCCCCCTATGAGACTTAAAAAATCACAGTGGTCCATTTTCAAAATACAGTATTTAGCTTTAAATATAAAATGATTTGGGATATAAGAAAGGCAGCTGGAGGGGTGAGCAGAATGGAAAGTTACAAGCAGTTAACACTTTAGTGTAAAAATTCACAGCATCTTGACAAACAGGGGTGAGAAGGACCCCCCCCACACACACACCTGACCAACAGATAATCTGTGTAGGGGTCAAAATGCACTCAACCCAGGGGTGCTTTCCCCACCACAAGGGAACAAAGAGAGGTGGGGACAACTAAAAGTTATATTTCTTTAAATAATCCAATAGAAGATAGTGAAGTTAGCCCTACCAATGAGTAGTGGTCAAGAACCTTCTTTCTTTAAGAGCTGTTCATGCCAAAGATTGTGGTTAGCCCAGACCTTGGACTATTTGGGCCAGAGCGTAAGATCAGGGATAAAGGTTGAGCCGACTGACTGCTTTGGTTTTGATTGCTGTGTGCCCCTTCTGCAAGTGGAAGTAAAATTATTGCCCTGTGGACAGGGATGATTAGTATTCTAGTGTCTATTTTGGCTCCCAGGGGTGCCCAGGACCCCTGAAATTTCCAATACCCTCAATCCCCTTCTTTTTAACCATTCATTTGTCTGCTCCTTCTACAATGTCAGTTGTATAAGGGCAAATAGGTTTTAATATGTTTATCACCACTCTGCTCCAAGAACCCACAACAGTCTCTAGCACATAGTACCAACTCAATAAATACTTCTTCCATGAATGAATGGGCAACTGCACCAGCAGAGAGCAATGTAATTCCAGCGTGAACAAAACCTTCATTCAGGAGATCTGCTTAGCATGGAGCCCTAAGGAAATGGGCTGCCATTTAGTTTCTCAATAGGCTATTATTTTTAAAGCATTTCTTAAAAAATAGGGATCAGTGTGTATGTCAACAAGTGGTCAATATGTCATTCATTCAACCTAATGTTTGCTTGAGGTTTTAGCAAAAGTGTAAGTAAATTTCGATTCTTTTTTTTAAAAGAGAGAGAGAGAGAGAATTTTTTTTTAAGAGAGAGTATTTATTTAGTTAGTTTTCAGCGGACACAACATCTTTGTTTGTATGTGATGCTGAGAATCGAACCCGGGCCTCACGCATGCCAGGTGAGAGCGCTACCACTTGAGCCACATCCCCAGCCCAAATTTCTATTCTTAACAAGTAGAATCAAGAGTTTAAAAACAGACAAGATGCTGGCTGGGAATGGGAAAAGTTTGTGAATCCTTCACAGTGACAGATAGCTCTTGGGAAACTTCAAAGTGATTCCTACTTGTCCAGAAGGGCTGGAGATTTTGCACTGAGTGTGCCCCTTAGTGTTACATGGAGGCTGATTGAGAATCAATAAGTTAGGTAGGAAAAGTGGCCTTGATGGAGTCTACCATTGCTCATATTCATAGGCCATGTAATTTTTATTGGCATCAATTCCTCCTCTTTAAATATAAAGCAATCTCCTCTACAGGGTGCCAATTTGAGGAAGTGTATTATTTGCATTCAGTTTAAAATCAAAGCAAAGTAATCACTAACTACTTTTCATAATACCCTTTATAGGCTGGTTGCTTTAGGCAATAAACTACAATACTTGGAATTTGGAGTCAGATCTCTGGACACTGCCAATGAGAAGCTGAGAGACCCCACAACCAATTATTCACCCTCTCCAAGCCTTATTTTTCTTATTTAGAAAATTAAAATAATAGTAGTACCCATCATGTGGATTTTAAGGGAGTGATAACTGATATAGTAAAGTTATTAGCAAAGTACTTGGAAGTCATCAGTGCTCAACAAACATGGGCAGGTAGTGTCCATCACATACCTGGCACTCTATTGAAATAAACACTATTGTCCTCTTTCTGTATGGGAGAGAACTAAGCCTCAGAGATTTGCTCAGGGACCCTTGGCTTCCCAGTGACAGAGCTAGAATTCAGGCCTCAGTCGGCCTGATTTTTTATCTACCCTTCTAACATTGCCTAGTACTGATAATATAACAATCATAATCACAATGATATTGATAATGAGAGCTTTTTGCATTTGGAAATTACTCCATGCCAAGGTTGTTCTGGAAACCTCACGTGTATCAATTCATTCAAACTTCATAGCAACCTCAGGAAATATCCCTAGTATTACCCCACTTTACAGATGGAGAGAAACAGGCAGAGACAGAGAGAGAGAGGAGAGACCAACGTGTGGCCAAGATTCCACAGTTAAAACAGAGCAAGCTGGAAGGACCTGGGAAATTGATCTTCAAAGCTCCCCTCCTGCAGCCCAAGGAAGGAAGCTCCCTGATGAAGAATAGTGAGTCCAATTCCAAGTTCTCCTGCTTGTAAACTTTTGCAAAAATTAAACCTTGCTTTTCCTGTTTTTTGAGTCCACTTGTCATGTGGGCTTTCGACTCAGTAATTAACAGTAATAATAGTAATAACATCTTGTCCTGTGCTGCAAAATCTGACACCGACTAAAGCTGCAAATCTAAATAATTGATATTAATTACATGAGGTTTTTAGGAATAATCTTCCTGAAACAACTCTGAAATGAGAGGATTAAAAGGCAGAGATAATTCTCAGCAGCTGCTGAAAAAGCATTATAGAGAGGCCTGAGTGACACCAGCCTGTCAGCTCCCAGTCAAAGCCTGACACTCCTCTTGTGCTTAGTTTACACATTCTAACCAAGACTGTTGTCAGGCCAGTCACTGCTTATGGAAAAACTTATCTGCCCCCCCCATCCTCTTTTGTGTTTCTAAACTCTGGTCCCTACGTGTAACCTAAACATTTCTGATTTCTTCCCCTGCAGCTGACCTTAGTTGTTACAATTATAGAAATCATGTATTCTTGGTAGAATTTATTTCACCGGATAGGTGTAATTAAAGCACACAGACTGAGTGCCTTTAAAGAACAAATGGGCCAAGGATCTGAACAGACACTTCTCAGAGGAGGACATACAATCAATCAACAAATACACGAAAAAATGCTCACCATCTCTAGCAATCAGAGAAATGCAAATTAAAACCACTCTAAGATACCATCTCACTCCAGTAAGAATGGCAGCCATTATGAAGTCAAACAATAACAAGTGCTGGTGAGGATGTGGGGAAAAGGGTACACTTGTACATTGCTGGTGGGACTGCAAATTGGTTCAGCAAATTTGGAAAGCTGTATGGAGATTCCTTGGAAAGCTGGGAATGGAACCACCATTTGACCCAGCTATTCCCCTTCTCGGACTAGACCTAAAAAGAGCATACAACAGGGACACAGCTACATCAATGTTCATAGCAGCACAATTCACAATAGCTAGACTATGGAACCAACCCAGACGCCCTTCAATAGATGAATGGACAAAAAAAATGTGACATTTATACACAATGGAATATTACTCAGCACTAAAAAACAACAAAATCATGACATTTGCAGGGAAATGGATGACATTAGAGCAGATTATGCTAAGTGAAGCTAGCCAATCCCTAAAAAACAAATGCAGAATGTCTTCTTTGATATAAGGGGGGCGACTCAAAACAGACTAGGGAGGAAGAGCATGAGAAGAAGATTACCATTAAATAGGGACAAGAGGTGCCTGGGAATGGGAGAGAGAAGGGGAATTGCACAGAAGATGGTAGGAGACCCTCATTGTTATGCAAAATTACATATAAGAGGATGTGAGGGGGAAGAAAAAAGAGAGAGAAAAAAACGTGTCACAGTAGATTGGGTAGAAAGAGGGGAGGGGAGGGGAGGGGGGATAGGAAGGGCAGCAGAATACAATAGACACTAGTATGGCCCTATGTATAAATGTGGCTGTATAACCAATGTGATCCTGCAATCTGTACACGTGGAAAAATAAGATTAAGATTACGTACCCCCTTTTAATCAAATGTATGATATGGCAAGATCATTGTAATGTTTTGAGCAACTAATAAAAAAATTTAAAAAAAAAGAATAGAAATGTATTTTCTCACTTTCTGCAGGCTTTTCCAGAATTTCCTAGATCCATCTTCCAGCTTCACCCTGAATTAACTGGAAACTTGGCCCCACATGACTCTCTCTTCCAGCTTTTCTTCCTCCATAAAGGGGGCTAACATGAGGGCTACTAAATGACAGCAATAAATTTAAATGAATTAACGCATGTGAAGCCCCAGAACAAACCTGATAGGAGTGAACTTGTTCTTTAGTGTAGCTTAGCTTTCCTCCAAGGACCCTCTCCTCACGGAGAAGGTGGTGTTTTCATTCCATATCTTCCTATAGATTTCTGTGCCCTAATCTCTTCTCATAAAAGCACTGACTGGGGTTAGGATTTACTCTAATGACCTCAGTTTAACATAATCACTGCTTTGTTGTTGTTTTGTCTTGGTTTTGGTGCTGGGCATGGAACTCCCAGCATTGCACATGTTAGGTACCACTGAACTACACCCCAGCCCTGAATTTGATTACTTCTTTAAAAACCTCATAAGCATGTCCATACTGAGCAGCTGGGGATCCAGACTTCAGTATAGGAACTTGAAGGGGTGGGAGGGAATGAGATTCAAATCATGGCAGTGGTAGATTTCATCTGTTTTATTCTATCACCTCCACCTCAGCATCCCCTTTTTTTGTTCTATGGAGGCTTTGCCAAGTCAGAAGGAGCATCTGGGAATATGGATACTTGCCACTTCATCATAAGAGCTCCTGTTCCCACAGGTTGAGGCATCAGGCCACAGACATCCCATCCATAATCTACTCTGAACTTCTAGGATAGGAGAATGAGACGAAGTGTACATTAGCAGAGCATGTACAAGCAAATCAGCTATATCTTTTACATACTATATTCCACTTAAGACTTTCAATAAACTTATGAATATTATCCCATAATAGAGATAAAAAGTTAGCCTTCAGAGAGTTTAATAAGCACATCAGAAAGTCATAATTAGGGCTGGGGATGTGGCTCAAGTGGTAGCACGCTCACCTGGCATGCACAGGGCGCTGGGTTCGATCCTCAGCACCACATAAAAATAAAATAAAGATGTTGTGTCCACTGGAAAAAAAAACTAAAAAATAAATATTAAAAAATTCTCTCTCAAAAAAAAATAAAAGTCATAATTAGTAATGGAAGAACTAACAGGTTTGGATTCTGGCCCAGAAAGAAGAAGAAAGAAGGGAGGAAGAATGGAGGAAAAGGGAGAGAGAAAGAAAAGGGGGTAGAGGCCCTAAATATAAGCAGGGAAGGGAGAAACTGAATGATGTTAAAAACAAATAGGACAAATGATCACAGCAGAAAAGTTTAAATTCACATTGCCTCCAAATGAGCCATTTTATAGCACAATAAAAGACAGCCACATGTGATACAAGCTAATGCCACCCATTTGTTTAATCATTATGTCCCACAGCCTCCCCAGACACCCATCATGCAGGCCCCAGAGCACTTCACGAGGCCAGCTGCGGACAAGCCTTTTCACCCCACCCCTCGGTGCAGCTACCTCGGGGAGAGACGGGCTCCCAGGGCCCCTGATCCAGGGTGGAGTGCTTGATTTCCAGTGTCACTTACCATAGACACTGGACCAGTTCATTCTGCTTCAAGACAAAGTACTGGAAGAACCCAGTGGGAGAAAGTGCCTGGCAGGGGTGAAATTACAAACCTCAAGGATTCTTTTGGTGTACACGTGTTGGGGAGAGAAAGAAAAAGTTCCATTTGTGAGATCATGACTCTGTTAGGCTTTGACAGACAAGAACTAGAAAGAAATGGTTCATCACATTTGCCAGTGGGCATAGTGATTTTGAAGTAAAACAGAATTTGACAAGTGCCTGTTTTTAGACTGATTCTGGGTTTTAATGGGTATAGTCAGGCAACACTGGTCACTGTTCAGGCAACACTGACCTAGCTGGTTCCTGAGTTTCCCACTAAATTTAAAGAGAAAATACCCCTCGATCCTAATAGATCCAATTTCCCTAAGAACATCTAGATCCTTCCTGCTTGGCACAAGTGGTTAGGTGCATAGATGTACTTTGCGAAAGGGAGAGAATACTTTCAGCAATTTCTAGGAGCAAAGGTTAGTTGATTATCTTTGGCTAATATTAAGTTGAGCTTACACTAAGGGTCAGTATTTAAAGGTCCCAGAGGAGTTATAAATAAAAAAGATGGACCAAAGATTGCATTATAACAGGACACAGATGTGGGTCCTGGAGGCAGTCTATAAATTCAAGCATCCATTCCAGAGAACAGCACCTGTCCCATTTCCACCCACTGCGGCAGAGGACAGAGGACAAGAAAAGCAAGAATGCCATCCTTCTTGAGGACAAACTTCCAACTAAGACCTTGGTTGCTCTGGCTCTATTTGTTATTTCATTTATCAGTGAGCGGGGGATGAAAGAGAACAGCTTTTTGAAGTCATAAGATCTGGGAACACAAGCTGGGACATGTTTTGGCTTGCCCTAAATTTAATGCAGTTTTTATGTATGGACATAAAAATATACATTTTTGGAATTTCCTCCAGATAATTACTTGGTAACTCCAACTTTTGGTTTTTGGCGAACCTATTATAATGCTGCTATGAACTTTATTTCATATCACACCAGGGAGGGGGAAAGAGAGGGACTGAGAAGTCAGAGTGCTCAGATATTACATATAATAACAGAGTAATCAAAATCAATGCAAAATTTAATGCAAAAGAGCTCTGGGCACCCGACCATTCGAGTTAGGAGATAAGGCAGATGGAAAGTAGTATTGAGTTTCCAGAAAGTAGTACCGTATATTTTCTCTTACTTTACTGAAAATGTACAATTGTGTTCCTGTTTGCCAATCTATCCATGAGGTAAACATGTTTTTCTCCATGTTGTGGAAACTATTTCTCATTTGGAATAAGTAACCACCATCACAATCAAGTAAAAATAACACTTATTGAACTTGCTCTATGTGGTAGGCATTGGGCCAGGCAGTTATAGTTCAGTAAATTTTCATAACAATCCTGAATGGTTTTCATTATTCCCATTGCATAGATGAGGGTTCAAAGAGGTTCAGATACTAGTCCATGTCACACACTATTCATGACTTTTTGTCTCCAAAAGCTGTGATATGTTCCAATCTCATTTCCAGGTCTAGCTTTCATATGCTGAGCAACGTGTGGGCTCTTCTGCTCACTGATGTGGTGAGTCCTGTGTAGAGGGATCATGATTTCCTTTTATAACCCTAGAGTAAAACTGGGAATACTCTTCTACCACCTTCAGTGTTTTTTCCATGCTTAAAATAAAATGATTCATTTCAAGATAGAGATTCCTAGTCATTTGAGTTACGAAGTGCTGAGAAAATGAATCCTTTGGAAAACTGAGGAATGTTTTTGAAGTTTTTTTTTTATTTTCTTTTTAGAGTGATGCTTTAAGATTATATGTAATAATGGGAGTCTTTGTGACATAGTCATTCATGCTCATAATATAATTTGATTGATTCAGTCCCTAGTACCTCCTGTTTCTTTCTCCTCCTCTCACCACCAATCTCCTTCCTCAACTCTACTGGTGTTCCTTCTGTTTTCTTGAGATATCCTTTTTAAATTGTTTTCTCTCTAACTTCCATGTATGAAAGAGAACATATAACCCTTTATTTCCTGAGTCTGGCTTATTTTGCTCAACATGATGTTCTTCAGTTCCCTCCATTTTCCTGCAAATGACATAATTTGTTCTTATGAATGGCTGAATGAAATTTCATTGTGTAAAAGTGAACTCAAAGTGAATCAAGGACCTGGGCATTAGACCAGAGACCCTGCACCTACTAGAAGAAAAAGTAGGCCCAAATCTTCATGACGTCATCTTAGGAACCAAATTTCTCAACAAGACTCCTAAAGTGCAAGAATATAAAATCAAGAATCAATAAATGGATGGTATCAAACTAAAAAGCTTCTTCATAGCAAAGGAAACAATCAAGAATATGAAAAGAGTGCCTACAGAATGGGAGAAAAATCTTAACCACCTGCACCTCAGATTGAGCATTAATCTCTAGGATGTATAAATAACTGAAAAAAACTTAACACCAGAAAAACAAAGAACCCGATCAATTAATGGGCAAAGGAACTGAACAGACACTTCACAGAAAAAGAAATAGAATGGTCAAAAATATATGAAAAAATGTCCAATGTCTCTAGCAATTAGAGAAATGCAAGTTAAAACTACAGAGATTTCATATCACTCATGTCAGAACAGCAATTGTCAAGAATACAAGTAAAAATAAATGTTGGCAAGGATATGGAGAAAAAGGAACACACATGCATTGCTGGTGGGACTGCATATTTTGGTGCAACCACTCTGGAAAGCAGTATGCAGATTCCTTAGAAAACCTGTAATGTAACCACCATTTAACCCAGTTATCCCACTCCTCAGCATATACCCAAAGGACTTCAAATCAGCATACTATAGTGATGTGGCCACATCAATGTTTATAGCAGCTCGATTCATAATAGCTAAGGTATGACACAATGGAATATTACCCATTCTTAAAGAAGAATGAAATTATGGCATTTTCCAGTAAATGGATGGAACTGGAGACTATCATGCTAAGCCAAATAAGCCAATCAATTATATGCAGATGATAACACACAATAAGGGATGGGAAGGGAAGAATGGAAGGTCATTGGATTAGACAAGGGGAACAAATGGAAAGGAGTGGGTAGGAGTGAGAATAAGAAAGACAGTAGAAAGAATTGGACATAACTGCCGCAGTCCAGCTGCAGCAAAATAACCGGGGGGTGACGAACAACTTGTGTACCTTGATACAGCAGGAGTGGGAGCCGTTTATTGTAGGACCAGAGGGATATATATACATTCCACACTGCTTATCTTAATTTACATAAACTAGATACAGCAGTCAACCAATAAGGAATCTCCACACTTAATGGCTCTCTGGTGTTACTTCACAAACCACTCCCTCTGGCATTTTGCCAAACGCCATCTTGACTTGTTTACAGACCCTAACATTTCTCTGGCAAAATGCCAGGTGCCATCCTAACTTGTTTACAGACTCTAACACATAACCTCCCTATGTTCATACATGAATATATGACCAGTGTTAACTTCACATCATGTACAACCACAAGAATGGGAAATTATACTCCATGTATGTATAAGATGTAAAAATACATTCTACTGCCATGTATAACTAAAAAGAACAAATGAAAAAATAAGAAAAAATTTCATTGTGTATATACGCCACATTTTCCTTATTGATCCAGGAAAATTGATGAATTCTTGATTATCAGATTAGAATAGTGACTCAAGCAAAATTTTGGAGTTACATTGTCCAGCTTTAAAGTCCTATTTTACGATTTCCTGGTTAAAGGACTTTGAGCAAGTTCTTTAATTTCTCTGTACCCCTTTTTGTCATTTCTGTCTTGCCCTTAATAGCATGTAACTAGGCAATGTGGTCATGATGGTTATATGAGAAAATGCCTGTTAAGATAGTCTGTGGTGCACAGTAGGCCCTTAAAACTTATGGATGTTACTTTTACTATTATTGTCACTTTTCTTGTACTTTAACTCTCCAAGTCTAGTGACTTGTACCTGGAAAATACTGTACCAGAGAAAGGAAGTCAGGTTGACTAGCTAGAAGCTTACCAGAGTTGACTCCTGGCTCCAGGATACATAGATAGATAGATTTGGTTTAACCCTTAGACCTAGGTTATAGAGGTTTGTCATTAGCAATTTCATATGTTTCTAAAACACTGTATGGTAAAAATTGAAAGAAGAACAAGTCACATTTATAGTCAAATGAGTTTTGACAAGGTTGTCAATGATGACTCAATGGGGGAACAAAGCTGGATTTATATCTAATACTGTAGACAGACAAAAATAAGCTCAAGTGGACCATAGACATAAGCATAAGAGCTAACCCTATCAAACTCTTAGAAGAAAATATATGAGTAAACTTTAGTATCTAGAGCTAAGCAAAGCCTTCTTAGGTATGTCACCAAAAGGATAAGCAAAAAATAAAAATAAATGAATGGTAAATTGGACACATTAGAATTAAAAAGAAAAAAAAAGCTTTTGTTCTGCAAAGCACACCATGAAAAAAGCAAAAAGACACCCATAAAACAAAAGAAAATATTGCAAACCATATCTGTAATTTATAATATATAAAGAGTACTTACAATACAATAGTGAAAAGACAAATATATGATTGTTTAAATATGGACAAAGGATATAAGCCTCATTTTCTAAAGAAGATATCCAAATAGCAGGAAGAACAAGGTAATATGTTGATATTTTACCCGAAGCAAAATGCAAATAAAAAGCACAATGCAATAACATTTCACACTCATTAAGGATGGTTGTAATTTTTGGTTTAAATATTGTTTTAGTTGTAGATGGACACAACATCTTTATTTGTATTTGTTTTTATGTGGTGCTGAGGATCGAACCTAGTACCTCACACATGAGAGGCAAGCGCTCTACCACTGAGCCACAACCCCAGCCCAAGAATGGTTAGAATTTTTAAAAAGATAGATAATAAAGACAAATTCTAGTGAAGATGTGGAGAAATCAGAACTTTTAAACAGTGCTGATGGGAAAATAATATGGTGTGTTTTACTTGGAAACATTCGGCCAGTTCCTCAGATTTTGCACATAATGATATCATACCCAGACAATTCCAGTCCTAAATATATACCCAAGAAATATGAAAACATATGTACACATCCAAATGTGCACACTAATGTCTATAGCAGAATTATTCATAATAGCCAAAAAGGGAAACATTCAGATGTTATTCAACTGCTGACTGAATAGACAAATATTGTATAGCAATACTATGCATTCTACTTGGCCAGAGAAGGATTGGAGTATTGAAGCATGCTATGACATGCAGGAACTCAGACGTTATGCGGAGTGAAAGAAAGACAGGCACAAAATACCACATGTCATATAATTCTGTTTCTATGAAAACATACAGAATCAGAAAATTCAGAGACAGAATTATTGGATTTGTTGTAACCTGGGGCTGAGAGCCGTGCAAGAAAGTGACTGCTAATGTGCATGGGATTTCTTTGGGGAGTGATGCAAATGTCCTCAAATTGATTGTGGTGATGACCATTTATATACCGAAAACTACTACACTGTAAAACAAACCAAGAAAAAAATGTGGGAAATCATGGCTTTAAAAAATAGCAAAACACATTGTGTGCATGTATGAATATGTAACAATGAATCCCATCTTTATACAAAACTATAATGCACCAATAAAAAGGTGGAATAAAACAGCAAAACAGATAACACAGATCAAGTTACCTCATTCTGAAGGGGAGTGAAAAGATAATAGTGGAATATCAGTGTGTTATTGGTAAAGATGAAGAAAAAATTGTCTCAAAATTAATAATCTGAGAAACAGGGGCAGTTCAGCTCATGTTTCAAATTAGAAATCAATACAGTCCTTAAATCTTTATTGAAAAATAAAACCTGCACATACTCTTCTCTTCTGAATGGTCTTATATGGTGACAGACATCATAGATAAACACATACCTTGTCACTCAACAAATTAACACCAAGAATCACACACAGTCTGATCACATTAAGAAAAAAAAAATATGCAAAGCTATTGAGTCTTTGCCATCACAAAAATCCTGGAATAATTAGCTTCGCTGACATCAGTTCCAGACCTAAACAGTCAAATCCTGTGAATTCTTCACCAGTAACGTTTCCTACATCTGCCTAATCATACTACCATCAGCATTTTCTTACCTCAGGCCTACACTGTTTCCACAGCTACCCACATATTCCTGCTCTATGTAATTTACTCCTTTCCAGTGTATTCAGTGTGTTGCTGTCAGATATCTTAGAACATGGTTTTATCATGACCTCCACTATCCAGAAATATTCAGACTTTCCTGTGTCTAGAAACAGAAAAGCTTAAGACCCTAATTTTGGTACTCTGCTGTGTCCTTTATTATCCCAAACTATTTCTCCAGAATTGCATTCTTGTTCTTTTTACTAAGTCTCCAAGATTCCTTTGATATACTATTATCTTAGAAATGACTGAAATACACCAGTTTGTGCCACAGGTGGGCATATGATATGAGAGCGGGATCAGCCATCCCCCATCCATCCTGAAGTCTAGAAAAGATGTTCCAGGGAATTGGGCCTGCTACCTAATCCATGGAAGTTGAAATTATCCAAGAAGAAACATTCCCCACAATGACTAAAGCTTGTGCCATCCAGATGCCTACAGAACCAGAAAACTTCCACCAGATAGTGTGGATGAATTTGGAAGATATGAGGATCTTGGGCCTAATTTCTCATGGATATGTTCAAACTACAGGTGGCCAAGAAGATTCAGGAGCAAATGGTCAAATGCCCACTGGGTCATCCTTCTCTCATACCCCTGCTTGGTCTAGGAACAAAGTGGACACATTGCAGACAAAGGCACTTTCCTGTGGTATGCAAGAACTTAGACGTTATGATAAGTGAAAGAAAGACACCACAGCTTCAAGCTCAGACATCTTTCCTGTGGAGAAACACTGGCTCAGTACTTCTAGGGGCATCTTCCAGATACTAGAGAAAAATCACTGAAATTTAGCACGAGGTTTCAAACTAAGGCATGGGACAACACAGAGTTCAGAAGGGCGACTATCTGAGCCACTCTCTCTTATCACAGTTGTTCCTTCCAATTACAATGGCAGTTTCATTCTAATCTGTTGTCACCTGTGTGGCCTTTAGCATCTATCTTAAGATTTCTGAGCCTTGGCTTTATTATTTTAAAAACAAAGATATTGGGAAGTATTAATAATGAGATTCCTAATTCTAAAGTTTTAGGGTTGACACCTAACATGTGTACACCACTTTCAGGAGTTCGTAAGGGCCTTTCCCCAGCACCTCAGATCATCTTTACCACCAGTGAACAGGTAGCAGAGGTATCACTAGCCCCAATTTATAGATGATGTTATGGAGAAGCAAAGACCATAAGCCAATTGGTAGCAGAAATCCAATTGGAATCTGGATCTTCTAGAATAGGAGTTACAAATTTCTGCCTAAAGGCCAACTCTGGTTCTTGGCCTATTAAAAAACTTTCTTGGCAGACGAAACACCCCTTGTTTTATTTATTATACATGGTGGCTTTCACACACAGTGCAACAGAATAATTGAGTAATTTTAACAATGATCATATGGCGCACAAAGCAAAAAAGAATTTGTTAGTCTTCACTCTGGAACCTAGTTTTAAGATTTTACTAACACAATATCGAGCTCTTAGCTTTGCAAGTCAACTCTATTTTTTCTCACTATCATTATAATCAGATTTGTGTCTCTCTTCTGCAGACCCTACCTCCCAAGTTCTAATTGGGTTGGAAAAAATCATTTGCAGAATGGGGTGCAAGAATTAAATACACCTGATTCAGAAATCAGCACATACATTATACGTTTCTATTTTAAATACACGAGTGGAAAAAATCAAAAAGGAAAAAAAAAAGAAAGCTTTTAATCTCTCAGACACCTGCATAAGAAAAGAGCCATGCTACAACACAGATATACTGATTTCATTATTATTACTCGGTTGTTGAGCACTAGCAGCAGTAAAACACATAAAGCCACAATCAGCTGAAGCCTAAAGCCCTTCAACTGAAGCAAAGCACATGGCTTAAAAACAGAAGCAAGCGCTAGAAAAACTGCTGGAATCTCCAAGGTGTGATGGAGCTTTCGAATGTAAGCATTGAATAAGGATGTTCACTCGATGTCACAAACCCCACTGTCGCAGAGATATCCAGTGACGGATATTATGTGGTTTTCTGATTTGGTGCACACATATGTGTGTGATATTTCAATTGTTACAACTCCATTGCTTTTGTAACTGTTTTTAATTACTCCTGAGACCATTTCTCAGTACAAGCTAAGCATATGGGTCCTTTGCATTTTTAAAATCCTACTTTTCAAGTTATCCATGAGCTGAAAAACGTATTTTTTTTTAAAGTGTAAGCAAGGTGTTTTGAAAGCCTTCACATAGCAACAAGAGGGAAGCAGCTGACTGGGTTTCTACTGGTCACCACCTTGAGAGTGCTCCCCTGGAGAACTCCTCAAACAGGAGTGTGTTTTTTGGTTGTGGAGGCTGTGCAGTCATTCATTTGTACAAGATTTCTTGAAGAAACACTGTGAACTTAGCCCTGGATAAGGATAAAAAAATGAATGAAAGAGGATCTTGCTGTGCATGATGAATGATTCATTCACTTGGCAACTATTTAATTAGCATCTAGTACATGCTGAGCGCTATGCCAGACACTGAAACTAGAATGGTTGATGGAGGTACACTGTTTTCCTGCCCTTATGGACCTTACATGTTTTGGGAACATATGTAAAAATTGCCAAAACATATAACCAACCAACCAAGGATATGTCACACAGGACATGTAAAGAACTTATATAACTAAATAATAATAATAAAAGTCCAATAGGAAAATTGACAAAATATGCATACAGATGCTTTACAAAAGAGGATATTGAAATAACTTATAAACATAGAAATACATGTTTAACTTTATCAGTCATTGGAAAGCTGCAAATTAAAACTAGAATATGACACTATTAAATACCCATTTTAGAACTGATGAAATTAAAGAATCTAGAAAAGATTGAGTGTTGGCAAGGATATGGTACAACTTAAACTCCTATTTACCACTGGAAGAAGTGTCAATTGCTAAAACCACCTTGGAAAACAGTTTTATATTATCAATTAGGTAGAACATGTCCCATTAACTCATATTTCCTATCCCAGAAAATACGTAGCTACATTCAATGAACTAGAATGCTCCATAGCAGCACTGCTAGTAATAGCTCTGAATTGGAAACTATCCAAATACCCTTTCACATTAGAATGGGATAAACAGCTTGTGGAACATTCAGTCGTCCCTTTGGAATATTACATAGCCAAGAGTTAATGGTCTATGATGCTATGCAACGATACTCATGAATCTCACAAACATAACGTTGAATCAGAAAGATAACAGACAGAAAAGAATAATGACTGTATGATTTGACTTACTTAAAATATGAAACCAAAACTCAGGTGTGGCATTGGAAATCAGGATGGTGGTGTTTCCTGGAGTGGGCAAAAGGAGGTTGTGATGGAGAGTTAAAGGGACTCCTGGGGCTGCAAGAGCTCTCTTTGTGTGCTGATTACTTGGGTATATTGGCATTTAATAAATCCTGTTGGTTCATTCACATAGGATTTGCTTCATTAAAAGTATATATAAGACATTCCATGATAAAGTGATAAAGTAAAAATCTTACAGTGAGTTCTTGGGAGGGGACTACCCTTTGCTTCAGAAAAGAGTCTCCAGTAGTGACACACTGGCTTGCAGCTGTAAAGAATGGAAAAGGTTTCAACTCACAGAGAGGAGACAATGCACAATTTCCCTGAGAAAAATGGTCTTTGCAGAAGAGTGGACATAGGAAACTCTGGAGCAACTCTGGAACATGAGACGTGTGGAAGAAAGAGAAATAGCCAGAAAGGGAAGCCCAAGCCAGAACGAGGGGCACCTTTAATAGAAGCAACTTGGCTTTTGTGAAATAGGCAGTGGGGAGCCATTGCGGGGTTCTGAGCAGGCAGAGGTGATGAGGGCTGTGTTCAGGGAGGACTAACTTGGCAGTTAAATGCAGAGTGAATTGGAAAGCGAAGAATCTAGGAGAAGGGAGACCAATTTGGATATAATTGCAATTGTCTGGGTGATATGTAATTAGGCCTAAATTAGGGTGGTAGTGTGAGAGGAAAAGAAGAGAGATGCATGCAAGAAGCATTAGAGGAGAAAAAGCAACTGATTGTATTTTTTTTTTTTTTTTGTCAAGGGAGAGAGGGAAGAGTCCAAAGAGGCCAGTCTGGGTGATTGGAAAATAAGTCATGCCATTAGCTGAAATAGGTGAAGTAGGATCTCGTTCTCCAGGGCAAGGGTTGAGCATGTGGTGGGCTGTTTTTGGTTTGGGTATGTTTTATCTCATACGCTGAAGCTGTCCCCTGTGTACCAGCTCAGTGCAGCTCAATGTGGGAGCTTGGGTCGTGACATTTTGCCATCTAGATGTTTTTTAGATCCTGACTTTTGGATAGAGTGGAAGCTGCCCAGCTAAAATTTGCATGTTTCATCTTTGCAAATGAGTGGGTTGACAGAGGAAGTATAGAATATAACTTTTAGCCCAGGCTCTTAAATGCAAGTAGAAAGTGCTTTCTTTCCCTTCCCTTTCCCTCATCCTGCTAGTTGAATGCAGATGTGATGGCAGTAGCTAGAGCAGCCCTCTAAGACTATGAGAGAAGTCACAAAACACAGGAGTCTCAATCTAACAAGATAAAGGCAACTGTAGAACTCTAAGATAATCTCTTTGGATCCGTAGGATGCAGAGAAAAAAATTTTGCTTATGTCATTGTTAGTTTAAGGTTCAATTCCTATACCTAAATCAATCTTAAATAATTTGAATCCCAAGCTTGTGGTTTTGACTTCTGAGCTATTGTTGCTGGGGTTAAACTATCATTGGCTGAGCGATTTCTTA
Source organism: Marmota monax (assembly GCF_021218885.2). NCBI lineage: Eukaryota > Metazoa > Chordata > Mammalia > Rodentia > Sciuridae > Marmota > Marmota monax. The sequence continues at coordinate 25,708,296 of NW_026692254.1, forward strand.
GACACTTGACATTCTTCAAGGTGCCAATGATAAAACAATCAGGTTATTTGAGGATCTTCCCCCAAATAACCATGGCCGTTTCTCAAAACATGTAGCCATTTCTCCAACCATGCTAACAGAAGGCAAAAACTGCCAACCTAGAGACACTTTCCAAATGCCAACCCAGTTTATGCTTGCATCCCAAGAACATATTAAACTAGGTCCTATTTTTATTCACATTTTATGAATAGAGAAACTGAGCCACTAAGAAGTTATCAAAGCATTCCTCGAAGTAATTTCATTAATGGTGTTTTTCTATCTCCAAAGTCCACAAGAGGCTATGCAAATTCTCATTGAAAAAGTATGGAGATAAATCAACCTGAAAGGCAAACTGGGTTTGACCTAATCATAGAAAAGACCAAAATTTCCTGCTTCATAGAATATAATCTGTTGCTTTGACTTCTTTGTGATAAAAACTGATGGTTTCCAAAACCTCTCTTATTTGAGACACAGGTGCAGACTCTGTCCTTTGTCTGACCATTGAGAAGAAACTGAGTGGGGAAGACAGGAAATGCGTGGAGGCAAAGAAGAACATGAGCGAGGGCATCCTCATCTGATAGTCAGACATGTCCTCCTGGCTTTAGGTAAACCAATTTAGAAAGCAACATGAAAAGCACAGCTTTAAGGTATTTACAGGAATATTGGGTGACGCTGAATAAGAGTATAGTCCATGGAAAAGATGAAGTCATTTACATGTAAAAATGCTAGAGTGTTTGTTCATAAAAATGTAACATTAATAGCTACAATAATCATAGTTGAGATTTCAGGTCTAACAATGTGTCCAGTCATCCTGTGCACCTGACAAAGGGAAAGGAAGAAGCCAGGCAATGTGTGTGTGTGTGTGTGCACGCGCACACCTGCAGTCCCCACTTCAAAGGAGGCAGAGGCAGAAGGATCACTTAAGCCCAGGAGTTTGAGGCCAGCCTAGATAGAGACCCCATATCTCAGACCAAAAAAAAATGCTAGAAAATGAAAAAAAGTAAAATAGTTGATATTTTCATTCATGAGCATAGGTCAAGGAGCATGTGGTAACTGGAATGAAAGAGCCTTCTGATCGTGTGACAGTGGAAGGACATTAAGATTAAAATGCTGGTGTCTCTGATCTTCATACCTAACTACAGAGTGGGGGCCAGAAGCTGATGTACTTGGAGCAGATCAGAATGGGTGCCAATCTGTAAAGGGACGAATGACATTTTGGGGGGAGGTACCAGGGATTAAACTCAGGGACACTTGACCACTAAGCCACATTCCCAGCCCTACTTTGTATTTTGTGTGTGTGTGTGTGTGTGTGTGTGTGTGTGTGACAGGGTCTCACTGAGTTGCTTAGCACCTCACTCTTTGGACTTGAGATCCTCCTGCCTCAGCCTCTCGAGCCACTGGGATTACAAACATGCACCACCTGAGCCTAACCAGGGATAGCTTTTATTGCAGAAGATGCAGAGGGAAAGGGATAGCTGAGAAAAATGTGTCCCAAGGGACAAAAAAGGGCAAGCAGAAGGATATAAAAACATAAACACTTCATGACCATAATTGGCTTACTATAGGAGCATGCAAAATTAACACAACAGGAAGCAGTAAATATATACCCTGGTGTTTCTGTCAAAGCTCCTAAATGAGGCTAAAGCATCCTCAGAAATATCCTGCAAGAGCTTAGAGATAACCTAAGCCCACCTCCTTTTTTTTCATCAGAATAAAATACAAAGATAACAGATCTCTTTTGATATCATTGGAAGCAGTTGATTCAACTACATAAAAAAAATTTTAAAATGATTTCCAGGTTAATGTATAAAATGTCTGTCTTTATTTTTTTCTTAACCAATAATGAATCAGATTTGGGCATTCTGCCCACTGACCAAAAACATCATCCCAAGTACTTATTGTATCCATTGAAAATCCAATTCAAATTACAGCATGTTTTCCTCAAACATAATTAGCCATAAATATCTGTGTGTCTGTATCTAGAAAATATCTGTGATCTAATCTGAGAAAACAATATTCAAATCAATAGATAGAATGTATAATTGCAGGGGCTTTCTTTTTTATGCCCTTTCAGGATCCTTGAGAAATGACCAGAGAAGATGGTACAGAGCCAGATCTTGCAAGTGTGACTGCAGACAGTATATTAAAAACCTCCCATCCTATAGTGCGGCAATTACAACTTCAGCTGCCAAAGAACATCATCTATACACACAGATGACACGACACACATCACCTAGGCAAATCACCTCCTACACAATTTGGAAAACGGGGTAGGGTAGAGTGTCATGAGAGCCGGAATGTGAGCAGCATTCAATTATAAAAATAATGCTGTCTTCTATTAAAAAGTGCCTTGTCTCTGTTGAGCTCATGATAAAGCCATATCTTATTGTGAATTCTATTAATACATTAGGTTCAAAGTCATCGTCCATGCACAGATCATTACAGGTGGTCTTTTTCACATAGTTCCTATAGGTGGTCATCTAAAATTAATCTTGTTTCAGAAGCAGAGACTCTGGGTATGAAACACTGGGGTCACACAATGCCAGTAGTCCCTGGGGGAATAAAGACTAGACCTGAGTCTGGCATTATATCATCATCAACAATTCTGCCTCTCGAAGCCTGGGATGAGTGATCTAATGCCCTCCACCGCTGTGACTCCAGGATGCTAACGATTATACTGGTGAACAGAAAACCTATCCTACCCCACTATTCAGCTCAGGTGAAGACCAGCAAGATCGAGAGGCACAAAGGCATGCTAGGGAGTCAGGCAATCTTAGCACACTAGCTGGGCATGCTTCTGAGTCCTTGGTCTGCTCTTTAAAGTAAGTTCAGAAATGTCCACTTTACAAGGTCATCAATATGACTGGAGGTGAGTGACCTTCAGATGTGTAGTGCTTACTGTTACAGAGAAAGAAAGAGAGGAACTTTGGACAATAATGAAAAATACTTGAACTCAGTTCTTGCAGTTCAGAAAAACATAACCACGGGGATGAAGCAGAAAATGTGAGGTCTTCTATCATTATCACCATTCTAGTGTTCAAGGGAAATTCTTCAAATTTACATTCTACGTTAGTTCTCTCCATCAGAAAGCACGTTTCTAATTTTAAAATAAAATATGCCAGACCACCAATAAGTTGGAATTTGGTGTCACAAGTGACTCCTCCACCCCACCTTTTTTTTTTTTTTTAAGTACCAGGGATTGAACTTAGGGGCACTGGACCACTGAGCCACACCCCCAGCCCTATATTGTAGTTTATTTAGAGACAGAGTCTCACTGAGTTACCTAGCATCTCACTTTTGCTGAGGCTGTCTTTGAACTTGAGACCCTCCTGCCTCAGCCTCTGGAGCCACTGGGATTACAGGTGTGCACCACCACACCTAAATTTTTTCATTTTTTTTATGTCTTATCTGAAATCTGGCTGCATATTGACTGTCTGCTTAGTACCATTCCATCGTTACTCCTCAAACTGCAAGAGCTCCCTCATGTTTCTGAGAGTCAACATTCTTCATTCCCTCCTGATGAAATGCTGTTTGTCTCCATATTTACCAAAGCAGCTCCAACTAGACCTTTCTCACCTAGTAGTGCTTGTGACCTAGGACTGAAAGCCAATTTGCAGAAAATAAAATTCCCTTCCTGGTTTTTGTTACAGAAAAAAAAAATTAAAGAGAGGATGGTCCTAAGGAGATGAACAAGAAGAGAGATTTAGAGCTGAGGAGGACAAAACCCAAAACACAAAGAAGGAAGAGACTTTTCCAATGGCTGCGTGGAGGTTATGAGGTGAGCAAATGGCAAAGTACCTGTCTCCCTCCGCAAGGACCTGGCACAGGTTAGTGGCTGTGTCAGCTGCCTGAGGAGCCTAGATGGACTCTGCCACCTTCTGCAAAGCATTCTCAGGAACCCAGAGTCTCCCATACTGGCCTGGACCACAAGCACACCAGCACAGATCAGTGTCACCTGACACCCAGGAGCATAAGGCAAGTCCAGTGGTATGGAGAGGAATCTCCTTTGGAATTCCTTCATAACCTTAAACAAAAGTTAAAAGCCAGATTCAATCTGATATCAGAAGTCAATTCCATCACTTAGAACTCAACTGATTTTCAAGGAAAATTTTCATTTCTTTTAAAATTCTGTCTCCTGTGCATCCCCCATAGTGCAAATCAGCTTAATAAGTGAACAAGGATTCATTTGGTACAAGAATGCCACATTCTAAGTCAAAACACGCTGTATAAATGTTCATAATGTCTGCGTAAGCAAATATGATTAACATGACTGACCCAAGCAGGAGGGCACAGGTAAGGTCACTCCTGGCCACTTGGGAGTAAGTCCATCCTTGGATAAAGGTTGATTGAATATGGCTTCAAACAGAACCCTTGGTTGGTTCCTCTCTCTGCATTTCACTCATTTAACAATCTGGTCTCTTTTTTAATCATGCCAGTAATTCCTCCCTTCTTCTCCTTCAGCAATGAATTCTGCCAGAATGGGGGCTGGGAGATGGGGAGGAGTGAGGGCCTTAAACTAACCTTTGGTGATTTTCAAGTCATGAACCATCAACTACCAAATCTGCCCTGCACCCCCCTCTGTATTCACAGCATCATTGAGTAATGTTTCAAAAGGGTGTGGGATTTGCGAACACTTCAAGCATAAATTGCAATGATGTCAAATATTAATAGTGCACTTGTTAAAGTCATTTATATCTCCCCTCTCACTTTTTATTCTTTTTTTTCCTTTCTGTTATTATGCACATGAGTCTTTGTTTTAAGGCCAGACATTATATTATAAAAAATGAGATGCAACAGAAAAGAGTCTTTTATGCAAATATGAAGGGACGCGCAAGAGTAAATGAAAACAATTTATAATATGTACAGTTCTAAATCAGCTGGTGTTTAATAAAAAACAAAGTTTAGACAAATGTTCCCTATAAATCACTTTGGAGTTTATTTAGCATTCTTTTCCTTCACGACACAAGAGCTCTTAGTTAAGCAAAGGCAATGACTTGGTAAAGTCTTGACAATGACTCCCCCGTGTGCTCCATGTGTCCTCTCTGCTGACTTTTTTTTTCCTGGTTTTATATTGCTTCAACCAACCTGGACAAGATTTTATGGATGTAAATGTGTGTATGCACAGAAAGTTAACTTTTCATGTAAAATAAATCTTTATCTATACTCCCGTAGGATAACTCTAGGTATCAACTCAGCTACCTGGTAGTGAAAAGTCAAGACTTTAGAAGCTCTTTAAATCATTTATTTATTTTTTTTTCACACTCATGTCTTGTCCATCAATAAGTACAATGAGCACTCCTTTAAAACAGGTTCCAAATGCAACCATTTCTTGTTACCACCACCCCTTCGTCTCTGGTCCAGGTGATTGGCAACTCAGTGCTAGTCTATTGCAAAGTGGTCTGCTTCGTTTTACTATTGTTCCTGTACTCTCTACACCTCATAAGACAGACTGAGTCATATGTATAAAGCGTCTGTCACAGAGGACTTCTTTCCTTGTCTCATATTATGCACATAACTCTTTTTTTTATTAAGTTCAGATAGGATATTATAAAACATAAGATGGAACAGAAAGGAGTCTAAAATGCAGACACAGGAAAAGAATGTCACTCCCAGCTAATGTCAAGATAAGTCAGATAACTTAAAAAAATCACAACTCTCAAAACAAACGGTATTGCTGAAGTCACAGAATAACCAAATGAACTGAGATCCATTAAGAACATCATTCCTCTCCCCAGACCAAGGAAATATGAGATGCACAGCACAGGATGAAGGTGAGCCTGTCCTGAGAGCTGGAAGAAGAAGTGAGGGAAAATATAAATGAACTGCTTAGGGCCAAGTGTGGGCTCCTGTGTCAACATGGAACCCCTGGAAACTGCAGACGTAGGCAAACTTGCATCCACTTCACAGCTTTTCCTGTGCATTCTTACTGGGTACATTAAGATTGGAGGAAGGGTAGGAAACTGCAAAAATAATACTGACCCAGAGGAAGGGATTGGCTGCCACCAATGAAAAGACATAAAACCTCCTATTCCTCTCAGAGCAAACATCACTGAGCCAGCAAGGGAAGAGCAGCGTCGCTGTCATCCCCACAGCACATGTTCTCCCTACTTTTACTTGGGAAATTACAGAGGGGAAAATCATCCATCTCTGTTGAAAGGGCACAGAAGAGTTCTGATCCCAGGTTCTTATAACCAAGCTAACACAGGTTTTCCACCACTGTGAGAGGGGCAGGGAATGCTGTCCCATATAAGATCTACCACACAAGCAACAGAGTTTGCCACCTGGCATAAAGAAAATGGGAGAAATGTTGGGAAATTATACGGTCAAAGTTCAGGCACACAGAGGCTACCCAAGGAGAGTCTCAATTCAACACAGAACCACTTCAATTAACAGTATTAGCCTAGCAAGTCAACATAATTGGAAAAAAACAATTGAAGGATATTGAAGAGGACCTACCCTCTCCATGCTACAAGCATACGTTGGTTGAAAATTGATAGAGCAGGATAAGAAATGAGAAAAAAAAATTCTTGCACCCCAGCTTTTGCTTTAAGAAAAAGTTATCAGCAGATCAACTTGAATCCTATGATACACTGAAAGTGGTCATAATAACAACCAAACACAAGCCCAGTTCAACTCCCAAGTTGATTATACCTCCCACACTAACTGCCTGAGAAGAGCATGCACATTCTAGGTGGAAATACCATTTACTTCAGTTGCACCTATTTGGTATGTCAGTCACTAAATGAAAGATTAACAAATATCCAAAGAAACCAGGGTAAATGATTTTAAAGAGACAAAGCAACCAACACAATTAGACAGAGTCTTAAAATAGCTATGAGTAACATGTTAAATGATTTTGTGCTAAAAATGCACATTATGCATAAACAGATGAGGAAATTTCAGTAGAGCAATAAAAAATTTTTAAAAATCCAATGGAAATGTAGAATAGTAATGTTTAAAAATTATGTCAGAAATAAGCAATTATTTGAGTGGTTCATTAGTAAATGAGATTCAATTAATTTAAGGATAGATAAATCAGAAGAAATTATTTGAAAACACAAGAGGAAAGTGTGTGAGAGCATCTAGAGCTATATGGAAATACCAGCTAATACAAAATAAGTGTAATTGTATTCTCAGAAATAGAAAAGATAAAAAATAAATGAATAAAATAAATTGAAGAAATAAAGATTAAGAATTTTCTAAAAAATGAAAGATATAAAAATACAGAATCAAGAAGTGCAAAACTCCCCTAAGAAGGAAAACTATCAGACAAATAGACACAAACATATATTTCCAAATATGTCAAAGATGAAGAGAAACTACTGAAAAAAAATTCAATGAAAGAAGGCATATCACATGCAGAAGAATAACCAAGAATTACAATAGATTTCTTAGAAGAAAAATGCAAACTAGCAGAAAAATTTAGTGATATATTTTAATATCTAAGGGAAAAAAACTATCATCCTGCATTTTTATACCCAGCAAAAAATTGTTTCAAAAGTTAAGATAAAATAACTTTCAAAAAAAATAGACAAAAAAGGTGGTCAAGAATAGACAAAGTAATCCTTAGAAAAGTGATGCAGGAGGCATCACAAAACTGGACATTAAATTATACTACAGAGCTCTAATAACAAAAATGACATGGAATTGGCACCAAAACATACATGAAGACTAATGGAACCAAACAGAAGACACAGAGATAAGCTCACATGAATAAAGCTATCTCATACTAGACAAAGGTGCCATAAACATACATTGGAGAAGAGATAGACTCTTCAATAAATGTACTGGGAAAACTGGAAATCCATATGTAATAGAATTAAATTGAACCCCTAACTCTTACCCCAGAGAAAGGGTAAGTAGATCAAGGTCCTAGGCATTAGACCAAGATCCTGCACTTACCAGAAGAAACAATAGGCCCAACTTTCCATCATATTAGCCTGAGGAACCAAATTCCTCAAAAGACTCCTAAAGTGCAAGAAGTAAAATCAAAAACAATAAATGGGATAGTATCAAACTTTAAAGCTTCTTCACAGCAAAAGAAACGATCAAGAATGTAAATGGAGATCCTACAAAATGGGAGAAAATCTTTACCATCTGTACCTCAGATAGAGCATTACTCTCCAGGCTATACAAAGAACTCAAAAAATTTAACACCAGGAAAATAAACAACCCAATCAATATATGGGCAAAGGAATTGAGCAAATACTTCACAGAAATAATACAAATGGTCAAAAAGTACATAAAAAAATTTCAACTTGGAATGGAACCATCATTTGTTCTAGTTATCCTACTCCTCAGTCTATACCCAAAGGACTTAAAAGCAACATACTACACTAACATGACCACATCCATGTTTATAGCAGCCCAACTCACAATAGCCAAGCTATGGAAATAACCTACATAACCTCAACAGATGAATTAATGGATAAAGAAAATGTGGTATATACAACTCACAATAGTCAAGCTATGAAAATAACCTAAGTTCCCTCAACGGATGAATAAATGGGTAAAGAAAATGTTGCGTATAGACACAATGGAATATTACTGAGCCATAAATAAGAATGAAATAATGGCATTTGATGGTAAATGGATGGAATTGGAGAATATCATGCTAAGAGAAATAAGCCAATCCCCAAAAACCAAAGGCCATATCCTTAGCGATTTGTGGATGCTAACCCATAACAAGGGAGGTTAGGGAGGGGAATAATAGAAATGCATTGGTTTAAACACAGAGAATGAAGGGAAGGAAGCGGGGAGGGAAATAGGAAGGACAGTACAATTAATCAGACCTAAGTTTCCTAGTCTTGTATTTGAATACACGACCAGGGTAACTCTGCATCATGCACAACCATAATAATGGGATCCTAAGTACAATAAGTTATACTCTACGTATGTATAATTTGCCAAAATACATTCTACTATCAAGTATAGAAAACAAATTTTAAAAAAAGAAATACAAAACTTTCTCTGAAGAAGTAAATTTACAGACTCAAAAAAAAGGACTCAAGAATGAAAAGAACTGTCCCTTTTTTAAATCAATAAAAATAATAGTCATCATCCCCCAAAACAAGTAAAATATCTACTGTTAAAATATTTTTTTAAAAGAAGCTGGTCAGCAAATCTATGCTGCAGTAAATATTAAAGGACACTTTTCACTAAAAAGAACTATGATTCCAGACAGAAAGTTGAATCTCTATTATATTAAATTACTTTAATGTTTTCCAGAAAATTGAGATTAACGATTTTTTAAAAAATAGCCAAATAAATAGAAAAATATATTAAATTTAAAAAGCAAAGCCTAAGTATATGCTGTCTTTTAAAAGATGCCTTAAATACAAATACAAAAAGTAATAAGATAGAAAAATGAGTGCTCATGTAAACAGTAAACAAAAGGAAGGAGGACTGGCTATCCAATATCAGACAAAATAGGCTTCAGAGCCTGCAGTATCACGAAGGATAGAAAGATACATCAAATACCAAAAAAGAAGATGATTCACCAAAAAAAACAAAGCAATCTTAATATGAATGCACTTCGTATTAGGGCTTGAAAAGGACAGTTTGTGACAAAAAAAATCCTCTTAGAAATACACAGAGCAAGTCAACAAAATATTAGAATGCCTGAAGAAGACCACAGTGTAGCAGATCAACTCTCCATCAAACATATATCAAACATAAGTATAGTATGCAAATCTTCATGGAGATAAGCTGTATTTTGTTTCATAAAAATAAGCCTCAACAAAATCCGAATAATTTAAATTCTATGAGCTATGTTATATGACTATGAAGAATTACAGTTCTTCAATAATAGAAATGTATTTAGTACATTTTCCTAAATTTGGACATTAAACTTACACTTCTAAATAATTCCCGAGTGAAGTAAGAAGTTACAAGTGATACTGGAAAATAAATTGAGTCAAATGAAAACAAAACTAAAATAGTTAAATTTCTGGGTGAGAACTAAACAATAGTAAAGGGAAAAATTTACAAATTCAAGTATTATATTAGAAAAGAAATCTCAAAATCATGATATAAGCTTTCATTTCTTAAAACTAAAAGAACACCAAATCGTACCTATAACAGGCAGGAAGAAAGAAACTAGTAATGATAGAATCAGAAACCAGTAAAATTGAAAAAGAGAAAACAATGTAAAAACAAATAAAGTAAATGCAGTATTTAGAAAAGATCAATAAAGTTAGTAATCTTGAAGTCCAATGGTGGACAAACTACAGATCATTGGCAAAATCTAGCCCACACTGTTTTTGTAAATCATTTGTGTGTGTGTGTTGAACACAATTGCACCATTAGTCTAAATTTTTCCATGGCCACTCTCTATTATCAGAAAGCTGAGAGGGTGAGAGACCAATGATATGCATATAAAAATACTTATTGTATAGCCCATTATGAAAAAAAATGCCAAATTCTATTCTATTCTGGCTAAATGATGAAGAAACAAAAGAGAGAAAAAACAGATTTTCATTATCAGGAATTTTGAAATAGGGACTTCACTGTAGATCCTCTATGCTAAAATAAAGTGTGATCAAGATATAATTCAAAAAATTTCATGTCAATAATTTTACAAATTATGTGGGAACAGAACCAATTTTCTTGAAAGATATAAACTACCAAATATCCTTCAGGAAGAAATGAATAACCCGAGTAGCTTTATGTCTATTAAATAAATTGAAACTGTGGCCAAAATCTTTCCCACAAATAAATTTTCAGACCCAGATGGCTTCATTGGGGAATTATACTGAACATTAAAGGAAGAAATAACACCATTTCTACACAAGCTTTTCCAGAAAATAGGAAAGGAAGAAACATTTCCCAACACATTTTATAATGCCAAAATTACTTTGAGATTAAAATAAAGACTTTGTAAGAAAAGAATTCTACAGAGCAATATCCCTCACAATGTGGATGTGAATATCCTCAACAAAATATTAGGAAATTGAATCCAGCAAGATACAAAAATAATGAATTTTGGCCAAGGGAGTTTATACCAATATTAGAAAATCAATCAATGTAACTCAGAAGATTAAGGAAAAAAAATAATCATCTCAATAAATGCAGAAAGAGTCTTTAACAAAATTTGACATCTATTTATGATAAATACTCTTGGCAAACACAATGGAAGGGACGATAAAGTTCTACAAAATCCTCCAGCAAATAGCACTCTTAATGATAAAAGACTTTTTTTCCCCCTCTAGACTAAGAAAAAAGAAAATATATCTATTGTCACCAATCCTATCTGACATCATCCTAGACATCCTATCTACTACAAACAGATTGGGTTCAGGGTGAGAGAATGTATATGGATTTTAAAAGAAGAAATAGAACTCTCTCTATTTGCAGACTAATAATTATCTAAGTAGAAAATCCCAAAGAATCTACAAATAAACTTCAAACACAAATGAGTGAATTCAAAAAGGTCACAGGACAGGTCAATAATAAAAATCAATGGTAATGCTCTACACTAGCAACGAATAATCAGAAATTAACCTTTAAAAGTATGTTTCACAATAGTGATACCACTGGTTACTGGTGACGAGTTCTGCTTCCTCACATGTTGAAGTGTAACATTAGAGAAGCACACCAAGGCAAGCATATAAAGCAGGATTTATTTAAAAAGGAGTAACATAGACTTCTCCTGGGAAGGAGAAGGGGCCCATAGCTGACATCCTTGTATCCCAAGAAGCCAGGGTTCTGCCTTTTTATATGTCTTAGGCTTCCTTGGTTCTACTCTCTTCCTTCCAATGCTTGGTGAGATGGCCAAAAGATGGGAAACAGGTGGGCTGGAGGGGTGGGGAGGAGTGATCCTGGCAGGAAGGGGGCATAATTAACAACTCCCTGTAGGGAGGGTCATTCCCTGGGAAGGGTTACCTTAGCAACAGGTTGGAGCAGGGGCAGGTTATCTTGCTAAAGGTGGAGGAAGGGCTCTGAAGGCATTATCATTTCAGTCCCTCCATTCTCTGAATCTGACCTTTGCCTATCTGCCTGTCTAATTCTGGCTTCATTAGCACTAAAAACATAAAATAGTTGGGCATGAATCTAAGAACATAGAAACATGTTGAAAACTACAACACAGAGAGAGTGTTATCAAAGAAAACTTAAATAAATGGTGAGACACTGTGCTCATTGATTGGAATATTCAATATTGTTAAAAGGCCAATTTTTCTGAAACTAATCCTAATTGAAATCCCAGCAAGTCATTTTGTTGAAACATACGAGCTAAATTTAAAATCCACATGGAATGATAAAATAACTGTAATACCCCCCCACACACACACACAAAAAAAAAAAAGTGAAAATGAAAAACAGAGTTGGAGGACTTATAATATGCAAAAGCAAACCAATGGAGAAAGGGCAGTCTAAATGGTGCTGGTTCAATTAGAAATACACAGGCAAAGAAGAAAGAGGAGGAAGAAAGAACACTTCACTTAAAACATTAAGTTTCCTATTAGAAACATAGAAGCAAATCTTTCTACCCTTAAGTTATGCAAACATTTCATAAATGCAATACCAAAATAGACACTTCTCAAAAAAAGTACAAATGTCCAACAAATATATGGGAAAATGTTCAATGTCTTTAGCAACAGGGAAATGTGAATCAAAACTACACTGAGATTACATTTTACTCCAAGTAGAACAGAATTTTCAAGAATACAAGTAGCATAAATGTTGGCAAGGATTCAGAGAAAAGGGGAACTCTTAGACACTGTTGGTGGGAATGTAAATTAGTACAACCCCTATGGAAATCAATATGGAGGTTGTTCAACACTGAAACCACCATGGATCTCGCTATACTGACTCTTTGGTATTCATCCAAAAGAGTTAGAGTCAGCATACAATAACAATACATGCGTATCCATGTTTATAGCTGCCCTATAGTTAAACTATCGTTTGGTGAATGGATAAAGAATGTGGTATATCTTCACAATAGAATTTAATTCAGCCATAAGGGAAGAGGGAAATTATGGCACTTGCAGGAAAATGGATGGAACTGGAGAGCATCATATTAAGAAAAAAAAAAAGCCAGATTCATAAAGTCAAAGTTTGCATGTATTTTCTCATATGGGGAAGCTAGAGAGAAAAAAGGGGGAAAATACTAATAAAAATAGTTGGGTAACTGACAGAGTAGAGGAAGGAGGGCATGGGCATTCAAGTATTGGGGAAGAAAATTTGAAAACCAAAAGAACCAAAACAGGGAACAGACCTCAAATTGATCATTTTGTTATGTGAAATTGATCATTTTGTTATGTGCACACATCACAATGACTCTCACTATTATGTATAATTATTACCTATCAATAAACTTTTAATATAAAAATTTAAAGATATGATACCAAAAGAAAGATCCATAGAAAAAGTTGATAAGCTGAACTGCATCAAAACTATACAAATCTGCTCTTCAAAAGACACTGTTAAGAAAATACAAAGCCACAGACAGAGAAAATATTCATTTGCAAAACACATGTTCAATAACAGACCTGTATTCAGAATACATAAAGAATTAATGAAACCCAATAAGAAAATGAGCAATCTGTTTTTTTAAAAAAAGAGTTTTTAATAGACACATCATTAAAAAGGATATGTGTATGAGTACATGAAAAGATTCTTGAAATTATTATTTACTGGGAAAATGTGAAACAAACCCCAAACGATGTACCACTGCACACCTTTAGATTTTAATTTTTATTTTAAGTGCTGTGGGAAACCACGGACATGGCTAAAGCAAGGGGGTTACAAGAGCTCAGCCACATTTCTTGAGAAGATTACCCTGTTTGTTGTGCAGGTTAAAGAGGTGACCCTGGAAGCAGGAGATTATCCAGGTAGCTATTGTCAATTGGGGAAATAGTGTCTGTGACTAAGGTGGAGATGGAAGAAGAGGCTGTTTTGCATTTGAGTTAACTTTCTACCGGAGAACTTGCAGTGGACTGGATGTGGAGGAAGGAGGAAAGGAAAAAAGCAGAAGAAAAAATGAAAGATTTATGTGACATTACCTTGATGTGCTAATGCTATCAGGGTGAGAATTAAATAAGAAATAAAAAAAAAAAAACAGTGGGTCCATTTTCAGAAGTCAGTCTTTAGCTTTAAATGTAAAATGACTTGGGATGAAGGAAAGGCTGCTGGAGGGGAGAAGAGAAGGAGAAGTTAAAAGCAGTTTATAGCAAGTGTAAAAATTCACAGCCCCTTGACAAACAGGAGGTGAGAAGGAAAAGGCCCCATCTGACCAAAAGAGATAACTGTGTACTCAAAAGGCACTCCGTCCAAGGAGCCACAAAAGAATAAAGGGAGGTGGAGACAACTACATTTCTTTAAATTACCCAATAGGGGACAGTAAAACCTAGTGATGTTTGGGAAGATTGTGCATCCCATAGTACTCCACCTATGAGGAACCAGAGGAGCAAGTTTATGCTCTAGAGGATAAAACACTAGTTGTAACCAATCTGTGAGTCCCTGACCACCAGACATCTGATCTTGCAAGAAGACTGTAATTAAAGCCTTACTTTTTGCTATACTTTGTGTCCATTCTTTGGGCCTGGACAGGTGAGTGTGTTTCTCACAAAAGGTGTGTGTATATGTTCAAACTCATCAATTGTTCGCATTAAAAAATGTGCAATGGGGCTGGTGTTGTAGCTTGGTGGTGGAGCGCTTACTTCACATGTGTGAGGCACTGGGTTCGATTCTCAGCACCGCCTAAAAATAAATAAATAATAAAGGTATTGTGTCCATCTACAATTAAAAATTTCTTTTTAAATATGTCATACTTTGCATAGCAATTAATCTGCTAAAAAGAATAAAAATAATTAGGGGGTGACTTCTACCTTTTCAGCTTCATTAGCCAGATGGTCTTGGTGCTATTTACAAAGAAGGTAATAATAAAGTGGAAAAAGATTGGGGAGAAAAATCAATAATTCGAAAGAATTATATTATCAACATCCCTCATTTTTATTTTTTTCCGCCATCAACAGATTTATTGACATATTTTACATTTCTTTATTGGACTATTGCAAAACCCATTTCTATGGTCTCTGCGTGCCCTGTCTTGTCCTGTATCATTCTTCAAAAACAAATCTGACTGTGTCACTTCTGCTCTCCACTACTGCAGTAGACAATCCACTCCCTAGGAACAGGAAACATATATCTTCTGATCCAGTGCTTAATGTTCATTCTTAAACAAGTAAATGGAGTTTGCCACCCAAACAAGTCTCCTTCATGTACAGTCCTACAACCAGTTCATAAATGTCACAGTCCAGTCAAGTTGATAGATAAAATTCAGCATCAGAGTGGCATTAAGTGCTCTGAGTAAAATAAGGAACAGTGAAAATGTAGAACTTGATGGGATGGCCAGGGGTAGGCTCTTTAGTAAGACAGGCTTTGGCTATCTAGGCAGATAATAGTTCACACAGACAAAGAATGCATGCCAACAAACCTGAGATGGGTACATATTTGGCATAATCGAGTCCAATCAGAGTGCCACCACACCCTCATTTTGATACACTGAAAATATACCTACAGCAAACGGAGTTGAGCTTGGGAAAAAATATTCTAGCCCATTATACCTAAGTTTGACTTTTATCTTATTGTTCTAAATACCAAAAGAAAAGCATAATACTGTGTATCATCATAATTAAGTCATCAAACCTCTTGAAATCTTCCCTGGAGAAGATCTGGCACCAAGAGAAATACCCAACATTCTAAACTCCAGTCCAGCATGGGAGCACACGTTTGTAATATTAGATATTCAGGAGGCAGAGCAGGAAGATCACAGATTCAAGACCAGTCTGAACAACTTGGTAAAACCTTGTCTGAAAGAAAGAAGGAAAGAGAGAGAGAGAGAGAGAGGGAGGGAGGGAGGGAGGGAGGAAGGAAGGAAGGAAGGAAGGAATATGTCTGAGGATGTAACTCAGTGACAAGAGTACCTCAGGGTTTAGTCCTCAGCATTACAAAAAAAAAAAAAATTATAAATTCCAATTCCCACTCTCAAGTAGATTCTGACCTATTTAAGAGGAAGAATTAAAAATTCATGAGTAGTGATACAGTACTAAAAAATAAAACTGGATTTTAAAAAAAAGCATTTAGCATAACATCAGAAATGCTAAATGGCTTTTGTATGCAGATTGTCAAACATGAGGGTCAGATGCAGAGCTGACTTCAGGGGGCAGGGAGAACTCTGTGTGCTGGGGTCCTCTTGGAATGTTTCTTGGTGGTAAGAGGACTTGGTCTTCATGCAGAGTACTGTGGATACTAGAGGTACTAGAGATACTAGAAACACATTCCACAGGCAGATGTAGAGTTTTACAAAATGTAGCTCTTTGCCCTATCTCAAGGGAAATTCATCATCCCCTTTGAGAAACAGCTGTGGGTAGGAATAACAAAAATAATATTTTTAAAAAATCAGAGGTGTTTCTAAACAATAGTTCTGTAGAATTTTCTAGCCATTGACACTGTCATTAAAAGTACAAAAATGAATATGGGCTCATATAGGCATTCTGTCTCCCTGAAAGACCCTCTCTGGGCAGAGATGAGAATCTGACTTTGCCTTTGACTCTCTGATTTGTTAAGTCCATAAAGAACATGCAGAATGACAACTAGCATGTGAGCATATCATGTCTTTTGTACCAAGACCTACTTTTTACTTAACCTTGTTCCGGATAAACAACTTTTGTTCCCTCAGCCAAAGATCAAAGTTATTCACCATTCACCCCTTTTCATACAGAAATATTTTGGTCTGCACTATTACTAGACAGATCTGATGCAGCCTACCTGTGCTATTATTCTTTTAAATTTCCCCAAAGCAAATGGAAAATGCTTTTTGGATTAGAAGTGCCTGTTTGCAAATAGCCTGCTGTGTCAGTCCACCCTTAAATAGACACCTATGTGACCACCTTCTGGTAGGAGGGGATGTAAAAAGATCCAGTTCCCCTGGGAGGTTACTGAGGCCAATGCTCATCCCTAAGGGCTAACAAATTGGATAGCCCTTTCTAAGGCCAAGTGGGACTAAATTAAAGAGCAGAGCACACCTGTTTATGAAAAAGGACACCAAGTCTCACTGTGTGTTTGTCACCACAATGATGACACTGGTAGTGAATTGATTCTACAGTGAAAAAGCAAAAGAATGCAAAATAGCAGTAATCGGAAAATATTGTGGTCTATGACTCCTTTTCTATGAGGGTATGCTTTTCATCTCAGATGTGACCCAGAAATGACTCTCCTTGTCAACTTCCAGAATGGAATGGATATATCACCTGATATTTTTCCTCATCACAACCGATTTCCACGATGGACAGATGTCAGAGACCAAAGGAAAGAAAAAAGGGAAAGAGTAAAAGCAAAAATCTTTAGAAAAATACAAGACAAAAGAAAGGTCATTGTTTGTTTAATAAAAAAATAAGAAAATAAAATAAAATTCAGATGGCAACCATACCTGTGAGAAACAGATGATGGAGAATTCTTGACAGGATCTTCTGGGAAGATGGACTTAGAAGCATTGCACACAGGCTACAGGAATGTCCTGGGACCCTGTGTGCCTCACAGTATTTCACACAGGCTTCTGGAATGTTCAGACAGACTATAGAAACTGAAGTCAATTCCTAATGAGAAGGGGTTGAAGACTAAAACAGGGTGCTGCTAAGGCACTGCTCGAGTCAACCAAACTCTTTCCCTTGGCATTCAGGTATCCTCTGCCCGGTGATCATGCTCTCTGAATGTATGTACGGCTGGTCCCTCGATGCTGCTCACATCTCTTGTCTCAGAAAGGCATTTGCCTGATAGAAAGCTGCATCTTCCCTCACTCTCTGTAGCATGAAGGGGCAAAGGTACAGAACCTCTCTCTGCATTTCCAATGCAAGGAGTTGAATGTAAGAAATTGGGTTGGGAAAAGGAAAGACAGAAAAATGAATCAGACATTACTTTCCTATGGTCATATATGAATATACAACCTGTGTAATTCCACATCATGTACAACCACAAGAATGGGAATTTATACTCCATGGACATATAGTATGTTAAAATACATTCTTGTATCATGTACAACTGAAAAAAAACAATTTTTAAAAGTGTAAGAAAGACTAAGAAATAAAAATGAAGTAACCCAATTATTATTAATTGTGAGGAGCAGTTTCCATCCCCCAAGGGATGGAATAAAACAGGCAATGTTACTTAAGGGAGGCCAGGATTGCAGGAAGGACCTACCCCCATCCCCCAACAGCCTGCGCTATGGATGAAAATGGTAGGTGTGACACTTGGCCACGTAGTGGAGCAGGCCCAGCAGGAAGGTTATTGTATTATTTGCATTTTTGTTGCCTGTGAATTATGATCCTTTGGCATCTTAAAAAAGCTTCCTGGGTCTTCAAGAGAGCTGAATAGAGAAGGTTGCTTTCCTGGCTACTCTGTGTTGTGAAACCAAGAAAACAGGCAGCTTCTCAGCCAGATGGGTGGACATAACAAAAGGGGGGACTTTAATGGAATTTACTATTGGACATTCAAAGCAGATAGGGACTCAGGAGGTTGGGTATGATAAAATAAGAAAAAATCTTATCCCATCTACTGCTGCAGCCAGAGGCACCAGTCAGCGGGGTCCCTCCACAAGCAAAGTGGAGGGACAGGGAATTAAAGGAACCCACATTTTAAGGAGGTCTGAGGCTAGTCTGTATAGGGAAAGTTTATAGATCAAAGACACTGCCTGACTAAACCAAAAGACATGCTGCACAATATCCTTGTGTGGGGAAAAAAAAAAAAGCCACCATCTCTCCAGGTTGTGTGCAGAGGACAGAGGAAGGAATCATTTTGCAGCTGCAGCACAGGGGCTTGAGTTAGGCCTGAAATACAGGCCTGGCAAACCCATGCTTCATGTCATAGAATGTGGGTAAGTGACCAAGAGAAAGTCAAACATGGAGAGAGGTTTACAAAGGGGACAACTAGTTATGGAAACCCACCCTAATGCCCCCCACCCCCTCCAACCAGGCCACTTACAGGATTAGCTGGGAGAGACATGCCTCGCCAGAAATTTGAAAGGGAGGGAGCTGGAGAGACTGAGTTTGGTGAGAGACTGAACCCCAAACCAGGAAGCATGGGGTCCGCAGGTGATATAGTATACTAAGAAGTGCTCCTCTACTACATGAGTGGAACCCAGGAGAGATCCCCAGGGTGCAGTCTTGCAGCATGAACTGGAAATGGATGGGCCTTGGAGTTCCACTGATTTAAAGTCTCCAGACCAATTTGCATTCAGCAAAGAACCTGAAGGCCACCTAAGCCTAAACTCCACCTCCAGGAGTTCTGCCTATGGGATTACCCCTCTTATCCCAGAGACACCTCTAACCCTGCTCAGAAGGGAAGCTGAGAATTTTTTTAAACACAAATGGACACAATCCTTTAATTTTTCATCAAGATCTTTCTTTTTAATTTGTTCTTTGCTTAGTTGAGACCTTAATAGTTCATGGATATATATACATATTTATATTTGTTTTTTTGCCTCACTTCTAGCATTTTGAAACCAGCTATTTTTCATGGATCAGTATTTTGAGAAATAGGATGTTTGATTAGTTTATTTCAGATTTTTTTTGTATTCTTTTCTTTTCAATTTTTGAAATATATACATTTAAAATTTTAAATATATAAATATATATTTAAAATATATATTCTCACTTATCTGTTTCTATTGGTTCTCTTTCTCTCTTTTTTTCTGCTAACAGCCAATCTCTATTTCTCTCTCATTCACTCTTCCCTTAATTTTTTATTTCTAACATGTCACTTCCTCTTTCATAACATCACATTCTACATCACTTTTGCTTTCTTCCAGTCTACCATTCAAGATTGTAAAACTTATTGCAAACATTCTATTTTATTGTGGGCAATAACTTATCATATCATTTCTGTTTATTGTGACAATTAACATTGTAGATGTCATAGCAGGAACTATTTTGTTTAATGATGTATACTATTTTGATTGTTGTTATTATTTGTCTTTCCCAAATGGCAAGGTACTGGAAACATTCTGGTACACAACAATTCCACAGGGCAGAAACTCTACTGCCTTAGATTCATATTGTTAGATGGGTACCCATAAAAACTACATGAAAAATCAAGAGAACAAATAGCCCCAAACAAACCAAGATACTTCAATAATGGAATCCATCAATTCTACTGTGGAAGAAATGTCCAGAAGGGATTTATGTAAGGAGTGAAATCAGAGAGAAAATAGAAGAAGTGAAAGATTATTTCAATAAAGAAATAGCGATTATGAAAAAAATCAAGCAGAGAGCTGGGGTTATAGCTCAGTGGTAAAGTGCTTGCCTCATATATGTAACGCACAGGGTTCTATCCTCAGTACCACATAAAAATAAATAAATTAAGATATTGTGCCCATCTACAACTAAAATATTTTTAAAAAAAAATCAAGCAGAAATCCTTGAAATGAAGGAATCAATAAACCAAATTAAAAATTCAATGGAAAGCATCACCAACAGACTAGACCATTTGGAAAAGAGTTTCAGGCAATGAATACAAAATGTATAATATTGAAGATAAAGTTGACCATAGACAATAAATGTTAAGAGACCATGACTAGAACTTTCAAGAATTATGGGATAACATCAAAAGACCGAATTTAAGATTTATTGGTATAGATAAATCTTAAATGATGCAAATCAAAAGAATGTAAAATCTTTTCAATAAAATAATATCAAAAAATTTCCCAAATCTAAAGAATAAAATGGAAAATCAGATACAGGAGTCTTATCTTTCCCAAATATACCAAATAACAACAGACCCACACCAAGGCACATGATTATGAAAATGCCTAATATACAGAATAAGTATAGAATTTCAAAGGCTGACAGAGAAAAATAGCAGGTTACATTTAGAGGTGAACCAATCCAGAACTCAGTTGATTTCTCAACTCAGATACTCAAAGCATCAAGAGCAACTAGACAACTAGGCAACTAGGACTGTGTACGAGGCAACTAAGGACTGCCTCCTAGTTCAAAGCCTGCCGAAATTTCTCAAACTAGCCATTTCTAAACTCTTCACCATGCCACAGCTGTTTTCCAGTGGAAACCCTAGGGAAGACTCCCTCCTAGACTCTCCCCTCACTTCTGCTTTCTTCCTCCTGACCATCCTGAGGCCCTCATGGGGCCCTGTATGGTCTTCCATGCCTCCAGTTTATAGAAACTTTGAGGATAGTGAACCCTGTTTCCCTGAGCTCTCCTGTGTCTTCTCTCATATCGCTACACCTGACTGACCTTCACATTAAAGGACAGGGAACGGGTTGCAGGAATGTCTAAGGACACCAGAGTCCGTGATTTCAGCTAAAAGGGAGGGAAAGCAGGACCTTCCTCCAACATCTAAGTTCCCTTTGGCAGAGCCCCCCAGAAGCCTTTCAGCAAGAGTGAGGAAATGGAATTTTCCTGGTTCCAACCTCCCACCCTTGCCCTGACTTCAACATAGAGCATAGAAAAGTCCTAGAGGGGTGCTGATAACCAAAGCATGCTCATGCTGCCTCTGGATGTATCCTCTCTGAAATTAATCAGTTATTTGAGTGCTTAACTACTGCCCACATCATCCCCATAAAATGGAGCATTAGATCAAAGAAGTAGATTGTCTCATTCACTCTTATATTCCCAGTGGCTCAAGTAGAGCCTTGAGTGAGTGGCTGCTCAAGAAGTACTTGCTGGGTGAATTAATAATAATAATAATAATAATAAAATATTTATACTCTATCAAATGAATAGACTATGTTTAAGTTACTCTATATTACATTGTTGCATTCCTCTGTATTGTTGTATCTACTTTTGCCATTTTTTATTACTTATAAATTTCTAATGCAAGAAAGCCAATAAGGGGCTGGGGATGTGGCTCAAGCGGCAGCGCACTCGCCTGGCATGTGTGCGGCCCAGGTTCGATCCTCAGCACCACATACAAACGGAGATGTTGTGTCCACCAAAAACTAAAGGAAAATAAAACATTAAAAGATTCTCTCTCTCTCTCTCTCTCTCTCTCTCTCTCTCTCTCTCTCTCTCTCCTCTCTCACTCTCTAAAAAAAAAAAAAGAAAGAAAAGAAAAGAAAAAAGAAAGCCAATAAGGCAGAGAAGGAAGAAAAATTCTAAAGGCATTATTGCTATGTCATTATCTTCATCAGGATTTAGTACAAATGAACTGGATAAGAAAATTAAGACTTTGGTGACCAAAGAGAGTGAAACAGTTTAACTACCCCTGTGCAGAAGGCTTTTCTAAATGTTTTTTTCTAAATGAGTATCCTTTCCCTACATCTGTCTTCTCTTGTAAGTCAAGGCACTTCTTATTCTCTCCTCACACTGACATCCTATGACACCAAACAAACCAGCAAACTCTAGAAAGTTCCAGCTCTGTCCACATATGAGACCTTTGTCCTTGCTGTGCTCTGGGATTAAAGTGCCCTACCTCCCTGTGCCATCCACCAAACGCTGAGACATGTCAGGAGGTTGGAGGAATCTCCTGAACCATAAATATTGAGGAAAGGAAGTGAAAGAGAGAAGAAAAGAAGAGGAAGGGAAAGAAGAAGAGGAAACTTTACTTTCTGTGGGAAGACATACAATCTCACTTTCTGAGTGTTCTGATAATTAAAATCAGTCCTCTAAGTAGAACTTCAAATCATGCCTTCCAAAAGCTGAAATTTCTTTGGACAGAAGCCTTCCAAGTTCTAACCTCTCAGACAACATATAACCTAATTACAGATGTCTTGAAAGTGTTACTTGGGCAAATATGATGACCTGTTGCAAATCCCTATCCCTTGTGTTCACCATTGCTTTCAGATAACCTTTTTGAAGTTTGCTAATGCATGGCAACGAGGCATTTCTTTGGGGTGCTTCTGCTTCTGCTGACCATAGGGTAATTCTTGGAGATGGCACTAAATTGTTTCCAAGAGTAAAAGAAAATATATGATCTAGGCAAATTCAAAGCCAGACTTAGGAACCAAGCAAGACCCTGGGCAACTCAACAAGACCCTGTCTTAAAATTTAAAAAACAAAACAAAACAAAAAAACTGAAAAGGTCTGGGGATGTGCTCTGTGGTTAAGTGCTTCTGGGTTCAATCCCAAGCACAAACAAAATAAAGCAAAACAAAACAAAACAAAGAAATAAAGAAAGAGATCATGTGATCTGGATACAAAAGGAATTGGTGCTAAGCACCACCCAGCCCTGGGCTGTGGAGCATTCTTTCTGCTCCTTCCAATACAATGCTTAAAAACAGGGACCTGATTTGCATTTCTCTAATTACCAGAGATGTTGAACATTTTTTTATATTTGTTTGTTGAAGGTATATCTTATTCTGAGAAGTGTCTGTTCAGCTCCTTAGCCCATTTATTGATTGGGTTGTTTGTTTTCTGGTGTTAAGCTGTTTTAATTCTTTATATATCCTGGAGATTAGTGCTCTATCTTATTTGCATGTGGCAAAAATTTGCTCTCAAAATGTAGGCTCTCTCTTCACTTCAATGATTGTTTCTTTTGCTGAGAAGAAGCTTTTTAGTTTGAGGCCTTCTCATTTATTAATTCTGGATTTTATTTCTTGCACTTTAAGAGTCTTGTTAAGGAAGTCAAGGCATAATCTGAAGTGATAAAGACTTTTTCCTCTATTAGGTGAAGGATCTCTGGTTTATTTCCTAGGTACTTGATCCACTTTGAGTTGAGTTTTGTGTATGATAAAAGATAGGGGTTTATTTTTATTTTGCTGTATATGGATTTCCAGTTTTCCCAGCACCATTTGTTGAAGAGGCTATATTTTCTCCACTGTATGTTTTTGGCACCTTTGCCTAGTATGAGATAACTGTATTTATGTGGGTTTGCCTCTGTGTCTTCACAGAGACAATACAGACAACAATAAATGTTGGCAAGGATGTGGAGGAAAAGGCACACATTTATTGCTGGTGGGACTGCAAACTCGTGCAACCAATCTGGAAAGCAGTATGGAGATTCCTTAGGAAACTTAGAATTGAACCACTATTTGATTCAGCTATCCCACTCCTCAGTCTATACCTAAAGGACTTAAAATCAGCATACTATAGTAACACAACCACATCAATGTTTATAGCAGCTCAATTCACAACAGCTAAACTGTGGAAGCAACCTAGATGCCCTTTAATAGATGAATGGATAAAGAAACTGCTATATATACACAATGGGATATTACTCAGCATTAAAAGAGAATAAAATTATGACATTTGCAGGTAAATGGATGGAGTTGGAGAATATCATGCTGAGTGAAGTAAGCCAATTCCCAAAAAACCAAAGGCTGAATGTTCTCTCTTAAAGTTGATGCTGATCCATAATGGGGAGGACATGGGGAAAATGGAGGAACTTTGATGGGGCAAAGGGGAGGCAGGCATTGGGACTTTTTGAGATTTGGGGGTAGGAAAGATGGTTGAATGAAATGGACATCATTACCTTAGGTACAAGTATGACTGCACATGCGGCATGACACTGCATCGTGAACATCCATAGAAATGTAAAGTTGTGCTGGAATTGCATACAATGAATCAAAATTCATTCTACTGTCAAATATACCTAATTGAAATAAATTTTTAAAAAAACAGGGAACTAATTCACCTTCTGAATCTATAAATTTTCTCCATAAAGATTGTATAGACCCAGTATAAACTATAATCCTTCTTGGGTCTAGGTAAAGAAATGGTTGTCCTTCTATAATATTCTGCTGTCAATCTTCAAGAGAAATGTCTCCATGTCAATGTTGGTGATGCCTAAGATTCCACTTTCCTCCCAATTTCTAAACTTAGGATTTCCCCTTTTGCCTAAATTTAATATTTCGATTGCTAAGAATCCTTCAAGATTAGGGTTAATGATTCTGAGATTTTTGCAAGTTTCTTAAGTACCCTGGGATTGATGAGAAATAAAATTTCTTTAAACACATAATCCTCCACTTCATGCTGCCAAGTCTATGTTGATTAATCAGTACACTTTGACATTTTTTTCTTCCACTCTTCTATGTATATAGCCTAGTTTAGATGCCAAAGAACTCCAGGGTCAAATAAGTTAGATAGACCTTTCTTTTCCTCTTACCACCTGTTAAAATTACATCCCCAGCCAGGGGATGGGCTCAAAGCTTCCTGCTGCAATACAAACATTAATGACCCTTTGTGTTGGGTTTATTATATTTGCATGTTTCAACTTATTCTAAGTTTGGTCTTCATGACATAACAGCTAGGATTCTGTCTCTCATTCACACTTATTTCTTGGTTATGGACCCTTCTTGAAAAATTTCTTTCTTCAAAAAAAATCTGTGATTGCCAGAAAATGAAATATTTGCGTCATATAATTATATAGAGAATTGTACAGAAATATTCATTGTTAAAAAAAAAATTAAGTAGCCAGGCACAGTGGTGCATGCCTGTGATTCCAGAAGCTCAAAAGGCTGAAGCAGCAGGAGGATGGTGTGTTCAAAGTCAGCCTCAGCAACTGAAGGAGGCTCTAAGCAACCTAGCTAGCAAGACCCTGTCTCAAAAAAAAGGGGGGGGGGATGGGGCTGTGGCTCAGGCTCAGTGGTAAAGCACCCTTTGTTTAATCCTTGATATAAACAAACAAACAAATAAAATGATGAAAAGTAATACATATATGTGGTGAGCCGCTTCTGCCGTTTCTGCAGACTATGGTCGCCATTACAAGATGGCGCTGGCTCCGCTGTGGTCTGTGACAAACAACTCCTTATTTGGGAGAGTTGGCGCGTGGTTTTTCACCACCCTATGAGAAAGCTCCACATGGCAGCTTCGCATTGGGGCTTGAGATGCTTTATTAAGGCTGGGAGGGGCATCCGAGAGGGAGAAGAGGAAATATCAAGGGCCTGAATAAACTGCTGAAAGAAGATTCCTGAGTTGCGTCTTCCTTGCGGGCAAGGGGTCGCGACACATATATGTGTTCCACATCAAGAAGCAAGAAAGGAGACTCTTGCTATGTGTCTCCCTGCAACTTCCACTCTCTCTGCCACTCACTTCCCTTCTTCAGAGACAGCCACTGTGATGAGTTTCTTGGGTCAGGGCTGCCATTGCAACTAATAGGACAACTCACCTGAGGAGATGCAGTGGATTCTGAAAGCTCCATTTATGTATTCAAAGAGAGAGAAATTTATAACACTACATTTCAGCAAAATTTCAAACACCAACTATGTATAGGCTAAGAAAATTATAGAGGCAATTTTCTCACATTTCCTAATTAACTTTCTTTAGCTTAAAGAACTGATTACCCTGTTCTTGAAACTATTTCTTAATCCTTTCCTGAGTTGGAAATCCTTCAGGGGCTCCCCCAAACTGACAAAGTAAAATCTATCCCTTTTATCATTCACCCTTTCTACCAAAGCACACATTTTCCAGGCCTCCTAATCAAGAGTTTCCGACTTCAGCTTTGTTCTCTAGCTCCGCTTCGCTGCTTCTCCTTTGGAGTGATTTTGTGCATATGGGCTGGATTTTGTTCCTAGACTATGCTTAACCCTCCTTGACTTCTTAATAAATATCTCCTCATCCTTAAAGACACAACCAGATCTCACCTCCTTCAGGAAGATTATTTTTCCTCCTCCTCCCTCTTCCAAAGTGAATTTTCTCTCCTCTCATCACATCCGTCTCTCAATATTTATTATTGTACTCACAACACTGCATTTTTCCTCATGATCAAAGAAAGCTTTGCTGATTCCCAATGTATGTGATTCATCAAGGGGTTGTGTGATGTTGTTTATTCAAATCTGTTCACAGACAGGCAAGCAGATGAAATTACCTCTTAAATTCTCCATTTATCCTCTTGAATTTGATTATGGTTTCCAACGATAGGAAAACCCACTCTGGTTCTATACTGTGAGGTGCATTTTGATGGTTCACCTGTGTGCCATTCCTATTGGAATGAACTACATTTGAAGTCAAGGGCCTCTGCTCACTATGAAACTTCCTTCCCTGTCCCCACAATCATCTGCTCGGTTTTCTAGCCAAGACCTTTCGAATATATAGCTTGCTTCCTTACCTCCTGCCTGCAGGTACTACTTCTTACTTCCCAAACTATCTATTGATTCTACCCCCATTTGGCTCATGCATCTCATCTTTTAAGGTCCACCTAAGCTGGCTGCTCCTCTCAGGTTCCTCTGCCACCTGTGCTGACTTTGCTCTACCCTCACACCATACTGTATTTCCACTACTTTCTGATCATGTCCCCATAAACTCCTAAGCTGCTGGGGGTCAAAGGCCATGCTTTCATCTTTATAGTCATAGGACTTACTGAGCCTGGCACAGATAAACCTTGGTGAACACTTACTAGCAGGGGTATGTAAAGAGTTTTATCTCCCTTCAGTCATCTGCCTCTGCCTCCAGTTCTGATTCTTGGTGGTCCTTATTTACCTAATCCTCTCTTCTACCTCTACATAGGACAGAGTTACTTCAGTAAGACTCCTTGGCCTTGTCCATCTGATGTGCTGCTCTGGTGGTTCCTACCTGTCTAACTTCACCAATGAGCAGCCTCTAAATTAGATGACCCTCTTTGAGTAACCAGAAGTGAGAAACTATTTCCTTAGAACTCTTTCTTCTTATTCCAGCTAGCTCCAAGGTGACTATTCTTCAGTCTTTCAAACTTCAGCATACCTTGAAGCTCCTTCTGGGTCATGGCTATGCGCTATGATGGGCTCACAGCTCAGAATCTCCCACGTTAATAAGAGAAAGAGATTCTGTGCTAATAAGTTGAAATTTGGTATATAGCATATTTGATGGTCTGTTCTTAACTTTTACCTTGATTTTAAATATTTTTCCTAAGATAGTTGACATATTAAAGTATATATTTAAAAAAGCAAAAGATATTTATAAAATTCTTATATCTGGGGTTTACATGTTGCTTGATGGTCATTCTGCAGGAGAAGCTCTTTCTCTCATTCCCATCACCTCTCTGTAGGGGATAAACATAGTTCTAAGTCTAGCCTTGACCTCTTTGTCTTTCAGTCCTGCTGAGATTCACCACCTGACATCTAGTGAAAAAAAAAAATCTTACAACATGGATAAAACCTACTTATCTTTTTCCTAAAACAAAGTCTCCAACTTTCCTGACAGAACTTGGCACCTCTTTCTGTCTTATCTCCTACAATAGTTATTCTCTGGAACATAAATTTTGGCAAGTAATTAATTTCTGTTCTGCAGGTTCTATAAGTAATTTAAATTTGTAAATTTTATCTCTGAGACAATTTATAGAACTTTAGGGCATGGAGTAGAGCCCATTCTTTCCTATTTCCCTAGCCACAGTAACAGTGCCAAGTTCAAAGGAAGTATTCAATACATGCTTTGAATTAAAATTGGATAAAACAATATTTTAGAGGTGATCCATGATCCTTCTCAGAACACATTATGGTTTCTAATATAAGAGCCATTGTAACAATAGCAACTTCTTGTTGAAATCTCTTCCTTTTACTCAGCTCATAGTATCTTCCTGGTTTCACCATGTTTTCCTTCAAAGGATATCTTGGAGAGGAGGTAAAAGCAGAACTTTTGATGTACCTGGCCTAGAAAAACTGACAGCTGTCACTTCAGATATATTTGTGATAGGTAATGCCCTTCACCCTGCAATACTCATGGAAATGAGAAAATGAAGATCTATGGAGGCTGAAAAAGAAAAAAATATGCAACAATATCTATCCTTGTCACAAAGCCCCTACTAGCTACTTGTGGGACTGGGCCACAAGCATTCCTCCTTCTGCAAAATGTAAGGAACATTTCTCCAGATTCATACCTTTTCAGCAAGCTAGCAGTAATGCCTCAGCTCTGGGTGAGTCAGTAACTTTATGTCTTCCACCAAGGCACTAGGCCAGAGTGGATTTCTTTTCCTTATCTCTGATCTGAAATGAATGCTAAAATAAATGGTGCCATGTTTGCCAAATGACAGGTAGTTGGATCCAGGAAACCCAAATTAAGTGATGCTGAAAGAATTTCTCAAAAAGCTATGCAGAAAATAAAAGCAATTAAGAGTTATCCATTAAAGAACTCTTGCCAGGCAAATGCCCATCTATTCCTAGTTAATGGTCACAGATATCTTTGCAATTGAGATTAATCGGTGCCCATTTTTTCCAATGGGAGTAATCCCCCTTGCCCACAAAGAGCACTGCTCTTAAATGGCATGTCTGAACTTGGTTGTCACCTATGCAACTTCCACGTGCACTTTTTCCAGCTCTCTGTGACACTCTACACTATTGTAGAAGAGAAAAAATTAAGTAGATTAACAAGAAACCAACAGGCAGAATTTTATTAGCATATATATTTCGTGCATGTAGGAGAGAGAACTAAAGAGAAGAGAAATTTCTAGGAGGAGACTTAAAGTGCTGTCTAGTACACTTCAAGAAGGAACAATACATTTTTAGAGACATGACAGGCAAAAGACCTTGAGCTTCCAGAAGTGGCAACTGTGGGATGGCAAATATATAGGAAACTCATGGGAGCTAAGGGCTAGTTAGTAAAGTTCGTTAGGCAGATTCCTCTGGTGCTATTTCCAGGGCCATCAAAGGTCCAATGTCTTCAATCCTGGTAGAGAAGCAAGGAGGAGGCATACCTTTATAAATTTATATCCTGCTAAATTATTTGTCTAAAAGACAAATACGGGGAGGGCAGAGAGCTTTCTCACATTTGCTTTTTATCAATTGCCTCCAGCTCAAAATAATCCTTATACCAAAGTGACATGTTTTGGGGCTGGTGTATTCTGCTACTCTGCATTGCAGAATAAGCCATCCTAAAGAAGTTTAACCCACAGTGCACGGTGAAATGTTCTAGTCAAAATACTGAATAATTATCAAAGTGCTGAACTTTACTAGTTTGGGGAAGCCTGGCTATCACACCTAAGAAGTACTTTGCCAGCTGTGATGGACTTCTTTCAGAAAAGAGATAAATGAGAATTCATTCACTTTTGAGATAGCTGGGAACATAGCAATCTTGTCACAAAAGCATCACCTAATTTAAAAATAATTCTGAGCATGGGCCTCAATTTCCTAAATGAAGAAGAATGTTCATCAGGAGTTCAGGAAGCAGGGCTCTTATAGGTGGAGAAGGAACAAAGGGGCAAAGCCATCTTCTGCCTTTTGCAGAGCGGTGGTGGCTGTACATATTTGCTTTTCCTTAACAAATGGCCATGTATTGGGTATTTTTAAATGCAGAGTCTTTTAATCTGCTGCTGTTTCATTTCTTGTGCATTTTAATAGATGTGTTTAGTTTGATCCTTACCTCTTAATGGGAATTAATCTAAGAGGGCACACACTTTAATGAATAAGGAAAACAATAAAATAAAAGGACTAAAGTTAAGCTGGTCCCTGTCTAGGCTACTTGGTGAGAACTGGCTCACTCAGAGACGCCTCCTTGCCTGGTCTCCACCAGCAGTGCCCAAAGCTCAGTGGGAGGTCTGCACCAGAAAAAAAGGATGTGACAGAAAGATGGATTGTGTACATGGAATTTGGGGGTAACTTCATGGGACTGAACAAAAATTCTAGGTGTGTGAATTCTATATGGTTTGAAATAAAGTTGAAATTGGACAGTGATAAATGTCAGCTGGCAGCTTAGATAATTGAGACCAAATATTAATTTGGATTTTGACATGGATCTAGGGATCACAGATGACATGAACCACTCTTTTGGGTGGATGAAAATTGTCCTCTGTGATCCTAGGCAAATTGGTAAACTGAGATAAAGAAAATGTTAGCTGTTGCAGAATAAACCACAGGAACAAAGCCTAACAAAAAAATAAACATAATCAAACCCCAGAGTATTTGTGTAGAAAAGAGAGAATCAAAGTAGGAACTGAGTGTCACACTCACCAAATATCCTTTGAACAACCAACTCGTGCTCTTGGTTTTCCAGTGCAGTGATGTAACTGGCCAATGGGGTATGACAGACAGTGATGGCAACTCTTCCCAGGTGGCCCTTTCACTCCCCTTTCATCACGGCTTTAGCCCCATATCCCTGCATGACAATCTTGGAGGCCAATGTTATAATCAGACTTTGTCCAGATATATATTGAATTTTGCTTATGGCAAGAAATTAATCTTTTTGGCATTAAGTCATTGAAATTTTTTGAGCCATGACTGTGGCAGCAAAAAAAAAAATAGCTTATCTTGATTAATACAAATTTACTGGAGTCTTTGGATACTTTGAACTTAGACTATGAGTGTTAATGTAAATTAACATTGAAGAAGAACAAGACAAGATATAGAAGGGATGATTATGATAATGTAGATACTGGGAAAACCAGACTGACTTTCATAGTTGCAAAACGTGGAAATGATATACCAATGGACGACTCTGGATCATCTCTTTTTAAGGACACTTTGCAGACAATCAAAATTATTAATAATAATATTGCACTGTATGGTGCTGTATATATTCAGAACATATTTTCATGGTAACTTAAACAAAATTCTTAAGGGAACTAGAGGTGACCAGATTATGTCATGGAGTTTTCTTCTGGCAATTTAACAATGAAAACAGGCTCCATCTATGTACCTCCAGCATTTTACCAGCAAGAGGCTCCGCTCCATCCTATCTTTGACCCCCTCCACAAAAAAAGCAGCTTCCATAGGTGACAAGGAACCAAGCAGTCCAAGGAATGCCCAAGTAATGGCCTTTGCTTATCTCACAGCATCTCCTATCTGTCCCTCAGGCAAAGGAGTCATCATCAGAATCTCACCAGTGAATCATGGGGCTCACACTACAGATCCTGCCTTTCAGCATGCCCAGAATGAACCATTACTCTTCAACCCAGTATAAAATAATCCCAGTGAAACCAGCTGGCCTGTCAGATGGGGCCTAGATAGCACTGAAATAAGCAGCGCTTAATTTGGTGGGAGATCTGTCAAAAACAATAAAGATCGGTGTAAAAAACAAGCCATTAGTTATTGATCTGATATATTACAGTTGCTTTGAAAATAACTGGATTTCACTTTTGCCCTTTAATTTCTCCATCTTAATCACATTCTGTCAAGACTGGGGCACACATATTATGCATTAAAAGGTCAAGAGTACCCTTGTGTATTACCCGACCCCAAACTGAGATGTGTCCCAGACACTGGCAAATATGCATTCAAAATTGCCCACATATAGACCTCTGTGAACTGAACAGCCAGAAAAATGCAGTTGATGTGGCTCTAATCTCTAAAGCCAATGAACAGCCCAAGATATGATAAAAGGTCATCAGTAACAATATTCCAGATTTGTTAACATCTTTTCCAATTAAATTCTATATCCAAACTAGAGTGAGATATTCTCTGGAATCTCTGGGGACACCAATTTCTGGCCAGACTTTCTTGGGTGAAGGACACACACTTTTTTGTCACTGTTATAATCAGGCTTAGTCCTAATTGTAAGTCTTTCTTCTACTTTGATGGGGGCTGTATTACTCAGGGCCTCTGCTTAAGTCCTGCTGTTTTCAGGGCCTCTTTGTTGCTGTTTTTGACCTGTGGAACACTGGGGGGTTTGGCCCCTCCAGTACTGTACCTGGAAAGATGTTCCTTACAACTTAGGGTGCTTTTACTTTCAGTTTGGACACAATTGAGATTTCTCTTGTGGAAAAAAAAATGTGGCACTTACCTTCTCTCCAAGGATCCAACATTATTAAGATTTCAACATGACCATAACTGTGAACAAGTTACAAAATAGCCCTCAGAAATGCTCTATGAATCTCATCTAACTGCTTTCTTTGGGCCTTTCTTTCTTCTCTGGTTTTCTCTTTGCACATAGTGCGCACTAGCAATCACACACACACACACAAGATTGCTATACAAACAGTAAATTTCATGAGAATTTGCTCCTTGTTTGGATTCCATGAGCTTCTCTAGTTGGCCTTTCTAACTCAGGTTGCACTTATTCCTTCATTTATTCAATATCAATTATTGATGTAGAAATAACTGAAGACCAATTGAATAGGAAAAGCAAAGGTTATTTATTCTGAGCTTGCTGCAGCATGGGAATGAATCACTGTTACTTGTGTTTTGACAGAGATTTAAGGGCAGGTAGAGGAATGGGAAGGCCTCCAAGGGAAGCTGCAGGTATGAACAACTGAAGGCTCTGAGTGTGGAGGAGCTGGGAGCTGGTTAACTAAAAGCAGGAACCTGTGTGTTTGGTTAAGAGTATGTTTCTGGTGCTCTCTGGCTGGTCCTAAGTTGAACATGGAAACAAAAATTAAGAAAGTTGTTAGTAATTAATCACATCCTGGCCATCGGGGACCTATTGTTAAGGAAATTATTGTTTAGCTTCCTAGATTGTCACTGGAAATAGCAACCTGACTTCCAGAAAGTCTGACATATGGCAGGCTGGCTCCCTGGGTTATTTATTGTAGTAGACAAGGTGCTGATTTCCTGGACAGGTTGCTATAGGTTGTGGGTGAAAGTTTTGTTTTTATATGTAGTGGGGCTTTGGTCTAATTGTATGTTAAGTCTGCCAGTGAGGACCAGCTATGTGTTAGACGGTCTAGGTGCAGGTATAGGTTGTATATATGTAAGCAAAAATGATAGATTTTACATTAAAGCATGGATTTTATGTTCCAGTGGAAATGACAAGCAATAAAAATAAACAAATGAAATGCCAGATCATTATAAGATTTCTTAAACAATAAGGAGGGTGAGATAATAGTTAAAGATGGAATTGTTCCTGTTTTAGAGAGTGGCCAGAGAAGGCCTCTCTGGGTGGCTGATATCTGAGTCTTCATTCTCCTCTCTGGCTTATTTTGCTTGTACCCACAATGCATTTTTGTTATCAGTAACATAAAGAGAATGCCTTATTCTCAGGGTCAAAACCCTGAAAATGTCAGAGTTGCTCTATGATTCTGCAGAAAGACCTTAGGAACAGGATCTACTGTGGCTTCATTCCACATGTGTTGTGTGGCATTGGAAAAACAACACTTCTCTTTATCTTCAGTCTATTCATAAGTAATAAGGCAATAAAATGCCTTCTTTCATTTGGTATGATTTTAAAAAAATCAGTAATTCACTTGACATGCAGTAGAGCATCTCAATCATTTTGGCTAATCCCACCTGACATATCTGCTATATTGTGATCCCTGGGTGTTCCAGGAATATGGTACAAAACTTTCATGGTCCAAGGGAATATGTAGGACACAATCCATCCTGTACTCTTTTTGCTAACTGCAATGTGAACAGATGCCCATCTGCTGTGGAAGGGCAGGCCACTCCAGCATACTCATGCCCCAGGGCTTTGTCCTTTTTAGCCTTTATCTTTGGCATTTTTATCAGGCAATCAGAGTTGCAAGAATCATTAGCCCTTCTGAGAAGGATGGTAACACATCTCTACCAATGGTCACTTCCTGCCAGATACCCAGGCATTCACAAAAAATGACAGAGCCAATATTTTATGGACTGTGAAGGCCATCACAGAATTATTATAAATACCTCTACTGGAGAGACAGCAGACTATTGAGAAAATCTGAAATTATCATCTTAGAAGAACTCATAAATTCTGAATTGCATTTTCAAAGTAATGTTAGCTCCAGGGACTCCCAAACTAGGTCAAGAGCCTTTGTTTGTATATAGGTTGTATCAAAATTCTTAATTGCGAAACTCAACACTATAGAAGTATATCTCCATCCACATCATGACAGTACCTGGAGAACATGTTAAAACACTGATTTTGAGGGTGGAGCTAGAGAACTGTAATGCTGCTGATGGCCTGGGGACCACACTTTGAGTGGCGCTGCTTTATAGGCCAGCATGCAGAACACACATATTCTCAAACCAAAAAGCACAAAGAATACGTGTTATGTACAAAGGCAACATGGAAGATGTAATTGAGACCCTTGGATGTTAAATTTTCAGCATATGTCATAGATTTACAGACACATTAAGAAACATCTATTTCAAATTGGCACTGTCTTAAGAAAATACAGAATGTCTGTTTCCCTGAACTACATGCCACTTTCCCAAATGGTCTAATTAGTTCCATTTTTCAAAGATGTTACAGAGATAGAAAATCCCTTCATTTCTTTTTTTTTTTTTATCAGCATAGCTAAGTCCCAAAGTGGAAGGAAAAAGGATACAAAGCATCAATGCAAACCACTACCAGGGCCAGATGCTAGCAACATCTCTTTCTTCCCAAGTCCCCTCCCTGGCCCTCGCAAGAACTTTGCAGAATTGTGGTGTACTCAGAAGATGAGGCTCCTGGCCCCTGTCCTGAATCAGGTAGCAATCTAAAGGAAAGAAAGCAACTTTAAAAGAGGCAGGGGACTTTGTCTTTGATGTTATAGAGAAACTTACAGCATCTTTCATTAATATTTTTAAGGAAATGGAAAGATATCAACTAATCCACACAGTGTGGCCCAGTGGGGCCATTTTCAAGGGTTACAAACTATAGTTAATAAGCCTGGGGTGATCCTGTCAGGAGCAGCTGTTCAGTTTCCTTTGAGAACTCAGGATTATTCCTTCATTTCTCTTAATTACTCAACAGTGTTAACTCAATCAATGAAGTTAACAGCATTCAAATTATGAAGCCACTATTGAGATTAAAATAATACATTAATACCTCTCCTTTCAGGCCTAATAAAGCCTGAAAACAATCAAATTTACTCTCTGTTTCTTATTTCTGAAGTTGTTGGTATTCCCATCCTGCAGGCAGCAAACCCAGGTCCAAATGTCACCCTTGTCCCTTTTTGACTCTGTCTTTTGCCTTATGTACAGAATGATGTCATGTTGCTCTCCTCTTCTGCCCCACTTATTTCTACATATGGTTTTTCCTAGTGAAGATATTATGATTGAAACGATAGTTCAAAAAAAAAAAAAAAAAGAAAACATTTAAAAATCCTTCCCACTTTTGTGGCAGAAGGAATTCTAAACTGGAAGTGAGGACACCCAGAATTTTATCTCAGTTCTTCAATTATCAAGGGACATGATCCTGTACAAGATACTTGACTTCTGAGCTTGTTTTTCCTTAGCAATAAAAATATGCACTTGGTTCCCCCTCAGTTTTAAAGATATTTCTTTGTCATACATTTTTATTTCAACCTGTAGAAGAAGAAGCTTCATTCATTAGGTTTCTTATCTACGCAGGGTCTTTTTCTGGTGGCTTTTATTCTTCCCCACGTGATACACACTATCCTTCCAGGTCAAAGATAACTTCTCTTATCTCTGATGGAATTGTTTACATGGCTTCATAAACCATGTGCTGTACACAATTCATTCATTCATTTATTCAATCATACATTCATTTACTTCTTGAATATTTTCTTGAATATGGGGTTACATAGACAAAAACAAAAGTCTAGAGTTTATCTGTAGCTTGACAGTAAATCACCAAATCTGAATTTGTCCTTTCCCCTAGAGAATTATGTGTTCAGCCATGTCTCATTTCTAATTTCCAAACTCCTTGGCTGAGATGAAATTAACAGATTAAAAAATAAGGTAGGATTCAAAATTGCCTGCCTCAGGTTTGACTCATTTTGGTGAGCACTGCCCCCTGAGCCTTAATGGGTATCATAGGTATGTGCCTCTGTGGCAGTAGTGGGGCAGGCTGAATGTGGGTGAATCCACATGATCCAGACATTCAGCTTCTTTGGGAGCTTCCATTATTTCAAAGGGAAGTGGTTGGAGGCTGGCAACCTGCTTGGAATAAAAAACTTAGACATTCATAATAGTTTATAAACATAGTTACTTATTAAGCATACTTTAATTCACATTTAATAAAGTTGAAAAACAGTTTTGATCCTTTTAGGAGAGAGTTGGAGATGCTGTAGGATGGTTGTGTGTCATTCATAGTAGGTTGAAGATAGGTAATATGTACCATCGGAGCTGATAATACCAGTGATAGGATATCCACCTTCTGGAAAGACAAACTCTTCCTGAGTTTTCTGATATGATGTACAAGGGATAATTGAATATAACTAAAGTGCTTAGTTTAAGAGTAGAAAGATTTGGAAAAGACACAATGTCTTTGACCAAACATATATGAATGGCTCTCATAGCGAAGGAAGATTTGAAGTGAAGGGGAGGAATGCCAAAGATAAGGAACTTATTTTGTCTCAATATAAGAAAAGCAAGTTACATCAATTGCAACTATCTTCTAAAGAAATGAGCTTCCATGTGTAGTAAAGAGTTCTTTGTCACTGAAGATGTCCAAGACAAGATGTTCAAATGTCATTTTTGGATAGAGATTCATGCATGATGACAAAAGACTTTGGTTATGACTTTTTAAAAATATCCCTACATCTTGCATTTTCAACTAAACTAAAGTTCAGTGATATTTTATTCCTTGTAAATTTATCTCACTCTGCCTCATTTCTTTTACAGTCTTGGAACATCCTCCCCCACTGCTTTGCCAAATCTGTTTTCCCTCTTTTGTTTCCCCATGAGCTGTGGCGATCTCCTTCTTATCAGTGTATGTAAATTGTGTTCAATTTAATCTAGCTCAGTGAGCATTGGCTCAGCTCCTGTTGTACTTAAGCTCTGTGATAACTATAATGGAAGGCATGAAGATGAACAGTGTGGTATCTTGAGCTTTAGGGAATTTGCAGAAAAAAGGGAGACGACAAGTCCAAAAATAGCTATTACATGAGACAGAAGATAACTGTTACAACTTACAAAAGTTAGATCACATCTACTGGAATTGTTTCAGGAAAGAGATAGATAGCATCTGAGGAGGGCCTTAAAGATTATGGAAGATGGATTTCAACACTCAAAGACAGAAAAAGATAGACATTTCTTGCAGAGCTAACAGCCTAAGGAAAGACAGAGGAGCAGAAACGGCTTGGATGTATTGGGGACCAGCGACAGCACATCTGGCAGGGCAAATGTCAGCATGACAAGACAGGAAAAGCAGGTCTGGAACATCAAGTGAAGAACCTTGAAGTTCAAGGAAAGAAATTTTTGCTTGTTACAATTCAAGAAGCTATAGCAGAGAATTTTTTTCTTTTTAAAAATTATTTATTTATTTATTTTTATTGATTTTGTAGCAGAGAATTTAAGGTATAACAGTGAAACAGTATGGGAGGAGTCATTCTTAAAGGGAAATTAATGTGCCAGTTTGATTTAGGAATGATTAAATTGGAAACAGTCAAAAGTAGGAGAATCAGAAGATACTGTGATAGTTTGAGAAACAGCAAGATTTCAAAGACAGAAGCACCTGTCTTTGACAATGCAAAGGAGACAAAAAAAATCTGGTTTTAAATTTGTTGTTGTTGTTAAATATGCTTTGTATTCAGGAAAGAAATTCAGGAAATATGAGGAAGAACAAAGAAGAAAACTAAAACTGCCAATAATTCCACCAATCAACAAGAGATTAACATTTTAATGTATATCTGTTCTTTTAATTATTTACCTACACTTTTTCTTATAAAATTGGGATAATATCAGCTATACCTCTTTGTGTATTGCTTATTTCAGTTGGTCACATATCACAATTATTCATGTCAAGAAATACACTTTTATATACCAGCTAATAGCTGCCGAGTATCTTACAAATACATGTATTTTAATTTATCAAATGAGTTCCCTATTTGGATTCTTAGTGGTTTCTGATTTTCCCATGGTGTAGTACTGCTGCCACGGACACCTGTGTATATTCATTGTTGGCATACCTTCTGATTACTTTCTTACATACATTTAGAAAAGCAGAGTGGGGTCAGAGTTTACTGTAATTGTTCCCTGCTTTTCATTTAGACTTTGACCCCTGAATTCTTGCTGAGGCATGGATGCCTGCCATATATCTCACCTTTTCCCATCCACCTCTTCAACCAGAAGCTCTAGGCACTGGAAGTGAAGTAGAAGTCTGAGGCAGGATAGATTAGGACCCTCATCCCAGGTCTCACTCTACCTCAATTAGCAGAGCGGATCTGAAGGAGCCTAAAGACCTTCTTTTATCACCCCCCCCCATTGAGTTATCAGAGGAGCTAACTTCCCCAAAGTATAGACAAGATTGTCCAACCATTCTGAGGAGCATGAGTGGAGATTTGTCACATACACAATAAGCATTATGGGCAAGGCATAGAAATCTGTCGATCACCACTATTTTGGCATAAACCACTCCTAACAAAAAGCCTGCTAAAGGTGAACAAAGAATCAGAAGCCCATATAAGCCCATATTCACTCTGAGTCCACATGGATATGTCTTTGTTCTGTGCGTGCTGTAGACTAGTAGTGTATCTTCCTCTAATAAACTCTCTTTACTGATTTTCTTGGTGAATTCTTCTCACTGTCCCCTACCAGTTGTGTTATGGCTTAGATATGAGGTGTCCCCAAAAAGAGGTGAAATGATTGAGTTTTGAGAGTTTTAACCCAATCAGAGTTTTAACCCAATCCCCTAATAGAGATTAACTAGGTAGTGACTGTAGACATGCAGGGTGTGGCTGAAGGAGGTAGGTCATTGGGGTGTGACTTTGTGGTATATACTTTGTCCTTGGTGAGAGAAGAACTCTCTCTGCTTCCTAATGGCCATGTCCTGATCTGCTTTCCTCTATGACATTCTTCCAACATACCTCAGGTTCTGCCATACCTCAGGTACAGAGCAAGGAAGTCAGCCTTCTATGGACCAAGACATCTAAAATTGTAAGCCCCAAGTAAACTGTTACTCTTCTAAAATTGCTCACGTCAGGTCTTTTGGTCACAGAAAAAAAAAAAAAAAAAAAAGCTGTTTAAAACAAGCTGACATCCAAAGTTTCCATAATAAAGTGTATGTCTAAAAAGTGTTACTAGGTGAAGTCTGCTTGCTGCCTTTTTCTGGCAGAGTGCTTTCTGATGGTTGGAACCAAAGAAGCCACCAAAAACCTGAGAATTCTTTGTTTTGTTTGTTTGTTTGATATTAGGGAATGAACCCAGGGGCACTCTGCCTCTGAGCTACATTCCCTGACCTTTACTTTTCAAATTTTTATTTTGAGAAGGGTTCTCACCAATTTGCTCAGGCTGACCTTGAACTTGCAATCCTCCTGCTTCAGCCTCCATAATAGCTGGGATTACGGGTATGTGCCATGACCTACCAAGACCTGAGATGTTTTTACTGGGATGAATTGAACAATGAGATAGAAGGTGGGTCTACAGCATCTCCATAGGGTCCTGCACTGCCCACTCTAGAAAGAAGGAAAAATTGTCTTTATCTTTTCTAAGTCACTTTAGAAGTGTTTTTTTTTTTTTAATTACATACAGTTGAATTAATTCTAACTAAAACAGTGGCTTTGAAAGTTTGCACATTTTTAAGGATTCCTGTGTAAATTGCCAAATTTGAGTCCAAAAAGGGTGTGCTGATGAATATTCCTACCAATAATGTGTCAATTGGAGTCCCATTCTCCATTTATTCAGGTAACACAAGGTCTTATAATTCTTTTTAAATTGTTGCCAATTTGGTAGTTGATAAATGATATCTCTTTGTTTTAATTTGCATTTCCAGGATCATCCTTCTGAACCTTTTCCCCATTCTCTTTTATTCTCCCCTTATACAACCCTCTTTTTGATTAGAGATGCTGAGACATCATCCATGTTAAAAACATGGCTCTGATGATGAACTACTTGGCTTTGTTGTCATTAATATCTTTCCGTCTCCCATTCAAGAAAGCAGGACTTCTGATCCAAACACAATGCCCCCAAGGCTCTTGCCTTGCTTTTCACTGATGAATTTCCTTCTCTGACCTCCTGTTCTGCCTGGGTGCAGCAAGTTCAGCTGTTCGTTTAAAGTGATCAGGCTATTTTATAGCTGTAAGAGGAATATTAGGGTACAAGTAGCAGGTAAATTGAGCAAATCCCAAATACACAGAATTTCAGCATTCATGGTTGCATTTATTTCTCCTTGCCTCTTTTTTGCCTCTTTTTGCCTCTGTCATCTCTTCCTCTCACTTGTCTACCTGGCCAGCCTATGGTATCCTCTTATATATACCCTCTCTATATATATTTGAAAAAAGTGTGATGTGTGATTTGAGAATTTCAAATGTGAGAATAATTGATTGGAACCTGTGATTGTCTAACTTTTGATTAACAGGTTGACCTAGGAGTATTCAGGGAACTGCCACTGAGGAAAGTGTTCTAGCCTGTGAATTTATTGTTATTCAACAAATTTTGACATCGTGGAAAGACATAAACATGTTTGGTCTACCTTAATGACACAACTCACTAATGACACTGGAATAAGTTTTCTTCAGTGATCCGTCAAAATTGTTCTCTTTGCGTTCAAGGAAAGAACCCCCATTGTATAGCCACTCTAGACTTTTCCCTTAAAACCCCCTTTCTTTTCCTATAATGATCATGACCATAGGAAAAAAAAAAAACTGATTAAAAGACAACAAAACAAAAATAACAACTTCAAGAATAAATAATGCTTAAAAAGTAATAGAGAAAAAGTCCTAATACAAACTTTCCGACATTCATAATATATGTCACTCATCCTCTCTCTCTCTCTCTCTCTCTCTCTCTCTCTCTCTCTCTCTCTCTCTGGCCCTGGTTCTGTTTGTTTGTTTTCCCCCAATACCTATTCTTATCAGCTCTGCTTCCCTCCACAGCATCTTGTTGCAGATACATTGCCCTGGACAGGGTCATTTCTAAATGCACATCTGCACACTGATCGTCACTTCTTATTACCTGCATTGCCATAACATTAGCATCCAGAAAATTCAATTGAGTTTTGAGTAGCATGACCCTGACCCACATAGGCTTCTTCCAGATCCAGTTATGAGTTTTAGTAAAGGTAAGTAAAAATAATGGTGTACTATTTTTTTCCATTATCTCTCTCTTTACAAATCATACCACTTAGGATTCCCTATTCCATTATCTTCCCTAAAGACTTAAGAAACTGCTATGAGTTCATCCTAGAACTTAGATTCCATCCTCCCTGTTTTACCTGACAGTCTTCATTTTTCTCCTTCTTTTTGGTACTGGGAATTAAATCACGGGTACTTTACCACTGAGTTATATCCCCACATCTTTCTTTCTTTCTTTCTTTCTTTCTTTCTTTCTTTCTTTCTTTCTTTCTTTCTTTTCTTTGAGACAGGTTCTTGTTAAGCTATTGAGGATCTTGCTAAATTGCCCAAGCTGGCCACAATTTGTAATCCTCCTGCCTCAGTGTCCTGAGTAGGTGGATTATAGGCAGGCGTCAAGAGCCCTGCTGATAGTCTGCATTGATTTGCATGACTTCCTCTTAATATAAGAAGTTATTTGGTATCTACTACCATACTCAATCACTTTGCATGGTCTAATTCTCAAGATAAATTTATGAGGCAAATGGTATTAGTAGCTCCATCTCTTGTCCCCAGTATTAGGGATTGAACAACTCAGGGGCACTAGACCACTGAGCCACATCCCCAGTCCTATTTTGTACTTTATTTAAAGACAGGGTCTCACTGAGTTGTTGAGTACCTCATTTTTGCTGAGACTGGCTTTGAACTTGCAATCCTCCTGCCACAGCTTCTGGAGCTGTTGGGATTACAGGCATGCGCCACTGCTCCCAGCAGTAGCCCATCTTAAAGGAGAGTACACTGAGTCTCAAACACCTGCCAGTAGGTGGTGGAAACAGGATTTAAATCCTGAAAACTTAAAATGGTTTGCATATCATCAATGAGACTCTTCTACCTCTTCCTAATTTCCTTCAGCTTTTCCTCTATGAGCCCATTATTCTTCATTTTCACATTGCTCTTTGCCAATCTGACAACTTTGTTGGAAAGACTTTCTGCTATCTACATATCAACTTGCATTAGACTGAACTCTTGACCAGTAAAATCCTGTAAGTTTAACATCATCAAAGCAACTATTTGGTCTTCTTATCCCTTAGAGACGTGAGAATCAATGGAAGCCTAAGTGCTATCAATTGCAATAAAAATCAAACTGCAGAAGCAGGTTCTCCAAGAGTCTGCTTTTCTGATGATACTAGCTAACAATAAGTTGTTGTTAATAATGTTATCAGACTGTGCTGAGCTCTTGCCCTGCACCATTTGGTGTTCACATAGAACCTGAGAAGAAGGCACCTTTACTGCTCCCATTTTACAATAAGAAAACTGAGATTAGAAGACTTCCCGTAAATTGCTCACCTAATACAATGAACACCTGGAATATC
Source organism: Marmota monax (assembly GCF_021218885.2). NCBI lineage: Eukaryota > Metazoa > Chordata > Mammalia > Rodentia > Sciuridae > Marmota > Marmota monax. The sequence continues at coordinate 25,751,324 of NW_026692254.1, forward strand.
CATCATTTGAGACCCCGTCTGCTCAAATTCAGAACTTACTTTAACTACTGTACTACAATGTCTTCTCTTTTTAATAAACTTTATGATATCATTTGAAAATATCAGAATCCCATGCGAAAAAATACTCAACAATGGGTCCTAAATCAATTTTTTTTCATTTATATCATCCAATACATGACTATGCTTATTTACATTACATAACATTATAGATTAAATTTTATTTTTCTATATTTTTCATTAACATTCCATCAAGCATGCAACTCTGGCAATAAATTTGAAATCCTGAACAAATTGATGATTTCCTAGCAACATCAGTTGCCAAAATTGAATCAATAAGTAGAAAATTTGAATGTCTAGTTATCAATGAAAAGAAAACAAAGGTACTAGGATTAGGTGGGTTTTCAACTGAGTTAAACTAATCTTTAAATAATTGGTATTTCTGTGTTATTCAAAAAATTCAGAGATAAAAAGATGGACATTTATCCATCCATTTATGTGTACATTTTAATACTAAAATATAACAAATATGCTATAGCAAAGAAAAGCATAGTATGTTCTCAGAACAATTGCAATATTAGAAAATTGATTCTACAAAATAATAATACATTATAATCACAGAAGGTTTATTCCAGGAAAATCAAGGTGGTGAATATCAAGAAATGTATTTGTACAATACACGATATCAAGAAAATAAAGAATAAAGCATTTGCAAAATGCTGAACTTATTTGGAAATCTTAAGTAGAATTAAAGGTGAAAATAAACTACTAAACAAAGGAGAAAATATTTATTAAGTGGGTGATATTTAATATTTAAAGTAAAAAATGAGGCAGAAATTTCCTTGATTACTATTCTAATTTAACGTTAGCTTAGAGGTACTAACAAATAAAAAGACTCTAATGCATAATTCTGAAAAAGAGAAAAAACTGTTTTTGTTTTCATTTTTTATTTTTGGTACCAGGGATTGAACCCAGGGGCACTTAATGACCATTCAATGACCACATCCTCAGACTTAATTTTATTTTATTTTATTTTATTTTGAGATTGGGTCTTTCTGAGTTGCATAGGGCCTCACTAAGTTGCTGAAGATAACTTTGAATTTGTGATTCTCCTGCCTCAGCTTTCCTAGCTGCTATGTTTTCACTGAGGTATGCCACCACGCCTGGATGCAAATATTGATTTTTAAAGATTGTATATTCTTGCTTAAAAAAAACTTTAAATTTACAATAGGACTTATAAGTTAGGAATAGCTAACTATTCATAGAAATAGGAAGAAAATATGCCACACTAATAGAAAAAATAAATTGTAAAAGACTTAGAAATAAATTGTTAAAATGACATTATATGAGCATGATAAGTTATATAAATCTTATTACAATATCTAAACAAATGAAAGACATGCCATCTCTTTGGGTAGAAGACTTAAGGTCACAAAATATAAAATCTCCCTAAATTAATAAATAGAATAACATTTCAGTTAAATGTCAAGAGCCTTTCTTATGATCATAAAAACTGATTCTTAAAGTTTATATGGAAAAAATAAGCTTGAGATACTAGTCAAAAATTAAAAAGAAGAAAAGAAATATAAAGGAGAGCTGTTACTGGCCATGGGCATGACTCATATGCGCAGGGCCTCAGATGATTATAAAACTACAGTAAATAAATCAACATAACATTGGCCAGAAGAAATAATGACATTAAAAGAAGAGAATAGAAAATCTAGGAATACATCCGAGTTCATATCAAAATCTTAGCTCAGTTGGAACAGAACATATTTTTAATAAATGGTGTTAGAGCACTGGTTACCCATTTGGAATAAAATAAATTGGACCTTGACTTATATAATATATGAAAAGCTTTCCAAGTAGATTTAAGACTTAAATGTGGAAAATGAAGTAATAGAGCACTTAGAGGTTATCTTGAGGACAATTTTTACAATCCAGGGGCAGGAAAAGCCTTCTGACACAGGCTAAAAACTTCAAAGCTATAAAAGAAAAGATAGTTGCATTTGACTGCTGTCTTATACTACTGTCAGGTAAGCATGAATTTAATCTCCATTTGCAGAATGGAGACACAGGCAAGTTATGTCATCCTGCCTTGGGTCCTATATTGTAGGGCTGAGCTTCCAGCTCAGCCTTCCAACTTCAGTGTCTGGGCACGTAACCACTAACCCATGAGGTTGCATGATCCAAGGAAAGAATTAAGCAAACAAGATATTATAACAAAATACTTGAGACTGGGTGATTTATGTTTATAGTTCTGGAGGCTGAGAAATCCAAGTTCAAGGTCCCAGCACATGCAGTGTCTGGTGTGGTCTCATTCTCATGGATGGCACCTTCTTGCTGTGTCCTCATGTGGCTGAAAAGGCAAACAAGCTTCCTCATGCAACTATTATTAGGGCACTAATCCCATGCATGAAAGCTGTGGCCTTGTGTGTTAGTCACTTCTCAAAGTTCTCAGCTCTTAATACCAACAGATGGAAGATAAAATTAAAAATATGAATTTTGGAGGAGCATTAACATTCAAACCATAGCAACTCTATTAAAAAGTGAGCTGGGCGTGGTGGCACACTCCTCTAATCTCAGTAGTTTGGAAGGCTGATGCAGGAAGATTGCAAGTTCAACTCCAGCCTCAGCAAAAGCAAGGTGCTAAGCAACTCAGTGAGACCCTGTCTTTAAATAAAATAGAAAATAGGGCTGGGGATGTGGCTCAGTGGTTGAGTGTTATTGAGTTTAATCCCTGGTAACCCCTCCAAAAAATTGATAGTTTTGAATGACAAATCATATCATTAAGTAAACAGACAAATATTGGATTTAGGGCCCAAAAGCAAAGATCCTCCTATAAATGACACCAGGGTTAAGCAACATGGGAATTCATAAGAATTTTAACAGACAGTAAACCCCAAACCCAAAAAATTATGAAAAGATGTACAAACTGTTTAGTATCCAGGAAATAAAAATTTAAGCAGCAAGCTGTCACTACAGTATGGCAAAAAATGGGTTCGATCCTCAGCACCACATAAAAATAAACAAATAAAATAAAACAGATACAAACATTTTGGGGGGGGTAATCTAGAAAAAGAATAAAAATGGCCGAATCCTATAAATGAATATCTTTCTGAAGGAGAATAGTTGATTATGGTGCATCCACGTTGTACATTTTTATAGCATTTTTTTAAAAAGATGAATTAGAGTTAGTCCAATTGACTTGGCTTTATTGATACATTCTTTGAAAATGCAAAAAAAAAGAGTACAAAATAACCTATTTTTTTAAGTGAGAAAAGACAAAAACTCTGTATCTGTGATTATGACATAATCATGCAGAAAACTATGGAAGTGTACACATTATATTTTTAACAAGCGATAGGGGAGTATACAGGTGGAGGATTTTATTGACTAAACTGCAGGAAGAGAACAAGTGAGTAAGAGAATAAAAGATTCCACTAAGTTTATTATGTATACTAAGTTTATTTTATTTGTTTTTGTAAAAACTATGCCTATGGGTATATTTATAAAGAAAATATTTAAAGAAAGAATTAAAAATGTATAAGAATAACAGATATTTTCCTAACTTGATTTTACTACCATTTCTCTGTTGTGTTTGTATATATGTCTTAGTTCATTTTCTTTCTCCTTCCCAAATAGGTTAAAAACACTGATGGCCCTGAGTATCAGTCATAATCCTTCATCAACTATATTGTTATTTATCATAGTTAAAAGTAGAAGAATTAAGACTACAGTCATATAAACTATTGACATTTGCATTATGAAATTGTTAATTTCCTTGAGTCATATCAATTTCAGGTATCTCTCTTTTAAGTGCTAAAAGTTTTTCTTATTAAAGTCACAGATCCTATTCTTGGTTTCCAAAAGATGTACCATAATATTTGTGAATGAGTAACTCTGAAAGAACCAAATATCAGAATCAAAGTTCAGTATTTGCCAAGCTTTAGAGTCAGAGTCCAGTGTTCTTCCTGATCCTGTCTAACTAGAGAGAAGGGAGTGGTATGGTAGAAATCATTGCACCAGACCTCCAGTGCCAAGAGAGATCTCTTCACACACCAACCTCTTTGTGAGCGAACAGGACACCAGCCCCACCCAAAATACTGTTAACCATTGACTGAAAGGCCAGAGGGGACACTGACATCCTGTCAATCTTCTAGAAGTGAAATAAGGAGGGCTAACATGGACACTGCTCTTCTTATGTGCCAGGAACTGGGCTAAGTCTTTTACTTAATCAATTCATTGAATCCTCATGATGGCTCTGTCAGGTAAGTATGATTTTAATCTGCATCTGCAGAGGAGATACAGAGAAGTTATGTAATTCTGCCTTGGGTCCTACATTGTAGAGTTGAGCTTCCAACTCAGCCTTCCAACTTCAGTGTTCGGGCATTTAACCCCGACCTATGCTGCTGTGTGATCCAAGGGAAGCATTAAGCAAAAAAAGATGCAAGTTCAAAAGATGTTGATTTTCAGATGTAGGATGATTGGTTTGAAACATTGTAGCCTGTTTCAGTCCCCCAGTGTCCAGCAGTAACTTCCTCCAAATAACTCAATATAACCATTCAGATGGATATTTACTTACCTGAGCAGACTCAGAATAATGAAAATCTGCCCTATTTGGTGGAACAGATATTCTTTATAACTTTTATTTATTTTTGACATGCATGTATTGAATTGCACTCTTATGGTTTTATCTAATCCTTATTGGCTATAAAGCTGATTTTACCCACAGTAGATTTGTCAGGCATGATTCTTCTTAGATTTGGTTGGAGTCATGGTAATGACACTTCCCCAAAGTTTCTTCATCAGCATTGGTAGGAAAAGAAGAAATTCACTTGGCTGGTGACAAGCTATGAGGAGCTTCAGGGGAGGTGCTGGAGATTGGAGAAAGAACAGGAAGTACCCCCATGTGTTCCTACACTACTGTGAGCTCCACTCAAGTAGAACAGATCCCTGTCCTGGGATGGAGTCCTTCCTATACACTCTCAGAATAGCCCTCCTCTCTTACCTTCATTTACATAAAATAAAACTGAGTTTTCACTGAGGCTTTCATAAGAGACACAGTAGAGACATATTTATAACACCACTCAGAATTTTACTTTTAAATAAATCACCCCTCAGATTTGTTTCTTCTTTCTCAAATTCTTCTCTGGACTTGTTTCTGGGTTTCATATCTTTCTGAAGATCTCTCCCATTAGGCCGCCTCCAGTTTCTTCCATGTTTCCAGAAACTTCTCCCTTCCGTTTTCTCATTTCTTACACAGAGCCAACATTTCAGCAGTGAGAATAAAAAGCCATTATACAAAGGTTGGCTTTGAACTCCAAACAAAAGAAAACAAAGATATCCCAAACTATTTGATTTCATCCTCCCTAGAATATGGTAGGGCAAAAATGTAATTTTTCCCCACCACAAAATGTATTTCTTGTCACTTTCTAAAAAAAAAAATATTTATTTTGTTATAGATATAGGTGGATACAATACTTTTATTTTATTTTTATGTGGTGCTGAGGATCGAACCCAGTGCCTCGTGCATGCTAGGTGAGCTCTACCGCTGAGCCACAATCCCAGCCCTTTGTCACTTTTTTTAAACATCTTATAAGTATTCATTTATATGTGCTCAACTGGTGGAAAAATAAATTCTATGTGTACAAGTCTTCCATTGTAACTGATACTTTTCTTCAAAGCCCAAAATTTTGAAAAGTAGAATTATCTTAAGAACAGGCTGCAGTTGTTCCAAGGGCCTGATGAGATCTAGCCCTGATTATTATGCAAAGACTGCATCTTAAAGAAACAAATCATGTTTGGCTTCACCAAACTAATCATAATCCAGGCTTTTATTTCCCTGTTTCCTGGGAATATTGACCTGGTTTCAAAGAAAAGTTTCAAATATATTTTAAGTAATAACTACATCATTGCAATAAGTGTAGAGCCTTGGGTAAAGTCTGGATATGCACAACACAAATTTGGATGTATAGATTTCTTTGTGCTTTTTAATAACACCATCAGTCCTTTTAACTATGGTCACCCCTCATAGGTTGCACATTCCCTATGGGCACTGAAATTAAAGAAGAGGTAAAATACATCATCATTTGCTGTTTGGATCTAGAAGGGAACAGAGTAAAGAGTATAAAAGCATGTAAGTATTACCAGGAACAGAAAAAAAATCATTAAAAAATTCATAACCAATTAGGTGTCTGCATGCACGCTAATTACTATCTGCTAGAGGTGTGCCATCGAGAATGGCAGGCTTGTCTATGTGAATGGGGAAAGTGTGAATGAGTGAGCATGCTTGTTCGTAGGTAGAACAAATTCTTATCTCACAGGTTCAAATTCTCCAGGCTCATGAATATGACACATTAATATTCATTAAGTGGAACACATTATCATTTTAGAAGGAGATTACTGGGGACTCACTATTTTCATTCCATCACATTTTCCAATTAGGAATCCCACTTTTGCAAATAATCAGCTTTCTGTTGCCAAGGGCTTTTCAGCTGCTTTCTGGCAAGGGGGTTTGGAGCTAAGTTCAGCATCCATTTAAGAATGAGGAAAAAAACCTGAAGTACAATTATATGTTTTAATGACAGGTTAATCTTGCTGCGGTGAACCTGATCAGAGAAGAACCAAACTCAGAAAGGAGAAGGCATGAACTCCTTTTGGGGAAAAGGAGCACAGATAATGAAGCTTGAGGAGTTCACAGTTTTACTGGTCGCCTGCAGTTACAGAGAAATAAAACTCACCCTGTAAAGATCTTGGAACTCTCATTGATCCAGGAGAAGCCATGTAAAAGGAGACCTAGGGCTATGGAAATGAACCAAGTTCAGGGTTGACAACCATCCATGAAGGCTGATAACAGCAGGGAAGGAAACAATGAACGAATGTGTGCATTTCCTCCAGATTTGGAGGAAAGTTAGACAATTTTGTTAGGCTTTATGATTTTGTTAATGAATTAACCAGAAGAAACAGTAGTCAAAGACCAATTTGATTTTGAAAAGAGCCAAATAAATTTGGAATAAACTGTTTTGATATATCAATGTTTATTAAGCTTTATCTGTAATTGAAACAAACTTTCTAGATAAAGTTACTTGATTTCTATTTAAACTACATGCTCAAGAATTCACTATGAGAAAATCTCTAAGATTCTTTTTCTGATGAAAAATAATCTGTTGTTCTACGTTTGTATATGTACAAAGAATTATATATATATATATATATATATATATATATATATATATATATATATATATATATATATGGCAAAAAGGAAATATATGTAAAAAAAATTTAAAAAAGTGATAGTTTCCCCCAAATAGCCCCCTAGTTCCCAAGCCTCCTTCCCAGAAGCAACCACATAACTAGTTTCTTGGGTCTTTTTTTCAGAAAGAGAATAGGCACATATGAGCAGAAATATACTTGCTTCCTCCTACAAAATTGGGAGCAAGCTCTATGCACTCTGCTTCCATAATTCCACTAAGCATGTATTCTGGAATAACTCTATATCAACATTTATAATGACTCATTGCTGGGGAAATAGACTGCAGGAAGACAATCTAAAAAAATTCCAGTAAATAACAATAACAAGCCCAAAGAGGGTTCAGAACTCAGAATCCAGAGTTTTCAAAAAATTCTAGCTAAAATATTCAGTTTCCAACAAAAAGAATTTGAAACATGCAAAAAAAAAACACACAGAAGTTTGACTTGCGCATAGGGGGAAAAAAAAAACACAGTAGGTAACATGAGCTGAATGAGTAGCTGTCAGATTTAACAGAAAATGGCCTAAAGAGAACTAGGAAAAACTGTGATTAAAGAAGTAAAAGAAAGTATGAGAACAAAACTTCATCAAGCAAGAAATACCAAAAAAAATATATAAGTCATATTTTAAATAATGAAATGGAAATTCCAGAGTTTTAAAAAAGTACTATATCTAAAATGAAAAGGCACAAAAGTGTGTCTGAATAGTTGGAAAAGTTAGTGAACTTGATTAAAGAAGCAGAAAAAATAAATTCTTCAGAGAAATGCAGGATACCACTCTGCAGAGCAACATGTATACACTGGGAATATTTATTTCATAGATACAGTAAAAATAAGGATATACCCAGATAAAGAAAAATCTGAGATAATTTGCTGCAAATGGACCAGCTTCACAACACATATTAAGGAAGTTTTTCAAGCTGAAGTAACAAAGAAATTGAGGAAATTCACAAGTATATGGAATTAAAAAGCGTACTCTGAAATAACCAATTGGTAAAAGAATAAATTGTGAAGGAAATTAGAAAATACTGTAGATGAATGAAACAAAAACATAATATACCCAAATTTATTGGATATAGCATTGAGAAGAAAATTTATATCTGTAAACAACTACATATTAAAAACAGGATATCAATTCAATAAACTAATCTTCTACCTTGAGGATACTAGGAAAATTAAAGCAAATGAATCTTATAGCAAGAAGAAGAAAGGAAACAATAAAGGTAAGAGCAGAAATAGAGAATAGAAAAGCAATGGATAAAGTCTGTAAATCTAGAAGTTTACCCTCTGAAAACATCAAATCAATTTTAGGAACAAGTACAACAGATATTGAGACAGAGAGGAAAGACTCAAATTACTAATATTCAAAATAAAAAAGGAGACATTATTGCCAAATTTATAGAAATGAAATGTTATAAGAGAATACTGTGAACAATTGTATGCCAACAAATTACACAACTGAGATAAAATGAATCAAATCCTAACAAGACACAAACTACTGAAACTATGTCAGGAAGAAGTAAAAAATCTGAGTAGACCTACAAAAAGTGACAAGCTTAAAAGAGTAATCAAAAACTACTTAGAAAGATAAACCCAGGCCTAGATTGTTGCTCTAATAAATTCTGGCAAATATTTTTAAAAGAATTAATATCAATTCCTTACAAACTTTTCTTAAAACACATGAGAGTGTCCTTCTCAATTGTTTCTGACATCAGTATTGCACTGATACCCAAATCAGACAAAGATACTGCAAAAAAACTGTAGACTAATATCTCTTATGGATGTAGATGCACAGAAAAACATGGTCGAGGAAACACTAGGAAACCAAACCGAATCACCTATGACAAGGGTTATTACACTGTGTTTATGTGCATGAAATACAAAGTTAGTTTAACACCCAAAGTCAATAAAACATAACATAGTAATAAAATAAAATATTAATAATGTATCATTATCTCCACAGATTTAGAAAGAAAAATTTAAAAACTTTAACAGACTTCCATAATAAAAGTATGCAATGCCCTTGAATATCCATAACTAACACCTGGCTCAATGGCAAAAGCCAAATACTTTTCTTTAAGATTAGGAACAAGGATAAGATGCTCATTCTTATCATTTTTTTTCCAGTACTGTATTTGGAGTTCCAACCAGACAAATGAAACAAGAAGAAATAGTAAACATCCAAATTAAAAAGAGAGATCTTATTCTCTCCAATCACAGATAACGTGTGTGTGTGTATATATGTATATGTATGTATATATATATATATATATATATATATATATATACATATATATGTATATATATGTATATATATATATGCATATATATGTGGAAAGAAATATAATGCACATACATATATACACATAAAGAATTATAATAAATATATGTGAAAAGAAATGCATATATATGTATACATACCAACATATATATAAAGAAATGTAATAAATATATTTAAAGAACTCTGTCATTAAAAAATGAAAAGAAATCTACACATCCACATTTTGTGTGTGTATATGTGTGTGTGTGTGTGTGTGTGTGTGTATATATATATATACATATATATATATGCATGATTGTGTAGTTTGTATGTATATCTGTATATATACACATACATATATACATGATATATTGTGTATATATATATATATATATATATATATATATATATACATGCATATATATATATATATATATATTCTAAGGAATTCACTAAAGCCATAAAGACATTCAATAACATAGAAGGATACAATTTAATAAACCCAAATTCATATACTATATACTCTCAATAAAAAAAATCTAAAAATTAAATTAAGAAAACAATTAAATTTAAAATAGCATCCAAAAGAATTCAATTTCAAAGGATAAATGTCACAGAATATATACCCTGAGAAATGCAAAACATTTTAAAGATATTTAAAATATCTCAATAAATATAGTGGCATTATTGTTCATGAATTAAAAGACATAATATTGGTAAGATAGCAATATTTCTCGAATTGATCTCTACTTTGACATAATTTCTAAAAGAACGCCAGTTGACTTCTCTGTAGAATTCAGAAGCAGACCCCCCAAATTTATGTGGAAACTCAAGTCCTCAGTTTAACAAAAACAACAACAACTCTTGTTTAAGAAGATAATATGAAGAACTCAAGAGTTTCTGATTTCAAGAGCTACTGCAAAGCAACAATAAAAAAGATAATGTATTTCTGGCAATAATACAGACATATAGTTCAATAGATTAGAACTATAATTCTAAAATAAATCCAGATTATCTGTGCTCAATTGATTTTCAACATTTTATTATGTTGAGTGTGTTTAATGGGAAATGAATAGTAACTTCAGTAAATGGCGCTGGGTCAACTGCATATGCACATGGAAAAGAAGGATCTTACACCCCTACCTCACATTGTATAAAAAAAAAAAATTAACTCAAAATAGATCAAAGTTCTAAGTAAAAGAGCTAAAGCTATATAACTTTAGGATAAAGCACAGGGGTAAATCCTCATGACATTTTATTTAGCAATATTCTTAGAAATGTAACTAAATCACAACAAAAAATTAAACAATAAATAAATTGGACTGCTTCAAACTCAATCTTTTTCTTTTACTTCAAAGGATATCATCAAGAAAGTGAATAGAATTCAAAGAATGAGAGAAAATATTTGCAAACTAAATCATTTATTCAAATCGAAATCACCATAAGATATAACTTCATGTCCGAGATGGTTATGATCAAAAAGACATTTGGCTTTTATGTGGATAAATTAAAACTCTCACCAATTGCTGGTGGAAATGTGAAATGGTACAGACACTTAGGAAAAGTGATTAACAATTGCTCGAAAATTTAGATATAAAGCTTCCATTGGACCAAGAAATTCCACTTACACATGCAAGAGAGATCAAAACATACCTCTATACCAAAACTTGTACATGAATATTCCTATCAGCATGATTTTTTTTTGGAGGGGTACCAGGGATTGAAGTCAGGGGCACTTGACCACTGAGCCATATCCTCAGCCTCCCAAGCTGCTGTGATTACAGGCCTGAGACACTGCATCTGCCTCAATGTGATTCTTAATAGCCAACAGATGGAAACAACCCACATGTCCATCAATTGAACAATTAATAAAACATTGCTAAGTTGCTGAATTAATGGATCCATACCATTAAACATTATTCACCCATAAAAAGAACAAAGTCCTAATAAATTCTACAACATAGAAAAATCTTAAAAACATTATAGCAAGTGAAAAAAAAATCAATCACAAAAGACCACATATTGTTCAATTTTATTTATACAAAAGATCCAGAACAGGGAAATCTATAGATACAAATCATTAGTGGTTGCCCAGGACAGGGATAGTTGGGGTAGAATGAAGAAGTGGGTAGGGAGTGACTATTAATGAGTGTGGAGTTTCCTTTTGGAGTGATAAAAAATGTTCTAAAACAGAATGTGGTGTTCGTTGTAAAACTGTGAAATACACCAAAAAACATGATTATGTACTTAAATGATCAAATTTTATAGTATATGAATTATACTCTAATACATGTTGTATATATACTAAGCATTTTGTGTATATGTTTATATAAAACCCACAAATAAATTTATGTTCATTGTATATACATGTATATACTATACTATATATATACATACTATAATACATATACACACACTATATATATATGCCTGCTCTATATGTAATTATATATTCTACACAATTTTAAATAATGCAACTGATTATATAAAAGAGAGACTAAATGAATAAAGCACAAGGAAATAATATGTAGTTATAAAATATACATAAATATTACATATATTAAATATACAAATTATTATTATTATTATTATTATTATTATTATTATTGGTACCAGGAATTGAACTCAGGGGCACTCAACCATTGAGCCACATACTCAGCCTTATTTTGTATTTTATTTGGAGACAAGGTCTCACTGAGTGACTTAGCGCCTCACCATTGCTGCGGCTTCCTTTGAACTCGAGATCCTTCTGCCTCAGCCTCGCAAGCTATTGGATACAAATGATTTTTATTTGCAGATAGATTTTCCCCTTGTTAGAATAGTCTATAATCTTTTAGCAATAGCCTTCTTTTTAACTAACATAAGTTTTTATTGTGTGTGTATATATATTTTAACTCTTATCCACCCAAACTTTCCCATCTTTGATCTATATTCAAATTTCGAGGAGAGAGATGAGATTATCAATTTCATAGGAGGGAAGAATGTCATTATGTGTACCTAGAAAATAATCACTCTTGCTTTCCACCAAAAGATTTAAAACTCTGAAGACATTTTCCCATTGGTTACCAAGTCCAGCACTGTGAATGAAGCACATTTTAGTGAATGAAATCCTATTTTTTTTTTATTTTACTCTTTTAGACCTACATGTAAACACTAAGTAGGCTGAGGACACAATTCTAAATTACACAGCTGATTATTTAAGACGGTGTCTAAGTGAATAAAACACAAAGAAAGAATTACAACTATTTACACAGAATCCATCAAAGTTTCATTGGATAATTAAGAGTTTGCCTACTCCACTGTGGGGAAAGTTGATTAATGGAATCACAGAAAATTAGAGCTGGGAGAAACCCTAGAGATCATCCATTCCAAATGATTAATTTTAGAAAATGAAGATACCAAAACCAAGAAAGGGGCAATGTTCTGCTCAAGGTCATCTGAGCAAAGGTAGGCCACATTTTCAGACTTTTTTTTTCTGAGATATATTATACAGCTATAGGTGAGATAAGTTCAAAATTATGTAGATTAAAAAAGGCTTTGGGGGAAGGATCAAAGACTATTCTAACGTGGGGAAAAATCTACCTTCAAATAAAAAATCATCTGTATATTTAAAATACTGGCCCATTATTAACAGAAGCCAACTAATTAAATTTTCATCATGTTCTATGCAGAGTGTTTCAATTCATGTCCATGAAGAGTAGAAAGGAAGGAAAAGAAACTTGGTATTAATGACTTTGGCAGGGGACACAGCTGAAACAGAGCCTGGAATATCTAGGGAAAAAAATCCAGATTTATCAAGGAGGTGGGAAGTAGCTCAGGGAAGTTGCTCAGTACCTAATTCTAATGATTAGGAAGGTTGTCCTTACACTGATGAAGAAAACTTATTTGTTGAAACTCTAGACCATTAATTCTAGTTCTTCCTTCTGGATCAATGTAGAGTAAATTTGTTTCTTTTACCACAGATTAGCCTTTAATATTTAAATAAAATTTCCTATATTCCTTCAATTGCATCTACTGATTTAATCAGCTCCAAGTCTGTGTATAAATCCTCATGTAGAAAGACTTTCAGAATATCCACAATCTCAGCCAACCTTCTGTGTTGAAAGAAATTTTTAGCCCAAATCCCCTAATTTAAACTCTAAACACAGACATAGAATCAATGATGTTTCTGATGGGCTTTTTGTTGTTGTTTGGTAAATATAATAAGAAACATAACAAAACTAAAAGTGCTGTTTATTGCAATCCAAGGTCAATTTTCATATGACCAGTGTATGTTCTTTACTTCAGAAAGTCCCTGGAGAGAGAACTCTGGGATTATTCTATATCTTGCAATTATATTAGCTTATTAGAATGGTTTAGAATGAGTGTCTCATGTTTATGAACTGGATGTTCAGAAATGATAATGATCCTGTACATTTGAGATATCTTGAGAATAACATGGCCATGGCTACTATGTTTCCAGATATTAGATATAGAAACTATAAAGACAGAAGTGACAGAAATTCAGAAAAGAGGGAGTCTAGGAAGGTCACGGGGTATGAATTAGGGACAGGACCATATATGTATGATATTCACAACAGTGTCCTAATGCCAGATCTTTGTTCATGGGCTCTAATCTATGCCCACTTTACATCTGGTCTAACAATTATTTATGGCATAGATATTCTTTTGGCAGAGAATATTTAATTGCTTATAGATTCATAACTAACAGGGGCCAGACTAAGAGTCAAAAGCAGCTCTATCTAACCCAAAGCATTACTCTTTCTCCAAGATCATAAGAGTGTCCAGGTCCAGCCTCTACCTATATGGGTTAAGAATATACTCATCCCATGAAACCATCCTAGGTACCCTTCAACAGATGAAGGGATAAAGAAAACGTGGTATATACACACAATGGAATATTACTCAGCCTTAAAGAAGAATAAAATCACAGCATTTACAGGTAAATGGATGGAGCTGGAGAATATCATGCTAAGTGAAATAAGCCAATCTCAAACAACCACAGGCCAAATATTTTCTCTGGTATATGAATGCTAATTCACAATAAGGGGAGGTAGCTAGGGAAGAATAGAGTTACTTTAGATTAGGTAGAGGGGAGTGAAAAGAGAGGAGTGGGGACAGGGGTAGCAAGGATAGTAGAATGAATCAGACATTATTAGTCTATGTACATATATGACTACACAATTTGTATAATTCTACATCATATATAATCAGAAGAATGAGAAATTATACTCCATTTATGTGTAATGTATCAAAGTGCATTCTACTGTCATTTAGAACTAATTAGAACAATAAGAATATAATACATTGATCCTGTATCTTTTGGACAATGGAGAGTTATGAATTACTCCCACAGTTGTGGGCTAGAGACACACTGAATCTAGCCATGAATCAGTTGTCCCACTACTTCTGTGGCATAAGACAACTATGGCTCTACCTAAAGCCATGGTGATTCCTTTATTCATACTTGACCAAATATGCATAAGTTACTTTAAACTTACGTTTTGACTAGAAATGGAATGACTTAGTAATGGATCGATTTCATGCCCTTTCAATGAACTTTAAAAATAAACCAACCCCCAAGTCACGTTAACAATTTAAGTTTATAACAGATATAGCACAGATAAACTCCTTATTTTAGTTATGCAACGTTTGTTTGAAAAAAATCAATGTATAATAGTGGGAATGGAAAAAAGAAGGAAAAGAAGAAGGAGAAAATAAAGGAGGGAGTGAGGGAAGGAAGCTAAAAGAAACTAGAGAGGAGACATTTCTGAGGGACTGCACAGCAACCAGGACCTCAATATCATCCTCCTGTAAGTTCTGCACACCCACGGCCCATGGAAACACAGCCTCTTTCTATCCCTGAGTTTACAGAGATGTTATGGTGTGACGATAATTGATATTTGTATAGTACTTTACTATCTTGATTTTTAAAGGCATTTTCACATTATATGCTCCTCATGGAAATCCTGTGATAGGCAGAGTAAAGATTTTGATCCCTGCTTTAAATGTGAATCAGAGTCTCAGAAAGACCTTCTCTTTATCCTTCTCCCTCCCTCCCTCCCTCCCTCTCCTCCTCTCTCTCTCTCTCTCTCTCTCTCTCTCTCTCTCTCTCTCTCTCTCTCACACACACACACACACACACACACACACATGTACACACATACATTAAACTGGCAAGTACATAAGGACAAAGGCTCAAATCATTAGACTCTGACTCTGACTCTAGATTGACTCCCCTTACTATTCTATCCAGACAAGTTTTTTTGTTTTGAAGCATTACTTTGCTATCAATCATTTATTCATACTTGACCAAGTATGCATAAGGAGGTACAAGGTTCCAAGATTACTGTAGTGAAATGGATAAAGTCATTGCTCCATATGCAATAAGTCAGAAGTTAATAAATATTCTGATGAAAAGGGAAAAAAAGCCAGATAAGAGGGACAACGAGAGTAGAGGTCTACGGGAAGATATCATTTTATATACTTAGAAATAGAATCTAGTTTACACGTGGGTAGAACACAATCCCTTTAGTTGGGGAGAGGGGAGAGAAATTTCATTTTCAAGAACAACTCGTGTAATGAAATAATCTCACACAGGCAGGGTGGGGTATGGTCCTCCCATCCCTGCAAAAGGGGTATACATTCAGAGTGGACCACAGAATTCCAAAGAGATCCTAATTCAGAAAGACCTGTTGCCTCTCTTTGCCTCATTTCTCAAACCTGAAAGAGTACATTAAAGATAAGGAATATCCCTGGAAACTAAGGCTATGTCTAGACAGAGCTTTACAGAGAGAAATAAATTGTACATAAAAGAAGTGCTTGTCATAAGAACAGTAGGCATGGGATTCTAGAACACACCAAGGTTTACATTACCACCATGGCTCCATGTATCATCTGTCACTTTCCAGAGGAAGACAGGCATCAAGGGAGTGACAGATTATGGGCCTGATGAAAGCCCTCCAGCTGACCAACATCATTACCCTCAGCCAGCTCTCAGCCATCCGTCAGTGTTCAGAAGCAGGCACCTTGGAGCCTATGTGGCGGCTTGTTCAGAACGCCTCCCCGGGTTCATCCTGAGCAAGTCATGCTGAAGTCTTCATATGCCCAACAGAGAAGTAGAGAGGCTACTGACAACCATATCCTATGGCACACAGATGTAAGAGATTACATAATCTGGAAGTTAAAAAAAAAAAAAAGGAAAGGAAAAGATATCTCTTTAAAAAGTACTCAACACATATTTATAAACAGTCCACTAAGCCCAAAAGCACCTACTATGCATTGTATCATCATCTAGATATTTACCACAGGCCTTCTCTACCTGATGACCCTTTAATGTTGCATATGGCTTCTAAGTTTGTATTCACCAAAGAATTTTATCTTTTAAAACAGAAAAGGAAAATATGTTGTGTGCTCCTGTTGATAGTGATCCATCAATCATGCCTACCTGGAGTACCAGCTGGAAGAGCATCCAGACGCATTGGGCTCTTTGGAAACGACCGCCATAATTGATTAGCGATGTCTGCCACAGACAGCCTCGGGAAAGAAAGGCTTCAGAACCAGAACTGTGATTTAGAAGTGTGTTAGAGGAACAGCAACGAAACCGTGGATTCTCACATAGTTTCTAAAGGACTCAGAAACATAGTGGTGATCATGCCATTTTGAATATGAAATCTAGTTAAGGATTCACAAAGTCAAGATTAAACATCATACATTTGAGAATGAAAATAGTAACTCATTGAGTCATTTTGGTTAAACAGTCTTGGGTTCACATTCTGTGCCTGTACCTTCCTCTGGGTAACTTATTTACTGTCCACACTACTCAATTTACTCTTGTGCTGATAATAATGAAAATACGTACCCCTAGTGATGTGAAGATTAAATGAGGTCATGACTACAAGTGAAATGTACAGACAGCACCTGGCAGAAGGTAGGAGGCTTAATAAATGGTAGCTATTACTACACTTAATCATAATTTAAGGCAAAATAAATCATTTTCTTTCTGGTGCTTTTAAAACACTGTTGAAAACTCTGCTGTGGAATTATTGCACTACATCGCAGTTTGGGTTTTGTTTTGTTTTGTTTTGTTTTTTGCTACTTGTCTTTCTTTTACTGTGAGCTTTATGGGAACAGGAATCATGGCTTGTTCATCATCGATCCTTGGGATATAATTCAGTGTCCAGCAGAGAGTAAGCAGCAAAAAGTGTTGGCCTATGAAAGGAAACAGCAATTGAAATGGGTAAACTATTATTTGCAAATGCATGTTCCTCATTTGTTAGAAAGTTTAATTGAAAAGTATAGCTCAGATACCGAAAGAATTCTTTATTAAGTTTTGTGTTTTTATTTGAGGCTATTCTAGCTGTGGCTGGGTAATGGAATAATCCTGCCACAGAGGAAAAAGTTAAAGCAAAGAGACAGATATTTCAGGGATCCTGTTCCTATATTCCATTTATTGTCACACTGACCTATAAGTTATACACAAGTTATGGTGACCATATGACCCTTATTTCCTTTGTCAAGCCTGACTTCCAATACTTTGTTGCAACATTGTATAAGTAAATATATACTTGTCACATCTTAAGTTTCAGTCTTAAATTCTGAGTACCTGGTCATTGTAGCCATTTGCAAAGACCCAGAGTCTAGGCCACTTGAATATTCTCTCCCATCTGAAGCAGACCATATTCTGCCTGAAAGTGTTGAGTCCTGGATCTCAAATATATGTATAGTTTCTATATTTCGTGTGGAGAAAGGCATTTCTTTCTTCTTTTGTAAAACCCCTATTTGCTTCATTTGTTTTTACATTTTCATTCTTTGTCTGAATCATCTCCTGTGTCTTCTTGTTACTATAATCTACTTTATTTTTAATTATCTTGGGTTATTTAAATGGTCATTTAGTTGACTCTTCCAGTTCCCCGATGTCTCCATTCCTTATCTCCTTGTCTCCTGTGTCTCTCTTTCCTCTTCTCTGCTAGTCTTCAGTTCTCATGCATTATCTCTTAGACCTTGCTCATCCCCCTCCATTTCTTGATAATGAAATTCAGATAACCACATTTGTCCTGTCTTCTTTCATTCAGATATAGTTTGGTTTGTATATGATTTGTCCCCTCCAAAAACTCAGGTGGAAGTTTAATTTCTATCATGAGGAATTAAGGGTATGGAAATTAAATTTAGCTCTAGTACTTGGAGGTACAGCCTTTGGGAGATGATTAAGCTAAAATGAAGTCTTTGGGATGGAACGGCTCAGATGGAATCCCAGTGGTCACATGAGAACAAAAGAGACCAGAGCTACACACAGGGGTACACTCCGCATCTCTTGTCATGTGACACCCTATGCTACCTTGGAACTCTGCCAGCAAGAAGGCCATCACCTACTGCAAGCCCTCAACACTGGACCAGAACAGAGGGCCACAAAAAACCTTTGTTCTATTAGCAACAGGAAGCAAATGAAGACAAAGTTCTTCCAATTATTCCCACAAGTAATTTTCTTTTTATCTCTCTCTCTCTCTTTTTTTTTAATTTATGAGAACGTGCAGTTCTTTGACCTCTCCTCATTGTACAAGTCTCTTTTCTTCCCTGTGCTTCCTATTTTGCTAAGAGTCCAAAGCACAGAAATTCCCGTGCTTTTACCAATTTCCTAAGCTCCCTGTTCCCAGTGACTTTTGATCATGGAAATCCGGCCACGGTTCTTCTGGATGCCATCCGCTGCCTTGCAGGTTCACCTCTGAATACAGACAAATGCATGCTGCTGGAGAAAATTCCATGACTAAACACATAAGCATTTGTAAATGTATGGTCACCAATAACTGCTGACACATGACGACCCACTCTTCCCTTCCCCATAGCCTTATTTCTAAGCCTCCCACTCTCCCCAAGACAACTGTTTCCTCCTCCCTCTCCTCCAGCCGACATCTTCAGCTGCTGTTGCACAGAGAAAAGACATAACTCCAGAAGAGACATTTCACTTCTCACCTCAACTCCTGTGCCAACACCTACTTTTCCTCCTTTATTCCTATGATAAAGGGAAGAGTTAGAGGCAATAAATTCAGCTGCATTTCTAGATCCTGTCAATTCTGATAACCCGGAGGATTTTACTCCTTTAGTTTTCCTTTCTCCTCTGTGATCCATGCCTCAAGCATTACTAGATCCTTCTCACAACCACAAAACCTGCACCAACTCCTCCCACGCTCCTCTTAAGGTCCATCCAGCTGCTTCTTATGTTGCTAATTGGCTCTTCTCTTTTATGTAAATCTTACCATAAGGTAGGAGGTAGGAGGCTTAATAAATGGTAGCTATTACGACACTTAATCATAATTTAAGGCAAAATAAAAGGAATTGTCAGCAATTGTGGTTGTTTTGTTCCACCTCCCACTCACCTGTTGAGCAATTATATTTTACTGAGATCATCCACGACCAATGTGTGGGGGAAGCCTGTTGCTCACAGTCCCACGCTGGTTGCTCCACAGGGCCAGTGCTCTGTGTTTCCATATAGAAATACTCCTTACCCTTCTCTTCAGCACTGCAAGATTTTGTTGGGTTTCCTTTCATGGCTCTGAGCATTCCTAAGGCTATCTCTTTTGTGAGATCCTCTTTCTCTAACCAGTCTTCCTATATCGTTGTTCTTTAATGTTTTAATCCTGGTCCTCCACGAAGCAGATGGATGAGAATAAACATTTTAAAAATACATTTATTTTCAAAATTTTAAAAATAGGGGAGCAGGCTACAAAAAAAAAAAAATTAAGGAGGGAGCCCAGGGACAGAAATCCAAGTCTGACTTTGAGTGATGGGAAGAGGAAAGAAAAAAAGGAAGGCAGTGAGGGAGGAAGAAAGACTGAGCAGAAGGGTTTAGGACTGTGGTATGCTTATAAGGAAGCTTGATAAAGGCATTGAAGGGTCCGCAGGTCAAAATCTTCTCTTAGAAGATTCCCCCATCACCCAGAAATGGACATGCTTACGTGACCCTGCTGTCACTCATTGCCTGGATGCAGCCCAAGGGATCTGTGGCTTTGTACACCAAGCTATGGATTTCAGAGCACATCAGCAGAAGCCCTCAGCTTCCCGCAATTGGTGGTCTGAGTGGTAGATTCACATGGTTGCCACACTCCAGGGTCGTACTAAGTCCTTGTTCATTTTTTATTTTAGAGCGATATGCAGAAAATTCAAGTAGTAGGGCAACTTGTTGAATGTGACTAGGTGGGTAATAATTAAGTTATCATTTAAATTAAAATCTCAAGTCTTCACATAAGAGTTGAGGATAACAACATGCTAAGAAACAAATATCAGGTACAAAACCTGTATGATAAGAAGGAGTTTGATTGAGCAAAATAATAATAATAATAATGCTAATTTTCTTAAATGATACTCACTATGCAAAAAAATAAATGGTGCAGTCAGAGAAGAAAGCAGGTGCAAAATACTAATGGCTTTAAATTCAGAATCAGAAGTTTGGACTGGATTTTACCAAAAATTTAACATATGAAAAGATGCTTAATACTTTTAGTGAGGAAAATGAGAAATTGGAGGCTCATATTTTTAAAATACCATTGAAAAATAGAAACAACATAAATATCCACAGCTTTGTGACTTATAGATATATGCATTAGAATATTACACAACTGTTAAAAAGATAAGGGGACTATTTACAATGATACACAATTATCTTCAAAATGATAATTTTGGTAGTAAGTAAAAAGTGTAAGATGGAAAATAGTTTGAATAAAGTCATATCACTTTTAAAAACATGAAACATGTATATGCTAATCTCAGAAAGTGGTAGAGACAGGTAATATATTGTTATAATGGTAATATTCAGTATCCGGCCTGAAGGTGTTGAAAGGTGACTCGATTTTTGTGTACACTTTGTACTATTTGGATTTTGAAACCTTCTTCATTTGTTAGTAGATCAATTAAAATTAAATACAATAGAGGAATACATTACTATTCAAGCAAAACACTGAGTCAATATCTCCAACTCAGAGTGATCTCCTAAGCTCAGGCAAGTGGATCTGGCTGACTATGGAGTATCTCCACTTGGATGATTTCATCAAGTCAACATGACCGAAGATTAACTCAGCCTCTCCTTTTCAGCCACCACTCTTTGGCTTACACATTATCTATCCAGAGGCTTCCTCCCTGGCCTGATGTGTGCTCCTATCTCCTGGGAGGGCATGGCTCCACTCTGCTGCCACCGGCCCATACATCCAACATGGTATCAAGCACAGCCCACCTGTTAACCCACTGTATCCTCACTGGATAAGGGAATCCATCTCCAGGATTATGTGTGATTTAATAAAGACAGTTCTTCACAACAATTACCTCCTAAGATGCCTAACACATCATTAACTGAACTAAAATACCACTTAGAGAAGCACTTCTGTAGGTTTGCTACCTGTTGTGGAAAGTAATATAATATTTCCTTTCATTCATTCTTAAATGGCTTCTTTTGATTTTACGATCTGCTGCCTAATTCTGCTCTTCTGAGATCTTACGAACAAGCCATAATTACTGTTTCCATAATGCCAATTATTTTATGGATTTCAAAGTGAAAGATTAATATGGAGAAGTGATATGATTTAAGACACAAGAGATAGATATGTATTTAATGTGGCTAAGAAGGAATTCCCCTTGCTAGTTTAAATCATAAAACAATCAGCTAACTAAATTTTTGGATGAATAGAGAGATACGTGCATCTAAGCTATATATTTATGTATAGAAATAATCAAGCAATAAACAGACAGCTGAACCAACACTCAAGAAAGAAAAATTCTCATGTTCCTAGTAAAAAAGATCTAGTGGAAACAGAGTTGGGACACTGAGCAACCGCTGAATCTGGGGGTCCCTTAACGTCAGTGAATTTCCTTCTAATCTTTGGGGATGGAACTATAGACTTTTGCCTACATGGAGCTGGAACTACTGAGGAACAAGAAACTGGCATTTACAATGTGTCAATGTCACACCTGAAACATGGCTAAGAAAACACACATGCACACACACACACTGACTTAGATGACTTAGATAAGAGGTAGGAATATTTAAAATCTTATAGGAATTGTGCTTAAAAATAATTATCTGTAAAAAACATGGAGTTAAAGATTACATATGTAATTTTGAGGTTCAAATTTATGTTTTCCCCATGAGATGTATACCTGAAGCAGATAAAGTAACTTAAAAAATAGCTTAGGACTTAGAAGTCCATAATGTCCTTTCAGTCTTCCACAGTTCACTACCCAAGACATGTAAGACTGACACAGAAAATAACTAAGGCCAGAACTGAGTGTACATTTACAAGCTTTGGTCGTCCATAATTAAAATAAAATAGAATTTTGCCCAAGTAGAATTTTTAGATAAGAAAAATATAATTGTGTAATAAAATGAAACAAGGTTTCTGTGATCAATCTGAACAACAGACTAGAGGTAGTTGATGAAAGAAAAAGTGAAAAAACATCAAATTGCTAGACTGATCTGAGAAAATTACCCCGAATGTAAAACATTATCCTTATAAAATTTACCAAAAGGTCAAATATATTTTCAATTCTGATTCTCAAACTTAATAGATTTGTGATTCTGAAGATATAATCTGTTGTGTCTCTACTTCTCTCATCTCTAAAATTAGAATTCACAATACATGACTTCAAACTCACTGAGTCAAATTAAATGAGATTACGGTTGTGAACGTCATACCAGAGTGCACATAGAAAGCATCCCATTAATGTTATCATAATCAATATGTGTGTTAACACATACTTTTGTGATACCCTTGATTCAGTTCCTTACTCTACTCTAAATCACCACTAAAAGTAAGATTTTTTAGTTCTTTATTCTTGTAAGTTAATGTCTAAAACTTGTGGTTTTAGATTTTAAGGAATACACTAGACTTAGTTTTTAGAAAGATTATTTGTCTAATTTTAATACATTTTTGACCCCTTTCGTGCATACTTAGAAAACATTCTAAAATGACCTTCAGGATTTACATTCCCAAAATAGATCATTGTTTTTTTTAATGTTTGAATAGTGCATTATAGTTATACATAATATGAGGCTCATTTTGATATAATTCTAAGGTCCAGAATATTATTTGCTCGACTTCAGTCCCCAGTACTACCCCTTTCTTTTCACCCCTTGATTCTCTTCCTCTACTCTACTGGTCTTCCTATATTTATTTATTTTTTTTTTAAATTGGTGATTTGTAGATATCCATAAAGGTGGAATTCACTGTGGCATGTTTATAGATGTACACAGTGTGATTTTGCCAACTGATTTTGAATGACACAAATTTATGAGGAGGAGGATGGGGTGCAATGTCATGTTGACTTTGTAGAGACATAGGAACATGTTTAGAAGGAGGCAGAAATAACAGAAGGAGATCTCATTCTTTTAAAAAATGGAAATGCAGCATTAGTGCACAAAATGTTTAATCAAGAAGTTTTCTAAATTCAATCTTCTGTGTACATTAGCATATTAAATGATCTGAAAATCTTTGCAGTAAAGACATTTTTTAAAGAAATTTTACCTCACTATTGTGCAAACCCATTGACCATTGACCATTCTATAAAATGCTCACTTAACCTCTTTACAGGTTATCTTAGAAATCCCTAACTTGCAGTTTCTCTGTGCACATCGACCCCCATCCATGGCTTGCTGGGTCTCAGTTCCACTGTTTTGTGTCCACCCTTTGAATTTGAGGCATGTGCAGTTAGTTATTCATCATTTTTGTGGCTTGAAGTGCAAAGTCCTGGGAAACTTGCCACTCCCTGAGCTGTTCTGTTGGTTTTGGACATTGTTCTTTGGAGACCTAAGCCAAAAGGCTGCCCAGGGGTCGACTGAAAGCCACCTGTCATGTGCAGCAAATGTCTTTCTTTGGTCATTAATTGCTAAAAAGCTTAGAAGTTTGTAGCAGTGTGTCAGTGGGCAAAGGGCAATCCACTCTTTTGTTTTCTGTTTGGATTGTTAAGTGTGTGGATGGAAACTACCTTCACGCATGCACAAAGCAAAGGAACTTTTGTGTTAGACATCTAACATTCAAACCTCCACTCTGGCCAAACACCAGTTTCCTGACACCTAGAAAGATAACTTCTAAGTGTCAGGTTCCTTTCCTGCAAGATGAGAATGATATGTATTTCTTACACATTTCTGTGAAGCTTCAAGATAATGTAGAGTGGATTTTTTTTTGGAAAATTTTTTATTTAAAATAAATAGAAAGATATTAAGACACATATTCGTATATCTTAGTTTCTGTGGGTCAGGAGTCCAGGAACTAGCATGCTGTGTAAGTCCTCTACAAGTCTGCAGTCAAGGTACTGGGCAGACTGTGGTCTCATTTGAAGGCTCGACTGAGAAAAGCGTCACTTCCAAGCTGCTGTGGTTGCTGGTTTACTTCCTGGCTATCACTTAATGGCTGCCCTCAGTTCCTTGCCATATAGACCTTTTCATGTGGCAGCTTATCTCATTGAAGCCAGCAAGGGCAAGTCAACAGACAGAAGTCACAAATCAGAAATGACATAATCATGGAAGTGAAATCTCATCACCTTTGTATTGTCTAAATGAGAGAAACAAGTCACAGTTCCACTTCTCAGGATAGAAGATTATACAAGATCAGACTCCCTTCAAAAAAGGCCATAACTTGAGGGCCATATTAGAGTCAAATGAAATCAAATCACAAATATTGGGTTTTATTTGTATTTTTGCCTTTTATGCTGTGTTCCCTCCTCTTCCCATATTCCTCTAATTCCATCATCTCCCATTGCTACTCTCAGGTGATCAATTTAAACAAGCTGGTTCATATAATCTCATATTTTTTCTCCAATCAAATACAGAAAGGTAGAATAGTTCACAGATGTATATATGAACATATATATGTGTACATGTACATATTTGTGCATGTTATATATTTAGGGAAATATATAATTTTTCATTTAACAATGAGATTATATTATACCTACCTTTTTGCATACTGTTTTTTCCACATAGCTATACATCATGGGAATTGTTTCATGTCAAGTAATGTAGTACTAAGTTGCATAATGTTCTGTAATATTCTCTGTAGTCAACCATTCCTCTTCTAATCAAAATTCACTTAGCTTCCAGGTTTTGGCAAAACAAACAGTGATGCAATAAATATCCTTGTACATGCATCCTTACCTACGGATACATTTGTTTCTCTGGGACAGTTTCCCACAGTGGAATGTGTGGGTCAAAGGATAGTTTTAACTTAATAGATATTGCCAGATTGCTTTCCAAAAAAAGCTATAATAATGCACATTTTCACCAGCAATATATTAAAATGGCCCTTTCCTCTGTATCGCTGCCAGCAGTAGGTATTATTGCTCTGCTCAGTGCTTGCCAGTCTGATGGGCATAAAGGGATATCTCATTACTTTAATTTGCACTCACTGATGATTGGTAAGGTTGAGTATTTTAATGTTTGCTGGCCATTTGGAATTGCCTTTTTGTACACTGCTTCTATACAGTCTTTGCTAATTTTTCTATTGGGATGCTTTGAAAGAGCTCTTTATATAAAATGGATGTTAATCTGTATCAGTTATATTAATATTTTCCTTCAGATTCATCATTGTTCTCTATTCACATACCTGGAGAATATTTTCACATGCAGAGTTTTAAAAAGTTTGTATGGTCCATAAACACGTATTTTTTGACACGAATGTTAAATAATACATGAGTGTCCTAAATATTCCTTTTCTAATGTATTATGGTTCTATTATTTTTTAAAATTAAATTATTACTCCTTTCAGCATTATTTTGGGTTTTGGGTAAGATAGAGATTAACTGTATTTTCTTCTTCAGAAAGAGCTAATTATTTTACCACAATTTTTAAATAATTTATGCCTTTCTACTGGTCCAAATATTACTTTTATCGTGTATTAGAAACTTATTTCTCCTCAGTTACAGTTCCAGTGTTTCCAGGATGTTTCACTAATGTGTCTAATTTTATGCCAATACTCTAATGAACTGATCTGGATGGATATGTCAAATGATCTTTTATGTGAGTCATTTTCCATTTCTGTTCTTTCTTTGCATGACTTTCTGGCATTATTTTTATCCATATAAATTCAGAATGATTTTATTCAATTTCAAAAGGAAAGATATAGTGGAACTATAATTGGCATTATGTTAAGTAATATGCTGATTTTAGAAGAATCAAAACTTTTAGAAAATTTATCAACCATTTAATGCCTTTCTCTTTGTTCAGAATTTGATTTATATCTTTTAATTTTGTAGAAATTTTACTTATAAAGCTTTTTATTACTTTATTGTGTTTATTCCTAAGACTTTATTGTTCTCTTTTCTGTCATTATGAATATAATTTCTGTTCTATTTTAATTTCTAGGTGCTTATTGTCATATCAGCCAATTTTTTTTTCAAAATGTTATCATGTAAAATTGTCTTTATCAATCAAAGGAGAACTTAGCTTTTATTTTAATTACAGGCTCATGCGTTTTCTAGGTATAAACAATTTTATCTAACAGAGAAACATTTACCATTATTTTTATCATGCTTATATTATTTTAATTTATTTATGCAAGAATTTTAAGAAAATATTGACTGACAATTATGTTCTTACTCTTGGTTTAAATTGAAATGGTTTTAGCGATTTGTGATTGAAAATATTGGTAAAATTAACAAATATTTTTTATCCCTATTTTGCTTTCTAAGGAATAGCTAATGACTTTTATAATTCGATTTCCCAGAAGAAATGCTACTTCATGGAATATGTTGATACCTTCATGAAATCTATCAGTCTACTTTATTTAAGCCTTTTGCATGTACATTTACAAGAAATGGCATTGATTTTTTTTCTGATATCCATTTACTTTAATCAAAAGCACTTCAATGAGATACAATTTATATACTATAAAATTCACCTATTCGCAGCATACAATTCAATGATTTTTAGTAAATTTGCAGTCATAACAACTATGACCACAATCTTGATTTAAAATATCCCTTGTTGGGTGAGGTGTGGCTCTTGTGATGGAGTACTGGACTGTGACATGTGAGGCCCTGGGTTCCATCCCCAGCACAGCAAAATATGTAGTAGTGGTAACAACAATAATATCATTGTACCCACAAGTGGCAAATTCCTGCTTTCACCCAAACCTTAGGTTACCATTAATCTGTTTTCTCTGCTTATAGATTTGCTTTCTAGGAACATTTCATATAAATGAATCATATAATATGTGCTTTTTATGTCCTGATTCTTTCATTTGAGATACTATTTTGGGTATGACATGCTTTTTGAGGTCATGCATTTTGTAACATATATCATTATTTCACTTTTATTTTTTTGTACCAGGGATTGAATCCAGGGGTGCCACATTCCCAGCCCTTTTTTATTTTGAGACAGGGCATAGATAAGTGGCTGAGGCTGGCTTTGAACCTGTGATCCTCATGCCTCAGCCTCCTGAGCCACTGGGATTACACCATGTCCAGCTATTTTACTCTTTCCTTCTAAAAGACATATATTTTAATTTAGAAATTAAGGTTAAGAAGACTTCTTAAAATGACTTGGAATATTTTTTTAATATTTTTGACGCTCTATAAATAATTTTATAATATTAAAATTAACTTTTCCTTAAAGAAAAGCTAGGATTTATCTATGAACCCTTTGGTGAATTCCCCTATCAGATGTGTAATTGTTTTTCTATTGTTTGTATATTCATCAATCAATTTAGGTTTCTGTTTCTTCCTGGATCAACTTTAATAATTTATGGTTTGCTGGGAAATAATTTATTGTTTTCTAGGATTTCAAATGTTTGCTGTGTATTCTTTTATCTGTTTTACTTGTCCTTAACCAGTGTGTTTGTAACAATACTCTATTTCTTGTCCTTAACCTTATATTTTATTTCTTCCTTCTTTCTCTTTTTTCCCTCTCCCTCTTTCCTCTGCTTTCCTTTCCATTTTCTCATAAGGCTCATAAAGTAGTTTATTGTCTTTTCAAGCAATAGTTTATTTAATTTCCATAATCTTTTTGCTAGTTTTAAATGAAGCTTAGCTTTTTTTTTCTTTCTTCTAACACATTATAGTGTATATATTGATGGGATACATGTGATGCTTTGATAAATGCATACATTGCATAATATTGAAATTAGGGTACATATACACTCGTCTCTCTTCTTGTGAACAGCTATCATTTCTTTGTGGTTCGAACACTCAATATCTTTTTCTCTAGGATTTGTGTGTGTGTGTGTGTCAGTATTTTCACCTGGGGGTGCTTAACCCCTGAGCCACTTCCCCCAGCCCTTTTGTCAATTTTTTTCTTTTTTTTTTTTAACTCTCAGTTACTTAGAGCCTTTCTAAGTTGCTGAATCTGGCTTTGAACTTGAAAGCCTCTTGCCTCGAAAGCCTCTTGCCTCAGCCTCCTGAACTGCTGGGATTACAAGCAAGTGCCACCATGCCTGGCTCTTCTAGCCTTTTTTGAAATATGCATTATTGTTATCAATAGTCACCCTGTCATGCAAAAACCCCCAGAACTTCTCTTATCTAGCTATAACTTAGTGCCTGTTGAAATACCTTTTCTGTTCCTCCCTCCCGTCAGTTCTACCCAGCTGCTGGTAACCACCCTGCTATTCTCAACTTCTCAGTGATCCACATTTGAGGTTCTTCTTATGAACGGGATCAAGCAGTATTTGGCATTTCTTTTTTGTTTTTGATTCATTCTTCCTAGGGTTTTTGTTGTTGTTTTGTTTGGGTAATTGTTCTTTTGCTGTTCTTTTGATATTCTTCTAAAATCATAATCTAAGTAATATCTACTACTTCCATTTTTAATATCTTCGTAAATCCACCCTAATGTGAATTGTACATTATGCTAAGTTTTCTGTTTTTGGTAAATAGCCTTTTCATTTATTTCTGCATAGATTTTATTATCAGGTTTGAATTACTCCACACCCTTAGTCCTACTAGCATTACTAGGGGTTAAACCCAAGGAGAATTTATTGCTGAGCTATAGCCTCAGTTCTTTTCATTTTTAATTCTGAGACATCTTAAATGCTTAATCGCTAAACTTCTGAGGCTAGCCTTGAATGAGCAATCCTCCTGCCTCAGCCTCCAGAATCCCTGGGATTAAAGGCATGTGCCACCACATCTTCATTTTGATTTACTTTTTGATTCAAGGAATACCTATTAGTTTTTTTTTTCTCAATTCTAAGCAAAGAGATTATTGTATTAATTTTTTAATGTTACATTTAATTTCATGGATTTTTAATCACAGAATGTGGTCCATCAAATCTTTAAATTTGATAAGGATTTACTTATTAAATATTATATGGATTCACAAAAATATATGTTATTTCTTTTAAAAATATTAAAGTCTGTTATTAAATAAAATAATTAATTGTATAACTAAATTCCTTCATGTCTTTAGTTATTTCTGCTTGCTGGATTAATTCAAAATAAATATAAGAAATCTTTTGCTATATTGGATACTTAACCAAATTCTCCTTGATTATCTAGTGGATTCATGTAAGATGTATATATTTAGCTGTTGTGTTATTTAGTATGTATGGGTTTATGATAGTAGTAACTTCTACATTAGTTGAATCTATTATCATTATATTATATACACTTCAATTTTTTGTTTTTATTCTTAAATTGCACTTTGATTGCATTAATGTAGTCATTTCTTCTCTCAGTTTTGCTCTTTCTTGTTTAATATCTCTTTTTATCCTTTATTACTTAAATTTTAAACACATTTTAAATGCACCTTTAAAAAAACAAATGGTGTGTGTTAAACCAATATTTCATCCTTTAAATCACTTCCAATGGAAAAATTTAATCCATTCCCAAATATGTATATTAATTTTATTTCTCCCATCTTCATATGTATTACTTAATGCCTCTGGTGACTTCCTAATATTTGGGGGGAGGAGGATACTCTGGCCCACTTGACCACTGAGCCACATCCCCAGCCCTATTTTGTATTTTATTTAGAGACAGGGTCTCACTGAGTTGCTTAGCCTCTCACTTTTGCTGAGGCTGGCTTTGAAATCACAATCCTCCTGCTTCAGCCTCCTGAGCTACTGGGATTACAGAAATGCACCACAGTGCCTGGCTTTTCTACCAGTTTGCTGAAGTTGGGCTTGATTCCGTTTCTCAGCTTCTTAATTTGGATATTCTAGTACATTTTGCATATTCTGACTGAAAAACCTTTCACTTCCAAAGACTCATAATCAGACTTCCCTAATTTACTAATAAGACTTCAAGTCTTTCCTAAGCCATATATCAATGAAGCTCCACCTCCTTGCCCTTCTTTGAGATGAGACCTTAGAATACTTCCATCTTCCCTTTCTCCTTTTATTCTTATTATTGTTCAACCCTCACTCAGATTGTGCCTTTCAAAAATTCCTTTTTCATTCCCTCTCCCACCTCTGATTTCACAGAGCTAATTAACTCTGTTCAGATGAAAGTTATTATAATTTTCATTGCAGATGCTCCTTCTGTTTTAATAAACCACATTAGTACTCTATTTCGTATGACCAGAGAATCTGTCATTGTTCATTTAGATATATGTGTGTACACCACGGTCCATTGCTCACCACATGTTCCTCTCTTCTCCCATTTCTCCTACTTTGAGATCTCTATTCTAATGGATCTGTTCTTTGGAATTGGTCATTGAGTATTTTCTTCTGATGGAATAAGTGATCTACTCTGAATCTTAATGTCTTTGCAACTGTATTTCTTTTGTCCTGACAAACAAATAATAATTTGACTAAGCATTGAGCATTTCCATTCTAGCTCTTTTAAAAATTTTCAAATGTTTTCCTACCTTCACCTAACCTCCATTCTTATAGATAATAAGAGCAATGACAGTCTGATTATTTTTCATGACAGTAGAGTGCATTTTGGCATATTGTACCTACAAGAAGTATTATTTATTCTAATTGGGATTTGGTTAGTTTTCCATTTTAGGTAATGTTATGGACTACATTGTGCCCCACCCAAAATGTACATATTGAAGTCCTAATCCCAAAGTGGCTGTACTTGAAGATAGGGTCTTTAAGGGGGTACTTACTTGGAAGTGAGGTCATAAGGCAGTAGCCATAATCCAAAAGGACTAATGTTCCTATAAGAAGAGGAAGAGACACAAGAGATCTTCCTCTCAGCTCAGCATCCAGATGTAAAGACAGAAGACAACTCAGCAGAGAAGTAGCTGCTACAAAACACGAGAGTCTCACCAGAAATCAACCCTGCTTGTACCTCGTCTGGACTTCAGTCACCAGAACTATGAGAAAATAAATTTCCACCACTTCAGCCATCCAGTCTCAGGTATTCTGCTGTGACGGTCCTTTTTTCTTTTTATTTGAATGTTTGTAAGATTGTCCCTTTAGCATTAGAGTTCTAGAATTTTGTCAGGATGAACCTAAGTGTGCATCTTTTTTCATCAACTCTGTCTGGAACTTGCATTATTTTAATTTCTGGATATATTCTTTACCTCCAACCCTCAGGGAATTTTTCCTTCTTGGTCACTTATTTCTGCTTTTCTTTCTTTTTTTTCCCCCTTTGTAAAATCCTATTATTTGCATGTTTCATCTCAAGGTGTTTGTTTGTTTTTAATCTATGATGATTTGAGATATTTCTTCTCACTAATATTCCAGTGAATGGATTTGGGTCTTAGTAATGGCTGACTATTCTCTCAATCATTTAATTCATTGTACTTTTTTATTTCAAAAATTATGATATAAGGTATCTAGACAAGATTTACTAGTATTGTGCTAGAATTCTTTTTACCATTTGTTTTATTCAAGAAATTCTAACTTACCTGACAATTTTCTTCTTCCATTAAATAATTTACCTCTTCATGATTGACATCATAATACTCATACAGTCTTCACTGGAAAATGTCTGATGTCACTGCTATGGCCCAGGAAATCTGTGAATAGGCATAAAGAACATAATTAAGAAAAATTCATTTTTACTCTCACTGAGCTTATACTTTAGGGTTATGCACAAGTTTCATACAAACCAATAGTGAATATCTGAAAACAAATAATGTATGCTATAAGAGGAAATAAAAGACTACTAGATGAAAAATTTACAGTGCAGAATGGAAGTGTAGTGATTGTTCTGAATGCTGTGGTTATGACAGTTCCCCAAGGTATAAAATGAAAGTTGGGTTGGTCAGTGAGAGATTTCAATGGAACCCTACTGCAGACAGAAGAACACATTTATATAGAGTTTGGTCTCTTTCAGGAGCTGAAAGGAGCCCCCAAAGCTGAAGCAAACTGGATTTGTGAGGTGGTGTAAGAATGTAGCCTTCATTGTAAGACCATGAAGAGCTGCTGTCATGTGGAAGAATGGAGCAGCATTATCCAACTTTCAAGTGAACAAGATGACTGTGGATGCCATTAAGAGTACTGGTGGTAGATGGACCATGATTTTAGTGCTATCTAAAAGGGGGGGTCCTTAAATTTTTACCAGAAAGGGAAAAATGGTAACTATTTTAGGCTTTGCAGCTTGTAGGGTTTCTAATTTAAGTAAACTACCTATGTTGCATGTAAACTTACAGACAATACATAAATAAATGTCTGTGACTGTATTTTGATAAAATATTTCTAAGAACAGGTAGTGGGCCTAGCTTTGGCCTGCAAGTAGTGGTCTGATGATCCACAGTCTAAACATTTCAAAGTTTCTCTAACTTACCCGCAAAGACCATCACTGAAACGATGATCTCAAAATTCTGTGATGTGTCTGGTAGACTGATCCCCATGACTAGCATTTGGTAGGTACTCAATAAATATTTTTGAAGAGTAAGCATTGCAGAAAGACATCATGTTTGTGTCATCAGGGAAGTAAATTTCATTTATTCAACCTTTGACTTTTTGTCACTGTCAGGTTCCTGCCCATAACAGAGCATATTGTAGAGTGATTAAGAGTAACCAACAATGGACAATCAGCCTAACGGGAAATACAGAAAACTTGTGTTGGCTTGTATTCTTCTCAATATCCCATTTCTTTTCCTATCAATGGAGAGATATACATATGATAGACTTCATTCACTCTTGTCTTTGACTTTATTAACTCTTTTGTTAGGATATAGTTAAATAGGTTCTTGTGCCTTAATTTAGCTGCTATTCACTATATAATATTTATGTAAAAGTACAACGGATCTTGTGATAATTGAATGCAGCATAGTTCAGAGACACAAGGACCTAAGTAGCATGCTCAAATCAAGATGGTAAAATAGAGGAGGTCGAGTTCCTGACTGCTCCTT
Organism: Marmota monax; assembly: GCF_021218885.2. Lineage (NCBI taxonomy): Eukaryota > Metazoa > Chordata > Mammalia > Rodentia > Sciuridae > Marmota > Marmota monax. The sequence goes on from NW_026692254.1 coordinate 25,785,055, forward strand.
TCTTGGCATGAAACCAAGGAAGCAGACAGGCAGCTTCTCCACAAAGTGGGTAAACAAACAGACCAAAAATGGGTGAGTCTTTGTTGGAACTTAAAACTGGACATTCAAAGCAGACAAGGGACATAGGACATTGGATATAATAAAATAAGGGGAAAAATCCCCAGCAGCACAGATACTGCCACAGCCAGGCCAAAAGCACCAGCCAGAGAGGTTCCTCCGTGAGCATAGTGGAGGGATAAGGGAATTAAAGGAACATGCATTTTGGGGGAGACTGAAAGCTTGTCTGGGTACAGAGCATTTAGAGACCAAGGACATTGCCCAACAAACCTGAAAGATGTGCTGCATGATCTCCATGTACAGGGAAAGAAACTGCTGTCTCTCTAGGCATCCAGCAGAGGGCAAAGGAAGGAACCATTTTGCAGCCTTGGCAAGGAGGCTGGCAGCCGAGGAAGCCAGTTCTTGGCAAATTCAAGTTTGGCCCCAAACACAGGCCCAGTAAACACACACTGCACAACATAAAGTGTGCTTAAATGATCAGAAGAAAAGTAAACATGGAGGAAGGTTTACAGAGGGCACAAATGGTCATAGAAACCCACCTGGCTCTATCGCTCCCCCTCAAATTTGACCACTTGCAGGACCTGCTCAGATAGACACATCTGGCCAAGATCTCAGTGGGGCTGGAGTGGGAGAGATTGGACTGAACCCAAGACCAGGAAACAAGGAGTGTGCAGGTAATGTAGGGGACTGAGAACTGGCTCCCCACCACATGAGTGGAACCCAGGGGACATCACTAGGATAAAGTTTTCTAGTATGAACCAGCAAGTACTGGGCACTGGAGGTGTGCTGACTTAAACTCTCCAGACCAACTGGCATTCAGTGAAGAGACTGGAACCTGCCTAAATCTAAGCACCACCTCTAGGAACTCCTACTATGGGATTCCTATCTCACTCTAGCAACCCAGAGGGTGGAGCATCACCCTCCAGATAACTCCACCAAGCAGTACGGAGATTCCTGGGAAAGCTGGGAATGGAACCACCATTTGACCCAGCTATTGCCCTTCTCAGACTATTCCCTGAAGACCTTAAAAGAGCGTACTACAGGGATACTGCCACATCGTTGTTCATAGCAGCACAATTCACAATAGCTAGACTGTGGAACCAACCCAGATGCCCTTCAATAGATGAATGGATAAAAAAAAATGTGGCATTTATACACAATGGAGTATTGTGCAGCACTAAAAAATGACAAAATCATGGAATTTGCAGGGAAATGGATGGCACTAGAGCAGATTATGCTAAGTGAAGCTAGCCAATCCCTAAAAAACAAATGCCAAATGTCTTCTTTGATATAATGAGAGCAACTAAGAACAGAGCAGGGAGGAAGAGCAGGAGGAAAAGATTAACATTAAACAGAGACATGAGGTGGGAGGGAAAGGGAGAGAAAAGGGAAATTGCATGGAAATGGAAGGAGACCCTCATTGTTATACAAAATTACATATAAGAGGTTGTGAGGGGAATGGGAAAAAAAACAAGGAGAGAAATGAATTACAGTAGATGGGGTAGAGAGAGAAGATGGGAGGGGAGGGGACGGGGGATAGTAGAGGATAGGAAAGGTAGCAGAATACAACAGTTACTAATATGGCATTATGTAAAAATGTGGATGTGTTACCTATGTGATTCTGCAATCTGTATTTGGGGTAAAAATGGGAGTTAATAACCCACTTGAATCTAATGTATGAAATATGATATGTCAAGAGCTTTGTAATGTTTTGAACAACCAATAAAAAAAAGCAAAAAAAAAAAAAGAGAAGCTGAGAATATTTTAAACTCCAATGGAAAGAACTTTTTAACCTTTCATCCAGATTTACTTTTCCTTTTCTTTTGTTTTTCTTTCATTCTTTTTCTCTGTTTGATTGTGACCTTCATGATACATGGACATTTATACAGTTTCATATTTCTTTTCTCAGTTTTAAGATTTTTGGAGCCAGTTATTTTTCACAAATTCATTTTTTAACTAGGATCTTTGATTAGTATATTTTGGTTTTGTTTTATCCTTTTAATTTTATTTTTTATTTTAAAAATTGTTGCTACATATATACATATGTGTGTGTGCATGTGTATAATGATATATGTGTGTGTGTATCCTACCTGTTTCCCTTGATTCTCTCTTTTCTTCTATTAATAGTGAATTTCCATTGTTTTTTCTTCCATTCTTCCTTTAATCTTTTACTTCTGTCTTTTCTCCTCTTCCCTCATAATCATCACATCGTATATCATTTCTGTTCTCTCCATGTCCACAATTTCAAGTTGTAAAACCTTTTGCAAACTTGCTATCTGCATTATAGGCAATGACTGATCATATCATTTCTGTTTATTGTGATAATAGTTACTGTAGATGTCACAGTAGGAACTATTTGGTTCAATGCTGCTTATTGCTTACATTGGTTGTTGTCTCCCCCTAAATAGTGAGGTACTAGAAACCTTTAGATATACTATAAATCCACAGGGTAGAAAATCTACTGCCTCAGATCCATACTATTAGATGGGCAGACACAAAAACAACATGAAAAAGCAAGAGAACAAATCACCCTAAGCAAACTAAGATACTCCAATAACAGAACCACTGACACCACAGTGGAAGAAATGTCAGAGAAGGAGTTTAGAATGTACATACTTAAACTGATCTGTGAAATAAAGAACAGTATAAGGAATGAAATCAAAGAGAAAATACAGGAGTGAAAGATCACTTCAATAAAGAGGCAGAGATCCTGGGGGAAAAAAGCAGAAATCCTTGAAATGAAGGAAAAAATAAACCAAATTAAAAACAATAAAAACATCACCAACAACAAGACCATTTGGAAGACAGAACCACAGGTAATGAAGACAAAGTGTATAATGTTGAAAATGGAGTTGATCATGGAGAGAAGATGTTAAGAAACTAAGAACAGAACTCCTGAGAATTATAAGATAACATCAAAAGACCAAATTTAAGATTTATCAGGATAGATGAAGGTGCAGAGATACAAACCAAAGGAATGAACAATTTTCTTAATGAAGTAATATCAGAAAAATCCCCCAATCTAAAGAATGAAATGGAAAATCAAATACAAGAGGCTTACAGGAGCAACAAATGTACAAAATTATAACAGACCCACAGTAAGTCACATTGTAATGAAAATGCCGAGCTTACAGAATAAATATAAAATTTTAAAGACTGTGAGGGGAAAATATCAGATTATATCTAGGGAGAAACCAATTTGAATCTCAGCTTATTTCTCAACCAAGACCCTTAAAGCTAGAAGGCCCTGGAATAATGTGGAATATTGTATACCAAACTCTGAAAAAACATGGGTGCCAACCAAGAATTCTATATCCAACAAAATTAAGCTTCAGATTTCAAAATGAAATAAAACTTTAGATGATAAGAAAAAGTTAAAAGAATTTGCAAGAATGCTTGCATTATTCAAAAAATATGTCATGAAGATGAAATTTTTTAAAAAGTGAAAAACAGCAAAGGGAGGAACTATTGTAAAGGAATAGTCAATCAAAGGAGAAACCAATTCAAATTCAAAATTATAAGCAAGCCAAAGTGACTGGGAATACAAATCATAACTCAATAATAACCCTGAATGGCCTAAACTCATTAATCAAAAGACATACACTGGCAGATTATATTAAAAACAAGACATAACAATATGGCTTCTCCATGAAACTCACCTCAGAGGCAAAGACCCACAGACTGAAGGTGAAAGGATGGGAAGAAACATATCACTCACATGGATCAGGTTTCTATCCTCATATCAGATAAAGTGGACTTCAAGCCAAAGATAATCAGATGGAACAAAGAAGGACATTTCATACTGCATGATTGAATTACACATCAATAAGACATAACAATCATAAATATTTATGCTCCAAACAATGGAGCATCTATGTACCTCAAACAAATCCTTCCCAAATTCAAGAAACAAATAGACCACAACACAATAATACTTGGTATTATTGTGAACACCTCTTTCTCTACTGAATAGATTCTCCAAAGAAAAACTAAACAAAGAAACTATTGTCAAAATAATGCAATCAATAATTTAGACTTAGCAAACATATATAATTATATTTCATCCATCAATGAGCAAATATACTTTCTTCTGAGCAGCACACAGATCCTTCTCTAAAATAGGTCACATCTTAGGGCACAAAGCAACTCCTAGCAAATACAAAAAAAAAAAAAATGGTGATAATACACTGCATTCTATCAGATTATAATGGAATGAAATTACAAATCAATGACAGAATAAAAAGTAGAGGCTACCCTAACCCCTGGAGACTAAATAATATGCTATTACATGATGAATGGCTATCAGAGGATATCAGGGATAAAATTAAAAAAAATATTTAGAGGTAAATAGAATAGTGATACAACATATGAAAATCTCTGGGACACTTTGAAGGCAGTACTAAGAGGAAAGTTCATTGCATTGAGCTCATTCATTAAAAGCATGGAAAGCCGATGAATAAATGACCTAACATCACAACTCAAAGCTCAAGAAAGAGTAGAATAAATCAGCACCAAAAGCAGTAGAAGACAGGAAATAATTAAAATAATTGAAATCAGTGAAATCAAAACAAAATAACTAAATTAAAAAATTAACAAAACAAAAAGTTAGTTCTTTGAAAAAATAAATAAAATTGATAAACCCTCAGCCACACTAATGAAGAGAAAGAGATAGAAGACTCAAATTATTAAAATTCATGATGAAAAAGGAAATACTGTGATGGACACTACTGAAATACAGAAGATAATCAGAAACTATTTTGAAAATTTACACTCCAATAAAATTAAAAATCTTGAAGACATCAACAAATTTCTAGAGAAGTAGTACCTACCGAAACTGAGGACATTCACAATTTAAACAGATCAATTTTAAGCAACGAAATAGAAAATGCCATCAAAAGTCTACCAACAAAGAAAATCCCAAGACCACATGGATTCTCAGCAGGATTCTATAAAACCTTCAAAGAAGAATTAACACCAATACTCCTCAAATTATTCCATGAAACAGAAAAAGAGGAAACCCTTTCATGCTCATTCTAAGAGACTAGTACCACCCTGGTACCAAAACCAGACAAAGAAACATCAAAGAAAGAAGACTTCAGACCAGTATCCCTGATAAACATAGATGCAAAAATTCTCAAGAAAATTCTAGCAATTTGCATACAAAAACATTAAAAAGATAGTACACCATAATCAAGCGGGGTTCATTCCAGGATTGCAAGGTTGGTTCAATATATGGAAATCAATAAGCATAATTCATCACATCAATAGACTTAAAGACAAAAATCATAAGATTATCTCAATAGATGCTGGAAAAGCATTTGATAAGAGACAGAACTCCTTTATGTTCAAAACACTAGAAAAACTAGGTATAAATAGGAACACACCTCAATATCATAAAAGATATATATACTAAACCCAAGGCCAACATCATTCTAAATGGAGAAAGATTTAAAGTATTTCCTCTAAGAACTGGAACAAGACAAGGATGCCCTCTTTCACCACCCTTATTCAACACCATTCTTGAAACTCTAGCAGAGCAACTAGAGGAAAGAAATTAAAGTAATACAAATAAGAAAAGAAGAACTCAAAGTATTACTATTTGCTGATGACATGATTCTATATTTAGATGATCCAAAAAAGAAAAAAGAAAAGCAACCCACCAGAAAACTTCTAGAGCTAATAAAAGAATCCAGCAAAGTAGCAGGATATAAAATTAACAGCCATAAGTTAAATGTATTCCCATACATATGTATTCCTAATTTCTCTTTTAGATGAATCCACTAAAAGAGAAATTAGGAAAACTACTTCATTCACAATAGCCTCAAAAATAAAATAAAATATTTGGGAGTCAATGCAACAAAAGAGGCGAAAGACCTCCACAATGAAAACTACAAAAGACTAAAGAAAGAAATTGAAGAAGATCTTAGAAGATGAAAATATGGCCCATGGTCTTGGATAGGCAGAATTAATACTGTCAAAATGGTCATACCACAAAAAGCCTTATACATATTTAATGCAATTCCTATTAAAATTTTAATGACATTCTTCATAGAAATAGAAAAAGAAATCATGAAATTAATTTTGAAAAATAATTGACCCAGAATAGCCAAAGCAATCCTTAGCAAGAATTATGAAGCAGGAGGCATCACAATACCAGACCTAAAACTATACTACAGAGCAATAGCAACAAAAATGGCATGGTACTGGCACCAAAACAGACACATAGGCCAATGGTACAGAATAGAAGATACAAACCCACATAAATATAATTATCTCATACTAGACAAAGGTGCCTAAAAAAATGCATTGAAGAAAAAATAGCCTCTTCAATAAATGGTACTGGGAAAACTGAAATTCACATGTAGCCAAATGAAATTAAACGCCTCTCAGCCTGCACAAAAATCTATTCAAAGTGGATCAAGGACTTAGGCACTAAAATAGAGACCCTGCACCTAACAGAAGAAAATATAGGCCCAAATCTGCATGTGGACTTAGGAACTGACTTCCTTAACAAGACTCCTAAAGCACAAGTAAAATCAAGAATCAATAAATGGTATGGAATCAAACTAAAAAGCTACTCACAGCGAAGGAAACAATCAATAATGTAAAGAGAGAGCCTATGGAATGGGAAAAAATCTTTGCCACCTCCCTTTAGATAGAGCACTAATCTTCAGGTTATACAAAGAACCCAAAGTACATAACACCAAAAATAAATAAATATGTAAATAATCGATCAGTAAATGGGCTAAAGAACTAAACAGAAACTTCACAGAAGAAGAAATACAATATATCATACAATATATCAACAAATATGTGTGTGTGTGTGTGTGTGTGTGTAAAATTCAACATCTCTAGCAATTAGAGAAATGTAAATCAAAACTACACTGAGATTACATCTCACTCCAGTGAGAATTGCAATTACCAAGAATATAAGTAATGATAAATGGCGAGAATGTGGCAAACAGGGTACACTCATTCATTTCTGGTGGGACTGCCAATTGGTACAACCAGTCTGGAAAGCAGTATGGAGATTCTTCAGAAAACTTGGAAAGAAAATATCATTTGACCTAGTCAATCCACTTTTAGGTTTATATCCAAAGGACTTGAAATCAGCATAATATGGTGACACAGCCACATCAATATTTATAGAAGCTCAATTCATAATAGCTAAATTATAGAACCAACCTAGGTACCCTTCAACAGAGGAATGGATATAGAAAATGTATATATACAGAATGGAATATTACTCAGTGTTAAAGATGAATGAAATTATGTCAATTGCTGGTAAATGGATAGAACTGAAAAATATTATGCTAAGTGAAATAAGCCAATTCCAGAGAACCAAAGGTTGATTTTTTTTTTTTTTTTTTTTTGTGGTAAGTGGATGCTAATTCACAATAAGGAGGCTTGGGGAGAACAGAGGTACTTTGGACTAGACAGAGGGGAGGGAAAGAAGGGGAGGAGGTGTGGTGGTAGGAATGATAGTAGAATGAATTGGGCATTATTATCCTATGTGCATATATGATTACACAACCTGTGTAACTCTATATCATGTACAACCAGAAGAATGAGAAGTTATACTTCATTTATGTATGATGTGTCAAAATGCATTCTACCATCATGCATAACTAATTAGAACAAATTTAAAAATTTAGGAAATAAAAAACAAAATGTTGGAAGAACATAGAAAAATCTGGTACAGTTATTACTAATGAGTATGAGATATGTTTCTTAATACCATGACCCGAAGATTAGGAGACAACACTTTGAAGGTTAAGAAACGTGGAGTTGGGGGATGATTCACAAACCAGTAGGTCCATTACCCCAACTTGAAAAAATAAATCATCTTTATGTTCATTAGGGATGTTTCAGTGGTGAAGGTGGGGAGGGGGTGCTAATCTGAGATGGAGACCAGGAAACGTATAGCACTGCCAGAAAAGCTCACCCCCCTGACGTTTTTTCAACGTTTTGTCTTTAGCTCAGTTTTGGATGGCACAAGGGAGGCACTGGCAAGGTCAGCAGAACTCCTGGGAATCTCCCAGCAGGCCTACTCATATGTAAAACATCACCACCAACTCAGTAAGTTAGTGTCAAACCTTAAGGAACTCTTAAATTTTTTGAATTATAATATAAGAGCATAATCACTGTAGAACATTTGAAAATGTTAAAAAAAAATTAAAAGAAAGACCTGGGCTAGGGTTGTAGCTCAGTGGTAGAGTGCTTGCCTCGCACGTGTGAGGTTCTATCCTCAGCACCACAGAAAATTAAAATTAATAAAGCAAAAGTATTATTTTGAAAGAAAGAAAGAAGGAAGGAAGGAAAGAAAGAAAGAAAAGAAAGGCAAAACAACTCTGTAGAGGGTTGTTTTGTATCTATACAAAATCAGAATCATGCTGATATTATTGCTTTGTGACTTGTTTTAAAGTTTCATGATATATAGCTGGTGTATATTAGCAATTCTTCTAAGAATATTAATAGTTTTATCAACATGCATTTGACCGATCAGATATCTTTGGACACATTGGCTGAATCTGTTTTTACTATTAAAAGTAATAATATTTAAATATTTTTGTACATATTAATTGACTAAGTCTTTTCTTTGTGTAAATTTTAAAAGTACAATTTAAAATGCAAAGGATGAAGTTTTTGGTTTTGTTTTTTTCCACAATCCTCCTACCCCACCCTCCTGAGTGGCTAGGATAATAGGCATGCTCCACCTCATCCTGTGAAGATACCTTTTAACTCTTGACACACACCTCTGGATTATTATATAGAGTTAATGACGCACTCCAGCACTTTAGGAGATAAGCAGTATTAGTGTAATCTCAACAATACTGAATATTGTTTCAGTTTTTTTTCAAATATTGAGTATTTAAGTATTTTAGTTTCTTCTTTGATGTTTTAGTTCACATTTTTCCAATATTTTCACTGATATGTTTTATTTTATACATTATTGAAGTCTTTTGCTTTTTCTCATTAGCATATTTATTTTCATGTAATTATAATTCTAATATCTTTCATCTAGCATATGCATATATGTTGCAAATATTTTCTCAATTTGCCATATTTTATGAATATTATGAAATTTTGTTATATGCAAATTTTTAAATCATATTCATTATAGCTCACATTTATTTGATTTTACTATGTTTTTCAGATTTCACAAAATTATCAACACATACCATTTTATTTAGTCTTCATCTCTAATATGTATACAATATTAGTCTTTTATTCAGATGAGGAAGCCAAGATACAGAGGGGTTCAGTGTCTTGCCCAAGATCACATTGGTCTCTAAAACCAGACAATCTGAACCCACATCATCTATTTTTTTTTTTTTAGGATTTTGCATAGAAATTAACTCACTCTAATATAGAATAGCTTCCATTTTTTCAATTCTCTCTTTATTTAACCCTCCAATTTTTCCTTTTTCTTTTTCTCTCCTTCAAAAATGTATTTCCAAGATTTATTTGTTTGTGTTTAATAATTAGCAATTCTTTTTTATGTTTTTCAGTAATTTTGTTTCAAACATATTCATTTATTTATATGGTATTAAGATAATCCTTACAAAATAGTGAGTATTAGAAAAGTCAGACTCCTACTCTGTCTCCACATGAAATACAGGTTTTACACAGAAAAAAATCATAAAATATTGACTTTCTTCCATTTTCAAATAAAGGATACACTGACATATATATTTAAATATATAAATACATATATGAAAATCACATCCTTCTCTTTCATGGTTAAATAGTGGCATACTATAAACAAAAAATTCTCCATTTTTATTTTCTTTTTCCTTAGTGATAAATAACAAAGGACACAAAACACCAGCATAGAAAATGCAGTTTTATGTACTTCTTTGTGTATTCATAGTTCATTTAACTACTACTCCCTTATTAACACACTTTCAGGGCAGTCTTTTACTATGACAAATGGCGTTGCAATTGTTGCAATGAGAACCTTCATGAATATCTTTTGGCACTTTTGGAAAGTAATATTGTGATAAATTACTAGACACAAGCTAGTTGGGTCAATGGGTATGTACATACATAATTTTTGCTACATATTGCCAAATCATGCAATTTTATATTTCCACTGGTAATATACAAGGTTGTGTATATCTTTGAAGCGACACCAATAGTGTTTTGTCAACCTTTCAAATTGAAAGGAGAGTAATAATATTTCAGTATAGTTTTTATCTGCATTTTTCTTATTTGGGTTTGTTGATCACCTTTTTTATATTCCAAGGACCTTTTGCTTTCTAGTTTCTATAAATCTGTGTCTTATTATATATGCTGCTCATTTATCTATACAGTTGTTTGTTCTTTTTGATTTTTTAGAAGTTTGTTCTATGTCAAGATTACTGACAAATTGCAAATTGTTTTATTACCTGTAAAAAATTTATGTATATAATATCATATATTTTTATATTATATAATATTTTATATATAATACAGTATATAGATTATATCATACTTTATATAATTAAACATTTATATATTACACTTTCCCCTATTTAATCTGGATTTAGTAGGGGGAATTATCTCTGTTTCTATATTATAAAATAATTAATTTATATTTTATTCCAGTGTAAGGTATTATTTTTTCACATTTAACTCTCTGGTTCATTTTTAATTTTTTTCTGATATGTAATTGATGAATAAAATAATTTTTATTTTTCATTCAGTTTTTTGCATTTTCTCTTACCATTCATCAAGAAAGTCATCTTTCTCTCAAGCTATAAAATATCATGGCATTGTAGGTTAAATTTTCATATGCAAGTGTGTCTATTTCACAATGTTTTATCACAAGAGTTTTACTCACGATGTTTTAATTAGAGAAGCTTTAGCTAACTTTGCTCTTTATTCTTGCAAATGTACTATACAATTAACTTGTCTGGCTCCAGAAAAAAAAAATACAAAGTTTTTAACTTTTAAATAAGGTCCTATTATATTTATATAACATACAGATAATATATTTTAATGGTATTAAACGTTTCTCTCAAGAACACTTGGCTTTTTTTTATTTATTCAGTTCTAATTTAGGTCTTTTAGGAGTGTTTTTTAGCATTTATCATAGAAATTTTACAGTTTTCTTAAATTTCTGTATTACAAAATGATTCTTTTTTTATTAGTTGCTCAAAACGTTACAATGATCTTGACATATCATACATTTGATTCAAATGGGGTATGAATTCTTATTTTTCCACGTGTATAGATTGCAGGATCACATTGGTTATACAGCCACATTTATCCATACAGCCATACTAGTGTCTGTTGTATTCTGCTGCCCTTCCTATCCCCCCCTCCCCTCCTCTCCTCCCCTCCCATCACCTCTCTCTACCCCATCTACTCTAATGATTCTTTCTCCTCTTTTGATATATCTTCCAGATAGCTTCGTTTGTATGTTTGCTACTCTTCCTTTTGTGTGTAGGTATTATAAGTTTCAAATTTATTGAATTTTAGTTCTTTTTATAGCTGGCATTCCATGGATTCTTTTTGGCTTCCCAGATCATGAATCATTTCATTATTAAATAAAAATAACTTTATTTTTTCCTCTTCAACCATTCAGGCCCTCATTGCATTCTTGTCTGATTTTATTGCTAACACCACCAACACAACAGTGAGTAATTCAGGGCATAATATGCACCTTTATACTTTTCCTGAGTTCAGTGAGAAAACCCTTATGTTTAACTGTTGAGAATGATGTAGGATCTGGGGCTGAGGTATACATAAGTCATTCTTTTTAGGAAGTAGTCATAAATTGTTATTTTATTGAGTGTACCTTTTAACATGGATGACTTTGACTCAGTGAATTTTTATTATTTTGTCATGTTGCAAAATTTTTATTGAAATATATACATCATTTGGGGGAAAATATGCTTATTTTTGATATTAATTTTTTTGTCTAGAAAGATTTTCTACCCTTCAGTGGAGTTTTATGTGGTTTTATTAAAATAAAAAAACAGAGCTGTTTGTTTTGTTCAGCTGCTGCACATCAAAGCCATAGGTCTGTGTCTGGAAGAACACAGGTTCTCAACAAATATTTTATTATAAAAAGGAAACAATGAATAGATATGTGCATTTATTTAAGTATATTATGAGCATTTTCATTAAATGACATATTCTTGTTAAGCTTTGACATTACTATATATATAAACACATAAGCTGTTGCTTTCTCAAAACACATTTCTATTGAGATGATTCACAATAATAAAAATGTACAACAATGCATTTTTGATAGTTTTTTAATGTATGCATAGAATTATTCAACCATCACCATGAAAGGTTAGAATTTTCCTCAGCCCAAAAAAGAAAACTCAGACCCATTAGAAATCACTCCCTGTGCACCCCTAGCTCCTGGAAACCACTAATTTACTTTAAGTCTCTATAGATTTGTCTATTGTACACATTAGATATAAATGGAATAATACAAAATGCATGGTCTTCTGCCCTGGCTTCCTTCCCTCCACAGAAGGATTTTAAGGTCCATCCATGTTGTGTTAGTACTTCATTCTTTTTTATTGTAAAATAATATTGCCTTGTATGGCTGTACCTCATATTTTTATTCATTCATCCTATCTTCATTTTTTAAACATTATGAATAATGCTGTTAAAAACATTCATGTGCAAAGTTTTATTTACATATGTTTTCACTTTTGAGAGGTAGAAGCCTAGGCATGGAATTGCTGGATTGTGTGGTAACGATGTATTTGATGTTCAGAGGAACTGCCAAATGTTTTTTTAAGGAGCTACATGAGTTTACAATTCCACCAGCAATGCATAGGGTTGCAATTTCTCTTTTTGTCTGATTTTATGGGGTTGAAACAGTATGTCATTGTGGTTACAGTTGCATTTCCCTAGTAGTTAATTATGTTGAACATCCTTTTCATGATTTTTGGCTAGTTGTTTACTTACTTTGGGGAAATGTCTATTCAAAATCCTTTGTCATTTCAAAAATTAGGTTAATTTCCTTTTTAATGCCAGGATTGAAGCAATTTTTGACACTTTCTGGATAACTATCCCTCATTAGAATATTTGAAAATATTTTCTCTCATGTTGTGGGTTGTTTGTTGTTTTTTTTTCTTTTTCTTAAGGATATCATTTGCAACACATAACTTTAAAATTTTTATGAGGTCTATTTATCTTTTTCTTCTTTTGTCCCTTGTGCTTAGGTGTCACGTCTAAGGATTTGCCTAATGCAAAATCAAGATTCATGCCTTTTCCTTCTAATGGTGTTATAGTTTTAGCATTTGCTTTTAGACCTATGATCCATTTTTTAGTTCATCCTTGTGTGTGTTTTAAGGAAGGGGTTCAATTTCATTCTTTGGCATTGAATATCCAGCTATCTCAGCATCTTTACTTAGAAAGACTGTTCCTTCCCCCCATTGAATTGTCCTGGCAGCCTTGTCAAAAGTCATTTGACTATAAAAACAAGAGCTGATATCTGAACTCTCAGTTCTGTCATTTTAATCTCTATGTCTATCCTCATGCAGCGTTCATTGACTGAAGCTGTGTAGGTAGTTCTGAAGTCAGGAAGGTTAAATCCTCTATTCTGTTTTGAAATTATTTTAACTTTTCTGGGTCTTTTGTATTTCCCTAGCCATCGCTTATGAATATGGATTGGAAGCCAACCATCATTCCAAATTCAAATATTTGGCTTATCAGTATTTTTATTTATTTCATTTGGTTTTACCAGAATATCAATTATGAAATTTTCTTCCTCTTTACTGTTTCTTAGAGCTCTAATTTTCCCTTCTCTCATATCCTTCACCAAGATTTCAGATAAATGGTTATAATGATTGTGACTACATGAGTCTTTGTCATATTCCTGACTTCAATGAGAATTATTTTAAAGGCCTACTGTTAATTATGATGATGGCTATTAAATTTAGATAAGTTTCTTGATCAAACTCTTCTGGATTCATTAAGACCTTTTGATCAAGAATGAATATTTTGTTCCAAATTTCTGAGTTTTAATTTTCCTAAGCATGATGCTAAGGAACTGAAGCTAGATTGAGTGAAGTATCCAGTTGGACAGATGCTGATTTCGGGGCCAGAGACCATTGTTCACCTTTTACACACACCCTGACTTTTCTAACAGGCTCTGGGGTATCAGACATGTTAATTATCATTTTCAAGCCCCAATTTCTCACTGAGGAAAAACTCCGACCCATCATACTTAATCTTACAGTATCTTAGCAATTATAAAGCCTAATGGACAGTAGTTTTGTTTGTTTACCTGCAAGGTTTTCTAGCTCTACAATGCAGGGGAGTGTTCTGTGTACCTCTATTCATAACCTAGACTTGACTACATAAGGCACTGCACTGCCAAATAATTATACCTCGACTTAAAGGGAGTAGGAGTTTAAACTTCCGATTGTTACTTGGCAGACTGAATTCTCATGCTCTGGTTTGGATGAGGTTGGAGTGTGTCTCCATGGTTTACATGTTGGATGCTTGACCCTTATTCGGGTGATAGAAAGATGGTGGGCTCTTTAAGAGGTAGGGCCTAGTAGGAAGTTGTTAGGCCACATGGAGGGTGCTACCTTTGATGGGATTAAGGTAGTTCTCATGGGTACCCAATTAGTTCTCACCAGAGAGTTATGAAAGAGCAAGCCAGGCCTCTCCTAACTCTGTGGCTTTGGGTTTTACTAAGTGATCTCTCCCTCTCACTACATTCCCACCGTGATGCCATTTGCCACATGACACAATCAATGGAACCCTCAACAAAGCCAAGCAGACATTAAGGATATCCTCGAACCTCTGAAATCTTAAGCTAAATAAGCCTCTTTTTTTTTTTCACAAATTATTGAGCCTTGGGTGTTTTGTTATAGCAACAGATTATTAAATCTCCCTATTAATCCTTAATTGTTTACTTATGTCATATTATAGTTTTGATCTGGAATGTCCAACAATGTTCAGAGGTGGAGCTTTGGGGAATGACTAGATCACAAGGGATCTTCTTCCTAGATGGATTAATCCATTGAAGGATTCATTATTGGGAGGTGGTAGAAACTGTAGGAGGTGGGGCCTAACTAGAGGAAGGAGATCCCTGGGGACATGCCCTGGAAGGCTATATTTTCTCTCTGGCCCTTTCCTCCTCCTCTTTCTGTCTGCATCCTGATGCCATGAGGTGAGCAGTTTTCCTCTGCTACATTCTTCTTCCTTGACCTATTACTTCAACAAAGAACCAGAAACAATGGATCCAGCACACTATGGATGGAAACTTCTGAATCCAGGAACCAAAATCAAACTATCCTCCTCTAAGTTGATTTCCCTAGTATTTTGTCACAGTAGTGAAAATCAACTTAGAGGAAAAAAAGATTTTATTTTTGTATACAGATCTGCCACATAACAATCAATATAACTCAACAATGGATTTGAGGTAACTTTTTGTGTGGTATTCATACAACTCAACATCAAAATGAGTTGACTACTCCACATAAACTCAGAGATTATAGAGGTGGAAGGAAAAATTAGTGAGCAACGAATTTCAATCTCAGACCCAAGGAAGTTCTTTTCATGACTCTGTCGTGACACAGCAATTTATCTTGGCATTTTTTTTACACCCTTTCACACCCTAAAGGTAACAATGATCATTCACCCTAAATATAGTGACCTGTGTACATGTGTCATGTATCTACTAGACTGAGATGTTCTTGAGTCAACTAGTATGTGATATTCAAATCAGTATTTGACTTCAGGCAAGTACGAAAGTGTGGATAAATAGTTCTGTAGCTGAGTGGATGAAAGAGTATTATAAAGAATGTAATTGTACAATGTATATGTATAAAGAATGCAATTAAAGAAATGTAATTTGTATAACTAACAAATTAATTGCCACTTTCATGCTTTCTCCATTCAATTTTCATTCCTAAGATGTAAACATAAAGAAAAACATTAATATGCAATCATGTAAGTAGGTACCCAAGGAATCCCATATTTCTCATTAAGACCAATGATATCATTTTTAATAACTTACTATTAATTAATTAGTTTAGTACTATTAAGCTGATTGTGCTGTGCTTAGAGATTTGTACAAAAATTGAAATTGTACACATGTATATATAAAATTTTCATATTTTTATGTTTTATTTTTGTGAATTATGTCATTTTTTTTCCTGGAATTTGCAATTTACGGATCTTTCCAGAATAACTAGTTCTTGGAAGCAACAGTGCAGGGGACTTTTTCAGTGTCATAGGAGAAACAATTACCAGAGACCCACCTTTTTTCCCCAGACGCCTAAGTGCCCTCAAATCCCACCACAGTTTATCCTACGGCATGTTAGTCAGTTCGTTTACAGAGGTTCTAATTAATTCTTTGTAATTGTGTAGTAATTTCTGCCTCCGTTTCTTACCACTGTCCCAGCCTTGAAAACAAGATGTTCCTCCTCTGGAGACTGCCCTGGTAAAAGCCTATTAATAAATAATTAAGTTTGGAGGCTCCTGCAGTGGTGAGTCATGATGGGAGATCACATGGGCCCTGTCTCCATGGCAACTCACCAACAGGAACTGAACTGCTCTATTTCTCTTTGTATGGGTGATGATAGTGGGGGCAAAGGCACAGATTAAAAAGAGATTTGATTTTTGTAATTTTTTTTCTTTTTAATTTTCTTTTGAAAAAGAATCTGCCAATCCATTTAGAAATTCAAGAAAGCCTATGCTTATGTCAAATGAGATGTGATCAGCAGCTGGGTGCAAAACCTTCCACACCCCATCCTCAGCTCAACTCTGTTCTAGATCTGCCTGTGGCACTACCCCAGCCCTGTTATTCTGGGTGTGCCATCCCTTACTACGCAGTTTTTACCAGGTGCCTCTGCTTGCCTTATCGCTGGTTCTGTCTAGCCACTCTTGTACTCACCTCTCTTCCCTTCCTCTGTTAACTTGTGGTAGTATAAACTAACATTAAGTAGAATGGAAAACACATGGACTTAGGGGTAAGGCAGGTCTGGATCCATGCCCTCACCAGCTGTATAATTTAAGAAAGTTACTGGATCTCTATGTGTTTCCTTGTCCATCAAATAGAAACAACCACTATGCAGGTTGCAATGAAACTTAAAAGAAGGAGCATGAAGAAGGGGTCAAGAGTGTAGATTTTTACATGAGATTTTCTAGATTTAAAACTTCCCATTTTTTTTAACTTGCTTCCTCTTTTAGGACAGATTACTTAATGTCTTTAAGTCTCAGATCCATTACGATCTTGCCTCCTAAGCAATGCAAAAAATAGAGCAAACAGTCATCTGCTTCATGGATTTATTTGGAACATTAATTCACACATTGTATGAAAAAGCTTTTGGCAAATAGTGAGTTATTAATATATGTCCATTATACTTTTTAAGGATGTAGTATATAGTAGGTGTGTGATGAATAAAATGGTTTGTAATGATAAGTGTTTTTCAGGATTATAATAACTTGATATAAAGATCAAGAAATGCTTTCTGATTGGGTGGGGGACTGCAGCATGGACACAGTGTACTGGGAGTCACTGAGCCCTTGTATGCTGGCCTAGACTGGTATTTTATTCTGCTTCACATAGAACCTTCAGCTTCCAGACCAGATCCGAGCCCAGATTCTTCCTGTGCAGAAGTATGGCCCAGGCCAACATTATCCCAGCATTGAGGCCATCTGTTTGGAATATTCTCCATCCTCCTCCCTCCTATGCTCTGTTTTGTGTCTCAGAAAGCCAACTCTTGCAGACTTCATCTCTTAGGCTTGCTTTCAGGTAGCTTCCAGGTGTATCGGGCCAATATGAGGAACACAATGAGTGCTGCACCATTATATTAGAGCAGGTTGGGCAAGATGTGGAAAAGAGATGATTCGTGAGGCTTCCCCTTGTTCTCCCAAATCTGATAAAAAACAGAAAACTCTGGCAACTCAATTAATACAGAACAACTGAAGACTTGGACCCTTCAGTTATGAAGTTATGGGTCACTGTAACACATAAAAAAAAAAATCCCAAGAAGATGGCAGAAGGCAGGGATAAAGAATGGGTAGCAGAAGAGAAAAATATGTGATTATTAACTTAGGTCTGTAATTATTAGTAGAAATGGAAACTACAGCCACTGTACACACCTGACATTATTTGATTTTGTTTTTCAACATTTCCCTGTACCTTAAAGAACTCCCAAAGTGGCCACATTACTAAGACACTCTAGATGTGTCTCTTAAGAAAGTCACTGGGTCTGATGGACATAACCCTGTGACAATATGGTGGCTGATTTGGGGATGAATGTTTTCGTAGAGAATGAAAAGCAGGAACGAATGTTGAGAGGAAAAACGGGTACATCTTGCTGGCTCTTCTCCATTTATGCCTCTTCCCCGACACACTCAGGACTGCTCCTCTTTCTCTGCTCTGTTCTTTGCCCCCAAGAAACTGACTCCCTGGAAAACTCAGTCAGCTTCAGGTTGGGTTTGGCCAATGGGAGGCATCAGCAGGAGACTGGAGGGTCGGTCGGGGGAGAGGCAGGTAGGAGGGAAGAGAGGTTGGCTTGTCTTTGCTCTGTACCCTTTGAATCTCAGGGTCTGTGGTAGATGCTGTTTCCTTCTTAACCAGCTTCTGTCATATTACACGGCTGGGCTATGTCTTGGGATGCCTTGCCGTTCCTATTTGCTTTCTATGCCTTGATGATTCGTGTGTAAGTAGTTTATTCATTAAAATATCGGACCAAATTCTGCTTCCTCCTTGGGCTAAGACTCACCTAGTATTCTACATTGAATCAACTTTATACCCTGTTCATATGTCAGTACCTTCCATCTCTGTATTATCTTCAGGAAATAGGCTCTTCACAAAGGTTTGTTAAAAATGAAAAGACTTTGGAATTAGAGTTATTTAGGATTATCTAGAAGGAGGCCAGCCAGAGACCACTCAGAACATTAACATAAGTTAGGGCAACCATGAGTCTGATGGTATCGATTCATGTAGATAAGTACTCAGATCTTGGCTTTTGTCACCTTTCAGTGGCACCAATCACAACCCCACTAAGACCCAAGCGTATTCAGTGAGAGTCATCACTGTGAAGACCTCTCTTAAAAAGTTTCCCCCATATTGACTTGACATCTGTGTTTACTACCATAGAAAAAGGTTAATGATGTCTTAGGAGCAGATTTTAAGATAACTCTGGAATGAGAAATACTCGTCTATAGATTTTGAAAAGTCTCCAACCGGAAATATTAGAAGAAATGTCTCAAGATCCATTGCAATCTTGCCCTCCTAAGCAATGAGAATTGTCACTCTAGAACTCCTGAGCTCCATCTTAGAACACAGAGAGCTTCTCTTAGGCTCATTCTCTCTAGGGCTGTTCCTTCTCACTCCTTCGAGATCGGAATTTTGAACCCACAGTTAATTTTTTGTTCTACCCTCTAGACATCACTCCCATCTCATTTGTGTCATATTAGTGTCTGTACACCCAACAGGAGAGGCAACTAAAAAAAAAATTACAAAACTGCCATAAGATCCCTGCTTTTTTCCCTTTCAATCTCCAAGAACATTTCATTTCCTGCTTTGGGAAGAAAACTCTTGTCTCTTCCAGCCATCTGGACTTTTTACTTTATCACTTAGGTCTCCAAAACTTATCAAATCCCTGTGTTTTCTACAGAGCAGAGCTTTAACCCAGGTGATCGTTTCTTTATCCCACATGTCTTCGGTCTTGTCTAATGCATTCTCCTGTCTTGGCATGATCTGTGATTTCTGAGTTCTTCTGTCAGCTTTCCATCCTTGTTAGTCACTGTGTATTTTATAAACACCTTGACTGATGGGTTTCACTTAAAGTAATGTGGCTTCACCCCAAATGAATGCTTAGAAGCAGCAGATGAAATCTTAGTTCTCTGAAATGCAATGAATGTAAATCAGATTAATTGTCTCACTGACTCTGGGAACATCCGGGGATCTCATTTCCTGCCCAAGTCATTGAAGCTTTCACGTTAACTTCTGGCAGGTAATGTGGTTGGGACCAGCCATTCATCACCAATAACTGCACTGAAAACACATCAGGTTGAAAATTTTGACAAGTAGATTGGGCTCTGCTTTCCCGTAAAGCAGATTCCAGTAACCTAGCACCTTTGCCTGCTACTTTCTCCCCTACTTCAGGAAGGTTTTTATATGTGGTCATGAAGGATACAAGGGATTCTTTTTCTTCAACTGTCACTCCAGGAGAGAAACAAGATCTCACAATTACAGGGTTCTCTTCTGGATAATCTGCAGTTTCAAGAAAGGGATTTTTTTCAAGGTCACCATTTTTTAGTTCTCTTAATGTTCACTGAACCTGTTTCAAACACAGGTAGGCAGTATGGTGGTTTTGTGATTAAAAACAGAAAAAAAAACAAATGTAAATATAAATATATGCATATGGTTCATAACAGCTTTATTTATAACAGTCCCAAACTGGAAACACCCATATG
Source organism: Marmota monax (assembly GCF_021218885.2). Classification (NCBI taxonomy): domain Eukaryota; kingdom Metazoa; phylum Chordata; class Mammalia; order Rodentia; family Sciuridae; genus Marmota; species Marmota monax. The sequence goes on from NW_026692254.1 coordinate 25,805,512, forward strand.
TCCATCAATCAGTAAATGGATAAACAAACTGTGCTTATATCCTTATAATGAAATAGTACTCAGCAATGAAAAGAATAAAACAATCGACATAAAAACACAGATAGGTAAACCTTATAATAATAATGCTAAGTTCAAGAAACCAGAATTAAAAGCTCTATATGATTCTTCTTATATAAAAATCTAGAAGATGCAAATGATATTAGAGAGTCAGAAAGCAGATTGGTGGTGCCTGGGATAGGGGTTGAGGTGCAGAAATGCAGTTGTGAGAAATGACAAAAGAGCACAAGACAACTTTGAGGGTTGATGGTTTTATTATCTCACTTCACGGATGCATATAAAAGTCGAAGCTTAGGATGCTATATGGTTTAAAGTAATGTAGTTTCTAGATGCAATGGTTCATGCTATAATCCCAGTGACTCAGAAGGCTGAAGCAGAAAGATCACAAGGTCAAGGTCAGCCTGGGCAACTTAGCCAGTCTCAAAGTAAGAAATACAAAGGGCTAGGCATATAGCTCACCCTGTCTGTTTTCAATCCCCAGTAGTGCCCACCACCAAAAAAAAAAAAAAGGAAGGAAGGAAGAAAGAAAGAAAGAAAAATTTATTTTATTAAGTGTCAATCATATCTCAATTAAAAATTAAGATCAAAATAAACCAAGGATTTAAAGTCAGACTGCCTATTTTAAATATTGACTCTAAAACTTCTAGATTGTGTGATGCTGGCAATTAACTCCTTTATGTCTGTTTCCTGAATTGTGAACAGGGAATAAAACGAATTCATAGAGATTTTATGAGTGTTAAAATTTTCACTCATGTGAAAAACTTGAAATAATGTCCGGCACATAGTAAGTATTGTGTGATGTCAGTTACGTTCATATTTGTTATGTGTCTGGCAATTTATGAATATCATTTCATTTGAGCCCCTCCCCCAAATAATCCAGTGACGTACTTACGCTCATCACACAGAGCCAATGACTAAGCTTGTCTGACTCTTAAAACCCTCATGTTGTCTCTCTGATAAGCTACAAGTCCAGCACCAGGCCCAGAATAATCCTTCTAATGCACTCTCTGCATCTTTGACATCCTGAGGAAAACGGACAGGCAAAAGTGAGTTGCTGAGACCTCTGCTCACTGTTCCACAGTGTGGGAACCGTGAACTTCCAGATACTGATGGTCGGAAAACTTCCTGGCCTTGGTGCGAGTTACTCCAAACGCACTCGGCAAATTTATCCAGGTAACTTGGTGCTATGTGTAAGATATTCATGTCTTCAAATAGCCCTACCTGCCTGCCTTTCCGTACTTCCTCCCTCCCTTCCTCCTGCGCTCCCTGCCTTTCTTCCTCTTTTCCACCACATGAGCACACCAGTGAGTAGAATTAGTGTGCAGCAAGGATCCACAAGACCCAGGGACCATGGAAACCAGATTAGAGGTATTTCACACAGGACAGTCTGTAGAACATCAGCCTTGCCTTCTGCACTTATCTGTCCCAGGCCTGCTCTCAGGAAGTAGGGGACATGATTCAGTGAAAGGAGCACCACACAAGAAGGAGGGCACTGCACACAGCTTCACATCCTGTCGCGTTTTACCCTCCCAAGCCTGGGAAGTCACTCCATTTCTCTGAGTCTCACAATTTTCTGTAAAACAGCAACAACAACTCTGCTTGGGATGACACGTTCTAGTTTCACTCAGTGTATTTGCAAGCCTTGTCACTTCTGTTTCCTACAACAAGGCAAGAATTATTGTGCTCTGTAGTGGAGAAAGAAGTTCAGAGAGGTTAAATATTGCCCTTTAAAGTGAGTTGGTGGTGAAATATTGATTAAAACCCAGCACTCAAGGCCACCTGCCTGACAGACAGATGTGAGAATGAGGGAAGGTGTCAAATACACAGAAGACTCTGTTAGTTGCAAATCACTATGTAATAGAAAGATTTGGGGAGTCATTGAGGAACATTGCAGGAACTGGTGGCTTTAAAGTTGGGAACTCTGTCTCTGATTTCAGCTCTGTTGCCAGTTAGTCGTACGTTTTTAAATAAGCTATGTATCATCTATGGAAGTCAGTGTTTTTATTTGTAGGATAAATTACTTTCCCCTGAGTTGTTACTGATATCGAGTGATTTTTGTAAATAATCAGACTCTTTCTTTATGGTCACTGAAATTGCCCCTATCTTATGAAGTTCAGTAGATACCCTGCTAGAAACAAGTTAGAAAGAAAAAAATAAAAACAAAGGAGAGGGTTTGGGAAAGGGGAACACAGAGAAAGGGTCTCAGAAGGCATCTAGCCTATATAATGGCACATGATATTTCAAGACTTCGTTTTATCTTTTTTATGCTGAATGACTGTAATTACTATGAGCACTCTTCACAAGTCTCGTTTTTTTTTTTTTTTTTTTTTTCCCAGAGCTTTAATCATTCCCATTGCTTTATTCTAGATCTTCTTGAATTTCTTTAAGTGTGCTTTTCTGGCACAAGGGGAAAAAGCTTGCAGAAGTTGGTGAGTGATGACGCTCTATTCATACTAAGCAATGACTCGGGGTTTGTCTGTAGGACACTAGGAAGATGGTTTGAGATGACATTCCAGGTGATGTGATTCCTATAAGCACATAAAGCAAAAATTCAAACCAGAAGTTACATAGTCCAAGTTACTTAATTGACTCATTTATCTATACCACTGAAATAATTTTGAGGGTTTACTAACCAGGTCCCTTTTCAGAGTTCTTCACCCCTTGGGTCAGGGGAAGGGGATGATAAGTGGGCATACATCACTTCCAAGAGTTTCTCAAAAGCATTTCAATTCTTGTAGAACATCATAATTTCACTATTAACCACAACTGATGTCCACAGATGGTGGTCTAAAGCACAAATTCAGTCTGCTACTTGACTCTATGAGTAAAGTTTTGTTGGAACACATTTGTTTATTTATTTTCACACTATAATGGTAGATTTAAATAGATGCAACAGAGACCACATGGCTCACAATGCCTGTGATATTTAGTAACTGGCCCTTTTTAAAAAATTAATTTTATTTTTTTAAATACATGACAGCAGAATGAATTTCAATTCTTATTATACATATACAGCACAATTTTTCATATCTTTGTATATAAAGTATGTTCATGCCAGTTCATGTCTTTATATATGTACTTCGGGGTTTTTTTGTTTTGTTTGTTTGTATTACAATTCTTATTACACATATATACCACAATTTTTCATGTCTCTATTTGTATATAAAATATATTGACACCCAATTCGTGTCTTCACACATGTACTTCAGAGTCCCTTTACAAGAAAAATTGGCCAGCCTCAGTCCTAGAAGATAAGAGAATTACTCTAGTGGTTAGCTTTTATTATGGTTTAGAGAAGGGGTGTCTCCCAGTTCATGTGTGAGACAATGCAAATTTTTTCAAGGCAAAATGACTAGAATATGAGATCTTTGACCTAATCAATGGATTAATTCATTCACATGGATTAACTGGGTGTAACAATAGGCAGGTAGGATGTGGCTGAAGGAGGTTGGTCACTAGGAGCCTGTCTTTGAGGTTTATGTTTTATCCTTGGGGAGCAACTCTCTCTCTACTTCCTGGCTGATATATCCTGAGCAGTTTTCTATGCCTTTCAATCCTCATATTCTGCCTCATCTTTACCCAGAAAATTGGAGTTAGCCATCTATGGACCGAACCTCTGAAAACATGAGCCAAATTAACTTCTCTTCTTTTAAGTTGTTTTTGTCAATTCTTTTGGTCACAGAGATGCAAGTACTGGGGAAAAATGTCTTTAATGAAAATGCAAAATATTAAAGTGTTTGCAGAAAACAATTAGGGCTTATTCTTAATTTCCTTACTTGGTCCAGGACACACACTTTTTTTTTTTTTTTTTAACAAATCGAACTGAGGATATGAAGGCCAGATGTATAGCTAAATCACCTGAGTGAAAGTAACTGATCACCTGACATTTCTGCACTAGAGCCTTGTATTTACTAAGTGCTTTTGCCCCCATGATCTTTAAATTCTCACCAAAACTCTCTTTAAAAGACATGAAATAATAAGATTTTATCAATCTTATTTTCCTTTTGCAATTGTGAGTGAGATTCTGAGAAGGTGATTGGTGGCTGACAGCATACTGATAGCTTTTAATAAAGTCCTTTTTGCACCAGGGCACTTTAACATGTTGTTCCATTTAATCCCCACAACAGCTTTATATGCTAAGAATATTGTGCCCATTAGGCAGATGAAGAAATTACAGGACTTAAATAAATTAAGAGAGTTGCTGTAGGCCAGCTATAAAATCACACGTCTGTACAAGGTCAACAAGCCAAGCATTGACTTCACAATTTGTTTTTAGATCAAAAGACTTCAGATATTGATTTTTTTTTCTCATTCTCGTGTAGAATTTAAGGGAAAACTAGAGTGTCAGTGGAATTGGTAGCAATACCTGACACATTGCTGAGTATGTCTTGGATTCCCATCTGGAGGGTTGAGGGTGGGTGCTGGACTGAAATGGGATTTGGTGGTGTGCAAAGCATGTTCTAAGGACTTGAGTCCCTCCCTCCCTGCTCCCCTACTCATCTGAGGGGCTGAGGGAGTCCTAGGGAGGGATGCCAGACTTAACAGAAAGCAGCTGATAATGGCCTGCTGGCTCCTATAGAAGAGAACTTCATAACACGGAGTTATTTATTTATGGTATGTCACCACCTGAATGGCCTGGAAACATGAGCTGTGGGCACTGTTTTCTCTGAAGAGAAACTTACTGTATCCTAAGTGTTACTCTGTCACATTCACCTTGAGAAACTGGTCAGCAGTCTGGAGAGTCCCTCACTCCTCCAGGTCATGATCATGTGCCTGGCAACACATAGAACTAAAGTCAGAACCAAACAGTTTTTGTTATTGTTGCACATGTGCTATTGCCAACAGGCTAAGCAAGGGACAAAATCTGGGTCAAAAGTATTACAGGGTTGCAGAAAAGAATAGGAAAGTCATTTTGTGTTTTTAAAATTATGTACAAGAAAAGGAATGAATTCAGGTCCATTCTGACTTTCTCAGGATGGACAGTACTTGACAGTTCCTTAAGAGAAGTCAGAAAACTAAACACCATTAGGTAAAATGGATGCAATGTCTTCATTATTTTAGTAATTCGTTTTATTATAATTGATAACATAGAAATTAAGCCCCATTCAAAGACAGCCCACAAACCTGATGGAAACCCCTGGCTAGAAGAAGGTGACCATGAATTCTGACCCAGTGAGATGTCCTTTGTTCCAAAGATAAGAGAAAGCAATGAAATAGAAGGTTGATAAGTGATGACTTAAAGTTACAATAAGAGTGAAGTGTGTAGCTAAAACAAGGGACTATTTAAATGAAGTACATAGAAACCATCAACCCCAGGTAGCTTAATCTTAGTAAAAAATCTCTTCTCTTGCTGAGGCCTTATCAGTGGTACAGCTTTTAGCCTTAGGGGATGCATAAGAAATGTTGCTCTGTGCCCCTTTGGGAGGAGGAAACAAGTGTGGGCTTTCCTTTTCTATTTTTCTAAATGTGTCCTACTTCTTATTTTGAGATCTCTGAATAATTTTCTAATGGCTTATTTCTCCAAGAATGCATTATTTGCATTTTTCCAAACTGTATTTCTCTTCTTTTTATTTCCTCACCAGGCTTCTAAACCCTCCAGGTTCACTCTGCTAACCAAATCAGCATCCTTGTCAAATTTAATTAATACACTGTGTGCTTCACCTTCCACATCATTAGGAAAGATGCTGAATAAGACAGGGTCCATGTCGCCCGCCGTCTTTCCCAAATCCTGTCATTTCTGGTACTTTTCCTTTGCATGCAGCCAGCCAATTCTCAGCTACTGCAATTGCTCATCTCCAAGCCTATTTAAATGCCCTGATGGGCTATCATTTTATGAAGATCTCTGTGCAATGTGTTAATAAAGTTAAGACTGACCGAGGACATTCACTGTATTCTATTTTGTCCTCTCATTTGCTAATTAAAGCCAATAGTGAAGTTGAAATCTGCCTGGCAAGATTTCCTTCATTATTAGTGCTAAAATTAGATTTATACATTTTGTTCTTTTCATTGAGATGTTTATTCACTTATTCACACACACACACACACACACACACACACACACACACATACTTATTATAACCTGGATATTTTTTAAGTTGCTGCTAAGAAAATTGACTTTAATTTGATTCTGCTGATTATAGATGGTATTCTAGAAGAATCATTCAGAAGCTGAATAACATTATAATGTCTTACTTTTGCAATTCCAAGACAGTCAAAGCAGACCATGGACTGCTTGATAGAGATTGACTCTGGGTTGGTTTTATGAGGCTGGAATAGGAGTAGAGAACTGGATATCACTCCGAGTGCCAAGAAAAATCCAAGTTTCCTATAAAAAACAGAAGTTTAAATGAAGGGGTAAAAGAAGTCTAACTGTCAAATCCAGGAACAAAAATCAAGAATCAAAGCTTTATAGAGGCAAAATGGTAAGGGGAAATATGATTCAAATAAAAACCCAGAAAGATTCTGAGTGGGATTATGGGATGATTTTTTCATGAGCTCTGATATAAAACACTAAATTGTGAGAGATTCTAACTTGTCAGTTGCTGGGAATTGATGAAAGTAAAGAGTGGATAAAGACAACCAGTCATCATCAATCCAGGAGGTAAGAACTAAATTTCCCTGACTTAGTATGATTCAACTTTATGAAATGCATTCAATGGAAACCTTACATCAAATTATGAATTGTCATCTTTTCCCAGGCTAGTACTATATAGAACTATACCCTCTGTACTAGGTAGTAGAAATGGGCACAACTCCCAATCGGCCACATGATCATAATGGTAAAGTACCAATACTCTACAGCACAGTGTGTTGGTAAGCTGTGATGTTCAGTAGGTTAGATGAATTCCTTGCAATTTCAACTCACAATGGGTTTTGCAAGATGCAATCCAATGGTAAGTAGAGGAGCATTTGTATTTTTACCATAGATTTGATAGAAACAAGAGAGGATTTTGAGGTAATCAACATCTCCTTTGAGTTCCCATCCCTCCCCATCCTTACACTTCCTTCTGCGTTCATAGTGATAGTATTTCGCATAAAGGACATGACACTGGGGAATGTTTGGAGATATGGAGCACAGCTAAAATACTGAATGAAAGGTACATGCAGGAAGAATATCAATGAGTTGAGACCTGAAAAGGTAAAGAAACAAGACCTTATTCAATATGGGGACAGGTTTAGACAGTGTCCAACAAACAACTCGGAGCCACAGAAGAGTTTCTAGCAATGTAATGAGATAATCCTCTCTGTGGTTTGGAAGATGAGCCTGGGTGTAAGCTGACTCTGGGTGGGCAATCAGAGGACTGGAGTCAAGGGGCTCAAAGGGGAGCTATTGCAGGAGTCCGGCAGAAAGTCAAATGTGGCCTGAACTGAGTGATGGTAAGGAAAAACTGGGCACTTCTTATGATGTCAGAAGGCACATTAGATATGAAGGATGAATAAAGAGGGAAAAGCCAAAGGGGGCTCCCAGGTGCTCTTCCTAGAAAATCAGGGCAGGTGCTGCCATTCACAGATAGGAGCATTTGGGGTCAGTAGGATTGGGGAAGAGATTTAAAAATTGGATAAAAATAGAGAAATAACCACATTTATTGAGGCTTATATCTTTGCTGTCACTTATATAAGTGTCTCCAAATATTAATCTCATGGGATCGGCACCCTGGATCCTATGAGACAGAAGGGAGACCAAGACATATAGTTGGCTGAGCATAATGCCAGACTAAAAAAACAAAAACAAACAAACAAATAAAAAAACCAAAACCAGGAAGTCTAATTCCAGAGCATGGTGTTGAGTCTACAACATGTCCATGCAGAGGACTCCACAAATCTGAACTCAGGAGAGAGGTCAGACTAGTTGTTGAAGGTGGAAAGTCTTGATATTTATAGTCAGTCCCCAAGGAATTCATTGGAGCAAAACAGCTGGGTTTTTTTTTTTTTTTTTTCTAGATTTCAACCAGTATTCATTTAAACCCACACATGGGCTGGAACTCAGTGGTACAGCATGTACTTAGCATGCACGGGGCCCTGGGTTCACTCCCCAACACCAAAAACAAAACAAAACCCCACCTACTATGTAACAAGCACTCTGCTATAGGCCAGAAAAGAGCTTTTGCTCCAATCTCTGCCTTTTTAGCCTTGACTTGGTGAATATAAGACAATTAGGAAGACACATGATGAACTTCTTCTTGCCTCTGAGTCTCGAAACACTATACATCTTTCTTTAACTTTAGAGGTACATCATCATCACCCATATAACATTTCAAAGATACAGATGCTTTGACCCCATTTCAGACCTATTCAATATGGATCACTGGGTTTTTTGTGGTGGTTGTTATTGTTGCTGTTGTTGTTTTTAGTTTAAGAGGAATTTCAAGTGGATCAACACAGTTGAGACTCACTGTTCCCTAAATGCAAATGACCTCTAAGAGTGAAGGTACTTAAGAAAGAGAGTGTGCCAAATGACTAGGAGTTAAAAGCTCCTATGTGAGTCAGCTTTCTCTCACTGTGACAAAGCGCTTGAAAAAAAAATTAAAAGAGGAAAGATTTATTTTGGCTCATGGTTATAGAGGTTTCAGTCCACGGTCCTCTGGCTCCATTGCTTTGGGCCTGAGATGATGCAGAACATCATGGTGAAAGGATGTGGTAGAGGAAAGTTCCTCAGTTCATGGCAGCCAGGAAGGAGAGAGGGGAAGGGGGAGAAATGGAAGTGGACAAGATATACTCCCAAGGGCATGTCCCCAGTGACCCACTCTCTTCAACTGGGTCCCACCTCCTAGAGTTTCCACCACCTCCTAGTAGTTCTTTCAACTGTGAATCCGTCAAGGGGTTAGTCCAATCCTGATCCAATCCTGAGATTATAGCCCTCATAATCCAATGTCTTCCCAAAAGCCTTACCTCTGAACATTGCTTCATTGGAGACCAAGTTCTCAATTTAGGGGTGGCAGGGAGGATTCAAGATTCACAAATTCCTAGAAGGATGAGAACCATCATTATTTAACATAGTTTATATTCCAGGAACTGAATGGGATGTTTTGCATATCCTTATATCACCTTGGACAGGAAAGTAGTTTTAAACAGCAGCACTTCATTAATGGGGAATCAGTCACAGTGAGATTAACATTTGTTCCCATGTTGATACAACGGCAGACCCAGTGTGTCTGTACTCCCCTGTTACAGTACTTCTACAGTGTTGCTCTTGCCCATACCAGGAACATCCAAATGCGTTTTTATTCTAGTAGAATGTCCTACAGTATCATTGATAGTAAACTGGGAGTACAGAGCATGGAAAAATTGAGGCAGACCAGATGGAGAGACCGGTCTGATAGGAACCAGCTGGAAAAGATTCCAACTGAAACATTTGCCACTCTCCACAGCCTCAGCACAGAGCTCTCAGTGATAGCCATGCCTAAGTCACTCTTATTAGTGAAATTCAGAGCCCTAGAGAAAAAGGCCGTCTCTTGGTATCTGACACAAAAAGTCAAACTACTACTTCTGTGAGCAAAAGGCAGTTGTGTTTATAAGACCGTCTCAGAGAACAAAGAAGAGAGCCGAGTAGGATTGGGAGACATACAGAATTTCTGGATAGAGGACTTCAAGAAGCAGCAGCATGAGGAAATGGTTGAACTGTAGCTGCAGAAGCTTGATTGCTCAAGTGAGGTTGGTTTTGATTGGCCGATTTTCAAAAAGGTGGTCACTGCATTGAGGACTCTGCCAATAGGCTGATTTAAGAAATGTGAAGTTGTCATTGATTTACTAGTCTGCAGAATTTGATTACTTGAGATAATTGTCACTGATCAATGAGGCATGTTTAAAATCAGATCTTAGGTTACTTTTGCCTTGGTCATAGAATAGATTTTTCCTAAGAGGACAGAAACTTTCATTCTAAGAGTTAATTAGAACATGCTGCTCTAAGATCCATTGGTTATGAAGGTTGGTGAGGCATTTGGATCCTTATTAACACGAGATGAGATTAGGCTAGAACTAAGAAGGTATTGGGAGATGTGGAGAGTACATGAACGAACATCTCTAATCATCCTCCCAGGAGAGCATTATTAGACTATGTAGCTGATCATTCCAGTTGAGTATTTATAAAAACAAAAGCAAACTTAAAAAAATTCAATTGTGGCAAGTGTTTGATTCCTTTAAGTCTTACTCTCTATACGCTTAAAACATGTAGGGCTCTTTACTGTTACTGTATGTAGCTGTTTTAATAAAGTGGTCTGTTTTGTTAGGAATTTATCAGGTAAGAAATTCTTCTGATGCCTGATGGTTAACATACTTAGGGAAGAAACCCAGGGTATGGATTATGAAGTCATTATCAAATCTCCACTTGTCACCTGATGGCTGCCCATACCAAACAACTTAGTGGTAATCAAAATCTCAAATGTGTGCAACACTGTGATCACTAAGTGAAGCTTCTGTTATAATTGTACCATAGGGCACCTACTCCATGGATCAAGCTTCTAAAACTCCCCATTGCCTCCATCACCACCCCCCAGAGAGAGAAAGAATATACCCATTACTGAATAATATCTATTTTTTTCAAGTTTTCATTTGTTTTTGGCCATTTTTGCAAAGTACTTGAACAATTGGCTTATTCTTTTAATTCAACAAATAAAAAACCATATGCCAGTTATTCTTGCATAGAATTGTGCATATCACATAAATGAGGGGTGGTATCTTATTTTAGTTTTTGATGTTAAACTTTTCAGCTGGCTGCTTCTGTGTTAATGCAAAGATACAAACTTTATTATTTCTCATTTGTTCCAACTGAGTTACAGTCTCTGAGACCATATGAATGACTCCAATAATCTGTTTCTTCAGTCAATTCAGTTATATCTGCCATGAGGCCATCCAGGCACTAAACTGTGTCATAACCACTAGGATCCATTTGATCACAAGGCTGATGCCATTAAGATTGCCTCTGCTGTGTGAGTAAAATGTTACCACTATCCAGAAGCGCCCATTTATTAATGGGATATTGAGGTGTTTGATACCGTGACTCTCTCTCCCTCAGTTTCTCCTTTTGCATATTTGTGACATGAATCTCAGGGCTGTCTTTCATAGATGAGTTTATTAAAAACATTTGTCATAGTTCATTTGAGCTGCTATAACAAAAATACCATAAACTAGGTTATTTATAAGAAATATAAATTTATTGTTCATAGTTCTGAAGGTTGGAAAGTCCAAGTCCAAGGTATCAGCAGATTCAGTGTCTGCTGAGGGCTGTTCTTAGCTTCAAAGATGGCACCTTCTCACTGTGTTCTCTTATGGTAGAAAAGGTGCACAAGGTCACTCAAGCCTCTTTTACAAGATGATCAATTTCTTTCATAAGAGCAGAGCTCTAGTAACCTAATGAGCTCCCAAGTACACCCCCCGCCAAGCTGCCAATACTACCGTACTCAGGATTCATTTCAACTTGATGAATTTAGAGGTGAAGGGAATACAAATATTCAAGCCATAACAGCACTTTATAAATGAAAAGAAGAACAATCACTGTAAAAGTTCTAAGCTGTTTCCCAACTTCTCTTTCTATCCTGATCATCATGGAGATGTGTACTCCTCTCCATAGTGAAGCGTGCTAGCCTAGCATGCGTGCGGCCCAGGTTCAATCCTCAGCACCACATACAAGCAAAGATGTTGTGTCCGCTGAAAACTAAAAAAATAAATAAATAAATATTAAAATTTAAAAAAATAAAAAAAAACATAGTGAAAACTTCCCTGGTGCTTATAATCCCAGTCATTAGCTTCCTTTGAATCCTTTCTCTCTCCATCAGGACCTCTGTTTCTTTGACTCTTCTTGACTCCTTCTTGCTTGTTTTCCTACAGCTGATCCCAGAACTCCCACTTTTAATCTCCTCCTCTCTCCTTTTCTTCTTTCCTATGTCATCTGCTAGTCACCCACCCACTCACCTGGTTGCTGCAGCCATCACCCATCATCAACAACATTCTAAAGCCTAAATCCACAAATACTTGCCAGGTTGCAACTTGCATGATTTCATGTTAGTCTATGACCTAGTGTCCACCCCAACCTTCACTTTTCTTAGCTTACAGTCTTCCCTTTGGTTTCTTGCTCCTCTGACTCTTCCTCTCCAGGCCCCTCTGCTTCTTTTGCCACCACTGAATATGCATGAGTACAGGACCTTATGCTCAAATGTCTTCTGTTCTCATTCATGTCATTCCTACTTCATGCCTTGCAGTAATCTTTTATCATTGATGACTCCCAGGTCAGTGGCTCCAATCGAATGCTTAATGTCTCTCTTGCATAAGAGAGAGCTACCTGCTAGACATGTGTCCAGCTAGATGCTAGACATCTATCTTTAGATGCTGATGCAGAAAGCACAATGGTTTTAAAATATTTACAATTGAGGGTCCCACCTGCAAAATCACTTTCTCCTACTGTACTTTCTCTTTTCAGTAATGGTCCCAAGATTCATGCAATCACTGAATGAAAAATGTTATAGATACCGTCCTTTGGCTTAGACCTCCAAAATCATCTTAGCCACCAAGTCCAGCAACTTTTCCACAGAAATAGCTCTTATTCTGACAAGTACTCTTGTGGTTCAGGGGCTCATCTTCTTGCTGGATTCCAGTATTAACTCCCTGCATGGAGACACTGACCCTAGGGCTTCTCCTCTCAGTCCCACCCCAGTGAGTTGTCTTATCACTACCCTGCTTAAAATTCTTCGCTGGCTTCTCATTTCCTACTACAGGAGGTTATAAGCTATTTTTAGCAATGTGACCTTTCTCTTCAAATATATTCTTACATAGAACTCCGTTGGGTGAAGCAGATTTACTCTGTGCAGCTCTGGATTAGGTAGACCTGGAGGGACCAGGATCCTGTCCTGCTTAGGCACTCTCTCACAGCCAGATGGTCCCTGAGGCACTTCCAGAACTAAAGCACGAGGAGGGGCTGATTGGAAATCACTGATTGTAGCATGAACTGACCTGTGAGGGTATCATGATAGAATGAATATTACTACTGCTATCTAGAGATACCACTATTATCTTAACGACTCACACTAGGATTCTGCTTGCTGAGGACACCAGCCTTAGAAAATTCTTATAAGTTCCATGGTAAAAAGGTGTGATATCCAAGGACTAGGCCCTGGCTATTGCCAGCTTTTTAGAAAAGAGGATGAATCTGATCTGCCTGAAAAATAGGGAAGGTTTTTTTTTTGTTGTTGTTGTTTCTTCTTGGAGGGAAAGGACAGATGAGAAAAAAATAAGTTAGAAAAGAGAGAAGCCAGAGGAAAATATAAAAGTGCATAAAGAATGGGAAAAATATTTTTAAAAATAAAATCCTGTTGGTAGCGAGCCTGGAAAAGTAGTTCAGAGAACAGGGTTATCCACAATGATGTCTTCAAAGATTTGGAGATTTTTGTTTATTGCGATTTACTATGCAGTGTGTGATGGAAAGAAACCCTTCCCTGGACCCCTGCTTTTGAATAAAATCTGCTTTACAAGAACTTCTCACGTGGATGCATTTTCTTTGGAAAGTCTAAAGGACAGTGTACTGCATTCAGAGAAGTGAAGGAAGTAAAGACATGCAGTTTTTAGCTATAGATACCAAAGACAAGAGTACAACAGACTTGGAAGAATATAAATTGCAGGATTTGCAGAAAATTGGGGGAAGGATGAGATGAATTCCAAGGAATTGTTTGAGGAATTCCTCAAATCAATGAATTTTTAAGGCCCTGAAGGCCCCAGTTGAAAATCTTTAAAGGTCTAGTCAAGCATAGTGACACATGCCTATAAACCCAGTGGCCAAGGAGGCCGAGGGAGGCGAATCACAAGTTTAAGGCCAATGTCAGCAACTTAGCAAGACCCCGCCTCAAAAAAAAAAAAAAAAAGACTGGAGATGTTATAAGGAACCCTTGGGTTCAATCCTTAGTACCAAAATAAAATAAAATAAAATTTTAAAATTCATGAATGATGTAATTTCTGAATGTATTAATCACATTTGAATATATCAATGTCATACTGAATGCGAGTTCTAAATAGGCTTGCAAAAGATGCTTAGGGCTCCTTAGGTTACAAGAGAGATCAAACTTAGTTCTAACCAGTACCAGTAAAACATTCATCATAAAGATAGAATGATTAAAATGAAAGCAAAGAAGTATAGTTAGGATCCTTAAGTACTAAAATGTTTGCAAGCAGAATCTGTGCTAGTCACATGGATTCTAGAGGTTGCATCTTTTTGAGCCTCCCTCTTTGAACTCTTTTAACCTTCTGCTTTCTGGTTTCTTACCATGGATTCATATAATTGACATTCATTACAAGCTCCGAGTCTCCATGACCTTTTGGATTCAGTAATGATAACCATTGGACTGACTTGTTCTCTATGTCATTTAACACAAATCACAAAGAGGGAGAAGGTAATCAGCTTAATTTCAAGGGGGGTACATCCCAAACTAATTTTCTGTGGCCAAGAGAGAATGAGTTCACATTAAAAACCAGGCAACTCTAGGCAGAGACAGAATTTTTGATAGGAAGAGTGAGCAAGAAAGCAACATCTACCTATGAGAAATAATTATCCATAATCTTGAACTTTCTTGGCTTTATTGGCTAAGTCATGTATCTGCTGTGGATTAATGCTGAGATGCTTCCAAAAGACAACAGTTTGGCTTTTCTTAGTTTGGTGCTACTTATAGAAGAAACTGGAGACAGAGTCTACTGTTATAAGTGAAAGGTCTATTTCACTTATAAGAATAACTTTTGAGGACTCAAGGATTTTATAACAGAATCTCCAATCTTATGACAGTTTTCCCACTGAGAATTTGTGTCATTGACATCATTCTTTGCAAAGCAAGCATATCATCTTTTACATAATAGATGTATTCCTAAAAGATTGTGTGTGAATCGAATTTTTATACTTGTGAGACAGTCTAATCCCAGTTTCTTCACCTATACAATGGGGGAAATCACATTCTATTTGAAACTCACCAGGGAAACATTATTTCACTTAAAAAGCCATGCTGTGAATTTTCTCTGTGACTGGAATACTGGTCCACTAATTGATCTGTTGTGCAAATTTGGATTTTCATTCCCTTGAATCCACCTTAGAAAGTCAAACAGTGACTTTGGACAATGTCTAAGTACCAGCAAAATATAAGTAGTTACAAGCTAACCGTGAAACCCGGAACTCTTAAATCTAACTCAGCAATTTAAGTAAATTGTATCAATTCAGGGCTGATCATCAGTGATCCAAAGTAACTGTTTTTTTTTTTTTTTTCTTTAAGTTCTTTGCATTTTAATAGTCTCTGCCTCTGTAAGTAACAAGCCAGATTCTGATAAGAACCCATTTTAAATCTCTGCTTAAAAGCTCCGCTCTTCACCTCTGAAGGAACAGAGCTCATGAAGTTAAGTGAACAAATTGCAGATGGCCAGCCTCATTCATTCAGAAGCCTTGCGGGTTCCTCAGCAAAATGGCATTTAACACCACAAAGAAGCCAAGAGCTGAGCTGCTACATTAAATCCTCAATGGAATCCAATATCCCCACCTGTGGGATGCCTAGAGATAACATGCAATTGTGTCCAAAAATGCAATTACCTGAAGGGAAGAAGAAATGATTTACTCTCTTTTGTGAGGAATGGAATCATGAAAAGGTTCTTTCATCATAAACCAAGTACACTTGAAGCATGGTTTATCCTGCTTTGACACTCAGTAATGGCCTGATCCTCCTCATTATATTCTTGCTGGGTGCAAGATGGCTTGATCATTTGCATCTGGAAGAGCATCACACTCACCTCTCCTAGGCAGTCACTCAGCCTGTTGCACCAGCGCTAAGATAGAGTGAGCACAAAGAAATTAGGATTCATGTACATTTTTTTTTTTAGAGAGGCAGACTCTTCAGTATCCTTTTCCCCTTGCAAAAACATGAAGGTGTTATTGCAATCATAAAAATAACCTGAGTGAATGAGAAATAGTAATTGAGCACCATCAAAATACTCTAAACTTGAGTTGGAGGGGGAGTATATGCAGTGATCAGTAAAATCTGAACCTTTGTAGAATATCTTTGCACATTTGCACTGATTTATCAGTGAGGAGAAAGAAACTATGTCTTCCCACAAGGTAGATTTAGAATCCCTGAATCATCCACTGAAAATATTCATTAAGTCAGAGACTTCTCTGCATAACAAGAAAATGATTTAAATGACTAAGTCTTCCCTTTGATTCCTTAATATGCAGGACGCTAAAGGCACTGAGAGACTACTCCTGAAGTAAGCTGGGGAAACTTCCATTATAACAAAGAATACCATGGGTTCTGAAGAATGAGCAAGTTCTATTCATTTCAACTCCAGAATGGAGATACTTGAAGTCATCATAAGCCAAGAGGTGCACAGTCAGATGCCTCCCAACATCCCTTTCAAATATACTCAAGAATGGAGAAATAGTGAATATTTGTGTGAATATTGTGAATATAATTTTTGTAAGAAGAAATCAGAAATCTCTGTATAATAGGATATGAAAAAAATAAAATGGTTTTGTAAGATGTTTGAGTATTGGAAAGTGTGCAACAAGAGAGGAGCAAGAATCTTGCTGAAGGAGGTTTTTGTTATCGAGATGATAGAAACTCATAGTGATTGACAACACCCTTACCATTGTCTGATTAGAGATTTGAGGATGAGCACATATTTATATAATTAAGATTCTCAGTTTTCCATAGCCCTTGAGAAAGAGTAACTATTTTCACTGTAAATAGCAACCATTCCTTGAAGATCCATGATATGGAATTAGAATAAAAGGGAGACTTCTCTACTATATAATTTTTTGCCTAGACTGCATTATCATATATAGCATAGACTTTTTACCTGGTATATGAAATACATGCATGAAATACAGATTTGAACCTTTTTCTAGATATAGTTAGGGGATAGAAAAGACTTGAAAGTGTGATAAAAATACAGTCCAAAGTGTTTTAGATGCTTTTGTTCAGCAACTCTTTTTTGTTGTTGTTGTTTGTTTGTTTGTACAGCTCTACCCACTAAATAAATTCTGCATGTGAGAATATAAAGTGTTCTCTCCAGCTCCATTGCCTTGGGATAGTCAGTTATCCCTCACCAGAAGACCCTGCTTCATGCTCTCTGCATACATAGACAGTTATATAAGTGGAGTTTTTAATCTTAGTTTCTATTGTTAAAAGGCAAAATTTTTATGACATATCAATAAAATATTACCCCCACCCCAAAAAAATAAGGTAGAAAGATTGCAGAAAAGAAAGTGCATCCAAAGCCAAGGGAATATTTGACAGAAAGAAGGACTAAAAAGAATCCATGGTATGTAGCCAGCATAAATTGAGATGAAATAAGACACATGCAAGGAAGCACAACCTCACTTCTCTTTTCCCCAATTCATATGACTTCAGGCAAATCCCCTTGGGACTTGCAGTGTAGCAGGACTTCGTCTCTCCTATATGTAAAATGTTTTAAGAATAACACAGTGTTATCTCTCCAATCCTTACTTTAGTTTCTGGATCCGGAAGGGAATAGAACCTCATGAGATGGTGACTTTTTTGGGGAGAACTGAAGGAACTATCCCACTATTGATCATCAACTGGTAGATTCCACAGAAGAGATAACAATATGCATTATTTGTAAATATAGGTGCACCCTTGACCTACCAAAGGGAGACTGCTTGCTTACAAGCAGTCTATGTATCATTTATGTGTTCATTTGTAAGTTTATATAGATTTAATAAGTGATTCAGTGGCAACTAGATACAGAATTCTATCCTTTTAATCACCAACAGAACTCCAAAGAGAACTCAAAATCTGTATTTCTCCGCTCCTTGCCTGGCAGGTCTCAGAAGGTCAAGGTTTCACGTTGCCCTAGCAACAATGGATAGCATCTCTACCACCTGATCAGCTGCCCAGGGGGCTGCAGGCTCTGCAGCACTCTAAGTGGTTATGATGTTATCCCAGTTGCTGGGGAAACGCACCACCTTGCACCAAGGCAGGTGGAGAGTGGAGTCGATTTCCAACCAAATTGCCTTTAACAGTCTATACTGGCAAATGCATTTATCATTCTGTAAATTCTGTGAACAATGTGGGAATCTTAAAGAGTTGTTAGTAGTCACCTTTTCAAAAAGCTCTTAAATAGTTCACATTTACTTCCTGAAATACAGTGCTTATATATGAAAAATTAAAAAAAAAACAGGTTTATTATTGCTCTAATTTAAGTGAAATTGCCACCCACACTAAAATATGCCAATGTAACTCTTCTAATTTCCCCCCAGAGTTTCTGGCCCCTTAGTGAGGTCCCCTAGTCAAGTTTTTTTTAGGTTGTTCCCGGCTGTATCTACTGGGAAAATTAAAGAAGAAGAAAATGTCTTAAGATAATATTGGATCTTTAAAAGTAGATTCATAAAAGCAAAGAAGTCCTGTTCCCCATTTGAGTCATCCTTGATTGGCTCTCTTTTAAAATGCATCCTCTGTCTTTCTTATAACCAAGGGCTTTAAAATTCAAATGTTCATGAACACCAGCTTATTAAAATTAGGGCTTGGGGAAATGGCTCGGAAAAGGGAGAAAAGAATATTACCCAACCGTTTAAAAGATGCTAATTAATGAAGTTCTAAAGCCCAGAGAGGACATTTGATACAGCGAGGGTTTCCTCTACCAAGGAGGAATGGAACTCATCTAAAAACAAAAAAGAAACCCAGAATAAAATAAAATTGAAGTAGATTAACCCAAATCTTTCCCCAGTGCTGCCAGGGCCTCAGGAGTTTTGTTATATTGCAAGAACTTGAGTTTGCCTGCTTATGAACTGAACACATTAACTTTTTTTTTCTGGTCCAACTCCATTCCGGCCTTGTAGCTATTGGGGATATGGTTGAATGTGCAATAGAAAGTATTCACCCACTTGATCTATTTTCTTTACCGATTGATTTAGTAGTACTGGGGATTGAACCCAGGGGCACTTTACCCACTGAACTACATCCCCAGTCCCCCACACTTCTTTCGTTGTTGTTGTTGAGACAGGGTCTTGCTAAGTTGCTGAGGTTGGCTTTGAACTTGTGATCCTCCTGCCTCAGCCTCCTGAGTCACTGGACTTATAGGTATATGCCACCCTACCTGGCTTCAGCCACTTGATCTTAATCCAGAGCTGGTCCTCAGCAGCAATCACATGCTTAGCCCTCGTCAAATCAGGGGATGAGAGGAGCAAAGCTACCCATATGAATTGCTCCATTCGGATGGATCTCTCCTGGCCTGAATTTCCTGTCATTTTTTATTACAGAGAGGAAAGCACACTCTCCTCTCTCTTGCCTCATTCATCTACTGCTGCTCAGAATTTGGAACTCACAGCAATTTATCCCTCTGTGTTAAACACCAGAGGATCCTTTCAAAGCGCCTGTGGTTAAGTTTGTATCGGCCCCCATGATGGTTCCCCACACTCAACAGAGTAAGTTATGTTTGATTTTATCTTTTTATTACTGTACATTGTGGTGGCCTTATCCTATATTCTATAGAAATACCTCTCACCGTCCCCCGCCCCAGCCCCAGCTCTCTCTCTCTCTCCAGATATTGCTGTGGTCCCAAAATTGAAAATCTCCATTGAGTGAAAAATAGATTCTTTGGAATCGAAATAAATAAATAATCCCCACTCTGTAACAGAAAATCATTTTCTGGGGTCTGATAATGATTTCTTAATACTTAGATATCAATCAGATGATCCATTTGTTGTTTAATAAAAGTGCTCAGGGGGAAGAGGCTTAGTCCTTGGGAAAGAATGGGATGATCCATGGGATGAGGGTTGAGGAGGGGAAGAAAATAGGTCACAGGCCAGTAGTCAATGTCAGGACTCTGAAATCAGGCTGGGAAGAACATATGTGATAAGTCACTGCTCTGTAAATACCCTGATGCTCTCCCTCTCACGCTGCGCTGGGTCAGGTCTGACGTGTTGCGGCTCTGCACATTTAAGGGCAGCACTAGGGGAAGAGGGCCCCTTCCTTGCCTTTGCATGTGCTATTCTATCTTCCAAGATGCTCTTCTCCTTTTTTCCCATTCATTTATTTGTCCTTTGGTGATCAAGTAACAACAATATTAAAAATAGTGAAGGTTACCTTGTGTTAGGCACCTTGCTAAGCCCTTTATACAGCTCACTGATGTTCTCTACAAGGCTGCGAAGAAGATATTCTATTCTCTGTTTTTCAGATGAGGCGTGAGTCTTGGAGAGATTAAATTACTGACTCAAGGGCAGCAGATAGGTTAGAATCAGCAGAGAAAGGATTTGTCTATCCAAAGCTCATGCTCTTAACCACAATAATAGATGCAGCTCAAAGGTTAATTCTTTTAGGGAGCCACCTACCTCACCAGAAAGAATATACCTCCCCACAATCCCAGGATTCAAATATTCAAACTTCTTTTAGAGTATGTATCATACTGAATTGCAAATAGTGGAAATATTTTAAAGAATTTCCTCTCTGCTGCATGGAGACAGGGACTATATATCTGATACATTTTTGCAGTCTTATCACCAAATGACCTAGCACATAGCAGTTACTCAATAAATGTTTGCATAAAGGAGAAATAACTGATTTTATGTATAAATAGTGAGGCTTAACAACTCTCAGGCCCTTTGGACAAAAAGACCTAGATCCCTCCTTTTCAACTGATGAAGATGAGGACAGCACTTTCTAACTCAGTTAGAAAGTGGTTCTAACATGTCAATCAGAGTCCCAAGTTAGGAAGAGTCCAGGATAACTAACTGCAGGGTGACATCCACACTCAACCCAATATTTATGCTTTCATCCCCAAAGTGGGTGAGGTGGGCTGGGTTGACTCTGTACTCCTAGGATTGGGACTGAGTGAGAACTGCAATAAGATCTCAAAATTCCCATCTCACAGGCGCTGCTTCTCGGGCCCCACATTTTCCTCGGAGGAGTTCAGCAAGAGCATGGAACAGAAGAGAAACCATCACTTAGTACACAGGCGACTCTCCCTGCATGGTGCTGCAGAGGCCTTCTCTGACCAGGAGAGGAAGGAAAACATCAGACTCTGGAGCCCTGTCCTGGAAAGCAGGCATGAGAAGCATCAGTTGAGGGACCCTGGGTCAGGTGCACAGCAAGGCAACCTCCACTTCTTGGTGGAAAGCCTGGGAAATAAGGCAGAGGATCTTGTGCCTGTCGCCTCTGGGCTAAAAGAGGTGGATGTAGAAGGGTATTCTCCACTTGGACAATTCCTGGCTCAGATGAGCCTCTGTAATGACTTCGGGGACATTCATTTAGTATTCTGTTAGGCCATTGAGGGAGCCATAGAAGGCCTTGGGCAGCCAGGGCAAGAGGTTGAGTGAGGAGATCAGGGGCAGAGCCAGACAGCAGGGCAGGGAGAGGGTCTTCTGATGAGGTGAACTTCTTGATTGATGAAAGTATTCATGGACACAAGTTGGGGGGCCCAATCAGACAGACACTTTCGTACTCATGTTCTTAAGCAGGGGATCCAATAGAAAAACTAAAATAGTTGCATGGACAGAGGGGACACCAATCAACAATAGTGAAGAAAGTAGCATGGGCAGGACAGGAGATAAGAAAAGAGGAAATTCCAGGGATCATAAAAAGAACAAGTCAAAACTCTCCCACCAGATTCCCAGCTCTGGGGCCCCTTCTCTTCAGAAAAGTCTATCCCTGTTGCTTTTCCAATAACCTACTTCTTGCTTGCCATCTCTGTGTCCTGTTCTTCAATTCTTTGCTGAAGGGAACCAACGAACCCAGCACCCCTCCACAGTAACACCATGATGTTTTGTGTCTCATATTTTCTCAAAATACAACTCAATGTAAATAAACAAGGAAAACAAAGGAGAATGTGGTTTGTGGGGATGCCCTTGAAGAGTTAGGGAATTGTTAATAAAAGGGTCCAGGAATTGGAAAGTAAGTGTTCACTCAGAACCAGAATCTCTGTTAGTGTGAAGGAGGGCTCCTGAGTACATTGGATATTTTATTTGAAAGACCTTATTATTGACCAAAATGGTGACATGACACCAGACTTCTGGGAGTGAGTGGACTGTAATGGTCTGTCAGACAAAAGGTTCTGTCTCCTCTGCGCTAGGAACCCCAGATGCCCTTGACAGAGCTATCATCCTATTGTCTACATCATCAGACCAAAGCTAACTTGCTCATAGCTGCTTCCTGTGAGGGCGGATAAGGTGACACAAAGTCAAAGAAGGTGAGAGCCTAGGAGGCAATGGGAAGTAATCTAGTCTTGTTCTCCTATTTCATGAGGCCCAGAGAAAATGTCAGCACCTGTAACTGTGCTATAACTCAGTAAGCATGGTCTTAGAGTACCAGAGAGGAGGGCTCATCACAAAGAAATTAATGATAACAGCAAACTAAATTAGGCAAATTTGGCTTCAGTGAGCTTTTCCAGAATTGTGTTATAAAACAGAGAACTACACTATTTTAGCTTCATCATCCACACAAGGGTCGTGCTTATATATTTTGATGCACAGGTGGGAGGTTTATAGGTACACAATATTTTGACACTTTGGGTGCCTGAAGGTCTCACTTGGGCTGTGAAGAGTGTTATCATGTTCCTAAGAATCAGGCTCAGGCTGGAAAGCCCAGAATGAAGGCAGGTAATTTCTGAAAGGAGGTAACTCTTCAGAGAGGAGAAGTTTTTCAAGATTTTACCTGATGAGGATAAATATGTCTCAGTAAAAGACAGACTCTGAATTTCAGCACTTTTTTTTTCACTTAATACCTGAGAATTCTTAAGGAAGCTATTTTACCTCTCGATTTTGGGCTCAACATCTATCTACCTACCCACTTACCTACCTACCACCAAAAAAGGCACCTATGAATTTGTTGTGAAATGAGACAAACACATTTTTTTAAATCATCTGCAAAATGTCAAATGGCA
Organism: Marmota monax; assembly: GCF_021218885.2. Taxonomy (NCBI): domain Eukaryota; kingdom Metazoa; phylum Chordata; class Mammalia; order Rodentia; family Sciuridae; genus Marmota; species Marmota monax. The sequence goes on from NW_026692254.1 coordinate 25,828,417, forward strand.
TAAACATACTAAACCATATGAAGAAAAAGAAGCAAGAAGAATGACGAAAAGAACACTTAAGGAGAAACCAGCTTTTACCCGAGAGTGTATGACATGGTCGATTTATTTCCCCTCTGGTAACTAGAGGAAGATGAATTGCAGAAGTCTGATGGAATATGTTTACTACAGTCAATGATGGACTTAATTATAGAGACTTGATTATATTTGTGTAAAATAAGTACAATATCATATAACTACACTGTAATTATCCTATTGGGCAATGTCAATGCCAGCCCAAAGGCTGCCATTGCCTTTGATGTTTAGAGCAGTCAGATTTCACACTTCCAAAAATGTTTCAGGAAAAACAATGATGCTGAGACTCACACTAAAATGTAATTTACTGACTTGGATGGCCTGAATTTTTACACAGGGTTCCAAAGGGAAAGATACATGTATGTATGTATGATTGGGTGGATGGATGGGTGGATGGGTGGATGAATGAATTAGATATAGATAGATAGATAGATAGATAGATAGATAGATTTGCAAATAAACTGTGTTGTCTAGTACCTTTTTGATCCTATTTGCTTGAGTTCTTTTCCTAGCAAACGGAGTTCATATTTTAAAAAATGAAAGATCCTTTTTGTGCATCATCTTTTTTTTAATCATCCTCACACACCTGAGAAGTAGTAGGTATTATCTTTATTACATAAAAACCAAAAGTGAAACCCAGGGAAGATAAAATAATTTACATAATGTCCTATAAGCTGTTGCAAAGTTGAGATTTGCATATAGATCTGTAGGATCTCAAAGTTAAAAATGTTCCGCTATATAGTGCTTTTTCATAGCTGCCTAGAAATGGATGAAGAGGCAGACTTTGCAAATTTAGTTAGCATTCTCCAAATTCCCACACTACTTGGCATGAAAATTAAATATTGGAAGAAGAAGAGGAAAAACAATTAAAAAATAGGGTGACTATATTTTCTGGTTGTCTGGACAGCCTCCATTTGCACTCATCATTCTGGTAAAATTGTTAATAATACTTATGTTCAGACTCAAAATATCCTGGTTTTCACCTTATGCAGAAACCAATATTTAAAAGCTAGATAGTTTGCAGTCCAACTAGAGCTCATAGTCCAGATATTCCTAAAGAATATTTGTGTGTTTGTGTCTGTGTGTGCATTTATATGCATATTTTTAAATTGAGTCTCCTAAATTACTGAAATGATAAAATTTAAATTTCAAGAGTTATCTTCTGCCAAAAAAGGTGACTTTATAAGTACTTATCAGTTCACATGTCCTCCCCAAGCTCACTGTATTCTCCCTTCTCAGCTCACAAGTTTTCATATATGGTGACAAGGGAAGGAACATGGTTCCAGGACAAAGAAGGCAATGAGCTAGATGTTTCATTTTAGTTTCAAATTTTTGCTATTCTGGAGGCTGAGGCAGGAGGATCACAAGTTTGAGGCTGGTCTTGCCAGCTTTAGTAAGATCCTGTCTCCAAATAAGATAAAAAAGACTGGGGATGTAACTCGGTTTTAGAACACCATTGTGCTCAACCTCCAGTATTGGGGGAGTTTGCCTGTAGTTATATTTCACTCTCAGATGTAGGTGAAAGCTGATATGGTGAATAACTGTGTACACGAAGGCCTTCCCCTGTGTATCCTGACCACTACCAGGACTGTCCATTTGCCTGCCTCCATCCTCATCCTTCTCCAGGCTATCAGAATTCATTTTGTACGAAGCATCACCTGCCCTTTTCAATTTTTCTGTTCAATAGCCTTTTACTCTTCCTCATTGCTTATAGTTAAAATTGCAATTTCCCAGCATGAGCTATACAATATTCATGATATAATAGGAGGATGCACATAAGGAGTGCAGAGTTATAGACATGGTGTGGGTACTATGTATGTGAGTTTGACTAAGATTTTTTAACTCCTCAAGGTCTCAATTTCCCCATGTCTAGATGCAAAGTTGAAATCAATGGATTCAGTACTAATACATGGTTGGGAACTCGTCCTCTCTCTTCTTGGCTTTTCTGATCTAAGTAAAATTCATTTGCTCTGTTCTACAGAATATTTTTTAAAATTTCTACTTTCTGCTTTTTTTCAGGCCATTTCTCCTCAGCAAGAATGCCCTCTTCCCTTTTTGCTTTCTTATTGACCAGAAATGCCTTGATCTTCTTTATCTGCAACACTACCCTCGTCTCTCTGCAGGAACCAGCAATGCTCAACATCACTTGACAAAAACTCTTGTATATATGTGTTGACACTAATTAATGCTGTGTATCTTCCACCCCTGAGTTAAACTGAGGACAGCTAATCTAATAACTAGTTCCATTTTTTTCATTGCTTACTAGATATTTCTTGGTTCATCCTTTCCCTGGGGTCTTCTAATGAGTGTATCTCCAGTTTTATACCTCCCATTAGTGCCACTTATAAATCCAAAAGCCCACTATGCATCCCTACTTACGCATCTAAGAGACATCTCAAGCCTTTATGCTTCTCCCAGCAATTCCAAAACTTGTTTCTCTTGAGATTGAAGAAATATCATTTTTCTATCTGATGACTCAGGTCCCCAAATTCCTCTTTTCTTCACCCTTAGAATCAAATTCAAAAGTAAATTGTTTGGGGCCGAAGAAATTATTCTTCAAAAACATATGGCAAAGATGGTCTCAATCTCATCTAGTATCTCTTGATTACATGACCCCGTTTTATTTCCTTCATGAACTTATCAATATCTGGATTTTTTTGTTGTTGTTGTTTTTATTTGTTTTCTCTTTGCTCTGATATAAGGTCTATGAAGTCACGTACCTTGTCAATCATGTTCATTTTAGTATTTCCAGTGTTTAATAGATCACTTGGTACCTGACAGGCATTCAAATATTTGTTGAATAAATGAATGAATGAGTGAATGGATGACCCCCGGTGAACTCTGTCTGCACTTTAGCAAAACTATCAGATCACGTACTGACCATGGAACCTTCCCTGACCATGGAGCCCAGAATACATTTTCATTGTATGTAAAATTCCCTGTGCAGTTTCTTTCTGCACCCTTTATAAGGTGTTGTGTTTTTGTTGTTGTTATTGTTGTTGTTTGTTTGTTTTAGCTATTGTCTGGGAGTTGTCAATTATTTATTGGTCCTTTCTGCCAATTGGGAGTGCTAGAGGAGCCTGGAGGAGGTGAAAAGGACTTTCTTTTGATTTGCTTTCTACTTCTAACAACTTAACTCCAGCAGTGGTCCTTCACCATTGTAGAAGCAATTGGTTCCATTTTTCAGTGCCCTCCACCAACACCACATTACACATGCACACATACTGGCCTACACACTCCCGAACTGAGCTTCCTCTTATTCTTCAGAGTTCTGAGTCTCAGATCTTTGCAAGTCCTGTTTTAAATTCTGAATCACCTCCTCTAGCCAGTCTACCTTCCCCTCTTGAAACTCTGTGCCTGCTGCCCAAGAGCCCTCCTCCAGATTCCAGATTCCAATAGTCCCTTCCTCCTGGTGGGATTTGCTTAATGAAGTCAGTATCTCTGTGTTGCCTCAGGAACCACGTTTGTCTTCATTCATTCCCTCCCTTCTCAGTCCACATTATATTCTGAATGTCAAATTAACTAGAGTAGTTTTTATTTTTCTAAGTGGACCCCAGGTGGTAGAGGAATGTACCATTCATTGCCGTGTGTATTCTATCCCAGGGCATCTTTTATTGGCTCAGAAATGCTAGAAGCTTGTTTGGGGTAGACATTACCCCTCACATAGCCCTGTGCCTACTTGCTGTGATGCCTGCACACGGCAAATGGTCAGTGCATGTTCGATAATTGACCATTTGTAGTTTCAGAGGTAAATTAGTTCATCTTCCTGTTTTTAGAAGCAACATTGTTAAGCCTTTCTGGAAAGAAGCTATCTTCATCTTTGAGCCCTCCAGGATAGGAAATTCTTCCAGTGTTTATTTTAATTGTAAAACGTCTGCTTGTTAACTCGTGCCAGAATCCGTTTGCTGTCAAGAAGTGCTTTCCACACAGACCTGATGGCAGGGACTTGCACAAAGGGGGAAATGCTTGGATCTGAGAAAGTTGGTGATTTTGAAAATATATGATAGAACTTGTTCTTTGGATAAGTTCCTGCTGTTTTCCAAATAACTCAATTATTTGACTGACTTTGCTTAGTTCTTTCTTTTCCCTGTAGGGTAGTGTACACTTTCTTCTTTGTGCATGGAGGAAAAGCCCATTTGTTCAATTCACATGAAAACTTTCTCACAAATACAGTTTGCTGAAATGAGTTCTCCCCACCAAAACTAATGATGTACTAAAGTTTAAAAATATGTATGTTTTGGGACTGAGTGAGTGACATGTGTTTCTTATCCATGATCGTAGAGTCCTGCAGGCCTGGTGTTAACACAGCCTTTGTACCCACCCTAATGAGAACCGGAAGTACCTTTGGAGCATCACCAGGTAGAGGTTGGGATTCAGTATGAGGCTTTTTATATGGTATCCAAACTGCTATGGACGAGTCCTCTGCACTGTATATCTCCTGCTTCTTTCCAATCTGCCTATGGTCCACAAAATAATATCTTCATTGTTGTCCTCTCTTAGCATTTGTTTCTTTGCATAACCCATGTTAGTCATTTTCCTATCACTGTAACCAAAATACCTGACAAAAACAACTTAGAGGAGGAAAAGTTTAATTTTGGCTCATGATTTCAGAGGTTTGGGCCATGGTTGAACGACTCCATTGCTCTGAGCGTGAGGTGAGGCAGAGCATCCCGGCAGAAGAACGTGGTGTAGGAGAGCTGCTCAGCTCAAGGCAGCCGGGAAGCAGAGCAAGAGAGAGACGCCAAGAACAAATACAGTCCAAGACTACACCCCCCAGGAACCCACTTCCTCCAGCCACACCCTGCCTGCCTGCATTTGCCACCAGGATTTATTCAAGTTATTGATCCATCAAATGAATTAATCCACTGATCAGGTTATAGCTCTCATAACATAAGAATTTCTCCTGAGAACATTCATGCCTGGCCTAACACATGGGCTTTGGGGGACATTAAAGGTCCAAATCATAATGACCCAGTAAGACCTATGCTGAATGACAGCCTGCTTGAATTCCTCCTAGTTACTACAATATCATACACGAACTCTGGATAGCATCCCCCTTTTGTCCCTGGCCATTCTTTCCCTGCCACCACCCCCAGATTGACGCTGGTATTGCTGTCACTCTGAATGCCAATGTGAGGGCTACTGGTTACTTCCTTGTATGTGCTGAGTTTCTGATGTCCTGGTTCTTGCCTTGCCTGCCAGTTTTCCGAAGGTCTGAGTGTCTAGTTGCCAAGCTCATGTCAGGAGAGAGACTTGGGAATGCTCATGGGGGATTCTTCTAGTGACCAAGAACAGATCACCTGGCCTGACTGGTAGAAATGCACTGGCTGCTTCTTTCTTAGAATTTAGGTTCTCATTTTTTTATTTAGCAATGATAAGATTTTATTTTCAACCAAAGGGATACTCCATTCTGGCTTCCAAAATAATGCCATCAATTTCCACAGGTGATATATGAAATTGATATTCATATTTATCAATATTCCATCATAAAAAGAATACATCACAAATTCTTCTTTCTCAGGTTGTAGCATCAAATTGAGATCTGAGATTTATGGATATTCTTTAATAGAGTAATAATAATAACAATAATAATTTATTGAATCATTATATATCAAACACTATTTTTAGTGCTCTTTGCTATCTTAACTCACATATTTCTCACAAAACCCCATGGAACAGGTTTTATTATTCTCTCCATTTTATAAAGAAGGAAAGTGAGACATAATACTTGATCACCCTTCCAAAGTATGCTGGTAGATGAACTGTGTACAGAAGTCTACACCTCAAACTCTTGAGGGCTATTTTATGCCACTTCTTGAGGGGAACATAGTTCCTCTCCAGTTCCTCTAACATGACTTCTCAGCAGGTCACCCGTAACAGAGTACTAGACCTCAGCCTGGTACGTTCCAACATAGTTAAGTACAAGGCTCTAGAATCTTACAAACCTGGATCCATTACTTTTTTAATGCAAGCTGTGTGACCATCTAAATTACTTGCTGAATCTTAATTTTTCAGTGGTTGCTTTTTCTTTTTCTTTCTGACATACTCTGACTCCATTTAGGTGTGCAACAATTCAATTCTGGCACCAACTACTTGAGATTTCATGTAGACCTCACAAGTGAAGGTCTCAGTCTTACCACATTGCCCTTATGTAGGATGCCAGTTGCAAGTCCAGGCACCCACCTGTATTTCTGACCAACTGGCTATAAATTGGAGATTTCCCCTTGTTATAGTTTGGATATGAGGCATCCCCCATAAGCTCTTGTGTTAATGCAGGAATGTTTGAAGGTAAAATTATTGTACTGTAAGAGCTGTAAACTAATCAGTCCATTCTAGTTGGAATAGACAGAAGGGGTAGTAACTGTAGGTAGGTGAAGCATGACTGGAAGAGGTGGGTCACTAGGGGGCTCTGTAAGGGTTCTTCTTCCTTGCAGCCCCTTCCCCTTGCTCTCTGCCTAGTGGCCACCATGAATGGAGCAAGGCACTTCCATTGCACTTTTCTGCCATGATGTTCTGATTTACCTTTGGCCCAGAGCAATGTAGTCAGACCACTATGGATTGAACCTCTGAAACTAGGAACCCAAGTAAACTTCCCCCCTCTAAGTTGTTCTTGTTGAGTACATTGGCCACAGCAATGAAAAGCTAACACACCCCTTCTCCTTCCTCTGGTTCCATAGTTCAGTAGAACTAATTACAGAACTCAGAAAACTCTTTATTTAATGTTTGCTACCTTATCATAAAAGACATAACTCAGAAAGAGCCAAATGGAAGAGATTATATAAGGCCAAGGTGGTGGGGTGTGGGAGAGCTTTTAAGCCCTCTTTAGCAACCATGCCCCCAGCAGCAGAGGCTCCAGGAGAGGAATGGAAGTTCTAATCTTCTAATCAAGGTTAGGTTTTTCTGGCAACCAACCTTCATCCTGAGACTACTTGGAGACCCCCAGCTTTAGTTCATCTCTTTAGCATACAAAAGACACTCTAACACTCAGGAAATTCTGAAGCTTTGAGGAGCTTGGATCGGGAACAACAAAAAGACCAGATTTGCATTTTATTATACAACAACTGCAAAAAAGATCTATCTCAGATTTGAATTACATAGACCATGTGATAAGTTCGACACAAGTGGGCTGGGGATGTGGCTCAAGCGATAGGGCGCTCACCTGGCATGCTTGCGGCCTGGGTTTGATCCTCAGCACCACATAACCAACAAAGATGTTATGTCCGCCGAGAACTAAAAAATAAATGTTAAAAAAAAATTCTCTCTCTCTCTCTCTCTTAAAAAAAATCGACACAAGTGCTACATTGAAAGTATTAAAACCAACACTATTATTATTTTTCCTCAAGTTACTACAGGGATGCCCCATTTCCTTGGTTTATGACTATAAGTCACATGAGACACAGGATAAGTATTAATGCAACTTCCTTGAGAATATTGGTACATTTAACATGATGTGATCAAATGGATTATCATTCTCTGTCATAGATGAGATGTCTTTAAGTATGATAAAGCAAGGAAACAAATTATGAGCTTTTACTAAGCACCTGATAGGTGCAGCCTATTATAGCAGTTGCTGGAGACCCCAAGAGGTTCAAAATCCATGGTGTCTTCTTGAGTCCTGTTTCCCCATACCCCATAAAGCTAGTCAGTCTCTAATTTGCACCAGCATTTCCCAGCTTCTCCCCATTGTTCATTCAGGGAACTGTCTCTCTCTGCAATGCCACCAACACCCCACTGAGTATTGTCATGCCCACCTCTACACCTAAGCTCCAGTTCCAATGCTACATCCTCCCAGATGTCCACTTCTCAAGGACAGTGCCCACAGCAGAATCAGTCCATGCTTTCTTAATGACAATGTAGCACCTTGGTCCCCTCTGGCTTCAATCAATTAAGGACTTGTGTATAAATTATATAGGACTTCTGAATTGAGAGTCCCAGAAAAACAGGTGTATCATATTGTTATCTTCCCCTAATCTTGCACTATCTAGGTATATGAGATGAATCTATACCTTCCCTAAACTTGTTTATTTTGAGAACAGGATGTTTGCAGTTAAGATGTCCTTCCTCACATGGGCTAGTAGAAACCAGCTGGATCTCAGGTGGCTACTAAAGTTGTCCCCAATCTCTTACTTCACTATAATCCATCTGCTTGTCAAATGACACTCCCCAGTGTCATGACAGTTGACAATTGCCATGGCAACAACTGGAAAGAACCATCAAAGGAGCAAAAAGAGGAGTTGTCTGAATTCTCAGAAACATCTCCACCCATTCTTAGGAAGTCCTTTACTTTATTAGCCAATTCCTCCCCCCCCTCAGAGTCTTCTACTCTATTATCCAATCCCTCCCCCTCATTTCTTCTACCCAGCATCTACGACCTCTCTACCCAAAGGGGCTGGAAGTTGATCTGAGAGTTTATCTTCTTCTCTGAGCCAAGAATAAAATTGTACTTTTCTGCTCAATTGGTGTTTGATCTCATTGGTTCCAAAATTCTAAGTGGAAAAAAGAATCAAGCCTTTGGAGTCAAAAATTGGTAACAGTATCATCCATCTCCCCCCAAAACACAGTGTTCTGTGCAGAATGGGCCTGGAATGGATGTTAATGAAATCAGGTAGATGCAAATCTAATCGGGCATGACAGCAGTGATCCACAGTTCTGAATTTCTGTAGACTCTGTTTGCCTGATCTGACCAGTGTTCAAGAGGACAGGTCCTACCCAGGTACTTCACTCCTTATACCTCCCTCAAATGAGCTCCTTTATAAACTTGGCTGGTGAATCCCACTACCATTGTAACATGAAGCATGGAGTCCAGTGGATTCTTTGTCTCATGAATTCTACAAATGAGATTCACGGACAGCAGCACTTGAAAGCACTGTGTAAGAATGTATTAAAGCAAAGCAAAGCTAAACTCCTACGGCTGGGAGGGGACATGAGAGGGTTGCCAATGAGCAGCTATTGTCTAGGGTTAAAGATTTAAGAAAGTCAGTCCCCAAAACCAATCCTAGTTGGGCACTCAGTGTCCACGAGGCATTCATGCAGCCTTTAGTCCAATCAGCATGTGATTCGGGCAGATTTTCTTCTTTGGAGAGGCCATAGACTCCAGATCACTGGATTCCAATCATGGAATCCAGGCCATATATGTCCTGATTTAAAAAATAACCTTTTTGCAAGTTTCTCAGTGAAAACCATGCAGCTGCTATTTGTGTTCTGCTTCCCAGGAAATTGCTCAGAGGCCCACTTTCCTGTCTGCCTAGCTTTATCTCTTTCTCCTGACCTCCCCCAAACAGGAGCAGCCATTTGAAATACTCTTTAGGTTCCAAATTAAAATTGCAATCAGAATTTTCCTTCAAAGAAGAAAAAAATAATATTGAATAGTCTTCAGGGACAGGCAATTAAAGCATCCTAATTCTATTCCTCTAGTACACTTAAGATAGGAATTTAAGGATATAAAAAAGGGAGAGATACACTAAATCTCAAAGGATGCAACCAAGAACCACTGAAAGACAGAAAATGTCCATGAACCATTACAACTTGAACAACCCAATACACACTGCACCTTTGACCTGAGTGCTTGCCCCACATCATCACCCACAAAAAATAGCAGGACAGCAATATGTGCAAGCATGATATTGCTTAACTCTGACTTGATTCCACCTCTAGGCTAGCCCTCAGTAACTGTCCCTCTATAAATATTAGCACCCCAAACTGAGAAATCACTGCTTCTCACTCTCAAGGCAGTCCACATTGTCCCTCAAGTGTGCCTCTACCTCCCTCAGTAAACCTCTGTTTCTGCTGACTGGTACACACATGCTGAAATTCTTTTCCATCATACATGCAAGGAACCTGCTGGTCCTGAGTCCAGTTGCCCCTTCTCTCTGGGAAATTCTCAGATCCATCTTTGGAGTTGCCTCTTTCCCAATGGCTCTCTGACTGTTCCTGTATTCTGGACTCAATGTTCCCTTTTCAACATACATCTTTTTTCTTATTTGCACTGTTTCCCTATCAATCTTTACTTCTCTTTTTTCTTCTCTGGTTTTTTGCCTCCGTCTTCCCATCTTTCTCTTCTAGCCTCAGTCTCTATTCCATTCTCTCCCCTTCCACAATACTCAATGAAAAATATCAAAATCTTCATCTTTGACCTGTTCTTTTTCTAGAAACCATTAATTCTCTTGAGACAGTCTTTCTTCAGTTATGCTAATATAATTGATTGGGATCCAGATTTCTTTTTCATCAATCACATTCCAGCTGGGCTTTTGTAATGTTATACTTGAGCCTCCTTGATTGGACTTGGGTGGTTCCCAAATCTCCATAGCCACACAGACAGGCAGACCATCTTAAGAGAGCCTAATTCCACAGATGGTTAATCTCATTTTTTATGTGTTGATTTTTTTCCTAGTTTCTCTCACAGAGGATAATTTATTTCTAAGATTCAGGAGCACTTTATTATAACCTCTCATTTACCAACTATAATAATAATACTCATCATTTATTGGGTGCTTATTATGTATCAGCCACTGTGTTAAGTGCTTTGTATGAGTTCATTGATTTAATTTTCACAATAACCCTGTGAGATTTGGGATTTGATTTGTGTTTTATTTTTATTTTTGAAAGTGGTTTGCCTTACTCTGCAGATGAGAAAACAGGTTCAGCTAGATTAAAGATATTGCCAAAAGCCCTGGTATGAATCTGACCCTGAACATCTCCCCTGTGCCATTGCCCTGTGGGGTATATAAGGTTGAATAACACCTGCCTTAAAGTCCACTTCCACATTCAAGTTAGTGAGCTCCATCTTCCTATTCCCACCAAAAATTCCACTCTCTTCCAACTGTTTCCTCTTCCAGACCTCTGAGGTCAGACAGGCACCATCACATCCTGCTTGAATTTTATCAAGCATTTGTGCATAGAGACATATTTGTGGTGTAAACTAGTTTAAATTCCAAGGGGGTGCTTCAGACTATATATCCAAAAGAAGTAAGGAGAATTTTGAGATGATGTAAGTTGGGACATTGGATGTCATTGTCATGTAGAAGATGGAATTCCAGGTGGATTCTGAAGACAAAGGAAGAAGAGTGTGAAGAGTTTCTGGAATGGGAAATGTGCTAAGCCAAGTTTCAGAGATAGAAATGCACCTATCACTCTTAGGGGTACTATAAAAGTTGTTCTTTCATAGAGTAATAAGGGGAAGATATTACTTGAAGACGAGTGACATGAGATTTGAAGTTGCACAGAATGTCATGACAAGAACACTGATGTGCCGTGTCTGTATTTAGAAGTAATTTCCCATCAATAGGATTTTCACATATAAAGAGTCCATAGGTTAAAATACACTACTTTGGCTATCCAGGAATTTCAAACATGGTTTATAGTTCCTACAATGTCATCCACAGGCTATTTCCTCTAAGGCTGAGAGAAAGACAATGGGTTTCCTAAAAGTTTTCTAAGCTGTACAGTTTAAAGGTATATTATTTTATTTAGAAATAAAAGATATTCAAATTTCTAAGCTTAAGGCAGAATTTACCAGCATTCATTGTCATTACCATGCAAGTGCCAATTGATCATTTATTACTGTGTCAACCATAATACATTAGTAATAAATACCTGTAGGATCAACAAATTAATTTCTCTCTAAATTATCCCATAAGCTACATGACAGTGAAGGCTATATCTCAAATTTTAGTATTAACATACAACCCATGCTACCACCAAAGTGACTGTTCCAGCATGCAACAAATTAATTCTCTACCCAATACAATCTTCCAGAGAAAGCAAGAGTGGAGAGAGAGAAAAAGAGAGAGAAGAGAGAAAGATTTATTATGAAGAATTTGCTCACAAAATTATGAAGTCTGAGAAATTCCATCATCTGTCATCTGCAAACTATAGACTATAGATTTAAGTAAGCCAGTTGTATACTTCAGTCTGATTCCAGAGACCTAAGAGCCAGGGGAGTCAATGATGAAATCCCAGCTTGAAAGCAAGATGAGAAGACATGTCCTTGCTCAAAGAGATAAGTAAGAAAAAAAAATAAGTTTCTCCTTCCTCTTCCCTTTGGTCTAATGAGATCCTCAACTGGATTGGATGAAGCCCACTCACACTGTGAATGGGCTTTCTAACTTACTGAGTTCAAATACTAATCTCACCCAGAAATCCTTTCACAAACTTGAAATTCAAAACCCAGTTCTCACTTTTGCAATCTTCCCAGTCTCTATTTGCATATGTCACTGCTTTTGCCTGATATACCCTTACTCCAAAATATATCAGTGTTGGGCTAGGAATGTAGGTTATCATCTTTATTTTATTGTATGTTAGAATAGTAAAGGATCTGAAAAGTTCTGCAATATGGACTTCAGCTTTAGAGGAATAGCCTATGGATGACATTATAGGAACTACCATATATGAGGGCCTTAAGTTTGATCCCCAGTACTGAAAAAAAAAAATTCTCAAAACTTCATAATGAACTTAATTATTTATTTATATTTATTTAATTTCTTATAATTTATTACAACACTTATTAGGCATTTATTTTATGTTTAGCACGGAATTTTACAAGATTGTACCAAGAGAACTATTATTGGAGTCCCCTTTTGATAGATGAGAAAACCGAGGCTCTGAGGTTTTTTTTTTAAAAAAAGACCACAATCTGCAAAGTACAAGAGCCAGGATTTGAACCAGGTATGTGTGTGTTTTAAACTTTTAAGCCACATTTTGTTGTATAAGCATGAAAGGCCTGTGGTGGGGGTGAAGTATATTCCTGCTGAATGCTGACCCCACCAGTGCCTAGGGTTCCTAAAATAAATAAGGGAACCAAAAAATAAATAAATAAATAAGGAACTACATACATCTGGGAAAACCAGAAAATCTCTCTCCCTCAGGAAGGAGCCATTGAATTTTCTCACCTGAACATTCTCTTCTCCAAGACTGCCCACAGCAAAGTGTCTCTTATTTGCGGAATTCAGCTGCAAGCCTGGGCGCTCAGGCCCAATAGGTCTTGCTGAATATTTGTCCCATTAGCTGAGATGAAGCAAACTCAGGATTTCCTTTTCTCCTTCTGGTCTCCTGGGAGCAACTCTATTCACACAATTGTATGCCTCATCTCCTCCTGCCTCAATATTTTAAATGGGGATGTCAATATCACTGCACAAAAGCTCACAGGTCACCAGGGAATTGGCAATCCCATCTGTAATGGGCTCTTTACTCTGAGGGGACTGAATGGCTGGGATGTGATGTATAAGAGGAAAAAGAAATGAAGCCCAGAGTGAAATCATTGCTTAAAGCAGAATGTCCCAAGTGTGTTCCACAGATAGTGTGCTCTGGATAGCAAAAAAAAAAAAAAAAAAAAGGTTGTAATTTATGCACCACAAGTTTCATCAATTTTATAAATACTACATACTACATCCCAATCTTAGAGTGTCACACTCTATGTTAGAATAGTGAAGGATCTGAAAAGTTCTGCAATATGGACTTTCACCCACATTTCTAAAACTGTTTGGGTATAGAACACCTTTTTCCTCTACTTTGATTTTCATAAGATCTATTAACAACTCATAAAATTAGCATTCCTTGAATCATGGTTTGGGGAACGCTGATTTAAAGCACCTATGTTAATTGCCTATTTTTAAACTGTCAGGTAATATCTAGAATTGTACCACTGGGAAGAAGGAAAAGTTCAACTCACAAATCCTTTGTATTCATAAAGTAGTTTTTACAGTAGCTGCCTCTGTCTTTCTACTTGAATACTTTCTTAAATTACCTGCAGCTACCAGATTGACAGCCCTGGAATGGCAAAGATTCAGTATGTCCCAGGCATAGCTCAGGTCACCACCTTTCTTCCTGTAGGGGAATCTCTGCGTTGGCACGTCTTGAACATATCTCTTTTCCCCACTAGTTTAGTACAAGTTATTTCACCAGGACTATTGCAATCTTTGCCTAACTGCTCCACTTGCCCTCAGTGTGGAGTTGCTCTAGTTCAAATGGAATCTACCTCACTTAAACATGATTGTGAGCAAAGATGTCAACAACGTTCCAGTTGTCACCCTTTCTGTATGTTGACTTGGTAACTGTGTTACCTCCTCCTGGTTAAAATGTGGATGCTGCCGCTGCAAGCCTCAGTAACATTAAATAAGAAGGTTGTTTTCTCCTTGATAAAGGTTGAATGGTATCTCCTCAAAATTCTTAAAAAAAAAAAAAAGTCCCAATCCCTGGTACAGCAAATTTGACTTTATTGGAAGATAGGGTCTTTCCAAAGATAATCAAGTTAAAGTGAAATCATTGGGATGATCCCTAAACCACTATAACTGGTATTTTCAAAAAAGAAGAAATTTTAACCAGGCATGGTGGTGCATGCCTATAATCCCAGTGGCTAAGGAGACTGCGGCAGGAGGATCCCAAGTTCAAAGCCAGCCTCAGCAACTTAGCAAGGTCCTACACAGCTTAGCCAGACCCTGATTTAAAATAATAAATAAATGACTAAGATGTGGCTCAGTCATTAAGCACCCCTGGATTCAATCTCTGGTATGAAGAAGAAGAAGAGGAAGAAGAAGGACGAAGAGGAAGAGAAAGAGGAGGAGGAAGAGGAGAAGGAGAAAGAAATTTGGACAAACACAGAGGCATACAAGGAGAATGTCAAATATCATGTGAACATGAAGATAGCCATAAAAAGCTATGGAGAGAAACTGAGACTAGACCCTTACTTCACAATCCTCAAAAGAAACCAACATTACAGATACCTTGAGTTTGGACTTTTAGCCTTCAGAACTATGAAACAATGCATTTCTAGTGTTTAAGCTCCTCAGTTTATGGTAGTTTCTTACAGCAACCCTAGCAAACAAATATATTTCCTCTTTTTAACAGTTTGGAAAATCTTATAAATACTCTAGAAGTTCTCTCCCTATTGCCCACAATTAAATTAAGAATTCATGCTAAAAGTAGTTAATGAAAAGAAAAATGTAATGAGTGGTTTAAATCATTGTCCATCCCTGAAACCAGAAAAGGAATCCAGAACTCCCTTAGAATATATAGGGCAAATTCATAAAAGAAAAAAATAATGATCCTTAGAGCTGTGTTAACATGGCATGGCATGGAGGGATGACTTGAGAAGAGGCAATTGCAGCCACAGGGCACCAGGCACTGTCCAGGGCACTGGGTCATCAAAGATGCATGAGGAAAAGATCACTGTTCTGAGAACCCTCAAAAAATGATCCTGGGGTGAAAAAAGCAACCAAAGTATCAGAAGAAGAAAAACAAACCAGATATGTAGGGAATGAAAGCCAATGAAGACAAAGTTCCAAGAAGAAGAGAAAGTGCCAAGTCCTGCAGAGAAGACAGGGGAGCTGGGGAAAGAGAAGATGTTAGGTTTGGCAGTTAAGGAGTCAGTGAGACTCAATTAAGGATACCTTCAGTAGAGATGTGATTCAAATGATGTGCATAATTTAATAAACGGATGTGCAAATGGGAGGTAAGAAATTCAGGCAGCATCTTGTGAGCCATTCCTATCTATAAACTTCAGGTCACTTTGCAAAAGGTGCAATATGGGAACGCAAATGCCAAAAAGAAGACCCAACACTTGGGAAAGTGTCGTTATTGCTGCCACTGCTGCTGCTAAAGTTTTCTTAAATGGTAGCTATGCTTTGAGACTTATGGGGTAAAGAAAGGAATTCAGGGGAAGAGAGTGATGGGAAACATTTTAAATCCCATCCCTAAAAAGCAAAACCTTGCTATTAATTCACACTATTCAAAAAAACAAAAACAAAACTTTTCTTTTCCTTTCCTTGTAGTGTCTTTCTTTGTGAAAAGAGCTCAGTGAGTGCCATAGCTGTGGCTTCTTTCCACTTATTTCTTTATTCCACTTCAATGAGCCTGAGTGCATTATCTGAATAGCCATTTTTGCTTTATCAGCTCTTCCTTTTTTACTTGGAAGTGAGCCAATCCATGCAAAACTAGAGTATCCAAGTGTTCCAGGTAGGTCTCTCTCATGTATAAACCTTCTCTGGCTCAAAAGTGCACATGACTCCGTGCTTAAGCCTTCCGCTGCTCTTGCTGGCCCAGTGTTCTGATTTGACTCTCATATTAAGCTATGTTGTCCAGCTTGACCATCATTGGTAATGAAGTGATGGTTTGTCCCCATGTGTCTTATGCCCTGTCTTATTTCTTAGTTACTTCAAAAATAAGGTGAGGACTCAAGGTCCTATTTAGCGGGTTTTCTTGATCCCCTGACTAAACACATAAGCTACTGAAGTTGGACATACCTCTGAAAACTGTCTTCTAAAAAGAATAGCTCAGACAAAAAAAAAAAACCTGGTATCAGAACAACACATCTCACATAGCTTTTCCCATCCCCCAAATGGCCAAAGTGTTCTGGAGACTTCATGGTTCATGAAAAAGCTGGTTACCATGTGGGCAATTTCTCTACTCCTCTACCTCCTTCCTAATTAAGCATCAACTACAAATTTATAGTGCAGATCGTTACTGCTATGATTTTAATTAATGGTGGTTAAATCAATAATTCTTATAAGGTTTTATAAAGTCAATTTATTTACTAATAGGTAGTACTTATTTCTATTTATCTCCATATATCTCTTCCAGTATTTCAAGCCTCAGCAGAGATACTGGTTGTTCTAAACCAAATAATGGACATTAAATTAAGATTGGATGGATGGATGAGTAGAAGGGTAGGTAGGTCAATGGGTGGAAGGATGCTTGAATGGCCGAATGAATGGAAAATACGTTCATGGCTTAAAATTTTCTGAAGAAATTCAGCTGATTTTAAGTGTCTTCAGCTTTTTACCCATGAAATCAGGAATTTATGTTTTTGCTAAGAACCTACCTCACTCAAGTTAAATTGTGCAATTTAGATACTTACAGAATTCACATGTATCTCTGCATGAGCAGTTTCAAAATTCCAGTCTCATGTCAAGCTTCCCAATGCTGATTGCAGGCATTTATCTTATTAGAGTGGCTGGAGGCAACAAAGATTCCTATGATAAGTGAATTTTTCAAGAAAAATATAGACTAATCCTAACCAAGATTCAGTCAAGACTGCTCAAATTATATGTCCTATACATTAAGCACATTAATGTCCCAATGAGCATCAGTCCAGAACTTATCAAAAACAGAACCAGTACGAGTGAAGTAGAGTAAGAATTTATTAAAGGGAGAAATTATTTGGGGGAGTCTGCATCTGGAGCTGAGCTGAAGTAGTCACAGTTCACCCATCCAGGAGTTGGGAAGAAAAGATGAATGGACAACAGCAAAGACAAACTGGAAGCCATAAAGCTGGACTGGAATCCACTCTTCCTTTTTCTCTTGGAAGTGAGCCAAGAATCCTGGAGAACAAGAATCCTGAAGAAGAAACTGGGAAGCAGATCTTTTCAGCCTCTCCAACTTGGATTCTATGGGTGACATGCTGGAGAGGTTGGTGCTTTTGCCTAGAGTAGCAGGCACCGGTGGTCAAGTACTCAATCTGATGGAGGAGATTCAAGGAGAGCTGGAGTTGCTGGAGCTCAGGTGCTGCTCCATCCAGCAAAGGAAGTCAGCAAATCAGCAACGGCATGTCTAAACTGCCCTTGTACCTAAGGTCTCACGTTAACTCTATGAGAATAAAAAATACACTAACTCATATTTCCTCCAGATCTCACTTGTGACTTAGTATTGACCTGGGACTGTTAAGGCAAGAAGGTTATGGGACATGATGTGTCCAGTTACTGCCTACAGTAAAAATATTAAGTTTGCAAAAGGGTTTACAATTTCAAATGGTGGACAAAGAACAGAAATGGTGTTGGATGTGATGTTTGTAAGGAAGGAAGGGAGAAGAAAGAAGAAAAAATTATAGAAAGAGTGAAAGAGGAAATAATAGAGATTGGCTGTTAGCAGGAGAAAAGAGAGAAAGAGAATCAATGGAAAGAGATAAATGAGAGAAAAAAATATAAAATAAAAAATTTAAAAAAAAATTAAAAATAGAAGCTGGGCATGGTGGCACACACCTGTAACCCAGTAGCTAGGGAGGCTTAGACAGGAGAATCGCAAGTTCAAAGCCAGCCTCAGCAAAAGCAAGATGCTAAGCAACTCAGTGAGACCCTTTCTCTAATAAAATACAAAATAGGGCTTGGGGTGTGGCTCAGTGGTTGAGTGCCCCTGAGTTCAATCCCCACCCCATGCCCACCCCAAAAAAACTTAAAAATAAAACAAAAAAATTATACATAAAAGTATACAAAACAAAACTGAAATATACTATCCAAACATCCCAATCCTCAATAAACTTATGCTGAAAAATAATTGGTTTCAAAAATGGTAGAAATGTGAGAGAAAAAAGAAAAAGAAAATATATTTTTTCCATTGGAGTTTAAAAGTTTCCAGCTTCCATTCTCAGCAGTTAGTGGGGATTGTCTGGAGTTTGATGCTTGCTCCACCCTCGAGGCTGGGGGGTTGCTAGGGTGAGAGGTTCAATCCTGGATGCAGAACTCCTGGAGGTGGAATGTAGGCTCAGGTACATTCCAGTCTCTTCACTGAAAACCAGTTGGAGATTTTAAGTCAGCACACCTCCAGAGCCCAACAATTGCCGGTCCACACTGGAAGAATGCACCCCCAAAATCTCCTTTGGGTTCCACTCATATGGTATGGACTTTAAATCCTTTCACTGATTTTACTACCACGAATGATCCATGGCTCCTCCCTCAGCACACAGATTTCCTTTGAAGGATTTCTGAAAATTATTGAGCCTCATTTAATGAAATCTACACAAATAGTCATCCTATTTAAAGCCAAGACATTATGTCACCTGTGGACCCCATGGTTTCTGATCTCTGATTCAGTCTCCAAACTCAAATCTCTCCCACCCCTGCCCTTTTGAATTCCAGGTCAGGCGCTACTCTCCCAGCCATTACAATAAAGCAATGGATGCTTATGAAAGACAAGGAAGGTGGAGCAGGTGAGTTTATGGTTCCAGGACCTCTCTGTGGTCTCCCGTGTGAACTATTTTGGTCTCCTTTTAACTTAGGCGATAAGTCATAGAGAAAAGGAAGACCCCATCACCAAATGCAAAAGCAGTCATCCAAACCTTAGTTTTCTAGTTGGTGAAATGAGGGCACCTCATTCGAAGGACCTTACCTCATCTTCCACATATTTACTAAAGCTATAATAAATAAGATCCCATCAAAATGTTCTACAAGATGGAGAGCTATTAACTATCTTTTACAGCATAACAAAGAAAACCAGTTTTTAGGATAGATAGATTCGCTTGCTCTTTCCTAGACTGGAAGTTTGCACTTGAAAAGTAAAGAGTAATGTTTGTTAAGAAGTAGAACTCTAAATCTCCTTCCAATCTTTTTGATTTTCAGATGTGTACAGTGCTTTTTATCGAAAGTGAAGTAACACATGATTCAAAGATAAACCAATTTTAAGAAATGGAGACAGATTAATAAAATATTTACTGTTCAAAAGAGAAGAGAAAGCTGCTATAATTCTCCTGCATTTCTATTCATTATAACCCTTCAGAATGTTTGCTCATATGGATCACAAATGAATCTTGGGAAGAATCTAGCATAAGGTTTTGATTAAATGGTATGTTGAATAAACAATGCTGAGACATTTTAATGAGGTCAGATGAAAGGGCGGTGCTGAAAAGAAATATTTAAAAAATTACTTTGAGGCTCTATCTTTAAACCAATTCCTGAAGAATTGAGCTCTATTTCTTCTCAGTGTGCCATTATCTGAAGACTTTAAATCCTCTCACTGATTTTGCTACCACAAATGATCGATGGCTTCTCCCTCAGCACACAGATTTCCTTTGCAGGATTTCTGAAAATTATTGAGGCTCATTTAATGAAATCTACATAAATAGACATCCTGTTTAAAGCCAAGGCATTTAGTCACTTCTTCACATATGTCCAAAACAAAGTTAAATAATAGGCCCTTAGTTCTTTATGAGACAATGCCAAAATATTGTTTCTTGGCCATGATGCCTTCTGAAAGCCAGTCATTGGACAAAAGTCAATGTTAGAAATGGAGTATGGCTTACAGGAAGAAGGATCCTTGACTCCATCAGGACTGGGAAGGGAGAAAAGGGAGTCAGAAGCAGCCAACCAGGAAGACAGACAGAGCCAGCCAGTATGATTGACATTGCAGACTGAAGCTGTCATAAAGGTACAGGATGGACCCATAGCAATTGGTGAAGTCAAGGAACTGCAAAAGGCAAAGGTGTCAGTGAAGACCTCAATATACATACTCCACACAGTGGAGAGAAAGGTCATGAGTGAGCTTTGAAAATACTCACTGATTTAGGGAGCTAAATGGATTACCAGATGATTGGGACAATGAGAAGATGAGCGTAGAATATCTGGCCATCGGTCTCAGAAGACCAGTGCTTTTACCAGGGGCCTGGAGACATCAGGCCATGGCATGGGAAACCAGAAGTGGGTCACCTTCTTCTCTAAGATCTCTGACTCTCAGGAAAATGAGTTTCTGTGTGTCAGTGGACCAAAGAGAGATCTGACCTCTGAGAGAAGCAGGATTCAGTGAAGGCAACTGAGCAGACTGAATGTGAATGCAAAGGCATGTTTACCACAGAAGGGAGAACTTCAAAGGGCAAAGAGTTTGAAAGGGAGGTTATTTTGGAAACTTGGATCTGAGGAACGGACGGAACCAGGAAGCTGTGTGGGGATGCCACTGCTACTGACATAATAGATTCACACTTCTCAAAAAATAATAATAATAATAATATAGCCTATTTTAGAAGATTGTCTCCACAAATGGAGATATCATTAAACTTATATGTATATGACCATATAGCAATAATACACACATACACTTTTAAAATTTGCTGCTTATTCAGAGATAAACTGAATCTTCTCATGTAGATTGCAAGATACTGAAAAGAAAGGACTTCAATGTGCATCACTGTTATCAGCACTGATTGATATCTTAGATGGGTCAAACCAAATTAAGATTACCTAGGGATGCTCACCTCTTCTTTTTTCTTCTTTCTTTTTTTTCATTTGCTGCTATTCACAAGTGAAATCTTTTCTTATCTGAGACTCCTACAGATCTGTCAGCAGGACCCAGCGTGTTGATTAATGAAAATGAGAACAACCTGGCCATAAGTTTAGAAAGGGTCCGTGTCCCTTCTCATTTACCTTGACCAACCTTCGTTCCTGATTTCACATTCGTTCAACCCAACACCTTCAGAAGCTTCTACATCCACTCCAGAGCTCCTGTCAGCCTGTGATGTTCCAAGAGGTTGTCACTTGCTAATGTCTTCCTCATTTCACCAGGCCAGCCCTCTGCAACCTGAAAATGCCACATAGCAAAAACTGGGAGGAGTCCAAGAAAGGCTTGTCTTGTGTTTCCAATGCAGCTCAGGAAGCAAAGAACAAGAAACATCATTGGTCATCCTGGGAAGCTACTTGATAAGTATGAAATCTAGAATCACATGGTTTCAGGTACAATTAGATGGTTCATTCTGGTAGAAAGACCCTTGTCAAGGAAATGACTTTATCATGGTCACTGCTCACTGGTTAAAATTGTGAAAGGCATTTGTGAACATGTGTCCTAGAAAGGATAAAAATAGTCAAGCAATGGACTATAGGACATTGTTCTCCTTTGCTCCATTAGATCATCATGGGAGAAGAGATGGTGCTGCCCTTCAAGCTGGTCTGTTTCCAGCTTCTGGCTGAAGGATACTTCTAATCCTTCTAAGGAAAAACAAAATGACCTGACAAAAGTCTTTCCCTTTGTCTCACTCAAATCTCTAAATGTGTGAAGTTGAACCTGTTCCTTTCATTTTATCTTCAGTGCACATATATCTCTAGCAGCAGTAATGGGTGACATCTAAGGCTTATTTATATCTCTGGAGCCCTATAGAATATATCCCTCTCCCTTTACCAGACAGCTATATAGACGGAATTGAAAAATTAGTTGCTTTTATTTGTTTTCTGTTTTGCATCAAAGCCCATGAAACATGACAATTGAATCTTTTGCTCCTATGACTACTGAATCGTATGGAATTCTTTCTTTTCTGGTCACACTTAGCTGATGAGCCATATGGTACCAATGTATTAAGAAGACTCTGAGCAAGTTTCTCCAAATACAAAATATTATTTAGATTTCCCTAATTTATGCAAATGAGACCATTCATTTTCCTACCTAATCCTCTCTGGAGATGCTCCAAGGTTTGAAATGAAAGAAATTCTTCTTTCAAATATATGTAATCCACATTAATTGCTTTTGACAGCAAAGGGTGGAATAGTTAGATACTGCAGTGGTTAATACTTTAATCATGTCACCTCCGCAGTAAACCTAGCTGGGTGCAATGCTCTGAGGAGCAACCATGCCAATGTTCCTCAGAGAATCAAAACACAAGCAGCTCATATTTCTCAACTGCATTTTAATGTAAATGAACTTATGGAAAGAGGAGAAAAAGGGACCAGAACCTTGAAAGAGGGGAGAACAAAAAGCTTGTCTAAAGTCTCTGGGGACAGAAACACTGATCTTGCCATTTAGTAAATTCCAGTGGATTAAAGGTCAAGTTCTTGAGAATGACAATGAGACTTTATAAACTAGTCCAACTTTTCTTTATACTGGTTCACGCTCCCTACAGCCAAGTCTCACTTTTCCTATTTTCCAAATCCTGGTCCCTCATCCTCACCCTTACTTTTTCTTTTAATGTATTTCTCTTTATTTTTTGGAGATTTAACTCAAATGACAACCAGTCTGGGCAATTTGTTCTTTCTTTTCCAGCCAGAAGTCATCATTTTTCTCCATAACTTAAGAGCTCATTCAACCTCTTCGACAGCATTTTTGTAGTTCTCTGATCTAGTCATCGATATGTATGTCTTGCCTTCCTGAGGCATGTGTCCATGGGAAAAGAAAAATCATGATTAGATGAAAGTAAAAACAAACTGTGAAGCATTACTTAGCACAGGCACATGGTAGATACACATTTTTAAAATTAGTGAATGCATTAAGAAATGAATGAATATCTGGTCTGGAAAATCATAAACTCCTTGAACAAGGAGATTACGTCTTCAAGTTTTAGTTGGTTATTTTCCAAACTCAATCCCCATTTTAGTCAGCTTTTACACTGTTGTGACTTAAAGACAGGACCAGAACAACTATAGGGGAGGAAAAGTTTATTTGGGGGCTCACGGTTTCAGAGGACTCAGTTCATAGACAGCAGGCTCCATTCCTTGGGGCTTGAGGTGAGGAAGGACATCAGGACATTGTGGTGGGACAGTGTGGTGGAGGGAAGCAGCTCACATGGTGATCAGAAGCAGAGATGGAGAGAGTCCACTACTCCCCAATGCCCCACCTCCTCCAGCATACCCCACGTACTTTCAGTTACTACTCAATCCCATCAGGTGATTAATTCACTGATTGGTTTAAGGGTCTTGTATCCCAAACATTTCTTCTCTGAACCTTCTTGCATTGTCTCACATGTGATCTTTTGGGGGACACTTCACATTCAAACCATAACAATTCCCATTCAAAAAAAAAATCTAGAAAGACATCTTAATCATGATAATTTTTTTCTTTTTCTTTTGCAGTGCTGGGATTGAACTTGAGGTCTTGTATATGTTAGGCACTGTTGTACCTTTGAGCTACACCCCCAATCCTTTTGTTATAGATCTTCATGAATATAGTGGGAATTTAGTTGAGCTATGATGGACATATGGAGGATTGGAATGGGTCAAATGTGATAGGCAATTACAAGAGTGAACTTTAGACTTTATGGCTCTGAGTTCAAGAAAATGAGAATTGCCTGGCTCTCCTAAAAAAAAATACTTTATCCAATTGCGTTAGATCTAAGATCAAAATTCTTTTAAATTAAGACAGCTAAACTTTAATTAACAGTTACTTTGTTTCTTGAACTATAAGGTTATTTTCCTAAGAAAATTAGTATCAAAGGTTAAAAAAAGTAAGTAAGCAGTCATGAATTCTCTTTAAATTATTCATAAATAAAAGAAGTGATTACAATGCAGTTAAAGAAATGGAACATTTTAATTCATAGGCTAAATTAGGCTGTTTGCTTACAATTTCTTTTAACTTCTACCAGTGAATGTGAGGCATCCCAATCTGCAGGTAACGCAATTAAATACAATAGTATGTGAGTCAAACAAAGTTCCAGACTAATTTCCAGTGGTATGTATTCAATGGTCAGTATGATCATGGGGAATAGTGTTGGCAAGAGCCATGGTAAATTCAGTATGATGGATCAAAAAGAAAAGAAGTTTCTTAATAAGTTTTGCTGAAAGGAATATCTCATTGGCTATGAACTATTAACTACCTTAAAATCCTATACAACCTCTTTACCATCTATGCACAGGCATGATAGCTTGGAACTCTAAGAAAAATTAACTTTCAATCAAGGTGTTTATCAGAACTCTCTCTCACACTCAGTGGTGTTTATTTAATTATCCTAAGAACTATGGCATGTTTAATCTTACAAGTCTTTTAAATAATCATTAAGATTTTCTAGTGTTGTGGCCATGGGGCTTTCCAGAAAACCTATCTGAAGTCTTCCCTCATGTCTATAGAAAAGCAGAATCTAAGGATGTTCCATTGCTTTGATGGACGACCTTGCCGCATCCCTCCATCTTGACTTCTGGGACAACATGGTCTTCATCAATGAAACATCAGCAGGAACTGATCTGAGTGTGCATGGTCAGTCAGACTGCTTTTCTCCTCTATGCTTATAGCCCCTTGATTGATGGCTCCTGGGTGCCTCCAGGTTTCTTCGCAGAATATCAGCAATAATCTACATCCTGCCCACTTTCCCAGGAGTTCTCTGATGATGAATGGGATAATAACTGAAAAATGATCTGCCATGTTTGATAGTCAAGGAAGTGAATAAGAAAAAAATACTATAATACTGTAATTTCTTTGTTATTATAATTGCACACTTATGATTCCCATAATACAGAAAAGAAAATGTCAATCATAATGAGTGAATCATGAAAGACTTTAGCTCTGTTGCCCTGGCAAGTCTTATCAACTCAACATGATGGACACTTTGGCTTTGTTTACCTCTCTAATTATCAAGGGCTGAGTCAAGGTCATCTTTCTCTGGTCATTAATAAGACTAACCTTCAAAGACCATTTAATGACTGTAGTGCCTCATGATGGTCTAGAACTAAATTCAAACTTGCAAACAGATATTTCCTTTTACCCTCTGCTAATTACCATTCTTGCACAGCAGGAACTTCTTAAATCATTGTTTCTCAAACTAAAGTCATTCTTGTATCACTTTGCAATTTCTGTCATATCTCCAATACCACCTACAATGTAAATTACTTAAAATATTTCTTTATATCCTGAGCAAGACTATCCAGGAAATAAGGTTTAATGTGCCAATTACAATTTCACATATAATAAAACAAGTACATTACTATAAAAATTAAAAAGTGGTATCTGAAATTATTCTACATAACACTAGAGATATTAACACCATATTTTGAGGAATGTTGTTTGAATATATTACTGAGAAATCAAATACTTAAGCTTAGGATTAGTTGAAATGATATTAGGTATAGCAAACACTAGGGAGACTCACATGAATTCTATAGTGTCTAAGCACATTCCTTTAGCTCATGATATTTAAAAAAAAATACATACATGCTCAACATCTTATTTTTTGCCCACCTTTTTTGTGTATATTCTAAAAGATACAGTTGATTATTATCAAATATTTGTTCATCTTTTCCAAAATGTGCTAATGTAGAACACATGCAACTAGTTGTTTACAACATGGAATACCAACCCCGGGTGAGTAAAGAAAAGAATAGTGCCCATTTTTCAAATCAAAGAGCTCAAATATGATTGTTCAAATATTCGGCTTCTTTGTACTCTTGTGTTTGTGTAAGTCATTTTTCTGTCTAACCTTCAATTTTCCAATCTGCAAAATAAGGTTGTTAAATACAATCTCTATGGTCTTTTGCAGCTGCATTTTTTTGGTCTATAATTAATTCACCCTAAAAATCTGATACAAAGGATTTAGATGCTTGTCACCATGAGCTTCCTTAAAAGTGTTTCCTAAGTGCTATGTAAACTGAATTTCAATTTTAGGAAAGATATAAAACATTAACATTTTATTTGGAAAATGTACATTCCCATCATCATACAATGAATTTTCTACTCTCAAACAATCTGAATGTTGGACTTTGAGAAAAAAATAATCAATCTCGTCCATCACACCTGGAGAGACATATTGGGAATTTTTGCAAAGATGCAATAGGTATGCTTTCTGAGAGTTCACTGAGAAGTCAAACTAAATCCAGGCTTCATTCCAATCCCAGCTGGAGGGATTCTACCTAACAGCAGGTAAGTTGAAATGATATTAGGAATAGCAAACACTAGGGAGACTCACATTCACTCTCTGTAAATTTTCATATTTGTTATTTACCTTTTCGTTTGGGTTGTATTTGCTTACACACAGACTTTTTTTAAAAAATATTCTGCCAACTCTTATTTCTTCCATTGCTTGGAAAACTAGGGAATTTCTTCTAGTGAGCTTATAAATATTAATTTCTATGTTCTGCAATTTTCCCCTAGCCAATGTCATTATAATCATTTGGTCTCAACACAGTAAATTTATTTTTGTTTTCATGAAAATGAGCTGCAAGTTCATCTAAGGATCTGGATCTGTATAATCTTTTCCATGCAAAAATCACCTGGCACCCCTCCAACCTCTGAAAGCGTAAGGATTGTGCCCCGAAGTAGTGTTAGCAAGTGCTGGAGGGCAGGCCTTCCAGCAAGTCAGTATTTTTCCCATTTTACATGGTGATTATAGGAAAGACTGCAGAATGAATAGGACATAACTTTCCTATGTTCATATATGAATACACCACCAGTAAAACTCCATATCATGGATGACCAAAAGAATGGGAACCCAATTAGAACAAGTTATAACTTCATGTATGTATATGTATACACTCCACTATCATGTATATGTATAAAGAAAATATTTTTTTTCTTTAGAATTATTTTATTAAATCATAAATGTACAACAGCTTCTTAACTCTACACATGCACTTAGATTCTTTAAAGGAAAACGTTATGTCTTATTACATCATGATCCTGGCTAATAGTTTTTCAAAACTTTGAGAAAAATCTTAAAGTTTTCACATGTCACTTGAAACTTACAAATTTAACATTATCAAAGAAGGAATGCTTCTACACTCTTACAAAGACCGCTAGAAAGAAACAACAATTTAAAAAAAGCTAAGAAACTGGCTCAAAGGCTTTATTGTTTTTATTTTTTACAATCCTTCCCCCACAGTAAGGTAATGTTATTAATTAATCTAATCCATTCCCAAAATGGCTCTCTGCATCTGCTCCGGTGTCTTCTGCCATATCATTGCATATTTATGCATGACTGAAATAAGAGTTTCCTTAACATTGTTATTTCGATAACCTGAAGCTGTTCAGTTACCTTTGGGCTCTCATCCTCTCCTATTTATATAATGAAGCTCAAGGCAAATAGGATGAAGCTCAGTATCGGCTCCTCCCACCATAACCCTCACTTCCTCCAGGACCATAATTTCCTCTACCACGTGGTCGCCCCATGTTCCTGCTACCAAAGTTTCCACTCTTCATTAGACTATATTTAGAAGGTTGCTGGATATAATTTCCAAAATCATTATAACTTCCACTTCCATAATTTCCTCCTCTATAGTTGTCATAACCACCTCCATAGCCCCCACCCTGGTTTCCACATCCAGATCCTCTACCACCATAGCCTCCCCTTCCTCCTCCATAACCAGGGCTACCTCCAAAATTGCCACGCCCAGGTCCTCCTCCATATCCATTATAGCCATCCCCAAATCCATGTCCGCTTCCATATCCATCAGATCTTCCTCTAAAGTTGCCTCCTCTTCCACTCCTGGAACTTTGGATTTTTTGCATTTCTTGTCTAGACAAAGCCTTTCTTACTTCTGCATTATGACCATTGATGGTGTGGTATTTTTGCAATATGATTTTGTCCACAGGATCATGGTCATCAAAAGTAACAAAACCAAAGCCTCTTTTCTTTCCAGACTGCCTATCTGTAATTATCTCAATGGTGTCAATTTTTCCATATTCTTCGAAGTAATCTCTAAGGTGGTGTTCCTCGGTATCTTCTTTAATTCCGCCAACAAACAGCTTCTTCACAGTCACACGAGCCCCTGGTTTTCCAGATTCCTCTCTTGCTACAGCTCATTTTGGCTCAACCACTCTCCCATCAACTGAATGAGGTCTTGCAGCAATGGCAGCATCAACCTCAGCCATGGATGAGAAGGTTACAAAACCAAATCCTCTGGATCTTTTGCTTGCAGGATCCCTCATAACCACACAGTCTGTAAGTTTTCCCCATTGCTCGTAGTAGTTTCTTAAACTTTCTTCTGTGGTTTTAAAACTTAAGCCACCAATAAAGAGTTTACGGGACTGTACCTTTTCTCTCTCCATGTCGGACTCAGTCGCTTCAGCCCGATTTCCCGCAGGCAACTGAGATAAGAGAGATCTCCGCAGACAAACAGGAACCAGACTCCTCCTGGCACTGGAGTGAGAACTGCCGCTGAAGAGCACTTCCACACAGGACCAGCACTGCTGCTACTGCCGCTAGAGCCGCTGCCGCTGCTTTTCTAGAACCTTCCTCCGACTAACTCCAATTTATTTTTAAAATGGACTTGGTTCTTTCTCTTCCTTTCTCTCCCTGCTCCTCCCTAATTTCTCCCCTCCCTAATCTCAGGGAAATGGGTTTACCTAAAATCCCCATGTTAGGCAGATTTATCTGTCCTTGAGTTCACACCCACCCTAGGAATGAAGTAATCCAGACTGTGGGGAGGGTATCAGAAGATCTCAGAAATGACTCTCTCCCAAATTAACAAGTGAATTATAACTCCAGACAGAAAACCTGTGGAATGTAGCCTTTGAATCACCTCTTTAAAAGTCCCTTGTTCCTGCTGATGGGCAGAATCACAGCCTTTAGGACAGGTGTCCCGTGTGTTTCTCCTTTGCTAGCAAAGCAAAAAACCATCTCTTTTTCCTTTTTTCTCAAAACCATGTCCTCATTATTGATTGGCATCAGGGACAAGGACCAAGCTTTTAGCAACACAAGGAAGCTTGCTGCTGTGTTTTCAGCATGTCCCTGGCATGTTCTCAGCCCACAGGAAGAGTCAATTTTCCTTTGCTCAGCCAGTTTCATGGCAAATTGGTTGTGCAAAGGAGCTGGGTACAAAGTATCATGCTTCAGTTTGTGTCCACTTGGCCTGTTGTGTATATTTTCTAGAAAATCCTGGGGTGGTATGACTGTACATTTTGAAGAAGAGTAAGTGAGGGGTCAGGACAGTGGCCCATGCCTGTAATCCCATTGGCTCAGGAGGTTGAGACAGGAGGATTGTGAGTTCAAATCGAGCTTCAGCAGAAGTGAGGCACTAAGGAACTCAGTGAGATGCTGTCTCTAGCATGCACAAGACCCAGAGTTCAATCCCTAGCACTCTTTTTATCTGACTCCCTTGGTGTTGCCATTTTCGCCTCAGCTCATCTGAATGTACACACTGGCCACAGTATCTGGAAAAATTGTGCTAATACAGCAGTTTGGGAACGGAACAGCAGGATTTGGGCAAGGCATGATGAGCAAGTATACTTTCAACCCAGAATATCCTACATGGTTGGAAAAATTACTACATCTGCACTTGTTATGCTCGAATTTGGGACCCCCAAAAGACCACCAGAGACCCAAGATCGATGTAAGCAGCAAAGAGGTGTTTATTGCGAGCTAGCTCGGTCCTCCGTGCACACAGCAATGGGTGACGCTGAGAGGCCCTGAGCCCAGGGTTTGCAGCAGTTTTATACATTCTTTGGAGAAGGCAGGGACCCCCACATACATCACAGCATCTCTTAGCAAATCATCACACGGCGGGAAAATCAAATAACAACTCTAAAACATGATTAGCACATTTCACTGATGGGAACAAGTTGGGTAGGGGTGATTGGTCACTACAAGAGGGGGATTCATTTGAACTGATTGGTTTAAGCCAAGAGGGGTGTATGTGCTGAACTACATGGTTTCCCAACACGTTATCAACCACCATAAACTACTGGGAGGGTCATCTGGCATCCCAGGTATTTCCCTGTCTCATGCTGATTGGTGGCTGTTAGGGAGTTGCTATGGGTCCCCATCTAGCCTGACTGAGTCAGAGACACCTGGCGCAGCAGATCTCTCCTGTTATTTGTAGATAAACAATTTAGCAGGGTGGGAATGTGCCTAGGAGTGCTCTGTGGGTCTTTCCAAGGACAAAGATGATGTCCCTTCCTTGGACAGGCTTTGCTCTGAGGTAGAGGCTAGTTTTTTGCACTGAGATTGCTCCACCTGCAGAGGCACATAGCTGTAGGGACTCAGATGAACTAAGAACCCATTGTGGAAGCTCAGTTGTGTTTTCAAGAAAATATTTTTTAAAATCTATTAAAAAAAAAAGAAATACTATACACAAAAGGAAATAGTAGAAAAAAAATCTGGAAATAAGAAACATTCAGGTGCAAACCAACGCATAAGGTGGAATATTTGTGTGATTTTTTTCTATATAAGGGTCTTTAACTTTCTTCTCTGTTTTTGGAAGATAGAGAGCTAGATTTGATCATAAAAGTGATCATTCTATATATGATTTTGTGTTTTGTTTCCTATAATATGATGAATAATATGTAATAAGTTATTTGCATACAATTTACCTGCAGCATAATATTTCATTGGATAAATGAATCACAATTAATTCAACATTCTCCATTTTTAGATTTTTAATTTACTTCCAAATTTATGTAGTATAAACTATATTGCAATGAATAAATCTGTAACTGAGTTTCATTTCTTGTTTTGGTCTTTGTTTTTACTTTTTTTCTTTCCTCTTCCTCCTTTTTCTTTTCCTTCTTAAATTTTTATCTTTTTGCAGGAGTGGAATTTAGTCAATAGGCCTGATCACTTTTGTACCTCTTGACAAATTACCAAATTTTTTTTCTATGCATCGCTAGCATAACTTTATCCCATACACCATAATTTAGGTCCATTTTCTCCATAAAGAATGATCAATTTTTGATTTTTAAATTTTGTTTACTTGATAGAAGAAAATGGAATCAGATTTTCAACTTGCATTTTTTATTTTTTAAACAAAGCATATTTACCTGTTGCATCTTCTTCTTTGATGAATTAATGGATATTATCCATTTCCTATTTATTTATAGAAGGCCTTATTTTTAGTGACAATATCTATTATCTTTCTGTGTATAAAATATTCACTCTTCCTGCAATATATTCTGTGAATAGTTTCCCAGTTTGTTTATTAACTTTTAATTTAGATTTGTTTGCGTGCGCGCACACGCACACATATATCTATTTTTGTTGTTATTTGGGGTTCTAGTGATTGAACATTGAACCCAGGGGTACTCTTCACTGAGCTACCTCCCCAGTCCTTTTTAGTTTTTTTTTATTTTTTTATTTTGAGATGGGGTCTCACCAAATTGTACAGGCTATCATCCAAATTATGATCCCTGCCTCGGCCTCCTGAGTAGCTGGGATTACAAGCGTACACTACTGTGCCCAACTTACTTATATTTTTATACTCAAGTCTTTATGAGTTCTTTCATTGCTTGAAAGCTGAAAAGTCTCCTCTAGAGAGCTGATAAATATTAATTTCTATTCGCTCCTACTTTTTTAGTTTTTTCAATAGCTGATTATTTATGTTTTAGATTTCTCAGTCCTTAAGACGAATAAGACATTGCCTGGAGTATCCAAAATTACTGTAGAAGGGGGAAAAAGGGGGGGGGGGGTCATAGAGGATTTAAGTACCAGTATCTGACATGTGTTCAGGGATTTTGGAAGCCCTTAAATTGTGAAGTCTGGTCATATTGCACACCTACAAATGCTTTTGTGTTCCAAGATACTATTCATTATGCAAAGCTCTATACCAGGGAGCATGGGAAGAAGAAACAGAAGAAGGAGATGAGAGTATTACCTTTTGTAATCAAGCCCAGATTTTACATGTAATATCACCTATGCGGAAGTAGCAGAAACATCACACAAACTTTGCTCTGAGCTAATGTAGGTGTCATGAAACACCATAGGGTAGGGCTGCTATATGTAATACAACAAAGACTAACTTGTGACATTTATCTTGTAAGTACAGTTTATTCTAGACTATGCTATATACTATCCCCAAACCAATTATAGTTTCAGGCACTTTAAAAAGTTGCTTTTCTTGAATTAGACCAGA
The DNA here is from genome assembly GCF_021218885.2 of Marmota monax. Lineage (NCBI taxonomy): Eukaryota > Metazoa > Chordata > Mammalia > Rodentia > Sciuridae > Marmota > Marmota monax. The sequence continues at coordinate 25,860,708 of NW_026692254.1, forward strand.
CATAATTAGTCCGACAATCAATCCACTGAATGGTTAGTGTAACACTAGGATCAGTGCCATCACTTGTGGGTAATAGAAGAGACTTGTTTGAACTTCATTTAAGGGATCTTCACTGAACACTGTATTTATGCCAGGCACTTTTCTGGGAATTAAGAATCCAAAATATAAGCAGCACATTGACCCTGCTTTCCAGGACAGTGATTCTCCAACATGATGAATGTTTTTTTGGAAAAGATATATTCCTGAACTCTACCTCAGATTCTCTAGCTCAGGGTGGAGCCTGCTGTTTTCTGTTTCAAACTTTTATCATGAGTTTGATGATTCCCCAGAATGGAGAATCACTCTTAGAACCAGTGATGGTCTATATTCCCTGGGATCTTAATAGGGAAACACTTCCATTAATTTAAAACTAGGGGCTTCACATAAAGAACCTTGAAATTTTCATACTGTATCTCATAATCAATCAACCAGTATTGACCCATTTTATAGATTTGAAAAAACTGATCTTAAAGGTTCAGGAATTCTCCCATGTATCACACATCAAAAGTCAGTGCACCTGTAATTCCACCCCAGAGATCTTTGATATTAAAGTACAGATCAGAGAAAAACAATCACCTGGGTTAAATGGGAATGTGTTAGGAATTTTCAACAATTAAATCAGAAAGTTTAAATAATTTGGTCAAGAATATTCACAATTCAAAACCAACTCGTGTCATTGTTAGAAACTACAGAATACAGTGAGTTAAAATCTCTTAACACTTTGGCTGAGGTTTTTGTATTTGTTTTTGTTTCTCTTTTTTTGAATATTATTAACTTATCTATCATAATGTCCTAGGCCGAGATTAATCTTATCTTTCTAACTTCATTTAAAAACTGTAGGGTTTCTCAAATGATCCAATATTTGGCTCCTACAGGAAACTTTAGAGAGAAAAGAAAACACAACCACTTTTAATCTGTGCCTGTCCTTTTTTTAATTTGTTCTTTTTTATTTTTTATATATGACAATAGAATGTATTTTGAGACATTATACATATATGAAGTACAACTCCCCTTTCCTCTGATTGTACATAGTGTGGAATTATAGTGGTCGTGTATTCATACATGAAACATTGGAAAGTTATGTCCGATTTATCCTACTAACTTTCCTACTCTTGTTCCTCCCCTCCCTTCCCTTCATTCCTCTTTGTCTAATCCAAAATACTTGGATTTTTTCCTAACCCCCCTTATTGTGAATTACCATCCGCATATCAGAAAAAAAACATTCAACTTTTGGTTTTTTGTAATTAACTTATTTCACTTAGCATGACAGTCCTTAAGAAGAAAAAATGGCCCCTTCCCTACATCAGCAAAAATGATACAAGAGAAATGATACAGTGCATCCTTTTCATTGTTAGAGCTTGGAGCTCTAGGACTTGGTGCCCACTAAAAAGAGATTCATCCTTCTTTCTTTTATAAAAATAGAACGTGTGGATCTACTTTCTCTCCAGCAGGCACAGTTACAAGATAGATCATTAATTTTGCAGAAAATGCATTTCAAAGCTAGATATATCCTTAGCATGCATGCAATTTGCTTTTCCTGAAATCTGTTTAGAATATCAACACAGTAAGGAACTTAGAAGCCAAGTATTGGTGAAAAAAACAGATTGGTGAAAACTGGAGGTTCCAAGAGAATAAGCTTTCAGAAAGAGTATAACAGGTCGGTCATGGTGGTGCACCCCTATAATCCTAGTGACTCATGAGACTGTCACAAGAGGATTTCAAGTTCAAGGCCAACCTCTGCAACTTACAAGACCCTAAACAACTTAGTAAGACCCTATCTCAAAATAAAATATAAGAATGCTGGGGATGGGGCTCAGTGGCTGAGTGCCACTAGGTTCAATCCCTGGTACCAAAAAATAAAAAGAAGAAGAAAAGAAAGACTACATTAGGACAATTGCCATCATCAACACATTTTATTATTCAGTGGTCAGTGTAAGACATTCAGCTAGCTGCTATAAGAGATACAGTAAACAAATATTGTCTCTGATCTCAAGGGGGTAAAACCAGGAATGAAAAAGGACAGGCTCTATGAAAAAATGACTAACATCCAATGCTGAGCCATAGTTTTACAAAGCGAAATAGTATTGTATATTCTTTTTTTTTTTTTTAAAGAAAAAAAACCTTCAGATTCTTCAGCATTGACATATAGGACTATGGTATGGAATAATTCAAATGATACCTAAGTGCAAACACCAAATTACATATAAATACCTACTCTTCACTGCATTAAAAAAAAAACTTGAAAACCAATCAAATTTGGCAATTTAACTCAAAGAAATGTCAATACTAATTTAGTTACTGTGGCAACTTCAATCTTGCTTAGGGACAGTAAGTGGACTCCTAACTGAAATATTTTTAAAAAGACAGACTAAATTAAATCCACCTCAAAGTATGATAAATATAAATAATACTTAGAAACCTAAGCAGGGTTAGTCAACAGGTAACTAAAGTATGTTTTATTGCTAATGATTTTATTGAAACTAAATTTCTATTTTCAATTGGAATATAGTGCTGAAGGCCACAGCGCAAGATTTTTTGAATTGTTTTTGCAATTAACCACTTTTGCATATAACCACTTTTGTTCACATAATTTTTTTCTACAGGGAAACTACTCTTTTTACAGCATCCCCTATATCACTTGATTTTCAAGTGGCATGAACCTTTTTATATGTACTTAGCCATCCTCTCTGTCCTTCCATTCTTGAGGGACTTCTGGTGCCAGTGTGACTACAAATGTATTCACAAACTTGCTTGGCCCATGAAAGGATGGAGAGTGGGACAGCTACGTGTTGGTTATTCAGATGATCCAGCACAAATTTTACTAATTTTTAGATGATTCCTTAAAATAAGAATACTTAAACTCCTCCTTTCTCTGCCAAACTATAAAATAAAACATGTACACTTAAGAGAATATGCCATCAGACACCCAGGTATGTACAGATCCTTTCTGAGAATCACTCAGCCAAACTAAGCAACCCATTTTCCAGAAATGGTAGCAATAGAGAGAATTTCTCCTGGAAGGACACGGAAGTAGGTTCTGATCTGGCTTTCCTATGTAAAAAGTGAGAATGTAGCTATAACGTAGGTAGGACTTTGTTAGTTAGGATTTAAAAAGGCAGAGCTTCTTAAGGTGGGTGGGAGTGGCTTGAGGAATACCAAAGAGAAAGGAAGTTTTCAGTCTGGCTTAGGGATGGTGAGTGGACCCCTGGGTGGAACACTCCACAGAAGACATCATGAATCAAATCAGACTAAAAAGGTGGTTCTCTCCAAACTGTGTTTTAGTCAGCTTTTTCTTTCACTGTGACCAAAAGACCTGACAAGAATAATTTTAAAGGAGAAAAGGTTTATTTGGGGCTCATGGTTTCAGAGTTCTCAGTCCATAGCTAACTGACTCCATTGCTCTGGGCCTTAAGTGAGAGAGGCAAAACATCATGGAAGAAGGGCATGGAGGAGGAAAGTAGCTCAGGAAATGGCAATCAGGAAACAGAGAGAACTCCACTCACCAGGGACAAAATATATTCCACAAAGGCACAGCCCCTGTGACCCACCTCCTCCAACCATACCTGATCTGCCTACAGTTACTACCCAGTTAATCCATATCAGTGAATTAATGCAATGTTTCAGTTAAGGCTCTCATAATCCAACCATTTTACCTCTAAACTTTCTTATATTTTCTTACACAAGAGTATTTTGGAGATAGTTTATATGCAAACCATAAGACTATGGTTATTCTAAATAACTCCTAGAAATATGAACAGGGTTAGTGAACAGGTATGTATTTGTTTGAATCACTAGTAATGAAGGGCATCAGTTCAATATTTACAACATGATTCCAAAGCTTAATGTCTGGAGGAAATGCAGCCTGCATAAACAGAGCTTTTCTTGATAATTTGAGTACAAAATCAGAGGGAACATATATCTCTCCATTCACACTCCCATTTAACTTCTTAATCAACAAAAAAACATATTTTTTTCTGTGTTTCTTTTCCTTCACTGATTCCAAAGATGCAGTTGTCAATACTCTGATTTACTATTTTCTATTTTTCTTAACATGTTTTAGGCATTAGGGAAATAGTAAAGAACTCTCCTGGTGTTAATGTACCATATAATTGGACATATGCCACCATTTCTAAACAGTACTTTGTACTTTGGTGACCAAGCAAGTGTAATAGGAAGCTAAGAAAGCTTTGTTCCTCTGGATGCAGACCTAAGAGATATAAGAACCAAGTATTTACACTCAAAAGTGAGATTCAAACATTTAGGGGACAGAAGTATCCTTCAGAATTGATAACACATGTGAGGCAGAGAAGAGCGATTTGTTCTGCTATGTCAGGATAACTTAGCCCCGACCACCACCTACATCTGTATGAATTAAAGATCAAGGAGGTGAGAAGTAATGAGGAGGAAGTCGAGAATTACCAGAGACATGACTCATTAACCTGGGCGAGTAAGTGTGCACGTTTCCCTCTCTGCTGTGGGAAGAGGAGATACTTCTTCCAACCACAGCAAGAAAAGTGAGATGGTCTCCAGGAGGAAAACAAAATAAAACACAAAACCAACAATAACTCTCTCTCTCTCTCTCTCTCTCTCTATATATATATATATATATATATATATATATATATATATGCGCATGTGTGTGTATGTGTATGACTAGTACTAAAAGAGAAGAAAATTCCATCTTGTTTGCTATTTCTGCTTATGTAGTAGACTTGCTAATTTTTCTCTCATTTGGTTGTAAGTACAGAAGGAATAAAAGAGAAGCCCAAAGGAAGGGACTATGACACCAAAGGCATCCTGGGCTCTCACACTGTTATGACAAGGAGGCCTGAGTTTCCAGCCATGTGAAAACCATGTGAGGTGGCCCAACTTGAGCCAGCTTATTGGCATACCACTCCAGAGCGCTGGCATGCAAAGCAAGGGTATGTGGGAACTTCCCTGGGAAAGAAGCTGAGAAGTCAGGAGGACAGATGGGTAAAGCTGAGACAGGTCTCCCAACGAGGACACAGTTAGGATGTCCCAAAGGTTGCCTGGAGAACTTGCACATGCATTCCAAGAGCCAACCAACAGAATTTGATAAAGCCCAAAGATCTTAACAGGGCCAGCAATAGAATGCTAATTACATAAGATGGTTTATTCCCTCCTTTGTGTTGCCTCTTCCTTAGCTTATTTCACAGGAGCTAAGACCAGACAAGAGAATGGAGAAAACATCCTACGTATCAACCATGAGCTCTCCTTTGGGCTTAAAATCCCTTGAACTGAAAAGTCTGGTAGATACCAGAGAAAGGGGAGATGATTAACATTAAACATTAATTGAGGGCATGAGGCAAGGTGTTGAAATTAGATGAAATTGGGTTAGTCTGGACTTTTTCTTGGTGGGGAAGAAGTTCTGGGGATTTTAACCCAGGGTGCTTTACCACTGATTTACATTCCTAGTTTCTTTTAGTCAATATTATTTTATTAATTTGCATTTTGAGACTGAGCTTCACTAAGTTACTTAGGGGTTTAATCTTGAAATCCTCCTGCCTCAGCCTTCCAAATCCCTGGGATTGCAGGCATGCACCTCTGCACATGGCTTAGAATGAACTCTCTAATGATAGCAAATGATAGACACCTATGACTATGAGGTGTGTTGCAGTCAAGCAATGAAAAATATAAATTCAACAAGAGAGCAACACGTAAGATCAAAATAGAACTATTTTATATTGGTACATTACCACATTCAAACATCAATGAAAACCCAAGAAAATAAATCAGAATTTCATTTAATTCTACTAACTTGGGAGGTAAAGAGCCTGGGTTTGAATCTTGTCTCTGTCTTTTATCAGTTGAGTGACCCCAGACAAATTATATTTACTATAATGGATTAACTTTTCATCTATAATATTGCAATATTATCACCAAACTCTTGGTTCATTCAGGGGTAACATGTAAATAATCGACAGGGAATCTGGTAGGTTTATTTGTTCTTTCTTTCCAAACTTTCTTATTTTTTTTTCTTAAAATGCGTACATATATTTTTGAATGCATAAAGTGCCATAACTAGTTGGCATATAATTTCGTGTTTTGTTAATTCACTTCATGGTTTAGAGCTTTCCATATATTGAAATTGCTTAATATTACTTTTTAGTATGTCTAAATGAACCATCATTTTTAAGACCGTTTGCTTAGCTGCTCCCTTTTGTGGAAAATTTGGATGGTTTCCAAGCTGTTTTCCCCCCTCAATATAAACTGTGATGTTGCTAACATTTAAAAAAATAATAATAAAATTTTTTTTAAAGAATCACTCTAATACTTTCCCAATCCCGAAGGAGAAAAAGGCTTAGGCAGGCACTTGGAGATATCATTTCCCAAATGGAATTAATAATTAATGTGTCTATCAATAGATATTTTCATTGAAATCTCTTGAAAGTGCCAATATGCCTAAAATACCTGGACTTCTAATTAAAAAAAAAAAAAAAACTTCCTCTTGACTTAGGCATCTTAACTTCTTACCTAGAGACCACTCACTTATTTAATTTGGCCTGAATAAGAAAATATTTCCCCATGTGTCCTCTCTTGGATTTCTGAACACCCTTCCCAATTTGGACTCAAGATTAAATAGTCTGTAATAATTTTATGCCAGAGTATACAGAACACACTGATTTAGTTCCATTAGGCTCTTTTTACCTCCTTTTTAGCTTTCTACTTCCCAACAGATTAGAATACAGTTTCTTTATCTTTCCCAAGGCTGTACTGCAGAAACCTCTTCTTCCTATCTGCCATCTGCTTTAATGCCGTCTTTCATCCCAAACCCCAGTTGCTTTTGGTTCTAATTATTATCAACTATGCTCATTCAGGTAGCTTAAAGTCTTTTGAATAAATTACACACTACTGCATTTGCTATAAAAACATATTAAGAAAATCCTCTGTTTTCGATCACGTTAAAGGAATCCATGGCCTCTGATTATCTCCTTTTCTTTTGCCACTGAAATAAATGTTGGTTAGCTGGAATAATTTCTTTTTTTATTAATATACACTTCACATAGCATAATAGTCACCTGTTTAAAGTGTACAGCACAATGGTTCTTAGTGTGTTAACAATATTGTGCAATCATCGCCACTGTCATTTGCATCACTCCAAAAAGAAACTCTATGTGGGATGGGGTGGTGCACAAGGGAGGCTGATACAGGAGGTAGCAAGTTTGAGGCCACTCTGGTAAATTTAGCAAAACCCTGTCTCAAAATAAAAAAAATAGAAAAAGTTGAGGATGTAGCTCAATGGTAGAGCACCCCTGGGTTCAATCCCCAGCACCAAAAACAGAAAAGAAACTGCATACCCATTAACAGTACCTCTCACTACCCCTCCTCATTTCCTCTATCAATTATTAATTCTCTTTGTTTTAAATAATTGTTGGTGATAAGAATTGAATCCTGAGTCTCACACATGTGAGGTACATGCTATACCACTGAGTTACCTCCCCGGCCCTTTTAAATTTTTATTTTGACATGGTCTCTACAATTTGTTCAGGCAGACCTCAAATTTTCCATCCTCCCACCTCACTCAGCCTCTGGGTGTGCTGGAATTATAGGTGTATGTCAATATGTAGGTATTAAACTATTTTTTCTCTATGCATTTGTGCATTCTGGACTTTTCACTTAAATAATCCACATGATGTGTGGTCTTATATGTTTGGCTTCTTTCACTTTTCAAAATGTCTTCAAGTTCTGTTCACACTGTAGCATGAATCAGTACTTCATTCCCTTTTATGGCTGAATGATATGCCATTCCACAGATGTATTACAGGCTGTTTCTTCATCAGTTCATGGATATCTGGGTTGTTTCCACCTTTGACTTTGTAAGTACTACCGCTATGAACATTCTTGTGTAAGATTTTTAGGTGGACATGTTTTCACTCCCCTTGGGCATATACATAGGCATGGGTTTGCTGGGATTTATGGTATTCTGTATTTAATCTTTGAGGAACTAATTGACTGTTTCTCAAAGCAGCTGCCCTGTTTTAACATTAACGTGGGGTTCCCACTTCCCTACATTCTACCCACATTGGTTACACTCTCTTTTTCATTCTAGCTCTTCTAGTGGATTTGAAGTGGTATCTAATTGAGATTTTCATTTCCATTCACCTACTGGCTAAGGACATTGAATATCTTTTCTTTCATGTGATGAGTAGCCATGCACAATATCCTCTTTGAGGAAATTTCTATTAAAATTATTGAAATTATCTTATGGATGTTGACGTGTGTTTGTGTACTTCAGACACTAGACCCTTATCAGATAATTGTTTTTCAAATATTGTTTCCTGTCCCATGAGTTGTCTTTCCACTCTCTTAACCATGTCATTCAAAACACAAGAGATTTTAACTCTGATTAGACCCATTCATCTATTTTTTTCATTGTTTACTTGAGCAGTTGGTATCATATTTAAGAAACTCCTGCCTAATTCAGTTATGAATAAGGTTTTCTCTAAGAGTTTTTTTTTTTTTAATTATTATTTTTAGCTTTTGGTCTTTGATACATTTGAGTTAACTTTTTTTTTCTTTCTTCTTTTTTTTTTTTTTTTTTGTGTGTGTGGTGCTGGGGATTGAACCTAGGGCCTAGTGCATGCAAGGCAAGCACTCTACCAACTGAGCTATATCCCCAGCCCTGAGTTAACGTTTGTGTATAGACTGAGGCATGGTTCCAAATACATTGCTTGAGAAGTGAATGGCAGTTGTCACAACATAATATGCAAGAAGACTACTCTTCCCCCTATTGAAATGTCTTGGCACTGTTGTTGAAAATCAATTGACTATAAATATATGGCTTTATTTTTAGTCTCAATTCTGTTATAGTAATGTAAGTCTATCTTTATACCAGAACTCTACCATCTCACATACTTCTGCTTCATAATGAGTTTTGAAATGGAAAAGGTGAGTTATCCAACTTCGTTCCTCTTTTTCAATATTGCTTTGGAGAATGGGTAACTTGCATTCCCATGTGAGTTTTGAACATATCAGCTTTTCAATGTGTACAGAAAGGGCCAGTGGGAGGTTTTATAGGAATTGCATTAAATCTGTAGACCAATTTGGAGAGTACTGACTTCTTGACAATACTTGACCACCTAATCCATAAACACAACCAACTTCTAGCAGTGTAATTTACTCTCAGATAAGAAGATGGTTAGTGTCCTCTCTTCTACTTTTCAAAAGACCTTGTGAAGGATTCATGTTAATTCTTTCTTTAAAATTTGGTAGAATTCACCAATGAAGCCACCTGGAGATGAACTTATCATTATGGGAAGTTTTTTGATTACTCATTCAATTTACTTACTTGACCTGATAGGAGAAAAAAGTTACAAATTAAATAAATACATGTAATTAATTAATTATATGTGTGTGGCTGCTGAGAGCCATAGCCAAGTAGTAATGATGCATGGCATTTTTGGTTGAAAGGTGACGCCAGCAAGCCATTGAGATGATATGATTATGTTAAAATCTGCATTCAAATGGATATTAGACCCCTGCTGTCCGCCTGGGGCCTGCTACTTTGGAGCTCTAGAGTTCCCATTGGTTGGGGAAGTGCAGTAGGAGGGATTTCCAGAGGAGGGATTTGTCTGTTGGTGTAGTGTGGCCTGGGAGAACGCCGAGTGTGTGGTTCGGCATATTTCCCGGGAGAGTGCGTGGCATTGGCGGGAGTTTCAGAAATAAAGTTTGTTCCTGCTTGAGTGGCTCGTGATTTTGTGCCCAGCCAGACTGCGGCATGTGGCAAATTAAATAAATATATATTATTAATTAATTATATACATAAGGATACATACACACACTCACCAGAGATTGAACTCAGGGGCACCTGATCACTGAGCCGCATCTCAGCCCTATTTTGTATCTTACTTAGAGACAGGATCTCACTGAATTGCTTAGCACCTCACTTTTGCTGACACTGGCTTTGAATTCATGATCCTCCTGCCTGAGTCTCCTGAGCCACTGGGATTACAGGCATGCGTCACTGTGCATGGCTATGTTTTAATACAACCTTTTATATTTACCTATGTAGTTACTTTAGCAGAACTGTATTTCTTCATGTTGTTTTAGTTAACATTGTTTTTCATCCTGAAGCAATCCTTTTAGTAATTCTTTTTTTTTTAATTTCAATTATTATTTTATTATTTCCTAGTTTTTTTAATTTTTAAAAAATAAATGACAGTGGAATGCATTATAATTCTTATTACACATATACAGCACAATTTTTCATATCTCTGTTTATATATAAAGTATGTTGGCACCAATTTGTGTCTTGCTCTTGTACTTTGGATACCTTTTAATAATTCTTACAGGGTACATTTGTTTTTATTTTTCCTGAAAATGTCTCTCTCTCTTTTTTTTTACCAGATAGCTTTGCTGAATATAGAATTTTTGATTGACAATCTTTTCTTTTTACAGTTCTTAAATGTCATCTCACTTCCTTCTGAACTCCATAGTTTTTAAAAAGAAATTTATTTTAATGTTACTAAGTATTTCTTGCAGGTAGCGAGTTCTTCCTCTCTTGATACTTTCAAGATTTTTTTCTCTTGGGCTTTGACAGTTTGATTATGTGTCCAGGTATAGATGATTTAAAATTGATCTAAATCAAAGTTTAACTTTTTAGATTTGTAGATTTACTTTTTTCCTTAAATTTATGAAGTTTCAGTTATAATTTCTTTACTTGTGCTTTCTATCCTTTCTCACATTCATCTCATGCTGGGTCTCTGGTAATGCCTATGTTGGTACCCTTGATGGTGTCTCAACAGTCACTGAAGCTCAGATTATTTTTTTCATTATTTTTTGTTTCTCTCTCAGATAGCTTCACTTGATCTTTATTCAGGTTTGTTGACTTTTGCTTCTGCCAGTTTAAATCTTCTGTTAATTTCCTTCAGTAATATTTTCATCCAGTTATAGTAATTGAATATATAAAAATCTTCAGAATTTTTATTTCAAATTTTAAAATAATTTTCATCTTTGTATTGACATTCTGTATTTAGTATGATATTGTTCTTATGATTTCATTTAGTTCTTAGACACAGTTCCCTTTAATTCTATATATTCAAAATATTTTATCTAAGAAGCCCAATCTCTGGGATTCCTTAGGGCTTCAGGGCTCTTTCAATTTCAAGTTTGTTTTTTTTTTCATATATACACACTTTCTTAATTTTTGTTATTTGTTTAATGAGTTTTCCAAGGTAATTGTGCAAAGTCTCTAATCTTTGTCATTGTGGTCACTGAAGTCTCTCCTTGGTTAGCTTAGGCATTAGCTAATGACTGGATAGGGGTTTCTTTAAGCACCTGAATCTGGTAGTCTCCCCACCTTTCCAAGTGTGCCTCAGAAGTGCCTTTTGGAGCGTGATTCAGCTCTCTGACAGGCAATTCACAGCTGTCTCCTTCTTCGCTTCCTGTTTGCTCAAAGTCTCTTGGTTAGCAAGGGGGTGAGAAGTCAGGGTTTTTCCATGTATTTTATGAATATATACTGATTCCCAAAATATGTGAGAGGTTTCCAAAGCTCCTATGACTATCTCATTCCCCAGATTTTCCTTCTGAGATTTTGATTAGTCTGTTATTTCAACCAAATTGTAATTTACCACCTCAAGCAACCATGATGTTGAATATTCACCTCCCAAAATGTTTGATAAATGCCCCAAAGAACCACCATTTACACAAAGTGAGTTCTGTGATAGGTCAAATAAAGACAGCCTTGTGAATGAGGCCTTCCAGAGAAATAGCAAATGCATTAAATAATGCAGTTCTTGGGGGGAAATGGGGCTTTGAAGGACATCTAGCCTTGCTTTTCCCCCTTTAGGAACTGACAGACTTCTTTTTTTCCACTATTATTTTAGGCTCTTGATTTTCAAGGGCACACTCAGTTGGGTAGAAGTTGATGGAAATAATGCTAATAAAGTCACAAATTTGTTCTTCTTATAAATGTTCTCTTTTTCTTTTTTTATGCTTGTTTTCTTAAAATTTTTATTTGTTCTTTTAGATATATATGACAGTAGAGTGTATTTTGACATATTATACATACATGGAGTATAACTTCCCATTCTTGTAGTTGTACCTGATGTGGAATTACACTGGTTGCGTATTCACGTATGAACATAGGAAAGTTATGTCCAATTCATTCTACTGTTTTTTTCTGTTCCCATCTCCTTTCCTTTCTCTTCATTTCTCTTTGTCTAATCCAATGGACAACCATCTGCCCCACCACCACCACCACCTTATTGTGTGTCAGCATCCACATATCAGAGAAAACATTTAACCTTTGTTTTGGGGATTGATTTATTTCACTTAGCATGATATTCTCCAGCTCCAGCCATTTACCAGCAAATGCCATAATTTCATTCTTCTTTTTGACTGAGTAATATTCCATTGTTTTTATATAACACATTTTCTTTATCCATTCATCTATGGAAGGACATCTTGGTATGCTGATTTTAAGACCTTTGGGAATATGCCGAGGAGAGGGACAACTGGGTCAAATTGGGGTTCCATTCCAGGTTTACTGAGAAATCCCCATACTGCTTTCCAGAGTGCCAACCTATTTTTCTTGATTAGAGATATTAAGAGTGCTGTAAGCTTTCAGTTAGTTTTCAGAATTCTGACAAAGTTGATACTGACCATTTTATTCAGAGTTTTCACTGTTTTAACAAGGAAAGAATTATTTAAAATCCTTACACTGCCATTTTTGCTAATGTCACCCTCTCTAGTGGCTTATTAAATGTGAACTGGATTGCCAGTTTTATCTGCCTCCAGTCCGTCATATACAACAATGGCAGATAAATCATTCTTAAGCCTATCTGGGACCACATCACCACTTTGGAAACATTTGACAGATCATATGGGTTCCACCCTTGGTCTGGTATACACAACCTTACAGCATAGCTAAAGCACATCTCTCCAAAACTTTGGCTGCCACAATTTTCCTCACCCCTTGCCAATATCAATCCTAATTGAAGAACCATTCTGGAGTTTCCCATCTCTATGGCTTTTCCATAATTTCTTCCTATTGGAAGAATGATGGATGACAATCAGGATAGGATTTATTTTGTTGGGTCAGTAGCTTGTATGGTTTGGGGTAAAAAGGTTGGCTGGCTAACCTGGTCTGACTTTGAAGGGTGATATAAGGAATGCTGATCTGAGCTGCTTATGAGGCCAGCTGCCTTTTCTGATTTGTCTTTGCAGATTCTGTGGAATCTGCTGATTCACCATTTGAGAGGATCATGCGTGATTAGCATCAGCAAAATATCTTCCATTGAAACTGGTGAAATTTCAGTGTCTCTAGGAAAGGTCTAATATACAATTGCAACATGGTTCTACAAAAATTGTGTGAAAATAAGAAGCATATACAGTCAACCTTCAAACACCTTATGGTAGACACTGCTCTTGGACTTTGGGTAGTCTGAAAGGAATATGCAATTGGATGTTTGACTTTGAGGAGTTTACAACCATATAAGATTAATGGACCAAAAATGTGACTAAATGCCAGAAAAGAAATTAACAACTTGTAGTATGTTAATATTTTATTACATCTAGAAGAGAAAGATCTCAGGGAAATTTCTTGTGGATGAAAATTTTGAGTAGGGCTTTACAAAATCTGGAGATACAGAAAACAGGAAGGACTTTCAGAATTGGATAGGAAGTGGTGTTCACACTTCCATATTCAAACCAGAAATTCTAACAAAATGCAGATTCTGGATTATATCTCTAGTAAGTCTGAGTCCATCAATGCTTGTCAGGGCTCAGGACTCTGCATTTTAATACTTTAAATATTACTGTTAATTTTAATATTTTGTACCTTGCATAATACCAGTGAGGATGAGTCAGGTTGTGAAAAAGAAACTGAGGCAGGGATGTGTATGGAGTAATCAACGTCTGTTAAATGAATGTTTGTATTTAATTACAGCATAAGTGCAAAAGGAAGTGATTTTGATTATTAATTATAGGTAGTTGAAAAATCTTGCAATTAATTTCATTTAATTATCCTTTCATTTAATTACTGCACTGTTAAAATTTTGGACCCAATAATTGTGTTGCAGAGGGATATCTTCTGCATTAGAAGATATTTAACACCATCCCTGGCCTGTACACACTAGAGGAAAATAGTACTCCTCCAACATAGTTTGACAGCCAAAAATGTCTCCATGCATTTCCAAATGCCCTCCTGAGGAGCAAAATCATTCCTAATTGAGAATAAATCCCCCAGTCTTTGTGGATAAAAACAAATTTATTCTTATCTCCATAGTTCTTTGGGTTGAGTATATTCAGAGGACCATTCAGATCAAGTCCTAAGCAGACAGCAAATGAAGTTAGTGCAAATGCCAAATCTTGGAAACATGGAGAAGACTACTTCAGGACTAGAGAGAGAAGCATTTGGAGTTAGAGCAGAGTGGGCTGAAGACAAGGCAAGCCAAGTTTTATGCAAGCAAATGGCTGTGAAGATTGTATCAATTTGAGGAAACAGCTTTGTATATGTGGCCGGGTACAACAGATTAATAGGTACGTCTGCTATTTAGGATGACTTGACTGGTTTAATTCTGAAAGCACCGTGGACAATTACCTGCCTCTCAAAGCAGCAAGAGATCTCAGAAAGGACCTTGACAACCTGAATCAGGACTCTTTAAATACAATGGCTTAAAGATAAATACAAACATATATACATGCACACACAATAGCTTTTTTCCAACAAAAAGCAACCTGACAAATATATGCTATGATTTGTTTTTAATATTTTCATCTGCTGTTTTTGTTTAGCTGCTTGACCTTTCAAGTTGTTATATTTATATCTATTTTATAAATATTTATATTAAAATGTTTTAGTTCCTCGCTTTGGGTTTCAAGAAAACTGAGATGAATTCTGTTGAATCTCAACAGTTTAGCCTCAACTCCTATGCCCATATAAGTGAATCAGAATACTTGTGCTTATTTAGCAGAGTCTTGTTCCCAGGAGGTATCATATTCTATTTCTTATTCAATCTTCACAAAAATTCTTTGATGTGTGCATAGTGTCTCCCCCAGGAGAATATATTTCAATGGGAGTTTTATTCACTTTTTTTTTTTTTTTGTAAATCCAATAGAATTTGTTCAATCAGTTCTCATTGTCTTTGACACCATAAATGAGAATAAATAGAATATGAGGCTCTGAGCACAGTGGTTGAATAGTCAACTGAAAAGTACAATGGATTGACAGTAGAGAGGGGCACATTTCTATTCCAGCTCTAGCTGAACAAAAGTGTGACTTCATGCAAGAAACTTCCCTGTCTGAATCTCATTTTACTTGTTTATTAAAATAAAGAAGAAGATAGCCTTTTGCATTAAGGGCACAGGTTCTATTTCAATCATGCTTGCTGCATGGGAGCTATCCAAATGTACTTGACGAAATGTATCAGCAAACGAATGATCACTCTAGATGATTTCTAATACTTTGTCAGCTCAAACTTTCTAAAGTTTCACAAATTTATGATTTTCCCAAACAACAATTTTCCTGAATTCACCACTCTTGTGACTTCCCTACACATTCTTTCTTGAGGAATTTGTTAGTGCAATTAGATACTGTCTTCAAGTTCTTCTTTTTTCCTGGAGAATCCCATAAGCAAAAAAATGTGCTCTCTATCCCTACCTAAAACAAACTAAAATAAGATCATATAAACAAACTTTTGTCTTTAAATGCTTTAATCTTACAGACAAGGTTTTTCCCCCCTCCAATTACGGAAGAGATTCTCTGGTTCCTCTCTCTCTGCTTCTTAACTCATTCCAATCAAACCTTTCTCACAACCAGTGCACTGAAACCAAGCACTCCAGATTGTAAAATTCAAAACTCACTTCTCAGTATTTATTTTTCTGGGATGATTTCGTAGCATCTGGAAAGCAGACTGTTCCCTTAGTTTGAAACACCCAGTTCTGTTGCATTCTGAAACAGAACACAATTCTAATTTTCCTACCATCTTATGGTTGCTTTGTTTACCATTTGTCCTTGGTTCAACCTATTAATATTGCAGTGCCCCCTGGCTTAATCCAAAGCCATAAATTTTTCCCTGTATACAGTCTCTTTCATGGTAAATTGATCTCATGACCTGAATCTAATGCCTGTTATATCTGAACTATCTATCGATACAGATATAAATTCTGAGTTCCATGATTTATAAACCCAACTGTATCCTTGACATCTGAATATATGTTAAATAGATATTTCAAAATTAATATAAATTCATTCATAAAAATACCAGATTTTTTTTACCCTGATGTATTGTTCTCTCTCTCTCTCTCTCTCTCTCTCTCTCTCTCTCTCTCTCTCTCTCTCTCTCTCTCTCTCTCTCTCTCTTTCCCATCCAGTTGCTTCATGCAGAAACCAAGGATTTGTTCCAGAGTTCTCCATTTGGCTTGCTTGGTACTGCTAATCAATCAGCATGATTGGTTTTATCCATCCATTTCTATAAATGTTAAGTTCAAAATGAATGAATGAATGAACATTCTCATTTTTCATTTTGTTTTACTCTAAGGTAGATCGAAGAATTAAAATGTGCAGTTCACTGTGTTGAATTGAGAGTTGGCCAGGAAGATACACAGAGAAGATAGACTTCAGTGGTCCACAGTACCAGATGCCAAATGAAAATCCAGCACCCAACACAGCAGAGCACTGACACATGGAAACATGGAAGGCAGCTGGCAGTGGGAATGATAGTCCCAAAGACACAGAAATGTGGTTGCTAGAGAAGTATGTTTTAATTTTATTTTCTTGCTTTTGTTAAGATTCATTTGCAACAAGTGCATCTTAGGCATTACAAAGTATTGAAGGTCCTACATTTCACCAGTATCAACACTCATAATTGTCTCTAGCTCTGTTAGCTTAAAAATTTATAAATAACTCCCCTATTTAATCAATTGTTGACCAATAGTTGATTTGATAATCATAATCAAGCCACACATTACAGTTTTCCTGTCCAGTTTCTTCAAGATAGATGCAATATCAGTCATTACTGAATCCCAGAGAAAGTGTAGGATTCAATTAAAGTGGTTGTAGATAACACTGCTCCAGCCCTGTTAGACACTTTCAGGTCTGGACTTTTTCTTCCAGTTATTGTTCCTTTTTAATGGAAACCACATATTTCTGTAGGCATTGACTCCTTTTTCCTAATTACAACTCTGTCCCAAGGATGGTAATCTTTATTCCTTGCAATTTGCCTTGCACTTAACACTTAGCATTGAGAAGAAATTATGCATTGAACAGAAGAAGATAATAATGACAAAGGGGAGGTGGCTTTGAATGTGGATAGCAGAAGTGTGTACAAGTGAATCTTCTCCTGACACAGCTGTCAGGTTCCCATGTTGTGCATCTGTCACTTGGCTGGGGACTGGTGTCCAATACATTTTAAATGGAGTCAGAGTCCTGCCTCTAGGAATTAAATCTCATTGATTTTTAATGAGTATAATTGTCTCAGGGGTCACTGAAATTACTTTTCTTCTTCCCCCATTGTATAAGTTAGCTTGGTTGCTAATGGAAGAAGCAGGCAAGTGTTAACCAAAGCTAGTGCTAGTTATCTGCAAATTGAAAGGCAGAGGAGTTGTAGAGTTGAGAGAAGAACCTCTGGCAGAGGCAGTGACTAATAATGGCAAACAATTTATTTGCTTCAAAACTCATTGCAAAAGGCAATAATTGTTTTAAATAGAAAAGCTGTTGAATTATAATTGGGAGTAATTGAAACTCACCGAAATATTGAATAAAACATTAGCGATTTTAACCCATGTTATCTTCATAATTATCTTCAGGAACAAAAACAGTACAGACCATGAGCTGCTATGAATCTTACCCAAACCAAAGTATCTTTGGCAGTCATTTCTGACATGTGTTTGCTAGCAACAGCCATGGCTAAGTAGATATCACGTCC
Source organism: Marmota monax (assembly GCF_021218885.2). Taxonomy (NCBI): domain Eukaryota; kingdom Metazoa; phylum Chordata; class Mammalia; order Rodentia; family Sciuridae; genus Marmota; species Marmota monax. The sequence continues at coordinate 25,878,635 of NW_026692254.1, forward strand.
AACTGGTCATCTCTGCACGGCTCCTCCTGAATGTTCTACAGGACATGGACAGGCACAGATTGTGTTTCCAAAAGAGTGAGTTTTATAAATGTGACAAAGAAGTGCACAGGGCTGTCTGGGTGTCCTGTGACAGCCTCAGTGGGCTCTGAGCAGTATTTCCACAAGCCATTATGATGTCACTCAGCATGCCATCTCCCCCAGCACAGCCTGGGCTGGGGCTATTAACTGCTATTTTCCAGCTGTCGCCCTTACCGTGTCTGCTGTCACATCGTTTGTCCGACAGATTCCAGCTTTGTGGCACGTTCCCTCCTCTCTCTCTCATCGCCCTGCACCATAGACAGGCTCCTCTTGTATTCCATCTGCCTTTGACACCAAACTGACAGGCAGAGCAGAATGAGGTGGCCTAGACTAGAAAGTGTGAGTCAGGAGGACAGGCACAGATGACACAAAGATGGCAACAGTGGAACACACAAGGAGGCAGGCTTTCTGCACACTCATTAGACTGTGAGACTTGATGACAGGCATTGTGCCTTATTATTCCATCTCAGCATCCCTAGGACCTAGCCTAGTGTCTGTTCGGTAGATGCATAAAACCAGTTTATCAAACAAACCTGATGAAAGGATCTGTACAACATAGGCTGTGGTTGATGGCTGGGGCTCAGGAGTGAGACAGAGCTGAGTTCTAATCCTGCCTCCCCCTGTACCCCAGATGTGGCAGTAAGAGGCTAAATATTAGGCTTAGACAGGTACTCAATGGTGGTGCACCTCATTTTCACCATTATACATTTAATAATATATATTTTATAGTTTTATAATTTTTTTTTACTCCCAAAGGACAAAGTAGTCAAAGTGTCTCATTGATGGCATGCTTTGGAAAGATCTGAAAACATTCTTGATAACCAGCTCAGATTTTCATAACCATTCTCTACCTGGGAAGAGCTGGGCATACAGAAGGAAACCTCACATTTTCAGCTTGAGAACTAGACAAAGGAAAAACTGAAGAGCCACTTTCTAGGCAGCCTTTCCCAGAGTCTCCAGGGTGAGCATAACAGGGAGAGGAGGGAGGAAGTGAGACAGAGGATAAGAGGCTTTCTTCCCTAAGTTGTGACAGTCTGACTAGCCACCTGCCTAGGAATTCCTGTCCACTAGACATCATCTTTGCCTACCAAGCTTCCCATAGCACACTGACAAGATAGGAGGGAGGTCACTTGAGCAGAAGAGAGACCAAAAATCCAGAGAGCAGTGGAGACCTGCTTGCAATTCCTTTATTCCTCTAACTAACCAAGTCAGACCCCATAATCACAGTCTAATTGTGTGATTCTCAAGAGTGCCATTTTGTCTTTGCCCAGTAGAGTATTTTTTCCCATCAGACACATGGGGGAAGAGAGCTGCTTCCAGAAGTCAGTGAGAATATGGGATTGGACTAAGAAAATTGTAAGGGGGTTGATTGCCTGAAGTCTGATATCAGGAAGACCCTGGAAAGCTCCCTGTACACAGGGAGACTAGGGAAGATGCCTACCTGAATATGAAAAGTATGAAATTTGATGAAAAGGGTAGGATATTCAGAGTTATGGACAAAGTCAAGTTCAAAATATTAAGATGTGATTGGAGATAGAGCATACACATTTGAGACGTGGCACTAGCTCAGTTCAGATGTGGTCCAGATGTGGTAAGAAACCAGAGAAGTTTGTATACATGTGGCTTGCATCTTCAGCTACATCTGATGGGCTCCAACCGTATGGCTATGGTGGAATAATGCTATTCATATAATCTTACATGAGGATTTCCTAAAGGAAGTCCTGGACACTGCACACCTAGAAAGATCATCCCTTGCAAAGAAGCAATACTATCAGAAGAAGAAATATTAAAAGAGTTTCAACTATGATCCTAGAAGGAAAACATCTTCTTTGATTTTCCAGCTTTTCAATAGCTTAGAATATGTGGCAGGAGGAGAAATATCTTGTCTCAATCTCTCTTTTGCTCACTCATTCCCTTGCTTTCTCTTATTCTAACAAAGAAAAAATTACGGAGTCAATATGATTCTTGGAATCCTCTCAGAATGCATAGTCCTTGATTGCAAACCTCCTCATTAGCAGGTAAGGATCCTATGATGAAAAAATAACATTCTTCCTTCAATCCACCCTTCCTCCCTGTCCAGCTTCATGTGTGGCATCTCAAATAAATATTAGAGGCACTGTCTGCTGTCCAACAAACAGATGGGTGTGCAGGAGTCTGAACCCTAGGGGAATTTTCAGGCCATGAGTAAGCTGAGTAAAGCCACATTTCTGGGTTTAGAAGATTAAGAGGATTGGAATGTCCTCTGAACACAGCAGCATGTGTCTCAATGAAGGAGGAAAGCATTCATGGGGAGAATAACAGCTAATGGATTGCTGAAAGGTGGATCAGGTCTGCAGAGCATCACTCTATATTAGGTACTAAAAAGGAAAGCATGTAGCTTTTATTTGTTTTTAAATAAATTTGTTTTTAAATAAATTCCACTGAATAGCTGATACTAGCTCAGACTTGAGAAAAAAAAAGTCTCAGATCTACCATTGGAATCCTCTTTGCTTTGTGAGGTCTACTTGATTCCCCAAGACATTAAACTCAAGTTGGAATTCACAGTCTGAAGGTGCTACAAGGCTGGGCTTAGGCTGGCTCACCTCACACTGGAACCATGACATGTTCATTTCAAGTCATTTACTATTAAAAACTTAATGAAAATCAAGCGTACTTTCTCCATGAACCCTTCCTCCTCCAGCTAAAAGACAAATCAAACTTCTGAGAGAACACACGCCATCCAGATGTATAGACGCTTTGTAAGCTGCAATAGCTGGCTCAGCAACTGGCAGAAAACCAGGAAGCACTGCAATAAGCCTCTCCAGAGAGGGGCAAGAATGTTTCATGGAGAGGAATAGGGAGTTGGTGTTCAGAACAAGATGAGATCTCAAGGTCAATAAGGACCGTCTAGTGGTTTGACTTTGCTTCCTCTAAATACTGTGTCCAAGGCACATCACATTTGGTGAGACCCTTTGGGCATTGGTTGGTTCTGCCATTTACCACTTTGATGTCTTGGCAGATACAGAATATTCTACATGCATGCTGCCCTTGACTACTTGAAGAGGATTCAGGTTAAATACAAATTCATCCAGAGGTCAGACTAGAACCAGTGGATGAGAAAGCTAAGAGGAGGAACATTTTTTGAATCTTATTAATATTTTAAACTTTCAAAATGTTAGAACACCAGAACCAGTTTGTAAGTGCTAATGCATATTAGGTTCTTTTGCAGGACCCAGTGAAAAAAAAATGCAGAGCACTTTATTCAAAATGTATTAAGAATTTCAAGATAAAGATAGCAGAGCATGAAAACAAATATAGAGCCCTTCTGAATGGCTGGCCCGAGTTCACGTACAAGTAAGATTAAATTCCCCCAAACATCCCTATAAGGTGGAAGCTATTATTATCCCCAATTCAGATGACACCTCAATGGAGGCCCAAGGAATGCCAGACAATAGGTAATAGAGGCCCATATTGGCACCAATACAACCCTTCCTTCCTGGTGGCTTTCCCACTGCAACCCCTGTGTCCCCTCCCTCAGAGGGAGAGAACCACTTAACCCCAGACAGCACATGTGAAGATAGAATAAGCCTACCCTATGAAGGATAATTTTTCTATACCTAGAGGTATCCAGAGTAATTCTAGAACATGGGAATTTAAAGGTATAGAAGTACTTTCTGAGAAATAAACAATATGAGAAGACATGGAACATTTATTGAATGGGATTCAATGATTCAGACTTACTCTTCACAAAAATCATGAGGTGAGTGCAAAGAAATGTAGATTCTTGCTATATGGAGGCCAAGGAATCTGAAATTTTATCATATATAGATTCCAAAATCAGCCAGTAGTTCAGATTTAAAGAAATATTCACTTCCTTGGGAAGTAATTTCCAATTTCTCTTGCAACTCTAATTTTTTTTTTGTTTTTTGTTTTAATTTTGTGAAATGAGTATGTGTTGAGAACACCACTGTGCTCTTTCCCTTGCGTGTGTGCTCTCTTTCTCTCTCTCCCCTTCATTTCTATTTCTACTTCATTCCTCTTTTGTCCAGATCACAGTGTCCATTCCCATTGCCACACAGGGGCCTTCTCATCCTGCTCTTCATCATGCATCACTCTGCTGTAACAGCATACCATAACTGAGTGACTTAAACAACAAACATTTATTTTTTTGAAGTTCTAGAGCCTGGAAAGATCTGTGTGCCTTTAGATCCAGTGACTGGTGAGGACCAAGTTGCTCACATGGCAGACAGCAGAGAGAGTTCTTGGGGAGTCCCTTTTATAAGGATATCAATCCCATTCAGGAGGGCTCCATCCTCATGACCCAGCTGTTTTGTGTAGTGACATCCCAATACGGGTTAGGATGTCAGCATGTGGATTTTCATGGGGTGCACATTCAGTGCATGACATACTGTCTTCCTGGCTTTCCTGTGTTTGTCTGCCATTTTCCAAACTTTGTGTCTTTCTCTCTTTCCTTGTAATCTAAGTCTTTCTTTATTGGTCTATTTCCACTTCTCAATCTAAAATATAATGAATCACTTAACCTCTAACTTTCCATGTTTTGAAAATTACTAGCCATGATTTGCTCCACTCTGGCAATGTTCACCAGATTCTTCAACCCACTATAGTGATGAGAAGAAAAAGGTCTTATCTCCAAATGTAGAAAACTATGAGGACTGGAACCTCATTGTGACAATGTTCCTAGGAGTGTGGAATTCCGTTACATGAGTCCACTGTCCAAAAGGTGTCCTTGTACTAAGCCAAGGGCAGTCTTTCAGTGGAGTTACTCCTCAGTGTGAGGCTTCTGTAATGAGCCTCTGCTGTATTTCTATATTTCTGTCACTTTCAAGTTATCCTATTGAAGTCCCCCATTAGATTATAACTCTTCTAGAGATTATATCTTCTTTCCTTAGTAGCTAACTCAAGAGAATTCCACATTGCTTGCAAGCTGGTTAGATTGTCAGATTTTCTTTATCTTTTCTAGTTTCTTTTCTCTATGCTATTTTTTTTTCTCTTCTATGTCTTCATCTTTGGATGACACAATCTAATGTAAATAAGTATGTAGGTAAGTAGTTTTAAAACATAGAGTTCACAAGGGAGTCCTTCTCAAAGACAGGACCCTGAATCAGTAGCATTAGCTGCAGCTGGAAACTTCTATTAGAAATGCAGATTCTCAGGCTCCATCCCATATCTCTGAATCAGAAACTGCTGAGGCCCAGTGGTCTGTGATTGAACAATCTCTCCAGGTGATTGCAAGGAAAGTTTGAGAACCACTCATCCGGGAAAACTGGCTAAAAGTTCTCAATATCAGGCCCTGTTGAAGATTCTAGTTCCAGAGTCCCCAGTGATTTGGAGGAAGGGGCCTGATAGCCTACATTTGAACCTGGCCACTCTGTATGGTTATACTGTTCTCTCTTCATTTAGTGCTCTTTATTTTACCAAGTGCTTTTGCAGAATTTAAATCAGAAATTTCCTTTCAATGAGGTTTGAGGACATTGTTCAGGTGGCAATTTTGTTGCAGTATCTTGACTGACTTATCTGCCAGTATTTGCCTGTGCAGTATTTACCTGCTATTTGCGTATGTTCTGTGACCCTTACCCACTGTGAACATTTGAAGGAGACAGATCTTATTTTCATCAGTTATGCACAGGACTAGTTGTAGTCAGTGCTTTGTTTATAAAATAGGATCAATAACAAGTAGAATTTTATCTATAAACACATCTGGACATCATTAGTTAATTTCGGAGGACAAGGTGACTGGGAAAGTCCTACCATCTAAGCCTTTCCATGAGTAGTCTGGCTGTGTGACCTTGAGATCAGCCACTAAGGCAGTGTGTCTAAAGACAAAGTAAGAAAGAGAGGAGAGAATTAGTTTTGCTGATAATTAAGTTCAGAAATACACATGCATCAATTATTCAGTTTCCACAAGTCCTCATTAATATAGGCTTCTCAAGTGCAGACAGAATAATAATTCAAATGAGAACTAGCCTCAAGTTTATCTTTGCATGTTCAGTGGAAGAAAAATAATGTGGAGGAGGGGAAGGAGTAGGGAGATTGGTTAAGCAGACTAAAAGTGAAAGTGAAGTGTCTGGCCATGCATAACTGAGTATTCACAATTTTAGTAGTGTCCATAAAAGACAGACATCATTTACAAATGACCTTACTTTAATGCTTCATGTATATCCAAACACAAAGGGTGTAAGATAGCTGAGACCGGGAAACCTATAATTTATATTCATTTTCCATTGGTTCTTATTGCTATGCTTAAAAATAGATTTTATTTTTTCACTGTTCTTATATATTTAAAAACAGAAGTCAATAAAGGAGATTTTGTTGTATTTTTAGAACATACTTTGGGGAGCTAAATTCATCTCATTCCCCCAGTTTGTGAGTTCTCCCATTTAAGCCTGATCCTCCTATGAATATTTTTATGAAAAGAAGGGTCCATAATTCACTGTCAATTCTGTTTGGTTTGGAGACTAAAATCATACTTAGTAGAAGCTTATATAGTTTGACAATACTGAATAGTGTTGGTGGGGACGTGGGAAAAGCTAACTTATATCTATGTATTGACACAAGAACTGAGAAGAGAACTTTGTCAATGTTTGTTCAAATCTAAGCCAATATCTGCATAACCCAAGACTCAGCCTTTTCTCCTCTGGGTATTTTCCCAGGAGGAACCCTTGCCATGAGCCCATGGGAGTGATGTGAACAGCGGCAGTCACTAGATCATCCCATTTAACAGTGAAGCCAAGGTTTCAACTCAGAGACCCGAACAAGGTACAACCACGCTCAGATGCAGGAATGCTCCACAGCAGCTCAGCTGAGCAGACTTGACCTTCACGAGGCAAAAAGGGGGATAAAATATACAGATTGAAATATAACATTTAATACAATCAGATAATAGGCAACATCACTTTTGTATATTAGAGACAATTTAGAAAACAATACCATATGTTTCTTATGGATACATTCCCAGAGAAGTTAAGCATTTGTAAAAACATGATTAAAACACACGTACTACACATCAACTTCCAAGTCATGTTTACTGCAGTGGAGAGAATGAAGGTGAGGAGGATGTTGGTGACAAGTGTAATATCTGGAATGATTTATTTTTAAAAAATTTCAGCAAACAAATGAAAGTCACTCTTGTTATGTGATATAGAAATTAATTCTCCCAAACTCTTGAATTATTTGAGCTTCCTAGTTGGAAACAGACTGTAGATAGGGAAGGTGTCATCCACGAATCCCATGTTTTTAAGCTTATTATTGAGGACAAATTGGGGGTGATTGAATGATTGACATATTGATTGAATGAATGCCGTCTCTGAAAAAATAATTTATGAGATTTAGGAAAATAATGCAATTGCATAACTGTTAAATGAATGCAAATACAACCAAAGTGTTTGCATGTGTATAAAACACACACACACACACACACACACACACACAAAACCCTGCAAAATCTATCCAAAAGCACCAAGAAAGAATCTGTTGAAAAGAGCAGAAGAAACTTGAGCTCCTGCCTTTTCATCTGGGCTAACTGAAACATCCCTGCAGAGATCATGCCAATAGCACCCAACTCCCAGGAGCCCCAATCTGAAAACAATTGCATAGTAAATAGCCAGAGAGACATAAAATGTGTGTCCATTTTCCCCCAGCCTCTGCCATGAGACACCCTGTGGCAAAGGTGGGGCCTTTGGGAACCACATCTGCAGTTTGGGAATCTAATTTAATCTGGTGATAAAATCTTTGGATAACCTGCAGTAGAATTCACCTGGGGAATGCATAATGTTCAACAGGCAGCTTCCAAAGCCCCAGCCCTCTACCCCACAACTATAAAGCAGGATCTCTGGGGTGGGGTTGGCCACTTGCTTGTTTGAAAAGCTCTCTGGTGACACTGACACACACTGCAGCTTGAGCGCTTGGCTGCACACCAACATCAGGAGCTGAAGCTATGGGGAGGCTCAGCAACCCATAAAGGACCTGTGATGTCTTGCTAAATACACAGCAAAGGCAGGCTCAAGTCACAGATTCCAGAAGAATTAATAATGTGTGACATTTCTGTAGTCACATTCATCACAGAGGAAGGTGGCCCAGGAACTAAGGATGGGTTCTCTATGGACATTCTTTGGAATCTCTGTTTCACCAAACAATACTTGACTGGGCGAGGTTTGGAGGACCTGAAAGCACTATCTGGCCATTACCCCTGTTTGTAGTGAGAAAATGAAATTCTTATTGGGTCTGAAGGTGGGTCAGAAACTACACTGGACAGCACGGTCTGTGCAGGACCAGAAGGCCCTCACCGCTGCCCTCCCGCGCCCTCCTGGCATTCTCTGAAAGGGTTTCCCTGCACAGCAGGTCCCTCCATTCTGAGCCCTGGGACTCAAGAAACTACAAAGTGATAAATCAATTATGAAATGGAAACCTCGATTACAGCCTGTCTGCTTAATTGTTTGACAAGTTAATTAATCTCCCAAGCAACTGGGCTCCGTTCTCCCTGTAAATCGTGGGGAAATAGCTCTAGCAGGTCCCTGAGGTCTTGGCAGCACAGTATCAATGAGGCTCCTGGAAAACTATGAATAATAAGCATTTAGTGGGGTCAGTGCCTCACCATAGGAATGAAGAGGTTTGCTCCAGCTTCTGCCCGGAGGCGGTTTTGTCACTAATTATTTTGCTACTAACTAATTACAATCTGTACTTGTCTGTGTATTTATTTGTTTATTTTTATTTTTCTTCCAACAGACACGTTTCTTTCCTTTCAAATAAGATCTTGTGATTCAAACAGCCAGTGCTTCTGGATTGTCAAAACCCAATGGTAGTGTCAGCCTCCTCCCTCCCAGGACACTGTGTGAACCTAGCTGCTAGGATGCCCAACTCTGGACCTTCTAAGCCATAAAGGTAAATGGGTACTACAACTCTGTTGAGTGAGTTAGATGGTTCCTGTCATCAGCCTTGGGACAGGATCACACTGATCTGCCACTTGTGGCCTGAAGATTCTAAGTGAGAGTGAAGCTGAGAAATTGGAGGATATTCAGTGTGGTCCAAGGACCCATGCACCAGAATCTCCTGGGGTGCAAATTTAAAATGAAAATGACTAAGACCTACGTGAACCAGAATTACTGGTTAAAACTCAGCAACTTTTAATTCTGTTTTGCAGTACTACTAGGAATTAAACCTACCACCAAACTATACCCACAGCCCTTTGGTGATGGTGGTGGTGGTGGTGGTGGTGGTGGTGGTGATGATGATGATGATGATGATGATTAGTTTTTAATGTTGAGACAAGATCTCACTAGTTGTGCTGGCTTACCTCAAACTTGCTATCTTCTTGCGTCAGCCTCCTGAGAGCTGGAATTACAGGTGTGCCACTGCTCCCAGCACTCAGCAACTTTTAACACACTCCCTAAATAGTTTGAGACTTGGATTAATTAGATGTTGCAGCTGGTGGTTGAAAGTAACAATTCCTAAATATGCTTCCTAGCTTTTACCCTACATTGACATGCTTTTTGTTTTTACCATTATTTTGTTGTTGTTCTTTTTCAGTTATAAAAAAAAAAAGGACCTAAACTGTGGCATCAATGGTAGTATCTGTCTTAATTAAAGGCTCTACCAGGAAGACCAAGTGCAGCCCCCTTCTTCATTCAGGTCACTTGAAATGCTACCTGTTTGGGGCATAGTAGTCCCTCGTCTATCTGAAACAGCACTACTGCTTATTGCTTAATGTTTCTTTATTGCACTTCTTGCTACCTGAAAGTGTATCCTTTCTTTGTTTATTGTTTATCTCCCTGGTGGAATGTAAGCTTCCAAAGCTCAAGGATTTCCATCAATTTTGTTCAGTGCTGTATCTGCAGTAGTAAGAGCAGTGCCTGGATTATACATAATAAATACTCAATAAATATTTACTGAGCCAATAGTTATAAATTTGCCACTGGTGTTAATTACTAACCATGTACATGGGTAAAATCCTAGTTGCAGACTCCCTTATGGATCCTAAAGGATTAAAATCTGGTAATGCTATGAAAAACTGGTCATGAAAATCTACATAGGATAGCAAAAGTGAAAATATAACCCATGAAAGTTGCTGAGATTTCACCTAACTCAGTGGTTACAGGGAAATATGTAACTCTGAATGTTTACATTAGAAAAGAAAGAAGATCTCAAATCAATTATCTAAAATTGTACCTTAAAAAAGTAGGACAAAGAGCTAATTAAAACAAAATGAGCAGAAACTATAAAAGAAAAATTAATGAAATGAAACATAATAGATTAAAAAATTATAGTTGAAATCTGGTTCCTACAAAAGGTCAAAAATTGATAAAATTCTAGCAAGACTAAGGAAAAGAAAAAGAAAAAATACATTAAATCAATACCAAGAATGAAAGAAATAATAACATAAACCCCACAGACATTAAAAAGATAATAAGGGAAGATTATGCTTAGGCCAGCCTGCTCATATAGACTTGAGAACTAAGAAGAAACAGACCACATAGTAAAAACCACACACACACACACACACACACACACGCAAAATTGTCAAAGCTCATCCATAACAAAGTGGAAAACTGAAGAGTCCTGAAACACTTAACAATTTGAATTTATAATTAAAAGCTTCTGAAAAAAATGTTCAAATAAAAATGGATTTACTGGTGAACTCTACCAAACATTTAAAGATATGACACCATTTTACACATCTATTCAAGTAAATGCAGAAGAATACCCTGTATGTCTCTTTTTTTAATTCGGCAAGAATTACCCTGATGCAAAACAAAACAAATCAACACCAAAACTGAAAGCTATGGATTGATATTTCTCATGAACATAGAAACATAATCTGTCAACAAAATATTAGCAAATTGATAGGGCAATATATAAGAAGAGTAATAAATCATACCAAAGTATATTTCATCTTAGGAACGCAGGCAAGATAAATATTCCAAGACCCATCAATGTAATCTGATGTATGAAACATTAGGACCTAATAAATAAGTTTATCAAGATCTTGGAAGGCAGGGTCCACAATAAAACACCAACAATGTTCCCATATACTAGCAATACACAATTAAAAACCAAATTCTTAAAAACGCTATTTTACAATACTTCCAGAAAATAAAAGAGGACATAAATAAGATCAATATCTTGAAAACTATAAGATAATGATTAAAAAAATCAAAGGCATAAGTAAATGGAGAGAAATGCCATGTTCACTGATTGGAAAACTCAAAATGGTAAAGATGTTAATTCTCTGAAAATTAATCTATAGGTTTAATGCAATCTCACTCAAAATCCCAGAGAGATCATTTTTGTAGATTCAGACAAATTGATTCTAAAATGTATATGAAAGTCAAAGAAACTGCTATAATTAAAACAATTTTGAAAACCAAATATAAAGTTGGAGGAATCCCATTATCCCATTTTAAGACTTGAGTAATCAAAAGGGTGTGATATTGGCAAAAGGATAGACAGTGGAAGCAATGAAACAGAATAAAGAATCTAGAAATAATCACAAAAATACAACTAATTTAGCTTTAGCAAAGATGAAAATGCACTTCCAGCTAGAAATAAGAGTTTGTTATTTTTGTGTTATTATTTTTTCTTTTTATTTGTTTTAATTAGTTGCACATGACTATGGAAAGCATTTTGACACATTGTACACAAATGGAGCACAATTTCTCATTCCTCTGGAGGCTGTACATGATGCTGAGTCACACGAGTAGTAAAATCATATATGTATGTAGGGTAATAGTGTCTGTTTCATTCTACCATCCTTTTTTTTTCTTTGTTTTTAATAAAACAAAGTGATAACAAATAATAAAACAACAGTGATAACAAATATGCAAGAAATTTCTTAATTGACTTTAACCTAAACTCCATGCCTTAAATGCAAAACATTAAAGTCAAAAACTTGAAGAGGAAACAGCAGAAAACCTTCATGGTTTGAGGTTAGGCAAATAGTTTTTTAATATTGTACCAAACACATAATCTAAGAATGAAAAAAAATGATAGTCTTCATCAAAAATTTTAAAATCTTGCTGTGTGAACTTTTGTTAAGAGAATGAGAAAACAAGCCACAGATAGGCAAATCACGTTATCAGAAAAAGGGCTCATACCTAGAATACATAAAAAAACCCTCTCAATACTCAGTTAAAATTTTTTAAATGGGTAAAACATTTAAGCAGGTACTTTACCAAAGGTAATTTAAGGATTAAATAGCAGGAACATATTTTCAGTGTCCTTAGCCATTAAGAAAAGGTCATTTAAAGTCAATGAGATATCTCCACACAGCTATTAGAATTGTTAAAAAAAATCCATCTGACTCTATGATAATTTTCAATCTATAAGTTATTTTTAAAATCTACACAGGAGCCAATCTAAAGAAAAATAGATTCTCCAAAGATAATGCAATGAAAATACACATGCCATAGTAAAATATGTGTGAATTCAAAGAGGTTGAGGGGAAAAAACAATTTCTAAAAGGAAAATGTGTATTGAGTACAAAAGTTGTCTGGCAATCTTGCCACAGTTACCACTGGCTGCAAGGATCAGTACTAAGGATCAGTGAGTTGAACAGGAGTAGTTGGGCAGATGTCCTTATGGAAGGACAGTAAGACTGTAATGGCCTTTGTGTGAGGTTGTGGTTCTGGAAGACTCTTTTGTGATAGTTGTAGTTATCAGGCACACATTCATGACAACCCTTGCTTTATAATTTCCCATCTTTTTATTTATTATTTTGTTTAGGGTTTGACAAAAGTCACTCCATTTTAATTCTGACAATTTTACCTAGAAAATAGCAGGAAGAAAAGGTCAAAATGAGGAAAATTTAAAAAAAAAAAACTGTACATGCAATGTCCCGGGTTTCTTCTTGACAACACCTGGCAATTAACTCTTCCCCAATTCTAGGCCCCTGCCCTGACTCCTGGATGTGACAATGTAGCTAATGTCCTGCCTTCTCACCTTGTAGGCACCTGGACCAGGGACTCAGGACCACCTAGGAAAAGGCTGGCTTTGGGGCTCCACTCTGATTTCCACCCTCATTGTGTTTGGGTCCTCAAGGTTTGCCTTACTCTTTTCTCATCTGCAAGCTCAATCTGTTTTTTTCTATGTGTGGGTGTGTGGTTGTGTGTGTGTGTGGGGGGGGGGGGGTCCTGGGGATTGAACTCAGAGGCACTCCACCACTGAGCCACATTCCCAGCCCAATTTTGTATTTTATTTAGAGACAGGACCTCACTGTGTTGCTCAGTGCCTTAATTTTTGCTGAGGCTGACTTTGAACTGGCAATCTTCCTGTCTCAAGTATCCTGAGCTGCTGGGATTACAGGTGTGCGCCATGGAGCCTGACTGCAAATTCAATCTTAAATCAATTTGTGGAGCAGTGACTATCACCCCCAGGGGAATATCTGACCAGATTATTTTTAAAAATACAGACACCTTGGGGCTTCATCTCTTGGACCCAGGCACTGAAACTCTTAGTTTATAAACCTTTCCCATGTAAGCTTAATGGAAAAACCACTAAGAAGCAATAAAGATAATTTAGATTGTTTAGGGTTTTAGCAGCCAATTATCCCTTCTACTCTGACCTCCAAAGTGCTGATGGTGGCTGGGACTCCTAAGAGCAAAGAAAGGCTGCAAGTCTGCTTCCGTTTAGGCACTTGTGTGAGGGGAAGATGGACACGGTGTCACCAGGGCTCATGGAGAGTGGAGAGGGGGCTTCTCTCTGCTCTCAGCTGTCAAGAACCCAGAGATTCATTTCCAGAACATGGAGTGCAGGGAAAAGGAGATATTCCCAATAAGTGAACAATTCTCTATTATCCAGAATTCTTCGTAGGGTGTATCTCTTTGAATCCTCAGAACATTCCTATAGGGAAATGGTGATCATCAAATGAAGTGATGGCTCCAAGCCCCTATGTTCTGTCAGTGTAGGCAATGAGAGTAGGAGCTGAAGATTTCATCGTCTTAACCACTAATCAATTCCAAATCCAATGGAAGTAGCACAGGATTTGGAATCACATGGATTTGAAGTCAAATTATCTTGGTAGCACTCACAAAATATGATTGTGGGCAATTAACTTTAATCCTGTGGAGTCTCAGTTTCCTAAATTGAGGAAGTACAGATCATAATAATTGTTGTCTAGAGAAAAATCAAGGGTTACAAGATAGAAATGACAATAAATGTCTCCTGCTTCTCCCTCGTGTTTTAAGATTTGATGCTGGTTTCCAGCAGGACACAAGAGTTCATCCTGAAGCTTCTGTATGGGGAGTGATGCTTTGACCCTTACTCCATAATACTAGGAGTTTGCCTGCATTGAAGTTTTTTTGCTATTGGATCAAACTATCTCCCTTCTCCTCTCTCTTTCTCTCTCTTGCTTTCTCACAAACACGCACACACTCATCTAAGCTTTCAAAAGACATACCTGTTTTTACCTTTGCTATTTGTTTCAGAAAGCACACACTGTGCTCTGAGCCACACCTAACATGCACACCTGCTCTCTGCTGCATCTGTTCATCCCACGTTGGTATTCACATCCAAAGAAGCACTTTCCCCAAGACCAGTTCCCTTCTCCCTCCTCCCACCTCATCCCCAATCAGCAGAAGGCCCTGGTCCCCACCTGAACATGGCCTTGTGAAACAGCTTCCCGGAAAGCTGTCGTCTTCTGTTAGTGCAGATAATAGGATTATTCTATCTGTGTCATAATAACATGTTCAATTTAAAGAAAAAAAAATCCGAAGCCACTTAAAAGCTGCTGTTTGGTGCCGATATATTATTTCAGTAATGAATAATCACTGAAGATATTATTCTGGATGCAGTTACCATGCAGTGATGTGAATAAAATGCATTAGATGGAAAATTGTATTTCAAGTAAATATATGCACTGGTAGAAATGTATTACCACCCATTAATATGCATTAATTCAGAACCAGATGCTAACTGGAGTTGGCCTACATGGGTTTGAATGGCAGGCAATGATTTGGAAGTGGGAGGAAATAAGTTTGGATTTGGTCAAGACTGAGAAATAATGGTGGTGGGGGTGGTGGCTCATGATTCAAAACGAACAGGTGAGAACAGATATGGGAGTGGCCCTTCCTCACCTAGAGACTTTATCTTTGAATAAGGACTACTGATGACTGTTGACATTTCTGAAACAGGGCCTCTTTTCTCTTGCCCACAATCTGCATCTCCAAAAATTCTTTTCAAAAGAAAAGCAAAGGGAGTCTGCACATTTTTTGCTAAGGTAAATGGCTTGGAATTTCATTTTACTTTATCATTTTTTTTTTCAGTGCACAACAGGATCAACTGTCATGCTTGTCATCGTTACGATGAATTTGCCCAAATCTGAAATCTGCAGTGAATTTCTCATTAGCACTGGGTTCCAGCATTCCAGATCCAAATAGTCAAGGTGGTGTTCCATTTTGTTTTGTTGTGTTTTGTTTAAGTACTGGGAATTGAACCCAGGGATGCTTTGCCACTGAGTTGCATTCCCAGCCCTTTAAAGAAAAATAAAAACTTTTTTTTCTTGAGACAAGGTCTTGCTAAGTTGACCCGACTGGCCTCAAACTTGCAATCTTTCTGCCTCTGGCATCCTGAGTTGTTAGGATTATAGGATTCCACAGCTCCAGGTGCCCATTCCTAAAGAGCACATCCTCAAGACCTCTCTCTGTCTCCCCCTTGTAAGGTAACCCAGAGGGTTACAAAGATACAGGCACCTTAAAGTGCAAAGGGAATTTCCCAGTCATATGTCTTCCTAACTATTTGATCAATTTTATATTAAAAGGTACAATTTTAAAACTCTCCTTCATGAAAAGAAACCACAGGAAGAAAACACAAAATAGCATTTTTAATATACATAATCCACATAGAACCAGTATCCTGACTACACAAAGAACAGCCAATGAATCCACATTTTTAAAAGAAAGAAAATCAATAGAAAAGCTGACAGAAATAACACTAGGTTCCCCCTCCTCCCTTTCTCTCTCTCCCTCTCTCTCTCTCTCTCACACACACACACACGCACACATACACACACATACACAGGAAAGAAAGAAAAAAGAGAAAAAAAATTAAGAAAGTTCAAGTAGTCAATAAATAAAAATTAGAAACAAGAAAATAAAAACCAAGGCCACAATAAAATATCTTTGCATCCCCATCTGATGGCAAAATAATTGTAATCCATTAATATTAAATGGAGTAAAGATGTAGAAAAAGAGAAATTCTTAGACACTGCTGGTGAAAGCATGAATGAATAAAATCACTTTCTAAAACAGCTTGCCACTATCTCCCAAACCTGGAGCTATATGTACCCTATGATGGAACAATTATGTTAGGCGAACACTCTAGAGAAAGACATGTTCATGGGCGTGAAGAGTCATAATAAAATTGCTGGAGTCGCCTCATGCTGGAATCATTACAAATATCCATCACAAATAGAATGGATAAAGGGCATATGGTCTATCCACAGTTAAATTCAGTGTAACAATGAAAATGACCAAGCTGTAACCATCTGCAGCAAGATGAATGTCCCAAATGTAATACTGTTGTAAAGAAATTTCAAAATACATACAATGGGATTGCTTTGAGGTATTGTTCAAAGCCAGGGAAAACTGAGCAATATTACTCACGGATACATCCAGTGTGGTTAAAAATTTACAGAGAAGCACGGAAATGGGACTCACTGAGTTAGGAGAATGGTTAATTCCAGGTGGAGGCCAAAGGCACAGAGCTGGGATTCAGGTGCTAATGCAGACTTTGCTCAGATTTTGCTTTAAATGTCTTTAACTCCATAATTCTGTCCTTTACTCTGTGTGTATATGTTACATTTTGCAATAAAAAAGTTAATGTAAAAAAGAGCTGAAATCTAATCCAGCTCAACTTCCCAGGTGAAGATTGCAGCTAGTGCACATTCTTCTAGTCCTGAATCTCTTTCCAAGTTTTGGTGTACAGTTTCAGTGTGTTGCCCACCATTACCCAGCCTTCTCTGCTGGCAACACTCGCCTTTCACATTCCAAACAGTTGTCTTGCTCGAGGAAGGAGTGGCATTGGGACAGTTGGTCACCCTGTCCTGCTCGGACACATGTTCTTGTCTTGACTTCTAGGATTCCATATCTCCTTGTGATCCTCTTACATCACTGTCTGTTCCTTCCCATCTCCTTCATAGCACCTCTTCCTAATTCCACACAAGATACTGGAGCACCCAAACTCAGGCTTCTGATCCTCCTTTGTACTCCTCTCCCCTCCTCTCCTACCTCCCCTCCCCTCTCTGCTCCCCTATCTTTTCTCCCTCTTCCTGGATGGGCTCATCTAGTTAAGGATTTAAATACACTCTTTATGCTCACTGGCCATATCTCTCATTTTTCTCCTGGAAATCTATTTTTATCAACACCTGCATGTGTGTGCCCAAGACCAAGGTTAACATATCCCAGAAAAATTCCCTGTGAATTCTGCCTCTCCTCCCCTAATATTCTCATTTTAAGTAAATAGTTACTTCATTAAACTGGTTTCCTGGGTACAGAGCCAGGAGCCACATCCAATTTTTCCTTTCTTATTACTCCCCACATTTCATCTATTGCTATGCCTGCAAGAAACCATTCACTTTTCTCTATCTTTATGGCCCCCAATGTAGTTGGGACCATCATCATCATCCCCTGTACTTAATCTCTGCAATATCTTTTTCTTGAGATCTCAGCTTCCACTGTACCACCTCCTGCAATCTATTCCCTTGGCCTGGCAGCCACAGAGATGTTAAGAATAATACACAATGAAGCACCACACAGTCATCAACCTGCTGGTTTCCCATTGCACTTAGAATGGAATCCACACTGTTTAACATGGGTGATAAGCCCAGGGCTTCTTCTCTGCCCAGGACACCAACCTCATCATCCATCAGTGCCTCACTCACTGTGCTGTGGACAGAGTGATCCACCAAAATCAAGACTGTTTCCTGTAACCCCAATGCCTTTGCATTTCCTCTCTCCCCTTTCTAGAATGTGCTTCATCAAGGTCTTCATGTGACCAATGTTTGTCATCTCCCTGACCTGACACCCTCAATGGCTCTCCTGGAACCTCTTCGCCCTGACCCCTGCTTTCATTTTCTTGGTTAGGAAATGTTTGGTCCCTTGTTATGTTTCCAGTCTCTAACACGAGCCTGACACTCAATAAATATTCACTACATAAATGAATGAGAAGAGAGTCTTTCCTATTAAGTATATGCCTTTGTGTGTTCCAGTATTCACCACATTTTAATAGGTAAATAGAAGACAATTTTCATAGTCTATGGTACAAAGCCCTGCAAATGTAACTTCCTTTTAAAGGATTACTCTGGTTGTTAAAAACAATCATTATAGTGTGGATGAGGGTGAATGAACATTCTTGTTTGCTACTGGTATGTGAATAATGCAGTAAAATTTGGAATACTTTAGAATTTCTTAGCAATATTTATCACAAACTTTAAAAAGATGGTAGACAATTTAACCATCTTATCCACTTCTAAGATTTTTATGGTGGGGGGGCACATGACATTTGCACATACATTTATAATTGCAAAACAAAAATAAACACTATGTAGAAAGTTCTGGAAAGTAATTTAAATATGCAATAGGTAGAGTCTGGACCCACAAGTTATCTAGAAAATAGAGTAGCCCATAATTATCAAAGCTATACTGTAAAAGATAATTTAATGTCATTGAAAGCTGTTATTTGAAGTTGTAAAAGTTATTTACAATGTAATCTTATTTTTATAGCAGAAAATACTCCACAGTATTTGAACACATAAAATGAAGCCTAATGGAAAGGTTGAGCAGGCATGAGACACAATGCAAGCAGTGGGTGAGGCAGCCATGAGTTCAGATCTGGATTTTCAAAAGCATCTTCGATCAACTGTATGCTTCAATCTATAAAAATATCTGTCACATTCAAAAATATATATAAAGAAATCAAATTTCTAAAAACAGCTCATCTATCCATTAGATAATCCTGCTGATTTTTAAAGGAAACGTTTGCACAATTTACAAAAGGCAAAGCACAATAAATATGATAGAAAGTAAAAGCATTCCCTTCCCTTGCTTCATTTTCTATTCCCAGCAGTAACCTCTGCTAATATTTTTAATGCCTCGATATTTTCCCCATATCAACTGCTTTTTGTCAATAGTTGGATAATATTGAATTGTCTGGAAATACCATAATTTACTTACCCACTTTCCTCAAGGTTTACATTAGGATTGGTCTCCATGGTTTTGTTGTTATGAAAACAATGATGTAGAGTGATGAGAAATCTGTGAAAGTTTAATTACTGAGTCAACACATGTATTTTTTTATATTCTGATAGATATTACATAATTGTTTTCCAAAAAGACAATAGTCAAATAATATTTTTAGTTTATTTTAGGGGCACCTCTTAATTCATGACAGTAGGAGACGATGTTTTTTTTTTTTTAAATTTTTTATTGTTGGCTGTTCAAAACATTACATAGTTCTTGATATATCATATTTCACAATTTGATTCAAGTGGGTTATGAGCTCCCATTTTTACCCCATATACAGATTGCAGCATCACATCAGTTACACATCCATTGATTTACATATTGCCATACTAGTGTCTGTTGTATTCTGCTGCCTTTCCTATCCTCTACTATCCCCCCTCCCCTCCCCTCCCCTCCCCTCCCCTCCCCTCCCCTCTTCTCTCTCTGCTCCCTCTACTGACATTCGTTTGTCCCCCTTATATTATTTTTCCCCTTCCCCTCACTTCCTCTTGTATGTACTTTTGTATAACTCTGAGGGTCTCCTTCCATTTCCATGCATTTTCCCTTCTCTCTCCCTTTCCCTCCCACCTCTCATCCCTGTTTAATGTTAATCTTCTTCTCATGCTCTTCGACCCTACTCTGTTCTTAGTTACTCTCCTTATATCAAAGAAGACATTTGGCATTTGTTTTTTAGGGATTGGCTAGCTTCACTTAGCATAATCTGCTCTAATGCCATCCATTTCCCTGTAAATTCTATGATTTTGTCATTTTTTAATGCAGAGTAATACTCCATTGTGTATAAATGCCACATTTTTTTTATCCATTCATCCATTGAAGGGCATCTAGGTTGGTTCCACAGTCTAGCTATTGTGAATTGTGCTGCTATGAACATCGATGTAGCAGTGTCCCTGTAGCATGCTCTTTTTAGGTCTTTAGGGAATAGTCCAAGAAGGGGAATAGCTGGGTCAAATGGTGGCTCCATTCCCAGCTTTCCAAGAAATCTCCATACTGCTTTCCAAATTGGCTGCACCAATTTGCAGTCCCACCAGCAATGTACAAGTGTACCCTTTTCCCCACATCCTCGCCAGCACTTGTTGTTGTTTGACTTCATAATGGCTGTCAATCTAACTGGAGTGAGATGGTATCTTAGGGTGGTTTTGATTTGCATTTCTCTGACTGCTAGAGATGGTGAGCATTTTTTCATGTACTTGTTGATTGATTGTATGTCCTCCTCTGAGAAGTGTCTGTTCAGGTCCTTGGCCCATTTGTTGATTGGGTTGTTTGTTCTCTTATTGTCTAATTTTTTGAGTTCTTTGTATACTCTGGATATTAGGGCTCTATCTGAAGTGTGAGGAGTAAAGATTTGTTCCCAGGATGTAGGCTCTCTATTTACCTCTCTTATTGTATCTTTTGCTGAGAAAAAACTTTTTAGTTTGAGTAAGTCGAGACAATGTTTTTTCTTCCATTTAATGAATGAAGAAAACTAATGTCACCATTTTCTCAAGATAGGAAATCTAGAGCAGGTGGTTTTCAATGCCACTGTTATAGTGAATGTTTTAAGGGTTCCCTTAATCATGCCCAGTAGTCCAAGAAAGTATCCCTAGAATTACACAGTAAGAAAGAAAATTTAGAATAGGAGAAAGAACATTAGCATATGAGAGAGCCCTGATTGCATTTTAGTTGTATTATTTTTTTTTTTTTGGTGACACAGGGTGCTTGTGTGTCCTTGAATTTGGGAGAAGCTCCAATGTCATTCGGGGATGACCTCTGAATCCAAGGAGTGGGTACCATGCACAGCCCACAATGGCCTAGTGTTGCAAGGCCACAATGGATATCATGCAATTTTCCATGGCTAGAGAGACTATCGTGTAAGGGAAAGGTTGTGACATAGCCCCGTGGTGTCCATTTTGTGGCTGGGCCATTGTGTTCCTGGGGATATGTAGGCTTTGAGGGAGTAGGTCAATGACACTGGAAGCCTGTGACATTCACATGAAAAAATTCCTAGCATGCAAGTTAATTATGAATGAACTCTTTAGCATTTAAAAGTTCAACATTAGGCCTTTTTGACCCAAGCAAGGTGACGAGAGCAAATGATGTCTATTGAACATTTTCCTCATAAACGCACACTAGATAAGAAGTCAAGTAGAGTCATTTCTTTTTATTAGCCCAAATTTCTTGATTGCCTGGTATAAAATGGACTTGCTTATTCTGTCTTCAGGTATGCATGAATCTCAAAGTATTTTCCAATTTTAACAAAAAGTATGTTGGTTGTATTTTCAAAAGCCAACCATTTATAGAAGAAAACATGGAAATCATCCAATTCTACATGGTTACTTCAGAGCAGATATAGTGAAGAAATCTTTGTTGGGCTGAAATCAGAGTAAGACTGTTAAGAACATGAGATTACTGTGGCTCCAGATACCATTACTTTCTTCTAGAAGAAAAAAAAAATGGCCTTTTGCTTAAATATTACAAATGTCCTTACGGAGAGGGAAACTCACTCTTAGCAACCTAGAGATCAGGGGAAGAGAGGAAGTTGTATTGTCTAAGTTGGAAGGGTAGCACTGGATGCAACTAACCTGTCAATCACAAGTGAATGTGAAGTGCAGAACAAAGCACTCCAGTGTTGAAGCAGCTCACTCCAAAATGCAAGGGAGCCCACAACAGTGAGAGCCACAGAATCCATACCAATGTAAGCTCTTTACATGCAATAATGTATTGAATCCTAGCAAAATCATTTAATATGGATACTATTATCACCTGCATTTTGTAAATAAGAAAACCAAGCCTAAGAAAGAAAGGAATTTCTTCATAATTATGAAGTTAATAAATGGTGCCACCAAGCTTCAGAGCATGACAATCTGACAGTCTCTAACTTTCGTCAAATCTGCCTGAGAATCATGACACCTGGAAATTCTAAGGTCTTGGAGAAGTGGTCCTATCAGATTAGAAAGTTTGATAATTTTCTCCCCAATGTTCTAATGCCAACTTTGCTATTTACAGAGTTTCTGACCTTGGGCAACTACTCTGAGCCCTGGATTTCTCATGGGAATCCTGACTCTTGAGACAACAGAAGTACCTCAGACAATTTGTGCTCCCTTCTGGGCACCAAACTGTTGCTGAGAAGTGACTGCCAAGCCAGAGACTGTATGTCCCAGCCTGTCTTACATCCAGGTGGCATTGTGGAACTAGTTTTGGCCAATGAAATATAAGAAGTGATCTGTGTCACTTCCTGGTCAAAATACATAAGTATCTGCATGTCTTCCTCATCTTCTTTTCTACTTAGGCAACTTTGGAGGCCATATGATACCACAGGTGATGATGCTCTAAGATTGAAGATGGCTAGATCTCTAGGCCACTGTTTGGAAGATGCCCATGAGTGCCACACTGGTACATACACACTTTACTTTGTATGACAAGAAAGTACATATTTATTATATTTCACCTCTGGAACTTGAGATTTGCCTGTTATAGAACTTAATCAGTCCTACAAGGATATTTTGTAATTTAAAAGTGAAAACATATGTGAGGGACATAATGCCTGGCATTTAAATATCCTCCTCTGCCCCCTACTTCTACTTTCTAATTGTGTTTCAAATATAATAGTAGGTTCATGAAGAATTATAAATAAACTGGATCACATGATGTATTTGAAGAGGATGTGAATTACTGTCAGTAGCTTGTTTAGAATTTCTATAGTTCTGAATTAACTTTCACAACCCTGCAGCTATTATCTTATGCTACCCTCAAATAATAACCTTTACTTATCCACCTCATGGAACTCATCTCGAGCATTCTATTCCCTTTCAAGGACAGAGACACAAACTACAATTAGAACATGACACTCATCAGCTGGACTCTGTCACCAATCCTCAAACTTTGGTTGCTGGTGTGTCTATCATCCATCTCTCTATCCCAGGAGCAGCTGCCCAGTGATACTGGGGTTACTGTCTCCTGAAAAGACCAGTCCCTGGCACCTTGGATACCAGAAGTCTCAAGAAGATGGGGGCTCAACTATACTTATGATGCTGAACATTAGGCAGTGAGCTATGCCCACAGGGCCTATTGCTGCCACTGAGCCTCCTCCCAGAGTTCTAAAATCAATTCCCTCCCTGTCTCTACGACCCTGTTCCAAAGGTTTCTTGAAGCTAGGATCAGATGCATGGAGATAATGTGAAGGAGACTGAAAAGACTCATTATTCCTTAAAAAATCTTATCCACTCCGCTTTTCTTGGGTTTCTACCATTAGAAAATCAGTTCTTTTTTCCTTCAGGCTCTAAAGTCACCAATGGCAAATTCAGCCATATATACTTTAAGTGATAATGACAGTTTATGCTTGGAGGTGGGGACTTCAAAACAACTGCTAACAATGACGTGGGAATGACCCTTCTGTATGCCAAGAACTCATGGGGATGACCTTATGTAGACCCTCACATCTTCCTGTTGGTACTGATTAATTCTAACTATGAGTTTCCCCCCAAGACTAATTATAGTACAGTGATCACTAAATGTTAGAATCCTTTGGCATGCTTCTTAAGAGTGTGACCCTTGCAATAATCCAAACTCCGTTTTTTATTTTGACTAGATACCTACTTAGATTGCCTTTTGATATTCCCAGTTAACTGCTTACACAAATATTCTGTGTTATTTATACTCTTCTGAATGACAAATTAGCACAAACTTAGCCACTTAAAGGCACACATGTTCATTATCATCTCATCATTTCTGTGGGTCACAAGTTTGGGCACACATTAGTTAAGCCACCTACTACCTCAGGGTCTCTCAGAAGGCTTCAATCAAGTTGTTTGTTAGGGCTGGGTCTCTTCTGAGGGTAAACTCTGCTCCCAGATCACTTAAATAGTTCTTGGTAAGATTTTACTTGCTGTGGGCTATTGGACTTATGACCTAAACTCCTAATAACTGGGGGCAGAGGTACCTGTCTACTGTTGTTACACCAGTTATGGGTGACTGCCAGTTCTCCTTCAAATGTTGAAGTTTTAACATTAGAGAAGCACGCTGAGGCAAGCATATAAAGCAGAGTTTATTTCAAAAGGAGTAACATAGACTTCTCCAGGGAGGGAGAAGGGGGCCAAAGCTGGTATCCTGGTACCCCCAGAAGTGAGGTGTTCTGCCCTTTTTATGTGTCCTGGGCTTCCTGTGTTCTCCTGCCCTCTTCCCCTTATCTTTGTCCTTCCAGCTTATGGCTTCAGTGACCAGGCCCAGGAAGGTGGGACGGCCACCAAGTGGGAAACAGGTGGGCCAAAGGGGGAAGGGCGGGATGGAGCAGCCAAGGACACATAAATTACCAACTTTAAAACTCCCCGTAGGGAGGGGCAATTCCTGGGACAGGTTACCTTGGCAAGAGGCTGGGGGGAGGAGGTTCTTGATAAACGTGGAGGAAGGGCCCTGAAGGCCTTTCCTTCAGTCCCTCAGGGGGCAGTCTCCAACTTGCTGGACTCATACAAAATTGGCCTCTTTTATCTGACCTGACTCAATTTACCTATCTAGACTAAATGCCTGTCTAATTCTGGCTTCACTGTGATCTTCCCCAGTGAGGAAATCTGCTTGATTAAAGTCAGCAAGACACAGGATACAAACTTCTCTAATAGTCACTTTCCATCCTACAGTCTCTCTGATACTTTCAAATATAAATCAGACCACATCATTCCTCTGCTTAAAACCCTCTAACAGTTTCTCTTCACAATTAGAAAAACAAAATACAAATTCTCTGCTAGGGAAACATACTCCAAGTATGATCTCATTCTCAAGTTTTGTTTTTTTTAATCCCCCAGCACCATAGTTCTTTTTCACACTGGGACTCCCTCTTCTAATGTACTGAGTTTACTTTAGCCCCAACACTTTTGGGCATGTGGTTCCTTTTGTAGGGTGCTCTGCCTTAGACCTTTATACTTGCCTACAAAGGTTGGTTCTTTTGTATACTTCATGTCAAATGTCTCCTCCACAGTTCTTTCTTGATTACTCAGTTCAAAGAAACTTGCCCAAGCACACCTTTTCAATCAAATCAATGGCTTTATTTTCTCCTTAGCATTTATTACTACTATGAATTGTCTGGTTCTTTTATTATTTATTGTCTTTCTCCACCAAGATGAAATTCCACATTGGTAGCTAGTAACTAGCTGATTTGTTCGTTGTTTTTGTGGTATACTACTTAATGGATTTGGATAGATGACTAAATGGATGGATATTGGTTCTAGAGTTCATCCAAAAAGTCATAAGGTGGCAGTGTTTGGGGGGGGGGGTGCATGTGGAAAAAGAGAATTCCATTAGTGAGAAGATTCACCAAACCTAGGAGAATAGCCTCTTTCCATCTCCCACCCCTCTAGGCCACTCAAGATTAAAAAACAAAACAAAATGAAATAAAAACCATAAGCAGAAATTTTTCCATGGTAAGAAGCACAGTGGTTTTTGTTTGTTTATTGATTTGTTTGTTTGGCCTGTTATAGCTGTAGGATCCAGAGAATTCTATGCAATAAAACAAAGAAGGCCTAAACTTGCACAAGTAAAGAGCAACAGGATGGCTATTGGAAGGAAGGTGGCCAGAAGCTGGGAACAGTTCATGAGTCCCAAGAATCTCAGTCCTGGGGACTAGATCATTCATCAAGAAATACCAGCACCTCAACAGACTATGGCTAAGCCAGATCAGGAGAAAGAAAATACTCCAAGAGGAGCAAAGCTTAGGAGGGCCAAACAGAGGCCTAAGCAAAGTAGAGGCAGAGTATGTGTTATGATTAGATATGAGGTGTCCTCCCAAAGCTCATGTGTGAGACAATGTTCAG
This sequence comes from Marmota monax, assembly GCF_021218885.2. Taxonomy (NCBI): domain Eukaryota; kingdom Metazoa; phylum Chordata; class Mammalia; order Rodentia; family Sciuridae; genus Marmota; species Marmota monax. The sequence goes on from NW_026692254.1 coordinate 25,904,715, forward strand.
AGGTGAAATGATTAGGTTATGAGAGGCTTACCCTAATCAATGGATGAAGTGACTGATATAGATTAACTGGGCAGGTAGGATGTGTCTGGAAGAAGTAGGTCACCAGGAACTTGCCTTTGGGGTTTATATATAAGATCCTGATAATCAGAGATCTTTTTTCTCTCTCTGCTTCCTGGTTGTCATGTCCTGAGCTGTTTTCCCCCACCACACTTTTCAGCCATGATGTTCTTTCTGCCTCATCTAAGACTCAAAGATACGAACTTGGCCAACCATGGTCTGAAACTCTCCCAAAATAACTTCTCCTCCTTTTCATTGTTCTTGTCAGGTATACTGGCCACAGCAACACAAAAGCTAACTAAAACAGTAGGGAAGTGTCTACCTAAGGCCACAAGCAGATACATTCAAAGTGAGGGAAGCAGCCTTGATCTGTCTCACTTGTGCCTCAGCCCAGACCTTCAGTGACAGGGAAGAAGCTGAGTCATCTTCTCTGGGCTATTTTGCCTTGGCAAAAGAGAAAAAGCATATAGCCTTATGGGGTCTATGAGACCAAGAAGGTAGTCAAGGTCAAGATCAAATCACACCCTCTCACATTATTTACTAAAAGCAGTGTGGTCAACACACAGAGAGCATTTCTAAGTGAAGAAAATAGCACTGAACACAGGAATCAAGAGGCCATTCAACATTTGACCCTTTCCAATGATAGACAATGTGTAGTTGTATACTCCCCTCCCTGGGCCTTTGGTTTTCCATCAGTTAAATAAGATGAGTGGACATTTGAAGGCTTCTAAGAACCAGACTGGACTTGCAAATGGGTAGGGTAGATTTTGGTAGAGAGTGGGGACAGTGGAATTCTAGGGCAACCAAACCCAGCTTAGGGCAACCAACTTATGAAGACAAATAAACAGATGGATAAATAAATAATAAATAAGCATTCAAAATGTCAAATAAATATACTTCCCAGCTACTGGTTTGTAACTTCCAGGAGAGAAAGCCCCTGAGATCTCTATCAGTGCTAACACAATTTCGTGGTTCTACTAATTTTATTTGCTCCTAAAAGAAATGTGAATTTGGTGCATCTCCTTGATTCCAGGAGAGAACGAATCCATTCCAATCAAAAGGAAGTTGGAAGAGCTGAATGGGTATTTTTTTGTAGAGAGGAGCCTTCCTGGGAAGTCAGAACTGGGAAGTCCCTGGGAAGCATTGTTACAGTGTCGCTGGGAAGTCAGAACTGGGTTCTGAGTGTATCTCAGTGACATGTGTGTGTTCTTCGTGACTACCTTTCCTCCTTCTGCCTGGCTGCCTATGACTGCTCACTGTAGCTGCCCACTCAGCACCGCTCAGGATCCCTGTGCCCCCAGCCACCACTTCTACTCATCCCTGTGGGTATAGAAGTGGGAAGGGAAGCAACACCAGCACCAGGCTACAGGGCTTCTTGGGAGCACATCAGGGAAAAGGCAGCTCTTCAGTACACACATCCTGAGGACATGGATCTCCTCAGCTGATACCTTAATGCTGCACAGAAACTACACAACCAAGCACAGCATCCCTGAAGAGAGGGGAGGAGATGACTGCAGAGAGAAACCAAGGGAGATGCCCAAGGTCAGCAGCAAGTTGACAGGGAAGGGAGGGGTCAGACATGCATCACTAACAGCAGATCTCTATAACTCTGACCAGGTCTGAACATGCAAAATCCAAACTGACGAGCAATGTGAAATCACGGGATTGGCTCCACTTCCACGAGCCTCCCAGTTCCCCTTGATGGAGCACAAAAGAAGTGATTTTTAACTGGTAACTTCTTGTCAACATATTTTCTGGAAGGGCTGGAGGTTGGTTCTCCATCTCCCTATACAATATCCGGTTCTGCTTCCCAATTGAATGCAGTGACTGGTGATAGGTAGATTTCCCCCACTTGCCTGTGAGCTCAGCAGAAAGACCTCCTGCAGTTCTCCCTAAAGGTCAGAGAATTTGTCCTTTAGCAGACCCTGGATTCATATGATCAATTCTCCCTCCTCTCCCAGAATGACTCCAACTTCCAGCTGCAATTCCCCCGTATTTTGCTGTGGAAGTGCCACTTTAACACCCAGTTCCTTAGAGTACTTCTAAAGGTGCATTAAACCCTCCCTACCTGCAGAAACCCAGAAATACTAAATTCTTTGCTTGGGAACTCTCAGCAGACTCGTGAATATCACAAAGATGCATCCTAGCATCTTTTCATTCCAGCCCCCAACAAGTTGAAACCCGGCACACGTTCACAAGGAAAAGGCCAGTAATTGGTTTTGCTGGGGGAACAACCTCAGAGATAAATGTCCTGTGTACAATCATTTACCTTCCCTGGGTGTGTGTGTGTGTTTCTGTCTCCAGTGCAGGTTCCTCTCATTGCTCACTCCCCGCACCCAGAATGCCATTGTGGTGACGGAGGGGCTGTCAGAGCTGTCACTAGAAAGGTGTATCATTTGGAGGGGAGAAGGCTTGCTTTTCTGGTTCATGCAGACAGGCACGTGGCTCCAAAATCAATTTGCTCCTCCTTCACACAGGTCTCCTTTTTAGTTTTCATGCCAGAAAGAAAGTCTTAAAAAGAAAGGCTATTTGGCAATATTAATTTGCATTCGTTTGAAAGGTGTGCATGGGGAAAAAGAGCTATGTGAAATCTGCACCATTCCCACCTACAGAGGGAAGGCAGGCTGGTTCTCACTGAATACAAGGATGCTGTTTCCTCTCTGTCTTTCTGGCCCCTTGGGGTGTCTCTTACTTGTCATTTCTCCCATATCTCACCATGCACCCTTGGGCCAGCTCCACCAAATTGCTGTCACTCTGCTGTGTGCCAGGTCCTCTTACACCTCTGCATTGTGCAGATGTCATTTTCTTGGGCTGAAATGCTCTTTCCATCATGGCTGCCTTCCTAATCCTACTCATCTTTTCCTGTATTTGGGAGAGTCATCTGCTTTAGAAGTCTTTGACTGGTCTCAACTCGTCTATTTCTCTATTTTCTTGAGCACCCCAAGCCTTGAGGACACTGACTGTAAGGCCTCCCATACAGAGGAATTGGCTCTCTAGAATGCTTCTCTGCCAGCCCATCTAGGATGGGGCAAGTTCCTTGACAATAGGGCTGATGAATGGATCAGGATGTGGACTTACCCCTAACTCCTGTGTAAACAAATATGGGTGAGGAAAGATGGGGGTCAATTTCATCATTGCTTTTGATTAACACCATTCCCAAGGGTTGATAGCAACAGTATTTTGATTAGATTTTGACATTCTTGCATTTTCATTCCAGTTCCATCTATCCCGTTCTAGTTATGTGACTTTAATGAAGGTACTCAGCTTTTTCAGGCCATAGTTTTCTCATCTGTGCAATGTGGATAATGACGCTCCTGTCATTGGGTGGATTAGAGATGATGTGTGAAGTGCTGCACAGAATTGTTGGGAAGTGGATGCCAGATATTAGCATCATTTTACTCCTAACATTTATTGTTCTTTCAATCTGTGGTACACTGTAAAGTCCTATTGACATAACTTTCCTATGTACATGTATGAATACACCACTGTGAATCTCAATATTGTCTACATCCACAGACTGGGATCCCAATTAGAATAATATATATTCCATGTTTTATTAAGTATATCAAAACGGATTATACTGTCATGTATAACCAAAAAGAATAAGTAAAAATTTTAAAAAATTAAAGAGAGATAAAATATTACTTAATTATTTTGGTTCCTTCCATGGATCACTTAGTTCAGGACACTAAAATCATGAGTGATCCATCTCATTGGAGATTGCTTGTTAACTGACACATGTTGTTTGAACATAGTGATATTGAGGCCACAGCTTCTTATGAATCTAATGAATTTAATTGGGTGCTTCTGTAGGGAATTTTGCAACAGCTAATAGCTATTTTCATGTTGTGATAATTAATAATAATAATAATAATAAATGTCCACCTCCTATATTTCTCCAGGGTCTTGCTCAGCTATTCTCAGAATATTACATGTTATGTGACCTCAGTGCTCCAAGTAGCAGAAAGAAGACAGCTTCAGAGACAAGAGAGTTACGCAAGTTGCTCAAATCTTCTCCAATATGGAGAGAAAGAGCAGAATTTTCTGTCATATTTGTGTAAGGTGAATTTTCTATTTTAAAGCCCACCTCATTTTATTTCATCCAAACTCCAGTCTTCCTGGTGCCCACCTTCCACAAAGTGCCTTACTGTCCTCTACTCTAAGAATTTTATTTGAATATGAGGTTCCTAGGAATTGTACTCACACGTTACCCAAAATTTTCCTGTTATTAAACAGGAAAGTGGAGTGAAGTGGAGTGGAGTGGTTCATTTGTTCATTCACTCATTCATTCAAAATCTTTACTGAAGAGTCCTATAGGGATCTGTCCCAGGTTCTGAGAAAAGAAAGGGAAAACAGAATACAGAAGTTCCTCAGATCAAAAATCTAGGAGATGCTATACAAGTACACATGTAACCATCCCACTGAGAGAGAGGTGAGATGCCTCGAAAGCACCAAGTTGCAACACTGCCCCTGGCCGTGGCTAGCCACATCATACCCTCTGTGGAAAGTCAATGTCTCAGAGAACAATTCTTTAATTTTTTTTAAAATTATTTTTTACTTGTAGTTGGACACAATACCTTTATTTCACTTATTTATTTTTATGTGGTGCTGAGGATCAAACCCAGGGTCTCACATGTGCAAGGCGAGTGCTCTACCACTGAGCCACAACCCCAGCCCCAATTCTTTAAATTTTTTAAAAATATTTTTTAGTTGTCAATGGACCTTTGTTTTATTTATTTATATGCGGTGTTGAGAATCAAACCCAGTGCCTCACACATACCCGGCAAGTGCTCTACCACTGAGCCACTAACTACTCCAGCCCCAAACAATTCTTGATCTGATACAAAACTAGCTGTGATTTAGAGAAGATTATTATTCTCTCTGAATCTCTCTGTCTCCTCACCAATAAAATGATCTTAATATTGTTTGCTGACAGGATACCATGAGGTTTAAAGATTTCTTATCTAGAAAGCATATTAAATACCCATGAAGATGAGCAAAACCTCTCCAAATCCAGCTTCCCTCTAGAGAAGGTTCATGTTGTGTGTGCATGCACGTGCATCTGTTTGGTGTGCATATGCTCATGCCTCTTGTTTCTTTGATGCCTCTTCTCATATTAACTCATTTCTAGTTACCCAATTCTTGTTCTGGAAACTTATCATAATTATAACATTAAGGAGAGATCAGAATGGCATGTGCCCAGTGAAGCTCATAAAGAGGAAAATTATCTCCCTCAGACATATGTTGGAACTTGCAAAAGTATGCAAATCCAGCTGAGTGAATTCAGAAACATCAGCCTAGGATTTATTCCTTACAACTGCCATTTTTTATCAATACAAAAAATAAATATATCGTGACCACTTCAATGGAGAAATAACCTATACTAACCAATACCACATGCATTCCAAACAGTTATATTACTTAACAATGTTCCTACTAATGTACCATTTTCTAGGTTTCACTCATTTATTCAACAAATATTTACCAAATGCCCAATATATACTGGGAATGGTACTAGTTTCCTATCATGCAGCAGCCACTTCTTTGGGATTTATAGACAAACCAGCCCTAAGGAATTGTATGTATGTGTGTGTGTGTGTGTGTATCTATATGCTTGTATCCGTGTGAGTCTGAGTGTGTATATCTATATGTAAGCATGCATGTGTACAAGTGTGAACATGTATTAATACATGTGTGTATTAGGTAAATACAGATGTGTATGTATGTATAAGTGTGTATATGTGGATTGTTGTGCATGTCTATACACACGTGTGCATTCTGTAAACATCCACATGTGTATACATATATGCGCATGTGTTTTATTCTGTCAACAGTTCATCCCACCTCTTTTAATTAGGTTTTATGTTTTGGTGGTCAGTGTGGCAGTTATCAGGAAATTGAATTTTCCTAGGGGGTAATTTGCTATTATTTTTAGATTATGGTATAATCTCAATTTCTACCTGGTATAAATGAGTTCCCCAAATTTAATGTGTTGCCAACTTAATCCCCAAATTCAGATGTTGATGGTATTTGGAGGAGGGGCCTTTGTAAGGTAATTAAGATTAGACAGGTAATCAGAGTGGGGTCTCATGATGGCATCAGTGATTTTTTTAAGAAGAGGGAGTAAGACCCATGCTAGCTTGCTTATTCCATCTCAACAGCAACACTCTCCACCATGTTCCAAGGCACCAAGATAATCCTCTCCAGATACCAGTGCCAAGATCTTGAATTTCTCAGCCTACAGAACTATAAAATACACGAGTCTCTTTTCTTTATGAATTACCTAGTATGTGCTATTCAGATAAGAAAATGGACTATGAAGCTTCCTTTCCATGGATTCCTGTTATTATCTCAGGAACGCCACTCTTCCCTAGTTCCTCAACTAAGTACCTCACACCAGGCCAGGAGCAGAGCAAGTACTCAGCAGGCACTTGTCAAGTTGAATGACAAGCCTCTGAGTTTCTACCTTGTATTTATTGTGTGATATTGTCCAACTTGCCAGATATGGTCTGGCAGCTCTGCAATGGTTATGGCCTGATAGGACTATGTGACCTGAAATATGTCCTAGGCTTGGAACATTCACAGTCCATCTAATTCTGATATAAGCCCATTGCTTTGTTTTGTTTTCCAGAAATGACCAAATCAGCTGAAATGCAATGTCTTTGAGCCCTTCCTGAGGCCTGTCAGCTCTGACCAGACTTGGGCTAATTACACTCCCTGAATGTCCTACATTCCTAAAAGGGGCCCACTGACAGGTGAGAGAAGTTAGAGACTCTCAAGCAGAGAGACAGTGAGCAGCATCGCCCAGGGTAACCTTGCTGCCGGACTCAGGGAGTGGGAAACAGAGGCACCCAGATTGCTTACGATGGTTCTGCCACTGGAGGAAATTAAAAGAGGAACAGAGGAAATGAAACTAGAGAAAGAGACACAAGAAAACAGACTCAAAGCCGAAGCCACCCTCCTTAGGAATTTCAGTTTTCATGGGGGCAAAACACTGGTATTTGCAGGCCTCTCTTCTGCAGGTGGCCAGGGGTAAGTTTGAGCACTGGGCACAGATTCCAAGTCTGGCTGTGTCCGGAGCTTAGCTGAGACTTGTCATGTCACCTCACCAAATCTAAGGTTCTCTGATACAAAGAATTATGACACCTCTTCACAAATGTGGATTCTGTTTACCAAGACAATGCACAACTGGCCCTCTGCATCAATGAGTTCCACACCTGTGATCCAAGCAACCTGAGTTCAAAAGTATTTTTTAAAAACACAAATTTCATCTACACTAAATATGTACAGAAATTTTTTCTCTTGTCATTATTCCCTACACAATATAATATAACAACTACTGACACAGTTTCAGTTAGCTTTTTCATGCTGTGAACAAAAGACCCGATAAAATCAGAACATCTTGAAGAAAGGGCATGGTGGTGGAGAATGGTTCAAGACAGCAACTGGGAAGCAGAATGAGAACTCTGCTCTCCAGAGACATAAAGGCACACCCCTATTGAACTACCTCCTCCAGCCACATCCTATGGCTTATAGTTACCATCCAGTTAAACCATTCAAGTGGATAAGTCCACTCATTAGGTCACAACTTTCATAATCCAGTCATTCACCTCTGAGAATTCTTGCAGTGTTTCACACATGAGCTTTTGGGAAAGACCTCATATCTAAACTATAGCACTTGGCATTTACATTGTTTTGGGTATCTTGAGTATATCTAGAGATTGTTTACAGCGTAAGTGAGCACTGCATACTTCATGTGTGTACTATCACATTTTATATAAGAGACTTGAGCATCCACAGATTTCACTATCCATGGGGGCCCTAAATCTAATACCCCATACATACAAGGGATGAATGTTAAAAACAATCAACATCAACAAAACCAAGGTGGCATGTAGTGCAAGTACAACTACTACTATGGTTATTCTGTTATCTGAGTTCTATATAGGGGTGACACTCATCTCCTGAAGCTCTAGAAAGTGCTGCCACCCTCTGACAGAGCATCCCTTAAGAAAATTCCCCTAGTGTCAACTTGGCTATCTTCAATTTTTCCATTTTCACCCACGATTCCAGTGTCCCCAATGATATTGGCACCAGAAGAAAATAATTTCAGGTTTGATGGTGGTCACAATGTTACTTCCTGTTTCACTTTGTGCAAATTGATTAAATTTCCTGAGTTTTTATTTAATCTTCCATACAGAGGGAACCACAATTCATACATTTGTGGTGAGAAAAAAAAATAAGACATTGACTATAAAAAGATGAATGCATTAATTCTATCTTAATAAAGATGGAAAAATAAAGAGATGAACTTAGTACCCTGAAAATAATAGATGTTCATTAAGCATTACCTGCACTAGTAATAGTTTTAAATAATTATACCACTGCTTGTCATTCTTATGAGTGATGAGGTTAACCTTGTTATAACCAGAAAGGACCTTGGTTGTCAACCTGGGGACCAAGGATTGTCAACCTTATTTGTCAACCTTGGTTGTCCCCTCTGGAGGGGGAATATCTCAATCCCTGGAATGGCCAGCATATGGCCCAACATGTAATGGCCCTTGTTTTTATTCTACCAGAAAGTCTCAGATGTTTCCTGATGTCTAGCTGTTACTTTCACCTTTCTTGCTTAGTAAAAGCCTGAGCCACTTCGACTGTTTATCAAGGACAAGCCTCAAGTTGCAAAAATGATTGGTGACAGGTTTTAATTTCCTGCTACCACCCTTCTGGAAATGCAAGCCCATCCAGCCCCATAAAGAGCAGACAATGCACAGTCACTGCAGAATGGAAACAGAGACATGGAGATAAAGACTAAGCAAAAAACCAGTCCTTGGCCCTCATTCACTGAGCACCGGATGAGCCCAGCTCGGGGCTGGGCACTGCACCATATGAAAACCTCCAGACATTGCTTAAAATATTTAAGAAATGATGTCAGATGGTATATAGTCAGATGCTATTTCGTAGAGTTTGAAGAATTGTGTTGAAAATACTGAGAAGGAGTGACCTCCATATGAGTTTGCAGGGAGCAGTGGAACGTGGAGAAGGAGGAAACCAAAGGGGCTGTGTGTGACTTGTCTCTAGCCAGAACCAGTCTCAGGGCTCTGTAGACAGGAGTGGAGAGAAACATGTTTATTTCCAAGAGAATAAAACTCTGCTTCCTGAGTGACATCCCAGAGTCCCAAGGATCAAAGAGTCAAAACTAATTAGAGTTTTTAAATTCTTACTAATTCTAAAGCAATTCATTTTTATTAAATTTGACTATTGTTAGCAACTAAAACCAGGTCTTCCCTAACTTGCATTTCCCCCCTAATCCTGCCTGTTTGATAACAAGAGCTTTATGATCGAAACAGTGAGGGAGCAACACTGTCACTCAGGCCTCAGAGGTATCAGCTTGTAGGTTGCTGGACCTCACTAGCTTCTGCCTATCCCTGCACCATCCAGCAGTGACCCCTTTAGATAGACAGCACAGGCATCTATCTAGCATGCTCCTGGCCTTCTATCAATATTCCCTATAACTAATAACATTTGGGTTTTTGATGTTTTATTCTTGGGTAGGCAGATGTGTTTCAGGCTGAGGAGGGAAAAAATACCCCAGAGCTGGCTAGGGAGCCCACTGGATAAAAGGTAAAATGAAACAAGCACATTCTGTATCCTTTTTCTATTTGCTGTATTCCTCTGCCATTTGGCTATTGTTTCTCTCTCATTTGATGCCTTCTCTCTCTCTCTCTCTCTCTCTCTCTCTCTCTCTCTCTCTCTCTCATTCTCTCATTTCCTGTCTCCTCTCTCCTAGTGATGCACCTCCTTAAATGTGTCCACAGTCCACTGTAATCCCACAAGCAGGAGCCCCCCTGCTAGCAAATTGCCATCCAGGTCCCTGCACAACCACTGATATTAGAGGCAGCTCCAACTGTCCTCACATGGATAATAACCAGGCAGACTAGGTCAGGCTGCTTTGCCCTGCCGAGTTAAGCATATCTCTGGATGAGTGCATGGCAGAAAGGGAGGCTGTGCTGCAGCCTGGAGACACCTAGAGAGTCTGTGGGCTTCAGAGTCCTAAGACTCCTGCAGGAGGCTGCAGACCTGTGTGCCTCTGCTTGGGGGAGCAAATGAGGTTAGAATCCAACAATATTTTGACTGAACAAGTTCATCAGGAAACGGAACAAGCAGAAAGCCTTCTGTCCCTCAGTTATAGAAGTCTGAGTTGGTTTTTGTTTTTGTTTTTGTTTTCCCAGAATCACTGGATTGGGTCTCCCTAGCACAGTGGCAGAAGAAGAGAACCCAGAAATGAGTAAAATACAGACCCTGCCTGCAAGATCTTGTACGATGATAGGGCCATAGACCTAATTCTACTAGGAATGAAGGAAAATTGGGCTGCAGATTGTTGGTCATGCTGCCTGAGAAGGTTGAAATGTTAAAATGTGATGTTCAATTGTTGCCTCCATTCATTACACATAGGATAAAAATGGGTTCTGGCCAAGATGAGGTAGTTCCACCTCTCCAGCTCTTCCCAATCACAACCCCAAAACCATAACACATCAAACAAACATGGAAGCCTGAGGAGGTCCACAGGGGAGGGTAGCTGCCCTGGGACCTCAGGACTTGGGGAACAACACAGAAGAGAGTTCCCTGGGTTCCTTCACTGTCTCATTTCATCCCAGACAGGGCACTGCAGAAGCCTCCAAACCAGAATCTCTCACAGACACAAACAAAAAGCTCTAAGAAAAGTCTGTTTCCCCATCCAAAAGGTCCTCTAAGAGCAGAGATCCAAAGGTAGTAATTGTTCTACTCAAGTCAAACTCCAACAAATAGCTACAGTTCCTCAGCAGGACCAAGAAGAGAAGAGCTTCTTTTCCACTCCCATGTAAACAGGAGGCACACTAGTCCCCCTTCAGGCAAGTCAGCAGGATCCACAGCAAAGCCCAGCCTGCCCCATGTCAAGGCTAATCAGAGACTCACTTCCTGCCATCCCACAGAGGTCAATGGGGTCCAGTGTCAGCAGACATCAAGACAACAGAGCTAGAGGACACTCTACTCTTCTATCTTCACGGGTTCAGCATGGCTCAGTGCAGACCTGAGCCTCTACCATATGGGCGTCAGAGAAAAGAAACAAAATGGAGGGAAGAGTAAAAGGGAGCAAGCAGGGCTAATTTACACTCTGCTTTTTGGTCCCCTGCTCTGATGTCATCAGAATCCAGCAAAAACGTGATCTTCCACTCCTGGCCTGCAGTGACAGAGCACACACCAAAGGACAAGGGGGGGAACCCTGCAGGCAGCCACAGGGTCACAACTCCAGAGCCTTCCAGAGGGGACCAAGAGAAAAGTGAAACCTGGGACCTGCCCCTTTGTAGTGTGCAGAAATCTGAATTTAAATCTGTAAAGGCAATCTCACCTACCATCCACAAGCTGCTGGTATCCAAGGGACTTTCAGATTGAGTATTCATTCAACTCAATCAAATGACACACCTACTAGGTGCCAGGCATGATGAGGTGCTTCAAGTACACAGTAAAAGGCTTTTCTATGTCATTCAGGGTTTCACAGCTTTAAGAATCCAATAGGAGGGTAAACCTCCAGTGGAGTCCTAGATGAAGAATACTGGAACCAACATTTGTCCAAGGCACAGCAGGCACGGAAGAGGAGGCATACATACCCGGGAGCCAAGACCCAGGGAAGGGTTCAGGCAGAAGATTTGAGGAAAAGTTTATTGAGAGACAGAGTGACTTGAATGAATGACAGGTGTTATCAGGTGCAGGAAGTTCATAATCAAACTCTAAATAGAAGGTGCTATTTATGTGTTTCCTTCACGGTGAGAAAATGACCCTTATCCTTCTAACTGTGCTCTATAACTTCAACCAAATTCATGTCAAACTTCCTCTACCTTCTCATCTCCCTGCCTCCAAGAGACAAGGTGTTATCAGGTCTCAGTGGAAAACTTCTCTTGACATCTATACTTTGGGTGGTTAGAAAGAAGGTGCCCCACTTTAAACCAGCCCCATTATACTGACTCTAAGCCACGATCTTTCTCCAGGAGCCCAGAAAGACTTCTATTAGAGACTAGATTTCTGCTTACTCAGGCTGTGCCCTCTTCCTGCCCAGCCTCCCAGCCTCTTTAATGCTGGGGCCTCAGGGGCATTTCTGTAGGGCACAGAGGGAAAAAATTTAGAGCCAAAGGCTTGATTCTGGAAGTCCTCTAATCTATTCCATTGACCAAGCAAATCCTACCTCCTGTATGAGATCTCTCTTGTCAAACAAAAGACTACACATACTTCACAGAGTGTACTGCTGCTTAATGAAACCCTGAGCCCATTATGTCTTGTCACCAAAAGTGAATTCTGACAATGGCTGAAAAAGTTCCTGGAGAGATGACAGTGCATGCATCTGACTCTTTAAGGGACAATGCGTGTGGTCACATAGTGCTTTGTGGATTGGCAGGTGGGTTGGGAAAGAGGCACCTGCCACTCTCACTCACCTGCTCCGTGACCCACTTGGAAAAAAAAGAAATGATGACAGTAAGGCATCATCCACGTGTAAAGGAAGAGCCGACACTATCCACCTCTGCTAGAGCTTCTCTAAAAGATTATGATCAGAAATGTGACGTCCAGAAAATATGTGTATTCCTTCATGCAATTTTAGACATTATGCTAACTCTAATGATGTATTACATATTCTTTATGTCTACTTTTCTTGTCTCTAACATTGTAAGAATAATGCTACCCTCTCCATACAGTCGGTGTGATAATTAAATGAGCTATAAAATGCTAAAGATAATGGTGGCACATAATAGTTAGTATCTCAAATAAGTGTTGCTGTTGTTCTTATTGGAACTGCCAATTTCATGCAATGGTAATTCATTATGCTTATAAAGGATTTTCAGTGTACTGAAAGTCTTCATGTTCACTGCAGGTTATTGTCTTCATTTATAGAGCATCAAAGAAGTTAAGTGAGTTGCCCCAGGGCATAGGCTAGTAATGACAGAGCTGGAAAGTATAGAGTGAAACAGTGGTTCAGCGGGCGGCCTTTGGCTTTAGACCACAGGGATCTGAATCTTAGCTTTACTACCCTTTAGGTATGCAATTTGGAGAAAATTACTTAACCTCTCTACCCATCCATTTCTTTACCTATAATAGTTTATTGGTGGTGCAAATGAGATAATTGGTGTAAAGTATTCAGAGCTGTAACTGGCATAACATATGTGCTCAATAAACTGTGGCTATTATCATTGAACTCAGATTTTCTGAGTCCAGTGCTCCTTCCCTTATATAACTCTAAAGACAGCATACTTTGGAATCTGTTTTAAAATTAACCTGAACTGGGAATAGAGAATATAAGCCTCCTATCATTGAAAAGGTGCTGAGAGTAGGCACATGTTTTAGTCAGCTTTTTCTCTGCTGTCACTAAAGGATCTGACCGGAATAACTATAGAAGAGGAAGTTTATTTGAGGCTCATGGTTTCAGAGGTCTTAGTCCAGAGAAGGCCGGCTCCATTTCTCAGGGCTTGAGGTGAGGCTGAACATCATGGTGGGAGAGTTTTTGTGCCAGAGGAAAGCAGCTCACATCATGGTGACCAGGAAGCAGAGAAACTTCACCCTCCAGATACAAATATATACTCAAAGCCATGCCCTAAATTCTCACCTCCCCCAGCCACACCCCACCACTTCAGCTACCACTCAGTTAATTCCTACCAGGGGACTAATTCACTGATTGGGTTAAGACTCTCACAACCCAACCATTTTCCCTCTGAACTGTCTTGCATCGTCTCACATGTGAGCTTTGGGGGAACACCTCACACAGCACATTAGGAATATGACACAGAATGGAGATTCACAGAACAGAGATGGATATCCAGTAGAAAGGGCTTAGATCCCATTTTTAAACAAAAGAGGACAGACCATACAAACTCTATAGACTATTACCTACTCCAAAGATATGCTTGATTCCTTCTTAACATAAAGTGTCAGACAGACATAAAAATGTAAGAAGGAATTTCAATCATCCAAGAGCTGCTAAAAGCCCAATTCTGTTAGAAGCAGGATGTCTTATTTCATTGATTGGCTTAATCTCTCTGAAGAAACAAGAAAAATAGTGTGTGTGTGTGTGAGTGGGGGGGAACAGAGGTTTTATGATTTCTAATCTGACTATGGAAGGGGAAACTTTTTGGCAAAGCAGAAAAAGAGATCCAGGAAGAAAGTTGCCATGAACTCTCATCTGTCTTAATAATAAAAAGGAAAAAGATTTTCCCAGTAGATCACTTAATGGCTTGCAACTTGGAACTGAGAGTTGACTTTGAATTCTGATTCCTGTGTGGTCTAAACATGACCTTTACTCATTTACCAAAACTGTCTGAATTTCATTTTCCTTTTCTGAAAGAAGGAATAAATACATGTTTGTTATGAACACTATTGTTAAAACTAAATGAAATGGTGCAGGTGAGAAACCTAGTACAGTGCCTGGCACATAGTGGCCATTCAAAAACAAAAACAAAAAAAGATAAATAAACTCCTTTTCTTCGGTTTTCATCAACAGAAAATACAAGAGACTACATAGCTGACTTTGGATAGGGATTTCTGAGAAGTAAAATTATGGTGATACAATTAGGAACAATTCTAATAAGTGAGAAAACACTGTTAAAGTAAGACATGCCATTTCACAGAGAGCTCTCTGACAAACTCAGATTGCAGAAGGCCAAGGACAAAAACATATATTGGAAGCAAGGAGCAAAAACATATATTGTGAGCAAGGAGCAACATAAAACAGGTGTGCAACAAAACCCATGGGGAGGCTGTGGGGCGTGGGGCTGAACTGATACTCCCCCAAATGCCACAGAAGGAGGCTTTGAACCTTCTTCTGGCTTGAGCAGTTGAACAAGGAAGCTCTAGGCATCCAGCTTAAAATGCAATGGCATATTAATGACTCTTAGGAGAGGCCTGAGCAGAGTTCTCTATATTTTTTCTTCTTACTTTTTCTCTAATCAGAGAGAGTAATCTGCAAACTGGAAATGCCAAAGCAAACAAATGCAAATGAGAGACCATAGTACCATATAGGAAAGATGCAGAACAGGCTTTGATCCCACACTCAATGAGTGCACAGCCTGCAAGAGGTCAGAGGGGCACCTGCATTAGATAGTGCAGAGCCCCCAGAGGCTGGTATATAGACCTTCCCTTCCACTCCTCCTGATGGGGGCACTATCTGAGAAACCACAGGACCTGATCTGGGGGTTGAGGGGACTGACCTAGCTCCTGTGTTGGAAAGAAGATGGAAGGAAGAGCAAAGTTGAAGCCAGGTGATCAGCCGAGGTCGTACAATAGTGCTTCACGTCAGAAACAGGCACCTGGTACCAGGAAGTCAGCAGTGGGAGGAAGTGAGAAGGAAAAGCTTTGGGACATATTTTAAATATTTTATTATGAAAAATCTCAAATATAGACAAAAATGATAGGAACCCAAAAGTGGAGTGAGGACCCATCAAAAAACTTCAGCTCCTGGCATATTTTGCCATTTTCTATACTCATTTTCCCCCAAATCCCACCAGAATCATGAGAAGCAAATAGTAATCCATAAATAATTCAGTATGGATCTCTGAAAGTTAGATTCTTGTTAAAAAACATCATCACATTGCCGTTTTCACATCTGAAAAACTTAACAATACCTTAACATCATCAAATATCTAATCAGCATTCAAATTTACTCGATTGTCTCATAATTTTATGCTTTTACAATTTTCTTTTGGGGATCAGTATTCATTCAAACAAAGTACACGAACAGCATTTATTTCATATCTCCTAAGGTTTTATAACCTCAAGATATTTTTTTAATAACCTCAATTGTTTCTTTTTTATTTTCCTAACACTTATTTTTAGGACTGGCTTCTCACATTCTAGATTTTGTGAATGCATTCCCATGGATTGTTTAGCATATTTCCTGGTCCCTTACGTGTCTCATAAATTGACAACTGTATCTAGATCCTTGATCAGATTCCATTTATTGCTATTAATTCTTTTGGAAAGAATGCTTTGAAGATGATATGTATACTTTTGTCTGAAAGCACTAAGTCTGACGTTTCCTCCCTTGTGTTACGATTAAGCATTGGCTTCAAAGATCTGTCACACACACACCCTCAGCTTTCACCTAATGTTCCTTGAGAACACCAAAAAGCACTGCATTGACCCATCATGCCATGCAGCATAGCCGACCAATGACATTGCAATAATATCATTCCTTTTTTGCTCATTTGCTATAAAATCGTAAAAACAAAAAATTTCCCCATCAAGTGTTTGATTGCCATGAGGTATCATTTAAACGGAAAAGATGGGAACATGTTCACTTAGTTTATTTAACCAGTTTTCAGAAAAAAAAAAAGTTACTTTTTAGCATTCTCCAAAAGTCACCATTGTGATTTTTTTTTCTGTACCATCGTGAGCTCATGGACTTAAAATATTTAATATATTTCAATGCATTATCCTAGTTCTTTCTAAACTAAACGTTTTTGTAATCATTGTGACTTTACATGCAATTGTAAGAAATAATAGAGACCCCATATACCACTCACCCAGTTATCCTCAGAAATGACAACCTACATCTGTAAGAATGAACTCAACCAGGACTTCAACATTGGTGCAATAAGGTGCAGAACTTCTCCATAGCCACAAGGATTCCTCATGCTTCCCTTTTGTAACCACATCCATTTGCCTCCTGTCCCCATTCCCTCCTTAACCCCTGGTGTTATGGTTTGGATTTTAAATATTCCTCAAAGGCCCAGATGTTAAAGACTTTTTGTCAGCTTATGACTCTCTTGGGAGGTGGTGAAACCTTGAGGAGGTAGAGCCTTGTGGAAGGAAGGAAGTTCATAGGGGGCATGTCCTTGAAGGGAATACTGGGACTCCAGCCCCTTCCCCCTACCCTCTGTCTCTGTTTCCTGGGTGCTATGAGGAGAACAGAGTTCCTCTACCACATACATGCTCCTGTCATGATTGTACACACCCAAAGTATGGAGCCAAGAGACTGTGGTCTGAAACTGTGAAACCAATAAATATTTTTTTTATAAGTTGATTGACTTGAGTATTTTGTCACAGTGCTGGAAAGCTAACACACTCCAGAATCATCAATCTAGTTTTCTATGATTTATCAGGTCAAGATTATTATATAAATGGAATCACATATTTAGAGATCGACTTTTCTCACGTACTGTGATTCTCTGGAAATTCATCTAGGTTATTGCATATATTAGTTCATTTCTTATCGCTGAGTAAATATCCCATGTTTTGGATGTTCCACATTTGTTTAAACATTCATGTTTTGAATAACATCTGGGTTATTTCTAGTTTGGGAATATTATTAAGACAGCTTCTATAAACATTTGCCAATAGATTCTTGCATTCGGTAACTTCTAATTTCTCTGGGGAAAATATCCAGGAATATAATCTCTGGCTCATGTGGCATCTACTTCTTAATTTTTAAAAGAAAGTGCCAAACCATTCTCAGTGTGGCTGTGCCATTTTGCATTCCCCCTAGCATTGCATGAGTGATAAAGTTTCTCTACATTCTCAACAACATGCTTGTTGTTGTTTTTTTTCTTGTATTTCCTTTTGTGCCCATGGATGTTTAAATTGTTGAAAAACTGATTCTACCAGCATGGAATTACTTATATACTATTTTTGTCAAAAAAACCCACAAAACTCTGAAATACTGGGTTTTTAATTTTAATTTTTTTTGGGGGGGTGCATAACAGGGATTGAACTCAGGAGCACTCGACCACTGAGCCACATCCCCAGCCCTATTTTGTATTTTATTTAGAGACAGGGTCTCACTGAGTTTCTTAGCACCTTGCTTTTGCTGAGGCTGGCTTTGAACTCAACGATTCTCCTGTCTCAGCCTCCTGAGCCGCTGGGATTACAGGCATGCGCCACCGCACCCAGCATTGTTTATTTTTATCTGACTAGTTTTTAGTCTATTTTCTCTCCATTCTTCAGTACTGTCACAGAATTCCAAGTCATCCACTGTGGCTTTATTTGTGACTGCTGGGAAGAGTTGTGAGTTCTACCTTCCTAACAGTTCTCCATTTTTACATAGTAGGGCAAGATAGGGTCTTTGATGTGGCCTCCACTTACCTTATGGGTTAGGAGTGAGAGTGACCCTCATTACTACTGCATAATGGCAGAAGTCCTAAATCTCCACCTAACCTGCTGGATAGCGCCCCACTGAGTAGAAAGAGAGTGTGGCTTACTACTAACAAGGTGGATGGAAGCCAGGCTTCTGTTGGCACTACTGGAGGGGTGAGGGACTTGTCTTGACAGAGGGAGGACCTGTTCCTTACTGGTTTTTCTCTGCCACCTTCCTAGCAGGGTTGCTGGGAAAATATAGAAGCTTAGGTTTTCCACTCAACCTTGGATGTAGTGGTTGAGGGTGGTGTTTGGCTAGAGAACAATGGTAATTGCCTAAGTTTTCTGTCTTCATTGGTTGCTCTTTTCCTTCTCCTTTGGATACAGAAAGAAGAATTTCGAAGGGCTTTTTCTCCTAGATCCACCTCCATTTTCAAGATACTGTTCTTGGCCAACAGATCTGGGACATAGGAAGCACAAAGAAAACCCCCGGGATTTCACCACAAGGTGTGTCTTTGACCCTTAGGTCATCAGCCAGTCTGCTTCCTTCTCTCCACTTTTCAGAGTCTCATCTTTGTTTTATTAATGCCCGGGGTTTTTTCTTGTACTGAGAAAAAGGAATAGGAGAAAAATGCAACTACCACGTTTTCCTAGAGGCAAAAGACTAATTACTACTTTTGATGTTGAAAATTTTCAATATGTGGTCAAAGGGGGCATCTTCAAGTTGGCTTGTGTTTCCTTTGATTTCATCTTAGAAGTCATTGATAAATGCTTTGGTTTACGGTAAGTTGCTCCAGGCTCATCATCTCACTACCTGAGTAAAAGTGAGTGTAAGTGTAGGTGTTTCAAAATAACCATATCAAAATGATACCTGGCAATATGGTTATGTAAGTTGTTCTAGATATTTTTTCTTTGCATTTTTATTCTGTACTTTGCATGTAGCATACAAATTGTTTCAAATCCATTTGAAGGAATTCCAGTATTTGATGATATTAAAAATGCCACACATGTGATACATTTTTAAGGCTCATTTGTTTTATTTTTCTTTTGAGTTTTAGGGATTGCTTTGTTTCCATTTTGATTTTGGTTGTATTTTATAATCGTTTAAAACATTACTTAGTTTCCAAGTTACATATAGAAAACAAGGCATATAAAGAGTGGTCTAGTTTCTTTCTGTAATTCCTCCAACACTTTTTGCTCTCTGTCCCACAGATTTGAGATGTGCAATTCGTTGTATAAAATATGATGTATGATGAGCTTTGTTTCTGGGTTTTCTATTCTGTTTTAATAGTATTTTGTGCTGCTATTCATGTTCCAGCTCCTATTGTTTTCATTGTAAAGGTTTGATGACATATTCTAATATCTTGTTGGGCTAACACACTCCTTTTCAGAAGAATTAGTCTTGCCCACTTGTTTTTCAAGTAAATTTATAACCAAGTTGATTAGCTTTTGAAATAAATCTAAAATTATTTGGAGAAAGTATTATATTAGGTTTACACATTTGTGGATATCTTTTAAAGACATAACAAAAAAAAATCTTCAGAGACGTCAGATACAAGTTGTAAGTGAATAAGAACGGAAGATTTTGAGGTACTTGACCCAAGACAATGGAAGAATAGAGCAGCCAAAAACTGACACAGATGCAACCATGGTGGCAGCAGGATTGAGAGCAAAGGCCATGCGCTTAGTTTTAGATGTGCTACCTTTGAAAGCTCTATCATGTATCTAAATATAAACGTGAGGTCGGTAAATGGGAACATGAGTGTCAAATTTAGGGTGGAAGACACAGTTACAAAGTTGAATTTTGGAGTCATTGTCAAGGAATTCATATTTAAAATCATACAACTGGCTGATATTGCCAGAGGAAGGGGATAATGGATACTTGATCCAGATCAAAAGGATAGTTGTGACAAGTTGTGACACCATGATTCCTTGGAAAGGGGTAACCAAGAAGGATGCTGGAAGAATGTTGAATTAAAGATGAGACTGCAATGGGATCAAGATAACAAGAGAGAGAGAGAGAGAGAGAGAGAGAGAGAGAGAGAGAGAGAAAGAGAGAGATGGATGTTGGTCCAAAAAAAGAGTGGAAATACTGAGTAAAATGAAGGCTCACAGAAGAAGCAGTTTTGGCCTCCATGCCCAGGGGATGTGATGATACAGTACACCGTCCCCTTTGTGATGTCATGTTCCACAGTTTGATTATCCTTGATGGACCATGGTCCAACATCCAGCTGTCCACATGGATGTTGGTCCAGGATTTCCTGAAGCAGATGGCACTCCTTCTGACATATCATCAGAAGGTCAAAAGCAGTCTAGTAGGACCTCCAAATACCTACATCATCTACCCCACTTCTGTCACAACATAGGCATTGTCTTCTCGCATCATCTCAAGAGGAAGGGGGATGAGTACAGTACTGGAAGGTATATTGACACAGTGACCAAATTCACATAAATTTTATTATAGGAGATTATGACAGTTGTCCTATTTTTATTATTAGTGATCCTTGTTAATCTCTTACTGTGCCTAATTTATATCTTAAATTTTATGATAGGTACGTATATACAGCACATAAAGGGGTTTGATGCTATCTATGGCTTCAGGCATCCACTGGGGGTCTTGGAACATATTTTCTTGGATAATTGGGGACTACTATTTAGGTAGTATATTGTACCCATGGTTCTCTTCATTAAGAAATCTCCTTGGGAGTCCATCATTGTTCTGATTTTATTGTACAGTGTCTACATTGCTCTTCTCTCAGAGTTCTTTTTTGGTAAACAGTAGTTAATAATGTCTTGCTATCTTAATTATAGTAAGAAAATTTATAAGAAATCAAACTCCTGTTCTCTTAACAATAGAATGGATATTTCAGAAATATAGAGAACTTCATAACATTGGAAGGATGAAGATTGAGATTTGGGAAATGACAGTATTTTGTGACTATTGAGCAGCAGGAGGTGAGAAGTACTGCATCTGTGACATGGAGGAAGTATTTGGTAAAGAACCATCAAAGCTGAAGACAGTCCCAGCTGCCCTGAAAAACCATCACAGCATCTGGGAGCTCACCCCAAATATCCTTTCATCTTTGCATCACATCCTCCAAAATCAAAACCATGGGCAAAAGAATATGATTGGCCAAATCAGGTTCAGTGGCTTCTGCTCTGGCTGCCAGGTGTGCTGAGAGAAGAAAGCTCTCACCTGCAGATTCCACTGCAGCAGGTGAGTAAGGACAATCTACCAATAGTATGTGCAATAGCGAAATTTGTCAAATGTAAGAAAGGGATGAACACTGGACAACTAAAAATTAAACACTAACACACATATAAAAAAATCTGCAGATGTGACAAGCTTTGATCAGTAAAATCTGAGGAAATGAGAAAGGAGATATGTCTGGGGACTAAAGGCATAATTTTAAAACTAATTTCCAAAAAACAAATAGTAAAGAACAGATTGTTGAAATTGCCAGCTAATAAACTTGGGACTGTTAATAGCAAGGAATTGGCCGAGATGAGGAATCAAGGCTGAACAGGATCAAGGTCAGGAGAGGAGTTGGTTGGACAATATTTTAAAAGAGCTTATTAAATGGCCAATCTGTTATCAATGAAATATTATAATGCACAAGAGCTAATGTATGCAGTTATGGGATTGTAATTCAAACAGATCTTAAAAGCTTGGAATCCTGGGCCAAACATCCTAGAATAAATGGGATAAAGGTAAATGGGGCAAAAGTGAAATTTTGCATGTAGGTTCAAAAAAGCAATTCCTCTCTTAGAAGATGGAATAGCTTAGATACAGAAATGAGAAAGATCATATAGTTCAATTACTGCATTTGACAGGGATGTTAATTTGAAGTCCAGGAAGAAGGTAGAGACTTCCCTAAGGTTTCACAGACAAATAGTAGTGGAACCAGAATTAGCACTCAAGTCTCATGACTAACTCCCTTAAAATGCTTGAATATTGCCATGAGTGCCTTCAACTTGGCATCTATTCCTAGGAAAATAATTTGATGAAGCTTAAGAAAGTATGTGCTTAATAGGTGCCAGAAGCATTAGCAGCTGTTAAAATAGTAACATCAACTTAGCCTGAACTGAAAGAAAGAAGGACATTGTCCAAAACTGGAAATAAATGTTGCTCTTCTTCTGCTCAGGTCAGCCACTCCTGCAAGACTGTGCTTGTATCTGCCAGAGGGAATCCAGAGGAGAGATAGTGAAGGTTCTGGAAAATGATCACAGAAATGGCTGGAGGAAAAGTGGATGGGAAAGAAGCAGCTAAGAGAACAGATTGCAGCTGCCCCCCAAATACATCAGAAATTCTTGTGAGAAAAAGAAGGAAGTATTTTCTGGGTGTCCCTGGTGGCAGAACTAGGATCATTGGCAGAAGTGACGGGGCGTGTGGGTCCTGTAGGTGGGGCTATATTAATGCAATCTCTTCTCCTTAATCCATCAGTGAGGGGTGCAGCTCAAAGTAATATAAGCTCCCTTTCAACGCCTAGCTTTTTTGAGATTCTATTACTTTCCTAAGGCAGTTTTTTTTTTCCTATCAGATATTAAAGTCTTTGAAATTAAGCTCATTATAAAGTCTCAGAGAGGAGCGACCCTGACTTACACTCTCTGTGGTCTCCACAGTGCCTAGAACAAGGAAAAATACACACAAAGTATTGAATCAATACTGGCTGGCTGATACAGCCTTTGATATTCTTTTCTATTCACCCTCCTTTTTCCACAGCCATTGATTCTGATCCACTTACTGGAACATAGCAAAAAACATTGTTATGCACACATATGCAAGATATTGTAAGTATTTCTTCAAGGAAATACAGAATTAAGAAAAAATGTTTTAAGATGTAAATAATTATGCAGAATCATTCTTGTATATACATAGTTGTTAAAAAAAATTATGCCTGTTTTACATCTTTATGCACAAGATCACATACAGCCAAGTCTAGTATCATTCCTGTAACTTTATCTTTCCTTTCCTCTGCTCCATATTATTGCTATGACCATTGCTTTTAATGTTGAGATGTGTGTATTATAATAAGATGAAAAGGAATTCACTTTGGAGAGCTGGGAAAAAGATGGATGAAGGAAGATTTTTGATAGAGTTTCTGGTTTGGTTAATCTAACCACAGCTGTCTTTTGCATAACTGTATGTATAGGAGAGCGACTTCAATGCCGAGCCTCAGTTTCTTCAACTGAAAAATCAGAAATAACACTGCATGTTGCTGCAAGTTTTCAGGAGGATTGGTGTCAACTCTGGATATCACAGTTGCTCATTAAAATCAGTCCCCTTGTATTTGCCACTGATACTCCCCCAAGCAGGAGTCATCCCATGTAATTTCAGGGGCCTTTGCAGTGTAGGAATTTTCATTTCCAATACCGTTAGGGAAACCCTGCTTAACCAGGAATGAAAATTGTATGTTACTTCTCTTGCCAATTCTTCTCAATTGGTGATGAACGCCCAGAGCCCTGTTCCAAGCATTTCTAAGCTATCCAATGCACTTCCAGAAGATACAAGAGAACTGGAATAGTTATGGTGAATACCAGAGTGGAAAGTAACAATAAGAAGTGCATATATTTGCCTTTAGCAAATACTATTGCCAGACCAAGAAAATGTATGATGAAATAATCTAAATTAAAAGTCTGGATTTTCATTAAGTTTAATTAATTTAAATTACTTGGGTCTTGGTTTTCATAATTGTAGTAAAATTGAGATTGACAAAAATGATGAAGATGATGTGGATAATCATGACACCCGCCCTGTCTAATGGAAACATGGAGAAGGCCGGATAGGAAGCTCTTTAGAAAGCCGTCACGAACCAGCGCAAGACACATGATGAGCCAAGTGCATGTTTAAAGGCACATTGGCAGAGAGGAGCCCCAAAGGGGGTTCTGGGTAGTTAGGAGTGACAAATAGAAAAGAAAAAATCTGAAAGGGCCAAGAAGAGAAGGTCCAAATAATTTTACCTTCTCAATTTGCACAGAGGCATCCTACACCATATATACCCCTTTAACAGGTGATGTAGAGGAATCACTACAAAACAAAATCAAGGACTCTGCAAAAGGAAATGTCACATCACTGTTGAATTAATAAGCTGCTTCCCTATTCTCCACTTTTACAAAGAGGGGAGCTGGCATGTGAGGGCTTAGGCTTCTGGACCCATTTATCATCTCCAGGGACATTGCTTTTCTTGTTTAGAGGCCTGGCAGTCGTGGGTGGCAGGGAAGAGGTAAAGGCAGGGAAAGCTTTTCTGATAAATGTGATAAGGGGTCAATTATTCAAAGCATTTTATATTTATTAAGTTCCCATGATATATGAAGCATCTACCTGTGAGGGTTGAAAAGGCAAATGGTGTTTGCTATAGATGAAGCCCAGGGAAATATTATGTGAAGGTGAATTGGGGGCAAGTTTGATGAATAAGTTAGTATTAGCTGAGCAAAAACATCTCTAGGCCAAATGACTTCCCATGAACACTGTGCAGAATGATTTGTCCACATGAATATAGTTTATCTAGAAGTGTCCAAAGTGAGGGAGTGGTGTGTGTGTGTGTGTGTGTGTGTGTGTGTGTGTGTGAACATGCATGTCTCTGTGTGCAAGTCTCTGGGTAGTGGTGGGTTGTGGGGTAGAAACTAAGGGAGGAAGGAAAATGGGAAGATTGCTACTGAGAAACTGGACAACTAGGAAAACCTTGGAGAGGTGGATTCAAGTCCCCCATATAGCTCACCAGGGATAGCAGGAACAGCAAAAAGAAAAGATCTTTGAGTCTTTTCAAGTCTAATGTGGTCTGTGACATCATCCATAATAACTGACTTGTGATTTTACTAATTGGCAATAGTTATAGTTACAATAAATGTCAGTTCTGCCTTGTTTAAATAGTGAAGGTCTCCCTTGGTGTCCTAGTTTTTATCCATTGTACCATACCTTTCTAGTTCCTGGGAGCCCTTGGAAAGCTACTTTTCTCTTGTACCCACCCTCCCTTCTATTCCCATTACTCACTAGATTACATTTATTTGTCCTTTGTGATTTTTTTGATTGGCTTTACATGTGTTCAGGGATTACCTTCACCCAAGGGAAAACTTGGCCCTTGATGGGTTCCTGTGGGGTAACATTTAAGCCCTTGGAATGCCTCCTCTGATGAGAACATCCAAGCACAGGGCCAGTGACATTGCATAGGAGGCACCATAAAGCTGTCCTGTAGGCTTTTAATCCATCTGCCTCTCCCCCATCCTCTCCCTTACTCTTCAAAGACCATCACACACATCAAGGCTCAAATGAGTCTGTGTTAGACAGCTTTCCATCACCATAATAAATACCTGAGATAGTCAATTTATATAGAGAGAAGTTTTACTTTGGCTTACAGTTTTAAATGTTTCAGTCCATGATCTGTTGGCGTGTTGCTTTGGGTCTGAGGCAGCACATTATGATAGAAGAGCAAACCACTTAACTCACAACCAGGAAGTGAAACAGAAGGAAAAAGAGAAGTTGAGGTCCCACTGTTCCCTTTGAGGGCACACCCTCAATGATCTGAAGACCTCCCATGAGGTCTCCCATCTTACAATTTCTACCACCTTCAATAATGCCATGCTGGGAACAGATCCCTTAGCACATGGGTCTTTGGAGGACATTTCAGATCTAAACTGTAGTAGTGTTTTTATAAATTCTGATGTTTGTTGTCATATATGTTGTGTCAGGAATTATATATTATCCCATTTAATCCTTGCAAGACCCTTGAATAGTAAGCCTTGTAATTCCCACTTTACAGTGAGGAATCTAAGGCTCATAAAGGGTAAATGATTTGCCCAATTCTACAATTTAGGTAGAAGAGCTTGGGATTGGGACCCAGGTCTATCTAATCTCTAAATCTGGACTCAGAGTCACTATACAGAGTAGCATACATGAGAATTCCACTGATCTATAAACTCACAGATCATTATTACCTTGAATTCTGAGAAAGTGACACTTGAAGAATAAGAAAGGGCCAGGTATAAGTACTTTTAGTCTCTCTGTTTCAAGAATAAAAGGACAGTAAGGACAATGACTCCTCCCCCCACTAACCTGGAAGATCTACCTATTAGTAGTCACATGGTGTTTGTAGAGTAGCACTTCATTATCCCTAGACATCATTTTATATGACTTACATGTGGTGGTGCCAGTCCCTGCCACCATCATCCTGGGAACCTTCCCTGCTGAATGGTCTATCTGGCCTCAGAGCACTCACCGCCATTCTGCTTTCCCACAGGTGGACAGACACCTGAGTGGAATGGAATTCATCAAAGTAGATTCACATCCTAGGTTCATGGCAGCAGAAGGAGGTAAGAGTCAGAGACAGAGACAGAAACATCATTTTAGTAGCACGAGAACTTCCTAGTGCCATTCCACTTGATAAGGAGATTTGGACTTGGTGAACCCTGCCTGGGGTGGTTGATAGGAATCTGGTGTTCCCCAACTCTGTGCTCTTTCCTCACCACCTCTGAGTATACACAACCCCCAAGTTAAGATACAGCTTGTGTTTAAAACGCCCATGGTTCACAAAGTTCAACTGCTAAGGGCAAGTCTGCTACTTCCTCACACTCAGCTAAGGAAGCTATAATCTGTAGTATGTGGCTGGGTCTGGCTAGCTAAGAAGGAGTTTTTAATGAAGTGCTACATTATGTCTCACAAGGACACTCTGGAGCCTGAGACCTGAGTGAGCGGTGACTGCTCTGCATTGGCCTGTGGATATTTGAGTGGATCACTGAGCTCTTGGCCCCCCCTCAGCCACAGAGACCCCAGGTCCATGGTTTTGTAGAGCTGGGGCTGCAGTCACTACCAAGGAAAGCGAAAGCTTGAAGATTTAGGGGAGCAGAAAAATAAGACAAGACTGAGGACACCAGGCTATAGAGAGGATAACAGGACAAGAATTAATAAGATATAAAAAAGAGAGATCACTATTTTGCCAAAGAGACCGAATAAGAGAGAAGAAGATTGGGGATGAGATTTTCATAGAGTGCTGATTTTCAGTTAAGTGGCCCTCTTCCCTCTCAGGTCAGGGCTCCCCTTTGCAGGCCTGTCCCTAGGCACAAGGGTGATTCATGCCCTGGACTCAGCTTCCGCTGCACACAGATATTCTTATGCATTCCTTGCAAGGTTTATCATTTTTCTTTCATCCTCATGTCAAACTGGCAATCGAATTGTCACACAACTCTGAGAGTCTACAACCATGTGAAAAATACTAACTATGCACCATTTCCAATTTCTAATTTTATCCAGAATCACCAGCCATTTGCAAGCCTCCCTGTCTTTTTGAAAAGAACTATTCCTGAGCTGAAACGATGGTTCCTGCTCTGCACATTGTAGTGTTTTTTTTAACCCTCCCATCCCACGCCTTTCTCTTTCAAGGGTTTAGCGAAGCTAAGTAGGAATGATAATTTGAAATCTTATTTTCAACCACACTCATCCTCCAATTATCTTCTCCTTCTGGTCTGGTTCAGGCTGCAATGACCAGTGTATTCCCTACCTAACTTTCTTTCTCACACTGGGTCACTCTGGCCTTTTTATATCAGTCCCACTTCAATTTCATTCTCCCATCTTAGTCATCAGGACTGTGAAGTGTGTGTATATTTAGCGCCATCTGTTTGGTTGGTTACCTTCTGGTTACTTCTTGCTTGACTTCCCCAAGCTCTTATTCCTCAACTTCCACTCCTCTCTTTCCTCCCTGCTTCCTCTTGGCACTGGCAGCCTGGTATCTACTCTCCCAAACCACTGTCAATCTCCAGCTGCAGTATCTCTACCGCCATGCCTGGCACTCACGTGGCTGTTAGTCATGCCTTGCCCCGCGACGTATCTTCCAGTTGTCTGTTTTGCACTTTTAAGTTTGTATAAGTTCCCTGAGGGCAACACCTTTATGCCTTTTTTTATTTCATAAGAGACATTCATTAAGCCAGGTGCGGTGGCGCATGTCCGTAATCCCAGTGGCTGGGGAGGCTGAGGCAGGAATGTGAGTTCAAAGCCAACGGCAAGCTGCTAAGCAACTCAGTGAGACCCTGTCTTGAAACAAATTACAAAATAGGGCTGGGGATGTGGCTCAGTGGTCGAGTGCCCCTGAGTTCAATCCTCAGTACCAAAAATAAATTAATTAATTAAAAATTTTAAAAGACATTAGCATTTTTGATCAAATGATGCATCGATTGATTTATCTTCCATTACTCACTCTCTAAAAAGAATGTACATTTCAAATGTAGTGATAGTAGAACCATTTAAGTAAGATAGAGAAGGACAGTTAACATTAGTGGAAATTATAAACTGTTTTTCCCAAAAATGCTTAGAGTGGAACACCTTCTGAGAACCTTTTTGCCTAATGGCTGCAAAATAACTTGATATTGATTTGATGCTTCTTCTTTTGAGTATTCAAGTGCTGAATACACTCTGACACTTACGGGGTGCTCATTAAATGTTTGTACGTGGCCAGTTGACAAACTGGAAGGTTCTTTTAGTTTTAATTAAAATCTAGTGTTGATCATTGCATCAGGAGATTTAAGGACCCAGGAGGTACTTGTATGTCAGGGCTGATCCTTTGAACAAGGCCTCTAGGATTGACAGGATCCATAACTGAACTTCTCAGGGACAAAGACAAAAAAAAAAAAATGGTGATTCTGGGAAGTAAAAATGTTGCACAGTCACTTAATAAGGAGAATGTAAAGACAATAAATATCTTCATGAGTAAGTATGTATTAATTTTCTATGTTTACCACAACAAAATACACTGGGTAGTTTGACCCCCCAGAATGTAATTTCTCACAGGAATGGAGAATATAAGTTCAAAATCAAGGTATTTTTAGGCTCAGTGTCTTTGGGGGCCTCTCTCCTTGGTTAGCACATGATTGCCTCTCACTGTGTACCCAAAAGGCTTCCCTGGGTATATATACCGCAAGGGTCCTTCAGGGAATCCAAATATCCTCTTGTCCTAAGGACACCAGTCATACTGAATCAGAGCCCACCCTAAAGATGTGTTCTAACTTGATCACCTGGTTGAGAGTCCCATCTCCAAATATCATTATATTCTCAACTATCAAGGACTAAGGGCTTTAATTTATAAATTTAGACAATACAGTATAATTTCAAAATATTCCCCTAGCTTCACAGTAATTCTGTGAAGTAAATAATTTTAATATCCAAAGTGAAGAGTTTAAGAAAGTAAATATGAAGAGATTAAGGAGTCCGGTATGGAGGTACATGTCTGTAATCCTAGTGACTCAGGAAGCCAAGGCAGGAGGATCCTAAGTTTGAGGCCAGACTCTACGACTTTGTGAGACCTTGTCACAAAATTTAAAAAATAAAATCAAAAGGGCTGAGGATGTAGCTCAGTGCTAGACCACCCTTGGGTTCATCTCTGGTATTGAAAAAAGAAATTAAATAATCTGTCTGAGTCCCACATTATAGAAGTAGCTAGCTTGAATTCACACCCACAATTTCTGACTCTAAATAGCACATACTTTCCACTTCAACAAAGTACTGTGAAGCAAAGAAACATGAGCAGTAAAATATTTGCGGGGGGGGGGGGGATGGATGAGAACTATCACAAAGAATGTGACATTTCACATCAATAGTAACCTTCCTGTGACATCCCAGAAAACCCAAGACGGTACCTTGATTCTGAGTCTATGAATGAGTGCCCTGAATTAACACTCCCTACTTCTGTTTTCACATAAAAGAAATTTAATAGAAATTAAATCCCTTCTCATTTCTTCAGGGATTTTGAGGTCACCTGACGGAGACAAGACTTTTTAAAAAATTATCTTTGTAAGATGAAAATTCATAAATATGTAGAAAAGCAAAAATGATTACTCATGTATCTACTAAGATTCATGATTTTTTATATTTTGCCAAAGTTGCTTCATCTACCTATATTCCTGTGTCTTTCTATCTATTGATGGATCCTGTCACAGTCTTCAAATCATTTATCACCTATCTTCCAAAACAAGAAATCTTGCTATCTGCCACATAACAACTTTCACACCTAATAAAACTAATGATTTTCTTATATCTTTTATCAGTCAAAATTTCCCCCATTGATTCCCAAAATGTCCTATATAGTGAGGGTATTTTAAGTTAGACTCTAATCAAGGAGCACATATTTCATTAGCTTGTTAAATCTGTTTGATTTCTTTAATCTAAAATAATTTGCCCCTTTCTTCATGATATCACATTGATGAAGACACTAGACACTAGCCCATCATTTTTTGTGTGTTGATGTTGTTACAAATGTCCCACTTTCTGGATTAGTCTGATTATCTCTCATAGTGTTGTTTAACTTGTTTATCTATTCCCTGTATTTCCATAATCTGGAGGGTAGAATTGAAGATTTAATGAGTTTCATCTTAAATATCTTATATCTTAGCAGGACAAGTCTGTGGGTGTTCTGAAGTTCATTTTCCATCACATCAGGAGGCAGATGATACCTGGCTGACCTGCTCTTAATGATGCCGAGTTTAATCACCTGTTGACAGACAGATTTTTCCATTGTAAAGCTACATATTTCCTATGTCAAGAAAAAGTTGTGAATGTGTGTCACCTAGACATCATGCAAATACCTTTCACTTTATTCCCCCCACACACTATTTTAGCATCTGTTGACGGGCTTTACCTCATGGAAAGCATTGAAAACCCTAGTTAGGGTGAGCCCTGGTCCAGTCCCAGGTCACTGTGCCCTGGATAAAGTTCCACATCCCTTCCATCTTTGAGTTTTTCTGGACTCTGGCTAAGTCTGACACGTAATGTGTACTCATTATGTCTTTGTTTTTTAATGATGCTAAGTCTTTACTTTTTAAATACAGGATATGATATAGCCGGTACCTGGAAATTTATAGAAAAACAACAAACAAAAGCCATATTAGAAGCATACTTACTGACTAAACTACCAAAAGCTATTCCCAAGATTTGCAAAGGCAAAATACAACCTGAAAAGACCATGACATGTATATATACATTTTGATTCATGATCAGTCATTTGACTTGTTCCCATTCTTTTTACCTAGTTTAACCTGAGCTTCTTCTTGACCATTTTAAGATTGCTGATAGAATTGCTTCCAGGCCTCTGAGAGGTAATGTTTTGCAAATTCTTTGAAATAAAGCTCAGAGCAATATTATACATGCCATTCCTTATTCTGAAAACCAGCTTGATGGCAGGATGGAACAATGAAATAAAACATGTCTCTCCTAACATGTTACCCCCACTCATTATAAACAAAAACAGGAGCACTGTATTGTTGAGTACACCACCCAAAACCCAAAGCATTAAAAGACCTGAATATACAGGTCACAAAAAAATAAACGATAACGATTACTATACATGAAAGGGAAAGGTTCCTTGCTACTCTCCCAGTCAGGCTTTTGGAAACAAGGATTTCTTCTAATCCACCTGCATGCACTCATTCCCCATGCTAGGGTCTTAGCACTTAGTAATGTTAGAAAAAGACTTTATTAAGAGTAAGTAGCCCTCTATAATTAAATCAATACAAATTGGAACAATAAAATATCATTTTCTACTATCAAATTAGGGAGGATTTTTAAACTGTCTAAACAATCTGTAGCATTAAATGTTTGTAATAAAGCAACACTCAAAAGAACTTACAGAGTATGTATTTCCCCCA
This sequence comes from Marmota monax, assembly GCF_021218885.2. Classification (NCBI taxonomy): domain Eukaryota; kingdom Metazoa; phylum Chordata; class Mammalia; order Rodentia; family Sciuridae; genus Marmota; species Marmota monax. The sequence goes on from NW_026692254.1 coordinate 25,936,485, forward strand.
GCCTAGAAAGAAATATTCCAAAACGTTAACCGTATTTCCTGTCGGAAGTAAAATATATAGGGAGTATTTTCTTTTTCTTATTCTTTGTTTGGTTCAGTATTTTCCAAACATAGTTCAACAAATATGTTCCTTATTATTAAGAAGAAGCATCATTTAAAAACAAAATGAGTCCTTGCCCTGCTTCCTTGCAGAGGACACTGTGTGCGGGGACCACAGACCCTGGGAAAGCAGTGATTATTCTGATCATTCTGCACATATGCTCTCTAGGTCTAAATGCCTAAATGACCTTCATATAGTGGGCATAAATATGTGTAAGTGTGTATGTGGGTTTTTTTCCTTTTCTTTTTTATTTCTTTCTTCCCCAGCAGGTGTGTTTGAATAGCAGCCCATTACAGCTCACTTGGTGCTATAAATATTTATAAGCACGCTCCAAGGAAGCTATTGTATCATAAACCAGCCAGTGGCATGGCCGGCTGCAATTTCTGAGTGGAGGTGCGAGACAGCTTTTGGGGACGTGAGCCCTACGGAACTTGAAGCACTGAAGTCTCGGAAGCGTGAAGGTCTAAGCAGAGGTTCGTAAAAGACGTTAAGTCCATCTCTGATGGCATGGGCTTGATTACTGGAGAAGGTTGGAGCCATGAAGTCAACACTGGGTCACATTTAAGAGGTTGGAATCATAGTGCCTTCCTTTACAGAGGATGTTTAATAACTCAATGGGCAGCCTTGCTCCCATTCCTGGTTTTAAGGAGGGTGTGTGTGTGTGTGTGTGTGTGTGTGTGCGCGCGCGCATGCGTGCGTATGATTGAAGCCAACAGCAGTGTGACAAGGGACAGTCAGGGAGTATGCAAAAAGCCATGGAACACCCTACCTTCTCCTGGTGTAGAGGGAGGAATCATGCTGGTCCCGAGGACCCCAGAAATGAATTCCTGTACACTGAGACACAGAACTCCCCAAAACAGAAAAAGATTGAGCACATTACGTTTGACTAGCTTAAGTAAAGAGGAGACAGCAGGTTC